>NC_091059.1:17228226-18485537 GCF_000393655.2 Nicotiana sylvestris | reverse complement strand
TCTATTTCCCCATTTACTACTCCTTTTGTATTATACAGCTGTTGCATGACTTACCAGGTTGGTTAGTTAGGGTCCAGAGTGATTTCGGAGTGAATTGAGACACTTAATCTCTTAATTGGAAGCTTAAATTGGAAAAGTTGACCAGATGTCGACTTATGTGTAAACGACCTTAGACTTTAATATTTTATGGTGCCGTTAGCTTCGTTAGGTGATTTTGGACTTAGGAGCGTGTCCGAATTATGATTTGGAGGCCCATAGTAGAATTAGGCTTGAATCGGTGAAAGTTGAAATTTTGGAAAATTTGACCGAGGTAGACCTTTTGATATTGGGGTCGGATTAGATTTCTGGAAGTTGGAGTAGGTTTATGATTTCATTTACGACTTGTGTGCAAACTTTGAGGTTAATCGTACATGATTTGATAGGTTTCGACTTCGTTTGTAGAATTTGAAAATTTCAAAGTTCATTAGGCTTGAATCTATATATAATTCGTGTTTTTGATATTGTTTGAAGTGATTTGAGGGTTTGGCTAAGTTAGTATGATGTTTCGGGACTTGTTGTTATGTTTGGTTGAGGACCCGGGGACCTTGAGTGAGTTTCGGGTGGTTAAAGGATCATTTTTGGACTTAGGTTGTTGGCTGATAACTATTGGTGTGACTCTTCTAGTTTCCTCTTACACATTCGTGAGAGGAGCCTCGCATTCGCAAAGGGTGTTTGTGCGTCGGGAAGATTTGGTTCTTCTCATTTGCGAAGAAGCGGACGTGAACGCGAACGCGAAGGTATGGTTGCATGTGCATCTAGAACGCAGAAGAGGTGTCATGTTCGCAAAAAGATATTGTGGCAGCTGGGGACCCCAGCGTTTTGGTCTACGCGTTCGTAGGGCAGGGGTCGCGTTCGTGAAGAGTAGAGTTGGTACAGCTTCGCGTTTGCAAAGCTTTGGTCGCATTCGCGAAGAGTTAAATAGAGAGGCAAACATATTGGTCTACGCAAATGCGAGAGGATGATCGCGTTCATGAAGAATGGATAATTGGGCAGCATTGTTAAATTTCAAAAATGAGGGTTTGAACCTATTTTTCATATATTGAGCTAGAGATCACGCATTTGGGTGATTCTTGAAGGGATTTTCGAAGGTGTTGATTGAGGTAATTAATTCTTACTTGGTTTTGGCTAAATTTCATGATTATGCCTTTAATTCCATCATCTAATTTGTGACTTAGGGTGGAAATTTGGGGAAAAAGATGAAGAGTTCTTGATTTAGATTTTTGAGGTTTTGAATGGGATTTTATTATCGGATTTGAGTAAATTTGGTATGGTTAGACTCATGAGTGAATGGACTTTCAGGTTTTATGACTTTTATCGGATTTCGAGACATGGGCCAGGGGGTCGGGTTTAAGCCGATTTCAAATTTTTGGCTATAATTTAGTACTTTTCTTGTGGAATTAATCCCTTTGCCTATATTGATTGTATTGTACTACTTGTGGCTAGATTCTGGACGTTTGGAAACCGATTTGAGAGGCAAAGGCATTTTGGAGTAGAACTTTCCCAGATTGAGGTAAGTAACACTTTCAAACTTGGTTTTGAGAGTACGAAACCCCAAATTATGTGTTAAATAATTGGTATTGAGGTGACACACATGCTACGTGACGGGCGTGTGTGCGTGCACCACGAGAATTGTGAGCTAGTTGGTTCCATGGCACTGTATAGTGATACTATCTTGTTGATATCCGTGTTTTCATCATGTGATAAACTAATTGAGCTGTCAATCATGCTAGATATCATGTTTAGGCCTTATGCCGGAACTGTTGAGACCCATAGTGGTCGTTTCTTGCTGTCACTTAGTGATTTTATTGATATTTCGTACTCAATCATATACATTCATTTCATATCATATCTGAGTCTTAGTTGTTATTTATTGATTCATCATATTATTGTTTCGGGCTAGTTTTCATGATATTTTTGAGCTCGTGAGTGAGACTGGAGAGATTGATGACTAAGTAAGGTCGGCAGCCTGATTATGAGTGACAATTATAGGATCGGGCTACCCGCCACAACGGTTATACTGATGTTATGATAGCACTTGGGCTGTAGGAGCCCCTCCGGAGTCTGTACACACTCCAGTGAGCGTGGTTGATACGATTTAAGGATGGATCTTCCCTGTACATGGATCTTGTCCGAAACACTTGTTACCTGGGGATGGATTTTCTTCACATGGTTGGATTGGCCTTCCTCAGTACTGGGTGACTTATGGTCAGTGTTGAATATATATTCCGGGATGGATCTTCCCTAGGTCGTATGGGCCATATACAGTACCAACTGGTTGAGCATTTGAGAGTGTGAGCACATGAGACTAACAGCATGGTGCATCACATATAGCATGTGCATTGGCATGTACAGATAGAAGAAGTTATATATTCTTTACATTGTTCAGATCTGATCTGCTTCACTATTTTGAACTGTCTATTTAATTTGAAAGAATGCCTACGTTTCGGCACTGTTATTTCTATTGTTAACTATACCGGTTGAGTTTGCCACTACCTCTCAATCCAAAGGTTGGACTTGTTATTTACTGAGTTGGATGTACTCACGTTACTCCCTGTACCTCGTGTACAAATCCAGGCGCTTCTAGTCACGACGGCTGCTGGCTGAGGCATCAGAGTTTAGAGACTATCGAGGTAGCTGCACGGCGTTTGCAGGAAATAACTCTCCTCCTTTATCTCTATCTATATTTTAGTTTTTATTCTCTAGACACTATAGTGGACTGTATTTTGGTTTAGATGCTCATGTACTCTGTGACACCCAGGTTTTGGTTTTGTATTGTATTTTGGATTATTCCCATTTTCAAAAAGGCTTTTTTTCTTAAATATTAAACTGCTTCCGTCTTTATGTTCAAAGATTTTACTATGTTGAGATGTTGAGATGTTGAGTTGTGGCTTGCCTAGTTCTACGATAGGCACCATCACGATGGTTAGATTTTGGGTTGTGACAGCTGCATATAGAAAAGATTGCAGAAGTATCGCAAACAAATTAATAGTTCATTATGTAGAGAAGATATGCATTTGATATCAAATAACCCGTCAACAGTTGCATATAGAGAATATACGCACAATAATCATAAATAAACTAATAGTTCAGTATATAGAGAAGATATGTGTTTGATATCAAATAACCCGTCAATAATTGCATATAGAGAAGATATGCATAAGCATAATAAATAAACTAACAATTTCACATATAGAGAAGATATACATTTGATATCAAATAACTCGTCAACAGTTGCATATAGACATGTATACATTCTTGAGCTAGCATGTAGAGAAGATATCTCGTAAAAAAATATGCATACATCCAAGGAGCGAGTTAGCATATAGAGAAGATATGCATAGTCCAAACACTAATCAATTTTCCTTAATCTGCATATACATCATCAAGGAGAAACTTTAGAGGACGACCCTAGGGGGGATGGATCTTTATCCACGCGCTGTATGGACAACTCACGTGCCATAATTATAATAACCGCACAGAAAACTCACGTGCTATAATCATAATAACCACACAGACAACTCACGTGCTATAATAATTCAACCCGCACAAACCAATTATGTGCTGTCAATTCAGCCCATCCCACCAAAAACATATACACGAGCACAAATGTACGAACAACGGATATCAAATCACATACTTATGGACTGAGAAAAATAGCATGCTTAGATGTATTCATATGCAAAGTGTACGACAACAACTCAAATTAGGCGGGTACGCCATATAATAACGATTATCATGTTCAAACAGAAAATCAATACCTATACATGATCTCTAAAAAGATTCTACATATAAAACATGATAGCAGGAACTACAATATCCAAAACAATGCATGTTATAGCCTAAAGACTACCCCGAATAAGGATAAAATCGGTGCACGCACATACGCTCGTCACCTCGTATGTACGTCACCTCCAGCATATAACCAATATCCTTAATGTAAGCAAAAGTCCCTCAAGCCAAAGCTAGGCAAAATGTTTACCTCAAACAGTCCAAATCAAACCTCTGACACAACTTTCCCCTTTGAAATGACATCTGAATGGCTCAAAATTAGACAAATATCGAACAAACGGGTCAAATAATGCAAGGGAAGTGATTTCGTATAAAAATGTTCAATCTTTATTAGTCTTAAGAAGTCAACCAAAAACATAGCGCTGCTTTTCAGAATCCACCACAACTCACAAATTTCGATTACCCATTCAATTACGAGTCCAAATATACAAGTTTCATTCAAATTGAAGTTCAAATATCAATTATTCATAGGACAAAACCTCAATTCTAGCTCCAACATTTATAGATTTATGGGTAAAAATTCGTGAATAATCGTTTTATATAATCAAAACTGAGTGGGAATTACTTATCCATTGTACCAAAAATCTCCTCAAAAATTACTCCAAGCTGAAATCTAAGTCTCAAAATATGAGAAAATGAGCAACAAATCCCGAAATCTAAAACATGTAAACTGCCCCAAAATCATATATGCTATCGTGTTCTAAAGCTTCGCGACCTTGAAGAACAAATTGCCACTACCCCAAAATCATACTATGCGATCACATTTGACGGCCTGCTATCGCGACAACCAAGCAGTCCACCCTCCACGAACATGAGCTATCATTCATGAACGTGAATGGCATTGCGCCCCCAGCCTGCTCCGCCTCTATGTAAATGTGAGATCACCCACGCGAACGCAAAGGCCATTCTCATAAAACTACACGATCGCGCCAAGTCTCTCGCAAACGCAATGAACGAAGCTCTAGCTGGCCAATACTTCAAAGGCTCGCGATCGCGAAACGCTGTGCACATCAGCAACTCAATTGCTGCAAAGTTAAGGGAAATTGTCTGAAACCACCCCGAAACTCACCAAAGACCATTGGGACCCATTCAAACATACCAAAAAGTCCGAATTCATTATCCAAACTTATCCAAAGTCTCGAAGCACCAAAAATAATATCAAAATCAAGAATCAAAATTCAAATTATTTTTTTAACTTTCAAATATTTCAACTACGCCGAACACATTTGGATCACACTTAAACATTCCGGATCACAATTGAACTTTGTACACAAGTTTCAATAAATTAAATAAACCTATTCAAGATATCAAAATCATAATAAGAGCCTGATAATATTGAAGTCTACTTACGGCCAAACCTATGAATTCTCAGATTCTTCAAATTAACAACTTTCACCAAATAGAGCCAAAACCTTCTAGGAATATTAAAATTTAAATCCGAACATACCCCCAAATTCAAAATCACCATACAAACCTATTAAAACCATCAAATCCCGATTCTGAGGTTGTTTACTCAAAAGTCAAACGTTAGTCAACTCTTCTCTTAAAATTTCTATAATGAGAATAATTCTTCCAAATCAATCCCGAACCTTTCAAAAATCAAAACCAATCATGCATGCTCGTCATAATACATCATATGATGCAACTCAAGGTCTTAAATCACAAAATAAAATGCTAGAACTCAAAATGATCGGTTGGGTCGTCATATCAGGATTGGGCGTGACACATGATGTGTAGACATGGGTTGAATGACTCCTTTTTCGAGGTACATAGTGAGGTACCACTTTTATTAATTTGGGGTAGATGTCATGATGTTCTTTACTTTCTTTTTGTCGAGAATTATCCCAAGTTTTTAGTTTTATCCTTTAGTATAGAGACTCCATATATAATTCCATTGCATTATAGTAACAAAATTATGCACGAAATATATGAGAAGATATTTATTTTATTTGATTTTATTATTTTTATGAAAGGATTTAATGTATTGTTTTACAATTAAAAATGTCTTATGGATTAATGTAACAAATAGAGGAACTATGGAAGGGGACAAGAGTCACATAGGGAAAGGGTATGAGATGGCCCTAGGAAAAGGGCAGGATGGGGGCAACCCCAGTTCAAATAGATAGAATTGGATTCTGGAATGCTAGGGGATTGAATAAACCACATAAACAAAAGGAAATAAATCAACAATCAAAGAGTTGGTTTATTTAGTCTCCTGGAACTAAGATTAAGAGAGCTAAGTCACAACAAATTGCTCCTAATCTATGTAATGGGTGGTCCTTTACCACAAACTTGGCAAAACATCCAGGTGGAAGAATATGAATTGTATGAAAACCTTTAGTCTATGACGTTAATATAACAATAGTTACTGAGCAACTATATATTGCATGGTTCAACATAGAGGAACAAGGAGACAGTTTAATGTCACAATCATATAAGGATTCGATAATCAGGGTATGAGGAGGCAACTATGGGAAGATATCAAGAGCATACATCAAATGGTGAATGGTCCTTGGACACTAATGGGAGATTTCAATAGCATTCTGAATACAGAGTAAAAAAATGGGAAGTTCAGTCACCGTGGCAGATATTAGGGAATTTAAAAAGTGTGTGGAAGACTATTCTATACAAGACTTGTGGTCCTCAAGTGCATACTATACATGGAGTAACAAGCGATCAGGAGATAGTAGGGTAATGAGTAGAATAGATAGAGTGCTTGTCAATTGTGAGCGGTTGACAAACTTGCCTATGCATCTGAAGTTCATTATATGAATCCAAGATTGTATGATCACTCCCAGGCATCATCAACTGGGAGGGGGATGTACAAAATAAGAGTAGAAGCTTCAAATACTTCAGCATATGGAGCATGGCCTAGGATTTTAAAGCAAGAATAAAAGAAAGATGGAAGACAAATAAGTAGGGAACACAAATGTACCAATTGGTGGGGAAGTTACATAGGATTAAAAGTACTCCGTGTAAATATATCGGTTTTTTACTCGTACGAAGGAATACTTTCTTTTCAACTTGGACAACTTATCAAGGAATCAACAAAGATAGATTCAACAATGTTCGAAAAGAGAGAAGATGAAGCACTAGACCCTCTTCAGAATTGTCAAAGCAGAGTTCAGAAGGATCCTTTTAAGGCAGCACTCATCAATGAAGAAATAAGACTAACGAAGGAATGTAGTAAATGGAAGAAAGTAAGAGACTTATCCCTGCTATAGAGGGCTAAGGTTTAGTGGCTTATACAAGGGGATCAAAATACCAATTTCTTCCATGGAATATTGAAAGCTCGAAGGAATAGTAATAGAATTTTTCACATTGAGGATATGCATGGGATGCAAATAAGTGAGCCAATGCAGATACCTGATGTATTTATAGAGTTCTACTCTCACGACCCAAACCGATGGGTCGCGAAGGGCACCCGGTGCCTTACTCAACCGAGTACCAACGTAACGTATCTTTATCATTACATCAACATGGGTAAATGGGCCAGGAGGGTCTTATGAGGTAACGAGAATAAAGCATGAGAACACTCAACATAAAATGACCCAACCTGATATACTGACTTATACATATGACGTACGGGCCTATAAGGCCAAATAATCACTCGTACACTGAATATAGGCCAACAAGGCCATACAATCTTTTATATGCATAACATATATCTATAAGCCTCTAAGAGTAATAAATGTCATAAGGCCGGAATAGGGCCCTGATATACCAATCAATACATGTCTAAATTATACCGACCAAATAAGCAACTCCAGAGCAAATGGAGTGCACCAACATCTTCTGCTGAGATGATAGCCTACTTGGAGGACTCTCAACCTGTCTATCAGGACCTGCGGGCATGAACGCAGTGTCCCCAAGAAAAAGGGACATTAGTACAAATAATGTACCGAGTATGTAAGGAATAAAAATCAGTAAAATAGACATGAGAGAAACATGGAGAAAAAACTCAACATGTATATCTGAATAACTCTGTGAATTATTTAATATTATAATGTCATACATATGCATATAAATGTCATATTGTGCATGAGTATATGCGTTCATAACATCATTAAGCCTCTGAGGGCATCACATCATATAATTTCGGCCATTATGGGCAAATCATCAACGTATACCAGCTGATCAAGTGGTGGTGCATATATAACGCCATAAACTTTTCCCATATCCCATATATATAAGCGTATATAAGACCATCTGGTCATCGATCAACGTATATGTATAAATGAATGCAATGCATGATAAGTACGTCAATAAAATCTTTCGAAGTGTCATAAGACCATTATGACTTTGATTAATATAATTAAATAAACTTTATCAACTTACATATTTTCCGAGACCCATGAACATATGATAGAATAATAGGACACATGGGGAATCAAGAATATAGGCATCTCTAGTATTTCTATAAATAAAGTCATTTATGGAAATTGTGCAGTTGCTCGTTTCGTTTGTGTCGTATAGATCATGCCAAAAGAAAAGAAGGGATAAACTTAACATACTTGAGTCAATTCTCTTGATAATCCCTCTAACACACGTTAATTGCGACAAAACATGTGACGATAAAATTGGAGTAGGGAAAATCCATATGATATTTTGAGAAAAATTGCACCGTACTCTCTTATAATTGCAAAATCTCACGCTGCTTAAGATTCTACGAAATCATGTTAAATTTCCATGAAATCTTGTTGAATTTGTTGAAGATGCTAAAATTCCCATGCTACTAAGATAATAAGGAAAATTGTGTTTGAATTCTTGTTGAAGATCGTAGCTAACACTTTGATATATGAGACCTCTCTTTGAATTAAAGAAATTCTATGTCTTAAATGGTATGGGACCCACATACTAATGACTAAGCCAAAAAAATTCCTTCAAATGTGCCACCTTGTATGTGACTTTAAGGGTCACCATTTGGCTTTGATGTGTTGCCACGTTGGGAGATGTATCGCTTTATCCAAATATTTGAATTAATTATTCACTAATCACTTGATTAACTTGTTAATCTCCCATTAACCAATACTTAACCAATTACCTACATAATTAAGAATTATCTCAAATTACTTAAAATACTACCCACTTTTAATACACCTTATATCCCTCACTATTATGGTCATGTGTTACCTTGTATGGCACTAGTCGATAAATATCAGGTATTATAGCTCGGACGTATTTTATTCCAAATTGCCAAACTTTGACGAAACTCTTTTTTTATTCGCTTACCCTCTCTCCTTCACGAATTTACTTATCGCTTGTTTGAAATAGTGTAATACTTATAATCTCAAAATAATCTCATTCCCGAGCTTACATCGATTAACTTATGACAGAACTTTAACGTACAAAAAAATGCGGGATGTAACATCTTATTTCCGAGCTTTCATCAATTTACTTATGGCGTACTTTCACGTACGAAAACATGGGGTGTAACATCATTCCCTTCTTTGGAACATTCATCCTCGAATGTTGACTGATGCACTTATCATTTTTATAACCTATGACTCTTGCGAATACTTTAGTACTCTCCTTGCCATCTAGGCAACTGTTCTATGAATAAATCCAAAGGCTAGGGCATTCCCCCTTTTATGCCTCTTTCTCACACCACGACTTGTGGTCGAAATCCTTCCAATCTTGTAACTATTGCTACCTTCTATCATGTAGCTTGTACGACTCTGACCTTGTGAGTGTGCATATGCAATTCTTCTCTCCTTTTTCCTCCAGTTTTTAGCAATATCTAGGCCTCACTTTGTAAATATATACAGATCTTGACAAGATGTCCCTCTAGGAATCTATAGGTACACTGAAGTTCTTCGCTCGGTACTTTGTTGAACTTACGAATATTGTTATATCTCACTTCATAGACCCGATTATCCATCGGTATGACTTTAATGCATCTAAGTAGGTAATACTATACCATAACTCTTACATCGATTTATCGTGCTACCAAACTCTAGGTTACTTTCATTGCTCATCCTGTATGTATAAATCTATGTTGTTTAATTCTTCCTCATTACCGTTCTTCTTAAGAATGACGGCTAATCTCATCTCATACTTTGTGACTTTTGTCTATCCATTGTTGATTTACCTCCATATTGATCTACAATATACCACTGATAACTTGAAACCTCTTACGTAATCACTAGGGCTCACGTTGCATCGTGGAACATTTGAAGTGATTTTCCTTATCCACCTGGGGCGATACGATACTTTACTTTCATAAATGTATTTCATAGAATCCCAATGTGATTTACCTTACGTGGGTATTTTAATCCTGTACAATTCATGAAATCATTACTTAATCGAAGGCCCAAACGTCATCCTTCATCTATCAAAATTATACCCTTATTCTATTACTAGGGCAGCATTTCATCTCTTTTAAATACTGCTAGTCTTAAACTCCTTTGAGTCTATTCCGGCTATACTGAGCTTTCTATAACTTAGAGAAGCAATCACCTCTCTTGTTTTCATAGGCTTAATCCAGAGGATTTATCTATTCTTTTCACCTTCTCACTTACCCTTTCTTATCCTTACTCCCATTTCCCTAAAACCTTATTGCTTTACCATACTTCAGCTTGCAACCTATACATATCTATTTATACTACTCGCAACCTTCCTTCAATTTGCTTGCGCCATAGTTTTCCTTGTGTTATTTTAGAATATCAAGCGAGACATCACATCATCTCTAACTCTTTTTTACTCTCTTAACTAGACCTCTCGATACATAGAAATCATCGAATGGAAGATATGTCACTGAGACGCCACTATCATTCGTGGATACTGAATCCCCACGCTTCTAGCCTTTTATCCGCATTACCTTAATTACCTTAAAATTTCGCATCACATCTTCTATCATTTTCATGACCTCCCTTTCATATAGGTATAATTCATATCCCCAACTTGAAGCTCTATTATAATACTTGCACCTCTGGTGCATACACAATCTGGTAAGAGCTTCATACTGACTTCTTATAAGGCTGTTACTTTTCTTACTGGCTTTATCATAGAGCCGTTATAGAATATGGCTACTGTACTATCTCTCTTGTACCTTTGATATTAAGAGTGATTCTACAATGTCCTCAATCATGATTTCTATAATTTTCTGGGTCCAATAATCAGACTCCTAATTTACTTAGTTGATGTAACTCTTTAGTTTCCTTTTATTTCTGATCAGCCTTTATGTAGGCGTAAGCTATCTTCTGATCTACGACTTATGCTATTACTTTAGCCTTTCACGGACGCTATGGAATATCCAGGATACAATCTTTTAACAATCTAATCCCTTGTCTTATGACCTGGACTCAGTTCTTTCTTTTAACTTATATCGGAGTCTTCTATGGCTATTTGATGGGAAACATATATACTGCATAGATAATACTCCAAAATCTTAAATGCGTTCATAATGTAACTAACTCTGGATCATTAATCGAATAATTCCTTCCATTCCTTCTCAGCTTTCTTTAAATGTAAGCAATTACTTTTCCTGGTCATTTTACTGCTTATTGCATGAATACTTGGCTTATCTTAGTGCCCACAAATATTGGAATTCCGTACCACCTATATGATTTTGAATATCGCCTTTTGATTTTTTTTCTTCTTCCCATTCATAGCCACGATAGTGGCCACTATCTTACGGAGTACATACAATGTTGTTATGAGACTGTTGTTACAAGACCATTTCTTCTTCAAGTTACTATGCTTATGTTGAAGTCTTCTTCTGTATTTCCTTAGCTAGTCTTTCATTGTAGTACATAGGGAGGACCTTCTGAGTCTTGTAAAGTCGCGATCTTATTACATCACATTCCCAATAGAATTTTTAATGTCCTTTATCGCCTATAATTATTAGTAGTTACTTACCTTCACACCCTTGTGCTTGTAGGGTTGCTTGACATTTTGACAGTCTTGCCGGTGGCATTCTTTTGTATTTCTGTAATACTCATACGATACCTTTAACTACCCAACTCTTATCTTAATATTTCTCAAGGATTAATTATATCATATCTGCGAGAGTGACTTTCCCATGTTGGGGTTCACTCTTATTTATCTTGCACGATCTATTGATCTGTCTATATCCTCTTATCTAGCCATAACTAGGCTCTACTACTAACTAATCATTGGCCCATTCTCATATCAATATTCTACATAATCTTTCTTGGGTCATTTCCTTTGTCTTAACTTATGTCCTGCACTGGCTCCTTATCTATCAATAACATCTCAGACAGGAACCCTTACTTCCTTTCCTTGACGCCGTGTTTGCATAATATTCTGGAATCGTAGCATATCAGTAGGATTTGAGTAAGTGAACCACTTAATTCTGACTTAATGCCACATCACTCCATATTCCCCCCTCTAGGGGAGTACTAAGATTTAGTGCTATAATGATCTACGTATAGAACCTCTTCATCTTTGGCATATTTTCACATCATCGATGACCCTTACTCGCCTTATGGTAATCCTCTGTACCAAGGATAACAAAATTCCTTACTCGCGAGGGTGACATTTAGTATAACTGGCACATACAGTCCCTTAAGCTTAACTTTGCTCGTATTTCTTACTTTAGAGAAGCGTCTTCCTGAATGACCATTCTCTGAATTTCTCATGAATCTTCTTCTATTGTCTATTCTGTTATTGCTGGAATAAAATCTGAAATTCTCATGATGTCGATCATTATCAAATCACTCAATCCCTAATTCATGTTCAGTTTACCTTGTTCACTAGTCCATACTGATTTCTATTAATATGGGGTCTAACTTTTCCTTTTGGTAATCACGTTAGAGTCACGAACTTATGTTTGAAAATAAGGACATGACTTTATGGCCTATACTCTTTTGTTGTCTCAAGGCCTGTCACCTCTCGTCTTTTTCTTTACATGATTATAGACTTTGTAATACTGTCATTTTTTTAATTTACCATTATCATCCATGTATCATATCTTAATTATAATACTTCATTGACTCTCTTCTTATTTTCCGCTAACATTTATGTCTATTATTTTATTCTGAAAACTTCAACAAGATATTCTTTTGCTTTTAGCTCCCCTTTGCTCCATCTAGTGGCTCTTCGGGTTGCTTAACATTCTCACTCTACTAGGGACGCAAGCCACATTAAGGTAATATTTACCCCTTCAAGGCTTCTAGTGCCTATCTTTGTAGTACTCATATCTAGCTGTACTATTTTAGAGTGCACCGTCTGGGTATCTCACAAGGAGATCTATTAACACATTTGCAATATCCTTCGGAGATGTCAACTAACATAAACAATCCATCCACCATTTTAGGTCACTCTAACCCCAGCCTGATCCTTATATCCGTCCTTCTCTTATACTACTTTTGTTAGCCCCCATAGGACATAAATGAGATGGGTATGGCCAAATGTACATACCTCTGTTATTGTTGAAGGTAACTCAAAATGCTTATATTTCTCTTCATGAATGGTAAATAATGATAATCTTCACTAGCTGGGTACCTCATACCCTTCTTCATCTTACTTCTTTTACTGGTTGAAATTTCTATCTATTATCTGAATCTCTCATTGCCTTTCACCATAGGGTGGATAGATATTCTTGTCTTAAGTCTCCTTATCAAGAAGCTTACACGTCTTAGTACACACATGATCCACTGAAGACCTTACAACCCATCATAGGGATGACGCAAACTCGAGTTCCTCTAACTCAACACTTCCACAGCTATATCTCTTAATAATTGTCCTTCTGGATGTAGGTATCATCGTATTATGAATAAGATAGAATTTAGGAAATTGAGTTCTTACAACTTAGCCCTACCACGCAATCTAGAGTAAAACGAAAGAGTGATAGTCCTAAATGCCTTGTAGCCTCCTGCTTATAAGTGTGGTGCACGATATACCTATAAACAAGACTCTACTAGATACTGCTTGTAGACTCCCTAGGACAGAACTGCTCTAATACCACTTTTATCACAACCCAAACCGATGGGCCGTGACGGGAACTCGGTGCCTTACTCAACCGAGTACCAACCTAACGTATCTTTCTCATTACATCAACATGGGTAAATGGTCCAGGAGGGCCGTATGAGGTAACAAGAATAAAGCATGAGGGAACACTCGATATAAAATAACCCAACCTGATATACTGACTTATACATATGATGTGCGGGCCTATAAGGACAAAATAATCACTCGTACACTGAACAAAAGCCGATAAGGCCATACAATCTTTCATATATATGGCATATCTCTGCAAGCCTCTAAGAGTACATAAATGTCATAAGGCCGGGATAGGGCCCCGACATACCAATCAATACATGTCTAAATTATACTGACCAAATAAGCAACTCCGGAGTAAATGGAGTGCACCAACATCTTTCGCTGAGCTGATAGCCTACTTGGAGGACTCTCAACCTAGCTATCGGGACCTATGGGCATAAATGTAGCGTCCCTAGGAAAAAGGAACGTCAATACAAATAATGTACCGAGTATGTAAGGAATGAAAATCAGTAAAATATACATGAGAGAAACATAGAGTAAAAGACTCAACATGTATATCTGAATAGCTCTGTGAATCATTTAATATTATAATGTCATTCATATGCGTATAAATGTCATACCATGCATGGGTATATGCGTTCATAACATCATCAAGCCTCTAAAGGCATCCCATCATATCATCTCGGCCACTGTGGGCAAATCATCAACGCATACCAGCTGATCAGGTGGTGGTACGTATATAACGCCGTAACCTTTTCCCATAATCTTTCGAAGTGTCATAAGACCATTATACCTTTGATAAATATCATAAAATAAACTTTATCAACTTACATATTTTCTGAGACCCTATGAACAGATGGTAGAATAATAGGACACATAGGGAATCAAGAACATAGGCATCTCTAGTATTTCTATGAATAGAGTCATTTTGTACATTTGCTCATTTCGTTTGTGTCGTATAGATCATGCCAAAAGAAAAGAAGGGATAGCCTTAGCATACCTGAGTCGATTCTCTTGATAAGCCCTCTAACATACGTTAATTGCGACAAACATATGACAGCAAGATCGGAGTAGGGAAAAATTCATATGATATATTAAGAAAGATTTCACCGTACTCCCTTATAATTGCAAAATCTCACGTTGCTTAAGATGCTACGAAATCATGTTAAATTGCTATGAAATCTTGTTGAATTTGTTGAAGATGCTAAAATTCCCATATTACTAAGATAATAAGGAAATTTGTGTTAGAATTATTGTTGAAGACCATAGCTAACACTTTGATATATGAGACCTCTCTTTGAATTAGAGAAATTTTATGTCTTAATTGGTGTGGGCCCCACATACTAATGACTTAGACACAAAAATTACTCCAAATGTGCCACCTTTTATGTGACTTTAAGAGATACCATTTGTGAAACCCCGACCGGTCGTCTTAAGAATTAACGCCTCGATCCCCTATTAACGGTTTTTCCCAAGTTTCTTTTTGCTATTTTGATTTGCCGGAATTTTCGATTTTAAGTTTCAGAGAGTTTTGGGACACTCAGTCCCAAAATGAGAGCTTAAGTGTTGGAAGGTTGACCGTAGTCGGAATAGTGTGGAGATGGCCTCGGAAATACGATGATTCCATTAGCTCCGTTGGGTGATTTAGGGGTTAGGAACATGTTCGGATTGTGTTTTGGAGGTCCGTAGCTAATTTAGGCTTGAAATGCCGAAAGTTGAACTTTGGAAGTTTCCGGTTCGATAGTGAGATTTTGATCTGGGGGTCAGAATGGAATTCCGATAGTTGCAGTAGTTCCGTTATGTCATTTGGGATGTGTTTGCAAATGTTTAGGTCATTCGGACGTGATTTGGTTAGGTTTTGATCAAAAGAGGAATTCGGAAGATTTTAGAAACTTAGGCTTGAATCCGATGTGTTTTGGTTGTTTTGATGTTGTTTGAAGTGTTTTGAAGATTGAAACAAGTATGAATAAGGTTTTAGGATATGTTGATGCCTTTGGTTGAGGTCTCGGGATGAATTCGCATGGTTAACGGAGGAAATTTTGGAGTTGAAGTTGTGCAGCAGCTGGTCTTCCAGTATTTTCGCATCTGCGATTTGGGGACCGTAGAGGCGGCACCGCAGAAGCGGCTAAGGGGATGCAGAAGCGGATTTTGGTCTCTTCTTCATAATCCGTAGATGCGGGCAATTTTCCGCAGAAGCGGAAATTGGGGACTTCTTCATTAACCGCAGAAACGGTTGTAATTTCATAGAAGCGGTACCACATCTGCGGATTGGGAGTCGCAGATGTGGGAATTGGCCTAAAAGTGAAAAGTCGCAGATGCGACATTAGTTCCGCAGAAGCGGGACTGCATCACAAATGCGGAAATCGCTAGGCAGAACTTATAAATAGTTTCCTTCGCGAATTTGAGGGATTCTTTCACCATTTTCATCCGGGTTTGAAGCTTTTGAGAGAGGTTTTTGAGGAAAACAAAGGGGAATCTCATGGAGGTAATGTCCTTGACTTCATAACTCATTTTTATGTGATTAAAGACCTAACCAGTGGTGAGAAATTTGGGAAAAATGGGTAATTAGGGCTTGAGTTTAACAGGACTTTAATTGAGGATTTGAGGGATCATTTGGACTCCGATTTCAGTTTCTTGTTATGTATAGACTCGTGAGAGTACGAGGTTAATGAAAATATAAATTTCACCCGATTCCGAGATGTGGGCCCGAGGGGCATTTTGGTCATTTTACCTAATTTCGCATATTAGCTTAGAATTTAATTATAGAATCAGTTACTTGAAGTGCTATTTACATTATTCAATTGAATTAAATAGATTTGGGTCATTTGGGTCAGTTAATAGGAAGTTTTCGCCGAAATTTGGATTGAGGATTTATGCGGTTATATTTGATGCGGGTAGTTCGGGGAGTAGGGTTCATGTTTTTTGCTCATCATTTGGATCTTATTCCCATTGGCAATGATCTCGAGCTCTTCGTTCAGGTAAATTTTAGGAAGTTTAAGTTTTATGCATTCACTGTGTAAATAAAGCATACACGCTATATTTAATGAGCATTAATTAGTAACCTGATATAATAAATTGAATTAGACTGATGATGTGAAAATTCACTACATTGTCAGTTTATTTATTCTTCAAAATTCTATCCCCTTTGTCCAATATTATGTGGCCTCGTTTGATTTAACATATAGTTTTTCTTCTTCCATTGCATTTATTCATTTATCCTTTGAAGGGTAGGAAGAGCCTCCGTCTTAAGAATTAACGCCTCGATCCCCTATTAATAGCTTTTCCCATGTTTATTTCTTCTAGTTTGATTTTCCGGAATTTTCGATTTTAAGTTTCGGAGAGTTTTGGGACACTCAGTCCCTAAATGAGAGTTTAAGTATTGGAAGGTTGACTGTAGTCGGAACAATGTGGAGACGGCCTCAGAACGGAAATAAGATGATTCTGTTAGCTCCGTTAGGTGATTTAGGGGTTAGGAACGTGTTCGGATTGTGTTTTGGAGGTCCGTAGCTAATTTAGCCTTGAAATGCCGAAAGTTAAATTTTGGAAGTTTCCGGTTCGATAGTGAGATTTTGATCTGAGGGTCAGAATGGAATTCCAAGATTTGCAGTAGTTCCGTTATGTCATTTGGGATGTGTGTGCAAAAGTTTAGGTCATTCGGACGTGATTTGGTTGTGTTTTGATCAAAAGAGAAATTCAGAAGATTTTAGAAACTTAGGCTTGAATCCGATGTGTTTTGGTTGTTTTGATGTTGTTTGAAGTGTTTTGAAGATTGACACAAGTTTGAATAAGGTTTTAGGATATGTTGATGCCTTTGGTTGAGGTCTCGGGGGCCTCGGGATGAATTCAGATGGTTGACGGAGGAAATTTTGGAGTTGAAGTTGTGCAGCAGCTGGTCTTATGGTATTTTCGCATCTGCGGTTTGGGGACCGTAGAGGCGGCGCCGCAGAAGCGGATTTTGGTCTCTTCTTCATGATCCGTAGATGCAGGCAATTTTCCGCAGAAGCGGAAATTGGGGACTTCTTCATGAACCGCAAAAACTGTTGTAATTCCATAGACGTGGTACCGCATCTGCGGATTGGGAGTCGTAGATGCGGGAATTGGCCTATAAGTGAAAAGTTATAGATGCGACATTAGTTCCGCAGAAGCGGGACCGCAGATGTGGTCCCAGGGTCGCAAATGCGGAAATCGCAGGGCAGAACATATAATTAAGTTGCCTTCGCGAATTTGAGGGATTCTTTCACCATTTTCATCCGGGTTTGAAGCTTTTGAGAGGGATTTTTGAGTAAAACAAAGGGGAATCTCTTGGAGGTAATGTCCTTGACTTAATAACTCATTTTTATGTGATTAAAGACCTAACTAGTGGTGAGAAATTTGGGAAAAATGGGTAATTAAGGCTTGAGTTTAAGAGGCCTTTAATTGAGGATTTGAGGGGCCATTTGGACTCCGATTTCAGTTTTCTTGTTATGTATAGACTCGTGAGAGTATGAGGTTTTATGAAAATGTAAATTTTACCCGATTCCGAGATGTGGGCCCGAGGGGCATTTTGGTCATTTTACCTAATTTCGCATATTAGCTTAGAATTTAATTATAGAATCAGTTACTTGAAGTGCTATTTACATTATGCAATTGAATTGAATAGATTTGGGCTAATTGGGTCAGTTAATAGGAAGTTTTTGCCGAAATTTGGATCGAGGAATTATGCGGTTATATTTGATGCGGCTAGTTCGGGGAGTAGGGTTCATGTTTTTTTCTTTGGTCATCATTTGGATCTTGTTCCCATTGGAAATGATCTCGAGCTCTTCGTTCAGGTAAATTTTTGGAAGTTTAAGTTTTATGCACTCACTGTGTAAATAATGCATACACGCTATATTTAATGAGCATTAATTAGTAACCTTATATAACAAGTTGAATTAGACTGATGATGTGAAAATTCACTACATTGTTAGTTTATTTATTCTTCAAAATGTTATCCCCTTTGTCCAATATTATGTGGCCTCGTTTGATTTGACATAAAGTTTTTCTTCTTCCATTGCATTTATTCATTTATCCTTTAAAAGGTAGGAAGAGCCTCCGTCTTAAGAATTAACCCCTCAATCCCCTATTAACGGCTTTTCCCAAGTTTATTTCTGCTATTTTGATTTGCCGGAATTTTCAATTTTAAGTTTCTAAGAGTTTTGGGACACTCAGTCCCTAAATGAGAGCTTAAGTGTTGGAAGGTTGACCATAGTCGGAACAGTGTGGAGACTGTCTCGGAATGGAAATACAATGATTCTATTAGCTCCGTTGGGTGATTTAGGGGTTAGGAACGTGTTCGGATTGTGTTTTGGAGGTCCGTAGCTAATTTAAGCTTGAAATGCCGAAAGTTGAATTTTGGAAGTTTCCGGTTTGATAGTGAGATTTTGATCTGAGGGTCAGAATGGAATTCCGAGAGTTGCAGTAGTTCCGTTATGTCATTTGGGATGTGTGTGCAAAAGTTTAGGTCATTCAGACGTGATTTGGTTGGGTTTTGATCAAAAGAGGAATTCGAAAGATTTTAGAAACTTAGGCTTAAATCCGATGTGTTTTGGTTGTTTTGATGTTGTTTGAAGTGTTTTGAAGATTGACACAAGTTTGAATAAGGTTTTAGGATATGTTGATGCCTTTGGTTGAGGTCTCGGGGGCCTCGGGATGAATTCGGATGGTTGACGGAGGAAATTTTGGAGTTGAAGTTGTGCAGGAGAAGGTCTTCTGGTATTTTTGCATCTGTGGTTTGGGGACCGTAGAGGCGGCGCCGCAGAAGTGGCTAAGGGGATGCAAAAGTGGATTTTGGTCTCTTCTTCATGATCCGTAGATGCGGTCAATTTTCCGCCGAAGCGGAAATTTGGGACTTCTTCATGAACCGCAAAATCGGTTGTAATTCCATAGAAGTGGTACCGCATCTGCGGATTGGGAGTCGAAGATGCGAGAATTGGCCTATAAGTGAAAAGTCACAGAAGCGACATTAGTTCCGTAGAAGCGGGACCGCAGATGTGGTCCCAGGGTCGCAAATGCGAAAATCGCTGGGCAGAACATATAAATAGTTGCCTTCGCGAATTTGAGGGATTCTTTCACCATTTTCATCCGGGTTTGATGCTTTTGAGAGGGATTTTTGAGGAAAACAAAGGGGAATATCTTGGAGGTAATGTCCTTGACTTCATAACTCATTTTTATGTGATTAAAGACCTAACTAGTGGTGAGAAATTTGGGAAAAATGGGTAATTAAGGCTTGAGTTTAAGAGGCCTTTAATTGAGGATTTGAGGGGCCATTTGGACTCCGATTTCAGTTTTCTTGTTATGTATAGACTCGTGAGAGTACGAGGTTTTATGAAAATGTAAATTTTACCCGATTCCGAGATGTGGGCCCGAGGGGCATTTTGGTCATTTTACCTAATTTCGTATATTAGCTTAGAATTTAATTATAGAATCAGTTACTTGAAGTGCTATTAACATTATACAATTGAATTGAATAGATTTGGGCCATTTGGGTCAGTTAATAAGAAGTTTTCGCCGAAATTTGGATCGAGGAATTATGCGGTTATATTTGATGCGGCTAGTTCGGGGAGTATGGTTCATGTTTTTTTCTTTGATCATCATTTGGATCTTGTTCCCATTGGCAATGATCTCGAGCTCTTCGTTCAGGTAAATTTTTGGATGTTTAAGTTTTATGCACTCACTGTGTAAATAATGCATACGCGCTATATTTAATGAGCATTAATTAGTAACCTGATATAACAAGTTGAATTAGACTGATGATGTGAAAATTCACTACATTGTTAGTTTATTTATTCTTCAAAATGTTATCCCCTTTGTCCAATATTATGTGGCCTCGTTTGTTAGTTGATTTGTCGGAATTTTCAATTTTAAGTTTCAGAGAGTTTTGGGACACTCAATCCCTAAATGAGAGCTTAAGTGTTGGAAGGTTGACCGTAGTCGGAATAGTGTGGAGACGGTCTCGGAATGGAAATACAATGATTATGTTAGCTCCGTTGGGTGATATAGGGGTTAGGAACGTATTCGGATTGTGTTTTGGAGGTCCGTAGCTAATTTAGGCTTGAAATGCCGAAAGTTGAATTTTGGAAGTTTCCGGTTCGATAGTGAGATTTTGATCTGAGGGTCAGAATGGAATTCCGAGAGTTGCAATAGTTCCTTTATGTCATTTGGGATGTGTGTGCAAAAGTTTAGGTTATTCGGACGTGATTTGGTTGGGTTTTGATCAAAAAAGTAATTCTGAAGAATTTAGAAACTTAGGCTTGAATCCGATGTGTTTGGGTTGTTTTGATGTTGTTTTGAAGTGTTTTGAAGATTGACACAAGTTTGAATAAGGTTTTAGGATATGTTGATGCCTTTGGTTGAGGTCCCGGGGGCCTCGGGATGAATTCAGATGGTTGACGGAGGAAATTTTGGAGTTGAAGTTGTGCAACAGCTGGTCTTCTGGTATTTTCGCATCTGCGGTTTGGGGACCGTAGAGGCGGCGCCGCAGAAGTGGCTAAGGAGATGCAGAAGCGGATTTTGGTCTCTTCTTCATGATCCGTAGATGCGGTCAATTTTCCGCAGAAGCGGAAATTGGGGACTTCTTCATGAACCACAAAAACGGTTGTAATTCCATAGAAGTGGTACCGCATCTGCGGATTGGGAGTCAAAGATGCGAGAATTGGCCTATAAGTGAAAAGTCACAGAAGCGACATTAGTTCCGTAGAAGCGGGACCGCAGATGTGGTCCCAGGGTCGCCAATGTGGAAATCGCTGGGCTGAACATATAAATAGTTGTCTTCGCGAATTTGAGGGATTCTTTCACTATTTTCATCCGGGTTTGAAGCTTTTGAGAAATATTTTGAGGAAAACAAAGGGGAATCTCTTGGTGGTAATGTCCTTGACTTCATAACTCATTTTTATGTGATTAAAGACCTAATTAGTGGTGAGAAATTTGGGAAAAATGGGTAATTAGAGCTTGAGTTTAAGAGGCCTTTAATTGAGGATTTGAGGGGCCATTTGGACTCCGATTTTAGTGTTCTTATTATGTATAGACTCGTGAGAGTACGAGGTTTATGAAAATGTAAATTTCACCCGATTCCGAGATGTGGGCCCGAGGGGCATTTTGGTCATTTTATCTAATTTCGCATATTAGCTTATAATTTAATTATAAAATCAGTTACTTGAAGTGCTATTTACATTATGCAATTGAATTGAATAGATTTAGGCCATTTAGAGTCGAGTACTCGTGGAAAAACGTGGTGTTGGGTTGATTTTGAGCCGGTTCGAGGTAAGTGGCATGTCTAACCTTGTGTGGGGGATATTCCCCTTACGATTGGTATATTTGGTAATTGAAATGCCTTGTATGTGTGGTGACGAGTGCGTACTTGTACTAATTGATGGAAATCTAGTTTTCTTTAAGTAATTACTAGTATGTTTCCTTTCCTGTTTCTATTTCTTACACTATTAAGCCTGTTGTTAGCTTAGGAAAGCATGTCTAAGTGACTTAATTTCCTTATTTGATTCAACCTTTCTTACTTGAATTCTATGCAGCATGCTAGGATAGAATCATTTATTGCCTTAATATGAAATTCTGCCATTACTGTATATCTTCCTGCTGCTGCTTTGTATTTATTTTTGGACTACGGATGTGGGATTCCGGTAGTTCCCCCTTGTCTGTTTACTTTGGGACTATGGGTTAGATTACCGGTAGATCCCCCTGCATATTTACTTTGGGACTGCGGGTTAGATTCCCGATAGATCCCCCTACACAATTATATGAAACTATGGGAATTCACCTGGTAGATTTCCCCACTACTGGGTATTTACATTTGGAACTACGGATCGGAATTCCGGTAGATCCCCATGCATTGATAGTTGGACTACAGGATGGGATCCTGGGAGATCATTCGGACATATATATGATGGACTACGGGACGGTATCCTGGGAGATCCACTGGACAGTTGTAATTGGGACTACATGACGGTATCCTGGAAGGTGCCCCGGTTATTATCTATGTGTTGAGCTGTATTTCTTTCCGTGGCTTGTTTTTTCTCTGTTCTAGTTGTTGTTCTGTCAATTCTATGTTATTTCTTACTGTTGCACTTATTTATAGTATTTTATTCCACACTGTTAACCCTTATGTTGTATTTAACCTCAGTAGGGCCCTGACCTTCCTCGTCACTACCTGACCAAGGTTAGGTTTTGCTGTTACTGAGTACCGCTGAGGTGTACTCATGCCCCTTCTGCACATGTTTTTCATGTGCAGATCCAGGTACTTCTACTCAGGCCTATCATTCTTGAGGAGGCGACTGCTCTAGAGACTTCGAGGTACATCTGCTTCGTCCGCAGACCGAGAAGTCCCTTCTATTCCTGCTTTTAGTATTTAGCCCTTATGTACTTTTCTGTTCTTATTAGACATTCCAGAGTTAGAGCTATGTAGTATTGATCTTAGCTTGCGATTCATGGGTTTTCGGGTCTTGGATTTAGATATTGGTTTTGAGATCTATATAAATATGGTGTATGCCATGCGACACATTTAACACAATTATTGCCTTATTTCTGTTTTTAAATTGTTTTACTTCCGCAAGTTTTGGTTATCTTTTGCAAGTTTAGGCTTACCTAGTCGTAAAGACTAGGTGCCGTCACGATGGTTCACGGAGGGCGAACCGGGGTCGTGACATCATTTGGCTTTGATGTGTTGCCACGTTGGGAGATGCAAATCTTTATCCAAATATTTGAATTAATTATCCACTAATCACTCGATTAACTTGTTAATCTTTCATTAACCAATATTTAACCAATTACCCACCTAATTAAGAATTATCTCAAATTACTTAAAATACTACCCACTTTTAACACACCTTATACCCTCACAATCATAGTCATCTGTTACCTTGTATGACACGAGTCCATAAATACCGGGTATTATAGCTCGGACTGTATTTTATCCCAAATTGCCAAACTTCGACGAAACTCATTTTCTTTGATTCGCTTACCCTCTCTCCTTCACGAATTTACTTATCGCTTTTTTGAAATAGTGTAATACTTATAATCACAAAATAATATCATTCCCGAGCTTACACTGATTAACTTACGACGAAACTTTAATGTACAGAAAAATGCGGGATGTAATATCGTATTTCCGAGCTTTCATCAATTTACTTATGTCGTACTTTCATGTACGAAAACATGGAGTGTAACATCTATTCTGAAATATTAGGTAGGAAAATGGAGGACATGGTCCATGTAAATAGCCAACTAATAAATCAAGGGCCTACAATGAGGGAGGAGCAAAGGAATGAGCTAGAGGCAGAGTTTACAACAGTAGAGGTGAAACAAGCTTTATGGGCTATCTCAGGGGATAAAGCCCTGGACCAAATGGGTTTGGTAGCCAATTTTATAAAGACTGCTGGGATATTGTGGGAAATAACGTGATAAATAAGGTCTTGGAGTTCTTTAAAACTGCCAGAATGCTCAGAATAGTAAACAATACAGTGATATCACTAATCCCCAACAGTACACATGCTGATACAATGGGTGATTATAGGCCAATTGTCTGTTGCAGCATAATATACAAATTAATCTCGAAGATGTTGTGCAATTGACTAAAAAATGTACTCCTTAGGATAATCTCTGATAAACAGAGTGCGTTTGTGGCTGGAAGAAGTATAGTACACAATAGTTTAATTTGTCAAGACTTGGTGGGACTATATAAAAGGAAGAATACTACTAGGAGTTGTCTGATAAAAGTTGACCTACGGAAGGCATATGACACAGTGGAGTGGGGGTTTATTGAAGAGATGTTGTATGCTCTTAATTTCCCTCAGAGGTTCATAAGGTGGGTTATGGCTTGTATCACCTTTACCCAATACACTATAGCAGTGTATGGAGGAATGCATGGAAGTATTAAAGGAAAATGTGGCCTTAGATAGGGAGACCCAATATCCCCGCTCCTATTTATAATTTGCATAGAGTACCTATCAAGTTGAATTTTGGAAGTTTCTGGTTCGATAGTGAGATTTTTATCTGAGGGTCAGAATGGAATTCCGAGAGTTGCAGTAGTTCCGTTATGTCATTTGGGATGTGTGTGCAAAAGTTTAGGTCATTCAGACGTGATTTGGTTGGGTTTTGATCAAAAGAGGAATTCGGAAGATTTTAGAAACTTAGGCTTAAATCCGATGTGTTTTGGTTGTTTTGATATTGTTTGAAGTGTTTTGAAGATTGACACAAGTATGAATAAGGTTTTAGGATATGTTGATGCCTTTGGTTGAGGTCTCGGGGGCCTCGGGATGAATTCGGATGGTTGACGGAGGAAATTTTGGAGTTGAAGTTGTGCAGGAGTTGGTCTTCTAGTATTTTCACATCTGCGGTTTGGGGACCGTAGAGGCGGCGCCGCAGAAGTGGCTAAGGGGATGCAAAAGCTTATTTTGGTCTCTTCTTCATGATCCGTAGATGCGGGCAATTTTCCACCGAAGCGGAAATTTGGGACTTCTTCATGAACCGCAAAAACGGTTGTAATTCCATAGAAGTGGTACCGCATCTGTGGATTGGGAGTCGAAGATGCGAGAATTGTCCTATAAGTGAAAAGTCACAGAAGCGACATTAGTGCCGTAGAAGCGGGACCGCAGATGTGGTCCCAGGGTCGCAAATGCGGAAATCGCTGGGCAGAACATATAAATAGTTGCCTTCGCGAATTTGAGGGATTCTTTCACCATTTTCATCCGAGTTTGATGCTTTTGAGAGGGATTTTTGAGGAAAACAAAGGGGAATCTCTTGGATGTAATGTCCTTGACTTCATAACTCATTTTTATGTGATTAAAGACCTAAATAGTGGAGAGAAATTTGGGAAAAATGGGTAATTAAGGCTTGAGTTTAAGAGGCCTTTAATTGAGGATTTGAGGGGCCATTTGGACTCCGATTTCAGTTTTCTTGTTATGTATAGACTCATGAGAGTACGAGGTTTTATGAAAATATAAATTTTACCCGATTCCGAGATGTGGACCCGAGGGGCAATTTTGGTCATTTTACCTAATTTCGCATATTAGCTTAGAATTTAATTATAGAATCAGTTACTTGAAGTGCTATTAACATTATACAATTGAATTGAATAGATTTGGGCCATTTGGGTCAGTTAATAAGAAGTTTTCGCCGAAATTTGGATCGAGGAATTATGCGGTTATATTTGATGCGGCTAGTTCGGGGAGTAGGGTTCATGTTTTTTTCTTTGGTCATCATTTGGATCTTGTTCCCATTGGCAATGATCTCGAGCTCTTCGTTCAGGTAAATTTTTGGATGTTTAAGTTTTATGCACTCACTGTGTAAATAATGCATACGCGCTATATTTAATGAGCATTAATTAGTAACCTGATATAACAAGTTGAATTAGACTGATGATGTGAAAATTCACTACATTGTTAGTTTATTTATTCTTCAAAATGTTATCCCCTTTGTCCAATATTATGTGGCCTCGTTTGATTTGACATAGAGTTTTTCTTCTTCCATTGCATTTATTCATTTATCCTTTAAAAGGTAGGAAGAGCCTCCGTCTTAAGAATTAACGCCTCGATCCCATATTAAAGGCTTTTCCCAAGTTTATTTCTGCTATTTTGATTTGTCGGAATTTTCAATTTTAAGTTTCAGAGAGTTTTGGGACACTCAATCCCTAAATGAGAGCTTAAGTGTTGGAAGGTTGACCGTAGTCGGAATAGTGTGGAGACGGTCTCGGAATGGAAATACAATGATTCTGTTAGCTCCGTTGGGGTGATATAGGGTTTAGGAACGTATTCGGATTGTGTTTGGAGGTTCGTAGCTAATTTAGGCTTGAAATGCCGAAAGTTGAATTTTGGAAGTTTCCGGTTCGATAGTGAGATTTTGATCTGAGGGTCAGAATGGAATTCCAAGAGTTGCAGTAGTTCCTTTATGTCATTTGGGATGTGTGTGCAAACGTTTAGGTTATTCGGACTTGATTTGGTTGGGTTTTGATCAAAAAAGGAATTCGGAAGATTTTAGAAACTTAGGCTTGAATCCGATGTGTTTGGGTTGTTTTGATGTTGTTTTGAAGTGTTTTGAAGATTGACATAAGTTTGAATAAGGTTTTAGGATATGTTGATGCCTTTGGTTGAGGTCCCGGGGGCCTCGGGATGAATTCGGATGGTTGACGGAGGAAATTTTGGAGTTGAAGTTGTGCAACAGCTGGTCTTCTGGTATTTTCGCATCTGCGGTTTGGGGACCGTAGAGGCGGCGCCGTAGAACTGGCTAAGGGGATGCAGAAGCGGATTTTGGTCTCTTCTTCATGATCCGTAGATGCGGGCAATTTTCCGCAGAAGCGGAAATTGGGGACTTTTTCATGAACCGCAGAAACGGTTGTAATTCCATAGAAGCGGTACCGCATCTGCGGATTGGGAGTCGCAGATGCAGGAATTGGCCTATAAGTGAAAAGTCGTAGATGCGACATTAGTTCCGCAGAAGCGGGACCGCAGATGCGGTCCCAGGGTCGCCAATGTGGAAATCGCTGGGCTGAACATATAAATAGTTGCCTTCGCGAATTTGAGGGATTCTTTCACCATTTTCATCCGGATTTGAAGTTTTTGAGAAAGATTTTGAGGAAAACAAAGGGGAATCTCTTGGTGGTAATGTCCTTGACTTCATAACTCATTTTTATGTGATTAAAGACCTAATTAGTGGTGTGAAATTTGGGAAAAATGGGTAATTAGAGCTTGAGTTTAAGAGGCCTTTAATTGAGGATTTGAGGGGTCATTTGGACTCCGATTTCAGTGTTCTTATTATGTATAGACTCGTGAGAGTACGAGGTTTATGAAAATGTAAATTTCACCCGATTCCGAGATGTGGGCCCGAGGGGCATTTTGGTCATTTTATCTAATTTCGCATATTAGCTTATAATTTAATTATAGAATCAGTTACTTGAAGTGCTATTTACATTATGCAATTGAATTGAATAGATTTGGGCCATTTAGAGTCGAGTACTCGTGGAAAAAACGTGGTGTTGGGTTGATTTTGAGCCAGTTCGAGGTAAGTGGCATGTCTAACCTTGTGTGGGGGATCTTCCCCTTACGATTGGTATATTTGGTAATTGAAATGCCTTGTATGTGTGGTGACGAGTGCGTACTTGTACTAATTGTTGGAAATCTAGTTTTCTTTAAGTAATTACTAGTATGTTTCCTTTCCTGTTTCTATTTCTTACACTATTAAGCCTGTTGTTAGCTTAGGAAAGCATGTCTAAGTGACTTAATTGCCTTATTTGATTCAACCTTCCTTACTTGAATTCTGTGCAGCATGCTAGGATAGAATCATTTATTGCCTTAATATGAAATTCTGCCATTAATGTATATCTTCCTGCTGCTGCTTTGTATTTATTTTGGGACTACGGATATGAGATTCCGGTAGTTCCCCCTTGTCTGTTTACTTTGGGACTAGGGTTAGATTACCGGTAGATCCCCCTGCATATTTACTTTGGGACTGCGGGTTAGATTCTCGATAGATCCCCCTACACAATTATATGAAACTATGGGAATTCACCCGGTAGATTTCCCCACTACTGGGTATTTACATTTGGAACTACGGATCGGAATTCCGGTAGATCCCCACGCATTGATAGTTGGACTACAGGATGGGATCCTGGGAGATCATTCGGACATATATATGATGGACTACGGGACGGTATCCTGGGAGATCCACTGGACAGTTGTAATTGGGACTACAGGACGGTATCCTGGAAGGTGCCCCGGTTATTATCTCTGTGTTGAGCTGTATTTCTTTCCGTGGCTTGTTTTTTCTCTATTCTAGTTGTTGTTCTGTCAATTCTATGTTATTTCTTACTGTTGGACTTATTTATAGTATTTTATTCCACACTGTTAACCCTTATATTGTATTTAACCTCAGTAGGGCCCTGACCTTCCTCGTCACTACCCGACCAAGGTTAGGTTTGGCACTTACTGAGTACCGCTGAGGTGTACTCATGCCCCTTCTGCACATGTTTTTCATGTGCAGATCCAGGTACTTCTACTCAGGCCTATCATTCTTGAGGAGGCGACTGCTCTAGAGACTTCGAGGTACATCTGCTTCGTCCGCAGACCGAGAAGTCCCTTATATTCCTGCTTTTAGTATTTAGCCCTTCTGTACTTTTCTGTTCTTATTAGACATTCCAGAGTTAGAGCTATGTAGTATTGATCTTAGCTTGCGATTCATGGGTTTCCGGGTCTTGGATTTAGATATTGGTTTTGAGATCTATATAAATATGGTGTATGCCATGCGGCACATTTAACACTATTATTGCCTTATTTCTGTTTTTAAATTGTTTTACTTCCGCAAGTTTTGGTTATCTTTTGCAAGTTTAGGCTTACCTAGTCGTAAAGACTAGGTGCCGTCACGATGGTTCACGGAGGGCGAACCGGGGTCGTGACATCATTTGGCTTTGCTGTGTTGCCACGTTGGGAGATGCAAATCTTTATCCAAATATTTGAATTAATTATCCACTAATCACTCGATTAACTTATTAATCTTTCATTAACCAATATTTAACCAATTACCCACATAATTAAGAATTATCTCAAATTACTTAAAATACTACCCACTTTTAACACACCTTATACCCTCACTATCATAGTCATCTGTTACCTTGTATGACACGAGTCCATAAATACCGGGTATTATAGCTCGGACCGTATTTTATCCCAAATTGCCAAACTTCGACGAAACTCATTTTCTTTGATTCGCTTACCCTCTCTCCTTCACGAATTTACTTATCGCTTTTTTGAAATAGTGTAATACTTATAATCACAAAATAATATCATTCCCGAGCTTACACTGATTAACTTACGACGAAACTTTAATGTACAGAAAAATGCGGGATGTAATATCGTATTTCCGAGCTTTCATCAATTTACTTATGGCGTACTTTCATGTACGAAAACATGGAGTGTAACATCTATTCTGAAATATTAGGTAGGAAAATGGAGGACAGGGTCCATGTAAATAGCCAACTGATAAATCAAGGGCCTACAATGAGGGAGGAGCAAAGGAATGAGCTAGAGGCAGAGTTTACAACAGTAGAGGTGAAACAAGCTTTATGGGCTATCTCAGGGGATAAAGCCCTGGACCAAATGGGTTTGGTAGCCAATTTTATAAAGACTGCTGGGATATTGTGGGAAATAACGTGATAAATAAGGTCTTGGAGTTCTTTAAAACTGCCAGAATGCTCAGAATAGTAAACAATACAGTGATATCACTAATCCCCAACAGTACACATGTTGATACAATGGGTGATTATAGGCCAATTGTCTGTTGCAGCATAATATACAAATTAATCTCGAAGATGTTGTGCAATTGACTAAAAAATGTACTCCTTAGGATAATCTCTGATAAACAGAGTGTGTTTGTGGCTGGAAGAAGTATAGTACACAATAGTTTAATTTGTCAAGACTTGGTGGGACTATGTAAAAGGAAGAATACTACTAGGAGTTGTCTGATAAAAGTTGACCTACGGAAGGCATATGACACAGTGGAGTGGGGGTTTATTGAAGAGATGTTGTATGCTCTTAATTTCCCTCAGAGGTTCATAAGGTGGGTTATGGCTTGTATCACCTTTACCCAATACACTATAGCAGTGTATGGAGGAATGCATGGATGTATTAAAGGAAAATGTGGCCTTAGATAGGGAGACCCAATATCCCCGCTCCTATTTATAATTTGCATAGAGTACCTATCAAGTTGAATTTTGGAAGTTTCCGGTTCGATAGTGAGATTTTGATCTGAGGGTCAGAATGGAATTCTGAGAGTTGCAGTAGTTCCGTTATGTCATTTGGGATGTGTGTGCAAACGTTTAGGTCATTCAGACGTGATTTGGTTGGGTTTTGATCAAAAGAGGAATTCGGAAGATTTTAGAAACTTAGGCTTAAATCCGATGTGTTTTGGTTGTTTTGATATTGTTTGAAGTATTATGAAGATTGACACAAGTTTGAATAAGGTTTTAGGATATATTGATGCCTTTGGTTGAGGTCTCGGGGGCCTCGGGATGAATTCGGATGGTTGACGGAGGAAATTTTGGAGTTGAAGTTGTGCAGGAGTTGGTCTTCTGGTATTTTCGCATCTGCGGTTTGGGGACCGTAGAGGCGGCGACGCAGAAGTGGCTAAGGGGATGCAAAAACGGATTTTGGTCTCTTCTTCATGATCCGTAGATGCGGTCAATTTTCCGCCGAAGCGGAAATTTGGGACTTCTTCATGAACCGCAAAAACGGTTGTAATTCCATAGAAGTGGTACCGCATCTGCGGATTGGGAGTTGAAGATGCGAGAATTGGCCTATAAGTGAAAAGTCACAGAAGTGACATTAGTTCCGTAGAAGCGGGACCGCAGATGTGGTCCCAGGGTCGCAAATGCGGAAATCGCTGGGCAGAACATATAAATAGTTGCCTTCGCGAATTTGAGGGATTCTTTCACCATTTTCATCCGGGTTTGATGCTTTTGAGAGGGAGTTTTGAGGAAAACAAAGGGGAATCTCTTGGAGGTAATGTCCTTGACTTCATAACTCATTTTTATGTGATTAAAGACCTAACTAGTGGTGAGAAATTTGGGAAAAATGGGTAATTAAGGCTTGAGTTTAAGAGGCCTTTAATTGAGGATTTGAGGGGCCATTTGGACTCCGATTTCAGTTTTCTTGTTAGGTATAGACTTGTGAGAGTACGAGGTTTTATGAAAATGTAAATTTTACCCGATTCCGAGATGTGGGCCCGAGGGGCATTTTGGTCATTTTACCTAATTTCGTATATTAGCTTAGAATTTAATTATAGAATCAGTTACTTGAAGTGCTATTAACATTATACAATTGAATTGAATAGATTTGGGCCATTTGGGTCAGTTAATAAGAAGTTTTCGCCGAAATTTGGATCGAGGAATTATGCGGTTATATTTGATGCGGCTAGTTCGGGGAGTATGGTTCATGTTTTTTTCTTTGATCATCATTTGGATCTTGTTCCCATTGGCAATGATCTCGAGCTCTTCGTTCAGGTAAATTTTTGGAAGTTTAAGTTTTATGCACTCACTGTGTAAATAATGCATACGCGCTATATTTAATGAGCATTAATTAGTAACCTGATATAACAAGTTGAATTAGACTGATGATGTGAAAATTCACTACATTGTTAGTTTATTTATTCTTCAAAATGTTATCCCCTTTGTCCAATATTATGTGGCCTCGTTTGATTTGACATAGAGTTTTTCTTCTTCCATTGCATTTATTCATTTATCCTTTAAAAGGTAGGAAGAGCCTCCGTCTTAAGAATTAACGCCTCGATCCCATATTAAAGGCTTTTCCCAAGTTTATTTCTGCTATTTTGATTTGTCAGAATTTTCAATTTTAAGTTTCAGAGAGTTTTGGGACACTCAATCCCTAAATGAGAGCTTAAGTGTTGGAAGGTTGACCGTAGTCGAATAGTGTGGAGACGATCTCGGAATGGAAATACAATGATTCTGTTAGCTCCGTTGGGGTGATATAGGGGTTAGGAACGTATTCGGATTGTGTTTGGAGGTCCGTAGCTAATTTAGTCTTGAAATGCCGAAAGTTGAATTTTGGAAGTTTCCGGTTCGATAGTGAGATTTTGATCTGAGGGTCAGAATGGAATTCCGAGAGTTGCAGTAGTTCCTTTATGTTATTTGGGATGTGTGTGCAAAAGTTTAGGTTATTCGGACTTGATTTGGTTGGGTTTTGATCAAAAAAGGAATTCGGAAGATTTTAGAAACTTAGGCTTGAATCCAATGTGTTTGGGTTGTTTTGATGTTGTTTTGAAGTGTTTTGAAGATTGACACAAGTTTGAATAAGGTTTTAGGATATGTTGATGCCTTTGGTTGAGGTCCCGGGGGCCTCGGGATGAATTCAGATGGTAGACGGAGGAAATTTTGGAGTTGAACTTGTGCAACAGCTGGTCTTCTGGTATTTTCGCATCTGCGGTTTGGGGACCGTAGAGGCGGCGCCGCAGAAGTGGCTAAGGAGATGCAGAAGCGGATTTTGGTCTCTTCTTCATGATCCGTAGATGCGGGCAATTTTCCGCAGAAGCGGAAATTGGGGACATCTTCATGAACCACAAAAACGGTTGTAATTCCATAGAAGTGGTACCGCATCTGCGGATTGGGAGTCAAAGATGCGAGAATTGGCCTATAAGTGAAAAGTCACAGAAGCGACATTAGTTCCGTAGAAGCGGGACCGCAGATGTGGTCCCAGGGTCGCCAATGTGGAAATCGCTGGGCTAAACATATAAATAGTTGCCTTCGCGAATTTGAGGGATTCTTTCACCATTTTCATCCGGGTTTGATGCTTTTGAGAGGGAGTTTTGAGGAAAACAAAGGGGAATCTCTTGGAGGTAATGTCCTTGACTTCATAACTCATTTTTATGTGATTAAAGACCTAACTAGTGGTGAGAAATTTGGGAAAAATGGGTAATTAAGGCTTGAGTTTAAGAGGCCTTTAATTGAGGATTTGAGGGGCCATTTGGACTCCGATTTCAGTTTTCTTGTTATGTATAGACTCGTGAGAGTACGAGGTTTTATGAAAATGTAAATTTTACCCGATTCCGAGATGTGGGCCCGAGGGGCATTTTGGTCATTTTACCTAATTTCGTATATTAGCTTAGAATTTAATTATAGAATCAGTTACTTGAAGTGCTATTAACATTATACAATTGAATTGAATAGATTTGGGCCATTTGGGTCAGTTAATAAGAAGTTTTCGCCGAAATTTGGATCGAGGAATTATGCGGTTATATTTGATGCGGCTAGTTCGGGGAGTATGGTTCATGTTTTTTTCTTTGATCATCATTTGGATCTTGTTCACATTGGCAATGATCTCGAGCTCTTCGTTCAGGTAAATTTTTGGAAGTTTAAGTTTTATGCACTCACTGTGTAAATAATGCATACGCGCTATATTTAATGAGCATTAATTAGTAACCTGATATAACAAGTTGAATTAGACTGATGATGTGAAAATTCACTACATTGTTAGTTTATTTATTCTTCAAAATGTTATCCCCTTTGTCCAATATTATGTGGCCTCGTTTGATTTGACATAGAGTTTTTCTTCTTCCATTGCATTTATTCATTTATCCTTTGAAAGGTAGGAAGAGCCTCCGTCTTAAGAATTAACGCCTCGATCCCATATTAAAGGCTTTTCCCATGTTTATTTCTGCTATTTTGATTTGTCAGAATTTTCAATTTTAAGTTTCAGAGAGTTTTGGGACACTCAATCCCTAAATGAGAGCTTAAGTGTTGGAAGGTTGACCGTAGTCGAATAGTGTGGAGACGATCTCGGAATGGAAATACAATGATTCTGTTAGCTCCGTTGGGGTGATATAGGGGTTAGGAACGTATTTGGATTGTGTTTGGAGGTCCGTAGCTAATTTAGTCTTGAAATGCCGAAAGTTGAATTTTGGAAGTTTCCAGTTCGATAGTGAGATTTTGATCTGAGGGTCAGAATGGAATTCCGAGAGTTGCAGTAGTTCCTTTATGTCATTTGGGATGTGTGTGCAAAAGTTTAGGTTATTCGGACTTGATTTGGTTGGGTTTTGATCAAAAAAGGAATTCGGAAGATTTTAGAAACTTAGGCTTGAATCCAATGTGTTTGGGTTGTTTTGATGTTGTTTTGAAGTGTTTTGAAGATTGACACAAGTTTGAATAAGGTTTTAGGATATGTTGATGCCTTTGGTTGAGGTCCCGGGGGCCTCGGGATGAATTCAGATGGTTGACGGAGGAAATTTTGGAGTTGAAGTTGTGCAACAGCTGGTCTTCTGGTATTTTCGCATCTGCGGTTTGGGGACCGTAGAGGCGGCGCCGCAGAAGTGGCTAAGGAGATGCAGAAGCGGATTTTGGTCTCTTCTTCATGATCCGTAGATGCGGGCAATTTTCCGCAGAAGCGGAAATTGGGGACTTCTTCATGAACCACAAAAACGGTTGTAATTCCATAGAAGTGGTACCGCATCTGCGGATTGGGAGTCAAAGATGCGAGAATTGGCCTATAAGTGAAAAGTCACAGAAGCGACATTAGTTCCGTAGAAGCGGGACCGCAGATGTGGTCCCAGGGTCGCCAATGTGGAAATCGCTGGGCTGAACATATAAATAGTTGCCTTCGCGAATTTGAGGGATTCTTTCACCATTTTCATCCGGGTTTGATGCTTTTGAGAGGGATTTTTGAGGAAAACAAAGGGGAATCTCTTGGAGGTAATGTCCTTGACTTCATAACTCATTTTTATATGATTAAAGACCTAATTAGTGGAGAGAAATTTGGGAAAATGGGTAATTAAGGCTTGAGTTTAAGAGGCCTTTAATTGAGGATTTGAGGGGCCATTTGGACTCCGATTTTAGTTTTCTTATTATGTATAGACTCGTGAGAGTACGAGGTTTATGAAAATGTAAATTTCACCCGATTCCGAGATGTGGGCCTGAGGGGCATTTTGGTCATTTTATCTAATTTCGCATATTAGCTTATAATTTAATTATAGAATCAGTTACTTGAAGTGCTATTAACATTATGCAATTGAATTGAATAGATTTGGGCCATTTGGGTCAGTTAATAAGAAGTTTTCGCCGAAATTTGGATCGAGGAATTATGCGGTTATATTTGATGCGGCTAGTTCGGGGAGTATGGTTCATGTTTTTTTCTTTGATCATCATTTGGATCTTGTTCACATTGGCAATGATCTCGAGCTCTTCGTTCAGGTAAATTTTTGGAAGTTTAAGTTTTATGCACTCACTGTGTAAATAATGCATACGCGCTATATTTAATGAGCATTAATTAGTAACCTGATATAACAAGTTGAATTAGACTGATGATGTGAAAATTCACTACATTGTTAGTTTATTTATTCTTCAAAATGTTATCCCCTTTGTCCAATATTATGTGGCCTCGTTTGATTTGACATAGAGTTTTTCTTCTTCCATTGCATTTATTCATTTATCCTTTGAAAGGTAGGAAGAGCCTCCGTCTTAAGAATTAACGCCTCGATCCCATATTAAAGGCTTTTCCCAAGTTTATTTCTGCTATTTTGATTTGTCAGAATTTTCAATTTTAAGTTTCAGAGAGTTTTGGGACACTCAATCCCTAAATGAGAGCTTAAGTGTTGGAAGGTTGACCGTAGTCGGAATAGTGTGGAGACGATCTCGGAATGGAAATACAATGATTCTGTTAGCTCCGTTGGGGTGATATAGGGGTTAGGAACGTATTCGGATTGTGTTTGGAGGTCCGTAGCTAATTTAGTCTTGAAATGCCGAAAGTTGAATTTTGGAAGTTTCCGGTTCGATAGTGAGATTTTGATCTGAGGGTCAGAATGGAATTCCGAGAATTGCAGTAGTTCCTTTATGTCATTTGGGATGTGTGTGCAAAAGTTTAGGTTATTCGGACTTGATTTGGTTGGGTTTTGATCAAAAAAGGAATTCGGAAGATTTTAGAAACTTAGGCTTGAATCCAATGTGTTTGGGTTGTTTTGATGTTGTTTTGAAGTGTTTTGAAGATTGACACAAGTTTGAATAAGGTTTTAGGATATGTTGATGCCTTTGGTTGAGGTCCCGGGGGCCTCGGGATGAATTCAGATGGTTGACGGAGGAAATTTTGGAGTTGAACTTGTGCAACAGCTGGTCTTCTGGTATTTTCGCATCTGCGGTTTGGGGACCGTAGAGGTGGCGCCGCAGAAGTGGCTAAGGAGATGCAGAAGCGGATTTTGGTCTCTTCTTCATGATCCGTAGATGCGGGCAATTTTCCGCAGAAGCGGAAATTGGGGACTTCTTCATGAACCACAAAAACGGTTGTAATTCCATAGAAGTGGTACCGCATCTGCGGATTGGGAGTCAAAGATGCGAGAATTGGCCTATAAGTGAAAAGTCACAGAAGCGACATTAGTTCCGTAGAAGCGGGACCGCAGATGTGGTCCCAGGGTCGCCAATGTGGAAATCGCTGGGCTGAACATATAAATAGTTGCCTTCGCGAATTTGAGGGATTCTTTCACCATTTTCATCCGGGTTTGATGCTTTTGAGAGGGATTTTTGAGGAAAACAAAGGGGAATCTCTTGGAGGTAATGTCCTTGACTTCATAACTCATTTTTATATGATTAAAGACCTAATTAGTGGTGAGAAATTTGGGAAAAATGGGTAATTAAGGCTTGAGTTTAAGAGGCCTTTAATTGAGGATTTGAGGGGCCATTTGGACTCCGATTTTAGTTTTCTTATTATGTATAGACTCGTGAGAGTACGAGGTTTATGAAAATGTAAATTTCACCCGATTCCGAGATGTGGGCCTGAGGGGCATTTTGGTCATTTTATCTAATTTCGCATATTAGCTTATAATTTAATTATAGAATCAGTTACTTGAAGTGCTATTAACATTATGCAATTGAATTGAATAGATTTGGGCCATTTGGGTCAGTTAATAAGAAGTTTTCGCCGAAATTTGGATCGAGGAATTATGCGGTTATATTTGATGCGGCTAGTTCGGGGAGTATGGTTCATGTTTTTTTCTTTGATCATCATTTGGATCTTGTTCCCATTGGCAATGATCTCGAGCTTTTCGGTCAGGTAAATTTTTGGAAGTTTAAGTTTTATGCACTCACTGTGTAAATAATGCATACGCGCTATATTTAATGAGCATTAATTAGTAACCTGATATAACAAGTTGAATTAGACTGATGATGTGAAAATTCACTACATTGTTAGTTTATTTATTCTTCGAAATGTTATCCCCTTTGTCCAATATTATGTGGCCTCGTTTGATTTGACATAGAGTTTTTCTTCTTCCATTGCATTTATTCATTTATCCTTTGAAAGGTAGGAAGAGCCTCCGTCTTAAGAATTAATGCCTCGATCCCATATTAAAGGCTTTTCCCAAGTTTATTTCTGCTATTTTGATTTGTCAGAATTTTCAATTTTAAGTTTCAGAGAGTTTTGGGACACTCAATCCCTAAATGAGAGCTTAAGTGTTGGAAGGTTGACCGTAGTCGGAATAGTGTGGAGATGGTCTCGGAATGGAAATACAATGATTATGTTAGCTCCGTTGGGTGATATAGGGGTTAGGAACGTATTCGGATTGTGTTTTGGAGGTCCGTAGCTAATTTAGGCTTGAAATGCCGAAAGTTGAATTTTGGAAGTTTCCGGTTCGATAGTGAGATTTTGATCTGAGGGTCAGAATGGAATTCCTAGAGTTGCAGTAGTTCCTTTATGTCATTTTGGATGTGTGTGCAAAAGTTTAGGTTATTCGGACGTGATTTGGTTGGGGTTTGACCAAAAAAGGAATTCGGAAGATTTTAGAAACTTAGGCTTGAATCCGATGTGTTTGGGTTGTTTTGATGTTGTTTTGAAGTTTTTTGAAGATTGACACAAGTTTGAATAAGGTTTTAGGATATGTTGATTCCTTTGGTTGAGGTCCCGGGGGCCTCGGGATGAATTCAGATGGTTGACGGAGGAAATTTTGGAGTTGAAGTTGTGCAACAGCTGGTCTTCTGGTATTTTCGCATCTGCGGTTTGGGGACCGTAGAGGCGGCGCCGCAGAAGTGGCTAAGGGGATGCAGAAGCGGATTTTGGTCTCTTCTTCATGATCCGTAGATGCGGGCAATTTTCCGCAGAAGCGGAAATTGGGGACTTTTTCATGAACCGCAGAAACGGTTGTAATTCCATAGAAGCGGTACCGCATCTGCGGATTGGGAGTCGCAGATGCGGGAATTGGCCTATAAGTGAAAAGTCGTAGATGCGACATTAGTTCCGCAGAAGCGGGACCGCAGATGCGGTCCCAGGGTCGCCAATGTGGAAATCGCTGGGCTGAACATATAAATAGTTGCCTTCGCGAATTTGAGGGATTCTTCCACCATTTTCATCCAGGTTTGAAGCTTTTGAGAAAGATTTTGAGGAAAACAAAGAGGAATATCTTGGTGGTAATCTCCTTGACTTCATAACTCATTTTTATGTGATTAAAGACATAATTAGTGGTGAGAAATTTGGGAAAAATGGGTAATTAGAGCTTGAGTTTAAGAGGCCTTTAATTGAGGATTTGAGGGGCCATTTGGACTCCGATTTAAGTGTTCTTATTATGTATAGACTCGTGAGAGTACGAGGTTTATGAAAATGTAAATTTCACCCGATTCCGAGATGTGGGCCCGAGGGGCATTTTGGTCATTTTATCTAATTTCGCATATTTGCTTATAATTTAATTATAGAATCAGTTACTTGAAGTGCTATTTACATTATGCAATTGAATTGAATAGATTTGGGCCATTTGGAGTCGAGTACTCGTGGAAAAAACGTGGTGTTGGGTCGATTTTGAGCCGGTTCGAGGTAAGTGGCATGTCTAACCTTGTGTGGGGGATCTTCCCCTTACGATTGGTATATTTGGTAATTGAAGTGTCTTGTATGTGTGGTGACGAGTGCGTACTTGTACTAATTGTTGGAAATCTAGTTTTCTTTAAGTAATTACTAGTATGTTTCCTTTCATGTTTCTATTTCTTACACTATTAAGCCTGTTGTTAGCTTAGGAAAGCATGTCTAAGTGACTTAATTGCCTTATTTGATTCAATCTTCCTTACTTGAATTCTGTGCAGCATGCTAGGATAGAATCATTTATTTCCTTAATATGAAATTCTGCCATTACTGTATATCTTCCTACTGCTGCTTTGTATTTATTTTGGGACTACAGATGTGGGATTCCGGTAGTTCCCCCTTGTCTGTTTACTTTGGGACTATGGGTTAGATTACCGGTAGATCCCCCTGCATATTTACTTTGGGACTGCGGGTTAGATTCCCGATAGATCCCCCTACACAATTATATGGAACTATGGGAATTCACCCGGTAGATTTCCCCACTACTGGGTATTTACATTTGGAACTACGGATCGGAATTCCGGTAGATCCCCACGCATTGATAGTTGGACTACGAGATGGGATCTTGGGAGATCATTCGGACATATATATGATGGACTACGGGACGGTATCCTGGGAGATCCACTGGACAGTTGTAATTGGGACTACAGGACGGTATCCTGGAAGGTGCCCCGATTATTATCTCTGTGTTGAGCTGTATTTCTTTCCGTGACTTGTTTTGTCTCTGTTCTAGTTGTTGTTCTATGTTATTTCTTACTGTTGCACTTATTTATATTATTTTATTCCACACTGTTAACCCTTATATTGTATTTAACCTCAGTAGGGCCCTGACCTTCCTCGTCACTACCCGACCAAGGTTAGGTTTGGCACTTACTGAGTACCGCTGAGGTGTACTCATGCCCCTTCTGCACATGTTTTTCATGTGCAGATCCAGGTACTTCTACTCAAGCCTATCATTCTTGAGGAGGCGACTGCTCTAGAGACTTCGAGGTACATCTGCTTCGTCCGCAGATCGAGAAGTCCCTTCTATTCCTGCTTTTAGTATTTAGCCCTTCTGTACTTTTCTGTTCTTATTAGACATTCCAGAGTTAGAGCTATGTAGTATTGATCTTAGCTTGCGATTCATGGGTTTTCGGGTCTTGGATTTAGATATTGGTTTTGAGATCTATATAAATATGGTGTATGCCATGTGGCACATTTAACACTATTATTGCTTTATTTCTGTTTTTAAATTGTTTTACTTCCGCAAGTTTTGGTTATCTTTTGCAAGTTTAGGCTTACCTAGTCGTAAAGACTAGGTGCCGTCACGATGGTTCACGGAGGGCGAACCGGGGTCGTGACATCATTTGGCTTTGCTGTGTTGCCACGTTGGGAGATGCAAATCTTTATCCAAATATTTGAATTAATTATCCACTAATCACTCGATTAACTTATTAATCTTTCATTAACCAATACTTAACCAAATACCTACATAATTAAGAATTATCTCAAATTACTTAAAATACTACCCACTTTTAACACACCTTATACCCTCACTATCATAGTCATCTGTTACCTTGTATGGCACGAGTCCATAAATACCGGGTATTATAGCTCGGACTGTATTTTATCCCAAATTGCCAAACTTCGACGAAACTCATTTTCTTTGATTCGCTTACCCTCTCTCCTTCACGAATTTACTTATCGCTTTTTTGAAATAGTGTAATACTTATAATCACAAAATAATATCATTCCCGAACTTACACTGATTAACTTACGACGAAACTTTAATGTACAAAAAAATGCGGGATGTAATATCGTATTTCCGAGCTTTCATCAATTTACTTATGGCGTACTTTCATGTACGAAAACATGGAGTGTAACATCTATTCTGAAATATTAGGTAGGAAAATGGATGACAGGGTCCATGTAAATAGCCAACTGATAAATCAAGGGCCTACAATGAGGGAGGAGCAAAGGAATGAGCTAGAGGCAGAGTTTACAACAGTAGAGGTGAAACAAGCTTTATGGGCTATCTCAGGGGATAAAGCCCTGGACCAAATGGGTTTGGTAGCCAATTTTATAAAGACTGCTGGGATATTGTGGGAAATAACGTGATAAATAAGGTCTTGGAGTTCTTTAAAACTGCCAGAATGCTCAAAATAGTAAACAATACAGTGATATCACTGATTCCTAACAATACACATGCTGATACAATGGGTGATTATAGGCCAATTGTCTGTTGCAGCATAATATACAAATTAATCTCGAAGATGTTGTGCAATTGACTAAAAAATGTACTCCTTAGGATAATCTCTGATAAACAGAGTGCGTTTGTGGCTGGAAGAAGTATAGTACACAATAGTTTAATTTGTCAAGACTTGGTGGGACTATATAAAAGGAAGAATACTACTAGGAGTTGTCTGATAAAAGTTGACCTACGGAAGGCATATGACACAGTGGAGTGGGGGTTTATTGAAGAGATGTTGTATGCTCTTAATTTCCCTCAGAGGTTCATAAGGTGGGTTATGGCTTGTATCACCTTTACCCAATACACTATAGCAGTGTATGGAGGAATGCATGGAAGTATTAAAGGAAAATGTGGCCTTAGATAGGGAGACCCAATATCCCCGCTCCTATTTATAATTTGCATAGAGTACCTATCCAGAATCATGAAATGGATAACTAATCAAATAAGGTTCCAATATCATACAAAATGCAGAGGCCTCAAGTTGAATCATCTGTGCTTTGCTGATGATGTTCTATTCTTCTGTAAAGGTGAATGGAAGCCAGTAGAATTAATCTTGTGTGGGCTCAAAATATTCTCACAAGTTTCAGGATTAAACACAAATGCAGCTAAGTCGAATATCTATAGTGTGAACATGGAGGAACAATGCCTCAAGGATATCTGCGAGCTTACAGGGTACCAGAGATGGACATTGCCTTTTAGGTATCTGGGTGTACCAATCTCTTCCAAGAAACTATCAGCAAGAGATTATGAAATACTAGTGGAAAAATTGGCAAACAAAGTTAGAACATGGGGTACTAGAAATCTATCTTATGCTGGTAGGGTACTACTGGTGAGTGCAGTGCTGATGCAAGTACATACATATTGGGCATCTATATTCATTCTCCCAAAAAAAGGTGCTAAAGAGCATACCAACTATATGCAGGAGCTTACTATGGGAAGGGAAAGGGAACTTAACCAAAATGTCATTAGTGACTTGGGACATGGTGTGTAGACCAAAGAGATAGGGGGACTTGGGATAACTGATTGTCTAATATGGAATGAAGTAGAAATGGTGAAATACATATGGAATATAGCTAACAAGAGGACAACCTACAGGTAAAATGGGTCAACCACCTGTACATAAAGAATCAACCATGGTGGCAATACTCCCCCTTGGCTGATAGTTACTGGTACTCGAAGAAAATCTCTCTATCAAAAATAAATTTGTTGATGGTTTTGTTAATAATGGCTGGCTGAAACAAGGGGGCAAATACTCTGTGAGAAGTGGATACTATTGGTGCAAAGGTGATTGATAAGTTAGGGTTTTAAAGTGTTTATGTCCCTACTTGCCTATGCTTTGAGTATAAATTGATACAAAAACAGTCCCAAAATGCTCACAAGTTGTGCTTGATTGCAGGGTTGATTGACAAAGTGACGAGATGTCAAAAATCGGAGTGAAACCTGCTCAAGTATCAAAGACCAAGAGAAGTGAAGAAAAAGGGGCCTAGTGCGGACCGCGTAACAATGACTGCGGCCGCACTAGGAGGTTCAGAGACTAGACATTTTCGAGCCTAAGGTCACGCGGCCGCGGTAGGATTCACGCGGCCTGCGGAGAAGCTTCGCGGCCGCACTCCTGCTCTGTGTGGTCCGCATTCATAGGGTTCAACAAAGGGGCATTTGTCCTCATGCGGTCTGCAGTCACGTCTGTGCGGACCGCGCCAGTTGCCTTCGCGGCCGCGGTACACTCCCATGCGGTTCGCATCCCCCAGTTCAAGTCATCAAACAACTAAAACCCAAGAGCCAGTGCGGCCGCGGTCCGTTTTGTGTGGCCCGCACTGACCCCACATGGGTATTTTTTTCTAGTTTTTCCAGCCTAGTATAAATAAAATATTTTACTATTTTTTAGGGGGAGGTCGGATCTGAGAACAGGAGAATAGCTACGCTTGGTGTTGTAGCCATTTTTGGCATATTTGCTTCCCATTAGCAATAGATTATTGTAGTTTCTTTTTAGTAATTAATTAATATATGTAGTTCTTCATCTATTTCTTCAGTTTCTTCTTTAATTATGTGTAGCTAAACCCATTAGCTAGTGTTGTGGCTCAACCCTAGTGTGGGTAATTGATGGGTGTTGCCATCTAGGGTTAGATTGACTATGGATGTTTGTTATTTGGGTTGATTTTATGATTTAATTTAGAATTGGTGGTTGCAAACACTGATTAAACCTTTGTGGGTTTAACTCTTCTTAAGAAAGAGAGTTTATGACCTCAAAATTGACCCAACAAGGAATTGAGATGGACTCATGAGAAATGATAGTCCCAATTAACGGGTTAAACCTCGAGAGAGTAATCACCCTACTTGAACCCTAGTTGCTTGGTCTAATTTGCCAACCCAATTGGTCTCGAGAGAGTCAATTGGGTAAAAATCATACTCTCTACCGAGAGGTGTGAGAGTGGGTAGAAATTGTGCAACGATTATAGCATAACCCTCAAACAAGTCAATCGAACCTAAGTAACATCTACCAGTCAATTAGCCACCAAGGTAATGCCACAACCCTAGTACTTTTCCTTCTCATTAGTTACAACTTAGCAATATTCTTCCAGCATAATCTAGCTTTAATCCATAGTTTTATAATAGTGGTTATAAATACAAAAACTCAAAAGGTGATTGAAGTGACATTAGAAACACAACCACAACTCTAGGCTAGACAGAAAATACAACTCCACTACTAGCTCCTTGTGGAAATTCGATCCCGGACCTCTATTCGGGTAAAAGCTATTACGATCCGCTTTTCCTACCATAGTGTAGTGTCGAGTCGGCAGCAATCAGTGATGCAGAGGTAAAACCAGGATATCGAGGAGTATGGAGTAGGATGAATGTGCCTAAACACAACTTCACTAGCTGGCTTGCCATGCATAGTAAGCTACTGACGAAGGATAGACTGCTAAGGATGAAGATAAGCCAAGACAACTAGTGCGTGATCTATGGAAGTCAACCAGAGATAGTGGAACACATATTCTTTGAAATGAAAACTCTCAGAGGCATGCCTACAAATACTATTGGAATGGTTGCAAAGAGGGACAACAAAACATGATCTCAAGGGGATTTGGAGAAGATCAATAAGAGGAATCAAAGGGAAGAAATGCAGGGAGTTCATTACAGCAGTGATTGCAGCTTTGATATACAAGATTTGGCGGGCAAGGAATGAAGCATTATGGAACCAAAGAGTCCCTACACCGATGATCATCTGTGCACAGGTCCAAAAAGAATGTAAGATTAGAGTAGTTCATTTGTTAAACAGGAAATGTAGTAGGAAGGAAAGGGACTGGATAGATCAATTGTATAGTAAGCAATGACAATAATAGAAATAGAAAGATAGATATAGAAAGATAGAACAGATAGGGGCACTTGTATGCCGGGACAAGATATTGTACAGATTTTTATTGGGTACTGGTGATAAATAAAGATTTTTGTTTCACCAAAAAAAAAAAGGAAAATTCCGTTTGGATTTTATTTTTAAATAACTAAATATGTTTAAAAGAGGGCTATTTATATGTGATACGGGTATGTACGTTTGTTTTACTTTCTCTCTCCAATTAATTTTAGAATTTTTCTATCAATAATGGCCGTGGAAAATAATCTGGAGAACATATTAGCAGAAAATTATTTTACTAGGTTTTGGTTGTAATTTTGAGCTTCCTTTACATACAACGTACTGGGAACAATAGGGTGAAAGTTACAATTATTTTTTGGAAGGCACAATTGCAGTGCTGTTGTTATTCTGCATACTTTTAAGGAAGTCAATACATTATTTAGCACGACATTCTTTTCCTTTTACTTTGTCTTTTCAACTCCATATACCTATAATTACTACTATTTAAACCTCATGTTGAGGGTCTTAATTGTAACTAAAACCAAAACCTAATCGATAAGCAACACACTACATATATAGTAAACTATCCACGTCGAATATTTATACTAAGCCAATGGATGTAAAATATATATCTTACAAATACACGGTTTAGCACTTAAACATGGTTAAGTGATATATATTTTCACTTTGATTTGTAAATTTTTAAAGTTAATTATTTAGTTGGTATAAACATCTAGTGCATGTAAGTATTTATCATATATATGCATGTAAATACCTTTACATATGCATTAATGTTGATTGACAAAAGAAATTGTCCCACATCGGTGGATGATTTTATTTGGGGGAAAATATTTCCCTATAAAAGGAGGCCTAATGTTTAGAATTTAAACACACCTCTCATTTGTCTTCTTATCTTCTTAATGCATTTGTATCTTTTCTCTTTAGTATTATTTCACTTGTATTTTTGGAGTGGAATAAAATATTGGTTGTGTCCGAGGAAGTAGGTAAAATTGGCCGAACCTCGTAAATTCTAGTGTTCCTTTTATTGTTTATTTATTGTCTTATTTATTATTTAGTGGCTGCCATAACTTTTGGTATAGTAGTTGTGACTCATTCACACTATATACATTTGGCTTCCGTAACAGTTGGTATCAGAGCCAAGGTACTGTCTAAGTATGCTCTGTGGTTGCAGCATAGTCTGATCTTCCACATCAGAAAAGATTTATCTTGGTAACTGAGTCAAGGTTCTGTCTGAGTATGCTCTGTGGTTGCAGCTTAGTCTGATCTTCCACACCAGAAAGGAAATAATCTTGATTTGTGTCGTCAGCTATTAAATAATATTTGTGTCAAAGATGGGAGACAATAAACAAGAAGAATCTACATCAAGTGTCAACAATACGTCATCATTGGCATCTTCGCTTATGACAAGAATTGTGTCAAATGCGAAATTTGCGGTAGAAATTTTTGACGGGTCAGGACATTTTGGGATGTGGTAAGGCGAGGTTCTAGATGTCCTTTTTCAACAAGGGCTGGATCTTGCTATTGAAGAAAAGAGACCAGATGTTATTGGAGAAGAAGATTGGAGAATTATCAACCGTGTTGCTTGCGGTACCATTCGATCCTACCTTGCTAGAGAGCAGAAATATCCATACACAAAGGAAACTTTTGCAAGTAAATTATGGAAAGCATTGGAGGATAAATTTTTTAAGAAAAACAGTCAAAATAAATTGTACATGAAGAAGAGACTGTTTCGCTTCACCTATGTTCCAGGTACCACGATGAATGAACATATCACCATTTTCAAATATGGATGCAACTTTTGATGATGGTGACTTGGGCTTGATGTTGTTGGGGTCACTTCTTGATAAGTATGAGCACCTTGAAACTACTCTACTCTATGGGAATGATGAAATTTCTCTCAGAGAAGTTTGTTTGGCTTTGTACAGCTATGAACAAAGAAGGGGAGAAAAATAGAAGGGCGGATAAAGAGAAGCACTAGTTGTGAGGGGTCGTCCTCAAAATCAAACGAGGACAAAGAAAGGAAGATCCAAGTCAAGATCTAGGCCTAGCAAAGATGAATGTGCCTTTTGTCGAGAAAAGGGGCACTGGAAGAAAGACTTTCCGAAGTTGAAGAATAAGGCCAAACATAACAATGGAAAAGCCATTATGGATTCAAATATAGCTGATGGTGATGATTCAAATTTCTCATTAGTTACAACAGAGCCATCAACATCATCAGACATGTGGTTGATAGACTCGGCTTGTAGCTATCATATGTGTCCCAATAGGGACGTGGATTTTCAAGAAGGAGAATATGGAGTCGTCCACACAGCGGATAACAGTCCTCTTACCTCATATGACATTGATTTAATATGATTAAGGAACCATGATGGAATGATCAGAACATTAACAGATGTTCGATATGTATCGGGTTTGAAGAATAATCTCATCTCTGTGGGAGCCCTAGAATCAAAAGGGTTCAAAATCATTGCAGAAAATGGAGTGATGAAAGTATGCTCTGGTGCACTAGTGGTAATGAAGGCTAATCGGAAGAACAATAATATGTACCGCTATCGTGGCAGTACAGTTATTGGGACAGCGACAGTGGCATCCAGTGACGACAAAGAGACAGAAGCAACCAAGCTATGGCACATGCGCTTGGGACATGCTGGAGGAAAATCCTTGAAAACTCTATCAGATCAAGGATTGTTAAAAGGAGTAAAGACTTGCAACTTGGAGTTTTGTGAGCATTGTGTCAAAGGGAAACAGACAAGGGTTAAATTTGGTACAGCGATCCATAATACTAAAGGCATTTTGGATTATATACACTCTGATGTTTGGGGTCCTTCCAGAACACCTTCATTGGGTGGGAAGCACTATTTTGTAACCTTTGTTGATGATTTTTCCCGAAGAGTGTGGGTGTATACAATGAAGAGCAAAGATGAAGTGCTGAGAATTTTTCTCAAATGAAAGACGATGGTGGAGAATCAAACAGGCAGGAGAATCAAATGTATTTGCACAGATAATGGAGGTGAATACAAAAATGATCATTTCAATAAGGTCTGTGAAAATGATGGCATCGTCCGATACTTCACTGTCAGACATACACCACAACAGAATGGAGTGGTAGAACGTATGAACCGGACCTTGCTGGAGAAGGTACGGTGTATGTTGTCCAATGCTGTTTTGGGAAAAGAATTTTAGGCTGAGGCAGTTACATATGCATGCCACCTCATTAATCGTCTACCATTTGCTGCTATTGATGGCAAGACACCATTTGAAAAATGGTATGGAAAGCCTGCTGTAAATTATGACTTTTTGCACGTATTTGGTTCAACTGCATATTATCATGTGACAGAGTCAAAATTGGATCCAAGGGCAAAGAAGGCTATTTTTATGAGGATTACTTCTGGAGTCAAAGGATATCGCTTATAGTGTCCTATGACAAAGAAAATAATATTCAGCAGGGATGTTACCTTTGATGAATCTGCTATGGTAAATAAGGTAACAGAAGATACCAAACAAAATGAAGGTGCTTCTAAGCAGGTGGAGTTTGAGGGAAAATTTATTTTTCCTACACAAGAAGCAGAGGAGGAAACAAATGAAGATTACCCTCTGGAAGGAGAGCCAGTAGAGGAGATTCCAACTCAGGAACCTCAACAACAACTTGAATCAATAGCAACCAGCAGGCCAAAAAGAACAATAACGAAACCTGTTCGTCTCATAGAGACGGTTGCTTGTGCAACCTCAATTGTAGCTGATGATGTTCCTACTACTTATAAAGACGCTGTCCAAAGTTCAGAAGAAGATAAGTGGAGGATTGCCATGAATGATGAAATACAGTCCCTTCATCAGAATCATACATGGAGATTGGCCAATCTCCCGAAGGGAAAGAAAGCAATTGGGTGCAAATGGGTATTTGCAAAGAAAGAAGGATTTCCTAACCAAGTAGATGTTCGCTACAAAGCAAGATTGGTGGCCAAAGGATATGCTCAAAAGGAGGGAATTGATTACAATGAAGTGTTTTCTCCAGTTGTAAAACATTCCTCCATTAGAATTATGTTGGCTTTGGTAGCACAATTGGATTTGGAACTAGTTCAGATGGATGTAAAAACTGCGTTTTTACATGGAAACTTGGAGGAGGAAATCTACATGACTCAGCCAGAAGGATTCAAAGTTGCTGGAAAAGAAAATATGGTGTGCAAACTTGAAAAATCATTGTACGGATTGAAACAATCTTCTAGACAATGGTACAAGCGATTTGACGAGTTTATGTTGCGGCAAGGGTACAAGAGAAGCAAATACGATCATTGTGTGTATTTGCGCAAGCTTAAAGATGGTTCCTTTGTATATCTTCTCCTATATGTTGATGATATGTTGATAGCTTCCAAGAATTCGGAAGAAATTGATAAGTTGAAGATTCAACTGAAGAAGGAGTTCGAGATGAAGGATTTGGGTGAGGCAAAGAAAATTCTTGGCATGGAGATAATAAGAGATAGACGTTCAAAGAAACTCTGTTTATCTCAGAAAGAATATTTGAAAAGAGTACTACAACGTTTTGGCATAGATGAAAAGACTAAGCCAGTTAGTACTCCACTTGCTCCCCATTTTAAGCTAAGTACTACTATGTCGCCAAAAGATGAAGCTGAACGAGAGTATATGTCAAAGGTACCATACACAAATGTTGTTGGTAGCTTGATGTATGCAATGGTCTGTACGAGACCTGACATTTCACAAGTTGTTGGAGTTATTAGCAGATATATGCATAATCTAGGAAAGGAGCATTGACAAGCTGTGAAGTGGATTCTACGGTATATTCATAATACTGTAGATTTTGGGTTAGTTTTTGAGCAGGAAGACAATCAGTCTGTAGTTGGATATTGTGACTCGGATTTTGCGGGTGATCTGGACAAACGAAGATCAACTACTAGTTATGTGTTTACTTTTGCAAAGGCACCAGTTAGTTGGAAGTCTACTTTGCAGTCAATAGTTGCTTTGTCTACAACAGAGGCAGAGTACATGGCTATTACAGAGGCTATGAAAGAGGCAATTTGGCTTCAGGGGTTGCTAAAAGAGCTTGGTGTTGAACAAAAGAGTATCACAATTTTTTGTGATAATCAAAGTGCTATTCAATTAGCGAAGAACCAAGTTTATCATGCAAGGATGAAGCACATTGATGTTCGGTATCATTTCGTCTAAGAAATCATAGAAGAAGGTGGAGTCACGGTGAAGAAAATTCATACTACGGAAAATCCTGCTGATATGCTGACAAAAGTGGTGACTGCGGTCAAGTTTCAACATTGTTGAACACTGAAGATAGAAGATGAAGACACAACCAAAATTTGTTATTGAGAGAAAATTAAAGATGTGGAATTTTATCAAGGTGGAGATTTGTTGATTGACAAAAGAAATTGACCCACATCGGTGGATGATTTCATTTGGGGGAAAATATTTCCCTATAAAAGGAGGCCTAATGTTTAGGATTTAAACACACCTCTCATTTGCCTTTTTATCTTCTTAAGGTATTTGTATCTTCTCTGTTTAGTATTATTTCACTTGTATTTTTAGAGTGGAATAAAATATTGGCTGTGTCCGAGGAAGTAGACAAAATTGACCGAACCTCGTAAATTCTGGTGTTCCTTTTATTGTTGCTTTATTATCTTATTTATTATTTAGTGGCCGCCATAATTTTTGGTATAGTAGTTGTGACTCATTCACACTATATACATTTGACTTCCGCAACAATTAATCCTTTTTATTAATTATGTAAACCCAAACTGCATTGGCTTATATAATGACACCAAAAAAAGTAATTTCGTTTGCCTTGGTCGCATATGTACTTAACTAATTAGTTCCAAGAAAGCGGTTATTCGTGTTACAAATAGATCACTAATAATGTACTTGCATTTTTCTTTAATTCTCTATGTCAAGCTGAGTTGGTATTCAGTGTATCGATTGCGTGTGTAACCTATGCTTTTCAAAACGTTGGTGAATTATTTGTTTTGTATTCTATCTTTCTTTTCTAAAAATACAACCCCTACTATTATTCACCATATATTTGGTATTGAATCGATCCAACATTTTATTCGGTCACTTCATCGGCTATCCACAAGAATTTTTCGCACGACAAAATCCTTCAGGTAGCTTCCGTAAGAGTTGTGCTATATCACAAACTCTATGATATCTATCTCTTCGTTGTATCTCCTATCCTATTTTAACGAGTATATCCTTTTGAAGTAATGTAAGTGAATGAAATCAAGTGTTTCTACAGTACCTCATGTGTTTCTATATGATATGAGCAAAACATCCTGATGAATGTCGTATATTTTTGTAATGAAAATAATGTGAACAAAAATTGATCCATAATGAGTATTAAATTGAAGTTCCCTGAAAGAAGACCGCCAAGTCCTAACTCGCAGACAAAAAGCTTCGATGTAAAATATTACCCATGCACCAAAAATAAAACTCGAGCACATATGTGCAATCTTATTATATGCTCTAATCTTAAGGCTAAATCCCTCGGACTGTGGACTTCAAATTATTGATGGCCTATAAGTTTCATTGTGATTCATCTCCAAATTGCCAGTTGGTTACATTGAAATGAGTCTCTTCTGGGTTGATGCTTTGAGACCCTGAAACCCCTTGTGTGTACCCTGAATACTGTACATCCATTATTCTATTTTCCGTTGCTTGAACTCCTGAATACTGCACATCCGTTATTTCATTTCCCATTGCTTGAAACCCTGAAGACTGCACATCCGTTATTTCATTTCCAATTGCTTGAAACCCTGAAGACTGTAACTCCGTTATTTTATTTCCCGTTGCTTGAAACCCTGGATACTGTGCATCCATTATTTCATTTACCATTGCTTGAAACCCTGAAGACTGCACATCCGTTATTTCATTTCCCATTGCTTGAAACCCTGAAGACTGTAACTCCATTATTTCATTTCCCGTTGCTTGAAACCCTGGATACTGTGCATCCATTATTTCATTTCCCGACTCCATTGCATAATATCCCCCCTGCTGTAATTGAGCTCCATATTCATTTCCCAATGAAATCCCTTGTGCATAACCCCAGCTTTGACTGCTTTCAGTAGAATAATAACTTGTACCTTGATTGGTCATGCTTTGTCCACCTGCAATGACTGTATTGATCTTTTGACACAACAAAAGATTGAAAGTTAGTTTCCATCATTAAAGCTGCGCTTCTTTATCCAAAGTATTTATTACTATTTGATATTATTGTAAAAGTGCTAGGGTTCAAGATGTGTTGCAACACATCTCAGATCAATTGTCTAGAAAGTTATTGTTTAAGATTAGGTCTAGCGGGGAAGAAATTACTGCTCCCTTTATTCCAATTTATGTAGTACAGTTCGAATTTCGAGAGTCAAACTTTTTAATTTTCATTAAAGAATTTGGATATAAAATCTTTAAAAGTTTTAAAATCAAATTTACGTATTTGAAAACTATATAAAAGTCATAACAACTAAGAAGTTAAAATGTTTTACAAGACATATGAAAAAATTGCGATAAAAGAAATATTTTGGCTCTCAAAATCTAAACGGTGCTATATAAATTGAGACAAATAATATTTGCAGTATAGTATTACCTGGTTGATAATGATCTCCTGACTATTAGCAGGAGAATGTTGGAAGTTTTGATTTGGTAGGTTCTGCAGCATTGAATGGTTATCCTTTTTTGAACTTGTTCCTCCAATCAAATCTTCTCCATTAGAGTTTCTCTTCTCAATTTCAGCAACTTGAGGGGAGAGGGATCTCTTTTGCAGGTTGTTCCAGATTTGTCTATGAATATTGGAGGAGCCAGCATAATAACTAGCAATTCCTATGTTGCAGTAAATAAAAGAAATAACAATATATGTAATTAGTGTAAAAAATTGATTTGGGTAAAGTAAGGGAAACAAAGATAAAGCAAAATAAAGGAATAACTTCCATCCAATGGAACATAGAGGGTGTTTGGTGAGAGGGAAGTCATTTTCCATGGAGTATGTTTTTCTAGAAAATGTATTCCATGAAATATTTTCATGGAAAACATCCTCTCATTTTTTTGGTTTCCCACTCGATGTTCGGTACCAGCATTAGCCTGACTATATCCGGATTCGCGCCGCGTAGGGCCCCATTCGAGGAGAAGCGCTCCCTACCAAGGATTTTTCCATACCCAGGTCTCAAACCTTAGATCTCTGGTTAAGGGAAGAACAGTCTCATCCACTGCATCACATCCTTTGATGGTGGAAAACATCCTCTCATATTTGATTGGTGAGTGAAAAATATTTTTCAGAGAAAATATATACTCCTATTAAAGATTCATATAATAGTACTAGCAAATTGAAGGTTTTGATTACATGTTTTAGTATTAAAGATAATAAAAAGGTCTAACTGTTAATTAATAAAGCAAGTGATATAAGTTAAAAATTAGGATACTAGTAAGAAAATGACTTCCATTCATAAGTGAGGGAAGTCATTTCTTCTTTTTTATGAAAAACAATTTTTTGAAAGCATAGTACCAGTAACACCAAATATTTATTTTCTCATGAAAAATATTTTCTTACAAAATAACTTCCGTCACAACAATCACACCCATAAAATAAGGAAATATAGTACCTATCTTTCTTTTAATCTCCCTGCGTTGATGTTTCCATAGTTTACCAATATCACAGACGACGCTCCCATCTGCAGCTTGTGATCTATTGAAGGTTAACTCTGAACTGCTTTGAGAAAACCTGACAAATAAGGAACAAAATGAGACTAGGTTATATTGAGCATTGTTCTTGAAATTCATGTATATGTTTTGAACCATTAGGGCTCACAATCATCACTACAAAAATGCAAGTCCCAGACGACGGAATATAACCAACATATTTAAGAGAAAATACGAGTATAAAATGATCACTCAATATAGACTTCTAGTATTGCATATACTAAAATGATATACGACGGTTGAAAAAATGTACGTATATAATAAGTTTACTAATGGTATGATTTTTTGCTCTAGTTGAGACATGGCAGATAGAATATTATAACTCATGCATTTTACAAATCAACATATATATTAATAGAAAGGGAAGCTAGTTTTCGAGAATAAAAGAGAGAGAAACATGCCTATTTGATCCTTGGTTGTTTGAAATTTGTCTCCCAAATGGTTGGTACCTTGTGCTTGTCTGATTAGGCGATCTTCTAATAGGACCGCCACTGGAACTGCTATAGTAACAAGCCAAAATGACAAGAACAAATTGCTTATTTAATTAGTTGAGTAGTTGATTAAATATATAAATGTGATGAAAAAAATAATTATATATATAAATGAGTTGTATGTAGTGTATAATGTACTAGTGAATGTACATTTCGACTTCTACAATTTCATACCTCAAAATTAGAACTTATGAATATCTTGAATTAAAATATAAGATAACGCACATAAATATTATATGTTGGAAATTAAAGAGTTAAGAATATTAACCTTGTTTTCTGTGGCAATTCAACCTGAAGCTGGTTGTCAAAGGAATTCAAAACTCCATAGCGGCTCTCATCATTTTTATGAGTTGTGCGAGTCCCAAAGTAAGCATTCCATGTTGTTTTTCCAGTGCCAATTCCCAGCAGGTTACATTTTCCTTCCCTCGTCGTTGAAATTCCATAAGGAGAATCAGTACTGATCAACTTTGACTTCATGTGCTCACTCTTTTTCTTCTCCAAAGTTGGAAGTCTTGGCATAGTTGTATTGAGGATCAAGTTATTGGTTTTAGGGGTTTGTTTCTCCCTCCAAGAATTGATCCTAAATGGATGAATATTGGTCATCTTTGGCCTCAAGAAGTCACTTTCTTTCTTCTCCGAATCTGGAATCATGTCATTGGTTTTTGGGGTTTCTTGCTCCATCCTAGTACTTGTCCCAAAATTATGATCAATGGTGTATTTTGAATTCATGAAGTTTCTTTCTTTTGCCTTCAACAAACATGGAATTGTTGGCATCGGTTGTTGGAGTATCAGACCATTGGTTTTAGGGTTCTCTTGCTCCTTCCTAGTACTTGTTGAACTTCCATAAGGATGATCTGTGGTCAACTTTGGCTTCATGGATTCTCTTCCTGATTTCTCCAAACATAGAATTTTAGAGTTTTCTTGCTCCCTCCTACTGGTAATGAAGTCCCTTTCTTTCTCCGTCAACAAACATGGAATTGTTGGTATCCGTTGTTGGAGGACCATGTCATTGTTTCTAGGATTTTCTTGCTCCATCCTACTTGCAATGAAATCATTTTCTAACTCCTCCAAACTTGGAATTCTTGGCATTGGTTGTTTGAGGATCATGGCATTGGTTCTAGGGTTTTCTTGCTCCTCCAAAGTTGGAATTTTTGGCATAGGTTGGTTGGTGATCAAGTCATTGGTTTTAGGGTTTTCTTGCTCCTCCAAAATTGGTTCTTTTGGCATTGGTCTGTTGGTGATCAAGTCAGTGGTTTTAGAGCTTTCTTGCTCCTCCAAAATTGGAGTGCTTGGCATAGGTTGTTGGAGGATCATGGCATTGGTACTAGGGTTTTCTTGCTCCTCCAAAAATCGAGTTCTTGGCATAGGTTGTTGGAGGATCATGGCATTGGTACTAGGGTTTTCTTGCTCGTCCAAAATCGGAACATTAGGTGTAGATTGGTTTGGGATCAAGTCATTGGTTCTAGGGTTTTCTTGCTCTATCCCATCACCATTATTTGTGATTTCTCCTCCTTTCTCTTGCAGCAAAGCAACATTCTTTGTTCCCATAGAACAAATATAAGACAATGAATAGTCATCTTGCACTTCAAGGGTATTTTGATGATCACTTGGAGCACCAATTTCTATTGGATTCTGATGATTTGGAACAACATTTTCCATTAAACTGCTAGGAGTATTATTGGTGGGTGGCTGGTATTCAAGAAGATCAAATAATTCTGACATGTCTATATCTTCAGTAAACTCGAATAGATTATCCATTGGCATAGTAGACGAAAAACCTTGAGTTCCATAATTAAAATAGTGGTTACCAGAATTGTGGTCGCCATTTGGAGGTTCAGTCATGTTTGCCAGTGGATATATCAAAATAAAAAGAAAATTCCTGCATGAACAAGTTCATTAATCACGAGATCAACATTAATTGAAATGGTATGCGATCTAAGAGTGTTCTTTATTTTAAAACGAACAATTTTATTCTTTTTTCCTTAATATCAACACAAAGGAAATGATATAATCATTCTCAAACAACAGTCGGTAAAATAAGAAAATGAAATCATCTATGCAGCAAGAAGTAGTGTCTAAGAAGTAGTGTGTTTATCGGGGAAAAAAAACCGAATTTCCACGGACAACAATTGATTGTTCATTAATTTCAGATATAATCAAACTAACTTCGACTATGTCTCTCTTTTAATATCACTTGAAGTTTGGATTTGCACATTCTATATCATGTAACTCTATCATCTTTCAATCGATAAAAACACATACAGAAAGAATCTAATTAATTTCTATGAACAGAATAAAAACAACACACACAAAAAATAAATAGAAAACAGAAATAAAAAATAATGAAAGACAAAAAGAAAGAAAGAACTCACACTTCATTCCGTGAAGCAAATGATTGGATTTTCTCTTGGAAGACAAAATGAAATTTGCTGTTGTGGTGTTACTTATACAACGACACTGATATGTTCATAAACTTCTTGATATTTACTAAATCTTAATTAGATTTTAGATTCCATATTTGGATGAAATTTTGAAACACTAATATGTCTAAATCAAGGCCCGCTAAACTCTATTTTAGTAACTTCTGAGTATGATGAGATATTGATAGTTGGAATAGGAAAAATAACTAATATATCACTTAGTAGGACTTGACTGGATATGATCAAACTCCAACCGTCACTTCCCTGTCCCTCTATTTCAACAATATATATGTCCAATAACTGATGGTTTAAAAAACAGAAAATTACATTAATATATTATTTAAATATATTTCGATATAGACAAGAGGGGTTGCTCTGATGGTAAGCAACCTCCACTTCCAACCAAAAGGTTGTGAGTTCAAGTCTCCCTAAGAGCAAGGTTGTATATTTTGATTTAGATAGAAATATTGATCTACGGAAAACAAATTCCGGGCTCGAGAAAAATAGGGTGTAAGTGTGATATTTTCATGTCATATGGATGAACAATGAGAATGTGTTCTTTATTATAAATAACCATTAAAGTTTTCTGCTAATATTTGTAGGTTAAATTCACGTATGATTATTGAACTTTATATACTATAATAATAAAATTACAAAGCCATTTATTGTCAAATTAAAGTAACTAAATTATGGGGTGAAAAATTATTTATTGTCAATCTCCGCCTTATATGTTAACTAGACTCTTTGAACATGAGTTGCACGTTTATCTCATACCATAACTATAAGTTTGTTTGTAAAATACTGGATTTTTATCATATGTATAGTTTTAAAAAAAGAGTTTTTAAGGCATTTGGACAGACATTATTTGCAATTCAATATTTATTTTAGAATCTCATTTATAATTTTAATTTCAATTAGATAAAAAAAATTGAACCTAAAAGTTTTGTTTGAGTATATCAAAGGAAGTACTATTTCACTCACAAAAATTTTAACTTCTTTTCTAAATGAAATTCATGTCAAACACAATTTCAACTTCAAATTTAACTCATAAATACTAATTTTTCAAACTTCAACCGAACATGGTCCAAACATAATCATTTAAAATAAATAAGTAACCAATATCTGCAGTTAACAACCGTAAAATAATTTTTTTTTCTGCTAGTTAACATTATATATTTTTTCAAATGTTAAAAGATACTTTCAAAACATTATTATATGTACAAACTATTTTATTGTTTATAAAAGAAAAGGTGTCACGACCTGAATCCCAACCACGTGCAATGATGGCGCCTAACATCCACTTGCTAGGCAAGCCAATGTTAGTTAAAGTATTAATTAATTTAATAATTTAAAAGCAAGATATTGATGATTAATAATTAATAAGTTTGAAATACATGAGACGCATACATAAGCAACGCATTCTATGCCCCTCTAGAAATTCGGAGTCACAAGTACATGGGCGACTAAAATACTACAAATATGATCTGAAAAGAAGTGCAACTATCTGAAACTAGATAAATACTAAAAACATGATAGAAGGGGACTTCAAGGATTACGAACTCCATGCAGCTCTACCTCGAGTTATCTATGAAAGTTGGATCCGAGCAATCTCCACTACGCGTTGTTGTGACCAACACCGGGATCTGCACAAGAGGTGCAGAAGTGTAGTATGAGTACAACCAACCCCTTGTACTCTATAAGTGTCGTGCCTAACCTCGGCGAAATAGTGACGAGACAATGACAGGACACTCACTATAAACTTGTATGAATAATAATAAAGGAAGGCAGAAATATAGACAAAGCAGTAAACTCATAAGGACAGACTCGAAGGTCAACTAATAAAGGGTCCCAGAATAATATCATCTCATAACCTTATATCACAGTACCGACACATAAATACTATATCTACAAACAACTACAACACTTCATACTCTGTTACGGCGCACAACCTAATCCCAACATATATCATAATATCTGTTGCAGCGTGTAACCCAATCCCAATATTATTTCACAATATTTGTTACAACGTACAACCCAATACCAATATTATTTTAACATCAATTGCAGCATGCGACCCGTTCTCAGTATCAATTCATTTCAGTACTGTTGCGATGCGCAACCCGTTCCCAATTCCAACTTATTAACATGAACAACTTAACACAACCAAATCCCGTAATCTCAGCACAAAAGGAAACAAAGCTTATATAACATCAAATAACTACCAATACAACATGGAATGATTAATACCTCGTGCTCACAAACCTCGACAATTCATCAATACAAGAATAACTAAAAGATTCACATAATCGGAATAACATAATAAAGTGCAACAAGTAATGTAAGCGCAATAAAAATAAGTAAAAACATGAGACAATGAAGATATACCATTAATACAAGTAGCAATATATAGAAGGCAAACATGTATTGAGTAAAGAATGAATAAATAGAAACAAGTAGCAATTAAATAACAGATAACAAGTAAGAGATAGATAACAAGTAAGATATGTAGAAATCAAAGCATGTAACGAAATATATCATGGAATAAATAACAATGTAAAGGTAAATAGTCCAACCTGCATGCTTTAACCTATGACAACGCGTATGTTCTTGTCACATTGAATATAGGTTGTTCCCACACATAGTTCACGTGTAGGAAATAGTCCAAACAAGTCCTAATTCTCTTGAGTCAAAGCTAAACACACGATATTTACCTCTTTTCGCAATCAAATCAACAACCAATTACGATTTTTCCTTTACAACAAGCCTCCAAACCAATCACATCTAGCCAAATATAGTTCAAGTAATTCAAAATAAGCTTTAGAAATTACTCATGACTGAAAAAAGATTCAATCTTTAATAAAATTAGATAAAGTAAACAAAAGTCAAACCCTGGCCCACTAGGTCAAAATCCGAGATTCGGACCAAAATTCAATTATTCATTCACCCTCGAGCCTTATGTGATTTATTTTGAAATCTGACCTAAATTCACGGTCTAAATCTCAATTTTACGAAATCCCTAAATTCTACCCAATATCCGTAATTTCTATCATTAAACCCCTAGATTTAATGTTAAAAATTAATGAAAAGTAATGGGAAGTGATTGAAAAATATTTAAAGTTACTTACCAATGATTTTGGGAAGAAAATCTCTCAAGAAGATCACCTCTAGAGTGTTTGATGTGAAAAAATAGAGTGAAATGAGCTAAGTCCTGATTTTTTTCCTCTTTTACCTAGCTGCAAAACTCGTATTCGCAATTGCGATGTTTGCAAAAGCGAACCAATCTTCACAAAAGCGGATAGCTAGCCAACCATCAGTTGTCGCAAAAGCGACAGAAAACTCGCATTTGTGAACCTCCCCCATTCACATTTACATTTCTCACCTTCGCATTTGTGAAGATTGTATGGCTTAGCTCCAATCGCATTTGTGACCAACCAATCACAAAATCTAAGCCCAATGATCGCATTTGCTATACGATCTTCGCAATTGCGAAGCCATCATCCCCTCTTAAGTCATCGCATTTGCTAGCCAACTCCGCAAAGCGGGACTTACAATTGTGAGACCTGCAATCAGACACCAACAACTGTTACGCACTAGGAGTTTCAAACTTTTTGGAAAATGACACGGATAATGCACGTAAATCAAGAAAAATCAAATGAAGCTATGAAAGGTCTCGGAACACGGAAATTAAGGCTAGTGCTCAAAATGGCCTATTGGGTCTTCATATTCTCCACCTCTAAAAGAAATGTTCGTCCTCGAACGGATATTGAAAAGTACTTGGACTGGTAAAAAGGTGGGGATATCTACCCCACATATCGGACTCAGACTCCTACGTAGCCTCCTCAATCGGCGTACCTCTCCATTGCACTTTCACAGAAGAAAAACTCTCAGATCTCAACTTGCGAACCTGCTGGTTTAGAATAACTACCGACTCTTCTTCATAGGTCAAATGTTCATCAAGCTGCACAAAACTAAAGTCCAAAATATGTGATCTATCCTTGTGGTACTTCCGAAGCATGGAAACATGAAATACTAGATGTACCCCTGCTAGGCTTGGAGGCAATACAAACCTATACGCAACCTCCTAACTCTCTCCAGGATCTCAAACATGCCAATATACCTCGGACTGAACTTGCCCTTTTTTTCAAATAGCATCACGCCCTTCATAGGCAACACTCGGAGAAGAACCTTCTCACCCACCATATAAGCCATAACTCCGACCTTCCGGTCTGCATAACTCTTCTGTCTGGACTAAGTTATACAAGCCGCTTCTGAATTACCTTAACCTCCTCCATAGCATCACAAACTAAATCAGTGCCCAACAATCTAACCTCTTCGGGCTCAAAAAAACCAATCAGCAAACGACATCGCCTCCCATATAAGGCCTCGTATAGAGCCACCTGGATGCTCGACTGATAGATGTTGTTGTAGGCAAACTCTGCTAGAGATAAAAACTGGTCCAATGAACCTCAGAAACTAATGAGAGATGCATGTAGAATGTCCTCCATGATCTTAATAGTGCACTTGGACTATTTGTCCATCTGAGGATGAAATGATGTACTAAGCTCGACCTATGTGCCTAGCTCACATTGCACGATTCTCCAAATGCAATGTGAACTACATGCTTCGGCCAGAAATGATAGAAATGGGAAAGTCGCGCAGGTGGATAATCTCTTGAATATTAATATGAGCCAACCGCTCTGAAGAATAGGAAGTCATCACCGGAATAAAGTGTGCGGACAATCAACCGGTCCACAATAACCTAGACCGCGTCATATTTTCTCAAGGTTCGTCGCAAGACTACTACAAAATCTATGGTGATGCGCTCCTACTTCTACTCCAGTATCTCCAATATATGAGTCAATCCACCTAGTTTCTGATGCTCATACATCACATGTTGATAATTCAAATATGGAGAGACATAAGCATCAATATCTTTCTTCATTCTTCGCCACCAATAGTAATGTTTTAGGTCACGGTACATCTTCGTGACACATGGGTGAATGGAATAGAGAGAACTGTGGGTCACCTAAAGAATCAACTCTCTCAACCCATTAACATTAGGAACACAAATCTGGTCCTGAAGTTGCATATCACCATCATCCCAAATTACCACCTACTTAGCACCACCCTATTGTATCGTGTCCTTCAATACTAACAAGTGAGGATCATCAAACTAGTGAGCCTTGATATGCTCCAACAATGAGGACTGTACCACAACACAAGCAAGAATCCAGATAGACTCTGAAATATCAAATCTCACAAATCGATTGACCAAAGCGTAAACATCTATAGCTAATGGCTTCGCTGCTACTGGTAAATATGCCAAACTGCCTATGCTCTCAGCCTTCCTACTTAATGCATCGACCACTACATTAGCCTTCCGCAAATGATATAATATGGTGATATCATAAACTTTAACCAACTCCAACCATATCCCTGCCGCAAATTAAGGTCCTTCTACTTGAATAGGTATTGGAGACTCCGATGGTAAGTATAGACCTCATATTAGAACACCATAAAGATAGTGCGTCCAAATCTTCAGCGCATGAACAATGACTACCAACTCTAAGTCATGCACAAGGTAATTCTTCTCATGAACCTTAAAGTACCAAGACGCACAGGCAATCACCCTACCGCCGTGCATCAATACCGTGCCACATCCAATACATGATACAGCACAATACATGGTGTAAGATCTCGAACTTGTATGCAATACCAACACTAGGGTTGTAGTTAATGTAACCTTGAGCTTCTGAAAGCTCAACTAACGCTCATCGGACAATCTGAAAAGAGAACCTTTCTAGGTCAAGTTGGACAATGGGGCTGAGATAGATGAAAATCCTTCCATGAACCCTCTATAATAATGTCACGACCCAAAGCTAAACCCAATCGTGATGGCACCTATCATGGAACTAGGCAAGCCGACACACTCCCGAAATAATTAGATATTTCATTAAATGATAGATAAAAGCCTTATTCATACTGATATTATTTTAAAAGAGTTCAACTCGAAAACAAAATGCGAAAAAGAAAGCCCAACATCGGGATGTCACTAAGTCATGAGCAACGACTACAATTGTCCTGAAAATAGCAAGACTAACATAGTCTGAGAATAACCAAAATACACTAAAGGGAAGATAAAGAAGGAGAAAAGTAGGACTGCGATCCCCAGGGAGCTACCTCGCTATCTCCGATGATCCGCTACTGAGTAAATCAACAACTGCTACTGTGGCCAGAGATACCTGTATCTGCACATAAGGTGCAGGAGGTAACGTGAGTTCACCAACTCAGTAAGTAACAAATCCAAACTATGGACTGGTAGGTAGTGACGAACTTAATCTCAACAGGTAAACAGAAATAAAATATGCAGAAAAGTAGGCATGCTCTCAATTCAAGTAATCAGCTCAAACAGTAAAGTAAATACAAATGTGGACAATGTGAAGTATAAAGCTCAGATAATCTCTACGTGCCAATGCACAGAATGCATGAAAATGTATCATGTACCTCCACTCTCAAGTGCTCGACCACTTGGTACTGTATATGGCCATCCGGCCTAGGGAAGACCCATTCTGGAATATATACACATCACTGACAACAGTCACTCAGTACCGAGGAAGGACATTCTAGCCATATGGAAAAGATCCATCTCCAAGTATAATTACTTCGGACAAGATCCATGTCCAGGGAAGATCCATCCCTCAATAATATCAACTGCGCTCACTGGGGGTGTGTTACAGACTCTGGAAGGGCTCCTACAACCCAAGCACTATCATAATCATCGACATAACCTCTGTGGCATGCAGCCCGATCCCATAACTGTCACTCATAATCGGGCTCTCGGCCTCACTCAGTCATCACTCTCCAGTCTCAGATACGGGCTCACAATTCCATGAAACTAGCCCGGAACAATGATATGATGTGCCAAAAACTAACAACTGAGACTTAGACATGATATGAAATGCATCAATAAGACTGAGTACAGAATATTAATGAAACTAGTGAGATGAGAGCAAGAAACAACCACTCGGGTCCCAATGCTATCGGCGTAAAGCCCTAACATGATATCTAGCATGATTTATAGCTCATTTACTTAATCACATGATGGAAACACGAATATCAACAAGAAAGAGTCAATAAATGGTGCCATGGAATGAACCAGGCAACAATTCTCACGGTGCAAGCCCGCACACCCATCACTTGGCATGTGCGTCACCTCAATACTAATCACATAACACATAGTTTGGGGTTTCGAACCCTCAGAACCAAGTTTGGAAGCGTTACTTACCTCAAACCAAGCCAAAATCCTACTCTGCGATGCCCTTACCTCTCGAATAGGCCTCCAAATATCCAGAATCAAGCCAAAAGCAATACAATGCAATCAATATCGGCTAAGGAACCAATTCCACAAGAAAATTTACTTAATTGGACACAAATCCAGAAATTCACCCAAACCCGGTCTCCGTGTCTGTTGATACCCAATTTTTTCCTATAATATTTGAAATGCATATATACCTTTAAAACTACACATTACCATCAATTGGTATTTTTCCATAATTTTTACATTTTTTAATTAATTTATCTCAGTATTTTATTCATATAAATAATTGCAAAATTGCATCACAAATGAATTTAGAACACGTCTTGATTAATATTACTATTATAGGTCCTATTGAGTCTGAATTATTTCACAAATAGCCAAATTGGCATCTTTTGGCTATAATTGCAATAACCTTGCAATTATAGCCCATGCACACATTTCTCGTATTATTTTTACCAGAAATTAGTCATTTGTATTTTGATACACTAAATAACTATTTTAAAATATTTCTATGCATGAAATTTATTTTTTATAATTAGTAATTATTTTACAAATTATTTTTTAATTAATTGTTTGAGGTATTTAATAAATAGCCTCTTCTATTTTCAATTTTCTCTTGAAATTAACCAGCTACCCCATTTAATACCAGCCCAATACCCTTTTAATACCAACCCAATTCACCCAGGCCCAATCTGCACCTACCCAACCCAAGATCCCCATCAAATCGTGGTCGTTGATCCTTTAGATCAACGGTCCATATCAATACTTGCCGTTTTTAATCAAACGATCCCCTGAACCCTAATCATTTCTCACCAACAGCCGCCCTTGGATCCCCTCCTCTCTAGTTCTCTCTGAAACCAACCCCTAACCCTAATCATCGTCACCCAAAATCAGCCATAATCCTTTGAATCCTTGTCCGATCTATGGCATCATATGGCTGTACGAAGCCTCTACTTGTCTCTTATCCCCTTGGTTGTTTGATTATGTGGTTTTTATGGAGAAACCTCGAAGAGATCTGGTCCAGATCTCGTGTAAAGCTCTTCAAGGGTTCGTCCATAGTTTGCGAGTAATTTTTATTGAAGTTCCACGGTTCAAATCTCTGGTTCAAAACCAGGTTCTCTTTACCCCTCCCCTTTCTCCTCAAAGATTTAATCTTTGGACATGAATCCGTCCCGATCTTTGTAGATCTGGAAGGATTCTTAGTTTGTCGATGACTTTTCTTTAAAGATCTCTTGTTTCTTTACCATTTACCTATTTTAGCACTATATTTTGGGTTCTTGGCTATCTATTATTTGAATCTCTGCATATTTGAAATGTTTTTCAAGTTCCTATGATTTTTCTTTAAGTTTCTCTTATTCCTCTATTACTAACTGATTTTAAACACTACAATACTTCAGGTTTTTTGACTTCTATGACTACTTGTTTGTTCGAATCTCTGTATGTTGACACGCCTTCTAGTTTTCTTCTTTAAGTTTTTCCAAACTAGGGTTTCCCAAAAATTTCTTTCTCCAAAATGTTTATGATTTTGAGTGTTTAATCTTCTGTTTCTTGTGTGTTTTAACCGATTTCATGAAGATTGCTTTAACCCTAACTTGTTTATGCTAAAACCCTAATTTTTCGACATTGTTGTTTGGATTCTGATTTTGTCTAGGTTACTTGTGTACTGACTTTATCCTATGCTTTAGTTTCTGTGATTCTTCTTTAGCCTAATTCGATATCTTTTGATTTTCTATCCTAATGTACCTCTATTAATATTCTTGGTTCGATTTTTCTACTGATTTTATGTGTCTATGTTCATTTTTTGCCTATTCATGGTACACCTATACTTTTCTCCTTAAATCAGTTTGGATTCTTAATTTATCAATTTGTTTTAATAAGACCTATGTGCTAAGTCCTGACTATTTCCTTTATTTACAATCTTGATTAGCTTTCTTACCTTATTCAGTTAGCCGTGATATTCACTGATTCTTCACTAATCATTTCCTTAATTAAACTTTTGTCTATTTACCCCTAATTCCTCATTCAATTTTCTTTCCTTAAATATATTCTGCCTTTACCATTGGTTAATTACCCTTAATTAAGGGAAAGTTACACTAATTGGTGTATAATTGATTCTGTGGCTTCCTTAATTGCAGAAGGGTTGATTCCCTTTACCTTATTTTCCTTGCTCTTAACTGCTATATATACTCTCCTTTACTCCTCACTTTAGAACACGAACACTAGTTCATCTACAATCTCACACTCTCAAAAGCTCTCTCTATTCTCTTCTGTTGCTTGCAATTCTCACTAATCCAGCCGGTTGTAAGCCAAGGTTTGCTATTTGCACCATCTCTGCTCTATACTCTATATTCTCTCCTTAACTTGTATGTCCTGATTCAATTCACATTCAGAAACTATGTGTTGCCTTTGTTGCTGCAGTCATTAGTTGTGATTTCTAGTTCTATTTGCTATTCTACTGTCATATGCTCAATATGTAACTAGCATGCTTAGATTACACTACCTAGTTACTGTATCACTCAGCATGTTTAAGTTTATTCTGTTAAAAGCTATAGCTAGTATATTGTTTAGCATGCCAATACTGCATTAGATAATTTGTTCACTAATATGTCCAAGCTGCATTGTGTGTTTACTGTCTTACCCAACATGTCTAATTCTGCTTGTTATACATGTGATTAATATTTCTAAAACTTAGAATGCTTCATGAAGTGCTTGTCTAGTTTGTTCAGGTCTAATGGAATCTTCTTAAGACATGTAGCCCTTTCTAGGGTACTCTAGTTGTGTGTATTGGTCATGTCTAAAACCCATGTGTTTTCAACATATCTTTGACTAACTTGTCAGTTCCATAACTTCTTGAGGAATCTTTGTATTTGTTTGCTATCACTAAGGTGTATTCTAGGTGTCCCCTACCCCTTTCTCCTTGTGTGAAGTCTGTTTGCCAAAATGTTTTCTGAAGTTGTTCTAGGACTGGTATTCTGATTTCAAGATGTTCTTTTTCATGATTTTCCAACTACTGTTTATTCAAACCAGTATAGGTTTTCAGAAAAACTCTTTTCACTCTTAAGACCTTTCTTTATAATGTTTACTAAACTCTTTCAAAACATTATGCACTCTTACATTATTCTTAGATCACTAAGTCCTGCCCCTCTGATATGTGTACTGCTCTGACACCTTTGAGATCTCTCTGAACTCTGACATATCAGGGATGTCACTACCATACTGCACATAATCAGTCTTTGTTTGATGAAAGTCTGGGTGTGAGCACTGCCTGGGATCCTTGAGGTCCGTGGGGAATTCTGACACACCTAGACATGAATTGGGCTATGGAACTTTAGACATTTGAGACTAGTGAAGGTTTGGTACACCAGGATTGTTTTGGGCCTGTTTCAGGCTCCCTATAGCTTAATTTCTATTCTATTTATGTAATTTATATTCATTTCTTGGTCTGTAATAATTATTGTAAACAAACATTGAGGTGATTAGTGAAAAAGGGTGGGTAGTTATATACTATGGGTAAAGTTGAGTAGATAACATGCCTATAGGGTCCATTTCGATTCAAATGTGTTTGTTAGATGACATGCCTATAGGGGCTCGTATGGTTCACATGTGTTTGTTAGATAATATGCCTATAGGAACTGCTTCGGTTTCAATGAATGCTGCTTGTTTTACTTTTATATAATTAGACATCATGCCTATAGGATCAAAATCAACTTTTTAATAATTAGATATCATGCCTATAGGATTTAAAATCAACTGTGATAGAAATCACGCCTATAGGGATTTTGCTTTAGTCAAATAAATTCTGCTTGCTACGCCTTATGTTTAATTAAAAATCATGCCTATAGGATCTAAAACCAGTTTAGTTAGACCTAAAATCAGTTTAACTCTAAGCTTATACTGGTAAGTTCTGAATCAGTTTAATTAAATAACATACTCTTTTCGTGTTAATAAATATTACTAGAAAGCATCCCTATAGGATTCAAATTGCCCATTTAAAAATTGTTTACTGATTCTACTGTATTTCTAATCAATAATATATACCATGCTCACAGGATATCACTATTATACGCCTAGGCAAGCCTATAGGACGATTAAAAATCCTGCAATTGTAAAACTATGTTTTGTTACATATGACTGCTCATATTCAACAAGTCTAAAATCAGTAGGCAAGTTGAATAGGTCTTTGTCAATTTGGTCCAAATTCAGTACTGCATGTGCTCTGCTCACTTAGATATTCTATTCTAGAGTTCCTTTTAAATATTTGAAAACTGTTGTTTGAGACGTGCACTTACTTGTTCTATTTGTGGAGGTAAAATGTGAGCCTTTAATTGTTCCCTCCTTAAATGTAGTCTTGATTGTTTTGGTTGACGCCTATATTTTCTCCTTTAAGTACCTTAGGATGGTCTAGAACTCTCTAAATTAGATGTCCTAAATACCTCCAAGGCCACAAGGAAGGGACGGGTAATGCATGCATAAGATATCTTTCAAGTTTGATAGAACGCCTTTGGCTATAACCAAGGGGAGGGAATTGGGTAGTAAGGATATGATGACTACGCGCTAATGTCACGTGTATCCCCTTATTGAGGAGTGATTACCGGGAATTGTGTGGGTATGATCCTGTAGACTAACCAACCTAGAACCCCTTTTTCCCAACTCCCATTGTTTAAATGAATTTACTTTTCTTTACATATGTGCAAATTGTTCAAACCTCTTCACTTGCTTTCATTACTTGAATCATACATGTACTTAGAGTGTCAAAACATGCCTTTACTTGCGAGTATGTGTTAAAACTATTTATTTTTTAAAATGACTAATTCACATAGTTTAAGTTCGGCCAGGACCCACCGTTGTGGACCGCGAGGGGTGCCTAATACCTTCCCCTCGAGGTTATTTCAAGCCCTTACCCTAATCTCTGGTAAAGCAAACTAGTTTATGAGTTAATTACTCTAGGTGCTCTAACACACCATAATCCGTTAAGTGGCGACTCTTTAAATACCCAATTCCCAAAAGGAAACGAGTTATTTCCCCCATAAATGTTGAAACCCGAACTTCCCCATCAAATAGGGAAAAAAGGGGGCGCGACAGCATGGCAACTCTGCTGGGGATAATTTTAGGCTCTTACCATAACGAACTTATCTTTTATGAATTAGTCCAAGCATGCTCTATCTCGTGTACCCTTTCCCCTTATTTGAATTTAACTGTATATTTTACAAGCATTTATGATTCTTTTATTCTTGAAACTGACTTGTCTCTTTGTTTTCCTTTCCATCTTTCAATTATTTAAATATCGCATTGTCATTTCTTACATGCAAATACTTGACAACATGCTATTTATTGCTGCATAAATCATGATCAACATCATATTCCACTCTTGCATAATTAATCCTATAGCAACGCTTGATGAGTGTTTGCTATCTTCCTATATATCACCCTTTAAATTCGAAAAGGTGTATTTGCGGTAAAACTAGTCGATCAACGGTGCGTTCGATGGTTTCGTGCCTTCCCCCTCAAGTTGTCTGCTTGAGGGTCCCAGTCTAGCCCTCTATAGCAACCTTACTCTAATTAAATTGTACATGCATCATGGTCAAACCTAGCCGGGTTAATATGTTGTCCATATAATAACCCTTTAAGGCAAGCCTTGTCCAAAGTCCATCGGGTTTTCCATAATTTCAATGGACGTAATCACGATTATGTGCATTAATTTGGAGAAATATATGCCAATATGCCAATCATTACTGTATAAATAGACCAACCTGGAGGGGGAAAGGGCCTAACTCTCTTTGTTTTGCAGAAAATGAGGCACAAGGTCCCAGATTCGGTATGGTTAGCACACCCTTACTTTTGCTAGATTGGTGGACGGATCTTCCTTCATGTGACCAAAACCATGTGAAACGAGTCCTAGGAAACTTGCCTTCTCTAATGAATCTTCAGCTCTACAAAATGTTGATCGAGGCTGCAACTATATTTTGGGACAAGGAAATGGCTGTGTTCCGTTTTAGGAACATAGAAATGACACCCCTTCTAGATGAGATAGGAGGATTTGTTGGGTTACCTTGGGATAGTCCTAATCTGTTAGCACCTAAAAATCACACTACTAGGGGATTTCTGAAGATGATAGGGCTGAAGAAAAATGACAAGTTGAAATGCCTAAAGGACTCCTACATACCTTTTGAGTTCCTTTATGAAAGATACGGCCACATCAGCTCTTACCGTATTTTTGATGATGAGTTCTAAATCACTTCTTTAGGTTGGATTCATCATAGGGTCTTCATGTTTATTATATGTTTCTTGGGCATGCTGGTATTCCTAATCCAAGGGGATACAATCCATACTAGGCTAGCCATGTTAACCAAAACTCTAATGGACGGGATCGAGGGGGAGACATACACTATCGTCCCTATGATCGTTGCAGACATGTACCGAGCTTTGGAGCGATGTCAGAAGGGGTTCAGGTTCTTCGAGGGTTGCAACTTGCTGCTACAGGTCTGGTTGTTGAAACATCTCCAAAAGGGACAATACCACCAAGAATTTCCACGAAGACCGTGGAATGATCACATAGCCTTCCATCATCCCAAAAGAATGAACTATATTCTAGACATGTTGGCTCAGCCAGAGGACACTGCAGGATGGGTACAGTTTTTCAAAAATTTGACTGAGGATCAAGTCCTGTGGATGTTCGAGCGGTTCCCTACCGATGAATTCATCATCAGATCCACGAATTTTCTTTACTTAGTGTTGATTGGGTTGAGGGGAATATACCCTTACGCACCTCTCAGGGTTATGAGACAAGCAGGCAAGAGACAAATCATACCACGGGTCGCTAAAATGTGTCACTTCAGAGCCAATTTCCAAGGTAACGCCATCCCGTATAAGAATGAATCACAACATATGTGGACCTTAAAGATTATTGTGGAGAAGGATACTATTGAGCTAGACCTATATCACGGGGGCCAGTCATACCTTTACCCTTCGTGGTTGGAGGACAACACAACTGGGGTCGTTGAGCCAAGGGCTGGGTGAGGAAACAGGGTCATAGACGAGGTTGCTGAAGCAGAGGTGAAGTACAACAAGCTGCGGAAAAGAGTTTGAGAGTCTGAAGCTGAGCATATGACACTGCATAAGGCTGACATGGAGATGATTAATGAATGGAAAGAAAGAGCCGTTAAATCCAGCGAGAGGCTGGAATATCTGGAGTACACCTTAATGGAGTTGGAAGGGAAGATGAGAAAAAGGGTCACTGATTGCCAAAACGCTGAAGGGAACGGAGGAGGGCATCTTGCAAGGGCATTCCTGCTACTGAACCTGTGCGAGTTAGGAGAGTTGATCAATAAGAGCATCCAGTCTAGAGAGGGTCCTTCTAGGACTAAGTGCATTAGATTTATTGGCTTTCCTTTCAAATGTAATAAGGACAAGAGCCATTAGTGACATTATCTTGTTTAGTTTTGTTTGGTTCGTTTACTTCTACATTAATGAAATGAGGCAATTAGTGGCACTAAATATCTCCAAATTTATTTGTTTCTAGGCCTACCTCGGGCACAACGAGGTTCCCAAATTAGGACGCGAATTCACATTCCCACAATATGTGTTTAAATACTGCAAACATTTCAGAATCCTTACTGACTGGTTTACCTTTTTGTTTTTCTTTATTTCTTATTCCCATCCCCTAAGGTTGGTTCGTTCATACTGGCATCATCAACATATCACACTAGATATAGAGGCCATCCACCTCCTCCTCCTTCAAGTAATACAAAAGGCAAAGGAAAAGCAAAAATGGATGACTTAAGTGGCATTAGAAAGTAGAATACTGAGAACGCAGAAGCTTCAGATGGTCGGAGTACTCCGGCACCAAATGATCTAGTCTTGAGATTGGAAAAACAAATATTGGAACTACAGGGAGAACTTGAGCAGGTCCGCAACTTGACAAACTTATCACTCACCCTGAATATCCCCGATATCAACCAACAAAATGCAAAGAACTCAGCACCTCCCAAAAAACACCAAACCAACATCCGCAAAACCCTCCTGCACCGCATCAATACGCATCCCTACCCCAAAATCTCAATCCCCTACCAATACCAATGCCGACACAACACCACAATCAACCAATTCAGTACCCACCAACTGCAACTTATCATACTCCCCAGAACACACCACAACACATTCCTGGCCCTTAAAACTCTACTAATGACCACCATTACACCCAGACACCTGTCACTCACTAAAACAACCCCATATACATAGAAACCGTACCTCACTCTATCCAACCAATCTCCTATACACCAAAATCCTCCGAGAAGGACATGCTCATTAAAAACATGGCTAAAGAACTCAAGAAGTTGACAATTCTAGTTCAGGGTATCGAAGGCGGCAAAGGAATAGAAGGTTTGAATTATGAAGACCTATGCATACAGCCAGATGTAGATCTGCCAGAGGGATACAAACCTCCCAAGTTCGAGATGTTTGACGATAGAGGTGATCCCAGGGTTCATCTTAGGACCTATTGTGACAAGCATGTCGTTATCAAAAAAGACGAAAAGATCCGGATGAAACTCTTTATGAGGAGCCTTACTATAGATGTTTTGTCCTAGTACATCAGTCAAGATCACAAGAAATGGTCCAATTGGGTGAGTATGGCATCAGATTTCATGGATCGGCTCATGTTCAATACAGAGAATGCACCAAATGTTTTCTACATCCAAAATCTTAAGAAGAAACCCACCGAAACCTTCCACGAGTATGCTACTCATTGGAGGTCGGAAGCGGCCAAAGTCAGGCCATCTTTGGATGAGGAACAGATGAACAAGTTCTTTGTCAGGGCACATGATCCACATTATTATGAAAGATTAATGGTTATTGAAAATAATAAATTCTCTGATATCATCAAGCTTGGGGAAAGAATTGTGGAAGGCATCAAAAGCGGGATGGTAACGAATTTTAAGGCATTACAGGCCACAAACAAGGCATTACAATCAGGCGGCATATCGAAGAAAAGAGATGTTGTGGCAGTAATGGTGGCTCAAGACCCGAAATCACCACTTACATATCAAAAACCTCCACCCACATATCAAACACCTCCAACCATATACCAAGCATCACCACCCACATACCAAGCACTACCACCCACATATCAACCTTTATCTCCCAGATATTCCCAAATAGCCATTGCCTATCATACCTATAATTCCCAATCATCTCATTTCCAATCACCTCCAACTCGCCAAAATTTTCCAAGACCACGACCAAACTTTGACCGCAAGCCACCTAGACAGTACATCACTATTGCTAAACCTATCGACCAACTGTATGAAAGATTGAAAGTCGCTGGTTATGTCACCCATATTCCTGCTCTGGCATTAGAGAATCCATCCCAATGGGTTAACCCAAACAAACCCTATGCATACCATTTCAGTATGAAAGGGCACACCATTGACGAATGCCAAACGTTGAAAGATAAGATCTAGACACTGATTGACAACAAGGTCATACAGGCGAAGGAAGCCACACCTAATATCCGAAACAACCCTCTCCCTAATCATAGAGGTGGTGGGGTACATTTGATAGAGACAAACGAAGAGTGGGATCCTGAGGGGTCAATCAAGCTTATTCGAGAAGGCGATGACTTTAAACTTGCAGTCACACTCACTCCCATTTTAGTACAAACTCAGTCACCAATCAAAGTTGAGATAACTACATCAGTTCCATTTGAGGTAGAGGTAGCTCCACCTACGGCCACCCCTATTCCATTTGAAGTGGAAGTAGCCACACCTTTCACGGTGACAGTATCAACCACATCTCCTTTCGACTCAAAAGCAATACCCTGGGATTATGTTGCCAATGCTAGATGAAAAGGGAAGGCAAAAATGGAGGAATCCGATGTTGCGCAAGGAATGAACAGGACCGGGATAATCTATACACCTGAACACTTGGGAGGACCAAGTAAGGATGCTTCTACCAAGCAACCTTTCATTAAAATAAGACCAGATGACCTTTGGAGGAAAGTGCAAGCAATGGAATATTCCGTCATTGATCATTTGAACAAAACCCCAGCTCATATATCTATACTGTCACTGTTGCAAAATTCAGAGGCACATAAGAATGCTTTGATGAATGTGTTGAGTGAAGCTTATATACCCAACAACATCACATGCGGAGAGATGTCCAATATGGTAGGGGAGATGCTCGAAAGTCATAAGATAATCTTCCACGAAAATGACTTGCCGCATGAAGGGTTGAATCACAAAAAAGCATTGCATATCACAGTGCAATTTGAAGACAAGTTCATTCCTAGGGTCTTGATTGATGGAGGTTTGAGCCTCAATATTTGTCCGTTGGATACTCTGAAAAGGTTGGGCAAAGGTTTTCATGAAATACGGGCAGGGAGCATGAACATGAAAGCTTTCGATAGTTCCCAAAGGGGCACAATTGGGGAAATTAATCTTTTGTCTACATATGGGGCCAACTTGGTTCGACATTGAATTTCAGGTACATATCAGCCTTGTATAATCTTCTGTTAGGCCGACCATGGATACATGCCGCTGGGGCCGTGGCATCCACACTGCATCAAGCCATGAAATTCGAATAGAACCGTCATGAGGTGATCATTCACAGAGATCGAAGTAACTCCATTTACACTAGCCAAACTATCCCAGTTATCGAAAACAAAAGAAGGCTAGGAGGGGAAACTTATCATCACATTGAACGTGTCAACGCCGTTGAAAAAGACAAATGATGGAGCAGCAAAATAGAGAGCATACTGGCATGGTCTGGGTATGAACCGGTAAAGGGCTTGGGAAGAATCTCTAGGGTATCACTAAATCGATACGGCTGAAGGGTCACGGTACTACCTTTGGGCTCGATATCAGTACACATGGCAAGAGTATAATGGTTGGTCGCCTCCATGGTGCAAACCGTATTACCCTCTCGAGCAACTAGTGGCATATCTAGATCAAGCTTTTCACTGAGCTGAAATAATATAGGGAACTATAGAAGAGGAAGCATTAGCGAGGCTGAAGAATTTGTTCTTGGAGGATGTAGTCATGGACTGCAGTGCAATAATAGGAGGAGGAGGAAGAAGGCCTCACTATTCAGACTGTGAAGAAGGGAGTTGTTCTCAGGAATTGGACCGCCACACCATCCCGGGCCGCCAAGTCCCTGGGTAGCTTGGCAGATTTTATTTCTATAGCCATTCTAGGCATTTAAGATTTTTAGTAACTTTTTTTAAAGATTTACTTGTTTCAAAATAAATGCTCGATTCATCGAGCCGTACTTGTCAGGATGTTTTTCAGTTTTAATCAAATGCATTGCTCTTTTTATTCATCAAAGTGTGCATTCATAGTTCCCATAGGAAAGTTATTAGGATTCATCGTCACCCGTCGAGGGATCGAGTTAGATCCGTTTAAAGTGAAGGCTATTCAAGAACTACCACCACCGAGGAGCAAAAAAGACGTGATGAGCTTCCTAGGGCATCTCAAGTTCTCAACTATATCAGTCGCTCTATAGCACAGTCCACAGTCATATGTGAACCCATCTTCAAGATGCTGAGGAAAGATGCCGAGAAAAGATGGACCGAGGATTGTCAGAAAGCTTTTCACAAGATCAAGGGGTACCTGTCCACGCCACCAGTTCTGGTCCTGCCAGAAACATGACGACCTTTGCTAATCTATCTATCTGTATTGGATGGAGCCTTCAGATGTGTTCTAGGAAAACATGATGAGATAGGGAGAAAAGAGCGAGCCATATACTACCTGAGCAAGAAGTTCACACCGTATGCAGCACGATACTCTATGCTGGAACGCGCTTACTGTGCTTTGACCTGGACAGCTCAGAAATTGCGGCATTACTTCTATACCTATACCACATACCTCATATCCAGGATGGACCCTTTGAAGTATATATTTTAGAAACCCATGCCGACTGGAAAGTTGGACAAGTGGCAGATACAGTTAAGTGAGTTCGATATCATCTACGTAACTCAAAAGGCAGTCAAAGGACAAGCATTGGCAAATCATCTTGCTGAAAATCCAGTGGGAGGAGAATACGAACCCTTGAAAACATATTTTCCTGATGAAGAAGTGTCATTCGTAGGAAAGGACATTACCGAAGCATACGACAGTTGGAGGATGTTCTTTGACAGAGCTGCAAATTTCAAAAGAGTGGGAATTGGAGCAGTTTTGGTATCAGAAATAGGTCAATATTATCCGGTATCTGCTAAACTCAGATTTCCTTGGACCAACAACATGGAAGAATATGAAGCCTGCATACTAGGACTCAACATGGCAATCGACATGAATATTCAGGAGCTACTGGTAATCGGTGATTCAGATTTGCTCGTGCACCAGGTACAAGGAGAATGGGCCACCAAAAGTTCCAAGATATTACCATATCAGTACCATGTGCAGGAATTGAGAAAGAAGTTCACGAAGATAGAGTTCCAATATATGACAAGAACTCAGAACGAGTTCGCCGATGCATTGGCCACTTTATCATCCATGATACAACATCCAGATAAGAATTACATTGATCCTATCCCGGTGAGAATTCATAATCAGTCGGCATATTGTGCCCAGGTTGAAGAAGAAACAAATGAGAAACCTTGGTTCCATGACATCAAAGAGTATTTGGCGAAAGGAGAATATCCGGAGCAAGCAAACCACACTCAGAAATGCACACTCCAGAGATTGTCCAATCACTTTTTCCATAGCGGTGGAAAATTGTACAGGAAAACTCTATATTTGGGACTGCTAAAATGTGTCGATGCAAAAGAGGCTTTTAAGATACTTGAGGAGATACATGCTGGGACCTGCGGCCCGCACATGAATGATTTCATCTTGGCCAAGAAGATACTTAGGGTCGATTACTTTTGGTTGACCATGGAGAAAGATTATGTCCAGTATGTCTGCAAATGCTACCAATGCCAAGTGCATGCCGATATGATAAAATTACCACCAAACGAGCTCAATGCAACAAGCTCACCTTGGCCATTCGCCGCCTGGGCAATGGATGCCATCGATCCTATCGAGCCCATGGCTTCAAACGGGCACAAGTTTATTCTGGTAGCCATTGGTTATTTCACAAATTGGGTAGAGGCCGCATCTTACAAAGCTGTAACCAATAAAGTCATCACAGACTTTGTCAAATATCATATCGTTTGCTGATTTGGAGTTCCCGAGTCCATTGTTACTGATAATGCTGCCAATCTCAACAGTGATCTGATGAAGGTCATGTGTGAAACTTTCAAAATCAAACACAAGAATTCCACAGCCTATAGACCTCAGATGAATGGAGCCGTAGAAGCCGCCAACAAAAACATCAAAAAGATACTAAGGAAGATGGTAGAAAACAACAAGTAATGGCACGAGAAGCTTCCTTTTTCTCTGTTGGGATACCACACCACAATTTGCACATCAACCGGAGCAACTCCCTACATGCTGGTTTATGGTACCAAGGCTGTCATCCCAGCCGAAGTAGAGATTTCTTCTTTAAGAATCATACAGGAAGCTGAACTCAGCGAGGCAGAATGGATAAGGAGCCGCTATGAACAATTGGCCCTCGTAGATGGAAAAAGGATGAACGCAGTATGTCATAGTCATCTTTACCAGAACAAAATGTCCAGAGCTTTCAACAAAGGGTCAAACCAAGGCAATTTGCACTAGGACAGCTGGTGCTGAAGAAGATCTTCCCACATCAAGATGACGCTAAAAGGGAAATTCTCTCCCAACTGGCAAGGTCCGTACATGGTTCAAAGGGTACTTATAGGAGGAACACTCATACTTGTAGAAATGGACAAAGAAATCCTGCCAAAACCAATCAATTCAGACGCAATCAAGAGATACTGTGCTTAGATTATTTACATTACCTCATCTGATGTAATTGAACAACGCTTGACCTCATTACAGTTTGAGAGGGGATATGTAGGCAGCCTTATGGGTTCGGTCATATCATAATAAAATTTCCATTTTCCTCCAAGATCAAAAACTGGGGTAGAATTTTGACGAGGACCCTCAAAATTCCGGAACAAGTCCAGCCAATGCCAATATATACCAGATGGTTGGAAATCGGTTAAGAAACTGGGGCAGAATTTTGAAAAGGATTCTCAAAATTATGAAGAAGGTTCAACATGGCTCATTACCTACAAACAGCTGAAGGATCATCTACCAAACTGGGACCCTCAAAATTCTAACATGAGAAAGTTGCAATGTGTTACAGTTACTAGTTCATCTAAAAATCACTTGATATATCAATATGTTTCCAAAATGACCCTATTTTTATCAATAATTGCATATTTTTGAAAACTCTATTTTCGTAACAGTCAGGTGTTACCCAGGGAAACTCGAAAAGGCCTCTAGAACGGAACAAAGCAAGGCCAGCAGACACAAGCACGAACCAACCCCCCCTCACAAAACTTACAATTTTTTCTTTGAACGCAGGCACATCTGACGTAACAATAGCGTCCGCAAATATATACACGTGACAATATCACTATCAATCAGGCCATCAGATTGCTCTTTGCATGCGACTAAGCCCTGTCCCACATATTCGCATGAGACTAATCCTTGCCTCCATATTTGCATGAGGCTAATCCCTACATCTGCATGAGGCTAATCTTTGCCTCCATATCTACATGAGGCTAATCCCTGCCTCCATGTCCGCATGAGGCTAATCCTTACCTCCATATCTGCATGAGGCTAATCCTTGCCTCCCCGTTTGCATGGGGACTAAGCATTGTCCCTCCTTGCATAAATATCGATCTATTCTGGTACTATCTGTTTGTTTTTCGATTGGGCTAAGCTCTGTCCTTCATTTCACAAGACCAAGTCTTGTTTTGGTAGCATCATACTATTGCATCTCATGGGCTGAAATATAGTCAACCTATCCAAAGGCGTCATAGTCTAAAAGGCATCATCCTCATAGCCGAAAGATACCATGCCATGGCCTGAGGATCTCTCAAACTTGCATATCATTATTCAAAGGTGTCATGGTTCAGAGGCACCATCTTCATGACCCGAGAACATTATTTCATGGCATGCACATCCCTCACTGAACAATTCATGGCCCAGGACATCATGGTCTGAAGACGTCATCCTTAAACCGTCTGAAGACAACTTTCATGGTCTAAAAGGAATATGCATCATGTTTAAATTTTCGCGCAAATACATGTTCGTAGCATCTCTTTATATGCAGGTGACCAGCAAGAAACTGCTATCCTAGTAGGAGTGACCTCGCTCCAGTTCCTTCAGCTATCTCAAACCTGGACCATTCGCCATATCCACTCTTGCATCCATTCCGAAATCTCGTGTCTGCTATTGTAATGATTTCATCGGTATATTCCGCCAATAAATCTAGAACTACACATGGCCTGAATCTTGTAAAACCAGGGATATGTAGGCAGCTCAAAGACCAGAGTCTGACATCTATCTTTCAAAACATCCCATCCGGTAAAAATTGGTCATAATTTCTTTACCCGAAAACTCTTTCATCATTTTCGGGTAAAGAGGGGAAGCTGTTGATACCCAATTTTTCCCTATAATATTTTAAAATGCATATATACCTTTAAAACTACGCATTAGCATCAATTGATATTTTTCCATTTTTAATTAATTTATCTTAGTATTTTATTCATATAAATAATTGCAAAATTGTATCACAAATGAATTTAGAACACGTCTTGATTTAATATTACTATTATAGTTCCTATTGAGTCCAAATTATTTCACAAATAGCCAAATTGGCATCTTTTGGCTATAATTGCAATAACCTTGCAATTATAGCCAATGCACACATTTTTCGTATTATTTTTACCAGAAATTAGTCATTTGCATTTTTAAACACTAAATAATTATTTTAAAATATTTTTACGCATGAAATTATTTTTTATAATTAGTAATTATTTTACAATTTATTTTTTAATCAATTGTTTGAGGTATTTAATAAATAGCCTCTTCTATTTTCAATTTTGTCCTGAAATTAACCAGCCCAATACCCCTTTAATACCAGCCCAATTCACCCAGGCCCAATCTGCACCTACCCGAACCAAGATCCCCATAAAATCGTGGCCATTGATATCAACAGTCCCCATCAATACTTGCCTTTTTAATCAAATGACCCTCTAAACCCTAATCATTTCTCACCAACAGCCGCCCTTGGATCCCCTTCTTTCTGGTTCTCTCTTAAACCAACCCCTAACCCTAATTGTCGTCACCCAAAATCAGCCCTAATCCATTGAATCCCTGTCTGATCTATGGCGTCCTATGGCTGTACGAAGCCTCTACTTGTCTCATATCCCCTTGGTTGTTCGATTATGTGATTTTTGTGGAGGAACCTCGAAGAGATTTAGTCCAGATCTCGTTCAAAGCTCTTCAAGGGTTCATCCATGGTTTGCGAGTAATTCTTATTAAAGTTTCATGGTTCAAATCTCTGGTTCAAAACCAGGTTCTCTTTACCCGTCTCCTTCTCCTCAAAGCCCTAATCTTTGGACATTAATCCGTCCCGATCTTTGTAGATTTGGAAGGATTTTGAGTTTTTCAACGACTTTTCTTTAAAGATCTCTTGTTTCTTTACTGTTAACCGATTTTAGCACTATATTTTGGGTTCTTGGCTATCTACTATTTGAATCTCTGCATACTTGAAATGTTTTTCAAGATTCTGTGATTTTTCTTTAAGTTTCTCTTATTCCTCTATTACTGACTAATTTTAAACACTACAATACTTGAGGTTTTTCGACTTTTATGACTTCTTGTTTGTTTGAATCTCTGTTTATTGACACGCCTTCTAGTTTTCTTCTTTAAGTTTTTCCAAACTAGGGTTTCCCGAAAATTTCTTTCTCCAAGATGTTTGATGATTTTGAGTGTTTAATATTCTGTTTCTTATGTGTTTTAACCGATTTCATGAAGATTGCTTTAACCCTAACTTGTTTAAGCTAAAAACCTTAATTTTTCGATATTATTATTTGGATTTTGAGTTTGTCTAGGTTACTTGTGTACTGAGTTTTTCCTATGCTTTGGTTTATGTGATTCTTCTTTAGCCTGATTCGTTATATTTTGATTTTCTATCCTAATGTGCCTCTATTAATCTTCTTTGTTCGACTTTTATTCTGATTCTATGTGTTTATGTTCATTTTTTCCTATTCATGGTAAACCTATACTTTTGTACTTAAATCAGTTTGGATTCTTAATTTATCAATTTGTTTTGATAAGACCAATATGCTAATTCCTAACTATTTCCTTTATTTACAATCTTGATTAAGTTTCTTACCTTATTCAGTTAACCGTGATATTCACTGATTCTTCACTAATCATTTTTTTAATTAAAATTCTGTCTATTTACCCCTAATTGCTCATTTGATTTTCTTTCCTTAAATATATTCTGCCTTTACCGTTGGTTAATTACCCTTAATTAAGGGAAAGTTACATTAATTAGTGTATAATTGATCTGTGGCTTCCTTAATTGCAGAAGGGTTGATTCCCTTTACCGTATTTTCCTTGCTCTTAACTGCTATATATGCTCTCCTTTACTCCTCACTTCAGAACATGAACACTAGTTCATCTACACTTTCACACTCTCAAAAGCTCTCTCTATTCTCTGGTGTTGCTTGCAATTCTCACTAATCCAGCCGGCCAAGGTTGGATATTTACACCATCTCTTCTATATACTCTGTGTTCTCTCCTTAACTGGTATGTCCTGATTCAATTAATATTCAGAAACTATGTGTTGTCTTTGTTGATGCAGTCATTAGTTGTGATTTCTAGTTCTATTTGTTATTCTACTGTCATATGCTCAATGTGTAACCAACATGCTTAGATTAAACTACCTAGTTACTGTATCAGTCAGCATGTTTAAGTTTATTATGTTAAAAGCTATAGCTAGTATATTTTTTAGCATGCCAATACTGCTTTAGATAATTTGTTCACTAATATGTCCAAGCTGCATTGTGTGTTTACTGTCTCACCCAACATGTCTAATTCTGCTTGTTCTACATGTGATTAGTATTTCTAAAACTTAGAATGCTTCATGAAGTGCTTGTCTAGTTTGTTCAAGTCTAATGGAATCTTATTAAGACATGTAGCCCTTTCCAGGGTACTCTAGTTGTGTGTATTGGTCATGCCTAAAACCTATGTGTTTTCAACATATCTTTGACTAACTTGTCAGTTCCATAACTTCTTGAGGAATCTGTGTATTTGTTTGCTATCACTAAAGTGCATTCTAGGTGTCCCCTATCCCTTTCTCCCCGTGTGAAGTCTGTTTGCCAAAATGTTTTCTGAAGTTGTTCTGGGACTGGTATTCTGATTTCAAGATGTTCTTTTTCATGCTTTTCCAACTACTGCTTATTCAAACCAGTATAGGTTTTTAGAAAAACTCTTTTCACTCCTAAGACCCTTCTTAATACTGTTCACTGAACTCTTTCAAATCATTATGCATCCTCACATTATTCTTAGATCACTAAGTCCTGCCCCTCTGATGTGTGTACTGCTTTGAGACCCTTGAGATCTCTCTGAACTCTGGCATGTCAGGGCCGACACTTCCACACTGCACATAATCAGTCTTTGTTTTGAGGAAAGTCTGGGTGTGAGCATTGCCCAGGATCCTTGAGGTCCTTAGGGAACTCTGACACACCTAGACATGAATTGGGCTATGGAACTTTGGGCATTTGAGACTAGTGAAGGCTTGGTACACCAGAATTGTTTTGGGCCTGCTTCAGACTCCCTATAGCTTAATTTCTATTCTATTTATGTAATTTATATTCAATTCTTGGTTTGTAATAATTATTGTAAACAAACATTGGGGTGATTAATGAAAAAGGGTGGGTAATTGTATACTGTGGGTAAAGTTGGGTAGATAACATGCCTATAGGGTCCATTTCGATTCAAATGTGTTTGTTAGATGACATGCCTATTGGGGATCATTTTGTTCACATGTGTTTGTTAGATAATATGCCTATAAGATCTGATTTGGTTTCAACGAATGCTGCTTGTTTTACTTTTATATAATTTGATATCATACTTATAGGATCAAAATCAGCTTTTTAATAATTAGATACCATGCCTATAGGATTTAAAATCAACTGTGATAGAAATCATGCCTATAGGAATTTAGCTTTGGTCGAATAAATTTTGCTTGCTACGTCTTATGTTTAATTAGAAATAATGCCTATAGGATCTAAAACCAGTTTAGTTAGACCTAAAATCAGTTTAACTCTAAGCTTATACTGGTAAGTTCTGAATCAGTTTAATAAATAACCTACTCTTTTCGAATTAATCAATATCACTAGAAAGCATGCATATAGGGTTCAACTTGCCTGTTTAAAAATTGTTTACTGATTTACTGCATTCCTAATCAATAATAGATACCATGCTCATAGGATATCACTGTTATACACCTAGGCAAGCCTGTAGGATGATTAAAAATCATACAATTGTAAAACTATGTTTTGTTACCTGCGACTGCTGTCACGACCCCAACCCCGGTCATGATGTCGCCCAACACACTGCTAGGCAAGCCCGACCATTCAACAATATTATCCCAAATTATTATTCAGATTATAGATAAATATCACAGAGAATTTACTAAGTCATTACATTCAAGTGTATAATTAATAATAAAATCTGTGGAAGTTCAATTAAAATACCACACCATAGCCCAATAGAATCCGGTGTCACGAATATGAGCTTCTAATACAGAATATCCACATATTACAAGTCTGTCTAGGAAAAATGCGGAATAAAAGATAGAGATAGAGGGTAGAGATCAAGGTTGCGAATGCCATGCAACTACCTCAATACTCTCGGATACTGCTGCTCAGCTAACAAATCCTCACTCAGCCTGTGGTGTACTTGGATCTGCACGCAAGGTGCAGGGAGTAATGTGAGTACTCCGACCCAGTGAGTAATAAACATAAATAAAGGCTGAGAATAAGAAATCGTGGAAAAATACAAAGTAAACTATGACTGGCAGTTTAGAACAAAAATTAGTGAAGCAACAAGTCAATTAAATCAGAGTACCAATTACTGAGACAGGTATAACAGATAAAAACAAATGCATGAGTGCAATGCAATGCATATGATGATACACTCTATGCATGAGTGCAATGCAATGCATATGATGGTACTCTCTAGTACCCACTGCGGCGTGCAGCCCGAGCTATCCATTTTATTTATCGTCGACGACGCTCACTGAGGGTGTGTACAGACTCCGGAGGGGCTCCTACATCCCAAACGCAATATAAAGCCATCTCGTGGCATCAAATCTAGGCCCTCGGCCTCATATCAATATCAGTATAATCACCCAGGCTCTCGACCTCAATATCAATGTAATCAACCAGGCCCTCGGCCTCAATATCAATGTAATCAACCAGGCTCTCGGCCTCAATATCAATATAACACTGTTGCAGCGCGCAGCCCGATCCATGCTCAGTCCAAAAATCATCATAAGCCCATTGGGCATTTGTAAAACAGTAGTTCTCAGCCCAAAATATCATTTAGAAATATCATTTAAGTTTTCAAATCTTAGAAAGATGGCTGAGTTTGCAAAACAATATTTAAAACCTTGTACTGAGATCAAATGATATGCATGTATGCGAAAACAGTGATGTCAATCCCTGAAGGATTCAAATAATTGGCAAGAAGCCCATATGTAACAATTAAATCCAAGTAAGGATGATTCTCAATTTAGTTCAAATAGAAAACATGGTAAAAACATCTCTCGGGACGGACCAAGTCACAATCCCCAATGATGCTCTACCCCACGCCCGTTATCCGGCGTGCAAGTCACCTCAATAAAGCGTTACGATGTGAAATTCCGGGGTTTCAAACCCTCAGGATATCATTTACATCAATTACTCACCTCAAATCGAATTGGCCTCCACGTGCGTCGAATCTGCCCAAAATCGCAACGAATATGTCACATAATGCTAAAGAAACAATACCCAATCGAAAGCACTCGAAAAATATCAAAATTCACGAATTTGGCAAAACCCGAGCCCCAGGCCCACGTCTCGAAAAATCAAAAAATTGACATCACCGGATTCCTTATCTCGCCACGAGTCAATACATATCAATTTACCAAAATCGGAGTCCAAATGATCCCTTAAATCCAAATTTGAAATATTAAAACTCAAGCCCTCGTTCTTCCTCTTTCGCTAAATTTCCATGGATTCCAAGATCAATTTCACAATAAAAACGTGTTTTTAGTTCATAGGACTTACGTCCAATCACTTCCTGTCGAAACCCCCTTCAATCCCCGTCCAAAAGCTCTCAAGGTTGCTCAAAAATGGAGGAAATGGGAAGTACTGTTCACCCGCGCGGGTGAACAGTACTTCCGAAAAATTCTAGCCAGTGAGTTTAATAAACATTTCACCCGCGATCCAAGTCCCATTTCCTCCACGCGCGGTTTCGGAAGTACTGTTCACCCGCGCGGTTACTGTTCACGCGCGTGCCCACTGTTCACGCGCGTAGTCACTGTTCACCCGCACGGTACTGTTCACGTGCAGTTACTATTCACACTGTTAAAAAAATACAGCAGCAGCCAAAGAAATTGCAGCACTTTTGTTTTTACTAAAATGGCTCTAACTCCATCATACGAACTCGGAATTCGATGATTGTTGTTCCTATGAGTCACAAATAATGATACGAACATAGTCCTTCAATTGAAACTTAATTCGGAGCTCTTTTTCTCAGTGCGATATCCATTTCACTCGTTAAACAATTAACTCATGTTTCGTGTCAAAAACCCAATCGCGACTTGATGAAATTAGACCAAACTTTCCAGATCACTCCTATAATTCATTATTTAAATTCTGGATATCTTGAAATAAAATTTCGATCTCTAGAACTAAAAATGGACCTTTGGATCATTACATGCTTATGCTCAAACGGCAAAATTTTTTCAAAAACTCTTCCAAAACTTATCCGAGCCTTATGGGACCCCGACCAAACATGCCAACATAATTCATAACATTATTCAAACTTCTTCCAATCATCAAAACACCTCAAACAACATCAAATTACCCAAAACTCATCAAATTCAAGCCTAATTTTCTAAAAACTTCTGAAATACACTTTCGATCAAAAACCCGACCAAACCACGTCCGAATGACCTGAAATTTTGCACACATATCTCGGATCAAAATCTCACCTATGAACCGGAATTCGCCAAAATACTAACTTCGCCAATTCAAGCCAAATCCTTCCACAGACTTCCAAAATGCATTCTGATCGCGCTCTTAAGTCATAAATCATCCCCCGAAGCTAACTGAATCATCAGGATTCAAATCCGAGCCATCTAACACATAAGTCAATGTCCGGTTGACTTTTCCAAAACAAACCTTCCTTAAAGAGACTAAGTGTCTCATTTCCTACTAAAACCAATCCAAATCAACTCGTTCACACCCAACACTGATAATGAAGCATAACGAAATATGAAATGGGGAAAACGGGACGGTAACTCACGAGACGACAGGTCGAGTCGTCACAACTGCTCATATTCAACAGGTCTAAAATCAGTAGGCAAGCTGAATAGGTCTTTGACACTTTGGTCCAAATTCCGTACTGCATGTGCTCTGCTCACCTAGATATCCTGTTCTAGAGTTCCTCTTAAATATCTGAAAACTATTGTTTGAGACACGCACTTGTTCTGTTTGTGGAGGTAAAATGTGAGCCTTTAATTGTTTCCTCCTTAAATGCAGTCCTGATTATTTTGGTTGACACCTAGATTTCTCCTTTAAGTACCTTAGGATGGTCTAGAACTACCTTAATTAGAGGTCCTAAATACCTCCAAGGCCACAAGGAAGGGACGAGTAATGCACACATAGGATATCTTTCAAGGTTGATAGAACGACTTAGGCTATGACCAAGGGGAGGAAATTGGGTAGTAAGGATATGATGACTACGCGCTAATGTCACATGTAGTCCCTTATTGATGAGTGATTATCGGGCATTGTGTGGGTGTGATCCTATAGGCTAACCAACCTAGGACCCCTCTTTCCCAACTCCCGTTGTTTTTAAATGAATTTACTTTTCTTTACATATGTGCAAATTGTTCAAACCTCTTCCCTTGCTTTCATTACTTAAATCACACATGTACTTAGAGTGTCAAAACATGCCTTTACTTGCGAGTATATGTTAAAACTGTTTATTTGTTAAAATGACTAATTCACATAGTGTAAGTTCGGTCGGAACCCACCATTGTGTACCGCGAGGGGTGCCTAACACCTTTCCCTCGAGGTTATTTCGAGCCCTTACCCAAATCTCTGGTAATGCAAACTAGTTTATGAGTTAATTACTCTAGGTGTCCTAACGCACCATAATTGTTAGGTGGCGACTCTTCAAATACCTAATTCCCAAAAGGAAACGAGTTATTTCTCCCATGAATGTTGAAAGTCCATACATAAGAAATTCATCAAAATCCGACTCCATGACCCCTCAAATCCTCAAATCAAACTCTCCAAAATCCCAAGCCCTAACCCTTAATTTTCACCCCTAATCTTCATTAATTATATGATTAAACAACAAAAAAATCACCACATATACGAGTATTATTGCTCAAGAAACTTACTTCACTGATAATCCCTTGAGTCCCTCTTCAAAATCACTCTCAAAAGCTTCAAAACCAACTGAAAATGGTGAAGAATAGACCAAATTCGCGAATGTGCAATTTATACTTTTTGCCCAAATATACCGCATCTACGGTCCAACTGTCGCTTCTGCAACGCTGCACCTACGGAAAATCCATCGCAGGTCGGAATTCCACTTACTCTCTCAAAATCCTCTTATGCGGTCAAAATATCGCACCTGCGGGTCTTGCCCGCTTCTGTGGTACTAGCCATATACCCCTCTTCCGCATCTATGCCCCAGGTCTCGCACCTGCGGGCTCGGAGATGTGACCCACCCATCATACCTACGGATCCTGCCTACCTCAGCCTTGGCTGCATCTACGGCTCCTTCTCTGCTTCCGCGGGCTCGCACCTGTGGTTCCCACTCCGCAGGTGCGGTTATGACATCTGAGTTCAACTTCAGCATTCCTCCAATTCCAAACTTGTTTCGTCAATCACCCGAAATCAGACCGAGGCCCTCAGGACCTCTACCAAACATACCAACAAGTCATATATCAACATAAGAACTTAGTCAAACCTTCAGAACACCCAAAACAACATCAAAACACCGAATTACCCTCGGATTCATGCCGAAACCTATCAAATCACGTCCGAATGACCCCGAATTTTGCTCACAAGTCAGAAATGACACCAATAACCCACTCCAACTTTTGGAATTCCATTCCGACCCTGATATTAAAATTTCATCTGCCGACCAAAATCGCCAAATTTTCAACTTTCGCCAATTCAAGCCTAATTCTACTATGGCCCTCCAAATCACATTCCGGACGCGTTCCCAAGTCCTAAATCACCTAACGGAGATAACAGAACCCTTTAAATTCAAATTTGAGATCGTTCACACACAAGTCTATATCCGGTCAACTTTTCCAACTCAACCCTTCTCCTAAGAGACTAAGTGTCTCAATACTCTCCGAGACCACTCCAGACCTGAACCAACTGACCCAACATATTATAATATAGCTGAAGAACACAAAAAGAAGCATAAATGGGGAAACAGGGCTATAACTCTTGAAACGACCTGTCAGGTCGTTACAAATAACCCGCAAAACCTAAGAAGCTCCAAATCTTTGTATCTGAATGAAAAGAACAAAACACAATACAAAATTAATGATCGTTAATCAACGATAGTATAGAAAATTATCGTCTCCACAAGAATTGGATTTAAACAGTATTCGAATAAGCTTTAGTTAATATCTATCTAGAAAATTAATACTTGATTTGAATGATTATCAATTACAATTAATTACTAAAATTTTAGCAATTATTAATTGATCGTAAAAGGCAACAATTGAGCAACTAAGAAATATTAATGAGAGGAATAAGGGTAATTGACTAGACAGATGCAAGATAATTACTTGGATCCAATTCTTGAAGTAGTGCGCTCTATAATACTATTGGTTCTCAAGAATTCACCAGATTATTAGATTACACTTGAAGTTAAGGTTCCTCTTTCGAATGAACATTAACTTCAGTAATTAATCCAATTGAAGCACGGTGAACAATTGCAACGAACATAATGTTGGTTTAGTCTAAAGGGTAACTTTTCACGAATATTTTCCTATTTTCCAGTTCGATTAATAATTCAAGGGGCTCTTTCGACTACCTAGTTGAATCACAAATTTAAGCTAGAAGATAATATGTAAGAAATTCAATATGAAGCTCCTCTTTCAATTAAGCAAAATAATAAACAACTTCACAATACGATTTAAAACTCCAACAATTAATTCAAGCAATTGTCAAGAATCGAATCCCCAATAAAGTTATCAACACACCATATCTATCAACACCCTAAGGTAAATTACTCCATAGTAATGGAAATATTAATCTCAATAAGGTTTAAAGACATAGAAAATATCAATGCTAATGATTCGCGGTAAACACTTGTATTATACCGATTATTGGTTGAAATCTTGATAAATTCTTGTCTTAGTTGCTTCTACAGTCTTTTGTAGGTAAACAGTCCCTTCAAAAATGTATTTTTGGTGCATTTATACTATGTAGAATCAAGTCGAGATGAAATTACCCTTGCAAGCCGAAATAGGAAAGCACTCTAAGAATTTTCTACAAGCACGATGCGCCTCGCGTTGCACCATGCGGTGCTCCTGTGGGGAAATTCAGAGGGCATGTCAATTTGTCTGCCAAGCCTTATTACACTTTCGCATCACGCCTCGTGACGCCTCATACGACATGGTAGCGCAATTTTCTTTGAGTAATTGTTTTTGTTAACTTTTTGATATCCAGACTTGGCCCTCGGCCCCGAACACGATCCCGATTTAATTTCTTAGGTATTTACTCAGACTTCAAAGCTCCACCTTGTTCGATTTATCTCCAATTTATCTTTTTAACTTGGAATCATATCTCCCAAGGCATAAAACACGTAATAAGTGCAACTCGCCATTATTTAAGCTCAAACACAAGTAAAGTGCAATAATTAGAGTGCAAACAACAACAAAAATATGGGTTTCTAGCATACCATCAATACCACACACTTAAACCATTGCTCATCCTCGAGCAATCAGACTACACTTCACATAGAGATGACCTTTTCAAACAACACTCTCTAACTCATCATGCCAAGAATATTTTAATTAGACAAAGCAACATGACATAACATCGTAGCCTTAAGACTCGACTCAAAAACACCAAGTATTTTTTCAGAACTTGCTCATTTACTCTATCATAGAGTCCAAAGACCTTACATCTCCTTTACAAATCATGTGCTCTCATGCCAATGATATAGAGTAGTTCTACACGTAATAAAATTCAAGAAAAAATATGAAATCAAAATAGAAAGAATTTACTCACTCTCAGAATTAAGATTCATGTGCCACAGAAGATGTACCTGTCACGACCCAAACCTATGGGTCGAAACAGGCACCCAGTACCTTACTTAACCGAGTACCAACATAACATATATTTTTTTGTACTTTTATTGACAAATGGGCCAAACAGGTTGTTATGGGCTAACTAGAATAAACATAGGGGATCTCAATATAGGATGACCCAACTTGCTATAAAAACTTATACATGTGACATACATGCCTATAAGTCCAATATGATCATTTGTAAACTCAAAACATAGGCCGGCAAGGCCATACAAGCATCTGAATACATGACATCTGTATACAAGCCTCTAAGAGTACATACTTATCATAAAATTTGGGACAGGGCCCCGCCATACCAAACAATACGTGTCTAAATCATACTGACCAAACAAGTAACTCCGAAGAAAATGGAGCATACCAACATCTTCTGCTGAGCTGATAGCCTACCTGGAGGACTCTCGACCTGTCTATCAGGACCTGCGGGCATGCAACGCAACGTCCCCAGGAAAAAGGGATGTCAGTACGAATAATGTATCGAGTATGTAAGGCACATAAATAAGTACATAAAAGACATGGAAGAAATATAGAGTAAATGACTCAACCTGTCAGTCAAGATAACTCTATTAATCATGAAATACTTATAGTGTCATGCATATGCATATGAATGTATGTCGTGCATAGGTATATGTGTTCATAACATCATCAAGCCTCTGAGGGTATCCCATCATATCATCTCGGCCACTGTGGGTAAAATCATCAATGTATACTAGCTGATCAGGTGGTGGTGTTATATGGTGCGTATATAACACCATAACGTTTCCCCGTATTCCATATATATGATATACATATAACCTCGTATATAATGCCATCTAGTCATGTGTTATTGTACATGAATGCAATGCATGAGAAGTACGTAAATAAAAGCTTTCGGAGTGTCATAAGACCATTATGCCTCTGATTAATATCAAGAACAAAACTTTTTCAACTGACATATTTTTCTGAGACCCATGAACAGATGATAAATTAATAGGACACATGGGAATTCAAGAACATAGGCACCTATAATACTTCTATGAATAGAGTCATTTATGGAAGTTGTGCATTTTCTCATTTCGTTTGTGTCGTATAGATCATGCCAAAAGAAAAGAAGGGATAGCCTTAACATACCTGAGCTGATTCTATTGACAATCCCTCTAACACACGTCAATCGCGACAACACGTTACGACGGATCGGAGTAGGAGAAAATTCGTATGATATTCTTGGGAAAGACGGATCGTATATGATATTCATGTACGAAAATGCTGAATGTAATATCTCATTGTCGGACTTTCATCAATTTACTTATGGCGTACTTTCACGTATGAAAACGTGGGGTGTAACATCATTCCCCCTTTGGAACATTCGTCCTCGGATGTTGACTGATGCATTTACTATTTTCATAACTAATGTCTTACGAATACTTTAGTACTCTCCTTGCCATCTAGGTAACTGTTCTGTGAATAATTCCAAAGGCCGAGGCATCTCCTCTTTAGGACTCTTTCTCACACCATGGGTTGTTGTCGGAATCCATCTAATCTCGTAACTGTTGGTACCTTCTATCATGCGGTATATATGCCTTTGTCCTTGTAGGTGTGCCTATGCGTCTCTTCTCTCCTCTTTCCCCCCGCTTTTAGCTAATCTCTAGGCCTTACTTTAGGAACATATACATAGCTTAATAAAAGTTCTTCGCTCGGTATTTGTCGAACTATCTATCTTATTTTATAGACCTGGTTATTCTTCTATATGACTTTACTGCATCTAGGTAGGTCATACTATACCATAACTCTTACCATGGTTTTATTATTATCGATGTCTATTACCCAATTCTAGGTTACTCTCTCACTTCTTATCATAGATGTATAAATTCGTGTCCTTCAATGCTTCCTTAATATTGTTCATCTAAAGGATGAAATCCTTTTCTCCTCTCATACATTGGAAATTTATCCATCTAATGTCGACTCACCTTAACGTTGATCCATAATCTAATACTGGTAACTTGACCTCTTATGTAACACTGCCGCTAGGGCTCACATCTCATTAGGGACATCTGGAGTAAATCTAGGGGCGATACTATCCTTCCATAACCGTATTTCATAGCACTCCAATGTGATTTTCTTCACGTGGGTCTTTTAATCCTGTATAATTCATGAAATCCCCCTTTCTTTCTTTAAATCATTACTCAATCGAAGACCCAAATATCATTCTTTATTTGTGACAATTACATCCTTATTCTACTACCAGGGCAGTATTCCATCTCTTCTAAATTCTACTAGTCTTAGACTCCTTTGAGTTAATTCAGGCTATACTGAGCTTTTTATAACATAGAGAAGACATCATCTCTCTTATTTTCATGGGCTTAATCCCGAGGACTTATCCATTCTTATCACTTCCTCACTCGCCCTTTCTTATCCTTACTCATGTCTTCCTAAAACCTCGTTGCTCTACCATGCTTTAGCTTGCGACCTATACATATCTATTTATACTACTCGCAACCTTTCTTCAATTGCTTGCACCATATATTTTCTTGTGTTATTTTATAACATCAAGCAAGACATCATATCGTCTCTAAATTTTCTTTACTCTCTTAACTAGATCTTTCGGTAACTAGAAACCATAGGATGGAAGATGTGCCACCGTCGATGCCGCTATCGATACCGAATCCTAGCGCTTTTAGCCTTCTATACAAAGTATGGACTATTCCCATTATTCTGCATCTGAATATCTCATAAATTGTTCACTTTTACCTTACTTACCTTAAAATTTTGCATCACCTCTTTTATCTCTTTTTGACCTCCTTTCCACATAGGTATAATTCATATTCGTGACTTGAAGTTCTATTATAATACTTGCACTTTTTTACATGATTCGGTGAGAGCTTCATACTGACTTCTTATGAGGCTGGTACACTTCTAACTGGCTTTATAATATAGTTGTTATAAAATATGGCTACTGTACTATCTCTCTTGCACCTCTGATATTAAGAGTAATTCTGCAATGTTCTTAGCCACGATTTCTATAATTTTCTGGGTCCAATAATCAGACTCCTGATTTACTTTGTTGATGTAACTCTTTAGTTTCCTCTTCCTTCTAATCAACCTTTATGTAGGCTTAAGCTATCTTTCGATTTGCGGCTCATGGTATTACTTTAGCCTCTCATGGATGCTATGGAATATCCATGATACAATCTTCTAACAATTCAATCTCTTATCTAAGACCTGGACTCAATTCTTTCTTTTAACTTATACCGATGTCTCCTACGACGGTATGATTGTCAACATATATGGTGCATAGATAATACTCTGAAATCTTAAGTGCATTCATAACGTAACCAACTCTGGATCACTGATCGAATAATTCCTTTCATTCTTTCTCAGCTTTCTTTAAACACAAGGTATTACTCTTCCTGGTCTTTCTGTCCCCTTGTTGCGTGCATAATTGTCTTATCTTAGTGCCCACATATATTGGAATTCCATATAGCTCATATGATCTTGAATATCACTTCTGACTTCACTCCCCCTTCATTAACCACAGTGGGTGCCACCTTCTTATGGAGTGCATATAATTTTGTTGTGAGACTGTTGTTACATGACCATTTCCTCTTTTGGTCACCGTGCTTAGGTTGAACCCTTCTTCCTTATTTCCTCAGCTAGTCTTTCATTATAGTACTTAGGGAGGACCCTCTGATTCTTGCAAGGCTGCGAGCTTATTACATTGTTTATCCGACAAAATATTTGATGTTCGTTCTCACTTGTAATTATCCTTGCTTACTTACCTCTATGCCCTTGTGCTTGTAGGGTTGCTTCTGAACTTAAATTTTGACAGTTTTCCAGTGCCACTCTCTTTTATTTTCGCAACACTTATACGATACCTTTTGTAAGCACGTGATTTCTGCCCTATATGAGAATTACTCCCAAAAATTCCATAAAAATAAAATAATTTTTTGATTGTTTGCAATTGTTGTGAATTTTGTGTTATTTTTCTTGTATTGTTTGCATTTGTCTGTGCATGTTTATTTTCTAAATTAATAAATAAAAAATACAAAAATATGTCGCATTTGCATTTAGAATTTAGGTTTGCAATTACGAGTAATTAAGTTTGTTTTACAAGAATAGGCATCTTTTGCATTTTTAGCATTTAATGTCCAAATTGTGTGATTTTTATTGATGTTTAATTTTGGGTGATAATTATTATTAGAAGTTAATTAGTATTTTAAGATAATTTTGGTTTTTATTATTTAATTTCATACATTTTAGTTTTATCAATAAGTGAAAGAAAAGAGAACAAAAAATAGACGAAAATCGGATTGGGCCTCTTCTTCAATTTTAAACCACAGGCCCAAAGATACCCAACCTTCCCCTACGACCCGGTCCATTTCAAACCGGGTCGACCCCGTCCATAACCCCAAAAACCCAACACCCCTATCTCCCTATCTTTCATTTCACAAAAAAACAAAACCCTAAAACAAGACCTAAAGCTACCCACCCACCCCCCTCTCTTCTTCTTCCTCTCTTTCTCCTCCTACCCCAAGCCCCTCCCATGGCTGCCCCGTCTTCATCTCCTTCGTTCCAGCCATCAACGACGAACAGCTCCGTCGACTACTTGAAGCAGCCTGTCAACAAACATCGTCGCTCCGTCTCAAGCAGCCATCGCTGCCGCTGCTTCTACTCACCTCACGTCCCATGGCTGCCCAAACCACCACCATCTACGCCAAGCAACGCAGCCACACACAGTCGCCATGGCTGCTGCATCTTCTTCGCCGTCTCCCTCAGTTCACGTCCAAATGGACCACCATAACACCATCGCTGCTGCTGCGTTTGTTGCTCTTTCTTCTTCTTCGTCGTCGTCACGTCGCCGTAAAAACCTTCGTCGAGACCTAGCTCCACCAAGCCAGCCCGTCACCTTGCTGCTGCTTCATCATCTTCGACCAAACGACCCTACTGTTCACTGCTGCTGCCCGTCGCTGCTGCTGCTCCGCCACTGCTGCGTTTGCTGCTCCTTCTTCTTCGTTGGTCGTCTTCGTCGTCGAGTTATTTTGGTGCGATAATTGTTTCCGGGCAGATTTGTTTCCGTTCGAGTTCGTCGTTGTTCCAATCCGGTTAGTTGGTTTAAGTTTCATTTCTGTCCGTATTTTGTTTGATATTTTGGGATCTGAAATCAATATATGCTTGATATTAATATCGTGTTTATCGTTTTTTTTATTTTTTTTTCTTCAGTTTGTTTCATTTTTTTTCTTGTTTATGAAGAAATTGTTAGTTTAATTATAATGTTGTTAGATTTAAGTTGAAGTTCAATTAATTATTTCTTCAGTTTGTTTTTATTAATTTAAAAGGATTTAGTTTTAATATAGAAGAGTGTTATTTTAAATCGTTTGAATCCGTCATCTTTGTTGTTTAATATAGATTTAATTCGTGCTCATTTTTTGTTTGAAGTTCGTTTTTAATCCAGTGATTTAATGTGAGCTTATGTTTTGGTTTTTAATTTTTTGATTTAGTTTGAATCATTCATCTTTGTTGTAATGTTGTTGGATTTAATTTGAAGATCAATTGATTATTGAGTTTAGTGATTTGAATCCGTTTATTTGTTCTGTTTAAGTTTAATTTGAATTTGAGCTCAATGATTTGAATATACTTGTTTGTTATTGTTGTTGAAATCTGAAAGTAGATTTGTTGTTTAAAAATATTGTTCAGTCAAAATAATTCCAGTTGTTTCTTTGTTATTCATCATTTAGTTTGAGTTTGTTCATAAAATTTGCTTAGGAATTGGTTATAGTTGCTATATTTTGGTTAGAATTGATTAGGTGAATTGCTTATAGCTGATGGGGGTAGAATGGTCAATTGCAGTATTTTCAGGGGTGAAATGGTAATTTCAGAGGTGTATTTTTGGAATTGAAAATCTGAACAATTTTTTATTTTTGAGTGCTCTGTCCATTAAGATTAAATAATATTAAAATAGTACATGATGGGGGACAAGACATAATGTAGTGGGGGAATAATATAATTGTTTAAGGTAGGCATGTGAGACAAGATATAATGGAGGGGATAATGTATTTGTTTAATCAGTAATGGGGGACAAAACATTAGGTAGTGGGAAATTAAAGGGGGATGTGTAGAAGATAGTGGGATTTAATTTAAAAATGCTGAAAGTTGGTAATAAATAGATGAGACTTTGACAGAATTTAAGAGGAATGAGCTGAAAATAGAGAAAGAAAAATTTGAAAAATATTAAAGGATTTTTAGGGATTCGAATTTGAAGAGAGTTTAAAAGAAATAATTTTCTGAACATTAAGAAAGAATTAAGGTTTAATCATTAACTGGTCTTTCAATTAAAAAAAAAGAAGTTCACTTTGTTATTGCTGGATTTTGTTCGGTTTTCAAATCTGTCACTGGGTGTTCCGTTTGTTGGATATTGCTGGTTATTTGTTGTTGTTGTTGTGTTACATACTACTTTGCTGATCCTATTCTTCCTTTCCTTGTATTCAAACTCCAGGTACACTACTCTGAATCATTTTGACATATGCATTGAAGCTGAAATGAAATGGCCAGAAGATTTATGCTTCTAATTATAGAATATTCGTATTTTTAGTTAGATATTCATTATGTGTTTCATGTTATAGGAATGGTAGAATTATGTATAATGTGAAGCGTTAAATTGCGGAACTATTGGATGGGTGTCGGTATGAACACCATAAGTATTAGTTTCGACTTTTTGTTAATTTTTTAGTTTGAGATCGCATTCAAATCAAAATTGGTAAATAGTCAATATGGGAAATCGATTTAATTTTGGGGTGGAAGGGTTAGTAAAAATCTAGATTTGAATTTGCAAATATTAGAATCTTGTTAATAACTAAGATTCGCAAATATTAGGCCAATAATTTCGTAGAATCAGCAGACTTGATGCTTTTAATGTGTGACTCAATGTAGCAAGGTTAAGAACATTAATCCATTAGATGCAAGCTTGAGCAAGATGAATCAACGTTTAAGTTTAATAAACTATCTAATAAGCTTTAGTAATTATGGTTAAATCTAGTTTCAAATGGTTGTGAATAATTAATTCCAATAGTTTTTTTTATAACAATGCAAGCTTTTAATCTAGCTATAATTGATTTCTTTTGAATATTAGTTGGCGAATTTCGTATTTTATTTACAGTTTCGAATTTTGTTTTTTTAATAAAATTCCTTTCCATTAATATTTGTCTTAATCTGGCAAGTAGTATGTTGCGTTTTTCTTATTTTTTTTTAAGCTCGTAATTAATTAGGATTTTATTTCTTTATTTTATAAACTAATTTTAATAGAAAAAATGTAGTCATTTTAGGATTTTTCATTTAAAAAATAAATGAGATGAGCCTCGCCTAGTAAAACGTATAGATTACGGGGCCCTCACAAATGTATGTATTAATTACTTAGAACTCGGAATCGGTCGCTTAACGAAATTCACGGCTTTTTCCAAAATAACCACGCACTAGTCGTTTTAGGCACGCATTTTAATAATCTTACCTTCTTAAACTCGGGTGTGCATTTCATGCGACCCAAATCCAAATCCCAAAACATTGAATAAAAATGTGGTCCGGATTGCGGGTGCATTTCATGTAACGCAATCCAAAGACATGTTTTAAACGATGTTCACATTCTTTAAAAAAAAATTAATAATAATAAAAGCGGCTAAAAGTTAAAATTTGCACATAAGTTCATAATCGTATAAAACCCAGATATTTAAGCCAAATATGACAGTGGAGCGACCGTGCTAGAACCACGGAACTTGGGAATGCCTATCACCTTCTCCTAGGTTAACAGAATTCCTTATCCGGATTTCTGGTTCGCAGACTGTTAACAGAGTCATTCTTTTCCTCGATTCGGGATTAAATCGGTGACTTGGGACACCATAAATCTCCCAAGTGGCGACTCTGAATTAAATAAACAAATCCCGTTTCGATTGTCCTTTAATTGGAAAAACTCCCTATGCGCCCTTGCGGCGCGAGTAAAAAAGAGTTGTGACAGCTCTGGCGACTCTGCTGGGGACCGACTTGAACCACTGGTTCAGGGTTAGAAATCGAGTTTAGAATAAATTGTTGTGTTTAGCTTTATCTGATTTTGTTACATGATCTGTGCTTGATGTGCTAACTAACTGCTTTACTGCTTTGATATTTCGTGAACTGTATATAAACTGTGCCGAAACCCATCTCCTCTCTGAGTCTTCTAAATCATGAAGAAGGGTGCACTTCATGTGACTTCTTTTCTGTTTAGAGTCAATCCCATTTTTAAAATGAGGTTCGGATAAGTTGCAAAGCCGGGTTGAGCTTCTGTATCCTCGGTACGCTGCCCCCCCCCCCCCCGGCTCGAGCTGTCCGCTCGGGTAAGCCAGGTCTAAAACAAACACCCAGGTTTTGAACCTAGAATAACTCAACTTCATGTCGGATCCCTAGTAGGAACGCTTAACTGCATCATGTGCATTTTTTACTTAGGGGACTCAACACAGGGGTTGGGTCCGTCTAGGAATAGCAACCTGAAACAGAAAAAATCATCCTGATGCATCCTACTTACGCTCTGTGCATTTATTTGTTTTGAAACCGCATGTTGACCGGCTTCTGAATCTAGAGAAATGTTAGAAAATTTTGGAAAAAAAATTGAGAAAAAGAGAAAAATAGCAAGTGGAGAGTTAGATGATTAATTTAGAAAAAATCAGTGTCCAAGTACTGTCAGAACTCTGCCGAAATTTTGAAAAAAAAATAGTTTACTTTTAAAAATTGTTTGTTTACCCAAAAAGCAGAAAGTGTGCAGGAAAGAGTCCTTTATTTTAGTTTGCTTTGTTTTCCAAAAAAAAAAAAACAGAAAGGAAAAAATAGTTTCTTTTGCTATAAAAGAAAAAGGAAAAAATATGTTTGTTTTCAATAATTAGTTAGTTTATTTGCCCGAACTACGTCGGTTTGATTCTCACCGGATGTGAGATACGTAGGCAACCCACATCGGGTCCGACTTCCCCTTTTTGCAAAAGATAACCCGAAAATGTCAAAAAATGTTATTATAAGTCGGGCGACGCCGTTATTGTAAAAAATAGCAAGGTTGTCCCGAAAGGGACGCCGGAAGGTTGACTTTTGCATAAACGACCACTTTGGGTCATCTTTTGAATTTTTGACCAGTTAGCCCATACAGCCTTATAACCCTCGTCCTCGAGGCTCTGTAGGGCCGTATTTTCAAATGATGGGATGATATTTTGGAAAAAATGGGAAGATAGTCTTAAAAATAATCAGGTGACGCTGTTTTGTTAAGAGTAGCCAAATGTTCCCTAAAGGCGTGCTGGAAGGGTCAAATTTTAGTAAAACGGTCATTTTTTTTTTGAATTTTTCTGACCATTCAACCCTCACAGCCTTAAAATCTTTGTTCATGAAGCGCTGAAAGGCCGTGTTCGGAAAACCAGTCTTTCTTTTCTTTAAAATTGGAAAAAATGGAAAAAAAGTTTTGTTTTATATTTGAGTCAAATATAGGTTTTCCCTTTTGTCTAAATCACCTTAATAAATGTGCAGGATGAGCACGACCGAAAATAAACCCTTCACGGCCCTTAAAGAGATCCCTCTGCAGCTCCACATGTGGTGGAATGATTTAGAAGCCGATAGTAGAAAGGCAGTGATAAAAATTTTGGGTGGCCTCGTCGTTTTATTGGATGTTGAGCCGAAGGTGGATGTTATTGAGGCGCTGGTACCTTTTTGGGATCCTGCACACAACATATTCCGGTTTGCTGATTTTGAACTTACACCCACCTTGGAGGAAATGGCGGGTTATGCGGGTCTCAGCCCAAATTTCAGAACTCTTTATCCTTTGGCACCAAGGCCGGTAATGCCACACAAATTCTTGGACTTGTTAAGTATCAACCGGAATGTCCAGGAAGAGAAGTTAGCAGCCGGGTATTGCACATTTCAGTTTTTGTATCGGCGCTATGGTAACCCTCGAGGCTTTGAAGAGCCCAAACTTGGTTTGACTCATGCTGGAAACAAAGACAAATGTGAGGCCAGGCGGGTTCTAGCTTTCATGGTAGCTTTCATGGGAGTTGTGGTTTGCCCTCGGGAAGATGGTCACATAGAGATCGGCCTTGCTAGGATATTGGATGTTGCGACCAAACGAGTCAACGGCACAGTAGTTCCTTTAATCGTAGCTGAAATCTATCGAGCTTTAACTATATGCCGAGAGGAGGGAAGTTCTTTCAAGGTTGCAACCTGTTGCTGCAATTGTGGATGCAGGAACACCTTTGCCATCGAGTTGGGTACATGAATTACGGACTGACGGGATTGAGCTGTATTGAAGAATTTGGGACTCGGATAATAGGCATTGAGTTCCCCGAAGGAACAGAGGCTTGGCTATCACTTTTGAGATCATTAACTGCTGAAAAAATCGAGTGGACCCTAGGGTGGCTTCCTGATACAGAAGCTACATATACTTCAGCTGAAGTTCCCTACATCCTCTTAATGGGAGTTCGAAGCATCCAACCTTATGCCCCTTACAGGGTTTTGCGTCAACTGGGAAGGTTTCAAACTGTGCACAATGACGAAAATCTAAGCAGGCAAGTGATTGAACTAGGACCAAAAGATGTCTTTCTTGAAGGAAAAATCCGTGAAATCTGGAATCGGTGTAGGTTCCTCGAGCCTAAAACCATAGTGCGAGATCGGGCTAAGGGCGAGGTAGACCCTAAGTAGAATGCTTGGTTTGGAAAAAGGTTCCTGATTCCGCAGAGGCCTGCCAAAAGGCCCCACGTCCAAGATTTTACTGAATCATCTCAAGCACAATGGGATTGGCTGGCAAGAGAAGAAGGTTATCGAGCGGAAATTGGTAAGTTGAAGCAACAGGTTGAAAGTCTAAAATTCGAGAATGGCGCGCAAATTGATGCGGATCAGGGTGAAAAGAATAGATTGACCCGGGAAAACGAAACACTTAGGGCCCAAATTCGGAAATCTAGAATGGCCGCTGATAAACGACCGAGGAGTCGATCAGATGAGCAATTAATAAAAGGGCTAAAAAATGAAGTCAGGGGATATCGGGATAGGTTGGAAAGGTCTAAAAATGTTAGGGAAGAACTCAAAGCACAGTGGGCTACGAGAGCAGATAAACGTCGTCGATACTTGAATAAATTGAAACGGGACCACGAGAAAACTGTTGCCAATATGGAGAGAAAGGTGGCTACACTTGAGGGTAAAGCAGTTAAGCAGGCTGAGGATTTCCAAATTGAAATCGGACACCGTTACGACCTGTTGGCCCAAATGGAGGTAGAAGTGCAGCAACTGCAGAATCAGCATATGCAGGATTCTCAGGCGTTAAAGACATGCAGTAATCAGATAAAACTCCTGCTTATAGAAAAGAAGCAAGCAAGTGACAGGATTAGAGCCATTGCTCGCGCCATTTTCAGAAGATGTCGAGCTTGGGAGGACATGACCCCTACTACTTTTGTCTCAGCAGTGCTAATCTATGTGAAGCAGACCATGAATGAATTAGAGCAACCCAAAAAGGATTTGGAACCGAGGCCCGCGGCGAGGCCGAGTGATGCCCCGCCGGCACCCATATTTGAAGCTTTAGAGTATGCGTAGTTCATGTCTGTATTTCTCTATTTTTTTAGCCTGTGGTTTGTCTGCCCGTTGTCTTTTCGCGCCAAAGTATTTCTGAAGTATTGGAACTTGTATTTGACCTTAGTTTGCGTTTGTTATTTTCTTTCTGCAAAAAGGGTTTTAGTCTGTAATAGTTCGTTTCAAGTAATGAAAAATTGAAAATTTTTCTTGCACGAACTACGCCTAGTCTGATTCGTGCGGGGTCACGATACGTAGGCAATCTCTATAGGATTCGACCATAATTGAAAAAAAAAGATAGAGAGAAGAAGAAAAGAGAGGTCTCTAAAACACTCGAAAGAGGCACAAATAAAATAAGCCGGGATGATGCATGCGGTCAGAGAAAACACATATTAGAAATGGCTAACTGCCTAAGAACATTGCATCTCCCAATGTGCAATTACAATATCTGTTAAGACTCTAACACTGACAAGTTTGTTGTTTTTTCAATCTATATCAGTTAGTTTGTTAAAGCGTACTGGCACTGTACCATTATCAAACAAGATCAAAAGGGCCCATACCAGAAAGCATGACTGGCTCAGACAACAGTGTTGAGTTGAAAAAGACAACAAATCAGATGTTGAAGGAGGCCATGGAAAAAATGGAAAAGATGAGGCTGGAAATGAATGAAATGCAGCTAGCCTTAGCTAGAGCCCAAAAGGGGTCTGAACCACCTGTTACTTATATTCTTCCCCCAGGACACATGCCAGAATACCCCTCTCCCAGCCCTTCAATGAGTTTCCCAAGCCATCACTACTATCAGGGAAGAGAGGCCTATGATCCCCAAGCTCCACCACCCAATCAGAATCCTCCTCCACCAAATGTTCCCGTCTTTGTGGCGCCTTCCCCAGCCCCATTGCACAGATCGTCTAGTGAGCCATTGTTTCAGGCTCACGATACACAATATTACCCCCTGAACTCACATTCAAAGCACCCGAGCCACATACCTATAATCCCCACTTTGAGGTCCCGGTGGAGATTGAAAAGCCGGCTAAGAGCCTAGAGCAGGACGAGGTGATGCGGAAATTTAAAAGCCTGGAGCAGTCCTTCAGGAACATGCACGGGTTAGGCAACCAGGTCAGCGTGGCTTACAAGGATCTATGCCCTTTCCCTGATGTCCAATTACCAGCAGGATTCAAGATGCCCAAATTCGATTTATACGAAGGGCATGGCGATGCTATGGCACATCTACGGGGCTTTTGTAGCAAGATGAGGAGAGAGGGGGGGGGGGCAAAGATGAGCTACTGATCGCTTACTTTGGCCAGAGTTTGAGCGGGTTGGCACTAGAGTGGTATACAAGACAAGATCCGAGCAGGTGGTACACCTGGGATAATCTGGCACAGGCTTTCGCAGGACACTTCCAATACAACCTTGAGATAGTCCCAGACCATCTCACATTGCTAAAGCTTGAGAAGAAACCCGGGGAGAGCTTCCGGGAATTTGGATTCCGTTGGAGAGAACAAGCGGCAAGAGTCGATCCGCCAATGAGGGAAGGTGAAATGGTGGACTACTTCTTACAAACGTTGGAACCAACTTACTTTGGTCACCTGGTGACTTCAGTTGGTAAATCTTTCAATGAAGTAGTAAAAATGGGCGACATGGTTGAAGAGGGACTTAAGTCCAATAAGATCCTGAGTTACTCGGCAATCAAGGCAACGACTCAGGCCATTCAGAGCGGCACAAGAGGTGCGCTTGGAAATAAAAAGAGAGAAGAGGTCGCGACAATAGAGGCAGGCAACTGGTCCAGATCGAGAGATCCTTCCCCTCGCTACCAACCCAGACCCCATCACCCAAACTACCATCACACTCCAACTTACCCTCCACAACCCTACTACCCGCCACAAGAACCACACTTCTCCGTACACCAAGTCTAGACATACACTCAACCTCCAGCTCGCCAGCAATGCCACGCGCCGGCTCTACAAAATACATACCCACCTCCACAAAAACCTATCCGCCGCCAAGAGCCTACAGGAACCCTCCAGGGGCAGGTTTCTGGGGAAATCAGGCTTTCAGAAATGAAAGAAGACAGAGAACATTCACTGAGTTGGGAGAAACCTATATTGCCATGTTCCACAAATTGAGGCAGTTAGGCTTGTTGAGTCCTGTTGAGCCCAGATTGCCAAATCCCTTTCCTGAAAATATGGACCACTCGGTAAGCTGTGAGTATTGTTCGGGGGCTCCCGGACATGATACCGATAAATGTTGGAAGTTGAAACATGCACTGCAAAATCTTATTGACACCAACAAGATTGAGGTTCAGAAACCATAGGCACCCAACATCAATCAGAACCCGTTGCCAGCACACCATGAAACCCACATGATCGAGCTAGTGCACGAATGAGGGGAGCTAAAGAAACCCTCACAAACAGTGATGATGATCCGTGCCGGTTCAAAGAAAAGTCGACCAGTGGAAAAGCGGTGGCATAGTTGGAAAAGGTAGATGACAAGCCAGTTATGGTATTGGGAAAAGGATCCATTGGGGCAGATGTACATTTTGTGGGGCTGAAAGCAAAAATCAACAATTGAATGGCTACTCCTCTTCCTATCTGAAGGGAGTCTTGGTAGTGGGCTCTGATTTTCTTTCTTGTTGTCTGGATTATTCCAGGGTTGTAATCCAGATTTCTTTTGTGCTCGCCAAAGTGTGAAACCTTGCTATCCCGTATTTTAATAAAGTGAAAGTTTTTTTTCTTCATTCCTTATTTTGTTTTAATTTTTCTTCTTCTTTTTCTCTTCTGAACAGTTCTCTTTACACTGGTTCTAATGACATGGCATGCACGACTGATCTTCAACCTAGTCTAAAAAAATCAATTTGATTTCGAACTTATAGTACAAGATTGTGATGATGAGTAGGAATACGATGAGGATGAAGCCTTCGAAGAAATTAACAGAGAGTTGAGCCAATTTGAAAAAAAAAACAACTCAAATGATACGGAAGTCGTCAATCTAGGGGATGCGGATGATATCAGGGAAGCTAAGATAAGCATCCACATTGAACCAAACATCAGGGAAGAACTAATCAAAGAACTTATTGAATTCAAAAACATTTTTGCATAGTCATATGACGCCATGCCGGGTTTAAGCACCAATCTAGTGGTTCACAAATTGTCCACTGACCCGACATTTCCTCCCGTCGAGCAAAATTGAGGAAGTTCAAAACCGACAGGAGTGTGAAGATTAAGGAAGAGGTAACCAAATAGCGGAATGCTAAGGTTATTCGGGTCGCTCCATATCCTGATTGGTTGGTTAATGTGGTGCCAGGGCCAAAAAAGATGAAAAAATCAAGGTGTGTGTTGATTATCGCAATCTGAACAAAGCAATCCCAATGATGCTATATGTTTAACAGATATCGAAGGGAAATGCATCGACATGGCTATCAATTCTGATGCATTCAAGAGATATTATGTGTAATTTCTTTTGTTGTTTATTTGTTTGTTTGTACTTGGTGCTTATCGGATAATGAAATGACAGAGGCAATTCTCTCTTCTATCCAAACACTTTTAACCTTTGCTTTACCCCTTTGAGCCTTACTTATTCTTTTATACCCCTCTCTTGGAATCATTAATGAAAAAGAAAAAAAACGAAAAAGAGAAAAGAAGGAGAATAATAACAAACAAAAAAAAGGGAAGGTCGCAAGAAAAACAAAGGAATCAAGTGAACTACGTTCGACCTGATTCCTCAAAGAGGATATGTAGGCGCCTCACGGCTCGATCATAATGTAACAAAAATTAAAAATTCCCCAAGCAAGAAAACTGGGGCAGAAGTTATGTTTTTAAATTTTGGAAAAAAAGGGTTTGATTCCCAGAGTTGTAATGTTTGACCCATCAAAGTTATTTTGAATTTTTATATCCTTTTCTTTTAAGCCCCACATAAAACCCATATTGATGTCCAAAAAATACCTCCCGATTAGTATCCGAGAGGTGCCAAGACAGGCAAATGAAAGCCGAGAATAACACGCTGGTCCCCGACTGAATGAGGATCGTGAGCTGAAAGAATTGATAGCCATAAGGCGACGTAAGCTGAGAGAAGCAAAATGAGATAGTCTTATCGGTGAAAACCTTCACAGGCACCATAAGGCGACGAGAACTGAGAGAAATGAGAGAGTCTTATTAGTGAAAACCCCGCGAAGGGCACTATAAAGCGACAAGATAGATTGGTGGAAAGGATCCGCATTTTGCGAAGAGATGGGCACCTATTTATCCCCAGCAAGTGAAGACATCAGAAAGATTGATCGACACAAATAGACTGGGTTGATTAATCCGGAATGCACGACATGATCGTTGGAATCGGTTATACCACCCAGAAAAGTTCATTTCTTTTCTTTTCCCCAACATTTGTTCAGAAAGATTTTCTCTTTTTCTATCTTTTCATTTCTTTGTGTAAAAGACTTTTTACAGAAATTTATTTTTTGAGAAAGGTCTTTCAGAGCTTACTACCAGTTGGCAAAATGGTACAACGCAAAATGTGAAGAGGACAGGCCAGATACAAGGCAATAAGACCAAAAGACGTTGGTTGCAAGGCCGAATAATATTGGTCTAAAATGGCAAGGAAAGTACGGGGAAGAACCGGAAAAAAGCATATCGAGGAAATTGTGGGCCAAGTTCCAAGAGGATCCCCAACAGAACCCCGACCGATTATCGACCAAGTTCCGAGGTGGTCGGACAACATAGAGTGGGAAAGGAAGAAAGGAAAATCCATCTTCAGCAAAATAACCCCCAACAAGTTTTGAGACACAGAACGGGGAAGGGATAAATAGAAAAAATATCCCCAGCAGAATGTTATCCCCAGCAAATAACGTCATCCCCAACAAGTTTTGGGAACGCCAAACAGGAATAAGGGGAAGGGAACAATCATCCCCCAAAAGGAGTGACATGACCACTCGCCATATTTTTAAAACTAACTAAATTTTCTTTGATTTGAACAGGAAAATAAAATGTTGATGATCGCCGAAAGACACGCCATAAGAAAGATCGCCAGAACTGGGGCAGAAAATTTTCTGCCACAGGTGAAAATTTTCTCGGAGAATCGAGGAAACAAATTCAAGTTATTATCTAGCAATTAGGCGCCCACCTGTATAATAAGGGAATACTTTTCATGTCTTTACCAATTAGGCGCCCACCTGTATAACAAGTGAATACATTTCATGTCTTTACCAATTAGGCGCCCACCTGTATAACAAGGGAATACATTTCACATCTTTACAATTAGGCGCCCACCTGTATAACAAGGGAATACATTTCATGTCTTTACCAATTAGGCACCCACCTGTATAACAAGGGAATACATTTCATGTCTTTACCAATTAGGCACCCACCTGTATAACAAGGGAATACATTTCATGTCTTTACCATTAGGCGCCCACCTGTATAACAAGGGAATACTTTTCATGTCTTTACCATTAGGCGCCCACCTGTATAACAAGGGGATACTTTTCATGTCTTTACCAATTATGCGCCCACATGTATAACAAGGGAATACATTTCATGTGTTTACCAATTAGGCGCCCACCTGTATAACAAGGGAATACATTTCATGTCTTTACCAATTAGGTGCCCACCTGCATAACAAGGGAATACATTTCATGTCTTTAGCAATTAGGCGCCCACCTGTATAACAAGGGAATACATTTCATGTCTTTACAATTAGGCGCCCACCTGTATAACAAGGGAATACATTTCATGTCTTTACCATTAGGCGCCCACCTGTATAACAAGGGAATACATTTCATGTCTTTAGCAATTAGGCGTCCACCTATATAACAAGGGAATACATTTCATGTCTTTAGCATTAGGCGCCCACCTGTATAACAAGGGAATACTTTCATGTCTTAGCATTAGGCGCCCACCTGTATAACGAGGGAATATTTTTCAGTCTTTACATTTCAGGTCTTGAAATCCGTAACCCACCGAAAGGCAGAAGGTTACAACAAAAGTTCCACAGCATAATGCAGGAAGCCGCATCCTCAAGCAGACAGAATAAAATGATGCAAACTGGTGTTCAAGAAAGTAAGGCATCAAGAACAAATGGAAGATATATGGGATCTTGTAATCCATAGTCTAGCCTAGCTTCTTGATTTTTCTTTTAAGCACGGTGTAATAAGGAGATCGGTAAGTAGTAATAACAGCATGCAACAACAGTAACAGCAAAATTGCAGTCCCATGGTAGTCCCAGCTACCAAAACTTCCCGAACTACATTAACCTGATTCCCTTCTAGCCAGAGATATGTAGGAAACCTTTGAAGAAAAGGTTCGGTTAAATCTTTTTCAAAAAATGCTTCACACGGAGTACTCGGATGGGCAAAAATCGCTCACTTTATCTTTGCACGAAAACTCTTCGTGTCTTTGGACAAAGAGGGGAAGTTGTAAGCACATGATTTCTGCCCTATATGAGAATTACTCCAAAAAATTCCAAAAAAATAAAACAATTTTTTGATTGTTTGCAATTGTTGTGAATTTTGTGTTATTTTTCTTGTATTGTTTGCATTTGTCTGTGCATGTTTATTTGCTAAATTAATAAATAAAAATTATAAAAATATGTCGCATTTGCATTTAGAATTTAGGTTTGCAATTACGAGTAATTAAGTTTGTTTTACAAGAATGAAAATTACAAGAATATGCATCTTTTGCATTTTTAGCATTTAATGTCCAAATTGTGTGATTTTTATTGATGTTTAATTTTGGGTGATAATTATTATTAGAAGTTAATTAGTATTTTAAGATAATTTTGGTTTTTATAATTTAATTTCATACATTTTAGTTTTATCAATAAGTGAAAGAAAAGAGAACAAAAAATAGACAAAAATCGGATTGGGCCTCTTCTTCAATTTTAAACCACAGGTCCAAAGATACCCAACCTTTAACTACGACCCGATCCATTTCAAACTGGGTCGACCGAGTCCATAACCCCAAAAACCCAACACCCCTATCTCCCTATATTTCATTTCACAAAAAAAAACAAAACCCTAAAACAAGACCTAAAGCTACCCGCCCGCCCCTCTCTTCTTCTTCCTCTCTTTCTCCTCCTACCTCAAGCCCCTCCCATGGCTGCCCCGTCTTCATCTCCTTCGTTCCAGCCATCAACGACAAACAGCTCCGTCGACCACTTGAAGCAGCCCGTCAACAAACATCGTCGCTCCGTCTCAAGCAGCCATCGCTGTCGCTGCTTCTGCTCACCTCACGTCCCATGGCTGCCCAAACCACCACCATCTACGCCAAGCAACGCAGCCACACACAGTCGCCATGGCTGCTGCGTCTGGTGATGCGTCTTCTTCGTCGTCTCCCTTAGCTCACGTCCAAACGGACCACCATAACACCATCGCTGCTGCTGCGCTTGTTGCTCTTTCTTCTTCTTCTTCGTCGTCATCACGTCGCCGGAAAACCTTCGTCGAGACCCTGCTCCACCAAGCCAGCCTGTCACCTTGCTGCTTCTTCATTGTCTTCGACCAAACGACCCTACTGTTCACTGCTGCTGCCCGTCGTCCATGGATGCTGCTGCCCGTCGCTGCTGCTGCTCTGCCACTGCTGCGTTTGCTGCTCCTTCTTCTTCGTTGGTCGTCTTCGTCGTCGAGTTATTTTGGTACGATAATTGTTTCCGGGCAGATTTGTTTCCGTTCGAGTTCGTCGTTGTTCCAATCCGGTTAGTTGGTTTAAGTTTCATTTCTGTCCGTATTTTGTTTGATATTTTCGGATCTGAAATCAATATATGCTTGATATTATTATCGTGTTTATCGTTTTTTTTTCATCAGTTTGTTTCATTATTTTTTCTTGTTTATGAAGAAATTGTTAGTTTAATTATAATGTTGTTAGATTTAAGTTGAAGTTCAATTAATTATTTCTTCAGTTTGTTTTTATTAATTTAAAAGGATTTAGTTTTAATATAGAAGAGTGTTAGTTTAAATCGTTTGAATCCGTCATCTTTGATGTTTAATATAGATTTAATTCGTGCTCATTTTTTGTTTGAAGTTCGTTTTTAATCCAGTGATTTAATGTGAGCTTATGTTTTGGTTTTTAATTTTTTGATTTAGTTTGAATCATTCATCTTTGTTGTAATGTTGTTGGATTTAATTTGAAGATCAATTGATTATTGAGTTTAGTGATTTGAATCTGTTTATTTGTTCTGTTTAAGTTTAATTTGAATTTGAGCTCAATGATTTGAATATACTTGTTTGTTACTGTTGTTGAAATCTGAAAGTAGATTTGTTGTTTAAAAATATTGTTCAGTCAAAATAATTTCAGTTGTTTCTTTGTTGTTCATCATTTAGTTTGAGTTTGTTCATAAAATTTGCTTAGGAATTGGTTATAGCTGCTATATTTTGGTTAGAATTGACTAGGTGAATTGGTTATAGCTGATGGGGGTAGAATGGTCAATTGCAGTATTTTCAGGGGTGAAATGGTAATTTCAGTAATTTCAGAGGGGTATTTTTGGAATTGAAAATCTGAACAATTTGTTATTTTTGAGTAATCTGTCCATTAAGATTAAACAATATTTAAATAATATTAAAATAGTACATGGTGGGGGACAAGACATAATGTAGTGGGGGAATAATATAATTGTTTAAGGTAGGCATGGGGGACAAAATATAATGGAGGGGATAATGTATTTGTTTAATTAGTAATGGGGGACAAAACATTAGGTAGTGGAAAATTAAAGGGGGATGGGTAGAAGATAGTGGGATTTAATTTTAAAATGTTGAAAGTTGGTAATAAATAGATGAGACTTGGACAGAATTTAAGAGGAATGAGCTGAAAATAGAGAGAGAAAAATTCGAAAAATATTAAAGGATTTTTAGGGATTCGAATTTTAAGAGAGTTTAAAAGAAAGATTTTTCTGAACATTAAGAGAGAATTAAGGTTTATACATTAACTGGTCTTTCAATTAAAAAAAAAAAAGAAGTTCACTTTGTTATTGCCCGTTGATTATTATTGGTGTTTTTTGGATTTTCATGTGGTTTATTTCTCGAGTTTAATTGATTATTTGCTACTACTTCACTGGTTATTGCTGGATTTTGTTCGGTTTTCAAATCTGTCACTGGGTGTTCCGTTTGTTGGATATTGCTGGTTATTTGTTGTTGTTGTTGTGTTACATACTACTTTGCTGATCCTATTCTTCCTTTCCTTGTATTCAAACTCCAGGTACACTACTCTGAATCATTTTGACATATGCATTGAAGCTGAAATGAAATGGCCAGAAGATTTATGCTTCTAATTATAGAATATTCGTATTTTTAGTTAGATATTCATTATGTGTTTCATATTATAGGAATGGTAGAATTATGTATAATGTGAAGCGTTAAATTGCGGAACTATTGGATGAGTGTCGGTATGAACACCATAAGTATTAGTTTCGGCTTTTTGTTAATTTTTTAGTTTGAGATCGCATTCAAATCAAAATTGGTAAATAGTCAATATGGGAAATCGATTTAATTTTGGGGGGAGGGGGAAGAGTTAGTAAAAATCTAGATTTGAATTTGCAAATATTGGAATCTTGTTAATAACTAAGATCCGCAAATATTAGGCCAATAATTTCGTAGAATCAGCAGGCTTGATGCTTTTAATATGTGACTCAACGTAGCAAGGTTAAGAACATTAATCCATTAGATGCGAGCTTGAGCAAGATGAATCAACGTTTAAGTTTAATAAACTATCTAATAAGCTTTAGTAATTATGGTTAAATCTAGTTTCAAATGGTTGTGAATAATTAATTCCAATAGTTTTTTTTATAACAATGCGAGCTTTTAATCTAGCTATAATTGATTTTCTTTTGAATATTAGTTGGTGAATTTCATATTTTATTTACAGTTTCGAATTTTGTTTTTTTTAATAAAATTCCTTTCCATTAATATTTGTCTTAATCTGGCAAGTAGTATGTTACGTTTTTCTTATTTTTTTTAAGCTCGTAATTAATTAGGATTTTCTTTATTTATTTTAGAGACTAATTTTAATAGAAAAAATGTAGTCATTTTAGGATTGTCCATTTAAAAAATAAATGAGATGAGCCTCGCCTAGTAAAACGTATAGATTGCGGAGCCGTCACAAATGTATGTATTAATTACTTAGAACTCGGAATCGGTCGCTTAGCGAAATTCACGGCTTTTTCCAAAATAACCACGCGCTAGTCGTTTTAGGCACGCATTTTAATAATCTTACCTTCTTAAACTCGGGTGTGCATTTCACGCGACCCAAATCCAAATCCCAAAACATTGAATAAAAATGTGTTCCGGATTGCGGGTGCATTTCATGTAACGCAATCCAAAGACATGTTTTAAACGACGTTCACATTCTTTAAAAAAAAGATTAATAATAATAAAAGCGGCTAAAAGTTAAAATTTGCACATAAGTTCATAATCGTATAAAAACCAGATATTTAAGCCAAATATGACAGTGGAGCGACCGTACTAGAACCACGGAACTTGGGAATGCCTAACACCTTCTCCCATGTTAACAGAATTCCTTATCCGTATTTCTGGTTCGCGGACTGTTAACAGAGTCATTCTTTTCCTCGATTCGGGATTAAATCGGTGACTTGGGACACCATAAATCTCCCAAGTGGCGACTCTGAATTAAATAAACAAATCTCGTTTCGATTGTCCTTTAATTGGAAAAACTCCCTCTGCGCCCTTACGGCGCGGGTAAAAAAGAGGTGTGACACCTTTTACTACCCCAACTCCTATATGAATACTTTTCAAGGATCACGATATCATTATTTGCAAAAATGGATTCACTATGTTGGGGTTTACTAGGTTTATCTTGCACGATATGTTGATTTGTGTGTATCCTCTTGTCTCAACTACAAACTACTCGCTGACCCATTCTTATATCAATATTCCATGTTATCTTTCTAGGGTTATTACCTTTGTCTTAACTTACATCTCGCACTAGCTCCTTATTTATCAATAACATCTCGAGCAGGAACCCTTACTTCCTCTCCTTGACGTCGTATTTTCATAGTGTTCTGGTATCGTAGCATATCTGTAGGCTTTGAATAAGTGCAATATCATCCTTTTTTTTATTGCATTCTTCCTTTATCATTCCATAATTACTAGAACCACTAAATTCTGACTTACTACCATATCACTCCATATTTCCCCCTTTAGGGGAGTACTAAGATTTAGCGCTATGATTTACTTATAGATGTTTTACCTCTTCATCTTTGGCATCTTCTGACATCATTGATGACTCTTACTCACCTTACGGTAATCCTTTTGTACCAAGGATAACAACTTTTCCTTACTCGTGAGAGTGACACTTAGTATAACTGGCACATACAATCCCTTAAGATTAACTTTGCTCACATTTCTTGCTTTATGGATGCGTCTTCCTGAATGTCCTTTCTCTGAATTGCTCATGAATGTTCTTTTGTTGCCCATTCTATTATAGTTGGAATGCAATTTCTGAATTTCTCACGATGCCGACTATTATCAAATTACTTAGTCCCTAATTCATGTTTAGTTCTTGTTCATCGATCCATACTGATTTCTATTACTTTCGAGTCTAACTTCTCCTTCTGGTAATCACGTTAGAGTCACGAACTTATTTCTTCAAATGAGGATATGACTTTTTGACCTATACTCTTTTGTTGCCTCAAAGCCTATCACCTCTCGTGTTTTCCTTCACTTGACTATAGACTCTGTAATACTGTCATCTTTTTGATCTACCGTTATCATTCATGAATCACATCTTACTCATAATGCTTCATTAACTCTCTTCTTATTTCCCTATACCATTCATGTCTATCACTTTATTCTAAAAAGTCGAACAAGACATTCTTTTGCTTTTAGCTTGCCTTGCTCCATCCATTGGCTCTTCGAATTGACCAACATTCTTTCTCTACTAGGGATGAGAGTCACACTAAGGTAATATTTATCTTTTCAAAACTTCCAGTGCCTATCTTTGTAGTACTCGTATCTAGCTTTACTTATTTTAGAGTGAACTATGTAGGTATCTCACAAGGATATCTATTAGCATATTTACAATATCCTTCGGAAGTTTCAACTAACGCAAGCAATCCAACCATCATTTTGGGTTACTCTAACCCCAACTGGTTCCTGATATCTCATCATTCACTTAAACTATATATGTTAGCTCTTATAGGGCATAACTGAGATCAGTGTGGCCAATTGTACATACCTCTATTACTATTGAAGGTAACTCAAAATGCTTCTTCATGAATCGTAGATAATGATCATCTTCACTAATTGGGTACCTCGTACCCTTCTTCACCTTGCTTCTTTTACTTGTTGAAATTTGTACCTTCTGATTCTTTCGTTGCTTTTTACCATATGGGTAGACAGATATACATGCCATAGGGCTCCTTAACAAGAAGCTTATACGTCTTAGTACAGACATGATCTACTAGAGACCTTACATTTACTGATCATAAGCATGATGCAAAATCGAGTTCCTCTGACTCAATTCTTCCACGACCACATTCAACTCCTTACCAACCATCTTTCTTGATGTAGGCATCGTTATTATGAATAAGATAGAGTTTAGGAAATTGAGTTCTTACAACTGAGATCTACCGCACAATCTAGAGTCAGAATAAAGAGTGACAGTACTAAATGCCCTGTAGCCTCCTGCTTATAAGTGTGGTGCAGGACACACCCATAAACAAGACTCTACTGGACACGGCTAGTAGACTCCCTAGGACAAAACTGCTCTGATACCACTTTTGTCACGACCCAAACCTATGGATCGCAATGGGCAACATGTACCTTACTTAACCGAGTACCAACATAACATATATATTTTTTACTTTCATTGGCAGATGGGCCAAACATCTTCTGCTAGCTGATAGCCTACTTGGAGGAATCTCGACCTGTCTATCGGGACCTACGGGCATGAAACGTAGTGTCCCCAGGCAAAAGGGATGTCAGTACAAATAATGTACCGAGTATGTAAGGCACATAAATAAGTACATAAAAGACATGGAAGAAATATAGAGTAAATGACTCAACCTGTCAGTCAGGATAACTCTATTAATCATGAAATACTTATAGTGTCATGCATATGAATGTCATGTCGTGCATAGGTATATGTGTTCATAACATCATCAAGCCTCTGAGGGTATCCTATCATATCATCTCGGCCACTGTGGGCAAAATCATCAATGTATACCAGCTGATCATGTGGAGGTGTTATATGGTGCGTATATAACACCATAACGTTTTCCCATATCCCATATATATGATATACATATATACTCGTATATAATGCCTTCTGGTCATGGGTCAATGTACATGAATGCAATGCATGAGAAGTACGTCAATAAAAGCTTTCGGAGTGTCATAAGATCATTATGCCTCTGATTAATATCAAGAACAAAACTTTTTCAACTGACATATTTTTCTGAGATCCATGAACAAATGATAAATTAATAGGACACATGGGAATTCAAGAACATAGGCACCTCTAATACTTCTATGAATAGAGTCATTTATGGAAGTTGTACATTTTCTCATTTCGTTTGTGTCGTATAGATCATGCCAAAATAAAAGAAGGGATAGCCTTAACATACCTGAGCTGATTCTCTTGACAATCCCTCTAACACACGTCAATCGCGACAACACGTTACGACGGATCGGAGTAGGAGAAAATCCGTATGATATTCTTGGGAAAGATTTTACCATACTCCATTAGAATTACAAAATCTCGTTGCTATTACACATTATAATTTCGTATGAAAAATGTTTTTTTTTATAGGATCGAAGAAATAGATATCATATGAAGGTTCCATCCATATAAATTATATGGAGTAGTATGCTTTTAGCAACAATATGATATTACCTTAATGAATATTTGAATCTATATCTTAAGGAACTAAAGTCTTATACCTTAGTGGGTGTGGGCCCTACTAAGGTAATGACTAAGCCTCCTAAATGCTCAAAATGCGACAATTGAGCCATAGCTAATGACTCACTCAAATGGGATAACAGTGCTGCCACGTTGGGGTTATTTCAATCTTTATCCAATAATTGTTTAATTAATCTGGTAATATTCTATTACCCACATAATTAAGAATTATCTCAAATTACTTAAAATACTACTCATTAGAACACACTTTATACACCATACCATCAAGGTCGTGTGATACCTTGTATGACACTAGTCCATAAATAGCGGGTATTATATCTCGTGCCGTATTTTATCCCAAAATATCAAACTTCGACGAAATTCACTTTCTTCAATTTTCTTACCCTTTCACCTTCACGAATTTACCCATCCCTTGTTTGAAATAGCATAATACTTATAATCCCAAAATAAATCTCATTCCCGAACTTACGTCGATTAACTTATGACGATGCTTTAACGTACGAAATGCGGAATGTAATATCGCATTGTCGGACTTTCATCAATTTACTTATGGCGTACTTTCACATATAAAAACGTGGGGTGTAACAGTACCATAGGCTTGCCCGTAGTATAATACTATACTAATTGAGCTCATTCAGTCAAAGATCAAATAGGACTTTAATTGGTTGTAATGTAGGATGCAGAATGTGTAGGTTACATTTGGATATAGTGACTACACCTCCCTGATCACTTTAATACATATATATTAACAATTTAAATCCCACACTTATGTTTAATCAAACCCCAACCTTCACACATAATAGTATCAAGCTCCCAATTTCTGAACTCTGTGCAGCATGCTTAGTGATTTTCCTGCTTCTTCCTTGACTTGTACTTAGTCTAAATTGTAGGATTCTATGTTGTAGTTATATTTCTATTGTTTGATCTGCATATTTACTTTGGGACTATAGAACGGTATTCCGGGAGATCCCCCTGTACTGTATATTTACTTTGGGACTACGGAACGATATTCCGGGAGATCCCCCTGCACTGCATATTTACTTTGGGACTACGGAATGGTATTCCGGGAGAGCCCTCTACACATTTACATTTTGGACTACGAGACGGTATCTCGAGAGATCCCCTATTGTTATCTCTGTGTTCTGAGTTGTTGTCTTTTTATGATTCCATTCTTGTTAGATTTTCGTATATTATTTTTACTATGATATTTCCTTGTGTCTTATTTCATTATATTTATACTAGTAGGGCCCTGACCTGATTTCGTCACTACTCGACCGAGGTTAGACTTGGCACTTACTGGGTACTGTTGTGGTGTACTCATGCCCTTCCCTGCACATATTTTTCGTATGCAGATCTAGGTACAGCTTATCAACCGCATTACTAGTAAGGTGAGACAGCTGTATAGACTTCAGGGTATATCTACCGCATCCGCATACCTCGGAGTCCCAATCTACTCCTCCCCATGTCAAATACTTCTTGTACTTATTTTTGTTAGACTCTGGAATATAGAAGCACTGTTTTCTTTTTGTAGATTGTGACTTAAGATATTCCGGGTTTTGGGAGAGTTTATGTACATTTCAAGAGTGGTTATTGTATATGCCGAGCGACATCCTAATTTCTTATTAAAATTTACCCGTTAGTTGTTATCTTTTATGCTTCCGTTTCATTTTCCGCAAATGTTAGGCTTACCTAGTCGTAGAGATTAGGTGCTGTCATAACGGTTCATGGAGGGAAAATTTGGGTCGTGACAATTAAGGGCTTAAGGTAGGATTCCATTAATGGCCAAGATACCCTTTGGGTCCCTGGCACTTCAAAGTTCACAAGGGTCTCAAGGATCCTGAGCAGTGCTTGTGTCATGGAGAATATCCTAACCAATAACTAAATTATACTCCTAAATAAACCTAACTACCCACACTTACTCTTCCGTACATGTTTAAGTGTTAATTAGGAACTCAATGTAAATTCCAATTGTCACGATCCCAATCTCCCTACGTAGGATGTCGTGATGGCACCTAGTATCTAAGACTAAGTGAGCCTAACATACATGAAAAATTTAACTGAAAAACTAATAAAACTTTCAATTTAACCAATAGCTAGCATAAAAAGGCCTCTGCAACACAACTGAATATAACACCCCAAATATGGTGATATCGAGTCACAAGGTCTACACGAGTGTACTGAACATCCCTATACAACAGTATCTATAAAAAGGAAAATGAAATAGAACTAGATAGAGGGTGACTACGAGGCCTGCGGACGCCGACAAGTATACCTTGAAGTCTCCAAACTAAGCTCAACTCACTGATACCTAGGCTGATATGAAGTACCTGGATCTGGACAAAACGATGTGCAGAAGCATATTATGAGTGCACCACAACGGTACCCAGTAAGTATCAACCCTAACCTCAGTAGAGTAGTGATGAGGTCGGGTCAAGACACCTACTAAAATAAATAAAGAAACTGAGTAGGGATAATATAGTATGATGATGAAAACAAGGGAAATGTTACACGGAAGAAATATATCAAAGATAACTACATTGAGGCTAAGGCAATTAAGCCAACACGGAAGAAACACATAATGAGAATGCCAAAGAAATGATGCAAAGAAAACACAAGTGATGTAAATGAAAGGTATAAACAAATATTACTACCGAGGTACCACCTCGTAGTCTCATTTAACAAATCAAATTAGAATTTTTCCTTATATCACCGCGGGACACTTACATTTAGCTTATGAAAATCATTTTCCCGAAATATCTACCCGCGAGTTAGCCCACCTTATCATACCACGTGGCTTCAAGTAGTTTCCCTACTAGCAACACGTATCAAACCCGCCTTATCTTGCCGCATGTGTATCAATTCCAATCCTTATACCACCGTGTGCATATCAATATCATAACATATCATAAATCTCACCTCAAGTTCCCAAAACCACAATTTGCCAAAGAAGTCAACAACAATAATGTTTTCACAATAAATAGCCCACATCACAACTTCAATACGTACAAGAGTCTCAACAATTGCAACCGAGAGTGAATGTCTCAACAAGAATGGTATTTCAATAATTTACAACTTTGCCTCAATATGAATCGCGACCTTTATAACTTCAACACCATAATTCAACAATAAGATATTCCAAGAAATAACAACTTCAAGAAAGGTAACTTAGCGTTTTAATGATTAATAAGGAAATGAGAGAACAATAACTTCAACTAAGCATGTAAAGGAAAATAACAAATAGAGATGAGACAAGTATTTACAATGTCAAATAGATCGCGTAAGAATAGATTAACGATGATGAAGATAACATATTATGACCGTTCAATAAAAGGCATAAAAAGAATCTACATAACTCTAACCGGTCAATTACCACATTTAGCGTGTGTATCCACTCATCACCTTGCATACATAGTCTTCACGTATCACAATTAATGCAAAACAACACCAATCCTAAGGGGTAATTCCCCTACACAAAGTTAGGCAAGACACTTACCTCAAACAATGCTAACTCAATCTACTAGTAAGCCTTTCCCATGAGTATCCAACCCCGAAGGGCTTGAATCTAGCCAAATTAACTTTATGCCATAAGTACAAACCATAGGAAACTATTCTGAATAATAAAGTTGCAATATTTAAAAAAATCAAAAAGTCAACTCAAAAGGTCAACCTCGTACTCGCATCTTGGAACCCCAACCAAACTTACAAAATCCGAACACTCATTCGATAACGAGTCAAAACACACAAAAATTACTCAATTCCGATCTCAAATCAACCTTCAAATCCGCAAAAAAATATAGTTTATGAAGTTTTCACAATTTTTCCCATATTTTCCGACTCAAAACACTATTTAAATGACCAAAATAACGACAGATTCATATATAATAGTCGAATAGATGTTAGAATCACTTACCCCACTAAATTCCTTGAAAATCCCTCTCAAACTCTCCACAAACCAAGGTCTCTAGGTCAAACGATGAAGAATGAAATTAAACCCCGGAACACACCCTTTTCTGCCCAGTAATCTCGCATCTGCGGCTCCGCACCTGCAAAATTTCTATTGTAGGTGTAGCCCTCACTTAGGCCTAGCTCCCTTCGCTTCTACAGACGTAAAGCCGCTCCTGTGTTCTCACATCCACGAGCAGTGGCTCGCTTCAGCAAGCCTGCTTCTATAGAACTTGGACCGCACCAACGGTCCTTCATAAATCCCTCCCAGGTCCGCTTCTATGGAAGAATATCTCGCCTACGGATGAACATCTGCCACCTAGGTATCCGCATTTGTGACTATGTCTTGGGATGTCCCTCTCCACTTTTGCGATGAACCAACTTGCACCTGCGTATCCGCACCTGCGGCCAACCCACCACAGGTGCGATGACACCAGAATAGCAGTAGCTTCAACAAACAATTAAGTCCAAAATTTTCCTGATATCAATCTGATTCATGATGATAGGCTATAATCTTGTGTTTTAATCATGTATTGCACTTTAAGTGTGTTTGAGCTCTAATCGGTAGTGTTTTGTAATTGTTGTGTGTTTTATGTCTTGTAGGAGTGATTCCGAGTGATGTAGATGTTATGGAGCTAATTCAAACTATTTTGAGATTTGAAGTCCGAGTAAAAGCCCAAAGAATTAAGCCGGATCGTGTTCGGGGGTCGAGAACCACATATGGATATCAAAAAGAGAGCAAAACGCAACACTCCGAGAATATTGCACTATTGCGGTGCATGGGGCGGCACGTGGTGCACTGCAACAGTGCATTTGGGTATCCTGTTGAAATTGCATGGTCTCTAGATTTCCCCACTATAGCCATGCATGGCTCATCGTCCCATGCGGCGCGCTTGTGTAATTTTTACAAAGCCAATGTCCTATTTCAGCTAGGAGAAGGTGGTTTCGTTGGTGGCCGACCCTACTTTGTATAAATACATGGGAAAATGTTATTTTCTATACTTTTTGACACATATTCAACCTAAGGAGGCTAAGGTGGAGTTGGAAGAACACGAGCTCAAGGATTTCATCATTCCTTCCTCACTTAAGACCCGAGTTTGAATTAAATTTATGTTTTCCTTTATTTTTATTATATTTGTGATGAATTACTCCATATATATGAATTATTTCCATTTAGGGTTTGACTGATTTGGTGTATTGATATTTGTTTCTGGATTATAACTCTAGTTTTATGTATTGAAGCATTTTTTGGATGAATTAATTGTAGCATCTATATTCACTTGCTCATATAATCGAGAAAGGAATAACTTGTGATATATTTGCATTATATTATTGGTTGAGTTCATCAATTATTCTTAGTAATCTACATAGGCTAGTTTAATCATTGAATAAACCTAGTTAGGAAGATAATCGAGAGAGGTTCTCCTAAAGATCATTCCACTATGCTTCCTTGCATATCTTCACAGAGCTTAAATTGGTTCATCTCGTGAGGTTGAGACTTAATTGAGAGAGGATTTTCTACTATTTGAACTAATAATTGAGTGAATTCGAGAGACTCACTTGAACACTAGAAGTGAATTAACTAGAGTTAAATCCCAATCAATTATCTTGCACCTATCCTATTACCTATTCTCTCCCATTGATAACCTTATTTGCTTATTCCTTGCTTCAATTGTCATTAATCAATAGCTTTAGATTCTTGTTTAATTTTTGTATTAATCACATAAATCTTAAATGTTGATAATCTTGGATAGAAATCTAACTCCAAACTACGAGAATACTTTTTAACTCCAATCTATGTGGATACAATATTATACTATGCTATATTTGATTAGCAAGCATAATTTAAGTGGTGTTTTGTTCTCGTCAAAATTTTGCGTCATTGCCGGGGATTGGCAATCAATAGTGTTTGAAATTGTTTGTAGTGTTAATTTAGGAATTTTCCTTTTATTTTATTTTATTTTTCTCTTTTTACGGTTAGTGTTCTTGGACTGTCAGCGGGTTACAGGTTAAGATTGGTGCATGACTCAAGCTTTTGGGAAATAAGTTCTACCATACGAACTAGAGATAGAAAAACAACTGCGACAGCTGAGAAAGGAAATAGATCTCATTGAGACGTTAGCGAAGGTTGGGCAATCCTCAACCAAAGGAACTACGTCTGGAGACGGTGATGAGATTGTAGATTTGGCTGCAAGGACAACAGCCCAACAATGAGAAAAAGCTAAAAGGGATGGTGAGAAAGAAACTATTAGAGATGGACAGATTACATATGAAGAAGAGAGGGCTCGGAGAATTGCTCAAAATCCACCCTTCGTTGTAGACTAGTTTGGAAATATTCCTCCGATCCTGGGAGATCACTGGGCAATTATGCTAGACCGGTCTACAACTAAGGATTATCAATTTTAAGACCACCTCCAATTGCAGCTAAAACTTTCAAATTGAATCAAGGGATACGTCAAACTCTTCAGAACTGTTGTGTCTTTAGAGGGAAGGTGAACGAAGATCCAAATACACATCTAATGGACTTCGAGGAGATTATGAACACCTTTCAATACAATGGGGTATCACAAGATGCAGTGTACTTAAGGGAATTCCCCTTCACACACAAAGTTTATGCAAAAAGTGGCTTCAAAGCTTGCCCACGGGATCGATTAGAACTTGGGATGAGATGACCAGAAAATTCCTTAATAAATATTTCTCATCAACTAAGACGGGCAAGTTTAGAAGAAAAATCCATAACTTCTGTCAGAAAGAGGTTGAAACAATTTTTGAAGCATGTGAGAGGTATAGGGAGATAGTGTGAAAGTGTCAACATAGCGAAATTGAACTCTGGATGCAACTCCAGGACTTATAGGAAGGATCGACACCGACCTCACATAGAACATTGAGCAATACAGCTAGAGGCCCGTTGATGAAGAAGACTCTAGAGGAGATAGTTACAATTCTTGATGAGTTGTCTGAAGATACCAATAAGTGGCCCTCTGAGAGTGCTGAAAGAAAAAAATCAACTGGTGTTCACTAAGTTGATGGTAATACATCTGTGCAGGTACAACTTGATGCTATGGCTAAAGAAATACAGAAGCTGACCTTAGATACAATACAAAGTGAGCCTCATGCAGCCTGTGATATATGTGGAAGAGGACACCCTACTCATGAGTGTCAAGCCTCAACTGAGGAAGTAAATCATGCGGGAAATTACAACTTTAATGCAATAGGTCATAAGCACTGCGATTTTTCATGGAGTTCACTTGGGGGTACTGCAAATGCATGGCAACAAACACAATCCTCGATTCCATAAACAAGGAGCTCCGGACTTTATGAATCAGTCAAGGCAGCAATTTCAGCCCCAACAGTCCAATCAACCTCGTCTAGAAGGTTTCATAAAGGCCTTCATTGTCAAGACAGATGAGAGGCTCGACGCCCACGATGCAACCATCAAATAATTAGGTATATATTTTTGGAACCTAGAGAGATAGGTTTGGAAACTAGCTACAATATTATCTGAGAGAGTTCCAGGAACTCTCCCTACTGATACAGAGAGAAACCCCAAAGAAATAGTGAATGTTATGACCTTGAGAAGTGGGCAAGTGTTGAAAGATCCCACTCCAATCCAAGAAGATGTGATTCCGAAAAAAGAAAGTGGGGAGCAACTGAAGAATGAGGTTTATAAGAAGAAGAAGGGCCAGACAAAAGCTGAGAAAAAGAAGAAGGGAGGAACCTGAGGGAGTGAGCATATGCCTACTTTACCTTTTCCTCAAAAGCTACATAGAAAAAGCTGGACAAGAAATTTGAGATATTTCTAGATGTGTTGAAATAGGTTCATGTACACTAGAGAAGTGCTCTCACAAATGTCAGCTTATGCTAAATTCTTGAAGGAGATCCTGACAAAGAAGAGGAAGATAGAAGAGACCTCGATGGTCAAGCTCACAAAGCATTACAGTGCAATATTTCAAAATAAACTCCCACAAAAGTGTGGAGATCCAAGGAATTTTACTATACCTTGCTCTTTAGGCTCTATTAATTTTGATAAGTCTTTATGTGATTCTGGTGCTTCAATTAATCTAATGCCTCTATCTATTTATGGGAAATTGGAAAAAGAGATTGGAGAGATAAGGTCTGCACAAATATCTTTGCAACTGGCAGACCAAACGACTCTTATACCCAAGGGGATAGTGGAAGATGTCTTAGTTTGGGTGGATATGTTTGTATTTCCTGTAGATTTTATAGTGGTGAAGATGAAAGAGAACAAGGAGGTCCCCCTCATCCTAGGAAGACCATTCTTAGCAACGGGAAGAGCAATGTTAAATATACAAGAAATAAAACTCATGCTTAGAGTGGTAGAGGAGACTGTGACTTTCAAGATGTTTAGTTGCCAGTGTTGAGTGGAAAGTGAAGGGCTCAAAAGAGAAGGCTGCGGTGAGTGAAAAAGATAAGTCTGGGGTGTACCCCAAGAAGGCTGAGAAAAAGCTATCTGCATGGATATGTGCATTGGTTTGGGCAAGAGGAATGGAGCTCGACTTTGCTTCAGACCCCGACTAGATATTCAGGGAAGTTTCCTCTCCCTTATGCTTCTTAATTGTGTGTCATGGGTATATGACACAACTTAAAGTGTGGGGTGGGGGATATTTATATGTTGTATGTATATTAGTTGTAGTTTTGCTTTTGTTAGTTTTAGTAGTTAGAGATAGAAAACTATTGAAAAAAACATAAATATTTTGAAATTTTCGTTTTTTCCCGATGATGGATATCATCGAAAGGTTTTTTGAGGGACTAAAGTCAAAGGAAAATATACACAAAGATTTCTTTTGTAGGTTGTGTAACAATTCCCCCTTGATTTGTTTGTGCCGCAATTCTTTTCCAAGGGTTCTGTTTTAATCTAGTGTAGTTAGTTTTTGTTTTTGGTAGGAGTAGGAAACCTTGTGCTATGATTTGAATTGGAAGCAATATCTCTTGACGTTATTATTCCTTGAGAATAGTGAGTGCTTTAGTTGTGACACTTAGGCTCAGTTTTAGACTCTTGTAAAAGTATCTTAAATTGTATGATCTTGACTTTGCTTAACTGCTTTGACTAAAGCGTCTTGATGAGTCCGATCCTGAGTGAGTTATGTGCAGTGTGTGTGAGGTTTTGTGTTAATCTATGCATTGCATTTGATGTCTAGAACTTGCCCAGTGTATTCGGAAGCGAAATAGTAGTTTTATTTATTTTTGGAAGTGATATAGGCGTTTCTTTGTTGAGCCAGATATATGTTATTACCCACCTAATTGTATGTATCTTAGTTAACCGCTTTGAGCCTGTAATCCTCTTTCTTCGGCAACCACATTACAAGCCTTACCCATTTGCTTGTATTGACCATCTATTTGAACCTTTTCACCTCTCATGAGTACTTGAATTTGTTATGAACTTTATAAAAGTTGAAATGTGGGGTGGTTGGTTTGGCTTTTGAGTGGAACTATTAAAATAAGGATAAAGGTGCAATATTTTGAAAAAGCGAGAGCCAGTTGAATTGAAAAAGAAAGAAAACATAGTTGTATTGTTATGCAGATATTCCTTGATAGTGGTAGCTCTTGATGTAATTGTGCTTAAAGAAGTAGAGAGTTAATGTGAAGGTGGATTCATGGTTTTACATAAGTGTGAGGTTTTGAATGTTAATTTGTATGTATTAAAGTACATAGGGGGTGTAGCCACTCATTTATCTAAATGTATCCTACCCATCCCGCAACTTACATTACAACCAATTTAAGTCCTACTTGATCCTTCACTGAATGAGCCCTATTAGTAGAGAAGTACACTACATGCAAGCTTTTGGTACGTCTTTTGTGGAATATGAATGTTGTTTCTGAGAGTGAGCGAATTCTTTCTATCTTGAATTCCTAATTGTTCTTAAATTTTATTATATGTGGAACAACTCTCTATTGTTGTCTGAAGGCACTTGATTCATAAAGGAAAGGTAATGTCGTTAACCTCTGTGTTAGAGTAAGTGAGCAGTTTGCAAAAAATGCGTGGTGCTTTTGAGTCAAATCTTGAGGCAAGGATGTTACGCTATTTTGCTTAATCTTTTTTAAATATTCTTTGTGTGATGAGTTAGGAGAGTTGTTTAAAAAGGTCATGGCTATATAAAGTGTAGTTTGATTGCTCGAGGACGAGCAATGGTTTAAGTGTGGGGTATTGATGGTCGGCTTTAATCTTGTGTTTTAGTCACTTATTGCACTCTAATTTACTGTATTTTAAGTGTGTTTGAGCTTTAATCGCTAGTGTTTTGTAATTATTGTGTGTTTTATACCTTGTAGGAGTGATTCCAAGAGATGTAGATGTTATATAGTTAATTTGAGCTATTTAGAGCTTTAAATTCTGAGTAAACGCCCAACGGATTAAGCCGGATCACGTTCGGGGGTCGAAAACCACATCTGGATATCAAAAAGCGAGCAAAAAGCAACACTCTGAGAATATTGCACTGCTGCGGCGTATGGGCAGTGCGTGGTGCACCACAACAGTGCATTTGGGAAGCCTGTTGAAATTGCATGGTCTTTGGATTTCGCCACTAAAGCCTTGCAGGGGTCGTCGCCCCATGCGGCGAGCCTGTGTAATATTTACATAGCCAATGTCTTATTTCGGCTAGGAGAAGGTGGTTTAATTTGGGCCCCACCCTATTGGTATAAATAGATGGAAAAATATTATTTTCTAGACTTTTGACACATATCAACCTAAGGAGGCTAAGGAGGAGTTGGAAGAACACGAACACAAGGATTTCATAATTCCTTCCTCACTCAAGACCCGAGTTTGGATTGAATTTATGTTTTCCTTTATTTTTATTGTATTTGTGGTGAATTACTCCATATCTATGGAGTAGTTTCATTTAGGTTTGATGGATTTGGTGTACTGAGATTTGTTTGTGGATTATAAGTCTAGTTTTATGTATTGACCCGTTTTTGGATGAATTAATTACAGTATCTATATTCACTTGTTCATGTAATCGAGAGAGACATAACTTGTGATATATTTGCATTATATTATTGGTTGAGTTCATTAATTATTCTTAGTAATCAAAAAGGGCTAGTTGAATCATTGATTAAACCTAGTTAGAAGGATAATCAAGAGAGGTTCTCTTAAAGACCAATTCACTACGCTATATTGCATATCTTCACAGAGCTTAAATTGGTTCATCTCGTGAGATTGAGACTTAATCGAGAGAGGAGTTTCTACTAAATGTTTGAACTAATAATTGAGTGAATTCGAGAGACTCACTTGAACATTACAAGTGAATTAAGCAGAGTTAATTCCCAAATCTAGCAAAACCCTATTTTCTCCCATTGATAGCCTTCTTTGCTTATCATGCCTTTGATTGTCATTAATCAATAGCTTTAGATTTCTTAGTTAATTTTAGTATTAACAATATTGTTTATCATGCCTTTGATCAACATTTAAGATTTGATCATCTTGGATAGCAATCTAGCTCCAAACTACGAAAATATTGTTTAACTCCAATCCCTGTGGATACAATATTATGCTATACTATGTTTGATTAGCATAAGGTAAGTGGTGTTTTGCGCTCGTCAATTCACCCCTGGGTCCCCCGGAACTCGTCCGAATATATCAACAAATTCCAAAAGACATAACGGACCTACTCGAGACAAAAATCACATCAAACAACATTGATTCTATGAATCTCAACCCAATTCAATCCTATTGAACTATGAACATCCGACTTCCAAAACAAATGCCAATTCATACCAAAATAACTTTGATTGACGCCAAACTTCTATTGATCGTACAAGTTAACATCTTCAATTGGAATCCTTAGAAGTTGTTAATAGGGATTCAAGTAACAGATCACTCTCATGGCATGATTCGTTTTATAAAGCTCTTAACTCCATACTCATTCCAATCTCACTAAGGGTTAAATCATATCACTATAAACAGGTAGTAGTGAAGAGTTCATTTCTAAGATCACATGTCCGGCCTTGTTCATTTTAGAGATAATGAAAGAGTATACATAATTCATGAAAGGCGGGTACAGTTATTTAATAACAAGATTAGCCTCACGAACACGGAGCTTCACCAAGCTAACCCATCGCGAACGTGTCCAAGCCATCGGGGACACGAAATCCAAACCCCCCAGACCAACTTCTTCATCGCGAACTTGGAGCTGACATCACGAATGTGTAGCAATGTCCAAACCTTCGTGAACACGAGACGTCAGTCGCGAACGCAAAATCCTTCTTTGCAAATGCGTGAATCTCTTCGCATTCACGTTCACGAAGAACAAAACCAGACAACAGCAATTGCAAAGCAAGGAAAAATGGTCCGAAACCACCCCGGAACACACTCGAGGCTCCTTGGACCCCGTCCAAACATACCAACCAGCCCAATTACCTCATTCAAACTTATCCAAAGGCTTGAAACACAATGAATAACACACAAACATAAATCGACGATCAAAATCCTTCTTTCAGATCTCATACATTCAAACTTCGATGAACATGCCCAAATCATACTTAAACATTCTGGGTTGACGTCAAACTTTACATACAAGTAGGAAATCATGATACGAACTTATTCCAAGGCTCAGAATCCCAAACAGACATCTATAACACCAAAGTCCACTTCAAATCAAACTTAGAAAATTCTAAAACCTTCAATATGCCAACTTTCCACATTAAGCGCCGAAACGCTCTCAGGCTATATGAAACTCAACCGGAACATACACCCAAGTTTAAAATCATCATATAAACCTAATGAAACCTTCAAATCCTAATTTCGAGGTTGTTTACTCCAAAGTCAATCCTTGGTCAACCCTTCCAACTTAAAGCTTCCGAATCAGAATTTTACTTCCAAATCAACTCCAAACTTCCCAAAATTCAATTCCAACTACGGGTACAAGTCACAAAACATGAAGTGAAACTAATCAAGGCCTCAAACCGCTGAATGATGTACTAAATATCAAAACGACCGATCGGTCGTTAAAATCTCCCTTACTAAAACATATGTTTGTCCTTTAACGTGATAGGAATCGCTCCGGAGTTGCTCAAAATCACTGTTTAGCACCTCGTGCACCTATTCGTGCCACCACAACCCATGTGAGAATATTAGCTCGAGCCCGACAGAAGATCCTTCCTGCCACCTTAGCCCACTAACATTAGAGCCAAATTCCAACATCCAAAATTCTCTACAAAACTTGATTCTAACATACGAACACCATATCAATCTCAACATGCTGAACATAAAAAATGATCATCCACCTATGGTGTAATTACACATTGTACCGTATAACTCATATGCTCAATATAATAACCTCCAATTACAATAGCTGCAAATTCACGAATCTGATGCCTGTCGTATATATCATAACACATATAAGTCTGGTTCCGACCCTTGCAATACTGCAATGCTGAAAGAGATGTGTAGAAACCCATACCCACTTGATAAATAAATTATTGATGGAGTGCCTTTGCTCAACAAGAATGCTTGACTCATTCTGAACTGCATAGTGAAAGTTTTCCTCTAATATACCTGATATCAAGCCCGACAACCTCGTCTCACCCTGTACAATTTGCTCGATTGACAAACCACATCAAAAACCACATAAACTCTCATACGACGACGTCAATGTGTCAACAAGACACAACTCAAATATGACCAATTAAGGAAACAAACTCGGGTGAAGAACTAACCAGCCCGCGTTACGAACAAGACAGCCAACCAAATACCAGGTAACTATCTCAAAGATGAGAAGCAGAACACACAATGTACACAAAATAAGTATGAGGAAATGTACTCAACATCTCACTATTCTGGCATCCAATCCGATACACACATAATATCGTTGCGGCATGGAATCCGATCCAAACATGATGTTGTAGCAGCATGCAACCCGATCCAAACATGACACCATTACGGCATGCAACCCGTTCAAATATCATACCAATGCCGGCGTTCCACCCGATCCACACATGATAATAAAAAGGGAATACTCATCAAGCCATGATGTTCATAACCACTAAATGCCCGAATATCGACCATAAGCACGCCATGTGCATAAATACAACCTTGGGGAGATGAATAGTGCCATGCGCTCAAAAACTAATGCAGGACTAAGGTGCAATAAACGACCTGCATCTCGATAGCCATCTTGCTCATATAACACAACAAGCAACACATGTGCAAATAATCAAACCGTCTTGCACCCACATGGCATAATAGAGTATTAGATAGAATAACTGACAGTAGAAATAACATTCAATGCCTGAAGACTCCTCCATAAGCAATGATATGCTGAATGAACACATCAAATCTGTTGTAGAGCATACATTTACCTTAGATCTACCGACGGATGACAAGCCGATTCCGATTATCCCATATTGGGCCAATAACCTTTCAAGTAAGCACGATGACCTTATTCATGACACATATGAGCAGTCATCAAATCTAAAATAAACTCCCACACTCCATAACCAAAGAAATAGAGTGTCCCTCAGTCATAACCTCTCCCATTGGCGACAGTGTCAAAATCTTTGTACCTGATTTCAATCTGTAATAATAAATTGACTAACACATCACACTTACACAACCTTCTCGTGGGGTGTACTCCCACAACCTTCTGTACCATGTAGAAAAATCTAAGCATCAATGGCCATCGACCATACTATTGTTATAGTGCTAGTCAAGCATTCACATTCAAGACCCAATAATACTTCCACAAAATAGACCATCCCCTAGCTAACTGAAAATAGTGTCAGCGTACTCTAAACATCTGAAATCCTCTCCCGCTCATTCGAGCTCGTGACATTCTTATCAAAATCAAACCCAACCTTGATCCTCAACTTCCAATTTCCATACCGCTCTTTGCATTTATCATACTTTTATGGGAGAGCACAAGAATTTCATCATAGCCCCTGAACCACCAGTAGAATAAACACTTCATCGGCTAGAAACCTTTTACTTAACTCATTTCAGAAGAATAATTGCATCACACAGTCAAATTCTCATAACCGCAGAATACGCCAACCTCAAGCCTAGTCTAAACCGCCATAACTCTTTCGAGACCCATTTTCACATAATAAAACCATCAGAATTAAATCTCCAAATCAATTAAATTATGGATACTACCAATCCCGCAACTGTAGCCACAAATAATTGAAAAACCTTACCACACCGGAGGAACCGACCCTTCTTTAACCATGCTAATTCAAACCACTAGCAACTGACTCAACATTTTTCGATTTACTCTAGTCTTGCCTTTGAAACAACACTCTATTCAAACACACAATGGGCCTCAAACAACACTCATCCTGAGTGACCCAAATTACGAGCCCTCGTCTTCTTTATACTCATAAACAATTTTAATTATAATCCCCTCATGCACACAATAACATCTCTAATTGATACACCCGCTCTGAAAGATTTTTTGTGAATCAGAAGTTGTTTCTTCCATTTCTCCATCACTACACTGCAGACTCGATGATAACATAGAAATACTCCAAATACCCTTCACACTACTGCAAAACCGAATCCTTAGCCACATAACAAACTCGAAAATCCTTAAGCACCACACCTTAAATCTCGAGCTGACTAGTTGCTGTGAGTTGACTAGTTGCCGTCCAACCTACCGCAGCATCCTTTCTCAGCAGCCGAAATATGGGCTCACAAGTTGCTGTGAGTTGAGCGATGAACCTGCTGATGTAGTTGAGTCTACCCAGCAAACTCATTACCTCTGTTTTGTTCCTTGGCGGTGGCAAATCTCGGATGGATTCAATTTTGGATGGGTCTAACTCAATCCCCCGTCGACTGACGATGAATCCTAGCAACTTTCCTGATGGAACCCCGAATGCGCATTTGGCCGGGTTAAGCTTGATATCATACCTTCGGAGTCTTTGGAAAAATCTCCTTAGGTCTGCCACATGGTCCTCCTGACGCCAAGATTTGATGATCACATCATCGACGTACACCTCGATTTCTTTGTGTATCATGTCATGAAACACGGCAGTCATTGCTCGCATGTACGTTGCCCCGGCGTTCTTTAACCCGAATGGCATTACCCGATAGCAGTAGGTTCCCCATGGCGTAATAAACGCTATCTTCTCAGCATCCTCTTCGTCCATTAGGATCTGATGATAACCCGCATAGCAATCCACAAAGGATCCGATCTCGCGCCCAGCGCAATTATCGATCAGGATATGAATGTTGGGTAACGGAAAATTGTCCTTGGGACTTGCTTTGTTGAGGTTGCGGTAGTCGATGCACACCCTGATTTTTCCATCCTTCTTTGGGACTGGTACCACATTGGCCAACCACTCGGGATATCGAGTGACCCGAATGACCTTTGCCTGCAACTGCTTAATCACCTCTTCTTTGATTTTTACACTCATTTCTGTTTTAAATTTCCTTAGTTTTTGCTTGACCGGAGGGTATGCCGGGTCAGTGGGCAATTTGTGAACCACTAAATTGGTGCTTAATCCAGGCATATCGTCATATGACCATGCAAAAACATCTTTGAATTCCATGAGGGTTTTGATCAATTCTTCTCTGACATTCGGCTCAATGTGGATACTAATTTTGGTCTCTTGGACGTTATCAGCGTCTCCTAGATTCACAGCCTCGGTGTCATTTAGGTTAGGCTTGGGTTTCTCTTCAAATTGGCACAGTTCTCGGTTTATCTCTTCGAAGGCTTCCCCTTCGTCACATTCAGATTCATCGTCACAAACGACCTCTTGCATCATTGAGTCGGTTTCAGATTGATTTATTAGACTAGGTCGAAGATCCGCTGTGCATGCCATGTCATTAGAACCAGTAAAAAGAGAACTGTTCAGAAAGAAAAAGAACAAAACAAAATTAAAATGGGACAAAAGAAAAGAACTTCATTAAACTTGCGGGATAAAAGGGTTCACACTTTTACAAAACGAAAGTAAAATTTGGATTACACCCTTGAATAATCCGGACAAAACAAAACACACAAAACATAAATCAAAGCCTACTACCAAGACTCCCTCGGACAGGAAGAGGAGTAACCGTCCAATTGTTGGTCTTGGCCTCAGGCCCCATAAACTGTATCTCTGCTCTGCTGGACCCTTCTCCAGCCTCCACCACACTGACATCCGCGAATAGCCTCTCAAAACTCTGATTCAGGTCTTCATTTATACAGATCAAAGGTCCTAGAATCTTTGGGACCGGTGACCCCTTGGCACTTGCTTTAACAAAAGACCTTGAGAGGCGTGGCACCGGTTTAGGCAGAAACCAGACCCTCTTCTTCATTTTTCGCGCTTGCTTCCTATCTGCTGCGGTTGGTTTGAACCCCAATCCAAAATTTTCCAGATTTTTAGGAAGGGAGACAGGTTGGATAATCCCTTGAAGCTCGACTCCCAGGCCTTTTCCCGGCACAAATCCATTACCCAGCATTTCTGAGACCATCATGACTGTTGCGGCAGCTACCCTAGGGTGCGGGATGATTTCTCCTTCAGAAATTTTGTTGGCCGACCCTGTATCGAAAATCTGGTAGACCCAAGGACCTTTGTCATCAGCGGTCTCTATGAAAGGTACAATGGTTCCGCCCATGGTGCACGTTGTATCCTCGCCGTGTAACACGACCTCTTGTCTTTCCCACTCGAACTTCACCATCTAATGTAGGGTGGAAGGCACCGCTTTGGCTGCATGAATCCATGGTCGACCTAACAGCAGGTTGTAAGATACCGTGGCGTCTAATACCTGGAATTCCATGGTAAACAGGACCGGACCGATGGTCAGTTCAAGTACAACATCCCCTACAGTGGCCGTTCCGTTTCCGTCAAACCCTCGGACACAGATACTGTTCTTGTGGATCCTTCCATAGTCGATCTTCAACAGGTTCAAAGTAGATAGTGGGCAAATATTGGCGCTTGAGCCTTTATCCACCAAACTCGAGTTACCACCGAGTCTTCACATTTGACAGCTAGGTATAGAGCTTTATTATGCTCCGTACCTTCCACAGGCAGGTGATCATCTGAGAATGTTACCCTATTCACCTCGAAAATCTTGCTGGCAATGGTTTCCAGGTGGTTTACAGCAATCTCACTGGGTACATGAGCTTCGTTCAATATCTTCAGCAGGGCCCGACGATGCTCCTCAGAATGGATCAGTAACGACAACAGTGAGATCTGGGCCGGTGTTTTTCTCAGCTGTTCGACCACAGAATAGTCCTGTACTTTCATCTTCCTCAGGAACTCTTCAGCCTCTTCTTCGGACACAGGTTTCTTGGTTGCAACTGGGTTGGTTCTTCTTAGCTCCACCGGAGCAAAACATCGACCTGATCGAGTCAGCCCTTGCGCTTCACAACTGACTTCTTCCACCTGTTTTCCTTTGTACATCACCACCGCCTTTTCATATTTCCAAGGCACAGCCCTGCTGTCAATCATCGGCAGCTGGACCACAGGCTTTATGGTCACCCGTTCTCTACATACCCCTTTCAACACGACCGCCGGTGTGGGCGGGATCCCTGGTATTACCAACTTGCTTGGCTCGGGTTTGCTTGTTATGGCGGACGGGCTCTTTCCCAATATCACTACCGGCTTGACGCCTTCTCCCTGCGACTGTACACTCGTTCCTCCACTGGTTGAGACTTCTTTCGGGGCGGCTTGGATCATCATCACTGTTTGTGAGGGTTTTCTCAATTCTCCTCCCTCACACACCAACTCAATCATGTGAGTTTCGTGGTGCGCTGGCAGTGGGTTTTGGTTGATGTTAGGAGCCTCCGGTGTCTGGACCTCGATCTTATTGGTGTCAATAAGATCCTGTATGGCATGCCTTAATTTCCAGCACTTCTCGGTATCATGCCCGAGCATCCCTGAACAGTATTCACAACTGATTGATCGATCCAAGTTCTGAGGTGGGGGATTTGGTTCTCGAGTCTGGACAGGACTAACCAAACCCAATTGCCTCAGCTTGTGGAACAAAGCGGTGTAGGTTTCTCCCAACTCCGTGAAAGTTCTCTGCTTCCGCAACCTGTCATTCCTAGCATCTGGATTTCCCCGGAAGCCTGCCCCTGAAGGGTTTCTATACGCCCTCGGTGGAGGATAGGTGTTTTGTGGTGGTGCATATATGTTCTGGGGAGCCGGCGCGCGCCATTGTGGGCGAACCGGAGGCTGAGTGTATGCTTGGGCCTGGTGTACGGAACAATGTGGTTCTCGAGGCGGATAGAAATTTTGTGGTGGGTTGTATGGGTAGTTTGACCTGTGAGGTCTGGGTTGGTTGTAGTGCGGCCTGCCAGCCCTGGACCAACTGCCTGCCTCGATCGTGGCAACCTCTTCTTTCTTTCTTCTCAGCGCACCTCCCGTGCCGCTTTGAATAGCCTGGGTTGTGGCTTTGAGTGCCGAATAGTTCAAGATTTTGTCAGACCTCAGACCCTCTTCTATCATGACCCCTATCTTGACCACCTCGTTGAAAGATTTTCCAACTGTTGTCACCAAGTGACCAAAATAGGTTGGATCCAGTGTCTGCAAGAAATAGTCCACCATCTCTCCCTCTCTCATGGGAGGATCGACTCTAGCTGCTTGCTCTCTCCAGCGGAACCCGAACTCGCGAAAACTTTCCCCGGGTTTCTTCCCAGTTCTCAATAATGTGAGACGGTCAGGGACTATCTCGAGATTGTACTGGAAATGACCTGCAAAAGCCTGCGCCAGATCATCCCACGTGTACCACCTGCTGGAATCCTGCCTGGTATACCATTCTAGTGCAGATCCGCTCAGACTTTGGCCGAAATAAGCTATCAGCAGCTCATCCTTGCCGCCTGCCCCCCTCATTTTGCTACAGAATCCCCGCAAATGTGCCATGGGATCACCGTGCCCTTCATATAAATCAAACTTAGGCATCTTGAACCCAGCCGGGAGTTGGACGTCTGGGAAAGGGCACAGATCTTTGTATGCTACGCTGACTTGATTGCCCAGCCCGTGCAAGTTCCTGAAGGACTGCTCCAGGCTTTTGAACTTTCTCAATACTTCATCCTGTTCAGGGGCCTTAGCCGGCTTCTCAATCTCTGCCGGCACTTCCAAATGTGGATTGTAAGCCTGTGGTTCGGGGGCATGAAACGTAGGCTCGGGGGGGTAGTATTGTGTATCGTGAGCCTGAAACAATGGCTCACTGGTCGTTCTTTGCAAAGGGGCTGATGTTGGTCCCACAAAAATGGGAATATTGGGTGTTGGGAGAGGTTGATGGGGTGGTGGAGCTTGGGAATCATGAGGGCTTCTTTCTTGATGATAAAGGGGATTTGGGCGGCTTGTGGAAGGGCCAGAGTGAGGGTATTCCGGCATGTGCCCCAGTGTTTCAGGGCTCTTTTGTGTTTTGGCTATGGCTAGCTGCATTGCATTCATCTCTAGTCCCATCCTTTCAATCTTTTCCATCGCTTCTTTTAGCAACTGGCTCATCGGCCTCTCTTCCTCATTACTATTCTCTGAAGTAGTCATGCTTATTGCTACCGGTCCTTTGGATCTGGTTTGGTAAGGGTGTGTTGCCAGAATTCTTTAACAACTAACTGTCTTCATCAGACAACAACAAACTTTCGTTAGCGTTAGAGTTTAACGGATTTAATCTCAACACATAGAGGATGCAATGCTCCTAGGCAGTTAACCGTTTCTACATGCTTTGCTTTAAACAACATGCGTCATCCCGGTTTGCTCATTTATCCCCTTTTCTTGTTTTTTTTTATAATTATTTTTCCTTTTTTATTTTTATATTTTCTTTTCCTTCTTTATTAAAAGCGGTAGAATCTTATGGGGATTGCCTACGTATCACGTCCCCGCGCGAATCAGACCAGGCGTAGTTCTGCCTTAAAGTAAAGAAACACAAAATTCTTGTGAAATCGTTAAATTCATTCTCAAAATTTTGCTATTACAAATTACTTCAAGCAAGGAATAGCAATAGTACAGACTCCACAGTTCTTAACCCGTTTTGACTAAAAGAAAAGAAAACAACATATGGAAAAGCAACAAAGCCAAATAAACAAGACTCAACCAAAGATTAATTTTCCAACTTAGGGGCCCGCGAGGCATCATTCGGCCTTTCCGCGGCCCTTGGTGTGAGGTCCCTCTGCAGGCTTTTCAACTCATTCATGATTCGGTGGACGCAACCCATGATGGAAACAAGGAGGGTCTTCCGAGGCATTTGCTCGCATGCCAGGCATCTCATGTAGATGTAATGCCCAATCTCGTCGATCCTTCCTCGAATGTTGTCCCTTTCTGTGAACAACTGCCTTATCTGTCGGTTCTTCAATCCTAGTGTTTGGGCATTGTTGGAAAGCTGATCCTGGAACATCTCTATTTGTCTTTCCATTCTGGTCATTGCATCGTAACATCACCTTCTGTCGGCTTGGGCATCTCGTGTTTGCTTGAAGATCCTCTCTTGAAGAGAGGCATTCGTTTCCCTTAATGTCCCGATGCTCAGTTCATAATCCCTTATGACTTGTTGCAGGTGCTGCCTCCGGGCCATTGTACCCTTTGCCCACTTGGTCCGCAATCTTGTTGTGCTAGCCTTGGCTCTTTCCAAATCTTCCTGGCATTCCACAACCTGATCCTTTAACCCCGCTATCAATCTTTTATCCGCCCGGCTTCTCAGCTGGTTATCAGCCTCCTTTTTCATCCTCCGGATCTGAGCTTTGAGGATCTCGCCTTCTCTGATTAATCTGTTCTTTTCTCCCTTGTGGGCAGCAGACTGTAATTGGCATTCAAACCTCATATCCTGAACTTGTTGCTTCAGTTTGCCTGTTTCGGCAAGATATTCCCGCTCTTTGGCCAACCAGCCCCACTGCTCTTGTGAAGATTTGGCAAATTCTTGCAGGTGAGGTCTTTTGGTCGGCCTTCCAGATGATGTCTCCCCTTTGTACCAGGCCTGATACCCGGGCGAAACTTCCCCTTTTGCCCGATTCATTACACAAGTATTTGCTTCTAAGTATTGACATTGGCTCCAAATTTGGCGAACCCTTGCTTCAGGAAACTGGCCGTCGGGACTGATCTCAATCACCTGGGTGCTTAGATCCTCGTCTTTCGGCACTATCTGACACCTCCCAAGTTGCCTTAAAACCCGATGCGGCGCATATGGTTGAATGCTCTTAAGTCCCATTAAGAGAAAATGGGGCCTGGCTGCTGGCATGTATATGACTTCATCGATCGGTAACCATCCTAGCGCCCACTGTATTTGACTGGCGTTGAGGGTATGGAAATATGAGGTCCATGCTGTGACTCCTTCCGGTAGGTAGGTCTCATTAACTCTGGTATAGAACTCCTCTATGCAGGTCTTTTCAGCGGATCCATGGCTCAGAAACTGGGCTCGGTGACATAGGTGTTCGGTCATCCACATTTGCAACAACAAATTGCAACCCTCGAAAAAGCTTCCTCCGGCTTTGCAAGACGTGAGAGCCCGGAACATATCAGATACTATCATGGGCGCCAACGTACTATCTCTCTGTGTGAGCAACGTACTGACGACCCCTGCTATCTTTATGTCAATATTCCCGTCTTTTCTTGGGAATACTAGTAGTCCTAAGAAAGTTATCATGAAAGCAATCCGTCTATGTTCTTCCCACTTTTGACGATTACTTTTGCTGCACAACTGGTTTTCTGGCTTGTCGAATCCTCCTATGTGACCATATCTTTGATATATGAAACTCATGCTGCAAAAACCTTTTGCCAAGTCAGGGTTATGAATTGTTCTGACTATCTTTAAGGAGTCCAGAAACCGGTGTATTGCTACAGCTCTTGGAGCAATCAGATATTTGTGCCTCAAAGGAGTCTCAGCGCTGCCGATATACCCTGCTATTTCTTCTAAAGTTGGGGTAAGTTCAAAGTCCGAGAAATGGAAGACATTGTGCGCAGGATCCCAGTGGGGGACTAGTGCCCTTATGATATCTCCTCGTGGCCTGATATCCAACAAACTCGTGAGGCCTTTCAGATACTTCTTGATTTCGTCATGCCCTTCTTTGCCTAAATCATTCCACCAGAGCCGCAATTGGAGGGGGATTTTATTCATGATTGAAAAGGGTTCATTTGGAGTCGTGCTCATTCTGCACATTTATTAATAAGATTTTAACAAACGAAACTTATTCTGATAAAAAACAACAATATATACGATTTTTCTCAAAAGGATTTCTGAACACGACCTCTCAGCACTTCATGAACGAAGATTTTTAAGGTTGTGTGAGGAGAAAAAAAAACGAGGTGGCCGTCTGTGCCAAGGCAGCCTTCCGGAGTTCCTTTCGGGAACATTTGGCCATTTTTGACATAAGCGGCATCACCCGGACTTGTTTATGACTCTTTTATCATTTTTCAAAAATAGAAAATTCAACATTGCAAACACGGCCTTTCAATGCCTCGGGGACGAAGATTTTTAAGGCTATGTGGGTCGACTGGACCAAGTCTTAAAATGACCCAAAGGTGGCTGATTATTCAAAGTCAGCCTTCCGGCGTCCCTTTCTGGAACATTCGGCTATGTCTTGATAAAACAGCGGCACCCGACTTCTTTATGACAATTAAAATTTGACATATTTGTTTTTGCTATTTTTTTTTGTAAAAAGGGGGAAGTTACATCGCTAGACTTATTTACGACAAAATTAAAATCTTTGACATTTTTTTTTCTTTTTTTTTTATTTGTTTTTGATTTTTTAGCAAAAAGGTGGGGTTGGACCCGATAAGGGTTGCCTACGTATCTCACACCCGGTGAGAATCAAACCCGCATAGTTCGGGCAATCAAGAATAAGTAGATGAACAAACTTTTTTTTTTCTGAATTTGTGAAAGAACTACTTTAAAAGAAGAAAGGAAGTATATTTTTGATTTTTGATTGATTCTCTTTTTAAAAGAAACACTTCTAAGATATATTTTTTGAATTTTCATTTGCATTATTTTTTATTCTAAAGAAAAGAAGAATATATTTTTTTTTTGGAATTTTCCCTTTAATAAAAGAAATGCATCTAAAATGTTTTTTTTTTTGAATTTTGCATTTCCTTTTCAATTTTGAAAGAAGAATCAAAATATTTTCGGATTTTTCTTCTTATTATACATTTTTTTTTAAAAATAATAATAATAATTAAAAGACTTTCTAAAGAAGTTAATAATGGAAAATATTTTTGGATCTTTTTTTTTCTGTTTTTTGAAAATTGGGAGTCTAAAAACTTTTCTAAACTTTTGGCAAGACAAATATTTTTGCAACAAATAAAGACATACATATATTTTTTGGAAGAAAAAAAAATTTGGATATATATATATATATATATATATATACATGTATATATTTGTGACAAACAATGAAAGACTCTTTTTTATTATTATTATTTTTTTGAATTTTCATAAAAACCATTTTAAAATAAGACTTTTTTTTCTATTTTTCCTTTGCTTTTAATAAAACAAACTAATAAGACGTTTTTTTTTCCATTTTATCAAAATTTCGGCAGAGTTTTGACAGTATTTGGGTATTGGTTTTTTTTTTCAAAAATAAACAATCAATTCCTTAACCGTTATTTCTCTTTTTTCAATTTCACAAAATTCATAATATTCAAACACCGGTCAGCATGCGGGTACAATACAAATAAATGCACGGAAAACAAATAGTATGCATCAGGATGGCCTTTTCATATCAGGTCGCTAGTCCTAGACGGACCCAACCCCTGTGTTGAGTCCCCTGAGTCAAATGCAACGTGATGCAAATAAGCGTTCCTACTAGGGATCCGGCATGAAGTCACGTTATTCTATGTTCAAAAACCTGGGTCGGTGTTCTAGACAGTGTACCCGAGCGGACAACTCGAGCTGAGGAAGGAGCTCCTTTCCGGGAACCAAAAGGCCAGCCGGCTTAGAAACTTTCCGAGCCTCTTTTATTCAGGGTATGACACTAACAGAATAGGGAGTCTCAACCAGTAAGCACATCCCCGGAGGTAAGAAGAGAAAGGTTTCGGCACAATTTATATACAGTTCAAATAATATCAAAGCGGTAAAAGCAACATTTAGCACATTAGGCTCAAACATGTAAAAATCAGATAATAAATAACGCCAAATAATAACAATTATTCTAAGCTCGAATTCCTAACCCTGAATCAGTGGTTCTGGGTGTCTGATCCCCAGCAGAATCGCCAGAGCTGTCACACCTCCTTTTTCCGCACCCGCGGGGCGCGAGGGGAGTTTTTCCAATTAAAGGACAATCGAAACAGGATTTATTTGTTTATTTCAGAGTCGCCACTTGGGAGATTTAGGGTGTCCCAAGTCACCAATTTTAATCCCAAATCGAGGAAAAGAATGACTCCATATTACAGTCTGCGTACCAGAAATCCGGATAAGGAATTCTGTTAACCCGGGAGAAGGTGTTAGGCATTCCCGAGTTCCGTGGTTCTAGCACGGTCGCTCAACTGTTATATTTGGCTTGATTATCTGATTTTATACGAATATGAACTTATGTGCAAATTTTAACTTTTAACCGCTTTATTATTATTGTTTTTACAAGAATGTGAACATCGCTTAAAACACGTCTTTGGACTGCGTCACATGAAATGCACCCACAATCCGGAACGCATTTTATTTGATGTTTTGAGATTTGGATTTGGGTCGCATGAAATGCGCACCCGAGTTTAAGAAAGTAATTTATTAAGGCGCGCCTAAAGCGACTAGCGTATTGTTATTTTGGGGAAGGCCGTAAAGTTCGCTAAACGGCCTGTCCCGAATTCTAAGTGTTTTAATATATACATTTAGAGGGTCCCGCAGCTTGTGCGTTTTTGTTTGTCGAGGCTCGTCTCATTCTATTTATTTAAAGGAATTTGCAACTTCATGGAAATGCATCTCAAACCACGTCACAATCAATGCACCCGTGATTAGAGACATATTTCGATTTCGTTGAGATTTGGATTTGGGTCACATAAATGTGCACCCGAGTTTAGGGAGATACATTATTAAGACGCGCCTAAAGCAACCAACGCATTATTATTTTTGGGGCAGGGCCGTGAAATTTGTTAAACGGCCCATCCCGAAATCTAAGTATTTAATACATATATTTTGTGAGGGCCCCGCAATTTGTCCCTTTTATTTGGCGAGGCTCGTCTCATTTTATTCTTTATTATTTTTTTTATTTTTTTTATATTTTTAAAAGGATGCCATTTTTACGTCTTTAACAATACTAAAACTTACGGCCTCTTTACAACTAAAATCCCATGACTTGTTAGAAGTTTAATAAAAGGAGTTTAGCGTATGAGTGTTTCGGGAGTAGTAACAGCATGCACTAATACTATTTTTTTCGAATGACCTAACCAAAGGAAAGGACGAACAGATTAACGTCAAACTTGTGTCATAGAATGACTAGTCCAACTTAATTAAATGACATCAAATAAACAAGAATAACATAACATAAAAATGAACCAAAATGCAGACAATGAAACATAGGCAGAAAATTTCCATACCAATTTTTATATTGCATCTCGAACATTCAACGTAAAGTTTATTTATCTAATACATCGAGGTTTACTGACCTTTGCACCTCGACAAACTCAGAACGACAAACACGACTCCGACGGAACTCAAGTCGGACCTCACTGAATCGAGGGACAACGACGAAACCTCGGAACAACCTCGACGTACCAGACCTCGACGAACGGCAACGACCTCGATAGAGACTGAAAGCTTGGCCAAAACTGTCAACGCACAAGATGTTGGCTGCTGCTGGATTTTCTCGACGCAGCAGGTTGGTTCGAGAGAATGCAACGAAAGGGGTCGTTTGGATGTGAGGAAGGAGGAGACTATGGGGGTCGTCCGGGTAGTGGTTGATTGAGGCTGCTCACAGCAGCAGCAGTAGCGCAATGCAGGAAGGAGCAGCTGCTTGGATTGAGGCTGGACGATGCAATGCAGCAGCAGCAGTGGCGCTTCTCGCTGGTGAGGGACAGTAGGGTTCGAGGGTTATGGAGGTCTGGAGATAAGGAAGGTGATGACGATGATTATGGTGCTTGGATGTGGGGTCGACGACGTTGCTGCTGGTTAGTGAGGGATGGTAGGTTGACGATGGTGGTTGGGGGATGGAGAGGGAGCTGATTGGAGGTGGTTTTGGTGGGGAAAAGGGTCTGTTTGGTGGTGGTTTTATTTTACAGTAGGGTTTTCGTTAGGAGCAAAAGGGGGAGGAAGATGACGAGAAGTGTACGCCGGGTTTAATGGAGGAAACGCCGGACTGGTTTGACGGAGCGGGGAGGAGACGGAATGGTCGTGTTTTCCGGCGTTCGTTTGGACAGTGGTCGACGGGCCTGTTTGGTTGTTGACGGAGGTGGCGAGACGGAGAGGGGTTAGCTGGACGGGACGTAAGGAATGGTGGTTTTCGACAGTGGGGGTGCCGGGGAAGGTGACGGGATGGAGAGGGAGCTGTTGGTCGCTAGGGTCGTTTGTTCGTTTTCTTTCCAGTAGGTTTTTCTTTCTTTCTTCTTTATGAAGAAGAAAGATGAACAGTAGTTCCCTTCAAAATTTTCCAAAGTCCTCCCTTTCCCAGTCTTTCCCCGTGCATTTGTATGGGTTTGCCCAGAAAAATGAGCCCCACGCGTGGTGGGGTTCGAGACTTATGTCCCCCACGCGTGGTGGGGTTCCGCATGTGTCCTGGACTCGGTTTATTATGGGCTAGGTCCGAAAATTAGGCCTAAAACTGGGTAGTTTGAACCCGAATATTATTCTTTTGCCCGGACCCGAGAAATAGGAACACGTTGCTTAACTAGTCCTATGTAAGCAAAATAACTACCAAAAATAAGACTAGTATTTAAACAAAACTATATCTTTTTAAATATTTTTCATGATTTAAAATAGCTACAAAATATTAATAAAACTATTTTTTTTGTAATTTTTCGTAAATATTAAGATAAAATATGAAGTAATATTTTTTTGTATTTTTCAAAGTTAAAATGACTATAAAATATTAATAAACCTATTTTTGTAATTTTTATTTTTTTTAATAAAGACAAAATATAAAGTAATATTTTTTGTATTTTTTCCAAAATTAAAACGACTACAAAACATTAATAGAATTATATTTTTTGTAATTTTCGAATTTATATAAAGTACCAAAATAAAGTACAATTTTTTTTTGTATTTTTCAAGTCTATGAGAAATACATAAACTAAAATTTATATATATATTTTTTGTGGTTTTTCTTTTTGCAACGAAATAAAGTAAAATAGTTAAAATGACTATATTAGACCCAATTACATATTTATGCTAAAAAAATGTGTAAATCCTCGGGGAGGGTCAAAAATCACGTGCTTACACTAGTCATGATCCTACAATTTGGGTCGTGACAAACTTGGTATCAGAGCAAGTATGTCCTAGGGGTTGTCTATGAGTCGTTTCTAGTGGAGTCTTGATTATGGATGTGTAGCGCGCCACATTTATAATCAGGTGGCTACATGACATCTAGGGTTGTTACCTTCTTCCTGAATCTAGATCGTGCGTAGAGTTGAGTTGTTAGTGTTCGTCTCTAATGTTCACCTTGTTTTCTTTCAGTGATGCCTTCGAATAGGAAGCAAGATATTAGTAGACGGCTTGATACAGCTGCAGGAGAGGGTACCAGTCAGGTGCATCAAGCCAAAGCAGGCCAAAATGAGGCTCAGATTGAGATGTCATCTCATACCTCATCCACTCCATTTCCTCTAGAGGATATTATGAGGCACCTAGCACTACCAGTTCCACCGTCTGGCACTATAGACCAGGATATGCGGAGTGTAGTGCGGTTGTTGACTAGCATGGTAGCTGCTCAGGTTCAGAGGCAGAATACCGGTGTTGTTGATGAACCAGCTAGTACAAAAGTTCATGATTTTATTAATCTAGATACTCCAGTATTTACCGGATCAGACCCCAAGGAGGACCCGTAAACCTTTATTGAGTAGGTTCATCGTACACTACGGTTTATGCATGCTACTAATACAGAGGCAGTAGAGTTGGCTTCTTATCGGTTACGGGATTTAGCGGTTTTCTGGTATGATAGTTGGGAGAGATCCAGGGGTCCGAACGCCCCTCCAGTTGTGTGAAAGGAATTTTCTGAGGCCTTTCTTCTTCACTATTTGCTTGTTGAGATACGACGAGCTAGAGCTGATAAGTTCCTGAACCTTACACAAGGTAATATGAGTGTGTGAAAGTATAGTATGCAGTTTGATTGTTTAGCAAGGTATGCTTCCCATATGGTGGTTGAGATGAGTGATAGGGTGCATATGGTGGTGAACAGGCTGGGACCACATCTGATAAATGAGTGCACGACACCCTCCTCGGTGGAGGGCATGGATATTTCCCGTATTCAGGCTTATGCCCAGACCTTAGAGGATCGTAAGCGCTAGAAAAGGGAAGATAGGGAGAAGGATAGGGGTAGAATAAGAGGGTGAGATTTGTAGGGTATTCTGATGACTTCAGAGGCAGTGTCTAGCCCCAGTCTTTGAGGAGTTCGGCGCCACTTATAGCTAGTGCTCCTCCACAGTTTAAGAGGCCTCGATATGATCGATTTACATATTCTGGTCCAGGTCAGAGTTCGCGGGCATCAGGCTCGCAATAACACATGGATACTACTCAGACGAGACCCCCAATACCACATTATGATCAATGCGGCAAGGCCCACTTTGGACTGTGCCGTCGAGGTTCTGATGCATGCTGTTCTTGTGGATAGCCTGGCCATATTATGTGGGATTATCCTAATAGAGGAGGTGGTGGTATGGCTCAGCCAACTGGATCTGTGTCTAGTTCTTCTTAATCACTTCGACCTCCAGCACGGGGTTTTCAGTAATCGACAGGTCGTGGTAGAGGTAGAGGTGCAGTGCCGAGTTTGAGTGGTGCTCAAAATCGAACCTATGCTCTAGTAGGTCGATAGGATCTCGAGTCATCTCCGGATGTTGTTACAGGTATATTGTATGTGTTTTCTTACAATGTATATGCATTGATTGATCCGGGATCTACATTATCATATGTTACACCCTTTGTGGAAAATAAGTTTGGTGTTGCACCTAAATTGATAAGTAAACCACTTGAGGTATCTACTCTGACAGGATATTTTGGGATTTCTAGGAGGGTATATAGAGGTTACATAGTGATGATTTGTAGTCGTAAAACCACGGTAAATTTATTTGAGTTAGAAATGATTTATTTCGATGTGATAATGGGGATGGACTGGTTGGCCTCATTCTATGCAAATGTTGACTATCATACAAAGGTAGTTAGGTTTCAGTTTCCTGGTGAACCCGTCATTGAATGGAAGGGGAACATTGTGACGCCTAAAGTAGGTTTATTTCCTATCTTAAGGCAAGAAAGATGATCTTAAAAGGTTACATTTATCATCTCATTCACGTTAGGGATGCGGAGGTGAAGCAGCCTACTCTATAATCAATCCTCGTGGTCAATGAATTTCCTGATGTTTTCCCAGATGAAATCCCAAGCCTTCCTCCTGAAGGGGAGATTGAGTTTAGCATTGATGTGTTGTCTAACACTCAACCCATATCTATTCCTTCATATAGGATGGCCCCGGCAGAGTTGCAAGAGTTGAAGAAGCAGTTGAAGGACTTCATGGATAAGGGCTTTATAAGGCTTAGCACTTCACCTTGGGATGCGCCAGTTGTGTTCGTGCGGAAGAAAGATGGGTCATTAAGGATGTGTATCGATTATCTACAGTTGAATAAGTTTACTATAAAGAACAAGTATCCACTTCCAAGGACTGACGACATGTTTGACCAACTCCAGGGTGCCAAGTATTTCTCTAAGATTGACTTACGTTCAAGGTATAATAAGGTAAGGGTTAAGGAGAAGGATATTCCAAAGACGGCCTTCCGGATAAGAAATGGGCACTTTGAGTTCTCGGTGATGTCGTTCGGGCTAACAAATGCCCCATCAGCTTTTATGGATCTCATGAATACTGTATTTAGGCCATATCTTGATGTGTTCGTGATCGTATTCATTGATGACATTCTGGTGTATTCTCGTTCGGAGGCTGAAAATGCGGACCACTTGCGGATAGTATTACAGACACTTCAGGAGTGTAAGTTATATGCTAGGATCTCCAAATGTTAATTTTGGCTGAACTCAGTAGCATTCCTTGGCCATGTGATGTTTGACGAGGGTATTAGTGTCGACACTCAAAAGATCAATATAGTAAAGAATTGGCCTAAACCTACAACACAATTAGAAGTCCGCAATTTCTTGGGGCTAGCAGGATATTATAGGCGATTTGTAGAAGGGTTTTCCTCTATATCAACACCATTGACTAAGTTAACACAAAAAACTACTAAGTTTCAGTGGTCTAACGCTTGTGAATGAAGTTTTCAGGAGCTAAAGAATCAATTAACATCTGCGCTATTGCTCACTCTCCCAGAAGGAACAGAAGGTTATGTGGTATATTGTTATGCCTCAGGTATAGGTTTGGGGTGCGTATCAATGCAACGTGGGAAGGTGATTGCTTATACATCAAGACAATTCATGAAGCATGAAAAGAATTGGCCCATCCATGATTTGGAATTGTCTACAGTAATTTATGCTTTGAACATATGGAAACACTACTTAAACGACATCCATGTTGATATCTATACATACCACAAGAGTTTACAATACATCTTCATGCAGAAGGAGTTGAATTTGAGGCAGCATAAGTGGCTTGAATTACTGAAAGATTACAATGTCGAGATATTGTACCATCCCGGTAAATCCAATATTGTGGCAGACGCTCTCAGTCGTAAGTTAATGGGAAGCTTAGTGCACATTGAGGCGGGTAGACAAGGGTTGACTAAAGAGATTCATCAACTAGCCAACATGAGAATCAGATTTTTAGACTCTGATGACAGAGGTGTTATTGTATAGAATACAGCAGAATCATCTTTGGTAGCTGAGGTAAAATCACGGCAATACGAAGATCCTACCTTAGTAATATTGAAAGAGAGCATTCAGCGGTGTAAAATTATGGCTTTTGAGATTGGAGGAGATGGGTCACTGAGATACCAGGGGTGATTATGTATGCCTAATGTGGTAGGGTGGCGAGAGAAGATTATGATTGAGATTTATCAATCCCGATATTCCATCCATCCCAGCTCGACAAAGATGTATCATGACATTAAGGAGCAGTATTGGTGGGATAACATGAAGAAGTCTATTGCAAAATTTGTAGCCCAATGTCCTAATTGTCAACAAGTAAAGATCAAGCATCAGAAACCTAGTGGATTGCTTCAGAATATCTCTTTCCAGCCTGGAAATGGGAGGTGATTAATATGGACATCATTATTGGATTACTTCGCTCTCATCATAAGTTTGACTCCATGTGGGTGATATTTGATCGACTTAAAAAATGGCCCATTTTCTGCCAGTTAAGACAACTTACACAGCTGAAGATTACACAGCTCAAGGAAATTGTTAGGCTTCATGGTGTGTCAATATCTATTATATCAACCGAGGAGCACAATTTAAGACTAAATTTTGGAGGTCTTTTTAGAAGGTTTTAGGCACACAAGTGAATCTCAACACTGCATTCCATCTACAAACTGACGGACAGACTGAACGTACCATTCAGACACTTGAAGATATGCTAGGACCATGTGTTTTGGATTTCAAGGGGAGTTGGGATGACCATCTTCCACTCATAGAATTTGCCTACAATAATAGCTATCATTCCAGTATTAAAATGGCCCCATACGAGGCGCTATACGGAAGGAGATGTAGATCACCACTTGGATGGTTCGAAGTCGATGAAACAGAACTATATGGTCCAGATTTGATTGACCAAGCCATCGAGAAGGTGAAACTGATACAAGAGCGGTTGAGGACGGCGCAAATCAGGCAAAATTCTTATTTCAATGTCCGATGTCATGATCTGGAGTTTGAGGTTGGTGATTGGTTTTCCTGAGGATCTCGCCGATGAAGGGTGTTATGCATTTTGGGAAGAAGGTAAGTTGAGTCCGCGATATATCGGTCCATACAAAATTCTTCGACGAATTGGACATGTTTCTTAATTGCCATCCGAATTGGAATTTGTCCACCTGGTATTCTATGTATCCATGTTGAGGAAATGTATTGGAGACCCTTCTCGGGTCGTCCCTATCAAATATGTGCAAGTTACAGAGGATCTATCATATGAAGAAGTTCCAATGGCTATAGTAGATCGATAAGTCCGCAAGCTAAAAATAAAGGATGTAGCTTCCGTCAAAGTATTGTGGAGGAACAAGAACATGGAAGAAATGACATGGGAAGCAAAAGATGAGATGAAGTCCAAATACCCTTACTTGTTCCAGATTCAAGATAACGAGGATGCCGAGGGGACACAAGACGCATTCGAAGGTGAAATGGGTCTATGAGGTAAGTAGTAGCTTGAGAATACTCTTCCTTAATACAAAATAGTGATACATAGATAACGTCCATATCCATAATGCTTGGTATAGCCTTGTGAGACTATAAATTGGGTTTAACTGCTTGCAAGTTTGGCTACTGTCCATTTTATAAGTGAAACTCGGTCGGAAATTTCCGTTGGAATCCACAATGAGTTAGACTCCCTATAAACCCTTACATTCGAGGACGAATGTTCCTAAGGGGGAGAGTGTTACAACCCATATTCACGTACATTGGTTCATGCCATAAGTTAGTCGATGTAAATCTGAGAATATATTATGTTTGAAATGATAAGAAGTTAATCCTATTGGTCTTAAATGATACAAGGGTGTATAAGGGTTGTTAACAAGTATTAGAAATTAAACGAAACAAGGATGTTGTAACCCGTATTTTTGTATAAACCTAGGGGTGCTAATATTCTCCAGAGGTCGTGTTTAAAGGTATTTTAATGATATACTATCTGTATCATAAGTCTTGAAGTCAAACAAGTTATGAAACAAAAGTCAACAAAAGTTGTCGCAACTTATGTTCATAATTTTACTTAAACTTTATGTCAAATATTACTATGATTTTCTCCCATTTTCCTTAGAATTACGGGTTGATCTACCCAAAAAATTGAAGATCTATGAGTCTGTTTTCCAACGCATTAAACCATTCATCAATAGGATCTCGGAGTGTAGAGATATTCGCATTTTTGCGAGACTGCGCAAATTGGTAGGTAACAAGTAGGTGCATCACCTACTTGCCAAAATGAGAGGACTCAATTAAAATCCCCAAAGTCTCCAAAGAGGGGACTTTTAAGGGCTTATCAATTCATTTATTTCACCCATCTTTCAGACCTTGAAAACTAAATTGAACCCCTGCAACTCCTCCCCAAAAAATACCACACAAACCCTAGGGTATTTCGGGTGTTATGACGTGATTCTAGTGCTGAAAAGTTCAGACAGCTTGTTAGTTTCTCTTTTCTCCTTCTTGTAGCTACGTTGAGGAACTGATTTTTGATGAAGAAGGACCATGTTTCGTAGATTATACTCAGTACAAGGTAAGGTTATACTTCTCCTTCCATTATCTATGTGTTTGCGAGTTGTAACTCGATCGTAAAAGACTAGACCTAGCGAGTTTCGAAAGAGTGGTGTGTTGTTTGTTGTTGCGTCATGGTTGGCTGATTTTGAACTTATTTTTAAGTTGAATACATGGATGTTTTATTGGATAAAAGTCTTAATTATGTATTTTTGGTTGTGTTTCGCAATTTGAAAGAAAAGACAAGTCGAAACGTGTTTAAGTAAACTGAAAAATTAATATTGAGTTGTTGAATTTGTTGGACTATTTTGTGGGCTGTTTTGTATTGCTATTGGGTTGTCTCTTTTGATACTGTTTTTATGCAGTTGAGAGGATAAAGGGTGTGGAGAAACACCACATAATGGCAGGGTTGTTTGCTGGTCGTTCGTCGTAACATTTTCGGATTGTTTGACACTATTATGGTTGTCGTTTTGTATATGAAGTGATAGGGGTATGTTGGGCTGTTTGGTGATTGTTTTTACTTGTTTGAAGTCATATAGAGGTGGTGTCTATTTCATCGTAAAATAGGTTGTGGTTGATGCATAATAGTTACGATGCTTAAATGATAATGATAGTGTCATTTATCTTATTGTAGATTTAGGAGTCATGACATTTGCATAGCACTAGGCTGGGGAGTGTATATACAAGGTATGTGAGGCTATACCTTTCCTTCCTTTGCACGAATCCAATTGTACATAATGCAATGAACGAGCTTCCAAAGATACTTTACTCTTAAAAGCTAGCAGCACTTACATTGTTTCCCTTCTTATGGAACATCTGATGTTGAGGTTGCTTCACTTATTCTTATGTTATTAATGTTGTTGGTACTTCCTGATTCTTATAAGATTATTGATGAAGAGTTAGTCCTAATAACGTGTACATAGAATACCTACATTGCATCACTCCGAAATGTTCAGAATATTATTCCAATGAGTCCAGCATGCATTATATATATGTATCTATTTCACTCTACCGAGCCGCGCTATAGACGGCCGAGGACAACACCTATTGTGCAAGCACTGATCAGTTGGGTTTTACCGAGCTCCACGTGGATGGGTACGTTTTATCGAGCCTATTACGACCAGGTATGATATAATGATGATGATGCCCACATAGGCGTAGGTTTTAAAAGTTTATGTGTATATATGTATGTATCACACATTTCATGTCAATAGCCCTCAAAGGTACCCAGAAGTTACAGGTTGTATATTCTTTATCCCTATTTACATTACTATTCTTACTTATGCTCTTCTGTCTTACATACTCAGTACTTTATTCGTACTGATGTCATTTTTATTTATGGATGTTGCATGTCATGATGCAGGTCCTGATAGACAGGTTGACGCAGCTCCCCCACTACAATAGGCTTTCCAGTTCAGCGGTTATTGGCGAGATCCCTTCTCCGGACTTGTCGTGGTCTTGGTATGCATTTTTGTTATAGATATTATGGGTATGTTGGGGCCCTATTCCGGCTATGTTGCAGCACTTATGCTCCTTTAGAGGCTCATAGATAGGTGTCGACTCATTTATAGTTTGGTATGCCTTGTCGGCTGATTTTTGTTGTATAGTCTTTCATGGGAGAGTGGTAGCTCATACCTTATAGGTAATTTCTTGGTAGTGTTGTCATCCCATGTTATGTATGTTCATTCCACTATCTTTCATTGTTTGTTGTTCATGATCCATTTTTACCTTTTATAATGATCTCGTCGGCCCTTAAAGGTAATAAGGAAGGTTAGATAAAATATACATTGGTGCCCGGTAATTATGGCCCAGGTGCTAGTCATGATCCTACAGTTTGGGTCGTGACAAGAACAAAATGAGACACCAGCACTAGCAGTTGCAAAGCAAGGAAAAATAGTTTGAAACCACCCTGAAACACACCCGAGGTCCCCGGAACCCCGTCCAATCATACCTACCAACCCCAATACCTCATCCAAACTTATCCAAAGGCTAAAATACCATGAGTAACATCATAACCATGAATCAATGATCGAAATCCTTCTTTAAACTCTCAAACATTCAAATTTTGATGAACGTGTGCAAATAATACTTAAATATTCAGGGATGATGCCAAACTTTACGTGCAAGTTACAAATCATGATACAAACCTATTATAAGGCTCAGAATCCCAAACAGACATCTATAACACCAAACTCCTCTTCAAATCTGACTTAGGAAATTCTTAAACCTACAAAATGCCAACTTTCCACATTAAATGTCGAAACGGTGTCGGGCCATTAGATACTCAACCCAAACATCCGCTCAAGTCCAAAATCATCATACAAACATATTAGAACCTTCAAATCCTAGTTTAGAGGTTACTTATGGAAAAGTCAAACATTAGTGAACTCTTCCAACTTAAAGCTTCCGAATTGAGGATTTTCCTTCCAAAAAAACTTTAAACTTCCCGAAATTTAATTTCAACCACACTTACAAGTCATAAAACACGAAATGAATCTGCTCAAGGCTTCAAACCGTCGAACGACATGCTAGAGCTCAAAATAATTTGTCAGGTTATTACATAGGATATTCCAACAGGATTACAATATCACAAACTTGGTTGAGTCAAATCAACGATATTACTATATACAAGTTTTAGGAAAAGACATTGAAAATCATGGTATTAATAGTCTATTATATAGGTTATGTTAAGAACTTAGTCATAAAATAACTTAGTCTAACATTTCAGCACAACTGATGAACATAAACACCACAGATGTATCTTGATAGAGTTCTATAACTTAAACTAAATGTGGAGCAACTTCAGAAAACACAAAGGGCAAGTACATGGGTCCAATTAGTTCAGGGTATGTTTACATAGTGTGATCAAGAAATGATTACACAACCATGAGGTTTAACAAAATCCTAGAAGCATGTTAGAAAGAATATCATTCAGATAATTGAGTATGATATACCCAAGCTAGGAGTGGTAACAATGTCTTTGTTCTTAAAGATTCATATTCATTTAATCTAGTCTAGCATGAAGAAGTTTAGCAATGCCTAATTCAATAGATTGTATTCAACCATAATAGGTGCAACTTCAATCAAGTTTCTAGGCATGGCTTAAACTAAGTCGATAGCAACAGACAAAACTTGAATGTAGAGATTCATTAGAACTTATTCTAATTACTTTAAGGCATTATCTCATATAATGAAACTCATTGATATGATCAAACAACTTTGAGAGCTGACAAAAGAGTTTTACACTGATTTCTTTAGAGTTACTGAAGCAGAGAAGAACATATTAAGGAAGAAAATAACTCAAGCATAATAAACTACAATATTTAAATTAAAGTGACAACTCTGTACTTAACCTTAGATGTTCATATCCATTTAGGCTAGTTATCAAATGAATAATACCAGTAACACTAAGGCAAACTAATATGGCAAAAGTGAGAACTACAACAGAATACCAGAAGATAGTTGTAAGCACGTGATTTTTTCCCTATGAAAGAATTACTCCCAAAAATTCAAAATAAAACGATTTTCCTTGGTGTGCAATTTTGAGAATTTTTGTGTTATTTTTCTTGTATTGTTTGCATTTGTCCGCGCATGTTTATTTTATAAATTAATAAAAAATATTAAAAAAAAAATACGTCGCATTTGCGTTTAGGATTTAAGTTTACAATTGTTAGTAATTAAGTTTGTTTTACAAAAATAAAAATTACAAAAATAGGCATCTTTTGCATTTTTAGCATTTAATGTCCAATTGTACAATTTTATTGCTTAATTATTACTTAATTGTGTGTTAATTGTTATTGGGAGTTAATTTGCGCTTTTATAAATTAATTTAGTTCCATATGATAATTTAAGGATTTTTAGAATTTAGTTTTAGAAAAATAAAAGAAGAAAAGAAAACAAAAATGTAAAGAAAAGAGAAAAGATAGACAGAGAAAAAAAAAGGGAGAGAACTTGAAGAGGATTTTGGGAGAACATTTTAGGAGAATATTTTAGGAGGAATACATTCTGAAAATCTGAAGAGAGTGTGGTAGAGTTTAAAAAGAGAAAACAAAAACAAAGTGAGAAACGTGTTTAGTTTCGAATTTAATACATGCGCGGGTTGTTGTTGTTTAGTTTGTTTACATACTTTTGGGTTTGTTCTATTGAGTTGTTCGGTTTTCTTCAAAGTTTTCTAGTCCTTGAACCTGGTTCGAATTGCTGCTGTTGGGTTGCTGTTGTGTTGCTGTGTATTTACACTACTGCTGCTTCTACTGATCTTCATCTTCTTTCCTTGCTTTCCAAATACCAGGTACACAAACTGATACACTGGTTCATCTTGTAAGCCACTCGAAGCATGAATGCAAAAATGAGAAAGATTTGAAGTTGTAATTTAATGTAGTCTTTTCTTTCTTTTACTGTTTGTATATAGAACATTATATCCGCCGTCCATGTAAACTTTTTAAACGACTCACTTTCAAAACTTGACTATAATAACTCGAAAGTATGTAAATAAAGTATGACCTTCTCTTCATTTATTTTAGAGAAAACAGAAAAATAAAAAATGTAGTCATTCTAAGATTATCCTTTTTTTTAAAAAAAATAAAAAATAAAGAGACGAGCCTCGCCAAATAAAAATGCAAATTGCGGGGCCCTCACAAAATGTATGTGTTAATTACTTAGAACTCGGGATAGGCTGCTTAGCGAACTCCACGGCCTTACCCAAAATAACAACACGATAGTTTCTTTAGGACGCGTCTTAATTAATCTTACTTTCTTAAACTCGGGTGCACATTTATGTGACCCAAATCCAAATCTCAGCGGAGTCGAAATGTGTCTTTAATCACGGGTACATTGATTGTGACGTGGTTCAAGATGCGTGTCCATGACGTTGCGAATTTCTTTTTAAAAATAAGAATGAGATGAGCCTCGCCGAATAATAATACAAAATTGCGGGGCCCTCAGTAATATTTGCTTTAAAATTGCTTAGAATTCGGGATGGACCGTTAAGCAAAATTTCACGGCCCTACCCAAAGTAAATGATACGCTAGTCGCTTTAGGCGCGCCTTTAATAATTTAATTTTCTTAAACTCGGGTGCACATTTATGTGACCCAAATCCAAATCTCAACGGAGTCGAAATGTGTCTCTAATCACGAGTACATTGATTGTGACGTGGTTGGAGATGTATTTCCATGATGTTGCAATTCTTGAAAAAATATATAAATAATGACGAAAGCGGTTAAAAGTTAAAACTTGCACATTAGCTCATAATTGTATAAAATCAGATAAACAAGCCGAATATGACAGTTGAGCGACCGTGCTAGAACCACGGAACTCGGGAATGCCTAACACCTTCTCCCGGGTTAACAGAATTCCTTATCCGGATTTCTGGTTCGCGGACTGTAATACAGAGTCATTCTTTTCCTCGATTCGGGATTAAATTGGTGACTTGGGACACCCTAAATCTCCCAAGTGGCGACTCTGAAATAAATAAACAAATATCATTTCGATTGTCCTTTAATTGGAAAAACTCCTTCACCCCTTGCGGGGACGGAAAAAGGAGGTGTGACAGCTCTGGCGACTCTGCTGGGGATAAAATGTCCAGAACCATCAGTTCAGGGTTAGAAATTCGAGCTTGATAAATTGTTGTATTTGGCTTTATTTATTATCTGATTATTACATGTTTTGAGCCTAATGTGCTAAATGCTGCTTTTACCGCTTTGATATTATTTGAACTGTATATAAACTGTGCCGAAACCTTTCTCTTCTTACCTCCGGGGATGTGCTTACTGGTTGAGACTCCCTATTCTGTTAGTGTCATACCCTAAATAAAAGAGGCTCGGAAAGTTTCTAAGCCGGCTGGCCTTTTGGTTCCCGGAAAGGAGCTCCTTCCTCAGCTCGAGTTGTCCGCTCGGGTACACTGTCTAGAACACCGACTCAGGTTTTGAACATAGAATAACGTGACTTCATGCCGGATCCCTAGTAGGAACGCTTATTTGCATCACGTTACATTTGACTTAGGGGACTCAACACAGGGGTTGGGTCCGTCTAGGACTAGCAACCTGAGATGAAAAGACCATCCTGATGCATCCTATTTGTTTTTCCGTGCATTTATTTGTCTCGCGCCCGCATGCTGACCGATTTTTGAATATTAGGAATATTGTGAAATTGAGAAAAAAGAAAAGAAAAGAAATAGCGGTTAGGGAGTTAATTGTTTATTTTTGAAAAAAAACCCAATGCCCAAATACCGTCGAACTCTGCCGAAACTTTGGGAAAATAAAAAAAAATGTTTTATTAATTTGTTTTACTAAAAGCAAAGGAAAAATAGAAAAAAAAGAGTCGTTATTCTGTCTTGTTTTCAAAAAATAGAAAAGGAAAATAGTTTGTCTTGCCATGGAAAATGAAAAAGAAAAAAAAAGGGTCTTATTTTTAAAATAGTTTTTTTTTTATTTTTATGAAAATGTCCAAAATCGAAAAGGAAAAGAGTCGTGCTTTGAAAGTGGTTTTGATATTTGCTGCCAAAAATGAATGAAAAAAAAAAGTTTTAAAATAGTTCAGTTAATTGCCCGAACTACGCGGGTCTGATTCTCACCGGATGTGAGATACGTAGGCAAACCTCTTCGGTTCCGGCCCACCATATTCCAAAAATATAAAAAAAAATATTTTTGATTACTCGGTCTTTTAGACCTCAAATAAAAAAAATAATACAAAAATATTTCTTTTTAATCTCTCTCAAAATTCAAAATATTTTTTTAAAAGTTCAAAAGAAAATTCAAAATTCAAAAATATTTTTTCTTTTCTTTTGTAGTATTTCTTTCAGAAATCCACAGTAATAGTCCAAAAATATTTCCTTTTTTCTTTAGAAGATTTTTTGAACTTTCCAAAAAAAAAAGAGGAAAAGAAATTAATATATATATTTGTTTTTAGCCGTCGTTTCTTTTCAAAAACAAATATATATATATATATATATATATATATATAAAACAAAAATCAAAATCCAGGAATATTTTCTCTCTTCTTTGTAAGTATTTTTTCGAAAAAAAAGGAGTTAGCTTATTTGCTTTATTTCTGAGGGGCGAACTACGCCGGTTTGATTCTCACCGGATGTGAGATACGTAGGCAGCCCTAATTGGGTCCAACCTCCCCTTTTGCTAAAATAGCCAAAAAAAATACGTCAAATCTTAATTTCAACATAAAGAAGTCAGGTGACGCTGTTTTGTCAAAACATAGCCGAATGTTCCCGAAAGGAACGCCGGAAGGCTGACTTTGCATAAACAGCCACCTTTGGGTCATTTTTTTTAGATTTGGTCCAGTTGACCCACACAGCCTTAAAAATCTTCGTCCTAGAGGCGCTGAAAGGCCGTGTTTGCAATACCGGGTCTTTTATTCTAATTTGAAAAAAAAAACAAGAAAAGAGTCATAAAAATTTTGGGTCACGCTGTTTTGTCAAAAACAGCCGAATGTTCTCGAAAGGGACGTCGGAAGGCTGATTTTGCGTAAACGACCATCTTTGGTCATTCTTTTGGGTTGCGACCAGTTATCCTGCACAACCTTAAAATCTTCATCTCCGAAGTGCTGAAAGGTCGTGTTTGCAAAACCAGGTCTTTTATTATTTGAAAAACAAGAAAAAATAGCCAGTGGTCAAGTGAATACCGTTTGGTTTTTAATTAAAATAAGTCGGCCCGGTTTCGGTGATGTCTTAAACCGTTCTTGCCGAGATAGCCTTAGTGTATCTTTCGGTTGTCGAAGGGCTATTTTCGTAAAAGAACGAACAAGTTTGTGAAAGGTTGTAAAATAATCCTTCCCGGCCTCAAAATTCATATGAAATTGGGAAGGGGCCACATTTGAAAAAATAACCGTTTGGTTGCATTTGTCAAACGGGGAAAGGAACTGGCCGTTTGTCTTTGAGTTTGTAATTCTTTGATTAGAGTATACAGGCTTTTGTAATCAAGTTTGTTTTAATATGAAAATTGAAAAAAAATGTTTTATTATTATTTATCTTTTATTAGTCCGAACTACGTAACATCTGATTCATGCGGGGTCATGATACGTAGGCAATCTCCATAAGATTCGACCACAACAAAAAAAATGAAAAAAAAACCGAAAAAAAGAAAGAAAAATGAAATAAAAAAGAAAAAAGGGAAAAAGATGTTGTTAATAATGAGGACCGACTGAGTCCATTCTAACTTGTTTTGTTTTTAATCGCAAAGAAAGTGAAGGTGGTTGGTTTGTGGTAAGCCGGAAACACAAGATCCAGGAAAACCTGATTGTGATTCAAGACAATGACACCCAGAATATCGTGCAAAATCCTTTACCTGCACATCATGATACACACTTTGCGGGGATAAGGCTTGATAACAGAAGCACTCGAATCCTATCGGGGACTTGTTGACTAAAGTTGATGATATTGAAGTTGGCAATGGTCTGGGCAATACTGATGCGAAGCTCAGTGGCTAAGATGTCGGTTTTGATAAAGTGGGAGGACGCTCCGTTCCTTGGTTAGCAAGAGAGAAGCTTTTGGTGGCTTATTTTGTTGTCATTTCTGTTTTCCGGATTATTTGGGTTGTAATTCGGATATTGTCTTGTGTCAAACTTTCTTATCTTTCCATTTTGTCATAGTGGTTTGTTTAAGTTTTGTCCAGGTTGTTTTAGGATTTTATTCTGGTTTGTTTTTGTTTGTTTTGTTATTCAAACCATTTCACCAGTAGTCTAATGCAAAATCCGATCTTTTATTATTTCCAGTCATCTTTTTGTTTAGTCCTTTTATCATTTTTGTTCAGCGCCGATTCTCGTGACATGACACGCGCACACAGTTTGGGCCTAATCTTAAAAGTTAATCATAAAACCCCGGAAAGGTGATCAGAACGTTTAAAGGAAATAAGGACGGTTTGAGATTATTCGGAGCTCGAGTCATGTGGAACTAGGGCAAGTAAAACACAAAGAAAACCGTTAAAAGCAAGATTCGCCAAATTGGCATGAGGGTCGTTCATGATAATGAGGGTGAGAGTGTCGCCCGACGGTGCTTTAGAAATGACAAATGCAAAAGCAAATGTGTGAATATAATTGTCAAGTCCAGCACCCTCAGAAGAGGCTACAAATCTTTGTGTTGTTTACACTTGGCATGTTTTGAAGACTGGAATGACGAAGGCATTTTGTTCTGCTACCTAAACACTTTATCCTTCGTTACCCCTTTTGAGCTTTATTTGTTTTTTTTTTCATGCCCCTCATTCGGAATCGGTAACAACATGTTAGAAACACAAACGTGGAAGAAGAAAAAAAGAAAAGAAGAAAAAAAAACAACAAAAGAGAAAATAATGAAAAGAAAAGAAAAATGATAACAAAAACAAAAGAAAGTCAGAAGAAAACAAAGGAATTGGGAACTACGTTCGACCTGATTCCTCAAAAAGGATACGTAGGCGCCTCACGGCTCGGTCATAATGTAATAAAAAATTTTAAAAAAAAATCCCCAAGCAAGAAACCGGGGCAAGGGTTACGCTTGTTGTAAACAAATATGGTTCTGAAGGTTGTAATTTTGAACCCCAAATTGATTTGTTTTTTAGCCTTTAATACCCTTTCTTTCTAGCCTATCCAAAAACCCACATTACGGTCCAAAGAAAGACCTTCTGACCAGTCTTCAAAAGATGCCAAGTCAGACAAATGAGAGTCTTACCGATGAACATAACACTCTGATCCACATCAGAAAGGACTCTAATCCCCAGCAGAGAGAGTCATATCGGCAACACTCCAAATCCCCATCTGGAAAATGATACAAATGAGAGAGTCTTATCGGTGAAAATCTTCACGAGCACCATAAGGCGATGAAAGCTGAGAGAAAAACCAAAATGAGAGAGGCTTGATAGTGAAAACCCTTCGGGCACTACAAGTCGAATAAGATTGAGAATCAGATGGGGAATCGCCAAATGAAGATCTTGAAAGACGATTGACGGCGGAGGATAGGCCACATGTGCATGTCATGACCATTAAAGTCAATATCTGCGTTTGATAGGTTTTTATTTATAGTTTCTCTTGTTAAAGAGTCATCTTTTTCATTTGTCTTTTATTCTGTTCCTTTTTATCTTTCTCCTTTCATAGAAAAATTCCCCAGTAGAGTCTGTTTGGTCAGAACAAGCGAGAAATGACTTCAAAATATGCCATCAGCTTTCCAATTATGCAAGATGAGATCTGACTAGTACATCCAAGTGGTATAGTCAGCAAGGAACAAGCGCGAGGCCAGTGTCAAGAAAGATATCCCCAGCAAAAGGGAATTGACAAAAGGATTGACGAGTGTCAAGAGGGATATCCTTGCCGAAATCAAAGGTTATAAACCTCAAGGCCAAGGCTCGTGGACAAATCAAGTAGAGCAACGGGCATGATTTGGGAAATTCATACGATACTAAAAGGTCGGGGAAATGCCAGTTTCCGAGCTATGCCACAAAAGAAGAGGGATATCCCCAGCAGAAAGGGATCATCCCCAGCAAATAATATCATTCCCAGCAAGTTTTTTGGAACGCAGAGAAGGGAAGGAGAAATGGAAAAGCCATCCCAAGTAGGAGTATCACAACCAACCACCACAGTCAAATCCTAAAAGGAAATGGCATTGATGGCCGAAAGGCATGCCATAAGGGAGACCGTCAAACTGGGGAAGAAAATTTTCCTTTCATTTAGAAAATTTTCTGGAAGTCAGATACTCATTCGGGGAAGAATAAAGATAACACCAGTCTCAAGGGAAGTGGTCTTTAAACCAGTTTTACCCCCAGCATAACAAGTTTTAATAAAGGAAGTTGTTCCCTAGCGGACAGAACAAAAGGATAAAACTTGTGCTCGGAAAAAACAAAAGGCCAGTATCATTCCCAGCAACCTTCAGAAGAGTGAAACACTAGTTTTGAAAGAATCAAAATCTCCCAGCAGTGTTATCCTCAACAGCGTTATCCCCGGCTGATAACATTTTATCCCCAGCAATGTTGAGAGAGAAAAGTTTTGAAGGAAGTAGCTTTGGAGAAAAGGGGAAGAAAGGAGACTCCCCAATAATATTATTCCCCAACAGGTAAGTAAATAATTCCCCAGCAGTGTTATCCCCAGCAGATCATCTCAATGAACATGCACGATCTTCAAGTTACATCGGCTGTCATGAAATGCGTGAGGTCAGATAAGGAGACCGGGAAAATGGTTAAGAGGTTTGGGAATGATGAATCGTCAAGAAGGGCGGAAGGTATCAGCCCAAGTTTCAAGATAGACAGACAATGCATAGATGGAGAATGGTTGATGGCATCCCCAGCAGGAGTATCGCAACGAACCATCACATTTAAACTGACCAAATTTTCTTTGATTTGAAGCAGGGTCAGGGAATGCTACCGATGACAAAAAGATGCTCCACAAGAAAGATGGGCAAACTGGGGCAGGAAATTTTCGTTCATTTCGAGAATTTTCGGGAAAGTATAACACAAGTTTGGTGAAAAGCGGTATCCCCAACAGTTTTTCGGGGAAAGGCAAAACGAGTTTTAAGGGAGGTAGTCTTCGAAGGAAGAAGCTAATAAAATAATAATAAAAAAGAAAAAAAGAAAAAAAAACAACAACCAGTTTTGCAAAAGGAAACAGTTTGCAGAGAAATGAAACATCCTGCTTAAAGGAAGTAGTGTTGGAAAGAGTAAGATAACATATTTTACTCAGCAGAGTTATCCTCAGCAGTGTTATCCCCAGCAGATCATCGAGATGAATAAGCATCCTCGACAGATTTTCGACCAAGTTTCAAGAGGGTCGGACAACACAGAGTGGGGAAGGAAGAAAAGGAAAATTCATCCCCAACAAGTTTTGATAGCATAATGAAACACAGAGCGGGGAAGGGAGAAAGGGAAAAACCATCCCCAGCAGAAGTGGCACGACCACTCACCATGTTTTAAAAACTAACAAATTTCCTTTGATATGAAGCAGGAAAAGGAAAACTTATTAATGAAGAAAAACATGCCACAAGTAAAAGCATCAAAACTGGGGCAGAAAAATTTCTGCCATTGTCAAAAATTTTCTCGGAGGGACGAGGAAATCAATTCAAGTTTTAAGGGATAGCAAGACAACACGATTTTTGAAAAAAACAGCTGAAGGTAAGTCAATTTCAAGTTTTGAGGATATTTTGGGTTCATCCGCCCTCGAATAGGATATTTTGGGTTCATCCGCCCTCGAATAGGATATTTTGGGTTCATCCTCCCTCGAATAGGATATTTTGGGTTCATCCGCCCTCGAATAGGATATTTTGGGTTCATCCGCCCTCGAATAGGATATTTTGGGTTCACCCGCCCTCGAATAGGATATTTCGGGTCTATCCGCCCTCGAACAGGATATTGAATTTAATCCTTTCTCCAAAGGATGTTTAATTTCGACCCGAGTGGTCCTGCTTGTATGAACATTGCCAAAACATATGTTTCATAAATCATTGCCAGTGGAAATTTATTTTCAAACTTGTTGTTGAGGTCAGGAGCCCGCCTGAAGAGAGAAATGGCGATTTATTTCTCAAAAGTTGTTGTTGAGGTCAGGAGCCCGCCTGAAGAGAGGAAAGGCGTTTTATTTTTAAAGTTGTTTAAATCTCGCCAACCTAAAGAAAGGAATGACATTTTATTTTCAAAGTTGTTGTTAAAGTCAGGAGCCCGCCTGAAGAGAGGAAAGTCGTTTTATTTTTTAAAAGTTGTTGTTGAGTTCAGGAGCCCCCCTGAAGAGAGGAAAGGCATTTTATTTTTAAAAGTTGTTGAAATCTCGCCAGCCTAAAGAAAGGAATGGCATTTTATTTTCAAAGTTGTTGTTGAAGTCAGGAGCCCGCCTGAAGAGAGGAAAGGCGTTTTATTTTTAAAAGTTGTTGAAATCCCGCCAGCCTAAAGAAAGGAATGGCATTTTATTTTCAAAGTTGTTGTTGAGGTCAGGAGCCCGCCTGAAGAAAGGAATGACATTTTATTTTCAAAGTTGTTGTTGAAGTCAGGAGCCCTCCTGAAGAGAGGAATGACATTTTATTTTCGAAGTTGTTATTGAGGTCAGGAGCCCGCCTGAAGAAAGGAAAGACGTTTTATTTTTTAAAAGTTGATGAAATCTCGCCAGCCTAAAGGAAGGAATGGCATTTTATTATTGAGGTCAGGAGCCCGCCTGGAGAATGGAGGTGTTAATATTTTCAAAGTTTTTGAGGTCAGGAGCCCGCTTGGAGAATGGAGGTGTTAATATTTTAAAAGTTGTTGAAATCAAGCCAGCCTAAACAAAGGAATGACATTTTAGTTTCAAAGTTGTTGTTGAGGTCAGGTGCTCGCCTGAAGAAAGGAAAGGCGTTTTATTTTTAAAAGTTATTGAAATCTCGCCAACCTAAAGAAAGGAATGGCATTTTATTTTCAAGGTTGTTGTTGAGGTCAGGTGCCCGCCTGAAGAGAGGAAAGGCGTTTTATTTTAAAAGTTGTTGAAATCAAGCCAGCCTAAAGAAAGGAATGGCATTTTATTTTCAAAGTTGTTGTTGAGGTCAGGTGCCCACCTGAAGAAAGGAAAGGCGTTTTATTTTTAAAAGTTGTTGAAATCTCTCCAACCTAAAGAAAGGAATGACATTTTATTTTCAAAGTTTTTGTTGAAGTCAGGAGCCCGCCTGAAGAGAGGAAAGGCGTTTTATTTTTAAAAGTTGTTGAAATCTCGCCAGCCTAAAGAAAGGAATGGCATTTTATTTTCAAAGTTGTTGATGAAGTCAGGAGCCCGCCTGAAGAGAGGAAAGACATTTTATTTTTGAAATCTCGCCAGCCTAAAGAAAGGAATGGCATTTTATTTTCAAAGTTGTTGTTGAAGTCAGGAGCCCGCCTGAAGAGAGGAAAGGCATTTTATTTTAGAAATCTCGCCAGTCTAAAGAAAGGAATGACATTTTATTTTCAAAGTTGTTGTTGAAATCTCGCCAGCCTAAAGAAAGGAATGGCATTTTATTTTCAAAGTTGTTGTTGAGGTCAGGAGCCCGCCTGAAGAGAGGAAAGGCGTTTTATTTTTAAAAGTTGTTGAAATCCCGCCAGCCTAAAGAAAGGAAAGGCGTTTTATTTTCCAAAGTTGTTAATGAAGTCAGGAGCCCGCCTGAAGAGAGGAATGACGAATTTATTTTCAAAGTTGTTGGTTGAAGTTGGGAGCCCACCCATATAATAGAGGAATACATTGCAAGTCAGTAAAGCAGAAGAATCCAACAGGAATCCCCAGCAGGAAACAATAAAAATCCCCAGCACCGGAAAGCGGAAGGTTGCAACAAGAAATCCCAGCGCAAACTCAAGCTCATGAGTCAGAAGGGAGAAAAGACACATCTTGAAAGAAGCGGCCTGTGAACATTGAATTAGGCCCAGCATAACCAATCTGAGGAAGAAAGCCGTATTCCCAGAAGAACCACCGAAAAGCTTAATGAAGGAAGCCATATCCCCAGCGGACCGAACCAGACAGTGAGAATTGGTATTCAGAGAAGCAAAAGGTCGGTGTCATCCCCGTCAGTTCTCGGAAGAAAGAAGCACCGGAATAGACGCAAGCCGACAAGACAGCAAGGCATCAAGAACAAATGGAAGATAGATGGGATCTTGTAATCCGTAGTCTAGCCTAGCTTCTTGATTTTGCTTTTAAGCATGATGTAATAAGGAGATCGGTAAGCAGTAATAACAACATGCAGCAGCAGTAACATTGCAGTCTCATGGTAGTCCCAGCTACCAAAACTTCCCGAACTACATTGACCTGATTCCTGTTTAGCCCAGGATATGTAGGAAACCTCTGAAGCAAAGGTTCGGTTAAATTTTTTTCAAAAAAATGCTTCACATGGAGTACTCAGATGGGCAAAAATCACTCACTTTATTTTTGCACGAAAACCCTTCGTGTCTTCGGGCAAAGAGGGGCAGCTGTAAGCACATGATTTTTGCCCTATGAAAGAATTACTCCAAAAAATTCAAAATAAAACGATTTTCCTTGGTGTGCAATTTTGAGAATTTTTGTATTATTTTTCTTGTATTGTTTGCATTTGTCCGCGCATGTTTATTTTATAAATTAATAAAAAATATTAAAAACAAATACGTAGCATTTGCGTTTAGGATTTAAGTTTACAATTGTTAGTAATTAAGTTTGTTTTACAAAAATAAAAATTACAAAAATAGGCATCTTTTGTATTTTTAGCATTTAATGTCCAATTGTACAATTTTATACTTAATTATTACTTAACGGTGTGTTAATTGTTATTGGGAGTTAATTTGCATTTTTATAAATTAATTTAGTTCCATATGATAATTTAAAGATTTTTAGAATTTAGTTTTAGAAAAATAAAAGAAGAAGGGGAGACGAAAAAGAGGAGGACAGAAAAAAGATAGACAGAGAAAAAAAAAGGGAGAGAACTTGAAGAGGATTTTGGGAGAACATTTTAGGAGAATATTTTAGGAGGAATACATTCTGAAAATCTGAAGAGAGTGTGGTAGAGTTTAAAAAGAGAAAATAAAAACAAAGTGAGAAACGAGTTTAGTTTCGGGTTTAATACACGCGCGGGTTGTTGCTGTTTAGTTTGTTTACATACTTTTGGGTTTGTTCTATTGAGTTGTTCGGTTTTCTTCAAAGTTTTCTGGGCCTTGAACCTGGTTCGAATTGCTGCTGTTGGGTTGCTGTTGTGTTGCTGTGTATTTACACTACTGCTGCTTCTACTGATCTTCATCTTCTTTCCTTGCTTTCCAAATACCAGGTACACAAACTGATACACTGGTTCATCTTGTAAGCCACTCGAAGCATGAATGCAAAAATGAGAAAGATTTGAAGTTGTAATTTAATGTAGACTTTTCTTTCTTTTACTGTCTGTATATAGAACATTATATCCGCTGTCCATGTAAACTTTTTAAACAACTCACTTTCGAAACTTGACTATAATAACTCGAAAGTATGTAAATAAAGTAGGACTTTTTCTTCATTTATTTTAGAGAAAAGGAAAAATAAAAAATGTAGTCATTCTAAGATTATCCTTTTTTTAAAAAAAATAAAAAATAAAGAGACGAGCCTCGCCAAATAAAAATGCAAATTGCGGGGCCCTCACAAAATGTATTTGTTAATTACTTAGAACTCGGGATAGGCCGCTTAGTGAACTCCACGGCCTTACCCAAAATAACAACACGCTAGTTTCTTTAGGACGCGTCTTAATTAATCTTACTTTCTTAAACTCGGGTGCACATTTATGTGACCCAAATCCAAATCTCAGCGGAGTCGAAATATGTCTCTAATCACGGGTACATTGATTGTTACGTGGTTCAAGATGCGTGTCCATGACCTCGCGAATTCCTTTTAAAAATAAGAATGAGATGAGCCTCGCCGAATAAAAACACAAAATTGCGGGGCCCTCAGTAAATATTTGTTTTAAAATTGCTTAGAATTCGGGATGGACCGTTTAGCAAAATTTCACGGCACTACCCAAAGTAAATGATACGCTAGTCGCTTTAGGTGCGCCTTTAATAATTTAATTTTCTTAAACTCGGGTGCACATTTATGTGACCCAAATCCAAATCTCAACGGAGTCGAAATGTGTCTCTAATCACGGGTACATTGATTGTGACGCGGTTCGAGATATATTTTCACAACGTTGCAATTCCCCCAAAAAATAATAATAATAATAATGAAAGCGGTAAAGATTTTAAATCTGCACATAAGTTCATATTTGTATAAAATCAGATAAACAAGCCGAATATGACTGTTGAGCGACCGTGCTAGAACCACGGAACTCGGGAATGCCTAACACCTTCTCCCGGGTTAACAGAATTCCTTATCCGGATTTCTGGTTCGCGGACTGTAATACAAAGTCATTCTTTTCCTCGATTGGGATTAAATTGGTAACTTGGGACACCCTAAATCTCCCAAGTGGCGACTTTGAAATAAATAACCAAATCCCGTTTCGATTGTCCTTTAATTGAAAAAACTCCTTCACCCCTTGCGGGGACGGAAAAAGGAGGTGTGACAATAGTTATATGAGATCACTTAAAAGTTCCTTTGTTATTCTCATAATCTTAACAATGTATAAGTTATTCAAAGACATGTTCATCAAGATTACCATATTAACTAATTTGTACATGATTCTAATTTCAAAATATTAAGAAGCTTATAACTCTAGAGTTTAGTGATCAGTTATGGATTAATGAAACATATAGAAATAATCAACCATAACATATTAGAGACAGTTTTAATTAAAAAGAGACAACATAACAAACATGCTTTCAATTAAAGGGTTAAAAGAGAAGAAATAGATGAGGTTCAATAACCTTCGTTTGGGCAGCAAACCAACTGAGTGTCTTTCTCAGCCGTTAAGAATCAAGAACTCAAACTCCGACCAATGTGAAGCTCAAAATACGGAAAGGAATTAAAAACTAGTTAGACACCCTAGCTTGATTACTACTCAAGACTAACTATTGATATTGTTGTTTATTAGGTGATTATGTGTATATCTTGTGTTGCTAGGTGAGAGCATTAAATCTCCTATTTATAGTAACATTAAACTGCCTTAGGGTTCCACAAATTCAAGCTTGGCGAGTCGAAGATGAACATAAGTTGATGATGGAAGAAAAATTGCACGAAATATCTAAAGACGGGGGGGGGGGAATCAGTGATAGCTTTTACCTGAGAAGAGAGAATTGACCGTTGAAGGTGAAACATATCGGATAAAGCACACAAACCCAGAGGTCATTGCATTTGACCTCTGGTCCTTGAGTAATTATAATGAAATGTTCATGCATGTTTTGATTTGGTCGCAGCATAAGGAAATAGGGATACTCAGAGTTTCATCTTTAAGTCTAGGTTTTCAAATTGGGTCTTTTGAATTTGTATGATAAAACAAGGAGAAATCGGTGAGATTTGCGAGATTTAGAAGAAAAAAGGGAAGATTTTGCATCATGATTCACAACCTTGCATGAATTGGTGCAAGGTTTCATAAATGATTTGGTATGTGAGTAGACAGAATATAGAGAGGAAGAGGAAAGGGGGGCGGGTCAATCGGAAAATTATTAGAGTTTGGGGTAGATTAGGTTGGTTTCTAAAGATTTAAACATGTGGGATTGATTTGGGTCGTTGTATCTCCTGATCAACGGCCCTAGTAATTTGGGCATTAAAAGATTAAAATGAGATAAAATGATGACCGTTGTATTGTTGGATTTGAATGATTGAAATTAAGTCTGATGGAGTATTAAAATTAAAGAAAAACAGAGGTAAAATGAGAGACGTTAATTTATAGGATGGACGGCTTGGATCCATTGTGTTTCTTTTGTGAGTGTTATGGAGCGGTGACGTGGTACGATTTGATTGGGTCGGGGAAGGTGGCACGGGTTGCCACAGTGGAATAGAGAAGCGGTTTGGACTGGGTCAGATTTGAATTGGGCTTGGGTATTGGGCTGGTTTTAGCTTAAAAATAGTCATTTCGCATTTAATTACACAATTGCAAATGTAGTTATTTGGTCTTTAACCTTTTAAAAATTAATTTAATTAAACTTGAATAATTTTAATAAAATAAAATAAGAATTATGATAATCAAATACACTACTAATTACTGTAATTAGTTAATTAACTACTAAATATCTTATTTTCCCATTTACTACACTACTTTCGAATTTATTTTGAAATAATGGGCCATATTGCCAAAATTGAGAAATAAATTTATTAAATTAATTATAAACATATGTGATGAATATGAAATTATTTTAGTAGTTTCAAAAATAGTAAAGATAATCATTTTATGAGTATATAATTACCAAATTACTAATTGATATCATTAATTACTTAATATTTATAGAAAATATATATTACTAATTAGAAAATATCTTTAACATATTTATTGAAAATCAAGAAGTATAAAGAAATTAATTTTAAAAGGAGGGTCAAAATTGATCGTCAACAGCCCCTCTTTGATCGAAGACGACGAAAGAGTTCTCAAGCAAAGAAATCAAACCAAGGCCAAGTTTGTCCCGGCCTTAGACATAAATTACAAGAATGGCATATGAATTTAAGGAAGATTATGAGTTGTAGAACTAGGGAAGGAGTTAAGAAAAATTCTGAGAGAATTTTGAAGAGTGGGGTCCAATTCTGGCATTTAATTGCTTACATACCTCGGTCTTAATGAGGATCAGGCCTCATGTTGTTTTGGAATGATGATTTAGAGAAGACGATGCTTGCAGGAATTGCCTCAGCATTGTATTATGACAATACTGCGGGACAGAAAATTTTGGTACCATGGTAGCTCTGAATTGCAGCTTGATTTGAAAGATTTGAAGAATTAGAGTTCCACTAATTGAATTTGAGTTTGAGTTTTGATCCTTCTATGGCTTATGAGTTTGTTGTCCCTCATAGCATTGTATCTTGGTTTGCAGCTTAGAAGAAGTTTCACATCGTGATGTTTGGTCATACAAAAACAAAACATACGCATACCCATATAACGTAATGCAGATATGTTAAAATGTAATGTAAATGATGCAAGGATGATGATGCTTGACTGTCAGCTAGCAGTTATTTGTGATCTAGACAATGAGATACTTGAATTTGCCTCAATTTTAGCTGGGTTGCGTATCGTTTTTCAGCTGCCGGAGCATTAAGTCTTCTCACATTGGGAGTATCTCCGCGCGATGGGAGTAGTTGACTGAAAAATATAAAATGTATCTCTATGTGACGGAGTTTCTAACTTGAAATGTAAAGTATCTCCACGTGATGAGAGTAATTGCATCAGAATGTAAATTATCTTCAAACGATAGGAGTTTTTGGCTTACAAAATGTAAGACGTACGTAATCTCCATGAGCAAAAAGTCAAAACATTCGAGATAAAAAAGAAATAAGGAGCATGCCCAAGACGTACTCTTGACTGTAAAACTAAATGCGGTCGTTGATCGGCAGAACGTTGGCGATGGTGTTTGCGACTATCTACTTTTAATTTCTGATATGGTAGAGTAACTTCATGAAATGCTCCAGTTGGCATAGCAAACAGTTTGCTATATACAAGGCTTTGCTTGGCAAAGCTGATGGCTCGATTTGTACTGGACGCTCTGATTGATTGACCTGGCGGTTTGCTATGTACATGGCTCCGGTTATTGGGGTCAGCGGCTCGCTATGTACAAAATGCTCCGCTTGGTTGAGCAGATAGTTTACTATTTACAACATTCTTCGATCGCATCGGCGGCTTGGTTCCATAATACCTACAAAGGACTTGATTGTTAGACTTCAGCTATATGAGGAAAATGTTAAATTATAAAATAGAGATCATAGTTATGAGAGAGTAGCAGATTCGTTATTGCCCCCAGCATGCCCCAGAATTTCTTCGTATCTTATTTGTCCTGCATTCAAAGAAATTCTTGGGGGGGGGGGAGGTGTTGGTTTATGTTGGCCATTGTCCTGGCTTTGCCTCGGGCCTGGTGAGCTTATGCCATGAAGTTCGATAGGTGGAATGAAGTTGATTTTTAGAAAAGGTTTTGAATATCATCCATTTTTATGGCAACTATCATCGTTAGGGATTATGACATGTTTAGAAATTCCTTCAGACACAAACATTGTTTGTAGAAGACTGTGTCCCGTTAACGTCATTTCTCAGAGATGACCCTGATGACGTAGCTTCTTGCCGATGCGATTTCATCCGTAATCTAAATAAATGTGTTACAAAGGTTTTCCTAGGGTTATGACTAAACCTTTTTAGGGTGCCAACGTATCCAAAATAGAATCAGGTCTAAACATAGTTTGTCGGTAATGATAAAGAAATTATGATGATAACAGAGTGTGACTCAGGAAGCCTACATATTCAAATAGAATCACTTCAAAACGTAGTTCGATTATAATAGATACAAAATGATGAGATTGAAAATGAAGTGTCCGAGTTTGACTCAGAATGCTTACATATCCAAATGGAATCATGAGAGAACGTAGTTCAATTACAATAGATAACTAAATTCGATGAGGACTGCCTATGTATTCCTGCCAAAGGAAATCAAGTCATCGCAAAGTCATGAATACATACAAAATAATGTTCGGATTTCCTCTTACAAAAGAAGAGGGGGGAGAGATACCGGACCCTATGTGGGTTTCCTATGTATCCCTCTGCGGGAAGTCAAGCGGGGCATAGTTTTGCTACAACCAAAACCTAACTCTACTGTATTTAAATGTATTATCTCTTGATTGCATCTGAGTTAATAGGCTTCGTACTGACTCTTCCGTCCATCTCTACTAAGATTAGAGCTCCTCCCTACAATACTCGATGGACCACGCAAGGACCTTGCCAATTTGGTGCAAACTTCCCCTTGGCTTCTTCTTGATGAGGGAATATCTTCTTCAAGACCAACTACCTTGGTTTATATTTACGTTGTTTCACCCTCTTGTTGAATGCACTGGCCATCTGCGTCCGTTCTCTTCTCATCAATGAGCATGAGTTGCTCCTGCCTGACATGTATCCATTATATGTCATCTAACTTGGCTTCCTGAATGACTCTCAAGGATGGTATCTCAACCTTTGCGGGTATTGCAACTTCAATGCCATATACCAACATGTAAGGCGCTACCCCAGTGGAGGTTCTCATGGTGGTCCGATAACCTAACAGGGTGAAGGATAACTTCTCGTTCCACTGCCTATGATTGTCCAATATTTTTCATAGAACCTTTTTGATATTTATGTTGGCTGCTTCAACTGCTTCATTCATTTGCAGTCTATAAGCTGTACGACGGATGATTCTAAATTTTTCACAAATTTCTCTCATGAGATCACTGTTGAGATTGACTGCATTTTCAGTGATGATTGACTCATGTATCCCAAATCAGCAGACTATACTGTTACGGAAGAACTTTTCCACTACTTTTTCGTGACGGCCTTGTATGTAAAGCTTTGTCCCATTTGGTTAAGTAGTCAATGGCTACCAAGATGAAACGGTATCCCTTTGATGCAGCAGGATCTGTAGGTCCAATTACATCTATTCCCCAAACGACAAACGGCCAAGGTGAACCCATTATATTAAACTCATTAGGTGGAACTCGGATAAAATCCCCGTGAATCTGGCACTAGTGACACTTCTGCACATAGTGAATGTTATCTCTTTCCATGGTCAACCAAAAGCAACTGGCTCTTAAAATCTTCTTGGCTAGTGAAGCCATTCATGTGAGATCCATATGTTCCCTCTTGCATTTCTTCTAGCAAACCGGTTGCTTCAGCAGCATCTACACACCTTAATAGACCTAAGTTCGGGGTTCTCCTATACAGGACTTTCCCATTAAAATGACTCGATCGGTCGTTTTGAGCATTTAAATTTCGCTCGGTAGTTTGGGAGCACGAGTAGCTCTGTATGATGTATTAGGACTTTTGTGTAAAATTTGAATTCTTTCCGAGATGATTTGATATGTATCGGCGCGAGTTTTTGGAAGTCGAAAGTTCATTAAGTTTGATTTGAGGCACATTTTGTCGTTTCAATATTGTTATGCATGATTTGAGGCCTCAAGTTGGTCCATGTTAGGTTATGGGAGTTGTTGGTATGTTCATACGGTGTCCCGGGGGGCTCGAGTGAGTTTTGGATAGGTTTGGGCTGCGTTGTGCTCGTTTTTCATATCTTTCAACATCGTTTCTTCAAGCATAAATGGTACCACATTAAGCAAATGATCTTCGATTTATGTTTTGATTGAAGTATTAGATACGTATCGTAATTACTGAGTCATATAAAAAAATCGTTGAATTTGGACATCGCATGAGGAATTTATAGTCATTTTACTAAGAATTGGGTTGCCAGATTTTTCAGATAAATTATGCAATGGCCACTTAACTCGTATTTAAAAATCTGCACTATTTGCAAATATTGAAACCAACATATCTCCTTCATTATAAGGTCAAATAGAGTGATTCAAAAGCCTAACTTGACTAAAATTTCACAAGTAATCTATTAAAGGCATAAAAGTGAATTTTGAGAATGTTTGGCATGAGAAACGAGGTAGAATATCTAACAAAAAAAATATAAAACAATGGTTTGTTCATTTGGTCATATTTTGAGTTGGGGAGCTCGGATTTGGGCGATTTTCACCATATGGATCGGGGTAAGTATACTCTACTCGATTTTAATTATATTTCATGAATCTATCTTCGTTTTTTAGGATTTGATTAATGATTTCAAAGTAAAATTTGGGGGGGGGGTGGCCTAAAGTTTCATAAAGTTAATTTTAAGTTTTGAACATCGATTCGGAGTCGGATTTGAGTGAAATTAGTATGGTTGGACTCATAATTGAATGGGTTATCAGATTTTGTGAGTTTTGTCGGGTTTCGAGGTGCGGGTCCAGGTTGGGCTTTTTGGCCGATTTTGGGCTTTTAATTAAATATTCGACCTTTTTCAATTGGGATTGGTTCCTTTAGCATTGTTTGATGTATTTGAGTTGTTTTTGGTCAGTTTCGAGCCGTTCAGAGCTCGAAACGTGCGAGATAGCATTTTTGGACCATTACTTTGCTTGCTCGGTATTGGGATTGGCTTGTTCGAGGTAAGTAACTCTTCTAAATTTAGTGTTGAGGGTATGAAATCCCACAATACGTGTTATGTGATTTGTGTTGAGGTTACTCACATGATAGGTGACGGGTGTGTGGGTGTGCACCCTGTGAATTGGGACTCTAAGGTTCCTATGGAACTGTATAGTGGCCCTATATTGTTGTTATATGTGTCGCCATCATGTGATATAGTAAGTGAGTTGTCATCCATGTTAGATATCATGTTTAGACTAATGTCGATATTGTTTGGACCCACTGAGGTCATTTCTGCCATGGAATTATATGCTTTCATTATTTTATATACTCAGTCATACACACTAATATGCATATCATATCTCAGTCTCTGTTGTTATTCATTGATACATCACCTCATCATATTCGGGCTAGTTTCATGACATAGTGATCTCGAGAGAGAGAGAGACTAGAGAAAATGATGACTGAGTGAGGCCGAGGGCCTGATTTTAAGGATATTTATAAGTGAGGCCGAGGGCCTGATTGTGATTTTTATTTTTGGGATCGGGTTGCACACTGCATCGTGTTTATTTTTGGGAGCGGGCTGCACGCCGCAGCATGTTTGATATAGGCTGAGGGCCTCGCTGATTTATGCCATGATTGGCTTGATATAGTGCTTGGGATGAAGGAGCCCCTCCGGAATCTGTACACACCCTAGTGAGCGCAGGTACCTACTAAGTGATGATTGCCCGAGGGGCTGTATATGAGTGATGATTGCCCGAGGGGCTGTATATGAGTGTTGATTGCCCGAGGGGATATATATGAGTGATGTTTGCCCGAGGGGCTGTATATGAGTGATTGGGTGGACTGAGTGACTAGGAGGACTGAGTTAATTAATGCTCTGAGAGCTTGCATATGGTTTTATCACTGAGTTGCATCGCATTTGACATGCACACTTGACATACATGCATAGAAATGCATTTTCTTCTCATATTATATGGTATCACGACATTCATGACTTTTTATAACATTGGTATGTGGGTATAGAGAAGTGTTTTTGCAATTATTATTTGGAAAGAAAATGAAACCTCTTACTTATTGTTGAAAGGATTTTGAGAAAAATCACAATTTTCAAACTTACCTGTATTTTTGGCATTTTCGACAAAAGAATTGAGTTTCTCCAAAAATATTTGAAAAGCATGCCTATTTTTCTGAAACTGTGAACAAATTAAGCCCTTTTTACTTCTGAGATCCCCCTCTTATTACTTGTATTATGTTGTTATGGATTGTTGTAGAATACCGGTATTGGACCTGACCTCGTGATAGCTTGTCACTATTTTCAACCTAAGGTTAGGTTTTTTACTTACTTAGTACATGGGGTTGGTTGTACTGATACTATACTTATGCATATTGTGTGTATATGTTGGCTGTAATTGTTGTTGTGTTCGATGGTTGCTAGATTTGAAGATGTACCCGCGTCCATGTTGCAGCAGCCTCCGTTGTTCGGGGTAGCCTTAGATTAAATTGTGTTGTTTATGTATTTTTTAAACAAACTATGTATTTATTTCATTTCCGCTTTCTGAACTCTATTCTTAGAAGCTCATTACTTGTACTACCAGTCCTTAGAGAAATGTAATAGATTCACATAATTTATTCTGTTTAATTGACTTGTTAACAATTATTGAAATTTGGCTTACCTGACGAGTTGGGTTAGGTGCCATCACGACTAGCGAATTTTGGGTCGTGACACCCGTTGAGCAAAAGGTGATTTGCTAGCCTTCTTAGCGCTCGCTTCTGACCACTGGTGGCATTCTCTAGGCACTCTCTTGTCTCCAGAAACCTCTTGATGGCGTAATACCACAGCTTACCATCAGGCTCTTCATCTATATAGAAACAATACGCATACTGAACCCTTACTTCTATCTCAATACGATCGATATAATTCTTATTCGGATGTTGGATTATGGATGACAAGGTTGCGAGAGATTTAGCAAACTCGTTCTCTATCCTAGCAATGTGTTTGAACTCGATCTTGGTGACTTTCTTGCACAGATCTTTTACCCAAGGATGCATGCTTCACGATCGGCCATATTATTAGTGTAGGAGAACCTTATCTTTACTGATACCGAGTAATATTGTCCTAATTCTGAAATTAAGACGGTCTCGATTCCTACTCATTTGAAATTTGCGGATCCCTCAAAGAACATTCTCCATCATGGGTGTGACTTTGCGATTTCTTCTCCGGCGAACAACACTTTTTCATTCGGAATGTATGTAGTAAGCAGCTCATAATCCTTCTCCACCAGGTTCTTTGTAAGGTGATCGGTTAAAGCTTGTCCTTTGATGGCCTTTTGTGTTACGTATACAATGTCGAACTCTCTTAGATGAATCTGCCATTTGGCTAGTTTTCCTATAGGCTTCAGCTCTTGAAAGATATACCTGAGCGGGTCAAGCCGGGATATTAGAGGTGTGGTGTATGCTGACATGTAGTGCCTCAACGACTGGGCGATTCAAGTTAGAGCATAGTAGGTACGCTATATCAGAGTGTATTTGGCTTCACATGGTGTAAAAATCTTGGTCAGGTAGTATATCGCATGTTCTTTCCTCTCGGTCTCATCGTGTTGCCCTAACACGCATCCAAATGTATTGTCCAAAATAGACAAACATAAAAATAATGTCTTCTTGAGGTCGGGGGGACCCAATACCGGTAAATTCGACAAGTACTCCTTGATCTTGTTGAAAGTTCTCTAACACTCTTTTGTCCATCTCGTAGAAGCATCCTTTTTCAACAGCTTGGAGATGGGCTCACAAATTACCGTAGACTGGGCTATGAATCTACTGATGCAATTTAATCTGCCAAGGAGACTCATCACATCCTTCTTTCTATTAGGCAGCAGTAAGTCTTGAATGGCTTTGATCTTTGAAGGATCTAACTCTATCCCTTTCCTTCTCACAATGAAACCTAACAGTTTCCTGACGGGGACTCCAATGCACATTTTACGAGATTCAACTTTAGATTGTATCTTTACAAATGTTTGAAAAACTTCTTGAGGCCGTCAAAAGTTCTACACTCTTTCGAGATTTGATGATGACATCATCAACATATACCTCAATTTCATTGTGGATTATTTCGTGAAAGAGGGTCAAAATGGCCCTCGTGTAAGTAGCACTGGTGTTCTTGAGGCCGAATGGCATGACTCTGTAGCAATAAACTCCCCAAGGCATAGTGACTATTGTCTTCTCCACATCAAGATCTGATGGTACCTGGCGAAACAACCCATGTATGACTGTAGCTTGTGCTTTGCATAATTTTCAATGAGGATATGATATTGTAAAGGGAAATCGTCCTTTGGACTGGCCTTGTTAAGATCTCGATAGTCCACACATATCTTGATCTTCCCATCTTTCTTTGGCACCGGTACGATATTTTCCAATCATGTGGGCTAATTGGTGACCCTCAGCATGTTTGCCTCTATCTGCTTGGTCACTTCTTCTTTTATACTGAAACTCAAATTCGGCTTGAACTTTCTAGGTTTTTGTTTTACTAAAGGTCTGGCAGGATTGGTGGAAAATTGATGCGAGACAATGTCGGTACTCAATCCAGGCATGTCGTCATATGACCATGCGAATATGTCGATGTATTGTCGGAGGAGCTCGACCAGTTCTTCTTTCTTCTTTCTTCTTTGTCTATAAATAGATGTCGATTCGAGTTTCTTTCGCATCTTCTTCGCTTCCCAGGTTGACCACTTCAGTCTCTTCAAGGTTAGTCTTCTTTTGGCTTTCCAATTTCTCGATCTCTAGTGGGAGATTATATGGAATCATGTTTTTGTCATACTCCTTGTAGTTTGGATCACATTGCTCGAGGGTTTTGTTATATGTCATAACCACGAAACGCATTTTTTTATCGTTTTGATTACCGAAAAATAAAAACTAAGTATAAATGAAGCGATAAATAAATTTATAGTGATTTAAGAAAATAAATTTTATTTCATTAAAAGGGAACATCTAAGCGTTCAAGGAGGCAATTGACAAAAGAGTACAAGCAAGGTTCAAGCCTCAATTGACCATGCATTGTTTCAAAAGTTTTACAATTCCACACTACCAAGACTCTCGGTGAACTAGAGACGGGCTAGTGGTCCAAATATGGAAGTCCTCTCCTGGTTCGGCATCTCGAATTGTCGGTGTATTAATAGCAACTTTGTCACAGCATTCCACGATTATGGTCGCAAACGGCCTTCACATTCCATCAATAATGTCGCCCTCTAGTGTTGGGCTATGACCCAGACCCAAAACGGGCTCTGGCCCAAAAGCCTTCTTCTCAAAGCCATCGGTGTAAGTCTTCCCAGTTAGAGGCTGATATCCCAAATCGACTCTACCTTTCTATCCTCTTGGCTCAATTAGCTCTGTTATCTCGTCTTATCGGGCTCCCAACCTGGTCCCTAGTCGATACCCATACTTCATCAATTCTCTTATAGCCATCTTTGATCTGTATGGTGACTGCATACCCAAATTATGCTCAGTCTCCTCTATCTTAGTGGTCTGCATGATCTCGACCGTATGAAAAATGGCCATGTCTAATCTTTCTGTGAGCAGAACTACATGTTCTAGATAAGCTGACTGGCTTTATTCTCCATGAACTACAATCTCTTGGCAACCCCACCCGAACTTTATGCACTGATGAAGGGTGGATGGAACTGCTCCTGCCATATGTATCCAAGGTTTCTTAGCAACAAATTATATGAGGATGAAATATCCATTACTTGGAACAGTACTGGGAATTCAACTGGTCCAATTTGCAGAGCTAAGTAGATTTACGTATTTTTGCGACCCGTCGAAAGCTCTCACCCTCACATGGTTTTCTTTTCACTTCTCTCAGATAAATACCTAACTCTTATAGAATAGAGAGGGGCAGATATTGGCTCTGAATCCTCCATCACCAAGTACTCAGGACACCACTTTATCCCCGCACTTAATGGTAATGTGTAAGGCCTTGTTATTACTCATGTCCTCTACTAGAAGTTCATCTCTTTGGAAGGTAATCATGTTCGGCTCGACCATCTTCCTGATGGTCGCTGTCAGTGCCTCACTAGTAGTGTTGCTTAGCAAGTTCACTCCACTTTACACCTTCATCAAGGCATCTTTATGATTGTCAAAACTCATTAGCAAGTCCATGATCGATATATGTGCAAGGGTCTTCTTCAATTGCTCCTCCATAGAGTATTCTACCGCTGACATCTTCTTCCAAAATTCTGTGAACTCATCATCTATTATATTCATCCTCTAAATATGTTCCCTTCCTAGTTTTCCTTGGTTTACCTCATTCGGAGCGTAACACCTCCCTGACCTGGTCATTCTATGAGCCGTTACGGAATATGTCATCTTGCCTTTCCATTTCTGTTGATATGTCCATGGGACTATCTTGTATTACTAATCCTCCTCACTCTTGATAATGGAGGTGTACTATTGCTGGTATGTCTAGACCATCACTGGAGGTTTTAACTATATGGTGAACATCAGAGTTCTTCAAGGTGGAACCTATGCAGCCTTAGTTTTCCTATTGTGACGATAGACCTTTTTCAAGTCATACTCTTCATCAAGGGTGATCATATTAGCTCCTTGATTCTGGTGGTTTGGCAGTAGGTTACAGTTCACATTGGGCGAAGCTAGGTTGCCCTAAATGGCTCCATTTTTTATCAGCGACTCAATTTCATTCTTCAGTTTGAAGCAATCCTCAGTATCATGTCTCGGTACACCTGAATGGTAGATGCACCATTTAGTCACATCAAAGTATTTTAAAGGATGCTCAGGAATCCTCCCTTCCACCAAATTTATCAAGCCAGCTCTCCTCAATCTTTCAAACAATTTATCCAAAGGTTCAGCAGTCGGGGTGTAGTTTTTGTGACCTCTTTCTTCAAAATTTAGGTGAGGTCGGGGTGCATAAGTGGGTCAATTTTGATGAGTGCTGGTATAACATATAGCGTATGGTCGTGGTGGATTTGGACTTATATGGGCACGAGGTGGGTAATATTGAGGTTGGGTATTATAGTATGGTTGCATGTTGTATACTGGAGCATAAGTAGGTGGGTGTGGAGGATGGGTGTTCAGAGAGTAAAAGTTGTTTCCATGGGGTGAATCGGACTGGTTATAGGAAGCGATTGTTGATACCTCTTCTTTCTTCTTCCTTCCACTGCCTATCAAACCGGATTGAATTGCTTTGCTAACTGCTTGCAATGCGGCCATAGATTGTATTTTGCCAAATTAATGCCTTCCTCTAAATAGTCTCTCATCTTAACAAGTTCGGAGTACTTCTTCCCCATCATGCCCATCATCTTTTCAAAGTAGATTTTTTATTGAGCCCTAATGAAGTACTTGGTCAGCTTGTTGTCATCTAGTGGGGGTTGGGTCCTAGCAGCCTGCGGCCTCCAACGACAGGCAAATATTCCTAAAATGATTCTTATAGATTTTTCTGTAAATTTACCAGGGAGAACCTATCAGCATAATTTTTGTGTTGAACCGGAAATGGTTCAAGAAATATTCTGCCATATCCTGCCACTTTCTCCAACTTCTGGGATCCTGGCGGGTGTACCAAGTGAGTGCCTCTCCTGTCAAACTTCTCATAAATTGCTTCATCCTTAACTTCTAATTTCTTCCTACTCTAACTAGATTATCACTGTAGGCTCTCAAGTGTGCATGAGGACCACCTGTCCCATCAAAGATGTCACATTTTTTAGGCTTGTACCCTAGTGGCATGTCCACATCAGGGTGTGTACATAGATCCTCGTAATATAGACTTGCATTCTCTCGAGCGACCTAAAGGTTCTTCATTTGTTTACTCAGTGCCTCTAGTTGTTCGGATACTGACTCTCCCTCTTTATACATAGCGCCCTTCTCCATTATGGAATACCGATCAACTTCATAAGGTAACCTGGCCGTGACGGGGGCTGTGAAGGTGGGTTCTGAAATGGAATATATGGGATGAACATATCGCTCGTGTGTAATGGTATGTGTCGTAGGTATGTGCTATTTTGATTGTTGGTAAAGGTAACGTCATCATGAGGAGGGTTATGAACTATATTGGTAGCGACTGGGGGGTTTTGCAGTGTCTGGACATAATTGGTACCTAAGGAGTATGTATAGGAGAATATGGTGGGTTTTCAGGGGTTACAGGGGTATAATATGGGTTGTAGTGACGAAAGTTGGGATATTGTTTGCTTGACGGGTAGTTAAAGGAAAGTGATAGGGGATAGAATCTAGTGAAGAAATGCGGGGTGGTTGTGGGAGCGTCGTTACATCTAGATGCACCAATTCCCGAATGTTTTGTATTTCCTCTCTCAATGATTACATCTTGTGTGCCATCCTAGCAACATGTTCGTCGTTCCAAGTATCGTCCTTTTTCTCCCAATTTCCGGGGCTATCGACTATTACCAAAGCATGTTTGGTCATCTTATTAATGGCAAACATCTTCACGTTAAATCTTAAGTTGTATGGTGGTTCCACCATTTTTTGGGTCATCACAAACCAACTGCTTCTTCTATAGGGAATAATGCAAGAAAAAAAGAGCAGAAGTGAGTTCTAGTGTTTGCACAAATATGAGTACATAGAGAAGTTACTTCAAGTATTCAAATAAGAGTGTTTCCTCATGTGCGAGTGACCTCTCTTTGCTGGATGTGGGCCTAAGTCATGAATATTTGGCAAACAATTAGATTCGACACGTTTAGATCCAAAACGAACTTTTGATTTTCAATTATAATATTTGGATCGTAATAGATGGGAGCAAGAATTACAACATTATTTTTTCACATCCATAAGATAACATTGGCTCAACAGACTTGCCCTTAGAGAAATGAAAGAGTTCGGTATAAAGGATAAAAGGCAGGAAAAGGGTGAAATCAATCATCCACTAGTAGCCATCCCTAGAATCATCTCCCATATTTTCTTCCTCTTCCAGTTCCTTTTCTGGGTCTTCTTCAAATTCTTCTTCTTCATCATAATTGAACTCTGTCTCTTCTTCTAGATCTTCTTCTTTAGGTTCTGTCTCATACTCAATTTGTATACATTCGACCACTCGGTCATCATCCTTTAGAGGTGGTAGCATATAATCAACAGATCCTAGCACCACTTGGGGATGCATGGAGGTAGTCACAAGGTAGTGAGGCAAGATCTCGTGATAGATTTACAAGGCTATTGCTGCATCTTTTAACCAAGTTATTCCTTTCCTGCTTGGTCGAGCCAGCTCATCCTCTTCATTGAACCAGACATTGTATTCTGGAGTGTATCAGGAATTCTTACTCATTGGAATCATAATAAAATTATCCCACTCCTCATGCAGTCTCTTTATCCTTTGTATTGGGATCTGCCCATTGTACTCGCCTTCATACATAGTCATCCTCGTCTAAAGGGGTACATCCTGGATCAGACCAAACCGCCTGAGAAATTATCGGGGTGCATACTCAATAAACAACAAGCCTAACCTCGGGCTAAAAGCAGTGAAGAGCTTGGCAATTTCCCAACATCCAAAGTCAATAACTAATAATAACAATATAGAATAATAATGGCAAAGAGTAGTAACTTAAGCAACATTAATTTAAAACTTTTCACAAACATCAAAAAAATGGGCATGCTTTTGAGGAATAAATATAAAGTCATGAATTCTTTCACATAGTTTTCTAACCATGGTGTTTTTAGCTTAACAATATTTTTCTGTCCAAAATTCCAAATAAGGACATCTAGCCATCAAACATAGAAGAAGAATCACAACTCGGGACCTGCGTGGCGAGTAAACATGCTAGAATCAATAAATGCGCATTTAATTCATCAAGTATATTATATCTCAGCACATGTACAATGCCTGGCACAACTTCCTCTGAACCCTAACACACAATATCATCACTCAGCACTATGCGGGTACCTGACATACTCACTCAAGCACATACATATGACTCACTCTGAATGCCATACTCTAGAGGGATAGATCCTTGCCTAAGCATTGATCAAATATAATCCAACAATCAATATTACATAGCCTAATCATGGGGCTTGGTGCACGCATCGGCCCCTAGTGATTACCACTTAGCCCAATATGGGGCATGGGATATGTGTCACCTCAAAATCAATACCAAATAGTTTGTATGGCCCAAGCTCAATCATCAACCGCTCGAGTCTCAAATAACCAGCTCTCACAATACTCAATTCAACTATGTTACACATATGCGACATTAACAACATGGGAGAAATCATAAAAAGAATGCACTAAGATACCGATTTCATACACGAATATAGCATCATGACTGAATGTATGTCTATAATTAAGGCAAACAGTCAAAACAAAAAAAATGGCCCTATCATGTCTCAAACAAATAAGCACATAGCATAGACAATTATTTCTAACATAAATCATCGCTCAAATAATCATAAAAGTATAGAAAGATACTAATATAATGAGGCATGATAACAATTAAGGGATATAATAATCTAAGGTCCATGAATAATTTCAGTGCACGTGCATACGCCTGTCACCTAGCACGCGCTTCACCCCCAACACATCTTAAATACCACCCTCAAACCAAGTTTAGACACGTTACTTACCTCAAAGCGCGTGAATCAATGCTCCAAAAAGCCATTCCCATGCGAATCGACCTCTGAACGACTCAAATCTCATCAAAAATAACTTAATAACATCAAATAATGTCGTAGGAAACAACCCCAAGCAATAAAGCTTTGATATTATCAAAATAAAAAATTCAATTCGAGATTGACTCCCCGAACCCGAAAAAAGTCACAAACCTACCCTCCCCAAGCTTAAAGCAACCAACCGGAGAATAATATCACCTCCCATACAAATCCTTATACGAAGCAATCTAGATACTCGACTGATAGTTGTTGTTGTAGGCGAACTCTGCTCATCGTAGAAACTGATCCTATAATTCCCTGAAATCAATGACGTAGACTCATAACATGTCCTCAAATATTTGAATGGTATGCTCGGATTACCCGTCCGTGTAGAGATGAAATGCCATACTCAGCTCGACTTGGATGGCCAGCTCATGCTGCATTTCTCTCTAAATATGTGATGTAAACTGAGTGCTTTAGTCCAAGATAATAGACACAGGAACACCATGAAGGAGAACAGTCAAAAAAAGATAAATCTGGGCAAGATGATCTGGAGAGTAGGTAGCCATGACTGGAATGAAGTGTGAAGACTTGGTCAGTCTATCCAGAGTGACCTTTACTGCATCAAATTTCCTCAAGGTCCGTGAAGCCCAATTACAAAATCCATAGTGATACACTCTAACCTCCACTCCTGAATATTGAGCCTTTGAAGCAAACCACCAGGTTTCTAATACTCGTACTTCACCTACTGACAGTTCAAACACCAAGAAAAATATTGAACAATATCCATATTCTCTCCCCAACCGGAATAAAATCAAGACTACCCATGCTATCCGCCTTCTTACTCAATGTGTCGGCCACCACACTGGCCTTCCCGGGATGATAAAGAACGGTGACATCATAGTTTTTTAGTAGCTCTAATCACCTCAGTTTCCTCAAGGTCAGATCCTTTTGCTTGAATAATTGTTGGAGACTCTTGTGATCCGTGAACATCTCACAAGACACGTCATAAGTATAGCTTTCTCAAATCTTGAGCGCCTGAACAATGGTTGCTAACTCCAAATCGTGCACTGGCTAATTCTTCTCATGGAGTTTCAACTGATGTGAAGCATAAGAAATCACTTTACATCTTATATAAATACATACTCAATGCCAACCTGTAGAGCATCACAATAAATGATATAAGAACTCAATCCCAAAGACAAAACCAGATCTCGAGTTGTTGTCAAGGCAGTATTGAGCTTCAAAAAGCTCTTCTTACACTCATCAGACCGCTTGAATAAGGCACCCTTCTGTGTCAATAGTTATCGGGGCTACTATAGATGTAAACCCCTCCACAAAACGGCGATAATACCCAGCCAACCCAAGGAAACTTCTGTCACATCCCGTACTTTTATATTAGGAAGAGTCGTAGTAAACCATATGAGCTTGAAGGGATTAATACCATTCATGAGATTTTCTAGAGGAACAATATACTAATGTGTCATGCATATGATGTAGAAGAGGGAGGTCAAAATACTGTATTTGAAACTTCTATAGTTCTTAAACATGATAAAATAGCACCAAACTGCATAGCCAGTAACTGAATGCAATTTTTGGTATTTGTGGTCAGCTAACAGCTTAGATATAATGCATTCGTAGTGTGTTTCTCTTCCTCATAACTTGCCTTGTATTTTTCGCTGAAAGATATTTCCTCTTTCCCTCAATGTTGTCCTTGTTCTTGTGAGCTTAACTTAATAAACCTTGTAATAAATAGGAACTTTGCTAGTTATTGAATACTGACCCCATTTTGTATATATTACTAAACAAAAGTAGGGGGCATGTACATAGAATAGAGCTTAAAAGGTAAGAAAAAAGAAAGTACAATAAGAGGAGATGTCTGATATTGATCTCTATCTCATCAGTTCAGTCCACATCCCAAATTGGTGTCCTAATGACGATTTCATTAATATGCTTGCATATATATTTAAAATCCTATTGCATCATGATCTGTTGAAGAAGGGAATAAGTATAACAACCATGATACCGTTACCTACATTGGATATGGTATTTATATTGAGTGAAATATTTTTGTAAAATAGTTTGGAAAAAAAATATGATTTTATATAGTTATTAATATTACTACTTTCGAATATGCTTTAAATTATACATATAATTGTGACGACCCGACCGGTCGTCTTAAGAATTAACGCCTTGATCCCCTATTAACTGCTTTTCCCAAGTTTATTTTTGCTATTTTAATTTGCCGGGATGTTCAGTTTTGAGTTTCGGAGAGTTTTGGGACACTTAATCCCTAAATGAGAGCTTAAGTGTTGGAGAGTTGACCGTAGTCGGAACAGTGTGAAGACAGCCTCGAAATAGAATTCTGATGCTTCTGTTAGCTCCGTTGGGTGATTTCAGGCTTAGGGGCATGTTCGGGTTGTGTTTTGGAGGTCCGTAGCTAATTTAGGCTTGAAGTGCCGAAAGTTGAATTTTTGAAGTTTCCGGTTCGATAGTCAGATTTTGATCCGAGGGTCGGAATGGAATTCCAGAAGTTGGAGTAGCTCCGTATTGTTTAATGTGACGTGTGTGCTCGGACGAGGTTTGATAGACTTTTTGATCGAAAGCGTATTTTTAGAGTTTTTGGAATTCTTAGGCTTGAATCCGATAAAAAATAAGTGTTTTGATGTTGTTTTGAGCATTTCGAAGGTTGGAACAAGTTTGAATGATGTTTTGGGATTAGTTGGCAGGTTTTTGAGGTCCCGGGGGCCTCTGGTGAGTTACAGGTGAGTTTCGGGTGGTCAATCGGACTATTTCATGATGTTTGAATTTGCAAAAAACTGTTGTGTGTGGTGCAGACCAGTTGTTCTTCGCGTTCGCGAGTGGACCCTCAAGTTCACGAAGGGTTAGGATATGAAGCTGAAGGTTTGGCCTTCGCGTTCGCGAAGGGCTAGGGTCTTTGAACTACGCGTTCGCGAGAAGGGGCCGCGTTCGCAATGGGCTGGGAAGCTGAGCCTTCGCATTCGCGAAAAAGGGGATGTGTTCGCAAAGAAGAAAAAATGGTCAACGTCGATTTGTGTTTTGCGAACGCGAGGCTTTTGTCGCGTTCGCAAAGAATGATTTAAATGCCTGGGCAGAATGATTTAAAAGGCTTATTCCGCGATTTTTTCGCCTAAGTTCCTCCATTTGTGGGCGATTTTGAAGCTTTTTGAAGAGGATTGAAGAGGGATTCAAGGGGAATCACTTGGAGGTAAAAAATTTGACTTCATAACTCATTTATGTGTGATTAAAGACCTAATTGATGGTGAGAAATTTGGAAAAAATGGGTAATTAGAGCTTGAGATTTAGAGACCTTAACATTGGTATTTGAGGATCAATTGAACTCCGATTTTAGTGTTCTTATTATGTATAGACTCGTGAGAGTACGAGGTTTCTGAAAATCTAAATTTAACCAGATTCCGAGACGTGGGCTCGGGGGGAATTTTGGTCATTTTACCTAATTTCACGTATTAGCTTAGAATTTCTTTGTAGAATCAGTTACTTGAAGTGTAATTTACATTATACAATTGGATTGAATAGACTTGGGCCATTTGGAGTCGAGTACTCGTGGCAAGAGCGTGGTTTCGGGTTGATTATTGAGCCGGTTCGAGGTAAGTGGCTTGCCTAACCTTGTGTGGGGGATCTTCCCCTTAGGATTTGGTATATTTGGCAATTGAAATGCCTTGTACATGAGGTGACGAGTGCGTACTTGTGCTAATTGTTGGAAATCCTGTTTTCTTTAAGTAATTAGTAGTATGTTTCCTTTCCTGTTTTTATTACTTGCACTATTAAGCCTGTTGTTAGCTTAGGAAAGCATGTCTAAGTGACTTAATTGCTTTACTTGCTCAAACTATCGTACCTAAATTCTGTGCAGCATGCTAGACTAGAATTACTTGTTCACCTTAATATGAAATTACTATTTCTGAATATTTTCCTGTTGCTGCTATGTATTTACATTGGGACTACGGATGTGGGATTCCGGTAGCTCCCCCCCCCCTTCCTGTTTATTTTTGGAATACGGATGTGGGATTCCAGTAGATCCCCCTGCACAGTTATATGGAACTACGGGAATGCACCTGGTAGATTCCCCCAATACTGGGTATTTATATTTGGGACTACGGAATGGGATTCTGCTAGATCCCCGCGCACTATGAGTTGGACTACGGCACAGGATCCCAGGAGATCCATTGGATATGTACATATGAGACTACAAGACGGTATCCTAGGAGATCATCGGTTGTTATTTTGGTGCTAAATCGCATTTCTTTCCGTGTTTTGCCTTGTCTCTGTAATAGTTGTTGTTGCCCTTTTTATATCCTATGTTACTTTTACTGCTGGATTTATTTATACTATTCTATTCTACACTGTCAAACTTTATACTTTATTTAACCTCAGTATTACCCTGACCTTCCTCGTCACTACCCAACCGAGGTTAGGCTTGGCACTTACTAAGTACCGTTGTGGTGTACTCATGCCCCTTCTGTGCATGTTTTTGATGTGCAGATCCAGGTACTACAACTCAGTACTATCACCCTTAAGGTAAGGCGACTGCTCCAGCGACTTCGAGGTATATCTGCCGCGTCCGCAGACCGAGGATTCCCTTTCTATTCTAGCTTTTAAACGTTTGCCCTTCTGTATTTCTTTTCCTTGTTAGATATTCTGGAGTTAGAGTAATGTGTAGTGATCCTTAGCTTGTTATTCATGGGTTTCCGGGTCTTAGAAGTATGTATTGGTTGAGAGTTAAATATTGTGTATGCCGAGCGGTACTTTTAAACATTGTTTTATCACTCTTCATTCTGTTTTAATTTGTTTTTATTCCGCACTTTGGTTATCTTCCGCAATTTAGGCTTACCAAGTCGTAGAGGACTAGGTACTGTCACGATGGTTCACGGAGGGTGGAACGAGGTCGTGACAAGTTGGTATCAGAGCTCTAGGTTCATAGGAGTCATGAGTCACAAGTCGGTTTATTAGAGTCTCGCTAATCGGCATGGAGACGTCTGTACTTATCTATGAAAGGCTATGTATCTATTAGGAAAATTTTCACTTTATTTGATTTCCTTGTTGTGCGATATTTTGACATCACAATCCTAAACTTCTGTCTTCTGTTCTCTCAAAGATGGCGAGGACACTTGTTACCGATAATCAGGCACCCGCCCCTCCTACTACAGCCATCAGAGGCTGGGGCTGGGGTGGAGGACGCGCACGTAGTGTAGCCAGAGCACCTGCACGAGCTACCGTCGAGGTACCACCAGCAGTTCCAGCCGGAGTCCAGGAACCTGACACGCCTACTGCTACTACTACTCCAGCTCTCTAGGAGACTCTGGCACAGTTCATGAGCATGTACACCACTCTGGCTCAGGCATGGTTACTTCCCCTTGCTGCAGCTACATCTCAGGCCGGGGGAGGAGCACAGACTCCCGCCGCCCGCACTCTTGAGCAGCGAGTGCATGTTGAGCAGGTCCCTGAGATTATTCATGTACCACCTCCACTGCCAGTTCGGCCCGAGGGGAGGGCAGCGGCTTCCAAGGAGGAGTAGCTGAGGCTTGAGAGGTTCAAGAGGTACAAGCCTCCTGTATTCAGTGGTCTAGCATCGGAGGATGCTCTGGGATTTCTAGATGAGAGTTACTACATTCTCCATACCATGAGTATATCAGGATCGAGGGGGGTTTCCTTCACTACCTTCGAGCTTCGAGGAGCCGCCTATGAGTGGTGGCACACCTATGAGTTAGACAGTCTGGATGAGGCTCCTTCACTAACTTGGACTTAGTTTTTAGATCTGTTCCTGAGAGAGTATGTTCCTCAGAGCCTCAGGGACGCATGGCGTGCAGAGTTTGAGCATTTGTGCTAAGGTGCTATGACTGTCTCAGAGTATGTTGTCTGTTACACTGGTTTGGCTAGGCATGCACTAGCCTTGGTTTCTACTGTTCGCAAGAGGGTTTGCCGGTTTATTGAGTGCCTTATTCCCAACATTATGTCTAGCATGACCCGTGAGTTGGAGATGGATATTTCTTATCAGTAGGTGGTGAGCATTGTTAGGAGGATTAAGGGTATGGATGCTAGGGAGAGAGAGGAGAGGGAGGCCAAGAGGTCTCGAGAGACGGGCTATTTCTCTAATGCTCGTGCCCCAACAACCAATCGTCATGGTAGGGGTTATATGAGTCGCCCTGTTCATTCATCTCTTCCAGTAGCCAGTGCATTACAGCTCCTCCTAGACCTCAGGAGCCTTATTATGCACCTCCGGTATCTAGCGCACCTCCTACGCGGGGTGCTTTCAGAGGTCAGTCCAGCAGACCTAGTCTGAGCCAGTCACAGCCACCACGTCGTCCCAGAGCTTATTTTGAGTGTGGTGACGCATGTCATATGGTGAGGGATTGCCCTAGACTTGAGAGAGGTGCACCTCCATAGATTGCTCAGCCAAACATGCCCCGCAGAGTTCTCAGGCTATGGTTACAGCTCCAGTTGCTACCCCACCTGCTCAGCCAGCCAGATGTGGAGGTCGGGGAGGTAGAGATCGCCCTAGAGGGGGAGGACATGCCCGATACTATGCCCTTCCTGCCCGTACCGAGGTTGTTGCCTCCGATTTTTTCATCACAGGTATTATACTGGTTTGTCATAGAGATGCATCGGTTCTATTTGATCCAGGCTCCACTTATTCTTTTGTGTCTTCTTATTTTTCTCCGTATTTGGGTATATCTCGGGTTTCTTTGAGTTCCCCTATTTATGTTTTTACTCTTGTGGGAGATTCTCTTATTGTAGACTGCATTTATCGGTCGTGTTTGGTTGCTCTTGGTGGTTTTGACACCAGAGCTAATCTATTGTTGCTCAGCATGGTAGATTTTGACATTATCTTGGGCATGAACAGGTTGTCGCCCCATTATGATATTCTTGATTGTCACGCCAAAACCGTGACGCTGGCTATTCCAGGTGTATCGCGTGTTGAGTGGAGGGGTACTTTAGATCACACTCCTAGTAAAGTTATTTCTTTTCTTAAAGCTCAACGTATGGTTGAGAAGGGTTGTGATGCGTATTTAGCTTATGTGAGAGATGTTAGTATTGATACCCCTTCAGTTATTTCAGTTCCAGTAGTACGAGATTTTCCCAATGTGTTTCCAGCTGATCTTCCGGGCATACCGCCTTATAGAGATATTAATTTTGGCATTGATCTGTTGCCGGGCACTCAGCCCATTTCTATTCCTTTGTATCATATGGCTCCTCCTGAGTTGAAGGAATTGAAGGATCAGTTACAAGAATTGCTTGATAAGGGTTTTATTCGGCCCAGTATATCACCTTGGGATGCTCCTTTCTTGTTTGTAAAGAAAAAGGATGGTTACATGCGCATATGTATTGATTATCGCCAGTTGAACAAGGTTACTATGAAGAACCATTATCCTTTGCCTCGTATTGATGATCTGTTTGACTAGCTTTAGGGCACACGGGTGTTTTCTAAGATTGATTTGCGCTTAGGTTACCATCAGCTACTGATTCGGGAGCCAGATATCCCGAAGACTGCTTTCAAGACTCGGTATGGTCATTACGAGTTCCTTGTCATGTCATTTGGGCTGACCAATGCCCCAGCAGCCTTTATCCATTTGATGGACAGTGTGTTTCGGTCGTATCTTGACTTGTTCGTCATTATCTTTATTGATGATATTCTGGTGTATTCCCGAAGTCAGGAAGATCATGAGCAGCACCTGAGGACAGTGCTTCAAACCTTGAGAGAAAAGAAGTTATATGCTAAGTTCTCGAAATGTGAGTTTTGGTTGGATTTAATGGCGTTCTTAGGCCATGTGGTATCAAGTGAGGGCATTTAGGTGGATCCGAAGAAGATAGAGGCCGTACAGAGTTGGCCCAGACCATCCTCAGCTACCGAGATCCGCAGTTTCCTTGGCTTGGCAGGCTACTACCGTCGTTTTGTGGAGGGGTTTTCACCGATTACAGCCCCTATGACCAGGTTGACCCAGAAGGGTGCTCCGTTCTAGTGGATGGAGTAGTGTCAGGCGAGCTTTCAGAAGTTCAAGACAGCTTTGACCACAACCCAAATTTTGATACTGCCTACAGGTTCGGGGTCTTATATGGTCTATTGTGATGCCTTGAGGATTGGCCTCAGAGTGGTATTGATGCACGACGGTAGGGTGATTGCCTACGCGTCTAGGCAATTGAAGATACATGAGAAGAATTACCTTGTTCATGACCTTGAGTTAGCTGCCATTGTTCACGCCCTAAAGATTTGATGCCATTATTTATACGGGGTTCCCTGTGAGATTTATACTGACCATCGGAGCTTGCAGCACCTGTTCAAGCAAAAGGATTTAAACTTGCGCCAGAGGAGGTAGTTAGAGTTGTTGAAGGACTATGATATCACTATTTTTTATCACCCGGGCAAGGCCAATGTGGTGGCCGATGCTTTGAGTCACCGGGCAAAGAGTTTGGGGAGTTTGGCTTATTTACCAACATCGGAGAGGCCTATGTCAATGGATGTTTAGGCCTTAGCCAGCCAGTTTATGAGATTGGATCTTTCGGAGCCCAGTCAGGTTTTAGCTTGTATGGTTTATCGGTCTTCCTCATTTGATCGTATCAGGGAGCGTCAGTATGATGACCCTCATTTTCTTGTCCTCAAGGACAAGGTTCAGCATGGTGATGCCAGAGATGTGACTATTGGTAATGATGGGGTGTTGAGGATGCAGGATCGGATTTGTGTACCCAATGTCGATGGGCTTCGAGAGTTGATTCTAGAGGAGGCCCATAGTTCACGATATTCTATCCATCCAGGTGTCGCGAAGATGTATCAGGATTTGAGGCAGCACTACTAGTGGAGGCAGATGAAGAAGGATATAGTTGGATTTATAGCTCGGTGCCTCAACTGTCAGCCGGTGAAGTATGAGCACCAAAGACCGGGTGGGTTACTTCAGCAGATAGAGATTCCGGAGTGGAAGTGGGAGCGGATCACCATGGACTTTATAGTTGGGCTCCCACGGACTTTGAGAAAGTTCGATGCTATTTGGGTGATTGTGGATCGGCTGACCAAGTCCGCTCACTTTATTCTTGTGTGTGTTACTTAATCCTCAGAGCGGTTGGCGGAGATCTATATCTGGGAGATTGTTCATCTGGATGGTATTCCAGTGTCCATCATTTCAAATAGAGGTACTCAGTTCACATCACGGTTCTAGAGGGTCGTTCAGCATGAGTTGGGTACTCGAGTAGAGTTGAGTACAGCATTTCACCCTCGGACGGACAGACAGTCCGAGCGCACTATTTAGATTCTTGAGGATATGCTCCGTGCATATGGGATTGAGTTTGGAGGGTCTTGGGATCAGTTCTTGTCATTGGCGGAGTTTGCTTACAACAACAGCTATAAGTCTAGTATTCAGATGGCATTGTATGAGGCTTTATATAGGAGACGGTGTAGATCCCCGGTGGGTTGGTTTGAGCTGGGTGAGGCTAGATTGTTGGGCACAGACTTGGTTCAGGATGCTTTGGAGAAGGTTAAGATGATTCAGGATAGACTCCGTACAGCCTAGTCCAGACATAAGAGTTACGCGGATCGAAAGGTTTGTGATGTTTCCTATATGGTTGGAGAGCGAGTTCTGCTTCGGGTTTCACCTATGAAGGGCGTTATGAGATTTGGGAAGAAAGGGAAGTTGAGTCTGAGGTTTATTAGCCCTTTTGAGATATTGAGGCGTGTTGGGGAGGTTGTTTATGAGCTTACGTTACCTCCCAGCTTGGCAGGAGTTCATCCGGTATTTCATGTTTCGATGCTTTGGAGTTATCATGGTGATTTGTCGCACGTGTTGGATTTCAGTTCAGTCTAGTTGGACAAGGATCTATCTTATGTTGAGGAGCCAGTGACAATATTGGACAGGCAGGTTAGGAAGCTGAGGTTAAATAACATTGCTACAGTAAAGGTTCAGTGGCGGGGTTAGCCGCTCTAGGAGGTGACGTGGGAGACCAAGCAGGATATGTGCAGCCGTTACACTCATCTTTTTACTACTTCAAGTATGTCTTTATGTTCGTTTGAGAACGAACGAATGATTAAGTGTAGGAGGATGTGACGACCCGTCTGGTCGTCTTAAGAATTAACACCCCGATCCCCTATTAACTGCTCTCCCCGAGTTTATTGTTGCTATTTTGATTTGCCGGGATGTTCGGTTTTGAGTTTCGGAGAGTTTTGGGACACTTAATCCCTAAATGAGAGCTTAAGTGTTGGAGAGTTGACCGTAGTCGGAAAAGTATGAAGACAGCCTCGGAATGAAAATTCAATGGTTCTGTTAGCTCTGTTGGGTGATTTCGGGCTTAGGGGCATTTCGAATTGTGTTTTTGAGGTCCGTAGCTAATTTAGGCTTGAAATGGCGAAAGATGAATTTTTGAAGTTTCCGATTCGATAGTGAGATTTTGATCCGAGGTCGGAATGGAATTCCGGATGTTGGAGTAGCTCTTTCGTGTTTAATGTGACGTGTGTGCAAAATTTTAGGTCATTCGAACGAGGTTTGATAGACTTTTTGATCGAAAGCGTATTTTTAGAGTTTTTGGATTCTTAGGCTTGAATCCGATGAAAAATAGGTGTTTTGATGTTGTTTTGAGCGTTACGAAGGTTGGAACAAGTTTGAATGATGTTTTAGGATTGGTTGGCAGGTTTGGTTGAGGTCCCTGGGGCCTCGGGTGAGTTTCGGGTGGTCAATCGGACCATTTCATGATGTTTGAAGTTGTAGAAAACTATTGTATGTGTTGCAGACCAGTTGTTCTTCGTGTTCGCGAGTGGACCCTCGCCTTCGTGAAGGGTTAGGATGTGGAGCTGAAGGTTTGTCCTTCACGTTCGTGAGGGAGGTCCCGCGTTCGCGAAGGGCTGGGGTCTTTGAATTACGCGTTCGCGAGAAGAGGGCCGCGTCCGCGATGGGCTGGGAAACTGAGCCTTAGCGTTCGTGAAGAAGGGGATACGTTCGCGAAAAAGGAAAACGTTCAAAGTAAATTTGTGCTTCGCGACCGCGAGGCTTTGACCGCGTTCGCAAAGAAGGATTTAAATGCATGGGCAGAATGATTTAAAAGGCATATTCCGCGATTTTTAGCCTAAGTTCCTCCATTTGTGAGCGATTTTGAAGCTTTTTGAAGAGGGATTCAAGGGGAATCACATGGAGGTAAAATTTTTGACTTCATAACTCATTTATATGTGATTAAAGACCTAATTGGTGATGAGAAATTTGGGAAAAATGGGTAATTAGGGCTTGAGATTAAGAGACCTTAACATGGTTATTTGAGGGGTCAATTGAACTTTAATTTCAGTGCTCTTGTTATTTATAGATTCGTGAGAGTATGAGGTTTCTGAAAATGTAAATTTTACCCGATTCCGAGACGTGGGCCCGAGGGGCATTTTGGTCATTTTACCTAATTTCGCGTATTAGCTTAGAATTTCTTTGTAGAATCAGTTACTTGAAGTGTTATTTACATTATGCAATTGAATTAAATAGATTTAGGCCATTTAGAGTCGAGTACTCGTGGCAAGAGTGTGATTTCGAGTTGATTATCGAGCTGGTTCGAGGTAAGTGGCTTGCCTAACCTTGTGTGGGGGACCTTCCCCTTAGGATTTGATATATTTGGTAATTGAAATGCCTTGTATGTGAGATGAAAAGTGCGTAATTGTGCTAATTGTTGGAAATTCGATTTTCTTTAAGTAATTACTAGTATGTTTCCTTTCCTGTTTTTATTACTTGCACTATTAAGCCTGTTGTTAGCTTAGAAAAGCATGTCTAAGTGACTTAATTATTTTACTTGCTCAAACTGCCTTACCTAAATTCTGTGCAGCATGCTAGACTAGAATTACTTGTTCACCTTAATATGAAATTGCTATTTCTGAATATTTTCCAGTTGCTACTGTGTATTTACATTGGGACTACGGATGTGGGATTCCGGTATATCCCCCTGCACAATTATATGGAACTACGGAAATGTACCCGGTAGATTCCCCCAGCACTGGGTATTTACATTTGGGACTACGGAATGAGATTCTGGTAGATCCTCGCGCACTATGAATTGGACTACGGGACGGGATCCCGGGAGATCCATTGGATATGTACATATGGGACTACAGGACGATATCCTGGGAGATCCTCGGTTGTTATTTTGGTGCTAAATCGCATATCTTTTCGTGTTTTACCCTGTCTCTATAATAGTTGTTGTTGCCATTTTTATATCACGTGTTACTTTTACAGTTGTATTTATTTATACTGTTTTGTTCTACACTATCAAACTTTATACTTTATTTAACCTTGGTAAGTCTCTGACCTTCTGCGTCACTACCCGACTGAGGTTAAGCTTGGCACTTACTGAGTACCGCTGTGGTGTACTCATGCCCCTTCTGCGCATGTTTTTCATGTGCAGATCCAGGTACTGTGACTCAGTCCTATCAACCTTGAGGTGAGGCGACTGCTCCAGCGACTTTAAGGTATATCTTCCGCGTCCGCAAACCGAGGAGTCCCTTTCTATTCTCGCTTTTAAACATTTGCCCTTCTGTATTTCTTTTCCGTGTCTAGGAAGTATGTATTGGTTGAGAGTTAAAAATTGTATATGCCGAGCGGCACTTTTAAACATTGCTTTATCACTCTTCATTCTGTTTTAATTTGTTTTTATTCTGCACTTTAGTTATCTTCCGCAATTTAGGCTTACCTAGTTGTAGAGGACTAAGTACCGTCACGATGGTTCACGGAGGGCGGACCGGGGTCGTGACAATAATATAAGAAAGCTTATGAGATTTCCTTTATTATAAAGATAGAAATTATTTTGTCACAAGAAAAGAAGGTTATCTTTTTACCATTTTAAGAATTAAGCGTACAAAATTTGTACTCTTTATATGAGATTAGGAAAATGATAAGTTGAGAATATATATATATATATATATATATATAGATGTTTTAATGAAATAATAGTGTGTGTATTAATTTTATATGGTACCTCATGACCGTGATAGTAAGATATATAAAGTGTGTTAATAGTGAGTAGTATTTTAAGTAATTTGAGATAATTGGTTATTTATTGGTTAGTGAGAGATTAACAAGTTAATTAAGGAAATTGTGGAAAAGCTTAATTAAATTTGGATAAGCTTAATAGCAAAAAACACATGGAAGCCACTTAATAATATTTGTGATTCTTAAGCTTTCATACAAGGTGTCAAAAGCAAAACATATAGAATTTTACATTTCCTAGGCGTAAAGACTCCAACATGCATAAATATGTATGATTGTGCCTAGAAAGATTAATCTTATGTTCTTTAATTTATAAGCTTTTCTTCCTTTCTTTTCTCGGCTTTGCTTAAACAAACAATATTGCATATAACTAAGTCGCATCATAATTTTTTAACAACTCGTGACTCTTAAGAGTGAAGAGTCCTTAGTGACCTGATCAACAACAAAAATTTGAAGGGTTTTACAACATACTAAACTTTCCTGGTCACTACAACAACAAAATTTGAATATTTGCTCCTAACAATGGTAGTAGCAGTAGATCAGCTGCATCCAATACAAATAGAAGTAGTTACAGTGGTGGTAGTAGTAGTGGAGTTGTTTGCCAAAGCATCAGCTAGTTAGTTTTCTTTCCTACTTTGATCCGGTGTTATGTGTTTTTCGCAAAAGACGTGTGCTAGAGAGATTATCAAGAGAATTGGTCCAGTATGTTAAGGTTATCCCTTCTTTCTTTTTGGCATGATCTAAGTTATATAGAAGAAACGAGCAAATGCACAGTTTTCATAAACAACTCTATTCATAGAAATACTAGGGGTCTTTGTGTTCTTGATTCCCCATGTGTCATATTATTCTATCATCAGTTCATGGGTCTCAAAAATACATTAGTAAATTTTATTTCATGATATTAATCCGAGGCATAATTGTTTTATGACGTAACGAGAGATTTTATTAATGTATTTTATACGCATTTCATGCATTTATACATGCACATTGACCCATGATCGGATGGCGTTATATACACGCATGTATATGTATATATATGTATAAGGGATATGGGAAAGGTTATGGCATTATATATGCACCACCACCTGATCAGGTGGTATACGTTGATGATTTTGCCCACAGTGGCCGAGATGATATAATGGGATGCCCTCAGAGGCTTGATGATGTTATGAACACATGTACCTATGCACGACATGACATTTATACGCATATGCATGACACTATAAGAATTTCATGACTTACAGAGTTACCCAGACTTACAGGTTAAGTCATTTACTCTATGTTTCTTCCAGGACTTTTATATACTTATTTATGTGCCTTACATACTCAGTATATTATTCGTATTAACGTCTTTTTGTTTGGGACGTTGCATTCATGCCTATAGGTATAGAAAAACAGTTTGACGAGCTTTCATAGTAGACGAGATTGGCTTCGGCGAAGGATCAGTAAAACTCCACCTCATTTAGAGTGCAGCCGAGTCTATGAGTCATCGTGTCAGAAGTTTTCTAAAGACTTATGGGTAGTCGGTGCCCGGTCCCATTTGATGTCAAATAATCTTAGAGGCTTTGTAGACAGAGGTTAATTTTGTACAGTATTTCAGAGGCCTTGACGACCCAAATGTATTCATGTTTTAAGAAAAATGGTTCAATGATACAGTATTTTCTCACTTACAATTGCACATTACTAGTTGTGGCCATGTTGGCCCATGATAGTCACAAAAAGAATGAATGAGTTACAAAGTGGTTTGGTCGAGCCAGTGTGGCACCGGGTGCCAGCCACACCTCCCAAGGTTGGGGCGTGACAAAGTGGTATCAGAGTGGGTCGTGTCCTAGGAAGTCTACAAAGTTATGCCTAGTAGAGTCTTACTTATGGGCGTGTTGCACGCCACATTTATAATTGAGAGGCTATAGGGCATTTAAGAAATGTTACCCTTCTTTTGTTTTCAGATCGTGCCATAGAGCTGAGTCGTAAGAAGTCTGTATGAAGTTGTCGCGAGATTTTATATGCACCAGAGGTCAAGTATCACAGTAGAGCTTTAAGGTGTAATGTGGAAGGGAGGTTATGAAAGAAACAGAAGATACGATGCGGGATTGAAAAGTAAGAAAGACAAAGGTGAAAAATATACAAGATACTCAAATAGAAAAGGTTGTGAATAGTCAAAATTTCAGATACAGTTTGAGTTTTAAGTTTTATTTACAGAGGAGACCCTAGTGAAAATTTTATAAATCTCTAAGAGTTAACATTCGAGAACGAATGTTTCTAAAGGGGGGAAGGATGTTACATCTCGTACTTTTATATTAGGAAAAGTCGTAGTAATCCATATGAGCTTGAAGGGATTAAGACCATTCATGAGATTTTCTAGAGGAACAATTAATAATATGTCATGCATATGATCCAGAAGAGGGAGGTCAAAAACTGCATTTGAAACTTCTATAGTTCTTAAACATGATAAAACAGCACCAAACTGCATAGCCAGTAACTGAATGCAAATTTTTGGTATTTGTGGTCAGCTAACAGCTTAGATATAATGCATTCATAGTGTGTTTCTCTTCCTTATAACTTGCCTTGTATGCTTCGCTGAAAGATATTTCCTCTTTCCCTCAATGTTGTCCTTGTTCTTATGAGCTTAACTTAATAAACCTTGTAATAAATAGGAACTTTGCTAGTTTTTGAATACTGACCCCATTTTGTATATATTACTAAACAAAAGTAGGGGTTTTGTACATAGAATAGAGCTCAAAAGGTAAGAAAAAAGAAAGTACAATAAGAGGTGATGCCTGCATATATATTTAAAATCCTATTGCATCATGATCTGTTGAAGATGGAAATAAGTATAACAACCTTGATACCATTACAGACATTTGATATGGTATTTATATTGAGTGAAATATTTTTGTAAAATAGTTTGAAAAAAAATATTATTTTATATAGTTACTAATATTACTAATTTCGAATATGTTTTAAATTATTATAATATAAGAAAGTTTATGATATTTTCTTTATTATAAAGATAAAAATTATTTTGTCACAAGAAAAAAAGGTTATCTTTTTACCATTTTAAGAATTAAGCTTACGAAAATTTATACTCTTTATATGAGATTAGAAAAATTATAAGTTGAGAATTATATATATATATATATATATATATATATATATATATATATTTAGATGGATGTTTTAATGAAATAATAGAGTATGTATTAATTTTATAGGGTACCATATGACCATGATAGTAAGATATATAAAGTGTGTTAATAGTGAGTAGTATTTTAAGTAATTTGAGATAATTGGTTAATCATTGGTTAGTGAAAGATTAACAAGTTAATTAAGGAAATTGTGGAAAAGCTTAATTAAATTTGGATAAGCTTAATAGCAAAAAAAACACGTGGCAGCCACTTAATAATATTTGGTGATTCTTAAGCTTTCATACAAGGTGTCAAAAGCAAAACATATAGAATTTTACATTTCCTAGGCGTAAAGACTCCAACATGCATAAATATGTATGACTGTGCCTAGAAAGATTAATCTTCTGTTCTTCAATGTATAAGCTTTTCTTCCTTTCTTTTCTCGACATTGCTTAAACAAACAATATTGCATATAACTAAGTAGCATCATAGTTTTTTAACAACTCGTAACTCTTAAGACTGAAGAGTCCTTAGTGACCTGATCAACAACAAAAATTTGAAGGGTTTTACAACATAATAAACCTTCCTGGTCACTATAACAACAAAATTTGGAAAAATTGTTCCTAACAATGGTAGTAGCAGTAGATCAGCTGCATCTAATACAAGTAGAAGTAGTTACAGTGGTGATAGTAGTGGAGTTGTTTGCCAAAGCATCAGCTAGTTAGTTTTCTTCTACTTTGATCCGGTGTTACGTGTTCTTCGCAAAAGACATGTGCTAGAAGAATTGTCAAGAGAATTGGTCCAGGTATGTTAAGGTTATCCCTTCTTTCTTTTTGGCATGATCTAAGTTATACAGAAGAAACGAGAAAACGCACAGTTTTCATAAACAACTCTATTCATAGAAATACTAGTGGTTTTTGTATTCTTGATTCCCCATGTGTCATATTATTCTATTATCTGTTCGTGAGTCTCAAAAATACATAAGTTGGTAAATTTTACTTCATGATATTAATAAGAGGCATAATTGTTTTATGACGTAACGAGAGATTTTATTAATGTATTTTATATGCATTTCATGCATTTATACATGCACATTGACCCATGATCAGATGGCATTATATACGTATATGTATATGTATATATATGTATATGGGATATGGGAAAGGTTATGGCATTATATACGCACCACCACCAGATCAGGTGGTATACGTTGATGATTTTGCCCACAGTGGCCGAGATGATATGATGGGATGCCATCAGAGGCTTGATGATGTTATGAACACATGTACCTATGCACGACATGACATTTATATGCATATGCATGACACTATAAGAATTTCATGACTTACAGAGTTACCCAGACTTACAGGTTAAGTCATTTACTCTATGTTTCTTCCAGGTCTTTTATATACTTATTTATGTGTCTTACATACTCAGTATATTATTTGTATTGACGTCCTTTTATTTGGGACGCTGCATTCATGCCAATAGGTATAGAAAAACAGTTTGATGAGCTTTCATAGTAGACGAGATTGGCTTCGGCGAAGGATCAGTAAAACTCCACCTCATTTAGGTGCAGCCGAGTCTATGAGTCATCGTGTCAGAAGTTTTCTACAGACTTATGGGTAGCCGGTGCCCTATCCCATTTGATGTCAAATAATCTTAGAGGCTTTGTAGACAGAGGTTCATTTTGTACAGTATGTCAGAGGCCTTGACGACCCAAATGTATTCATGTTTTAAGAAAAATTATTCAATGATACAGTGTTTTCTCACTTACAATTGTACATTATTAGTTGTGGCCATATTGGCCCATGATAGTCATAAAAAGAATGAATGAGTTACAGAGTGGTTCGCACGGGCCAGTGCGGCACTAGGTGCCAGCCACACTTCCCAAGGTTTGGGCGTGACAACTTTGAATCTTTGTAGCAGTAGACGGTCCGGGAAAATTCTGAACTACCTTAATCTTCTTTAGATCCACCTTAATCCCCTCACTAGATACCACATGACCCAAGAATGCCATAGAGTCTAATCAAAACTCGCACTTGAAAAATTTAGCATATAGCTTTTTCTCCCTTAAACTCGCACTTTAAAGTGTGGAGCACGTTCCTCCAATGTTGCCCATGATCCTCCCGGCTACGAGAATACTCCAATATGCCATCAATATACAGAATAATTAAGGAATCTATATAGGGCTGAAACACGTTGTTCATCAAGTGCATGAAAGTTATTGGGGAATTGGCCGGTCCAAATAACTTCACCAAGAACTCATAATGGACATAACGGGTCCTGAAAGCCATCTTAGGAATATATAATGCTCTGATCATAAACTGATGGTACCCCGATTTCAAGTCAATCTTCGAGAATATCCTAGAACCCTGAAGCTAATCAAATAAATCATCAATACGCGGTAGTGGTGTAAGGCCCCGTGAAATTTTTACTCAAGAACCCGAAGTCTCATAGTACCAAGTTAGGAATATATGTTAGAAATTTATAAAATTCTTCGCGACGAGCTTGCTCGCCACGGTTCGGACCTTTTGGATTGATCTGTGCATTAAAAAGTTAAGAAAAAATATTTTTTAGAAGAGCGTGTTTTGCGGCCCGTTATGTGGATCGCATAGTCGCTGCAGATTGAGGCAGAATATTGGCCAATTTTGAGGACAATTATGTGTCCAATTATGCGATCGCATAATTGATATGCGGGCCGCATAGTCTTCGCATAACCTCCTTGGGATTTTTGCAAAGGGCAGTTCTGCGGTGCATTATGCGACCGTAAAATACGTATGCAGACCGCATATTGGTCGCATACCCAGGCAGAATATTCAAGTCTTGAGGGCTACTTTTGCGGTCCCTTTTGCAGGTCGCAAATCAGTTGCGACCGCAGATTAAGTCGGGGCTCCTATTTTCTAACTTTTAAAACCCGACCCTATTCCGTTAAAAATACCCCATTAGGACCTCTTGTGCTATTTTCTACTACATGTAGAGTGAGAGAAAGAGTTCTAGAGGGAGAAAGTGATCCTCACCAAGTCACTATTAAATCATTGCCCAAATCTTTGAAGATTATCAAGTAAAGTTACTAAGCCTTCATCCTAAGAGGTAAGAACTTGTGCCCTAACCTTCGATTTCGAAATTCCTACTAAAATGAGTGATTAACAAGTGGATTCATGGGTATAAGGGTTGATTATCTTGCATGTATGTATGATATAAGGGGTACCGGGAGATTGTGAGCTAAAAATGTAACAAATGGAGGTAGGATGATAGAATCTTTCCCAAAAAGGTCCTAAAATCATAATGCACACTTAGCGCTTGGTAATGTGCCCAAATGAGCTAGAATCTTGATTATCCCTCTAATTTTTGGTTAAACTTGTAATTCTCATAAAATAGATCGAAGTTTCTAGGAGTTCCGGAATTATTGTAAGAATTTAAGGAAAGATCTATTGAGGTATGTATGGATAAAACCCCCTCTTCTTAGAAATTGAGCTCCATTGGTGTCCATGCAAATGTTGTAAGTCCAAAACTTGATTGATGTAGTACTTGTTATTTCAAATGAATTGGTGTTGCAAGAATATATCCGATTTTTCTTTGTATTTTTGCTCTCTTTTCTTCTTTTATTTTTCTAAAACTAAATTATAAAAATACTTAAATTATTATTAAGAACTAAATTAAGTTATAAAAGCGCAAACTAACTCCCAATAACAATTAACGCACAATTAAGTAATAATTAAGCATAAAATTGTATATTTGGACATTAAATGCTAAAAATGCAGAAGATGCCTATTTTTTTGTAATTTTCAATTTTTGTAAAACAAGAAAGGTGTGCCTCAATGTATCTATATGCTATTCTTGGTAAATTGAGGATGTGTGAAGAATGTGAACTACGTGTTAAAATGCCTAGATTTCAAGTCAAGTTTAAATTGTGATTATTATGCCAAAATATGTGAAATTCTCTCTATGCTTACAACTTGAATTTCTCTCGTATGCGCCCATTATCTTTAATAGAAAGGTTAATGTTGAAAGTGGAAATGATGTGAAACGTGGTGGAAAAGAGTTTGAGTTATGAAATATGGCCTAGTGCCAAGATGATGTGATAGTTGTGGCCCCAACTGCCGATGAACTAATATATGTGAAATAAAAATTGCAGTGAGATGATTGATGGAAAAGGGAAACGTCTAGGTAAGACGGCTTAGCCAATCAGGCCATGATCAGACGTCATGTCGGACACATGGTGGTATTGTGCTGATATTGAAACCTGAAAGTGAATGAAATTGGGATTGAGGTATATGTCTCAAATGAGGCAGCTTAGCCGATCGGGCCGTGATCAGACTCCGCGCAAGAAAGCGGTGGTATTATGAATGATAATGCAACAGTATTAAATGTCACAACCTAAAGCTATGGAAATTATGTGAAAGCTTTGTGATCCTTTTTATTTGATGATGTGGTGATTGTTTAGAGCTTTTGTTGATCCTTATGATTTTTTTGTTCTTGTGTGGTTGTTCTTTCTAATGAGATGTTGTTTAGTTATACATACCAGTACTACTCCATGGTACCAACGTCCCTTTTGCCGGGGCGCTACATCTTCGAATAGATGTATGTGTTCCATAGCAGACAGTGCGGATCGCAGGTAGCGGAGCATCCTCCTCTCAGCAATCTTGGTGAGCCCTTTTTTTTCCAGGGGTTATGCAGTATATCTTTTGTTATAAATAACCACTTTTTGAGTTATAGTCGGGGCCTTGTTGCCTACATTATCATAACTGTCTTTTGTATCTTTAGAGGCTCCGTAGACGTTTGTGGGGGGTATGTACAAGCGTTGGAAGGGTCACTGGACTATATTGCAATTCTAAACTCTAGTTCTTCTAAACTGTAACTGTATGAAATTTTGGAAACTTAACTATGGTTTAAGGGTTGTAATATAAAATGAACTAGCAATGTTATATGTACGATCTTTCCTACTGTCAAATAAATGAAAGCATGGTTTCTTGATCATAGTGAGTTGGGTAGGAAATGTCCAAAAGGCTTGCTCAATTAGGTTCACTCGATTGAGTGTCGGTCGCACCTCCCGAGGTTGGGGCGTGACAAGTGGGTACTTCTTCTTGATAGTAACCATGTTCAACTAGTTGTAGTCAATGCACATCCTCATAGAACCATCTTTCTTCTTCAAAAATAGTACTGATGCACCCTAAGGTGACACACTAGGCATGATGAAACCCTTATCAAGCAATTCTTGTAACTACTCATCCAATTCTTCCAAATACGATGATGCCATGCGATGTGGTGGAAGTGAGATGGGCTGAGTGTTCGGCACCAAATCAATATCAAAATCAATATTCCCATCGGGTGGCATGCTCGGTAGGTCTACTAAAAACACATCTAGAAACTCCCTTACTACCGAAACTAACTCAATTGTAAGAGTATCAACACTAACATCCCTTACGAAGGCCAAACACCCCTTCTCAACCAACCATTAAGCCTTCAAGTATGGAATCACTCTAGTGGGAGTGTGACCAAGAGAACCTCTCTTCTCCAACCTAGGTATACTCGACATCGCCAATGTCATGGTTATAGTGTGACAATCAAGGATGACATAGTACAGAGATAGTCAATCCATACCCAAAATAACCTCAAAATCAACCACATTAAGCAATAAAAGATACACTATAGTCTCATAACCCCCAATGGTAACCACACAACCGATATACATGATCCACCAGAATAGAATCAACCATTGATGTAGATACATGAACATGCATATCTAAAATATCATGAGGGATATCCAAATAGTGAGTAAAAAATGATGATACACTTGAATAAGTACAACTAGTGTCAAATAACACCGAAACATCTCTGTGGCACACGGAAACAATACCTATTATCATGGCATCAAAAGCAACTACCTCTAGCCTAGAGAGACTTGCATCACAACGGGACTATCCATAACCTGACTGATCTCCCCCTCTAGGGCAGCCTCATCCCGTATGACCTCTACCCGAAACTGGTTGAGCGAATGGTGTAGCAACTGGTACGGGAGTCATAGTCTGGCCTCTATACTCCATTGGACCTCTACGGAAATGGGGTAATACTTACTCGCATGCCCCAACTCCCCACACTTGTAGCAACCTCAAACTAGGAATAACTGCGGGTCCTGAGTTGGCCCCTATCAACCAGAATAGCTGTTGGAAGAGCCTAGTACTGATGAACCTTGAACTGATAGAATTCACTAAGAGCTCTGAGCTGGGAGTACATTGAACGAAGATTGTACTGAAGCTACTCGTTCGGGTGGTGGCGAATGATAAACTGATCATCTAGACTTGCCCCTTATAAACCAACCTCGACTTCTAGATGAGACACCACTAAATCTTCCAAAATGATGACGCCTCTTGTTAGAGGTCTTCTCTATAGCCTGACCTTTGATGTGCTTGATCCTCCTGCCGATCTACACAACCCAAGTGAAAGAAATATCATCCTCGGTCTCTCTGGTTGTCTGTATCATGATACCATATGTAAGGTCAAATACAAACCTATGCACCCTCCCCCTCCTAGTAAAGATTATGGTAGATGCATGGCGTGATAAATTCACAAATTTGGTCTAGTACTGAGTAATGGTCATGCTAACCTACTGAAGGTGATCAAACTAACCGCAAAAGTCCTCTATCTAAGTGAAGAGAATGAACTTCTCTAAAACAACTAAGAATTGAACTCAGGTGAGAGAAGGTGAACCTGTTGGAACATACACCCGCCACTACCTCTTGGTAGCACCATGCATCTAAAACACTATAAAATCAACTCTATTGGACTCCATTATACCCATGTTGCACAATATCTCATGGAAATGGTCTAAGATATCCTGGGCATCCTTAGAAGGTGTACCACCAAAGCGAGGGGGAAACAACTTGGTGAAGTTATCCAACCTCTTCAGCCTCCCAGTTGATATCGTGGTTTTTACCTGGGCTGTGTAGCAAACGCATGCAGAACTTCCCTAACTGATAGAACTGCTTGGTATGGATACCCATGTACCATCGACTCTATAGTGTGAGTGGCGGGAGTCTGGGTATCTCCCCCTGCCTGAATAATTATTGGTGTTATAGTAGATATACAAGCCTTAGCCACACTCTCCATAAGACCAACCAAGCGGACTAGAGAGTCTTGAAGCACTAGGGTAGCAATAACCCCTTTAGAACCTAAGTTGGTCCTACCGGCTTGATCAGAACAGGGATCTCCTCATTCTACTCTATCTGAGGCTCAACGTCAGGTGCTACTGCGCGTGCTCTAGATTGAGTTGTGCCTCTACCTCTTGATCTACCTCGGCCCCGACCTCTTACGACCTGCTCGCCCGATCCAGCTGAGTATGATCTCACCATCTGTGAGAGAATAAAAGAGTGAAGGTTAAAAACTAAGATTTAACAAATCTACACGACAAGAATGCAAGAAAGTAAAGTTTCCTAACAGTTCGGTAGCCTCTCGAAGATAAGTACAAACGTCTCTATACCTATCTGCAAGACTCTACTAAACTTTCTTAGGACTCGTGAGACCTAGGCAACCTAGTGCTCTGATACCAACTTGTCATGACCCAATCTCCTACCGGAGCCATGATGGCGACTAACACTATTTGATAGGTAATCCAATAACTAAACAATAATCATAATAATAGAACTTAATAATCTAAACAATGAAATGAGCTTAAAAAAATATAGGAAATATCAGCGATAACGCAACTATAACCATCATATGATCTGGTGTCAACGAGCACATGAGCGCTATAGAATTTAAATATAGACTCTAATAGAACAGTGATATCATAAATAAAGCATAAGGGAACTCCAAAGTGTACGAACAAAATCAGTTGCTACCTCGAAATCTCCAATGATTTTGTACAGGTGCCTCCAGCTACCATTTATATCTCTCAGAAGTACCAGGATCTACACATAAAGTGCATAGTCTAGTATAAGTACAACCCACCCCATTACTTAATAAGTAACAAGTCTAACCTCGAGCTGAAAGCAGTGAAAAGTTTGGCAATTTCCTAACATCCAATGCCAATAACCAATGATAACAATATAGAATACTAATGGCAAAGAGGCGTAACTTAAGCAATATTAATTTCAATCTTTGCACAAACAATAGGAAAATAGCCATGCTTTTCAATAATAGCAATAAAGGCATGAATTCTTTCATAGAGTTTTTTACGCATGGTGTTTTTAACTTAAGAATGATATCGTGTCCAAAATACCAAATAAGGACATCTAGCAACATTAAACATAAAAGGAAAACTCAAAACCCGGTACCTGCATGACGAGTAAACATACTAGAATAAACAAATACCGCAATTAATTCCTCAAGTCTATCATATCTCAACATATGCATAGTGCCTGGTATAATTTCCCCTGAATGCTCACACACCACGTCATGACTCAATACAGTACCGGTTCCAGACATATGTCCCTCACTCAAGCACATACATATGGCCCTGTACCTGCGCTCACTTTGAATACCAAAATCCGGAGGAACGGATCCTTGCCCAAGTGATGATCAGATATAAGCCAACAATCAATATCACATAGCCCAATCATGGAGCCTTGTGCATGGGTCTCCACCTAGTTATTACCATTAACCCCTATATAGGTCCTAGCGTATGCAACACCTCAAAATCAATACCAAATCGACTCTATGGGCCAAGATCAGTCATCAACCGCTCAAGTCTCTATTACCACATCTCACAATACTTAGTTCAACAGTGTTACACATATGTGGCATCAACAACATGTGAGAAATCATAATAAGAATGCACTGAGACAGAGATTTCATATGCGGATATAGCATCATGACTGATGTATGTCTGCAATTAAGGCAAACAACTCAAAAATAGCAAGAATAGCCCTATCATGTCTCAAACAAATAAACACATAGTCTATATATAATTCTAACATGAATCATAGCTCAAATAATCAAACAAGTAGATAAAAATATGGATATAACGAGGTATGATAACAATCAAGGCATATATAATAACCTAAGGTCCATGAATACTTCGGTGCACGCACATACGCCTGTCACCTAGCACGTGTGTCACTCCCAACACATCTCGAATTACCCTCAGTCCAAGTTTAGACATATTACATACCTCAAACAACGTGAATCAATACTCCAAAGATCCCTTCCTACATGAATCAACCTCTAAAGGGCTCAAATTTAGTCAAAAACAACTTAACAACATCAAATAATATCGTTGGAAACAACCCCAAATAAAAAACATTGGATATTTATCAAAATCAAAAAGTCAACCCGGACGCGCCTCCCAAAACCTGACAAAAGTCTCTAATTCCTAACATACGCCCGTCACCTACCATATACATTACCCCCAACACATCTCGAATACGAACTTCAATCCAAGTTTAGACATATTACTTACCTTAAAGCGCATGAATAAATACTCCAAAAATCCCTTCCCACACGAATTGACCTCCGAACGGCTCGAATTTAGTCAAAACAACTTAACAACACCAAATAATCTCATTGGAAACAACCCCAAACAAAAAATCTTGGATCTTTATTAAAATCAAAAAGCCAACCTAGATACGCCTCCTAGAACCAGACAAAAGTCTCAAATTCCAAACACCCATTCGAATACGAGTCCAACCATATAAGTTTCATCCAATTCCAACTTTGAATCATAGTTCAAATCCTCAAATTTTATTTAGAGAAATTTTTACCAAAATTCACAATTTTCCTAACTTAGATTAACCAATTAAACGCTATAATTAAGGTTGGAATCATAAATAATAAACAAATCTAATTCAAAAATACGTACCCCAATCCAAATCGTGAGTATCCTCTCTAAAATCACTCAAACCCGAGCTCTAGATCTCAAAATATGATAAAATAACAAAAACCCTCTAAATAGAGTACTTAACTGATTCTACCCAGTTATACGCTATGTGATCGCGGGACCGACGTCGCGATCGCGAAGGCCCATCCCATGCCCTGATACTGCCCATTTTTGTCGAACGCAAGACCATCTATGCAAACCCTACTAGGCCTATGTGAACATTGTTGTATGCACATGAATGCGAAGGCCACTGCCACACATGCTCCGCGAATGCCGACCAACCCCTCACAAATGCGAAGAGAAACCATCACGTACTACCAAAACACTCTTCGTAATCCCGACTAAACATTCGTGATCGCAAAGCACACCATAACATTAGAAAACCATTAGTTCTAAAATAAAAGAAAGAGTCTAAAACCCATCCGAAACACCCTGGACGCCACCGGGACCCTATCCAATCACACTAACCAATCCTAAAGAATAACAATGACCTACTCGAACAATTAAATCACACCAAACAACATCAAGAGCACGAATCACACCTCAATTAAACCTTAAAGAACTAATCCGAATGTCAAAAATCAAACCTTATGACGAACATGCCTAAACAACTCAAAATGACCTCAAATTTTTCATACAAGTCCAAAATAACACAAAGGACCTATTACAACTCTCAGAACCATAGTCCTAACCTGATATCATCAAATTCAACTTTCGGTTAAACTTATCAACCTTCCAAACCTTCAACTTTCCAACTTTTCCTAAATAGAAGCAACTAAACCTAGGTACCTCTGAATCCATATACGCACACATGCCTAAGTCCAAAATCACCATATAAACCTATTGGATCCATCAAAACTCTGATCCGATATTAAATATACAAAAGTCAAACTCTGGTCAACCTTCACAACTTAAGCTTCCAAACTAGGAACTAAGTGTTCCAATTCAATCCAAAACCTCTCTGAAACCAAACCAATCATACCCGCTAGTCACATAACAATATATTCACCTAAAAAACCATAAAATAGAGGAACGGGGCTCAAATACACAAAATGACCGGTCAAGTCATTACAAGAAGAACCTTCTCACTTTCAATGTAAGTCATATCTCGATCCTTGTGGTCTGCATAACTCTTTTGCATGGACTAAGCTGTATGAAGCCACTCCTAAATCACTTTCACATTCTCTAAAGCATCACTAACCAAATATTTGCCTAATTATCTAGCCTCACAGGCTCAAACCGTCCAACTAGAGAACGACATTGTCTCCCATATAGGGCCTTGTATGGATCCATATGAATGATCGACCAGTAGCTGTTGTTGTAGGAAAACTCCACTAGAGGTAGAAACTGATCTCAGTGACCCCCAAAATCGATAGAGAATTCCCTCAACATATCCTCTAAAATTTGAATGGTCTGCTCGAACTGTCCATTCGTTTGAGGATAAAATATTAGACTCAGCTCGACCCTCGTGCCCAACTCACATTGCACAGCTCTCCAAAAGTGTGAAGTAAATTGCATGCCATGGTCTGAAATAGTAGAAATAAGCACACTGTATAGGCGAATAATCTCTTTGACATAACTCTAGGCCAACCGCTCTAAAAAATAGCATGTCATTACTAGAATGAAGTGCACGGACTTGGTCAACCAGTCCACGAAGACCCAACTAGCATCATAATTTCTCAAGGTATATGGTAAGCCTGCCACAAAGTCCATAGTGATGCGCTCCCATTTCCACTCCGATATCACAAATTTCTGAGTTAGTCCACCTAATGTTTTATGTTCATACTTCACCTTTTGACAATTCAAGCATCGAGAGACACGTCCAACAATGTCTTTCTTCATCTTCTACCATCAATAGTGCTTCTTCAAGTCATTATACATCTTCGTGGCATGTAGGTGAATGGAATAACGTGAATTGTGAGCCTCTTCAAGGATCAACTCTCTTAACCCATCAATATTTGGAACACAAAACCAGCTTTGAAGCTGCATAAAACTATCATCCCCAATTATGACCTTCTAAGCACCACCTTGCTGCACTGGTTCTTTGAACACCAACAAGTAAGGATCATCAAACTAGCTACCCTTTATATGCTCCAAGTATAATGACCCGACCAATCATTTTGAGATTTAGTATTCTGTTTGGTGGTTTGAGATCTTTAGTATGTGTATACGATGTATTGTGACTCGTGTGTGCGGTTGGTTTCGCTTTCCAAGCCATTCGAGATGGATTTGGAAGAGCGATATTCATTTTAGAAACTTAAGTTGCAAGAGTTAATTGGAGTATGATTTTTATGTAGACGAATTTGAAATGGTGTTTTGATCATTCCAGTAGCTTCGTATGGTAATTTTGGACTTAAGCTTATGTTCGGATATAGATTTTGAGTTCCGTAGGTTGATTTGATACCCTTTGGCGAATATTGGAAAGCTGAAGGTTTGAAAGGTTGAGAGGTTTGACTTGGAGTTGACTTTATTGATATCGGGTTCGAGTTGTGGTTCCAGGAGTTGGTATAATTATATTGTGTCATTTTGGACTTGCATGCAAAATTCGAGGTCATTACGAGATGATTTGATATAGTTCGACGTGAGTTTTGGAAGTTGAAAGTTCATTAGTTTATTATGCTTGAATTGAGGTGTTATTTGTAGTTTTGATATTTTTGCGTGATTTGAGGCCCCGAGTAGGTCCGCGTTATGTTTTGGGACTATTAGTCTTATTGGATGGAGTCTCGGTGGCCTTGAGTATGTTTCAGTTAGGCTACGAAACATTTCTTCATGTTTTGATCTACTAGTTTTGATATCTGGTTCTCTTCATCGCGATCGTGACTAAGGAGTCGCGTTTGCATAGGGTAATGTGGTGGCAGGCATTTTTTACATCATGTTTGCGAAGTTGAGCATGTGTTCGCGAGCTTGGGTGTTGTGGCCTTCGCGATCGGGAAATGGGTGCCACGATCACGTAGAAGAGAAGCTCGAAGTGGGCATCAAGAATTTGTTCTCTGCATTCGCGAGAGAACTATCACATTCATGAAGTTGCTGGGTAATTGGTCATCGCGTCCACAAATTGACGTGTTGCATTTACGAAGAGGAGTTCAGCAGCTGGTCATTATTTTTTCTTCGAGATCGTGTGGGTATTTCCACGATCGCAATATGTATACATGGGTAGACCTATTTAGTACTATATATCGAGGGCTTTTGTTATTTTATCACATTTTGAGTAGAGAGCTCGATTTTGGGCAATTTTGGAGGAGATTTTTCCAATTTGGATTGGGGTAAGTATTGTTTACTCATATTTGGTTATAAATCATGATTCCTTCCTTTTTTTTTTACAATTTAATTGATGATTTGAATTGGAAAAAGTGGGGATTTTAGACAAAACTTTTTCAAAACATAAATTGATGGTTTGATGGCTAATTTGAGGTTGGGAATGGAAGATTTTGGTATGATTGGACTCGTATCGAAATGAGTATTCGGATTTTGTAAGTTTTATCAGGCCACGATGTGTGGATCCGGGGTTGACTTCATGGGTTGACTTATTTATTCTTGTTTAAGATCGAAGCTTTATTATTTAGAATTATTTCCTATGGCTTTTGTTTATGATGTTAAGTTATTTTCGATAGATTCGAGATGTCCGGAGGTTGTTTCATGTGGGAAGGGCTTCATAGAATATTGATTCAGCTTCTTTGAGATAAGTATCTTACCTAACTTTGTTTGGGGGAAACTACCCCATAGGATTTGCTCAAATTGAATTGTATGTGCTATGTGAAAGACGTGTACACGAGGTGACGAGTATGTACCAAGACTTATATATAGTAACTGACCCATTTAGACTCCAAGGCTATTAATATTCTTTTAAGCAATGTTGTTGTTATATGGAATGTCTTATATTATTAATTTATTTTCTCGTTTCATTGTGATGTCGTTGAAATTATTGTACATATTATTGTTGAGTTGTGGACTATGCTTTATTGTGAGAGTGATAGTGTTGTCATGGAAATATTGCAGCATATATGAACTTTTTAAGTGGATTGATTGTTGTTATGTGAAGCATAAGGATGGCATTTCACTATTGTTGATTTTACAGAGTCATACGGGTGGCTATTGAGTATATTGTCTGGGTAGAGTGATACAGTTGGCTATTCTGTATATTGTCTGGGAGAAGTGTACGAGTTGAAATTGTGTTATTTTCTGGGTGGAGCGATACGGGTGGCTATCAATATATTATCTGGGTTGAGCGATATGGGTGGATATTATGATACTGTTAATGCGGTGAGTTATGGGTGTCATTGATTTTCCTTAATTTCTTTCACTTGTATTTTATCTGTGCTTTGATTATTTTGTTGTTTTATCACGTGATATCTCTTTGTGCTTTCCAGTGTTAGCTTTATATCAATAATTTGCACATGTTATTGCATTAGTAAGTGTCCTGACTTGAACCTCGTCACTACTCCATGCTATAGTCTTGATACTTACTAGGTGCCGATTGGGGTGTACTCATGCTATGCTTCTGCACATTTTTGTGTAGATCCAAGTGTTGGAGGTTGTGGACCTAGTCAGTGTTATCTTCTTGATCGTGAGGATTCAAGGTAGAGTTGTTGGATCGCTGCATTCCCTTGTAGCCCTTTCCTTACATTATTACTGTCAAATCTTTATCCAAACAGTATTGTATTTTGAGATATTTTATTCTATTCAGCAGAGTTTGTGACTGTGTACTACATAGTCTTGGGAAGATTGTTGAGGTTATTGCTGCATAGGATTGCATTACCTTTATAACGGTATTTATATGGAACTCTTCTTTAAAAATATCTTGTTAATTGGTTGAACTATTGTAAGTGATCGGCTAACCTAGTTTTAGAGACTAGGTGACATCAAAATTCTCAAGGTAGGATTTTACATCATGACAAGTTGGTATTATAGCTCTAGGTTTATAGGTTCTACGAGTCACGGGAAAGTTTTGTAGAGTCTTGCAGATCGGTAGGAGACATCTGTACTTATCTTCGAGAGGCTACAGAACTATTAGGAAGATTCCACTTCTTCCATTCGTATCGTGCGGATTTATTGATTTCGGAGTTTAAGACTTTGTTCTTTTATTTTCTCACAGATGATGAGGACACAAGTTGTTATTACTGATGATGATCCCTAAGAGCCGGTGTTTCTAGGGACAGAGGCCGAAGAGGGGCATGTGCTACAGCTAGAGCAGCAGCTGAGGAGCCACCAGTAGCTCCGGTTAGGGAACAAGTACCGGAGGCACCTGTTCCTACCCCTAGGTTTTAGGAGACTTTAGCGTAGTTCTTGAGCATGTTTGGTACATTGGCTCAGGACGAATTGATCCCAGTTGCACCGGCTACTTCACATATCGGGGGATGAGCTTAGACTCTCTTCACTCGTACTCTATAGCAGTGGGCCCATATTGGTCAGGTTTCGGGTATTATGTCGGTACAACTCATTATCGCGGTTTAACCTGAGGTCAGGCCAATGGCAGCTGAGGAAGAACAAAAGAGATTTGAGAAGTTCAAGAAGTAGTTTCCTACTACTTATAGTGGAGCAGCTTCTGAGGATGTACAAGAATTTTTAAAGTTGTGTCACCGTATTCTGCATACTATGGGCGTTGTAGAGGTGAATGGGGTTGTACTTACTACTCTCCATCTAACGGGATCGGCATATAGATGGCGGCAGGTTTATGAGGAGGGTAGACCAGTTGGCGCACCACCACTTATATAGACTCAATTTTCTGATCTATGTTTGAGGGAGTTCATTCTATAGAGCCTTAAGGATGCGTAGCATACCGAGTTTGAGTAGTTATGGCTAGGGATTATGACCGTGTCCGAGTAAGCTATGAGGTTCAGTGATATATCTAGCCATGCACCTATTTTGTCTTCTACTGTTAGAGAGAGAATTTACAGGTTTATCAAGGGGCACAGTTATGGTCTCAGACTTGAGATGGTGCAGGAGTTGGAGATTGATACTCTATTTCAGCATGTTGTGGATATTGCTAGGAGGTTAGAGCATATTCGGGGTCAAGATAGGGAGGATAGGGAGGCCAAGAGGCCTCAAGGACCTGGAGGATATAGTGGATTCTACTCTTTGCCTTTGACTCATCATGGCGTAAGATCCATTAGTCGGCCAATTCAGTCTGCACTTTAGGCTACTCGAGGAGCTCCAGCCAGCCAGGGACCTTAGGGTACTCATATGGGACACTCATCTTTTAATGCACCTCCTACATGAGGTTCCTACAATGGTTATTCTAGTCATTAAACACAGACCCAGTTCGAGTAGCCACGCCTAAAAAGGAGTTATTTTGAGTGTGGTGATACTAGGCACATCATGAAGGATCGTCCTAGACTCTAATGAGGTAAACTTTATTAGAGTACTCAGGCTATGGGTTCAGCTCCAGTTGCTACTCCATCTACACAACCAGCTAGAGATGGAGGACAGATGGGTAGAGGGCATCGTAGAGGGGGAGGCCCATATCATTGTTATACTTTCCCTGTATGGGCTAAGGCCGCTACACCAGATGATATCGCTATAAGTATGGTTATGGTTTATCATAGAAGAGCATCGGTTTTATTTTGATCTAGTCCTATTTATCGATATGAGTCCTCCTATTTTGCTTCATATATAGATATGTTTTGTGGTTCTTGTACTCTATTTATGTGTTTGCACCTGTCAAGAGTTTCTACTGTGGTAGACCATGTTCGTCATTCTGGATTGTTCACTATTGAGAAATATGAGACTAGGATGAACATTATGTTACTTAATACGGTAGGTTTTGATGTGATTTCTAGATGGTTTGTCTATGACTTATGGTTTAGGTGCTAAACAGGCATGAGAAGTCTATTGCCTGTTGTGATTTTGTTCCACGGGATTGAGTTGGTGAAATATTTTTGGTTGGAGTGATGTCTATTTTATTGTGATTCAGAGCTCAGGGTGGGATCCTCGTGCTTTCGTGTGGACCGTTATGTTTGGACCAGGCTATATGTCGCGGTGGAGTTATGTTAGGATGAGATCCTTTGTGATTAGTTCGTATGTTTTGTTTCTCTCTTATGGAATGGATTTATAGTATGGTACTGATAGAGAGTTATGCCTATTAGATTTGTTGGGTAGCTCTCTTATGTGTCTCTACTTCCATCGTTAGTTGTATTTGAGTTGTGATGGTTTGGTACGATTGCATTGTATGTGTTTAGGTGGTGTGGGTGTGACTAGTTGATTGGTTGAGTAGTTATAAGGTTTACATGTCTCTTACATTATTAGTGTTTGGAAGGTTTGGAATGAGATCCTGATTGATATAAGGTTATTTATCGGTACCAGGTTTAATGACGGGTAGCTACTGTAGCCGGAGGTATTACAACGGGATATGGGTGATGTGTTACATCATGTGGTTATACCTTGTGGATATATGCATGAGATGTTGTAGCTGGTTGAGGTTGATACAATGTGATTATGTGGGAATCGGGTCTTTGGTGGATGATCGGATGTTGAAATTTGGTTATAAGGATTATCAGTATGGGTGGAAGGAATAATCTTCAGATGAGATGGTGTTGTTAGGCCTATCTGGATTGGGGTGATGTGGGATCACTCGTGTGTATGTTTATGGTGATTTAATATAGTGATTTGATGGCTTTGGAGCTACTATTGGCACATTCAAGGACAAATATTTGTTTAAGAGGGGGAGAACATAATGACCCAACCGAACGTTTTAAGCTTTATCATTTCGTTTGGTGGTTTGAGATCGTGAGTAGATGCATATGATGCATATAAATTTGGAAGAGTGTTTTTCATTTAGAAGCTTAAGTTATAAGAGTTCATTGGAGTTTGACTTTAGTGTAGACAACTCTGGAATGGTATTTTAATGATTCCAATATCTTCATATGATGATTTTGGAATTAGGCGTATTTCTGGATTTGGATTTGGAGGTCCATAGGTTGATTTGATACTTTTTGGTGAAAGTTAGAAAGTTAGAGATTTGGAAGGTTGAGAGGCTTAACCGGGAGTTGACTTTATTGATATCGGGTTCGGATTATTGTTCCTGGAGTTGATATAATTCCTTTGTGTCATTTGGGACTTGCATGCAAAATTCGAGTTCATTCTGAATTGATTTTTTATGGTTCAGAATGAGTTTTGGAAGTTGAAAGTTCATTAGTTCATTTAGCGTGAATTGAGGTGTGATTCATAGTTTGATGTTTTTTGGTGTAATTTGAGGCCTTGAGTAGGTCCGTGTTATGTTTGGGACTGATTGGTGTGATTGGACAGGGTCCTGGGGGCATCGGGTGTATTTTGGATGGGCTAGGGGCCATTTTCTCATATTTTGAACTATTTGTTCTGATATCTAGTTTTCATCATCGAGATCGCAACTAAGGAGTCACGTTCGTGTAGGGTAATCTGGTGGCATGAATTTTGTATAATGTGTTCTCAAAGTTGAGCACGCGTTCATGAAACTTGGGAGTTGTGGCTTTCGTGTTCGCGAGCTAGATACCGCGATCGCGTAGAAGAGAAGCTGGAAAGGGGCATAAGGAATTGTTCTCCACGCTTGTGATAGAACTATTGCGCTCACGAAGTTACTGGATAATCGGTCATCGCGTTCGCGAAGAGGAGTTCAGCAAGTGGTCATTATTTGTTCTTCGCGATCGCATGAGTAATTCCGCGATCGCGATGTGTATACCTAGGAAGACCTATATAGTACTCTATTTCGAGCGCTTTTGTTATTTTATTATATTTTGAGTTGGAGAGATCGGTTTTGGGCGATATTTTAGGGTATTTTCATGATTTGGATTGGGGTAAGTATTCTTTACTCATATTTGATTATATGTCATGATTCCATCCTTATTTTTAGCATTTAATTGATGATTTTGGAGAAATTGGGGATATTAGTAAAAACCTTTCTAAAACAAAAATTGATGATTTAAAAATTGATTTGATGTTGGAATTAGATGATTTTGGTATGATTGGACTCGTATCGGAATGGATGTTCGAATTTTGTGAGTTTTGTCGGATCCCAAGGTATAAGCCCGGGGTTGACTTTTTGGGTTGACTTTTTATTCTTGTTCAAAATCAAAGCTTTATTATCCGGAATTATTTCCTATGGCTTTTATTTATGATATTAAGTTACTTTGGCTAGATTCCAGTCGGCCGAAAGTTGTTTTATGCTGGAAGGGCTTCTTAGAGTATTGATTTAGTTTCTTTGAGTTAAGTATATTGCCTAACTTTGTGTGGGGGAAATACCCCATAGGATTTGGTCTAATTGCATTATTTGTGTTATGTGAAAGACGTGTACATGAGGTGATGAGTGTGTATTCGGGCTTATATGTGATAATTGACTGGTTTAGACTCCTCAGCAATTAATGAGCTTTTAATTGAAGTTGTTCTTATATGGAATATCTTAAATTGTTGAGTTATTTTCCCATTTCATTGTGATATTTTTGAAATTATTGTATACATTGTTGTTGAACCATGGGCTATGCTTTATTATGGGAGTGATAATGTTGTTTTGGCAATATTCTGACATATGTGGACTTGTTGTGGCATTACACTGTTGTTGATTGTGCAAAGTGATATAGGTGGTTATTGTGTATATTGTCTGGGCAAAATAATACGGTTGGCTACTATGTATGTTGTTTGGGCGGAGTGATATGGGTGGCTATTGTGTTATTTTCTGGGTGGAGTGATATGGGAGGCTATGAATATATTGTCTTAGTAGAGCGATAAGGGTAGACGTTATGATATTGTCAATGTAGTGAGATATGGGTGGCTACGTGGGACTGATATGTGATGGCCTGAGGGCGTGTTGTTGATGAAGTGGGTTATTCTTTCTTGTTCTTATGACTTCCTTGTATATGTCTAACGACCCGAACGGTCGTTTTAAGCTTTAAGGTTTCGTTCAGTGATTCGAGGTCTTGAGTAGCTTCATATTGTGAATTAGGACGTGTGCACGGTCGGATATGATTTTTGGATGGTTCAAAATGAATACGGATGAGTTATTCTCACTTTAGAAGCTTAAGTTAAAAAATTTGACCGAGGTTTGACTTTTGTGAAAATGACCCTATAGTGGTGTTTTGATGGCTTTGATAGGTTTATATCATGATTTTAGACTAAGGTGTATGCTCGGAATCGAATTCGGGAGTCCGTAGGTTGATTTGTAATGTTTTGCCGAAAGTTGGAAAATTTAAGGCTTTGAATTTTCATAAGCTTGACCATAGGTTGACTTCATAGCTATCATGTTTAGATTTCTATTTCGGGACTTGGAATAAGTCCGTTTGTCATTTGGAACTTGTCCGCTAAGTTTGGCGTCATTCCGCGTTGATATGATAGGAATCAGACGCGCGGTTGTGTCTTTAGAAGTTCTTGAGTTTCATATTGAATCCTTGTGTTTTGAGGTCCGATTCGTGGTTTTGGATCTTATTTTGATCATTTTATCACACGAGGAAGTTTGTGTTATGTTTTTAGACATGTGTTGATGTTTGGTTTGGATCCCCGAGGGCTCGGGTGAGTTTCAGACGCGTTTTGGAATGTTTGGAAGAGTTTGGAAATTGTTGGTGTGATCATGTATTTTAGGTCTCGTATTTGCGAGAAATATGTCGCATTTGTGATGCTAGGAAAATTCTTCTAGGTTCGCATTTGCAAACCAAGAGTTCGCAATTGCGATGGAGGGAGGCAGGGTGTTGTTCGCATTTGCGATGATAAGGATAGCATTTTGCGAAGTGTCCATGTTCACAACTACAAACAATATGTCGCATTTGCGACCTTAGTAGGAGTGTGAAGAGCTTCACATTTGCGGTGGTTTCTTCACATTTGTGAGGTTTGCAATTGCAAACCCCAGGTCGCAATTGTGACACCTCTGATTGTACATAAGAGCTGAGGGACGGGATTTTGGTCTCATTTTTATATTTTGGAACCCTAGACTCGGTTGGAAGCGATTTTGAAGAGTGATTTTCATCTACAAATTTTGGGTAAGTGATTTTAATCTATTTACAATTATATTCCATCATTATATCTTGGATTTTAACATCAAAATCATGTGAATCAAAGTGAAACTTTGTCAAGTTTTTGGAAAATAAGAATTTGAGTTTTGAGAGTCAATTTGGACTCGGATTTTGAAACTAATCACATATATGAACTCGTGGGGTTATGGGTAGTCGGAATCTACCATTGGATCCGGGTTTTGACAAGGAGGGGGGGTTGACTTTTTTTGAATTTTGAGCAATTGTTTAAAGATCATAGCTTTAATTATTGAAATTGATTTCTCTTGCATTATTTGATGTTATTAAGTCAATTTTGGTTAGATTTGTGCCGGGCGGAGGTGAATTGTAAAGGAAAAGCTATTTTTGAGAAATAATTAAGGGCTTGTGAGGTAAATATCTTGCCTAACGTTGTGTGGGGGAACTACCCCGTAGGGATTGGTTTGTTGTATTATTTCAACTACGTGAAAGGCTTATGCACGAGGTGACGAGTGTGTACACCGCTTATTTGTGGATGTTTTACCGGCCTAGATCTTAGGTTCTTATGTTCATTAAAAATGAAGTTGCCTTATTAAGTTTAATCCTCCATTGCTAAATTTACCTTTACGATGTTTTATTTGAAGTTGATTGATTCATGTTCTACCCTTGTTGCCAAATACACTTTTATATGGCTTAATTGAAACCGATGGGCCGCAATGGGCACCTGGGGGCTTACCCAACCGAGTATCAACGTAATGTATTTTTCTTATCATATCATCATAAATAAATGTGCTAGTAGGGCCATCATGAGATAACCAAAATAAAACATAAGGGGATACTAGACATAGGATGGCCCAACATGATATAGAAACTTATACATGTGACATACGGGCCTCTTAGGCCAACATGATCATTTGTATACTCAAAACATAGGCCGACAAGGCCATACAAGTATTCATATATATGACATCTGTCTACAAGCCTAAAAAAGTACATAAATATCATAAAGGTCTAGATAGGGCCCTGTCATACCAATCAATACATGTCCAAATCATACTGACCAAATAGACAACTTCAGAGCAAGTGGAGTGCACCAATACCTTACGTTGAGTTGATAGCCTACTAGGAGGACTGTCAACCTATCTATCAGGACCTGCAGGCATGAAATGCAACGTCCCCACATAAAAGGGACATCAGTCCAAAGAAAGTACCGAGTATGTAAGGCATGAAAAGTACTATATAATAGACATTAAAGAAACCTGGAGTAAAGGACTCAAACTGTAAGTCTGAATAGCTCTGTGAATCATGAAACATTTATAATGACATGTATATGCCTATAAATTTCATATCATGGATAGGTATATGCATACATAACATCATCAAGCCTCTAAGAGCATCCTATTATATTATCTCGGTCTCTGTGGGCGAAATTATCAATGATATCAGCTGATCAGGTGGTGGTGCGTATATAACGCTGGAACCTTTTCCTATACCCTATATACATATAATATATACATATATAACTCCATGTGGTTATGGGTCAATGTACATGTACAAATGAATGCAAGGCATAAGAAGTAAGTCAATAAGACTCTCGATATGTCATAAGATCAATATGCCTTTAGTTAATATCATGAAATAAACTTTATCAACTTATGTATTATCTGAGACCCATAAACAGATGATATAATAAATGGACACATAGGGAATCAAGAACATAGGCATCCCCAGCACTTCTAAGAATAGAGTCATTTGTGAATGTTCCGTGTTTGCTCGTTTTGTTTGTGTCATATGGACCATGCCAAAAGAAAAGAAGGGATAGCCTTAACATACCTTAACTCCGTTGATTCCTTAATACCTTCCAAGAAACTCTTCAAACAACTCATCTTAATCTACCATAGCATAAGGAGATTCAAAATTAGTGTTGAGTAAAGGCTAAGTCCGCAACTTAAATTAATAGCTCGTTTATGTAAATTTGGGAAGCATATCCCCTATAACAAGGGCCTCCTCCAATACCATATACCAACAACTAGGGGTGTCAATGGATATTCGAAAACTGACTAAATCGACCGAACCGTACCGCACCGAACCAATTTTTAGGTTTCTTAAAAAACCGTAGGTTTTAATATAAATCTATAACTGCACCGATAATTAGGGTAGGTTTTTTATTTTATAAAAATAAACCGAAAAAAAAACTGAACCGTACCGAATAAATTTTACATGTAGAAAATATATTTATTTAGTAAGTTTAAAAATAATAATGCATTAAATTTTCTTTGAGCCTTGGAATTATTAAAACTATTATAAGCCAACAAGTAATTAAACTCAAAATACTAATTCCTAAAACCTATTATGCTACTTCTACTTAAACTAAGTTATTCCAAGTATCTTTATTAGCAAGACACAAAGTATTCTAGCAATTATGAGTAACAAACTACAATGTATTGAATATGTTTCCTTTCATATAATTTAGATTTATCTTTTTGAATACTTAATCTTCTATAGACGTTATTCTTGCGTCCTAGCTTGGTATATCTTTCAACTCGTGTGATTAATATTTTCTTTGCCTTTGTTTGATTTCATTTATGCTGTTGTAGAATAGTTGATGGATCTATACTCTAGCCATATTTCCTTGTTTTTAATTCATCACCCTTTAAACACTAAAAATGTCTAGAGAGTTTATCTAAGTCCTATAAAAGAACGTATGTTATTGCAATTCTACTTCTACTGGTGAATTTTACATGATATTAGAAAAAAATACCGAAAATTAACTGAACCGTACCGATACCGAAGAGAAACCGACATGATTGGCACGGTTTTGAAAAGTCTAATTTTGGTTATACATAATAGAATAACCGAAAAATTGGTATGGTATAAATTTTATAAAATAACCGACCGAACTGAACCATTGACACCCCTACCAACAACAACAACAACAACAACAAGAGAAATCTCACAACATATAAATATCAATAACAAGACACCATATAGAAACAACAAGTCACAACTACATCACGACAAGCGGCAAGCTCCGTTTGGAATCTGTATACCCCATATCACCCCTTATAGACTTCTTACTTTAACTTAAAAGTATCATCAACATGATTAATGAATTCATTTATCAATGATTCCAGACTTATACCATATATTTATAACAAATAAAACAATCAATAACTTCAATTATCCTCAATTAGCAACTTTATTCACTAGTTTATGTCTAGTCCATCCATTTAACTTAATCTACATCAAGATAACCTTAATAACATGCATTAACACAATATAAATATCTCCTATAGTAGCTTCAAGTAAAAATCCAAGTTATATTTAGTTACAACAGCCTTCAATGACAATACAACACCATAGAAGTGACTTAAGCTAATCCAAGTAGTATCTTGTAGTTTATCATCCTAACAACTTAATAAACATACAATAAAGCTTAAGCACAATTAGTAGGCTTTTATAATCACCTTAGCCAGTATAAAAAACTTGAAATTTCATCCAAACACATCCCACAACTATCCTCAATGACAACACAACCTCGAAGAGGTGTTGTTCTTCACTAGAACTAACTTTCGATGTTGAAATATGGTGTAATCACTTTGGAATAACTTCAAAGCCATATGGTATCGATTTAGGAGGGTTAGGAAAAGTTTGGAGACGAATTTGAGTCTAAAATGATCAAAAATAGGCGTCCAAATCGTTTATAAAGTGAAGTAGGTCAACCACCGACTAAGTGGGTCCCATTGGGAGCTGCTTGTGCGATCTTACAAAAATGCAAATATCTCTCTACTCTGATGTCGTATCCAAGAATGGTTTTATGCGTTAGAAACTATACTCGTAGATCTTCAATATTGTAGGTATATAACTCCATAATTCCAAGTATATTTGGAGAAAATCTTGGCTGCATTTGACCTAATATTTAGCACATTTATGAATGTAACTTGTGATGACCTTTGCCAACTTTTATTCCACAACTTTCTTGACTTCAAAACGTACCACATAACTATCATACGACTAAAATAACTCATGACATAACTGTATACGGCAAATCCAAGGGCCTGATATCCTTGCCATAGAACCATCTCGCGGCCATGCCCCTCGAAGCTCGAAGCCAAGGTCGAGACTCATCCTCAAGGTTCGATATATATCGGTCCGAAGGATATCGTATTCTGACAAGTACAGCAAGCTACGGTAGGCGATAGGGGAGTTCCCAAGGCACGCGGCTTAACCTAACATGGTTGGTCTATCCGGGGCCTATTTTCAAGATGTCATAACTTTACGATTAATACGTTCTGTACCATAACGGGTTCCCCTCCTATATAAAGGGGATCCCCATTACTTTGTAGGCTCAGCTGATGTTGCTCCATTTTCTCCACAAATGCAATAATATATATATCTCTCTCTCTGCTTTCTAAACTCGCTCTCTCTCACTGGCCCGAGGCCACTTTAATATTTATCGCATTCTCATTTGTTCTTCATTTTACCACCTGGTATTGGGTATAAAGAGCCTTATTAAATCGTATCTTAAATGTTATCCCATTCCCGACTGTCTTGGATAGCCCGAACTCGACCCCAACGTCGACCCTAAGGTCCCCCTTCGACCAGACCTATACCCTGGCAGCAGGACCCTCGGTTCGATTACTATCTCGTTTTAACTTGCATTTCATCATTAAACTTCATATTATTATAATCAACTGCTCTAACAACTAGCTCGGGAATAGATCACGTATTTTTAGAATCTCATGTACAAATTTAATTATTGTCACCATTTTCATGATAAACAGTTTGGCGCCCACCGTGGGGCTAAAAATAATAGTGATTATTTTCTTGGTGGTTCCATTGCACAAACGCACGTTATCTTTCACACTTTTTCTCGCCCAAAGATCTCTTCTTTTAGGACGAAGCGCCTGGATCGACTAGTGGAATGGGAAGCCGGAACCTCAAAGGCTACAGGGAAAAGGGCACGACCGACCTAGAGGCCGGTGTCCACATGATTATTGGGGGAGACAATGTTCCCCGAGGACTTGTTTCCAAACGAGCGATAACGTCCTCTACAAAGGAGGGGCCGGCCCGAGAACGCTTACCTGGAGAAACCCTCATATTCAGTGAAGAGGATCTCAAAACTATGATGGAACCACACAACGACGCGCTAGTAATCTCGTTTCTCTCAAGCAACACTAGAATAAAGCGCTTTCTCGTAGATCCAGGCAGCTCGGTCAACATAATTAGGTCATAAGTAGTAGAACAGCTAGGGCTGATCAATCAAGTTGTTCCCACCCCTTGGGTCCTCCACGGTTTCAACATGATCGGAGAAGAAACGAAGGGAGAAATCACCCTCCAGATCAACACGTCTCGCACAACCCAAAACACCGAGTTTCAGGTCACCAATGGCGACATGAGATACAATGCCCTACTTGGCAGGCCTTGGATACACAACATAAGGGCAGTACCCTCGACTTTGCACCAGGTGATAAGGTTTCCCACCAGGGATGGCATCATGACCATACATGGAGAATAACGGGCAGTGAGGGAAATATTCGCGGTCCACCACGAGACGCCAAACCCCACATGCCCGGCCTCAGACGAGGAAGGAAGCGTGCGGACCCTTGAAGATGACGTGGAAGACTTCTTCGCACCCCGAACCTTCGTCGCCCCTGAGGAATCCAATGCGACCAAATCAACAGTCGAAGAGCTGGAGCAGACCATTTTAATCAAACACCTCCCGGATCGCAAGGTATACCTGGGAACGGGGCTAACCCCCGAGCTTAGGGCAGGGTTTATTCAATTCCTTAGTAATAATATCGACTATTTTGCTTGGTCCCACTTAGATATGACAGGTATCCCACGGGAAATAACCTCCCACAAACTAAGCGTTGACCCCAAATTCAAACCCGTAAAGCAAAAGAGAAGACCGCAGTCCGAGATAAAGCATACCTTCATCCAAGAGGAAGTGGGGAAACTAGTTAAAATCGGATCCATCAGGGAGGTAAAGTATCTTGAATGGCTAGATAACATAGTGGTAGTGCCAAAAAAGGGGAATAAGCTAAGGATGTGCATAGACTATAAAGACTTGAACAAAGCATGCCCAAAATATTCCTTCACATTTCCTAATATCGATCGCCTGATCAATGCTACGGCCGGTCACGAGACCCTCACTTTCCTCGATGCCTACTCGGGGTACAATCAAATCCAGATGAACCCCGAGGATAGGGAAAGGAAATCATTTATCACGAAATACGGTACATATTGTTATAACGTAATGCCCTTCGGGCTAAAAAATGCGGGAGCAACATACCAACGACTAGTTAATAAAATGTTTGAGCACCAAGTAGGAAAATCAATGGAGGTATATATTGATGATATGCTAGTCAAATCCCTGCGCGCAGAGGACCATCTGACCCATTTGCAGGAAACCTTCAACATCCTCAAAAGCTACAACATGGAGCTCAATCTTGAGAAGTGTGACTTCGGAGTAGGCTCTAGCAAATTCCTGGGCTTCATGGTATCAAATAGGGGGATCGAAATCAATCCCAACAAAATAAAGGCCATCGAAGAGATTACGGTGGTGAACAACGTAAAAGTCATTCAACGGCTGACAGGGCGGATCGCGGCCCTGGGCAGATTCATATCAAGATCGTCGGACAAAACCCAATATTTCTTTGCCCTAATCAAAAGAAAGAACAACTTCGAATGGACTCTAGAATGCCAATACGCCCTGGAAGAACTAAAACGATACCTGTCTAGCCCGCATTTGCTGCACACGCCCAAGGAGGATGAAATACTATACCTATACATGGTCGTATCCGAAATAGCAGTAAGCGGCGTACTAGTCCGAGAACTGCAAGGTATGCAATTTCCTATTTATTATGTGAGCCAAACCTTGGGGGATGTCGAAACCCGTTATCCCCATCTGGAAATATTGGCTCTCGCATTAATATGCGCCTTGCGCAAACTGAAGCCTTACTTTCAGTGCCATCATATTTGCGTCCTGTCAACTTATCACCTCCAAAGTGTACTGCATAAACCTGAGTTATCGGGTCGATTGGCCAAGTGGGCTATCGAACTCGGAGGATATAACATCGAGTATCAACCTCGGACGGCCATCAAGTCCCAAATCCTGGCAGATTTCGTGGACGACTTCTTGCCAACCCCCATACCCAAGGTAGAGAAGGAGCTTTTATTAAAATCAGACACATCCTCCAGGGTATGGACCCTGCTCATAGATGGTGCCACAAATGTAAGAGGATCCAGACTCGGTATAGTCCTAAAGCAGCCCGTCGCGGCATAATCAGGCAATCCATAAAAACCACAAAACTGACTAACAATGAAGCCGAGTATGAGGCTATGATTGCAGATTTAGAGTTGGCCAAAAGTTTGGGAGCCAAGACCGTCGAGGCAAAATACGACTCGCTCCTCATGGTAAGCCAAGTAAACGGAAGTTACGAAGCCTGAGAAGATAGGATGCAAAGGTATTTGGACAAAATCCAAATCGCATTACGTCACTTCAAAGAATGGACCTTAGTCTATGTACCTCAAGAGCAAAATTGTGAGGTTGATGCCCTCGCAAACCTAGGATCTTCCACTGAAGAAGAAGACATGCTCCCCTGAACCGTCGTCCAACTGTTCAAATCTGTGGTCGAGAAAGGTCATGCAGAAATTAACTCCACCAGTCTGATATGGGATTAGAGAAACAATTACATCATTTATCTGAAGGACAGGAAGCTACCCACGGATCCAAAAGAATTGAGGGCCCTGCGAACCAAAGTAGCATAGTTCTCACTCGATGAAAATAAGGCTCTCTACAGGAGAACTTTTGATGGTCCCCTGGCAATATGCTTGGGACCGGGCGACACAGATTACTTGCTCTGGGAGATCCATGAGGGCTCCTGCGGAAATCACTCCGGGGCTGATTCCTTAGTCCAAAAAATGATCAGAGCGGGATACTATAGGGACAACATGGAAAAAGGCACCAGAAAATTCGTCCAAAAATGCGACAAGTGTCAGAGGTTCGCTCCCATGATCCACCAGCCCGGGTAGCAACTGCATTCCATTTTATCACCATGGCCATTCATGAAGTAGGAGATGGACATTGTCGGCCCTTTGCCGACGGCGCCAGGTAAGGCCTTATTCATTTTATTTATGACTGACTATTTCTCAAAATGGGTGGAAGCGCAGGCTTTCGAGAAAATAAAAGAGAAGGAAGTCATCAATTTTATATGGGAACACATCATATGCCGGTTCAGGATCCCGTCCGAAATAACATGCGACAATGGGAGGCAATTCATCAGGAGCAAGGTAACACAGTTCCTTGAAGACAACAAAATCAAGAGAATCCTGTCGATGCCATACCATCCGTGTGCGAATGGCCAGGATGAATCTACAAATAACACCATCATTCAAAACTTGAAAAAGAAGTTGGAAAGTGCCAAGGAAAAATGGAGAGAAATGCTGCCCGAGGTGCTGTGGGGATATCGGACAACTCTAAAATCAAGCACCGGGGAGACACCTTTTTCCCTAGTGTATGGCGCGAGGCACTAATACCGGTGGAGACCAAGGAACCAAATGCCAGATTCTTACACACTAGCGAGGAATCAAACAACAAAGCCATGGCAACAGCCCTCGAGCTGCTCTACGAAAGACGGGAAGCCTCGCTGGTTCGGATGGCTGCCCAGAAGCAGAAAATCGAAAGATACTATGATGTGCCGGAGAATTTTGGCATATTTCAATACTAATTGCTTAGACTTTAGCTTGTGTTGAATGCAATTATCTCCTTTACTTATGTAATTTTAGTGTTTTTGCAGTACATGAGGTTTAAGGACCCAAGATCATGGAAATGAAAGCATAAAGCCACAAACAGACAAGAAAAGAGCAAAATGCAGCACAAATGCAGAAATGCGGGGAAGGATAGGATCGCAAATCAGACATGCGAGCCGCATAATGTGCAAAGGATCGCAAATCAAAACAGAATGTTGGCCAAAATCCAATGCAAGAAATACGTCCAGAATGCGATCGCATAACAGGTTTTTGGACCGCATAATGGATCACAAACTCATGGAAAGAAATGTTAATGGTAGAAAATGCGACGCAGAATGCAATCGCAAATATGGAATGCGGACCACAAATCCATAATGTGACGATGGCCTGGAAACTAGGGTTCTGAAGTGCGATGGGCATGAAGAGAATGCGGACCGCATGTCTGTTATGCGACAGAAATGTGGTCGTATATTTGACCTGAAAGGGCATTTTTGTCTGTTTTCTGTCTCGACTTTTGGCCCTCTATAAATAGATTTATTGTGAATTTGTGGGCTCATCTGGTCTGAATTTGGAGCTACAATATAAGGAATTAATATTCCTCTCTTTTGGAAGTTTTTGGGTCAAGAATCTTTCGCTTTGTAAGCTTTATGGCATTAAATATTCTCTTCCTTTTGTATTTTAGCATGTGTAGCTAACTTTAAAAACTAAGGTTATGGACCCTAAATGGGTGTTTAACATTGAATATATATATATATATATATATATATATATATATATATATATAATGGTTGGTTAATATTTATTTACTTCTCATTCTTCATTTAATGTTGGTGGTTGCAAACATTAACAAGTGCCATTAAATTCTTGCTTTGCTTGGGAAAGTGGGTTAGAATTTGGTAGAAGTAAATATCAAAGACTCAAGACTTTAAACCTTGTTTAATAGAATCGATTAGGAATAAGTGGGTTTTATTTGGCATATATTGATTGTTCTTAATTGCAACTCTTTTATATTTGGAAAACTCATAAAGAGGAAATACTACCCAACTATTGAAAAATATTGGGTAGTCATTTAGGCATCATTTGCATATCAAAAGGACATTCCATTAGAAATATATCATATTAACACCGATAGCATTACACATCAATAAAGGGGACACAACCTTGGTTGCTTTAATCAAATTATTTACATTCTCAACATTACAATTAGCTATTACTTCAAACCAAACTCAATTCATACTAGGATAGAATTACGACTTTAGCCGAGCAACATACTATTCGAGTAACCTTTTCACACTTATTCCATGTGGGATTCGACCTCAACCTTGTTGGGTTATTATATTTGACACCGACCACCTTACACTATTTATTAAAGTGTAATTTGAGTGTATCAAATTTTGGCGCCATTACCGGGGAATACGGTTTTGAAATTACTAATTAGTGTGTGCTTTACTTTACGTATTATTCTATTCCATCACACTTTGCTTGTTTTGCTTGATGTTGATAGGAAAACATGTCCGAATATGGTGAAGACGTGGAGGCAGAAATGGAAGAAAATCCTTTTGCGGACATTGAGGAGTACATTGAGGATACAAATGCTATTGTACCTCCGGCCGTTGGCACTGCAACTTTCAAGGTGGAACATGGTTTAATCCTTATGCTCAAAGCGGAGGGGTTTTTCAGGAATTCCACTGATGATGATCCAACACAACATCTTAGAAACTTCTTGGGTATGTGTGCAATGCATAAGCAGAACAATGCCTATAATAATGCCCTAAGGTTGAGATGCTTCAAGTACTCTCTAGCTGGGGACGTGAGGAAATGGCTTCAAATTTTGCCACCCAACTCCATTCATTCTTGACCCGAACTTGTCCGAGCATTCTTTTCTAAATGGTTCCCGCAAAGTAAGAAGTCTGAGCTCCGAGATAAAATCTTCTTTTTCAAGCAAGTACCGGGAGAACATCTACATGAGGCATGGGATCATTTCAAATTATATTTGGTGAGGTCTCCCAACCATGGTTTTCCGGATTCTATTCTGTTGGATAAATTCTACATGGGCTTGGATCCTATGAACCAATCTATAGCCAAGAATGCAGCTGACGGATCTTTCATGAACAAATCATTCGCAAGGGTGACACAAATACTTGACAAAATGGCAAAGCATAATCAAGCATGGCATTCCGAGGACACCGCAGGTGGAATTACATATGGTTCTCCTTCCTTGAGCAACATGATCAAGGAAAATCAAGAGTGAGATCAAGTGATTGCAAGGCTTTCTACAAATGTCAATTTGTTGACAAAGATGTTAACCGAAAGCCAAACGAAGAAGGTAAATGTGGTTGAGGATGTGCAACCCATATCAAATGAGGATTTTGAGGAAGCAAAATATGTTAACAACTCTCAAGGAGGCTATCAAAGGCAACAATACCAAGGTCAAGGACAACAAAATCAATAGAGGCCAAACCCGCAAGAGCAAGGCCACCAACAATGGAGAAATGACCAAGGTGGCTCAAGCCAAGGAAATTGGAACAACAACAACAACTTCTCAAACCGGAGTTCAAACCCTTATGTTCCCCCAAAAGGTCAATATTCAAATCAAGGTCCCTCAAGTGAGTCTAAGTTGGAAAGTATGCTTGAATGGGTATTGCAAAATCAAGAAAAATCCGACACTTCTATAAGGAACATGACCGAGCTTGTTGGCTATGATACCACATCCATTCAAAAATTGGAGATGCAAATGAGAGACCTCTCTAGGGAGCAAAATCCAAAGCAAAAGGGAACACTCCCTAGTGACACAATTGCAAACCCAAAGGGTAGTGGGAGTGGCCCAACTTCTCATGTCATGGCAATTACTACTAGGAGTGGGAAGGTACTACAAGGAGAGGGTGAACAAGTGGTTGAGGTAGAAGAGTTCGATAAAGGGGTTGAGGTTGAAAAGCCTGGAAGATGTGCAAGTGCAAGAAGAGAACCCGGAAGAGGCAAAGGAAAAGGTATAAGAGACACCAAAAACTCTTCCACCTATTCCTAGACCTACTCCTCCATTCCCTCAAAGACTCGCTAGGAAGGTTGATGATAGCAAACTCGAGAAGTTCTACGACATTCTCAAGAAATTATCGGTGAATATTCCATTTGTGGAAGCATTTCAAGAGATGCCGGGTTTTGCTAAGTATTTGAAAGATTTGATCACCAAGAAGAAAACCACCAAAAATGAAGTGGTGAATGTGACTCACCGGGTTAGTTCCATCATTGCAACATCCATTGTTTAAAAGAAAGAAGACCCGGGAGCTTTCACCATTCCTTGTACCATTGGGGTACATGATTTTGCAAGAGCCCTTTGTGATAATGGAGCTAGCATCAACTTGATGCCTCTTGCCATTTACAAGAAAGAAGGATTAGGTATACCAAGGCCCACAAGTATGAGATTGCAAATGGCCGATCGTTCCATCAAGCGGCCGGTAGGAATTGTTCATGATGTACTTGTGAAGGTGGGAAAATTTCATTTACCCGCCGACTTCGTAATCCTTGATTGTGCGGTTGACAAAGAGATCCCTATCATCTTGGGGAGACCATTCCTTGCCACTGGAAGAGCACTAATGGATTTTGAATGGAATGAGATTAAATTTCGTGTGAATGATGAAGAGGTTACATTCCAAGCAAGCAAGGGTATGAAACTACAGCATGAGTATGAAAGCATCTCGGTGATCGATGTTGTTGACGAAGTAGAGGATGCGGTTGAAATGAAAATGGAAGAACAATGCCTCGGCAAAGCATTGGCGGCTATTTTGGTGAACTTTGATGGTGAGGATATGGAGGGATATATGGAATCGGTAAATGCATTGCAGGGGCTTGGGTATTACACTTATGCTTCGGCAAAGCTCTCTCTCGACTTGGAGAATAGAACCACTCCACCCGCAAAGCCTTCTATTATCGAACCTCCGCAACTAGAGCTCAAACCACTTCCACCGCACTTGAGGTATAAATTTCTTGGCTCAAATGATACTTTACCGGTAATTGTTTCTTCATTGTTGAATGATGTGCAGGTAGAACAATTGTTGGAAGTCTTGAAGGAGAATAGGCAAGCCATTGGATGGACAATCGCGGACATCCGTGGGATTCCCCAGGGAATTTGCGAGCACAAAATCCAATTGGAAAGTGAAACAAAACCAAGTGTAGAACATCAACGACAGTTGAACCCGTAAATGCAAGAGGTGGTAAATAAAGAAATCATCAAATGGTTGGATGTCGGGATAGTCTACCCTATTGCCGATAGTTCTTAGGTGAGCCCAGTGCAATGTGTGCCAAAAAATGGAGTCATGACCGTAATTGAAAATAGAAAAATGAGCTCATCCCAACAAGAACGGTGACCGGTTGGAGGGTGTTTATGGATTATCGGAAGCTCAACAGTGCCACATGTAAGAATCATTTCCCTATGCCTTTTATTGATCAAATGCTTGATCGGCTAGCGGGAAGGTCATTCTATTGTTTCCTTGATGGATATTCCGGCTACAACCAAATCAACATAGCATTGGAGGATCAAGAGAAGACGACATTCACTTGCCCCTATGGAACGTTTGCTTTTAGCCGGATGCCATTTGGTTTATGCAACGCTCCGGCTACTTTTCAAATATGCATGATGTCCATTTTCTTCGACATGGTAGAGGATTTTCTAGAAGTCTTCACGGACGACTTCTCAGTGGTAGGTGATTCTTTCGAGCATTGTATTAACAATCTTAGACAAGTGCTTAAGAGATTTTAGGAGACCAACCTTGTGCTCAATTGGGAAAAATGTCACTTCATGGTGGATGAAGGCATCATGTTGGGGCATAATATTTCAAAGCGTGACATAGAGGTTGACCGGGCAAAGATCGAGATTATTTCTAAGCTTCCTCCACCTACTTCCGTTAAAGGTGTTCGAAGTTTCTTAGGGCATGCCGGGTTTTATAGGCGTTTCATCAAGGATTTTTCCAAAATTACAAATCCTATGTGCAAACTCCTTGAGAAAGATACCAAGTTTGTGTTTGATGAGAAATTCCTCAAAGCCTTTGAGGAATTGAAGCAAAGGCTCACCACGGCACCTATTATTGTCACACCCGATTGGTCTCTTCCTTTCGAGCTCATGTGTGACGCTAGTGGTGTAGCTATTGGGCAATGCTTGGCCAACATCATAACAAAGTTCTCCACCCGGTCTACTAAGCAAGCAAAACACTCAATGGGGCGCAAATGAATTACACGGTAACTGAGCAAGAACTTCTTTCCATTGTCTATGCCTTTGAGATGTTCCGAGCTTATTTGTTGGGATCCAAGGTGATAGTGTACACAGATCATGCGACTCTTTGCTATCTCATGGAAAAGAAGGATGCAAAGCCTCGGTTGATTCGATGGGTCTTGTTGTTGCAAGAATTCGAAGTCAAGGATCGTAAGGGAACTCAAAATCAAGTGGTGGATCATTTGTCAAGGCTTGAAGAGGCAGGCAGACAAAAGGGAGATCTTGAAATCAACGATGCATTCCCGTATGAACACATATTGGCACTATCTAGCACTTTTGCTCATTGATATGCTGATATTGCTAACTATCTAGTTAGTGACCTTATCCCGGAAGGATTGGAATCCTATAAAAAGAAGAAGTTTTTGAGAGACTAACGGCAATACTATTGGGAGGAACCATTCTTGTTCCGTGTTTGTGCTGACAATATTATCAGAAGTGTGTTCCGGAAGAAGAGATTATGCCAATTCTAAAGGCATGCCATGACTCACCAGTTGGGGGTTATCATGGAGGAAATCGAATGGCGGCTAAGGTTATTGAATGTGGTTACTACTGGCCTTCAATCTATCATGATGCCAATCAAATGGTCAAGGCTTGTGACCAATGTCAAAGACAAGTTTCAATCTCCAAGAGGCATGAAATGCCAATGCACTTTGTGATGGAGATAGAGATCTTCGACGTGTGGGGAATTGATTTCATGGGTCACCTTTGTAAGCTCTTGCGGGATGAAATATATTTTGGTTGTTGTGGACTATGTGTCCAAACGGGTTGAAGCAATTGCCTTACCAAACAACGAGGCAAGGAGTGTGACCACATTCTTGATGAAAAACATTTTCACTCGGATTGGCACTCCTAGAGCCATTCTTGATGATGATGGGTCTCATTTCTATAACAAGGCTTTCACGGTGCTACTTGAGAAATATGGCGTCAAGCACATGGTAGCCACACCTTATCATCCGCAATAAAGTGGTCAAGTTGAGGTTTCCAATCGGGAGATCAAGAGCATTCTAGCAAAGACCGTTAATGCAAACAGGACCGACTGGTCAAGGAAGCTAGATGACGCATTGTGGGCATACCGCACGGCGTACAAGACTCCTATTGGTACATCTCCTTATCGGTTAGTCTTCAGCAAAGCTTGTTATCTACCCGTGGAACTGGAGCACAAGGCCATGTGGGTGTTAAAGAGGTTGAACTTGGAATGGGCTGAAGCTGCAAATTTGAGGTTAACACAACTCAATGAAATGGAGGAATTCCGTTTCCATACTTATGAAAGTGCAGTTGTGTACAAAGAAAGGATGAAGTTCGTCCATGACAAGAAGATCTTGAAAAGATAGTTCAAGTCGGGTGACTTGGTTTTGCTCTTTAACTCAAGGTTCAAATTGTTTTCGGGCAAGCTCAAATCAAAATGGTCTAGTCCATTCAAAAAGGTCAATGTATCTTCTTTTGGAGCTGTGGAACTAGCATCGGAAGATGGGCTCCGGACATTCAAAGTAAATGGACAAGGAATCAAGCACTACTTAGACACAGATGGAGAAAAACTTTTGGTGGAGCAACTGGCTCTCAAAGATGGTTCGTGCCTGACCATTGAGTGAATCCAAAAGAACACCAACTTCGTTGTGCCGCGACGTTAAATCATGCGCTTCATGGGAGGCAACCCATGTGTGGTAACACCCTTTTTTTATTGTTCTTTAAATTTTTAATTTTATAGATAGATTTACTTGAGCAATTTAAAGTGTCTGTTAGAGTGCAGGAGATTCAAACGATCATAACGCTGGGTAGGAATGTATACGAAAGGGAAGAAAAATCACCATGTGAAGTTTGCTGCAAATATGCGGTCGTATTTTCGCAATGCAGACCGCATTTTGATTGCAAACCAAAACAGTGAGTATGGACAATATTGTTGGTCAGTATGCGACCAGGTGGTGCACTTTGCGGACCGCATTTCAACGATGTGATCGCATTGTGCACCGCATCCTTTGCCCTTCAGTAAGTCACTTGAACCCACCACATAACACTCATGCGGTCGCATAGTGTGTTATGTGGTGAGTTGACCACCGTAATTCTTGTAGGTATCACCCTCGCACTTCTACATTCAAAACAAACAAAAAGAAATAATTTTTTTACTTTATCAGACGCAAAACAAATACAAAAAAAAAAAAAGAATGAAGAGAAAAAGAACGGAGAAGGCAAAAACAACTAGGGCTTGATCTAAGACTCCAAGTTTGCTCCTAAACATCATCACTAGTATGTTTTCTTTGGGCCAATTCCATCATTTCAAGCTTTGGTTGTACATTTACTCTTATTCTTATTTCCCTAGTTTTTGCTTCATGTTTTCCCTTTTTATTTTTCTTTTGTGTTTTCTTTAATGCTTCGTAATTAGAGACCGGTTTGTAATGAGTATGTAGTTGAGTAGGGTGTTTTGAGGGTGCTGGGTAGCAAGAAATAGGGCCGCCATTGTTGAGGGTTAGATTGAAATGTTTGGGACGATGAAATCTCACAAAATCCAAATACAATCTGCATTTTTGCCGCATAACTAAACCTTAGGTTGGCTAAGGAAGATGATAAAATATGGCGAGTTTGCGATCGCATAGTTGATATGCGGACCACAAACTCACCACATACTGAGACAGTGCACCCAGTTCCTCAGCATGATTTTTGTGACCATTTTGCAATCGCATTTCCTACTTTGCGGTGGAATTTGCGATCGCATTTCAGGTTTTAGTTTTCTGTGGAGCCACGTTTTCGATGGTTATACGGTCCACATAGTGGTTATGCGATCGCATAGCCCATCGCATATTTGTATCATTTCTGGACCTGCAAGTTTGTGACAAGTTTGCGGTCCGCATAGTGGTTATGCGATCGCATACCTGTCGCGTTCTTAATTTCTTCTTTACTTTTTTCTTTTTTTTTTGCACTGTTGCTTACCATGTCGCTCACATTTCACTTTCGTGCAGATACGGCTCCCAAGAAATATGCATCTTCTGCACTGAAAAGGGCCTCCGCCATTCGTCAAGCGTCACAAGCAAAACGACCCAGGACGGACCCTAATATTCCACGTCCTTCCCAGTCTGATGAGAAAGAGACCTTGCCTTCAGTAAACCTACAGGAAGAGGCAAGAAGAAAGAGGGGAGATGACTACCAACTTCGGTATGCAATCGATGGTTCTAGGGAACTCTATCGAGAAGGTCTAACAAAGAGAAAAATCCTTCCCAAGAAACTAGTGAGCATGAACTGACTTAAGGAGCAGCACCTCCAAATTTGGGAGAACATCAAAGCTAGAAAATGGGAGTGTTTCACTAAGCTGCCAGACGACTACAATGAAACTCTTGTCCGTGAGTTTTATGCCTCATACATAGCTTCTCGGACTGCTCACCACAAGTGCAATAGGGTATTTTGTGATAATGTGCTAGTTCGGGGGAAAGACATGAGCTGCAGTGCTAAGACTATCAATAAATCCTACATCCCTGACTGGAGCCTGGGAACAAATGAGTACCAAGCCAAATGGGTGAACTGTTGTGTCTGTGATAGAAAAGGGGACCACTGCATGGATCAGTCCTGTGCACAAAATCTTCAAAGAGGATCTTACACGAAATGGTCGAGTTTGGCTCAGTTTCGTCACATCTCGACTGATACCGTCCATAAATGAAACTAACATAAGCATTGAGAAGGCTTTTCTCATTGCATGCATTATGACGGGCATCAAACGATGTGGGTGCCATTATCTTCCAAGAAATAGGGATCCGAGCAAGGCAGAAATCCACTTCATTGCTATTCCCCTGTCTGATCACAGCCCTCTACAAGGCTGTGAACGTCCCACTGATGTCCTATTCTGACAAGACAGGGAAAGTGCTAAAATATATCGACATCACTCGCATTAGTGATGATGTCACTCCCCCCGAGGCTCAGACTCTGATTCCAGTAGATCCCTCAAAGTCCCAGACTCCTGTGTCCCCTCAGGCCCCGGTTGCATCTATTTCCACTACACAGCCCGCCTCTTAGTCCACTATTGCTCAGCCTCATGCTGCACTGCCTACCGTCTCGAGGCTTGGTCTCATTACTTAGCATGCCAATGCTAAGGTAGACCAGCTTCTAAAGACCTTACCGAATTTCATCAAACAAGCCTTGACTCTGATACAGTCGTCAGTGACAGCCCTCCAACAACAACAAACAACTTATGGGGATCACCTGCAATAGCTCGAGTTGAGGGTTGAGAAGATAGAGAACGGTGAGGTTGGTGGTTTGCCTAAGCTCCGGGAGGAGGTTGCCACAATGAAGACCGAGCTCCAAAAGATGCAGACTTTGGAGGTCGATATAGCATCCCTCCTGCCCAAGGAAGGTGAGCAAGGTGTAGACACAGCAACGCCCAATTTGGGTCTTGATTTCACTACCCTGATGGCAGACATTGCACCTCACACTGTCGGGACTTCCCACCCTCCAGCTCCTCTTATACGTATTGATATTCCTGATAAAGAGGTTTCCATACAATCTACTGAGTCTGAGGATAAGGAGGTAGATGAGGCTGAGGAGGAGGAGGATTCATGGTCCACGGATAATGCTGGCCTTCAGGAGAAGGGAAAGCAGATTGCTGCTCCTACAGTTGAGGATGAGGAGCAAGCAGACATTCAAATGGCGATAGAACATTCGCTAGCAGATTTGGCCGCCCCTGCAGATCCATCGACCACTCAGCCATCAGCGGGCGAGGCTAGCAGCTCACAGGCCCCAGTTCCAGTACTGGGCCAGCTAGAGATCCCACCTCTATCAATGGAGGTCACTCCTCAGGCCGAGATCTCATCGGTCCTACCTTCAGCATCAGAGGGTAACCCTACCATCACTCAGCCGGCTGCCGACTCCCATAGCTCTACTCTATGTTCTTATGCATTGGGGACAATGCATGCTTTTTAGCTGGGGGTGGTAGCTTTGTATATATTGTTGTGTTACATACAAACTTATGTACTCATGTGTATTTTATGATTCTGTATATATCAGTATTTTGTGTTCATATCAGTATTTTGTGTTTATGCTTTAAGTTACGTTGTGTAGTTCATGAGTGTGTATATATTAGTGTTTTGTAATCTTCGTACATAAGTTATGTCATCCTTGTCCATATAAACAAGTAGATAGTTGTCCATCTGTACTCAAAAGCAATGAATTCCCCTTGGTTTTTCTTCCCCAGGTTCTTTTACAAGGGTGTAATAGTAGAACCAGGACAGTAGAATGAAACATGATGACCGATTTGGTGTAATTGTCTAGTCTCAAGCATGTGTGTTTGTATATAGCCAATACCCTTCCATATGAAAAAAAGATATCATCTTTGTGAACTTGAGGCTCGCTCTGTGACTCTATATCTACCTAGAGTTATACATGTATATATGATGAAAGCTTTGAGTTGCCAAGTGTTGACTCGAGGGCTTCAAACTATGTGAGCCAAACAGTTCGTGTGACATGTGTGTGAGTTCTTCATGTAAATAATTCTTGTGTGTCCTTCTGCAATCTAGAACTTGCCCGGTTGTTTTTTCGATGCTTATAATAATTACATTTGGTTGAAAAAATGACCTTAGGCAGTCTTTGTGATTTTTGGAAAACCGGTTAGCCTTTCAAGCCACCCATTACACAGATAGTATCACTAGTCACCCCATTTGAGACTTTAACCTTTTCTTTGACTACCTATTACAAACCTTTCCCTTTTTGTGAACTAATTGCCTCTTTTGAATCCGTCCCTCCTTGAGCATTAAGAATGAGGTTAAAAGCCTAAGTTGGGGGTGTGGTGTCAAGCCAAAAATGGGGTAGGTTGTATAGTGAGTGTAGTAAAGTATACCTCAAGGTGTGAAACTACTCAAGCTCCAAAAACAAAATATAAAAAAAAAAGAAAAAATTTGCTTGTCTATATATATGGAGTATTGAAAAGAATTGACGGGGTAATTAAGGTGGCTCAATGGTGGAGAAGTTGAAGCTAATGAAGGCTATGTGGTTTGAAAAGAAGCAAAGAGCAACAAGAAAGAAAAATGTGATTAGTGTTCAAGGAGGGTTTAGTCACTTGTACCTAAATGCTTATCCTACCCTTCCCTAAACCTACATTACAAGCTTAAAAAGTCCTTATGGGATCTTCAACCGAGAGTTCTTAGAATTAAGCAACGAATAAAAAAAAGGGCAAGCCTATGGTATGGTGTGTTGCAACACTTGAAACTCTTTTTGAGAGTGAGTGCATTTGTGAATTCGTCCCTTCTTGTTGTGATTGTAAATATTGTGATTGTGGGACTTTCTTTCTAAGAGGGCATATGAACCATCAGGTTGAACAAAAGCTGAGTTTTTGAGTCAAATGCAAGTGCACTCAGCTGAGGGTAGCATTTTGTCACATTATCTGAGGCTCAAAGTTCACAAGTTGATTAGTTTTCCTTGTATATATTGATGGTTCAGGAAGGGTAAAACAATCGAAGATGCATGCTTGAAGTACTAACAACAAACACCATCAATGGTCACTATTGTTTCATGTTTTGTAGATGGAGTCTAGAATAGGATAGTGTTGTTTTAGTTGCTTGAGGACAAGCAAGAGTTTTAGTTGGGGAAGTTGATGTGCCGGAGAATTTCAGCACATTTCAATACTAATTGCTTAGATTTTAGCTTGTGTTGAATGCAATTATCTCCTTTACTTATGTAATTTTAGTGTTTTTGCAGTACATGAGGTTTAAGGACCCAAGAGCATGGAAATGAAAGCAAAAGGCCACAAACAGACAAGAAAAGAGCAAAATGCAGCACAAATGTAGAAATGTGGTGAAAGATGCGATCGCAAATCATGCATGCAAGCCGCACAATGTGCAAAGGATCACAAATCAAAATAGAATGTTGGCCAAAATCCAATGCAAGAAATGCAGTCCAGAATGTGATCGCATAACAGGTTTGCGGACCGCATAATGGATCGCAAACTCATGGAAAGAAATGTTGATGGAAAATAATGCGACGCAGAATGCGATCGCAAATCTAGAATGCGGACCGCAGATCCACAATGCGACGATGGCCTAGAAACTAGGGTTCTGAAGTGCGATGGGCATGAAGAGAATGCGGACCGCATGTCTGTTATGCGACAGAAATGCGGTCGCATATTTGACCTGAAAGAACATTTTTGTCAGTTTTCTTTCTTGACTTTTGGCCCTCTATAAAAAGATTTATTGTGAATTTGTGGGCTCGTCTGGTCTGAATTTGAAGCTACAATATAAGGCATTAATATTCCTTTCTTTTGGAAGCTTTTGGGTCAAGAATCTTTCACTTTGTAAGCTTTATGGCATTAAATATTCTCTTCCTTTTGTATTTTAGCATGTGTAGCTAACTTTAAATACTAAGGTTGTGGACCCTAAATGGGTGTTTAAAATTGAATATATATATAATGGTTGGTTTAACATTGAATATATATATATAATGGTTGGTTGATATTTATTTACTTCTCATTCTTCATTTAATGTTGGTGGTTGCAAACATTAACAAGTGCCATTAAATTCTTGCTTTGCTTGGGAAAGTGGGTTAGAATTTGGTAGAAGTAAATATCAAAGACTCAAGACTTTAAACCTTGTTTAATAGAATCGCTTAGGAATAAGTGGGTTTTATTTGGCATATATTGATTGTTCTTAATTGCAACTCTTTTATATTTGAAAAAATTATAAAGAGGAAATACTACCCAACTATTGAAAAATATTGGGTAGTCATTTAGGCATCATTTGCATATCAAAAGGACCTTCCATTAGAAATATATCATATTAACACCGATAGCGTTACACATCAATAAAGGGGACACAACCTTGGTTGCTTTAATCAAATTATTACATTCTCAACATTACAATTAGCTATTACTTCAAACCAAACTCAATTCATACTAGGATAGAATTACGACTTTAGTCGAGCAACATACTATTCGAATAACCTTTTCACACCTATTCCCTGTGGGATTCGACTCCAACCTTGTTGGGTTATTATATGTGACACCGACCGCCTTACACTATTTATTAAAGTGTAATTTGAGCGTATCATACTACAACAGAAGAACGAATCTCTGATACTTCGAAATCGAATACTTGGTCCTAAGGAAGGTTACCCTCAACACCAGAAACCCTAATGAAGGGAAGCTGGGCCAAAATTGGGAAGGACCGTACCGTATCCTTGGGATAGTTGGCAAAGGATCCTATAAGCTTGGTACCATGGAGGGCAAGCAGCTTCCAAGTAACTGGAATGTATCAATGCTTAAGCGGTATTACAGCTAGGGCGGCCATATATGGAACCCCACACATATCCTCGAGCAAACGTCGCACTCTTTTCTCTTCGACCGGGTTTTTTTATCCCAAAATGGGTTTTTGCCAACAGGGTTTTTAACGAGACGACGTCCATATATCTCCCAAGAAGTATTCGAGGAGCCCCCAATATTTCTTTCGCAATCAGCCCCGCCCCGGGGGAAAGACGAACAAGGCTCCTATAGGGAACAACGTATCGGGTCGAATAGCCCAAGGAGTCGCACCCGCGCGGGGCAAACTTGCAAAAACAAAACAGCATGTATTTACGCCAAGTGGTAAAAAATATCTTTTGGCATCTCATACTCCAGAAAAGGGGATTTCAACATGCCCACGGCGAAGGCCTCTCCACCAAACGCGTCAGAGACTTAGCGTCAGCAATTTAGCACCCGCACGACCCTAGGGTCGGAATTTCGGGCTCATAAAGCCCCTACAAGGCAATTTCGAGCTCACAAAAAGTGGTTTCCAAGCATAAACAAACTCGATGACTTGGAGACTATCATTAATCGCCATGCACTGGAAAACCCTAAACTGTAAGACCCTAGCAGGCAGACTCGGCATAACTAGATCTATTCTACATTACAAAAACTGTAAGACCCCAACAGGCATGACAAATTGTAAGATCTCAACAGGCATGACAAATTGTAAGACCTCAACAGGCATGAAAATCCCAAAGTTCAGGCTATACGTCACATTTGTAAGAGTCCCAAAAGGGCATACCCTCGGTGTAGATGCCTGAACTATCACTCGGGATCAAAAATGGCTCCGGCCAAACACATATGACTATGATCAAAATGGCTGATACAGCCAAATAAACGTGACTCGGGGATGCCCGACCGTCGCTAAATAGAAATCGCAAGCCACTACTTCGAATATACTTCGGAAAGAACTGGTTAAAACAGGCTTCCCTCAACAGGCAAAAACGAACTTTGACCATGTCAGCTTTAAATCACAAGGCTTCGACCTACTCAGCCTACGAGCTATGAACCTTCTGAGGTGCTCAAACATCACCGATAACGACTTGAAATCGAGGTTCTTCCAAAACCGACGACGAGTCAGGCAAATTATTTCAAAAGACCTTAACGAGCAGAAAACAAAGCCTATAAAAAGCCCACAGGCAAAACAGCGTAAGAGCCATTGTTGCCAGCTAAACGAGCCTTCAGGCCACATATTGAAAGGTCTCTACGACCAAACAGCGTAAGAGCCATTGTCGCCAGCTTAAAAATTGACAACTTGAGGATTAAAATGAGCTCGAATCGTATCCCGATTCGGAGACAGGATCCAAAATAGTTAACTATGCAAGCCTCTGGGACACATATTGAAAGGTCTCAACGACCAAAATAGCATAAGAGCCATTGTCGCCAGCTTAAAAATTGACAACTTGAGGATTAAAATGAGCTCGAATCGTAGCCCGATTCGGAGATCGGATCCAAAATAGTTAACTATGCAAGACTCTAGGACACATATTGAAAGGTCTCAACGACCAAAATAGTGTAAGAGGCACTATCGTTGGGCGAAAAATGCTAAAGGGTCAATTAAAGCTCGAATCACAATGCGACTCGGAGACTGTACCCGAAATAGTTAAACTGCCACATGCCTAAGGGCATGGCATAAATGCCATTGTCGACCAACTAAGTGAGCCTCTGGGCCACGTGCCTATAAGGTCACTTCGACCCGAAACACAAAGGGTCATCGTTGCCCACCCATGCAGGCAGGAAAGAACTTTAGGGTCAATTAAAGCTCAAATCGCAATGCGACTCGGAGACTGGATCCAAAATAGTTGAAACAGCGAAATGCCCATGGGCAAAAGATAAGAACCGTCATCACCCGGCCGCGCAGGCATGAGAGAGTGGAAATCAACAAGGCTTGGAAAAACCCAGCCTAGAAACCCAATGCAAGACGACGGGTTGAAAGCGTGAGATCCCACATGGCAGTTCACATCGGAGGACGCATCAACCAGCCATACGACAAATTCCTAAGCCAGCCCAAAAGGGCCACAGGGCTATATTGCAGGTCTAAGGTTTTTTCGTCAATGGTTGCTGAATTCAAAACATAAAGGGAATAAAGGAAACATAGTCATGGAATTCTCCTCATACATATGCCAAAATAAAAGTAATGTACAACAAACAGAGAAATCAATAGGAAAAAATAGCAGATCCTAATCTATTGTCGAACCGACGGCCTCAAAGGTTGCATCTAGGCGATTACAAATCCCTTGATGGCCCCATCTCGATGGTGTCCTCCCTCTCCGAGGATCCACCCCCATTTTTAACCCCGCTCGAGCTGCCTTCCAATACACCCTTGATGGTCATCCCTCAGGAACCCGGCCCAACATGATCCACAGTTCGAGGTAAAATTGGGCCAGCCCCCTCGAACGCTCTCTCAACACATGAATCTGTGACAACCGCTCCTCCCCCATGTGAAGATACAAGCACCTCAGCCTCAACTTTAATCCGGAGCAATGCAGCCACCAACTCGGAATGAAGGCTCTTATACTTTCCTCTATCCTCCTTCATGCCCTGAAGCTGACGCTCAATCAAGGTAACTCTCTCCCTGAGGTTGTCCCTTTCAGAAGACACCTCGCTCACATGGCAGCTAAGCTCGGAGATTTCAGCATCCCTAGCCTAAAGCTCCCCTCTCAGCAGGGCATTTTCCTTCTCAAACTGTATAGATCAGGGCACGAAGAGTTAAAAGCGACGAAATTTTACAAGGGCTCAAATGATAGAGAAAACAAGGGATAGATAACCTGTTTGGTGAAAAAGGCTTTCTCACGCTCACGACGACTCACCTCGTCCTGATACAGGGCGAGGGCCTAGTTATAAAGCGCCTCGTCCTGAAACCGCATAAAAAGGTTAAGAGGATAAAGGACGGAGCAGCCCGAAGCAGCAGACAAGGCTATATGAAGTTACCCGCTGACAAAGCCTGCCCATATCCCCAAAAATAGATGAGACATTGACCTCGGAATTACCCTCAAGAATGATTGTCGGCCTCCCGAGTGCGTCTCCGCCCTTGATCAGTGCTCCCGCCACGAAAGGTTCCTCGTGAGACTCCTCTTGCATTCTGGAAGATGGAAGGACCTCCCCCTTTGGAGAATCAATGATATCCAACAGGCCAATGGGGTTAACCTAAATCTCTATCCTCTATTCATCATGGGTCCCAGCTCGAGAACCCTCCAAACTGGTTGTCAAGGGTGTCCAAGATCGCGAAAAACTCCAGCTATCTATCAATTCAAGGTCAGTGCTCGATACCCCATCCACTGCCTCACCACCACGAATCTGAGCCGCGCTAGCATCAGACTCCTGTCCGGAAGCATCTATTTCCACGGCCCGAGGATCAATCAACCCCTAATGCTCTTTGAAAGGTGCCGAGAAACTGCTTTCTCCCTCACCTTCAGCACGAGGATTTCCCGTCGCCCCGGATACTGGAGCCAATGGGTCAACTTTGGAATCCTCCACTCACTCGTATATCGACCAAGCATGGCGGGATATATCCCGAGCTCGGTGGGAGGCCGGAGGCCCTGGTCTGGGAGGGGTCCTACTGATGAGGGAGGTGTCGTTCGTTGGAGGGGACACTCTTATGAATGATGAGGAGAGGAAGAGGCAGGAGAGACCATCGGTTAGCCACCTGAGCCCAAGAGGATGGGTACATGTACACACTCAGAAAGCCGGCTTTATGAGCCGTAATATCCTCATCCCGAGCAGGAATCTCCACGAGCACAGTATCTCTCCAGAAGTAGTATGCCTTTACTCTTTTGATGTCCGTTATAGAGCTAATATATCGAGTTACAGGCTGATGGCGCCCTGACTTCGAGGAGGGCCTCTCAACCTTAAAATCAGAGGTCTTCACAAAGGGTCCCGGAATGCACTCCTCGGTACGGGGGGAGGGGGGGGAAGTGTCCACTTAACCTCGAGAGAAAAATAAAGAAGATGATCCCGCAGCCTCCTGGGAAGCAGAGGATGGCCTGATTTCCCCGCCATAGAACCATCTCGCGGGCATGCCCCTCGAAGCTCGAAGCCAAGGTCGAGACTCATCATCGAGGTTCGATATATATCGGTCCAAAGGATATCGTATTCTGACAAGTACAACAACTATGGAAAGTGAGAGGGGAGTTCCTAAGGCACGCGGCTTAACCTGACATGGTTGGTCTATCCGGGGCCTATTTTCAAGATGTCATGTCTAGCCGTCCTATCTCCATAACTTTACGGTTAATACGTTCTGTACCATAACGGTTTCCCCTCCTATATAAAGGGGATCCCCATTACTTTGTAGGCTCGGCTGATGTTGCTCCATTTTCTCCACAAATGCAATAATATCTATCTATCTATCTATCTCTCTCCCTTCTTTCTAAAATAGATCTCTCTCACTGGCCCGAGGCCACTTTAATATTTATCGCTTTCTTATTTGTTCTTCATTTTACCACCTATTATTGGGTATAAATAGCCTTATTAAATCATATCTTAACTGTTATCCCATTCTCGGTTGTCCCTGATAGCCCGAGCTCAACCCTGACGTCGACCCCGAGGTCTCCTTTCGACCAGACCTATACCCGGGCAGCAGGCCCCTCGGTTTGATTACTATCTCGTTTTAAGTTTCATTTCATCATTAAACTTCATATTGTTAGCATCAACTGCTCTAACAACTAGTTGGGAATAGATCACGTATTTTTAGAATCTTAATTACAAATTTTATTATTGTTACCATTTTCACGGTAAACAATAACCTCCTTATTATGTAAAGAACCCTAGTCTCTCCAAAGTACAGGTTATAACATTCCAAACTTGTCGACTTTCAACAAAACTTATTTTCTTCAATTGGTTTAGTTTCTAAGCTTTCCAAACCTCTTGGTACTTGTTATTCATGATCTTAAATATTTGTAACCTCCAAAGTAACATTATGAACTTACTTTATATACATCCAAATATAATCTCATTTGTGAGCTTATATCAATTGACTTACGATGTACTCTCGCATATGAAAATATCAGGTGTAACATCATCCCCCCCCCCTAGAACATTCGTCCTCGAATGTTTGCTGATGCGCCTATCACTCTCATAACCTATAGCTTTTATGAATACTTTAATAATTTACTTTCCATCTAGGAAACTGTTCTGTGAATAAATTCAAAGGCCAGTGTATTCCCCCCTTTAGGTCTCTTTCTCACAACATGACTTGTGGTAAAGAATTTTACCAATCTCATAACTGTTGCTACCTTCTATCATGCAGCCTATACAACTTTGACCTTGTAAGTGCACCTATGTGACTCTTCTCTCCCTTTTCCTCGAGCTGTTAGCCAATTTCTAGGCCTTGCTTTGTGAACATATACAGAACTATGACAAGTTATGGTGTACTAAAGTTCTTCGCTCGATACTTTGTCAAACTTACAACTATTGATATATCTTATTTTATAGCCTCAGTTATCTATGCTTATGGCTTTACTACAATTATGTAGGTCATACTATTGATATATGCTTACTCTTTTGCTGTTTATCCTATATGTATAAATCTAAGTCCTTTAATGCTTCTTTATTACTGTTCATCTAAAGAATGGTATCCTAATCTTCTCTCATACTTTGGAACTTTTATCCATCTATTGTTGATTCACCTTAATGTTGACCTATAATTTACCACTAATAACTTGAACCTCTTACATAATACATTGTCACTGGGGCTCACGTCTCATTAGGGAACATCTGGAGTGATTTGCCTGATCCACCTAGGGACGATACTATACTTCAATAATCATATTTCATACCATCCCAACATGACCCATTTTATGGGGGTATTCTAATCATGTGCAATTCATGAAATCCCTTTGTTTTTTATTCATTACCCAATCAAGGGCCTAAATGTCATCCTCTTTCAGGCTATATTGAGCTTTCTCTATCTTACGAAAACCATCAGCTCTCTTGTTTTGATGAGCTTAATCCCGAGGCCTTACCTATTATTTTCACCTCCTTACTCATATTTACCATACTTACCTGTAAATCTTGCATCGTGTCTTCTATCGCTTTGATAACCTCTCTTCCACATTGGTGGAACTCGCATCCATACCTTAAAGCTCTACTGCAATACTTGCACCCCTGGTGCTTACACAATCTGTTGGGAGCTTTATATTGACGTCTTATGAGGCTGGTACTCTTCTAACTGGATTTATTGTAGATCTCTTATAGAATATGGTCGTTGTATTATCTATCTTGTACTTTTGCTATTAAAAGTGATTCTGCAATGGTTTGAGTCATGATTTCTATAATCACCTACGTCTAACAATCGGACTCCTGATGTAACTTTTGAGCCTCCTCTTCCCTCTCATCCTTTATGTAGGCTTAAGTTGTCCTTCAATTTTTTGCTTAGATTATTAGCTATTACATTAGCCCTTCATGGACTCTATGTGGCATCCATGATATAATCTTCTAATAATTCAAGCCTTCGTCTATGACGTGGACTTAATTCTTTCTTTTAACATATATCGGAGCCTGCTATAGCTGTATAAATGTCAACATATATGTTGCATGGATATCACTCTAAAATCTTAAGTGCATTCATAATGTAACTAACTCTGGATCATTGATTGAACAACTCCTTTTGTGCCTTCTCAGCTTTCTTTAAATGTAAGCAATTACTTTTCTTGGTCGTTCTGCCACTTTTTGCATAAATACTTGGCTTATATTATTGCCCATGAATACTGGAATTTTCTGTAACTCATATAATCTCAAATATCATCATTTATTTTGTTTTCCCATTTGTTACCCACGATAGGTGCCACTTTTTTATGGAGTGCATACAATGTTGTAGGGAGACTATTGTTACAAGATCATTTCTTCTTTAGGTCACTATGCTTAGGTCGAAGCCTTCTTCCTTATTTCCTCGGCTATTCTTTTGTTGTAGCACTTAGGGAGCCCTTCTGACTCTTCTAAAGCTGCGAGCTTATTACATTGTATACCCAAAAAAAATTAATATTCTTACTCGCCTATAATTATCCCTACCCTTGTGCTTGTAGCGTTGCTTCTGAGCTGAAATTTAAACTGTCTCCCTATTGGCACCCTCTCTTATTTCCATAACACTTATATGGTACCTTTAACTATCTCAACTCCTATCTGAATATTTTTCAAAGATCATGATGTCTTATCTGCGATACTAAATTCTCTATGTTAGGTTTCACTATGTTTATCTTGCACGACCTATTAATTTGTCTGTATCCTCTTGTCTAACCATAACTAGACCCATCCTTAATCAACTACTAACTACTCGTTGGTCCATCCTCATATCTATATTCCGCGTAATCTCTCTTAGGATATGTCCTTTGTCTTAACTTACCTCTCGCACTGGCTCTTGATATATCAAGTGTCCATTCGCACTTATTTAGCAATAACATCCTGTGCAGGAATCCTTACTCCCTATCCCCGACATCATGCGTCCATAATGTTCTAGAGTCGTAACATATTTGTAGGATCTGAGTAAATGCAATCTCATTCATTTCGCTTTTTTACCGCATTCTTACTTTACTATACAATAGTTACCTATAAATGTATTACCTCTTCATCTTTAGCATCTTTTCAAATCTTCACGGGCTCTTACTCGCGTTACGGTAACCCTTCTGTACCAGGGGTAACTGAATTCATTACACACGAAGGTGACACCTAGTGTAACTAACACACTTAGTCCCTTAAGCTTAACTCATCTTACAGTGCTTGCTTTAGGGAAGCGTCTTCCTGAATGACCTTTAAATGTTATTCTTTTATTGTCCATTCTATTATTGTCAGAATGTTATCTCTGAAATTCTTACGATGCCGACTATTATCAAATCTTCTGATCCCTAATTTATGTTCAGTTTATCTTGTTCCCTAGCCCATACTGATTTATATTACTCCGGGTGTCTAAATTAGCCTTCTGGTAATCACGTTTGAGTCACTAACTCATTTCTCAAAATGAGGGTATGACTTTATGGCTTATACATTTTTATTATCTCAAGGCCAGTCACCTCTTGTCTTTTCCTTCACTTGACTATAGACTCTATTATTCTGTCATATTATGATTTATCGTTATCACTCATTTATCATATCTTACTCATAATGCTTCATTTACTCTCTTCTTATTCTTCGGCTAATATTTATGTCTATCACTTTATTCGGAAAACTTCAAAATATGTTCTTTTACAATTAGCTCCCCTTGCTTCATCTCACTGGCTCTTCAGGACGCTTAATATTCTCTCTTTTTTTCTATGGGCGGGAGACATGCTAAGGTAAATATTCATCCCTTCTAGGATTCCAGTGCCTATCTTTTGAACTTTCTGAACATTCTAGTATTCATATCTGACTGTACTATTCTAGAGTGAACCATATGGGTGTCTCACAAGGAGAACTATTACCACGTTTGCAACATCCTTCAAAAATTTCATCTAATGCTAACAATCCATCCACCATTTTCGGTTACTCTAACCCCACTTGGATCTTGACATCCCATTATTCTCATAAAACTATATCTGTTAGCTCCCATAGGGTATAACTGAGATGGGTGTGGCCAATTGTATGTATCTCTATTACAATTGGCAGCAACTTAGAATCCTTATATTTCTCTATCTAAAGTATAAATACCGATAATCTTCACTAACTGGGTACCTCATACCATTCTTCACCTTGCTTCTTTTACTTGTTGAAACTTGTATCTACCTTATGATTCTCTTATTTCTTTTTACCATATGGATGGATAGATAGTCATGCCTTAGGGCTCCTTATCAAGAAGCCTATATGTCTTAGTACACACATAATCTACTGAAAATCTTATATTTACTTATCATAAGCATGACAAAAAATTGAGTTCCTCTAACTCAACTCTTCCACAGCCATATTCATTCTCTTACCAACTGTCTTTGTGGTGTAGGTATCGTTGTATTACAAATAAATTAGAATTTAAGAGTTTGAATTCTTACAACTGAGCTCTACCACATGATCTAGAGTAAGGAGAAACAGTGATAGTCCTAAATGCCCTATAGCCTCCTGCTAATATGTGTGGTGCACAACACACCAATTAACAAGACTCTACTAGAATCAACTCATAGACTCCCTAGGATAGAACTGCTCTAATACCACTTTTGTCACAGCCCAAACCAATGGGCCGCGACGGGCACCTGGGGCCTTACCCAACCGAGTACCAACATAACGTATCTTTCTTATCATACCATCATAGGTAAATGGGCCAAAAGGGCTATCATGAGATAACCAGAATAAAACATAAGGGGATACTAGACATAGGACGACCCAACATGATATAGAAACTTATACATGTGAAATACGTGCCTATAAGGCTGACATGATCATTTGTATACTCAAAACATAGACCGACAACCATACAAGTATCCATAGATATGACATCTATCTACAATCCTCTAAGAGTACATAAACATCATAAAGGTCGGGACAGGTCCCTATCATGCCAATCAATACATGTCCAAATCATATTGACCAAATTGGCAACTCCAGAGCAAGTGGAGTGCACCAATACCTTCCGCTGAGCTGATAGCCTACTAGGAAGACTGTCAACCTGTCTATTAGGACCTGCCAGTATGAAATAGCAGCATCCTCATGGAAAAGGGACGTCACTACAAATAAGGTTCCGAGTAGGCAAGGCATGAAAAGCAGTATATAATAGACATTAAAGAAATCTAGAGTAAAGGACTCAACTTATAAGTCTGAATAGCTCTGTGAATCAAGAAACATTTATAATGTCATGCATATGCATATAAATGTCATATCATGGATAGGTATATGCGTACATAATATCATCAAGCCTCTGAGAGCATCCCATTATATCATCTCGTCCACTATGGGCGAAATCATCAACGTACACCAGGTGATCAGGTTGTGGTGTGTATATAACGTCATAACCTTTCCCCATACCCTATATACATATAATATACGTGTATATAACTACATCTGGTCATGGGTCAATGTACATGTACAAATGAATGCAATGCATAAGAAGTAAGACAATAAGATCTCTCGTGATGTCATATAATCAATATGCCTTTGGTTAATATCGTGAAATAATCTTTATCAACTTATGTATTATTTGAGACCCGTGAACAGATGATATAATAAAAGGACACATGGGGAATCAAGAACACAGGCACCTCTAGTACTTCTAAGAATAGAGTCATTTGTGAAAGTTCTGTGTTTACTTATTTCGTTTGTATCACATAGATCATGCCAAAAGGAAAGAAGGGATAGCCTTAACATACCTTAACTGCGTTGATTCCTTAATACCTTCCAAGCAATTCTTCAAACAACTCAACTCAATCTACCATAGCATAAGGAGATTCAAAATTAGTGTTGAGTAAAAGGCTAAGTCCGCAACTTAAATTAGTAGCTCGTTTATGTAAATTTGGGCAGCATCTCCCTATAACAAGGGCCTCCTCCAATACCATATACCAATAACAACAACAAGAGAAATCCAGTAACATATAGATATCAATAACAAGACACCATATAGCAACAACAAGTCACAATTACATCACGACGAGCGGCAAGCTGTGATTGGAATCTGTATACCCCATATCACCCCTTATAGACTTATTACTTTAGCTTAAAATTATCATTAACATGATAATGAAGTAATTCATCAATGATTCCAGACTTATACCATATATTTATAACAAATAAAACAATCCACAACTTCAACTATCCTCAATTAGCAACTTTATTCACTAGTTCATGTCTAGTCCATCCATTTAACTTAATCAACATCAAGATAACCTTAATCACATGCAAGAACACAATATAAATACCTCCTATAGTAGATTCAAGTAAAAATTCAAGTTATATTTAGCTTACAACAGTCTTCAATGGCAATATAACACCATAGAAGTGACTTAAGCTAATCCAAGTATTATCTTGTAGTTTATCATCCTAACAACTTACTAAACATACAAGCAAGATTAAGCACAATTAGTAGGTTGTTCTAATCACCTTAGCCAGTAGAAAAAACTTGAAATTTCAGCCGAACACATCCCACAACTATCCTCAATGACAACACAACCTCAAAGAGGTGTTGTTCTTCACTAGAACTAACCTTTGATGTTGAAATATGGTGTAATCACTTTGGAATCACTTCAAAGCCATATTGTATCAATTTAGGAGGGTTAGGAGAAGTTTGGAGACGAATTTGAGTCTACAATGATCAAAAAATAGGCGTCCAAATCGTTTATAAAGTGAAGTATGTCAACCACCGCCTAAGTGGGTCCCATTGGGAGCTGCTTGCGCGGTCTCACAAAATACGAATATCTCTCTACTCCGATGTTTTATCGATGAACGGTTTAATGAGTTAGAAACTATACTAGTAGATATTCAATTTTGTAGGTATATCACTCCGTATTTCAAAGTATATTTGGAGAAAAGCTCAACTACATTTGACCTAATTTTCAGCATATTTATGAATGTAACTTTTAATGACCTTTGCCAACTTTTGTTCCACGTTTTGCTTGACTTCAAAATGTAGCACATGACTATCATACGACTAATATATCTCATAACATAACCTCCTTATCATGTTAAGAACCCTTGTCTCACCCCAAATTACATGTTATAACATTCCAAACTTGTCGACTTTCGACAAAACTTATTTTCTTCAATTGGTTTAGCTTTTAAGCTTTCCAACCCTCTTGGTACTTGTTATTCATGATCTTAAATATTTGTAACCTACAAGATAACATGATTAACTTACTTTATATGCTTCTAAATATAATCTCATTTCTAAGCTTATATCAATTGACTTACAACGTACTCTCACATACGAATATATGGGGTGTAAAATTGGGAATATTATTATGTGCATGTGGCGAGACAAGGTGTGTATTTACTTTATTGTTGCGCACGTGGAAATACAAGGGAGGCTATGTCAGGGATGATTTGTGATGACTTATGATGGCAATGGGGGCACAGCAATTGATGATATTTGTACAGTGGTATGCCTACCTTGTGTGAGCTATGCATTTTACATTTCATTGTGTTGTTTCCTATATGTCATTCGTTGTCTCTTCTCTTACTTGTTGATTTGATTTGAGATAGAACACTTGCACAGGCATACACATAAGTAATCACCTATATCGGTTTAAGAAGATAAATCCTGAAGTTTATTGATCATTTACATGTATTCTCCTTACTTGCCTTCTGTGTGAGAGTTGTACTATTGGAACATGAGGTGTTCGTGCGCTTATGAGTTATTATTACTATTGGTACGTGAATTGTCCGTACGGTTATGAGCTATTGTTATTGCTGGCACATGAAATGTTTGTACGATTATGAGATATTTTCACTCCCTTAGCACGTGAGTTGTCCATGTAAATATGAGGTATTAACGGTATTGGATCTTGAATTGTCTGTGCGGTTGTGATTTGTAATATGGGCACAAGATGCCAAGTGATTAGGGTTCGTAAATTGGGACCCGCGAATTGTGGTTATGAGGTGTAGCACCTCGGGAAAATTCTTTTATAAATCTTGTGTGGAAACGGTTGTTATTGGGTTGTTACCTGTTTTTCCTTACATGGTTTCACAGGATGTTTAATTGTATTCAGCTTACTCAGTTCTTAACGCGAGAATCATAACATTATTCTTTCCATGTTTAGCTTTGTATTGTTCTCTAGTAGTTTCATATTCATAATTGTATAGGTTATTACGCCTAGTATGTGTCTTGATTATCCCTCGTTACTACTCCACCAAGGTTATTCTTGATACTTACTAGGTACCGTTGTGGTGTACTCATGCTACTCTTCTGCATATTTTTGTGCAGATCTAGGTACTTTAGAATTTGTTGATTATTAGCTAGCTGATCCGGCATTGCTGTGGAGACTCAAGGTATACCTACCGTCGTGTTCGCAGGCCTCGGAGTCACATTCTGATATTGTACTTGTACTATTTAATTATATTCCGTAACAGTTGTACCTAGACACTTCCTAGTAAACCCAGTAGAGCTTATGACTTGTACTACCAGTTTTGGGATATTATATCATGTGGGAATGTTGGATTTATGTAGAAATATATGGTTTCTATTTAATAGTTCTGTTGGTTAATTTCTATCATTTAATTCAGTAAGTGTTAGCCTTACCTAGTCTTAGAGACTAGGTGTCATCACGACATCCTACGGAGGGAAATTGGGGTCGTGACAATATGTCATGCATATTACGTGATTTGTTATGTTGTTCCTAATATGCTACTCGATGTTTCTGATATTACTTGATGATTTGAGTTGTGCTAGTACACTTGCATATGCATACACCGTAACATATCATTTTTACCATTCTAGGAGGATGAAACTTGATGTTCATTGATCATGCACGCGTATTCTTGTATATTTGTTTTCTCTGCGATATGGTTTAGACTGTTAGCTTGTGACCACGCTGGGTAGACTGTGATATTAAGCCTTTGACCACGTCGGGCGGATTGTGATTAGTGGCACGTGAGTTGTTCGTGTGGATGTGACATATATTTTGGCACGAGGACTTGACCGTGCTAGGATAATTGATAATGTGGGCACGAGGTGCCATGTGTATGATATTTATGATTCATGACTTGAGATTTGTGGTTATGAGGCATGGCAAATCGGGGTAACTCCTGTTGTAAATCCTATGCCGGAACGTTTTGTGGATTAGAAATGTCGTTGTTTTTCCTTAATTGCTTTCACTTGTATTTTATATGTGCTTCAATTATTTTGTTGTTTCATCATATAATATCTCTTTGTTCCATTTATTTACTATGATTTCTGTTGTTAGCTTTATATTAATAATTTGTACATGTTATTTGATTAGTACGTGCTCTGACTTGAACATCGTCACTACTCCACCAAGGTTGGTCTTGATACTTACTGGATACTGATTATGGATTACTCATGCAACGCTTCTGTACATTTTTGTGCAGATCCTGTGGACAACACCAATACTAGGTTGTAGTCAACGCAGCCTTAAACTTCTGAAATCTCTCCTTATACTCATTGGACCATTTGAAAAAAGCACTCTTCTAAGTCAAATTAGTTAATGGGGCTAAAATAGATGAAAACTCCTCCACAAACCGGTGATAATCGCTTGCCAAACCCAAGAAACTCCGAATCTCTATAGTTGAAGTAGGTCTAGGCCAATTCTGAACTGCCTCTATTTTCTTAGAATCCATATTGATACCCTCTGAAGACACAACATGACCCAAAAATGTAACTAAGTCTAACTAGAACTCACACATCAAAACATAGCATATAACTGACAATCCTTCAAAGTATGAAGTACAATCCACAGGTATTTCTCATGCTCCTCTGTACTGCAAGAGTAAACCAGAATATCATCAATGAATACACTGATGAAGGAATCCAAATAAGGCCTGAAGACTTAGTTCATCAAATCCATAAAGGTTGTTGGAGCATTAGCCAAGCCAAATATTATCACTAAGAACTCGTAATGACAATATCAAGTCCTAAAAGCTGTCTTAGGGACATCTGATTCCATAATCTTCACCTGTCGGTAGCTATATCTCAAATCAATCTTAGAAAATACCTTGTCACCTTAAATTTGGTCGAATAAATCATCAATCCTAGGAAACAGATACATGTTCTTGATAATAACCTTATTCAACTGCTGGTAGTCAATACACATCCTCATCGAACCATCCTCTTTCTTAATAAACAACACTCGCACACACCAAGGTGAAACACTAGGTCAAATGAATCCCTTGTCAAGCAAATCCTACAATTGATCTTTCAATTTCTTCAACTTAGATGGAGCCATACAGTATGGTGGAATATAAATAGGCTAAGTGTTTGAAACCAAATCAATGCAAAAGTCGATGTCCCAGTCAGGTGGCATACCAGAAAAATCTGTAGAAAATACCTCTGGAAACTCGCTCACAACTTGTACCAAATCTATAGAAGGAACATCCTCACTAGAATCACGAATATAAGCCAAATATGACAAACACCCCGGTCAACCATATGTCAAGTCTTCAAATATGAAACCACTTTGCTAGTGAAGTGACTGAGGGTCCCTCTCCACTCTAATCTATGCAATCTCGGCATGGCCAAATTCACAGTCTTGTCATGAAAATCCATGATAGCGTGATACGGGGACATTAATTCATACCAAGAATGACCTCAAGATCCACCATATTGAGTAGCAGAAGATTAACTACTGTATCAAAACCATTAATAGTGACAACACAAGACCGTTACACCTGATCAACTACTATGGAATCTCCAATCGGTATAGACATAGAAACATGAACATCAAGAGAATCACGAGGCATTCTCAAATTCAAAGCAAAATATAAAGATACATAAGAATACGTAGAACCCGAATCAAACAAGTATTATGAAATAACATAATACTTGTAATAACTTCATCAGACGACTCCGCCACAGGTATATCCGAAAAGGCATAACAATAGGGCTAAGCCCCATCAACCTACCCTCTACCTCTAGGATGGCCTCTCACTAACTGACCTGCACCTCTAACTAATTAGCCTCTACCTTGGGCTACTGAACTCTGCCTCTAGCTTGTTGTGCGGGTGGTGGATCCGCCAGTTCCAGAATTATAGCACAAGTACCCTGTTGTGGCATACTACTCTATGACCTAGGGCAAAACCTCATGAAGTGCCTCAGATCCCTACATACATAACAAGCCCTGGACTGACGTGGCTGCTGAACCTAGAGTTGTCCCTATCAACTTCATTAACCACCCTAGTAACTTTATATCAGAGGTGCAATAACTAGATCTGGAGGTGCACTATTTGCTAACAGCTTAAGATGAGGTATATAAGCATTGTGGCTACCTAAAGGACCATGGTTGACCTATAGAGCTAATTGAACCAGCCTGATAGGATGGCCTCGACCAAAGGAACCCCTACCTCCAGACGAGACATAATTGAATTCTCCAAAGTGATGGGGCCTCTTTTCAGAGGTCGCCTCCCTCACCTGGCCTCTAATGTGCTCGATCTTCCTGGCGATCTCCACTACCTCAGTAAAAGAAATCCCAGCCTCGGTCTTCTGTCCATCTGAAGTCTAATGCCATATGTAAGACCCTCAATGAATCTTTGTACCTTCTCCATCTTAGTAGGGATCAGGATAGCTGCATGGCGTCCCAAATTCACAAATCTAGTCTCATACTAATTAACAATCATGCTACCCTATTGAAGGTTCTCTAACTAACTGCACAACTATTCTCTCCCAATGAAGGGAATAAACTTCTTTAAAAATAACTGCGAGAATTGAGCCCATGTATAAGAGGTGCTCCTACATGCCTGCCCTGCTCATAAACCTGCCACCACCTCTTGGCAGAACCATGCACCTGAAAGATGGTGAAATCAACTTCATTGGACTACACTATACCCATATTGCACATAATCTCATAGCAACAGTCCAAGACGTCTTGGGGGTCCTTAGAAGGTATACAACTAAAGTGCGAGGGAAACAACTTGGTGAACATGTCCACCCTCTTCAACTCATCAATTGACATTGTGGGCCTATCATTGGCCTATGTAGCAATAGTAGGTCGAACTTCCCTAACTAGTAGAACTGCTGGGGTCTGATAACCATGAGTCATCTGCTATGGGGTGTGAATACCGGGATCTTGGGCTCCTCCCCCGACTTGAGAAATACTGGTGCCAAAAGAAACACACCAACTTGAGCTATACTCTCCATGAAGCCAATCATGCGGACCAAGGCGTCCTGAAGCACTGGGTAGCAATGAACCCCTCTGGGACCTGAGATGGAACTACTGGCTCTGCCGGAATAAGGATCTCATCATCCTACTCTATCTGAGGCTCAACAATGGGGTGTCGATGTGTGTGCTCCTGACCCCTACTCCTGATAGTGGCTGTAACTCGGGGCTCTATATGATCAGTTGTGAATGACGTACGCGTCCTCACCATTTGTGAGAGAATAAGAGAAGAGAAATTCAATCTTAATGATAGAACAAAGTTTCACGATAGAGAGAGAACGAAAGCAAAGTTTCCTAAAACCGTATAGCCCCTAGCAAATAAGTACATAAGTCTCTGTACCGATCCGTAAGACTTTACTAAGCTTGATCATGACTCGTGAGACCTACGCAACCTAGGGCTTTAATACCAACTTTTCACAAGCCAAAATCCCAACCAATCGGGTCGTGATGGCGCCTAACATGCCTACTAGACAAGCCAACACACAACAGAAAGATACAAAAGAATTGCAATTAACAACTAACATCAGGATAATAAGAAAATGTAAAAACAACTCAGAAGTATTCAAGATAAGTCTAAATCAACACTAACGTTCAACCCTCTCAAGACGTGGAGTAACAAGTACATGAGCTACTAGAGTCTTCTAAATATATTATTTTGAAAGAAGTATAACACTCTCCGGAAAGTGAAAATGGTACAGTATAAATACTAAGATGACTCTAAGCGTGTGAATGGAATATAACTCTACCTCAAATCACTAACTAGTATCCGCTATGTACTTCTTGGAACTCCGCTGGTACTGATATCCAGATCTGCATAAAAAGTGTATAAGTGTAGTATGAGTACATCCGACTCAATGTATTTAGTAAGTGTCGATCCTAACCTTGATAAGGTGGTCATGAGGATAAGCAAGACACCTAGAATAAACATGTGCAGTTATATATCAAGAAGTAACGAAATAACAGGTAAAATATCAAGTATAATAACGGGATAGAAACAAGTGAAAGGGATAACAAGTGCATAAGTAATGGGGGCATAAAACAGTAAAATAAAGTAAAGTGTCACTGAGTAAGCCGCAACTCATAGTTGCACGACAACCCTCAACAACCCTTTAAAAGAAAATAACAAAGCAATAAATTCAAGTCCACATTTCGAATACCAAGGTAAGGAGAAATGAAATCAACAATACGGCACGGCATCACCTTCGTGCTTTTACTCCCATCCTAATAGCATAATATAATAGCAAGTACGGAACCACCCTTCGTGCATATCCTCACTTTCACTCAAACACGGCAATACCCTTCTTGCAATGATATCAATATATGAAGAAAGCACAAAAACACTCTTCGTGCATAATCACTCTTCCTTACAAGTACGGCAACACCCTTCGTGCATTTCACTCTTTATCACTAAGCATAACATACAACACAATAACAAGATAGGAAGCATAATCAAAATCAATAATAGTATTTGAACACAACTCATGATATGAGAATTTACCAACAATTTAGCACCAACAACCAATCAACAGTTCAACAATCTCAACGCCTAATATATATCAATAATCTCAACATGAAAATAACATGAATATGAAAAATCAAAGAATTATACAACCTATCTATGCATGGAAGACACAATACACAAGTAACATGGCACAAATAGGCTAATTCTACCCGCATACTTATCTCATGGACAACGCATATACACCTGCCATCTTGTATATATGTCGCCCCCAACACATAGATCACATAGCAAATAGAATCGGTTATACCATATTTCCCTCAAATCAAGGTTAACCAAGATACTTACCTCTTTTCGGAATACAATCAGCAATCCAACACCGCTTTCTATTTAGAAAAAGCCTTCAAACCAACCGAACATAGTCAAATATTGTTCTAACAAGTGAAAACACGTTTTAGAAACTACTCTTATATGATAAATGTTCAATCTTTAACATAATTTTAAAAAGTCAACAAAAAGTCAACCCCGGACTCATGTGGCTGAAATCCGAAACTATGACCAAATCACGATTACACATTCACCTCGAATCCCAAATATATGATTTATTTCGAAATCCAACATTAATTTGAGGTCTAAATATGAATTTTATAATATACCTAAAATCTGCCCAAAACCCCCAATTTCTACTCTAAGAATCTTAGATTTGATGATGAAATTCATGAAAAAGTAATGAAAATTGAATGAAAATAAGTTAAAGTTACTAATATGAAGTTGGGAAGAAATTTCTCGCCAAAAATCACCTCTATGGAGTCTAGGTTTTAAATAGTAGTGTAAAATGAGCTAAGTCCCAAAATCCTCAACTTTTACCTAGTTGAAGATATCACAATTGTGAACTCTTATTTTCAATTGCAATGTTCGCAAATGCGATAAGTGCCAGATCTTCACTGTTATCACAAATGTGACAAACCCTTCACATTTGCGAAGGACCAATCCCTCGCAAAATCAAACCAAGCTTCGCATTTGCGAAGCTTCCTTCCAATTGCCAGTATCGCAAATGAGGCACAAAAAATCGCAAATGCGACACAAAAAGTCACAAATGCGATGAACCCCTTGTTTGCCAAAGCGACTCTGTTTTTGCAAAAACGATGTTCCCGGCCACTGGCCAACAACGCAAATGCGAGCCTAACTTTGAAAAAGTGAAGCTCGCATTTGCGAATAGGTCATCGCAAATGCGAGACATGCTGATTAACAACACCAGCGAATTCTCAATCATGCCAAAACCATCCATAATGCATTTGAAGCTCATCTAAGCCCTTTGGGCTCTAATCCGAACATTTACTCAAGTGTAATAACATCATGCAAACTCATTCGCAAGCTCAAATCATCAAAATAATATCAAAATTCAAGAATCGATCATTAATACTCAAAAAATATCAAAGTTAAACTCCATTTTTCAACTTTTCACATAACCCGTCGGAATGGCCTCGGGCCACTGGGACCCAACCAAGCATGCGTACAAGTACAAACATCAGAGGAACCTACCAGAACCGTCAAAATACCGATACGAGGACGTTTATCAAAAATATTGATTGTAGTCAACTCTAGTCATTTTTAAAGTTAAAAATCACATTATCTTTAAAATTTCACATATAAACATTCCGGAAGTCGACACGGACTATTCACGTAAGTCATAAATCATAAAATAGAGCTATGAGGGGTCTCAAAACGCAAAAAGAGAAACTAATACTCAAAACGACCTATCGGGTCCAGTGGCGGAGGCAGGATATCCACGAAGGAGGTTCAAAAAAAATTGTAGCTAGTGGGAATTGAACTTATGACCGTATAAAGGTTTTGAACTCACTTGACCACTAAACTACACTTTTGGGTTGTGTTAAGGGGGTTCAAAACTTAATATATAGAGGTAAAAAATAAATTTTGCCTTATATATACAGTGTAATTTTTCGGTGAAGGGGGTTCGGATGAACTCCCTTCCACCCCTAAATCTGCCCCTGATCGGGTCGTTACAATAATGGGCATCCAAACCTCCAAAAAATACCAGCAAAAACTGTTGTTCAATGGTCATAGACTTTTACGAAGAAAATACATAACAGACCATACAATGATTAAGATTTTTGAGTTGTGCAGAATTCTTAAGGCCAATCTATGCTTGAGGTCCTCTTAGTGCTTGAACTTCTAGGGAGAGACAACAATACATAGAATTAGTGCCCCTCTCTTCTCCATTTCTGAAATGCAGTATCCTAGTGATTAGGCTGGGTCGAAGTTCATTATGAGTATTTCTTGGCTTTAATTCCGAATGATGGAAGTTGCATTTTGTCATCCTCAATGAACCAATTGCTTCCATTGAGTAATCAAGTTCACGGAGAAATATTTATCTTAAGATAAAGTGGTAGCATGCTTAGCCAGTGTATCTGTGACTGTGTTTTCCTCTTTAGGCTAAAATTTAAATATCTTTAAAAAGCTGATAAGATTTAAATAGCACATATAAAAAGGAATATCTGGTGGCTGCGAAAAATCTGGAATTTGTCTACTTTGGCCCAACAGACCTTATAAATTTATCCCTTAGCTTATGCCATCATCGTTCCTAAAAGTTGTGTGTCATGACAACTTGTGTTTTTCTTATAAAAAGAAAAGTATTTTTCTCCCCAATGATACGATAATTTCCACAGCCCAAACTCATAATACTTATTGTACGTTTTGGCCCAATCTTATTGATTTTTGGTTAAATAACATGGTCTAGCCAATTTTCGGACTGGTCATTCAAAAATAGCCAGCATTTGCCAAGTCATTGAAAAATAGCTACTAGTTTGCTGCAACATAGATCGTCCAGTATAATATACTGGAGTTTGGTGCACCTGTGTATGAACTTCCAGCATATTATGCTGGATCGATATACTTTGTTGGCTCTAGTATAATATACTGGAGACGGGAGCACCGGTGCTCCAAACTCCAGTATATTATGTTGGACCGGTATATTATATATATTATGCTGAAGTATTTTTTTGGATTTTGAACAGTGTTTTCGTTCAGATTTATCTTTACATGAAAAGTGGCTAAATTTCGATTGCTTTTGAAACTGTGGCTATTTTTGAATGACCATTTATAAATTTGGCTATTTTTGAATGACCATTTATAAATTTGGCTATTTTTGAATTTCTCTCTGATTTTTGCTTAGGCTACACCATTGTCGAGCCCAAAAGTCTACATGTCATAATCATATAAACTTGTGTTTTATCTTATGAATCCTTCACTTTTCTCTCCCTTTTTGATGTGGGATTTGCCTAAGATATCATGTACTTCATTTTTTTAGAGAACTTAACCAGTCTAGAAGCTTTCCAATCTTTCTCTTTGACCCGCACTCTTCCATGGGCGTCATAGCCAGTCATGAACCCAAACTATGGACGAAAGCTGGTGTATTAAGTAGGCCAAATTTGGCCCATTTTCCAGGCCCAATTGAGCTATTTGGCGTAATGCCTTCCTGTGATATATACAAATCTAGCAGTGTATTGCTTACTTGCATCTACTCTTCTAGTCATGGCAATATTCATTAGGTTTTCAGAAAGTCAAGTGCTAATAATAGTTCTAGGTGCGGTATGATGAAAAATCTTCTAAGCTTGTAATTCAAACATTTGCACAAACAGCTTTTTCTTATGCCACTATTTAAATTATATGTCATTTGACCTAGTGAGCTTAGGTTATTTGCATAAGAAAAATTCATCCAATATCTTTTAAAATCGACAATTTAAGGAGTGGCATCCAAAAAGACCATGCAATAATCCAAATTGTCCTTGGAGTTGGAGTTGAATATAATATAATATAATAGGAAAATTATATTATCCAAATTGTCGTGAAAAATTGGCACCAGGTGACTAACGACAATATTTGCCCGATTTGTAGAGAAGCAGAAGAAACCATCACCCATATATTTCTTCAAATGCACAGTTGCACACACATTCTGGAACAGTAGGGGAATCGACACTAATGCTCTCCCTAATAACAAACACTGTTTGTTATCAATCAAAGACCTCCCAATACCTGTTACCCACAACTGCATAACTTGGGTGGACGTATTCCCATTTGCAATTTGGCACATTTGGTTAAATAGAAATAATAATTGCTTCCACAAACTCTCTAAACCTCTTAATTACCAAATGGTTAACATACGGACCATTAAATTTAAACTACTAGCTTGTAAATACGCAAGCCCCATGCATAAAAATACTATCCACATCAAATGATACCCACCACCACCCCAAACATATAAACTAAATATAGATGCTTCCTTCTTGGGTAACCATAAGCCTGAAGGTATTGGGGGCATTATAAGAAATACTCAAGGGAACATGATAGTAGGCTTTACTAAAGGAATCAAAGCTTACAACCCTACGCATGCAGAGTTACTAACACTTCATGCAGGGCTAAAGCTGGCAAATGACAAAGAGCTAGCCCCCTAGAGATTGAAACTGATTCGACGGATATAATCCAACTACTTGAGCACAATTGCTTCCCTGCCTATACTAATACTATCATTGAATGCAGGTGCTTGTTGAAGAAATTCGGGAATCCAGTAGTCCAGCATAGCTTCCGTGAAGGAAACAAGGTGGCACACATTTTGAGTAAATTGGGCTCCAAACAACAATCTACCTCTATTACAAATATTTTGAACTCCCCACCAGACCCGGTCAAGAGGGTGATCCAGGAAGACAAGAATGCAACATCTACTACTAGACTATTATCAAGCTCTATATATGTAACAAACTAGCAATATTTAGAAACCTAAGTGTTATTCCTACTATTAGTAATAGTGATGTAATGCCATCGTAGTCTATTATTAATAATATTATCCATTTCTCCAAAACAAAAAAAGAAAAAAACTCCAAATTTTATGTTGTTCCCTTCCAAAATCCAGGTTCTTCCAAAACAATTCACAAATATATATATATATATATATATATATATATATATATATATATATATATATATATATATATATATATATATATATATATATAAGCTTGTATATCACACTAGATTTCATTAATATACATGGATATGTATATCAATATGCATGATATACAAGAGATAACAGATATACACTAATATATAAGGTAATATATACTGAGATGTAATTTATTGAATTCATCACTTGAAGATTTTTTCAAATAATTTGTGGTGGTGAAAATTAAAGATACAAATAGAATTGTCGAGGCTCAATATCAACAAATAATCTTGACAAGAAAAAGTGTAAAGATAACTTGTGTAACGAGAATCAGTAAAGAAATAATCACTATTACTCGAAAACTGTGAGTGACAATTAAGTGTGATTTGTAGTTTTAAAGATATGTGATTTATTCCAATACTAGTGAATATACAAGTAATACTAAGCTTAAGTAAGAAGAATTGATGAACCAAACCAGTATTGTTAGAGCAATAGGGTCATCGAGCTCGAATATCTCAGGGGCCTCGAGGTGAGCTAAGAACAATCAAGTGTGAATTATGAAGTAAAAACAATAAAGCTGAAGAATAATTGTGGAGCACAGTAAACGAGTAAAAACAGAGTAGAATATTCCATTGTAGTGAATAATGTGTTCTTTACAAATGATTGGGGTCCCCTTTATATAGGAGGGGAAAATTCTAATATGGTATATTTTCAATTATGGTAAAGAATTCTATTGGTATAGCTGTATAACAACCTAGTACGGACTTGTACTATTCCGTACAAATCTTATTCTTTAATTTATGCCCTGATCCACGTGTCCTTGAGAAATTTTCGCTCTTTCTTGGGTGTCATCAAAATTGTACTGCCCTCGATGTAGGTCGTGCCAAGCCTTCAATTTGCTCCCTCGAGGTGTATGTCCTTCAGCCGGTTCCGACCACTACTTTGAGTCGCCCGGACTCGGACTCATAGCCCAATTTAATACTTCGAAATCGGGCTCCTTAATTTTGACCGTATACAGATAGTCCCCGCATTTCTTAGAATAAAATGATATGAAACGATTTGGATTCTCGAAGTCGTTAGTGATGTTGTCATCCCCGTGATGAAAGCGTTCGAAGTGACTGAAACATCCTTTCGGTCCATTTCTCCAAAAACATTGAATGCATGCTAGTATTGGTCGGCCACTAGTGCCGCCGAACTATTGTTGCCCTTCTATAAATATGAGGTGATTCCTCCAAGTAAAGAACTTTTACTCTTTCTTCACATCTTTTCCATCTTCATCTCTTTCTCCAATCACCCATTTCCTCCGCCTCTTTAAGCGCCGGAAAATGCCAAACTCTTGCCTGAAACGCCACATCCCTGTGCAACCTGTTTTATTTAGCTTACAACCATGGCCAAGACTTCAAAAACGGTCCCTAAAAAGGATAAAGTATCGTCTTCTTCTACCTCCCGTCCATCCAAACCAGTGGTGCCGCCAACACTTAAGGAAATCCCCCCCGGTAATTGCATTATTAAGAAAGACTTCAGTATCGAGAATCCTCCCGACGTCCAAGGCCGATGCGAGAATGCATCTCAATATATTAGCTTGATAACGAAGAAGCTTATCAAGGATGTAAAGAGGGACTGCTGCTGGGGAGATGAGGTTGAGGTTCAGATCCTGAGCCCCGATGAAAGCATAATTACCCACATAGAGGGATTTTTGAGTGTTTACACTTACCCCTTCACATTGGGTCCCCTCGATCCGGTGATGATCGACTTCTGCAAAACATACGAAGTCACCCTTGGTCAGATTCACCCTTCCTTTTGGCGTATTGTGATCATGTTGCGGTATTTTTCTAAAAAGACCAAGGGTTTGGAATTCACTCTCAGCCACCAAGTTCGATTTTATCGGCCCCAGTTATTTCGAGGGCTCATCAAGTTGCAGCGCTGAACAACGAAACCTTCTTTGCCAGTATCGACGAACCCAAAGATCAGGGTTGAATGAGCCGGTTCGTTAGAGTAAGAACTTCGGACATCATCCGCGGGGATAAGATACCATTCCCAGAGAGGTGGAACTTTAACCGTAAGTGGAGTTAGTATTCCTAGTATCTATTCATATTCTGCTTCCATTTTTCATAACGCTTTTATCCTTCTTTTGGCAGCCAATGCTTGGGTGCCCCCAGCAGTGCCCGACCTCGAGGGTTGGGTCCGAAAGTTAGCTGTCACTTCTTCCTACGATGAGATCAAGTGGCGTGAGTTATCGAAGGACCAGTGGGAGACCAAGAACCACGGTAAGTGTCTTTCAACAGTTTCAAACGCTCTTCATATATTGGCAGCATTTTATTCACGCTTACATGTGCAGGCCTCGGCGATGCATCCGAAATTAGGCCGGCTCCGGCCGGGGAAAGGACCAAGACTTCAAATCCGAAGTTCGAGAAGGACAACAAAAGGAAAAGGGTTTCGAAGCCCGAAGACCCTCAAGACAAGAAAACCCCTGCTCGAAGGTTGCGGAAAAGAATTGCTCAAACAGGCGCAGATTCGGCCCGTGATTCCCGGGAGATGAAGAAAATGATGATGAAGAGTCGGCACTCATGACTTGGACTAGGAAGCCAGTCGAGGCCGCCGAGCCTTCCGAACTGGAAATCGCATCTCGTGATGAGGAGACCCCAAAGGAAGAAGCGGGCAGAGCTCTTGTGTCCTCCGGAGGTTGAGATTGTCCCTCCGTCTTCAACAACTATACCAGAGGATGTAAATGCTGAGACCCCCAATGGTAATGAGAATGCCCCGAGTGAATAGATCGGGGCCACGACAACAAGTAACTATGTTTCATTGCCAACCTTTTCCGAGGGGGCAATCGAAGAAGCCAATGCTTTGCGCATGCCCGATCCGAACAAGGTCATCGAGGACCCCCAATGGTAATGAGAATGGCCAGCTCTCTAAGTAACAAAGAAATAACTAAATAAAGATGACTCTAAGGAATACTCCACGAACGAAAGCGGAGCTCACCAATCCCACTGGAAGAGAAGGAAGTCCTAACTCGTAGCCTGCTCGCCTGCAAATCCGGTTCCTACGTTGTACCGCAGACCAACGTAGGTTCCCAAAAGAGAATGTCAGTACCATCCATTGTACTCAGTGAGTCTTAACAACAGGGGCGAAACTTTAATAACATATACATTATGAGCAAAGGTTCTAAATGCATGTAAAACATAAAGCTTATAAGAATAATTCTAAATAATTGCATAATAGCAGTTTATGAATATTCTAAAGAAATTATTTTCTTTTTATTTCTTAAAAAAAATACTTCACTTTATACTTTGGGAGTTCCAACTATCCTAACTTAATTCTATCTCAGTCACCGTGTGATCGACACGGGTTCGATCCCAACCTGATTGAATAGGCCCAATCCACGAGGTGCCACTCGCTTCATGGTTCTCAACACTCATGTCTCATACCTTAGCATGGCTAAGTAAATTCTCAGCAACGAGACCCTCGGCTTGTGTGCTCCCTACTTTGGCACAAGTAGTTTCAGGAAGTCAATGCCTTGGTCAGGACCCTAGGCCTGGACGATGACCCCTTCTCAGAATAAAGGATACTCCCAAAAATCTTTTCTTTATAAAACTTCTTCTTGTAACTTTGCAAGTCTAAATCTTTTATACATACTCATACGGGTATCCTTAAATGTAAGGTATGGTATAAAAATGAAATAAACATTCAAAAGTATTTATAAAGGTTCTTGATCCTTCATGAATTTTCAACATGAAGATGGCATATAAGAATAACATAAAAATCTGAAATTTATGCACATATATCCAAATAATCATCTAAACTTTAGCTAGAAAATAATTCTAAGCTAATAGATACTTACTACTCCAATTAAGTATATATTAACTCTTTTATGCAATTCATCAAACACCTTGTGTGTGTGCTTTTGTGAGTTAAACCACTTTAGTAAAGGGTTATATCAACTCACCTTAAAATTTCTCGAGCCAATACGTAGGCCCCAGTCCAATTGACACCAGTCAAATAATCGATTCTACAACAATCAGTGCATTTTAATTAATTTGAAAGTTTTACACCTAAACATGAAATTTATTGTTGATATAAAGGAAGAAGGGAATTAACTATTCAATTCTTACCTATTACTATTGTAGGATAATTGACAATAGGAAATTTCATATACCTGAATTCTAAAATTAGTGATTGTAAAGAACCCTAGAATCTTTTCATGGCCTCCGTGAGTAAGCAGGGCTGCCTTTGTTTCGTAGGCTTGTGTTTGCTTTGTTTTTTTTCCTTTCCGCTTTTGTTTTGTTTATTCAAATAGGGCTTCTACCTTTTTGTTGCTTTTCTGAACAGGGCTTTTGCCTTTTGCCTCCTTCTAAAATGAATTACGTACTACTAAATGCAAGGCTTTAAGCCCTTTGTTTTGTTTTGTTATTTTATTTGTTTTTCCTTTATTTGTTTTTTTACTTAACTATTATTTAATAATACCCATTTTTAATAATTAATAATATTAAAACTATTAATATTTTCCTAATTGTATATCCAATTATATATATATATTTCACTATAGGCAAGATAAAAATAATAAAAATAGTAATAATTTAGTTCTATAGTTAGCGTGTCTCGAAACTTTTATAAATTTAAGGAGTGTTACAATCTTCCCTCCTTAGAAACATTCGTCCTCGAATGTTGCTAGGACCTTATTCTTAAGCTAACAATAATCCCTTAGGTATTTGAACCTCTTAAGTTTTCTTAGCACTACTCATTCTTCCAAGGGACTCAAAATTTTGGCTAACTATAACTCCCTAAATTTTTAAAAATTTCGGCAGAGTTTTCCTTGTAAATTGGACTATCCAAAATAATATCTCTGTTATAAATACCACAACTGCACCAACAACAACCAAATATACCATAACATGCCATTCATAGGCACCATACACAACTCATAAATTAATTACTCACACTCCGGCAAAGAGGTGCCACAATAACTAACAAGAATCTAAAGCACAACACAAAGTAAATCACTTTAATGAATTAAATATACTCTGGCATAAACTAAATCACTACAACAACTAAATATAATCTAGGAAGGACATAAACACTTGCTAACTTGTATTTAATAAATAAAATATAAATGTCAAGCCAAACCTAGGTTCACATACCTTGTTACTCAAATAAATAAGTGTGAGCACGTGATTTTTGCCTTACGAAAAACTACTCCAAAATAAATCAAAATAAATTTCTTTTACTGTGTAATTTCTGAATTTGCATGATGTTAAAAATTTGTTTATGTCCGTAAAATGTTTGCTTTGTCATAATTAAACAAAAATAAAATAAAATACATATTTGCATGAATATAGGATTTAATTATGCATTTAAGAGATAATTTAAATAAAATCACAAAAATATGCATTGGTTTTATTTTAAATGTTTCACTATGTGATTGATGTTTTTGTCTATGTGTTAAATAATTGTTATAGAGTAATTAATATATTTGTAAAGGTAAAATTGTTTTATAATTACAATTAGAAATTTAAATTAGAAAAAATGAAAAAAAAAAATATAATAATAGATATACATAAAAATCGGACCTGGATTTAAATCCAGGCCCAACCAAATTAATTCCCTTCACAGCCCAATCCCAACAGCCCCATGTCCGGTCCAATTCAAACAAATCGAAACGACGACGTTTCATCACCCTTCATCAAGGGCCGTCGGATTCAATTCATCCAACGGCTGAGATCTCATCACCCTAACCCGTGATCAGTACCCGACCCACTGCCCTGGTTCAACCCGTCCCCTAACTTAAACCAAACGACATCGTTTGGTTAAGTGAAAAGATCCTAGCCATCCATTCTACTTGATCCAACGGACGATAACAATCCACCCCACCTCTATATAAATCCCAAACCTTACCCCGGCCCCTAACCGAACACCCCCCCCCTTCCTACACTGTTCATCATCGTCCCAAACCCCCACTCCTAACCCTATCCGCCCTAGGATTCCACCGCCTGAAACCCGGCGGCTTCAACGCCGCCGGTCACCACCTTAACACCCTAGGACCTCCTGAACCTCCCCTACACGAATCCGACCTTAGTTTCCTTCGAATCAGGCCCCAACTCTTCGAATCTTAAATCGAAGGTTGGCCTGAAAACCTGATCTAAACCAATCAGCCCCAAATTAACACCATGGCTTTCCCTAACAACCCTTGTTATGGATCTGAAGTTAGTTTAGTTCGAATCAGCTTTGAACTTCTCGAATCTTCTTTTGAAGATTCGGACCAAACAAGAACAAACTCAGATCCGTTTCAAATTAACACCAAATGACCCCTAGGCTACCCTCACCCTTGTATCATGTTTGGTTCCCTTCGAATCTGCCCTGAAATGTTCGGATTTAAGATCCGAGAACCTGAAACCCTAAAAATACCAAACTTTTGGATTCTGTGCATATTAAATGAAGATTGAGGTTTAATCGACCTTAGTCGAAGTATTTTCAGTGGAAAATACTTCGACTAAGGTCAGTTTGATTTCAAACAAAGCCCAAATCAAAGTTGAGTTCGAGTCGGAATAAAATGGAAGATTCAAAGGTATTCTTTCTGTTTATTTTGTGTATTATACGTGTATTTTTGTGTTTGTTTTATTCTGTGTAACTTTCCCATCTTTTATTGTCATACTGTCTCCTACCGTCTATTTGATTTGAAATGAGAATTGTTTTTGTTGGTTGTGATTGTTTAAAATGTGTGTAATCGACTCGATTAAGTTCGTCGATTAGTTATATTACGAATTTTCATTTCTAAAAATGTTGACTGAAACAGTCTGCTTCTATTGTTCAGACTAATTAGTGACAAATGTTGTAAATAGTCAATTGATTAGTACTCGTCAATTAAATCAATGTTTATTTGTGAATCAATGAATTCAAATATATGCTGTATTGTTGTTTTCTAAACAGGACATTGTCAGTATATTGACAATGCTCCTGTATTGGTTTGCTTTTAATTCAGTTTTGAATTCCAGTTGAAATAATCCTGCATGTTCTGTATAATGTTAAGGTTGTTTTTTACTCAGTATTCAGTTGAGAATTCCCTGTTTAAATTCAGTTTTTGTCAATCAGTTATTAGAAATGTAATATACTGTCTCAAAATCATAGGATTGGTTATAGCTGTAAATCAGAAGGATAGTTAAGTCTATACAGATTGTAGAATCTGTTTTACAGTGGGTTCTGATTTTTCAAGTGAAAACAGTAGGTCAGGGGCATTTCTGGGAATGAAACATGTAAAAACAGGGTGTTAGTGCTAGTGTATTATAATGTAATGTTAATGGCTATATTTAAGTAATAAAGGGGGAACAAGGGATAATGGGGCTGCTGAAAATCATGTTAGGATCACATAAAGTATTAAAAAGAAGTTTCAATGGAAACTTTCTGGTTGTTAAAGGGATAAAGGGTCCCTCCAATACTAATTAGTATAGAACCAGCCCTGTATAAATACAGGAGCTGGACAGACCTTAAGGGATGAGTTTTTAAGACCCTAGAGAATTTTTAGGAGAGTTTGGAAGGAATTTTAAGAAGGCAGTCTTTAAGAGTTTTAAGAGAAAAAGAGAGTGTGAAATTGGGAAAGCAAACAGATTTTAGGATCAGTTTTCAGAAGATCAGTTTTCAAGACCCTAGAGAATTTTTAGGAGAGTTTTGAAGGAACAAGAGGACAGTCACACACACACACAGATATACAGCAACAAAAACAGAAAAATCGGAAACAAGAAGTCCAAAACAGGAAAGAAACTGAAAAATCTGAAAAATGTTACTTTTCTAGAATCTGTCCGTTGTTTGCATGTGAATATTGTTCGGTGAAATCTGAAATTTTTTCTCAAGTTTCTGTCCCTATTCATTTGGGTTCTTCGGGTCTTATTATTGCTCAAATCTGTGGAAAAACTGGTATTCTGTTGATTTTGTTACTGCTGCAACTGCTGAAACTTACTACTTCTACCTCCATTTCCAGGTACATATCCTTTTAAATTCTATGTTGGAAAGAGATTCAATATGGCGGATAAACGAAGATTGAATTGAAATTCTGTTTTTTATTTGTCCAAGTTCATCAATTTAAATTTCATTTTTATTTTTATGTTAGTTAATTAATAGTGAATTCAATTTGATAGATATGAGCTAATTGTCTTACTTTGAAAGTTCGTATAAAGATTTGTAATAATATTAGCTCATTATCTCATTAGTTTAATCATATTAAATTGTCGAAGTAGGGAATATGGTATGAATGTTGGTCATTATTTAAATTTTGTTGTTGGTTAAGTAAGAAGTGATGTAGAAGTGCCAAGATAACTATAGTAGTGATATTTATTGTTACATAAGGTTAAGATGGTGATGTCGATAAAATAATAGATGTGTGTATAAAAGTGGGCGAAAGGCGATATGATGTAGCTTATTACAATACGTTATGAATACGATATACAGTTAAGTTACATGTAAGGTAATTTTATTAAATTAACTTGTATAATAATTCTGCCATTATAGCTCGATGTCTATCTACCTTCATAAAACAAATTAACCAAATAATTAGGCCTATTAGATTAAAAGCAAGCATATAAGAATGAAAAGAGATGTATAAGCATAAATTGCCACACTTCATATCAATGATAATTAGAAGTAGAATTTGCATTAAGTAAATAATGAAAATTCTCGGAAAATATTTCCTTCCTTTATGAATCATTTATTTTCAGTTTCATATGCAATTTATTCTTTGGCATATATATATATATATGTCATATTTGTTTAAAAATAGTATTAATCATATTTTTATTCTGTTCTTTGAATTTGAATAGTCTTGAATAAACATGTTATATGTGGAAATTATAATCAATGGGCAACATTCAAAAATTGTGAATTCTTTTTCAAGAATTAATGATATCTAAAAATGAAGATTTCTCATAATATAATAAAACAATTTATGGAAAAATCCCTAATATCATTACAAATATGTCACGCAATTAGGGATACGTTCGCGTACCATGATTATATTTTTAAAAGCTAAATTCGGATTATGCGTACGCGCAATTTCGAACGAATATTTAATAAAAAGGATTTTTTCAAAGGCGTTAAATCAATTTCATAAAAAACCGAGATGTACAGTTCACTATTCAGAAAAACAAATATTCTTGATTCGACACAATTTCGAAAAATGATTGCTCAGTAAATATATTATCAAAAGTTATTGTGTACACGTACGCGTGACACAATTCCGTATTTTTAATTTATAACACGAATATACGTACGCGTAATTCGATTCAAAGAAGGGTTCTTAACCACAATAAGTAAAAGCGGTAGAAAAATCATGTAACAAAAAGTATTTAATAAAAATCAAGATAATTAAGCCAATAATAAAAACAGTTAAGCGACCGTGCTAGAACCACGGAATTCGGAAATGCCTAACACCTTCTTCCGAATTAACAGAATTCCTTACTCAGGATTTCTGGTTCGCAGAATAATAAACAGAGTCATATTCTCCTCGATTCAGGGATTATAATTGGTGACTTGGGACGCCTTAAAATTCCCAGGTGGCGACTCTAAAACAAATAAACAAATCCCGTTTCGACTGTCCTTCAATTGGAGAAAACTCCCCACGCGCCCCGCGGGCGCGGCAAAAAGGAGGTGCGACAGCTCTGGCGACTCTGCTGGGGACTTACTTGTTACTATAACCCAGAACCATTGGTTCAGGGTTTAAAGAATTCGAGCTTAAAATATCTGTTTTATTGGCTTTATTTACTATATAATTATCAACTGTTTATATGCTAATATGCTAAATGTTTTTTACCGCTTTAATATTATTTGAATTGTGAATATATACAACTGCTACGAAACCCCCTTCTTTCTGAGTCTTCTGAATTTATGGTGTACACGTGCGCGTGACCCACCTTTCTGTTAAAGTCATACCAAATAAGACGGAGTTGGGACAAGTAACTAGGCCGGGCAGACTTTCGTGCTCCCGGTACGTTACCCCGCTTCGGCTCAAACTGTCCGTTTGGGTAAGCCAGGTTTAGAACAATCAACCTAAGGTTTTACACTTAGAATAACTCAGCCATGTACCGGATCCCTAGTAGGAACGAATATTTGCATCATATGCATTTGGCCTTGGAGACTCAACACAGGGGTTGGGTCTGTCTAGGACAGGTGAACCAAAAATTAAAAGACCATCATGATGCATCCTACTTGTTATTTGTGCATTCATTCGCCTCGAACATGCTTGTTGACCAGCTTAAATAAAATCATGGTAAGAAGCAAGGAATAAAATGGGTTGCTTTAAAAATTTCGAAAAAATATAGTTTTAAAAAAAAATTTAAATAAAAGAAAAAATTTCGAAAATGATTATAAATTTTGACTTTATTAAAATTAAATTTCAGATACAAAATGAGCACTACACAAAGCCCCTCATCCACAAGTACGGAGGAATTTTTATGTCAGCTTCAAATGTGGTGGTATGATTTAGGCGAAGACGGTCAAAAATGGGTCGTCAAGCATTTGGGAAATCTTACGGACATTATGAAAGTTGAGCCTCGGGATGATCTGATTACGGCATTAGTAACGTTCTGGGATCCTGTTCACAATGTTTTTCGTTTCTCTGACTTCGAGCTTACTCCTACATTAGAGGAGATAGCTGGCTATGTTGGTTTTGACGGAAGTTTAAGAAATCAAAGCTTGATATTCACAAAGGCTCCTTCAATACATCGATTCTTCGGTCTTCTGAACATCAGCAGTCAAATCAGGAAAAGCAATGTCATCAATGGATGTTGTTCCTTCAATTTTTTGTATTCCAGGTTTGGAAAATCAGATGGGTTCGAAATTCATGAGAAAGGCCTTACTAATAAGCAAAACAAAGACACTTGGCAGATGCACCGTCGATTTGCTTTCATGGTGGCTTTTCTAGGAGTCATGGTCTTCCCAAATAAAGAGCGAACAATTGATATTCGCACCGCAAAAGTTGTGCAAATCCTCACCACTAAAGAAAATCACACCCTTGTCCCCATCATTCTATCAGATATTTATCGGGCTTTGACTTTATGCAAATCAGGAGCGAAAGTTTTCGAAGGATGCAAAATTTTGTTGCAAATGTGGGTGATTGAACATCTCCAACAACAGCCCAAGATCATACAGTATGGGTCGAACAAAGCTAATTGCATCGAGAGCTATGAGGAAAGAACAAAAGATTATCAAGCTCCAGAAGGGATAGAAGCATGGGTATCTCATCTAAAGGCTTTAACTGCAAATCAAATTGAATGGACTCTGGGATGGCTCCCGATGAGAGAAGTAATACATATGTCAACCTCAAATAGTTATCTACTACTATTGGGATTGAGAAGCATTCAGCCGTATGCACCACTAAGAGTCCTAAGGCAACTAGGGAGATATCAAATAGTTCCTGATGAGGAAGATTTGAGTATGCAAGTAATCGAATTACACCCAGAAGCCACTATTCCCGAAGCTTTACTTCAGCAAATGTGGAATGGGTGCCGATACTTGAAAAGTGATACTCAAGTCCTAGACACTACCAAGGGTGAGCTAAATCCTGGATATGCAAGGTGGTTCGAAAAGCGGTCTTGCGTGGATGATGTACCAGAACCCGAGCTAAAAAGGCCAACAAAAAGACCCCATGTTCAAAACTTCAATGATAAAATCCAAGAGCGGTTGATCTGGGGAGAAAAAGAAAAAGGGTACAAAGCAACTATCCATGCCCTAAAAGAAAATCTAGGAAGCCTCAGTTTGGAGAAAGATTTGCAAGAACAAGAAGCCGAAGGCGAGAAAAAGAGTCTAGCTTGTGAGAATGAAAATCTTCATGCTCGATTCCAAAAAATGAAAAGAGTCTCTGAAACGCCAAGAAGGAGTTGGAAGGATCAAAAAACCATCGGCAATCTCTTTGAAAAAATGCAAGATTATGATTCCATTCTTGCGGAAAACAAAAGGGAATTGAGCAAAGCAAAAGAAAGGATCCAACAATTAAACGAAGAAGCCAGATCTAACAAGGAACGCCAAGATAGGCAATCCGAAAAAGACAAGGCTCAATTCAAGAAGGAGAAAGACTATTGGATGCAATCAGAAGACCAGCTTCGTGCACAACTAGAAGAGGCAAGAAGATGCAACAGAGAATATCAACAAGAAGACCTCGACAAGGAAAGATCGCAAGCAAGATTAGAGCAGGCCAGACTCCCAGCTCTATTAGAATCAGCTCTAGACCGTGAAAACCGTGTCAGAAATATAGCTACCACTCGTCAGCAGCAATTGCAAGACCAAGACCAACGTCTCCAAGGTTTCAGAGCACAAATCCACGACTTGGCAGTCTTCACATCCCAAAGTTATGTAAACTGCCAAGGAATGGATTATGAAAGATTTGCGGAGCATGCACCCATTTTTGCTCGTCATCTAGCAACGGAGTTGGAAAGGATGTATCGTACGCTGGGAGGCCATCCAGGTCAAGCCCCACATTGAGCAGATAATCCAATATTAGAGAACAAAAGTGGAAAGTGGGGCATTATGAATTGTATCTTTTATTTTGATTTAAGTGTGTGTGTTTCAAGCTATTTTCTTAAAAGTTTTCAAATGTAATTCCATCTTTGTGTAATAAATAAACATGATTGACTTTGTTCCGAACTACGCAAGGTCTGATTCATGTTTGGCATGATACGTAGGCAATCTCTAAGATTCGACCACCACGATAAAGATATATATAGTAAATAAAAGCGAATGACAATTTTTCAATTTCAAGAAAGCTGGGACGACACAAGCAACCGAGCGAATGCATAATAGAAAGGGATTATTTGTCTAGGAGCATTGCATCTCAACGTGTGATTATATATGTGTTAAACTCTCAAAACTAACAAGTTTGTTCATTTTCAGAATTCAGAATTCAACCAGTTAGTTTCTCTAAAGAGTATACTGGCATATTATCACTATCACACAAGATCCAAAGGACCAATACCCGAAAGTATGTCTATCCCAGATGTTGACACAGGTATGGAGATAGAAGAGATGGATGTCGGGAAAATGAAAGAAGAGATGTTTAAGCTCAAGCAGCAAATGGCTGAGATGTACCAAGCTTGGTCTACAGGACAGTTACCCCCATCTTACCCAAATAACCCTGCTCCATCAATGACCCAAACTCAGGATAATATCACCACTGAATTATCCCCAAGTTTCCCCATTTATCAGCACTACCGAGGCACCACCTCTCAGACACCACAGTCTCCACCTCCAAAACCAGTTCCGTACCTTCCTCCACCTATGACTCCTGTTTTCGTAGCACCTCCCCCTGCTACATTTCACAAATCTCCTAGTGAGCCTACATTTCAGGCCCAAGACAACCAATATTACCCCCCGGAGCCCACCTTCAAAGCCTCCGAAATCAATTCACCTGCTCCTCGGTTTGATCTCCCAACCGAAATTGACAAGCCAGCCAAAAATGCTGAACAAGAAGAGATGTTCAGGAAGGTCAAAAGTCTAGAACAGTCGTTCCGAGACATGCGGGGATTAGGTGGGCAAGTCAGTGTAGCATACAAAGATTTATGCTTATTCCCTAATGTACAATTGCCATTTGGCTTCAAGATGCCCAAATTTGACCTATACAGCGGGCACGGCGACCCAGTAGCCCACTTAAGGGGTTTCTGTAGCAAGATGCGAGGAGCTGGGGGAAAGGATGAATTATTGATGGCTTACTTCAGTCAAAGTCTAAGCGGATCAGCTTTGGAGTGGTATACACGCCAAGACCATGGAAGATGGTACACCTGGGATGACCTGGCACAGGCATTCGCATACCATTTCCAATACAATCTGGAAATCATCCCAGATCGATTATCTTTGACCAAATTTGAGAAGAAACACAATGAAAGTTTCAGAGAGTATGGTTTTCGGTGGAGAGAACAGGCAGCAAGAGTAGATCCCTCCTATGAAGGAGAGCGAAATGGTAGACTACTTCCTCCAAGCCTTGGAACCGACTTACTATGCCCATTTGGTTTCAGCGGTTGGGAAATCATTCAACGAAGTAGTGAAGATGGGAGGTATGGTGGAAGAAGGCCTCAAGACAAATAAAATCATGAGCTATTCAGCAATTAAGGCAACTACTCAAGCCATTCAAGGCGGGGTAGGAGGAATCGGAAGAAAGAAAAGGGAGGAAACAGCAGTAGTTGATTCAGGAATTTGGCCGGGACCCAGAGGTTCACCACTTTACTATAATCAACAACGACCTCGCCAATCAGCTTACCACCATGATTCATCCCAACACTACTATCACCCTTCAGAGCCTCATTTTGCCATTAACCATGCTCAAGCATACAATCAGCCACCTGTTCACACCAATTGGCGTGCTCCTGTCACACCAAATACTTACCCACGAGCCTATCCCGGACCAGGTTTCAGGCCTAGGCCAGCATTCAGGGGAGAAAGGGAACAGAAAAAGAAAACTTACACTCCATTGGGAGAGTCTTACACTAGTCTGTTCCACAGGTTGAGACAGCTAGACATGCTGAGACCAATACAATCCAAACTACCCAATCCTCCACCAAAGAATTTGGATTACACCATTAGCTGTGAATATTGCTCCGGTGCACCAGGCCATGATACGGAGAAATGTTGGCATTTGAAAAATGCAATACAAGAGCTGATTGATACTAATAAAATCGAGGTTCAAACCCCCGAAGCTCCAAATATCAATAGAAATCCAATGCCAGCCCATCAAGAGGCTAATATGATAGAAATCATACAAGCTGATGGGGAGACAAAGAAGCCGTCACAAACTGTCATGATGATCAAGTCTCATGAAACCAAGCCAGATAAGCAGTTAATGGAGGAGAAGCCGGTGTCTAAGCATAACAAGAATGGTGGTGAACCGTCTATGATAGTCGATGAGGGATCATCGAACAAAGTTGCCGTTATTATTGCACCTGTAATTCAGCTGCCAATCATCAACAACAAAACCATCCCATGAAACTATGAACGGGTGACCGTAATGTACAAGGGCAAAGAAATCAAGGAAGAAGTGTGTGAGGTGCAAGGCTTGACTCGTTCGGGAAGATGTTTTACTCCCGAAGAGTTGAGAAAAACTAAAAACAATCCAATATCAACAAAGAAAGCTGTGACGGAAGAAGAGGCGGAGGAGTTTTTAAGAAAAATGAAGCTCCATGATTATTCTGTTGTGGATCAATTAAAGAAGACCCCCGCTCAAATTTCATTGTTGTCATTACTGATCCATTCAGAGGAACACCGTCTGGCGTTGATGAAAATCCTGAATGAAGCTCATGTTCCTGAAAAGATCTTCTGTAAATCATTTGGGCAAAATAGCCAACAGAATCTTTGAGACAAACAGAATTACATTTGCTGATGATGAATTACCTGTGGAAGGTACCGAGCACAACAAAGCTCTTTACCTCACCGTGAAATGTGAAAACTCCGTAGTAACCCGGGTATTGGTTGACAATGGGTCCAGTGCAAACATATGCCCTCTCTCCACTTTAAACAAATTAAAAATTAAAGAGGAAAGGATCCAGAAAAATAGTATCTGCGTACAAGGATTTGACGGTGGAAGCAGAGATTCATTTGGCGACATAGTGTTGGAACTAACTATAGGGCCAGTTGAATTCACAATGGAGTTCCAAGTGTTGGACATATCTGTTTCTTACAACTTGTTATTGGTTCGACCATGGATCCATGCTGCTAAAGCAGTCCCGTCAACACTATATCAGGCTGTCAAGTTTGAATGGGATCATCAAGAAGTAGTCGTGTATGGAGAAGAAAGTTTAAATGCTCACAGCAGTACCATTGTACCGGTCGAGGGAACAGGAATTGACCAAGGACCATGGGTATACCAAGTGACCAACACGGTGTCAGTAGAGAAAATTCCCGAAGGGAAATACCTTCCGAATCCAAAGATATCTTCTGCATCAGTCATGGTAGCTTATGAAATGTTAAAGAATGGCTTTATACCCGGCAAAGGTCTGGGTTTATCTTTGCAAGGAATTATACAACCAGTATCTCTCCCCGAGAACTGGGGAACATTCGGTTTGGGGTTCATACCCACTGCCAATGACGTGATAAGGGCTAGGAAGCTGAAACACCAAGCATGGGTTCTTCCAAAACCAGTCCCACATCTGTCAAAGTCTTTTGTCAAGACCGGTGCTAAAAATCGCCCGATAACAACAATTCCTAAATCCCGGGTCAATCCTGAGGAGGAATTAATTGAAAGGTTCGAGAAATTGTTTAGTGATGTGAATATGTTGGAAAGCGGAGAAGGGTGTAGCAACGCAGAAGTTCAATTCGTTGGGCCAGAAACAAAGCTCAATAATTGGAAAGCCACTCCTCTCCCAATTCGAAAGGAGTCTTGGTAGTTTATTTTGATTTTCTTTCAGTTTGTTTGGGTTATTTCAAGGTTGTAATCCCAAAGTTTATTTTACAGTCGGTTTGAAGTGTGCAAAACCTTGTTATCTTTCATCATCCAATAAAAAGCAGTTTCCTTTTTATTATCATTCCTAATAGATTTCTTTTCTTTTTTCTTCTTTCTTGTACAGTTCCTTTTACGCTGGCTCTAGTGATATGGCATGCATGAGGAATCCTCAGCCCAGTCTTAAAAATCAATCTGGTTCCGAAATATTAATTCAAGAAATATATTGTGATTATGAATCAGAATATGATGAAGATGAGGTTTTTGAAGAGATTAGTAAAGAGTTAATTCACTTTGAGGAAAAAATCAAACCTAACTTGAGTGATACCGAGGACGTCAATATAGGGGACACGAGTAATGTCCGGGAAACTAAAATAAGTGTCCATCTCGAACCAAAGATCCGAGAAGAGTTAATTAAAGCACTCATAGAATTCAAAGATGTTTTTGAATGGTCATATGACGACATGCCGGGCCTGAGCACTGATTTGGTGGTCCACAAATTGCCCACCGATCCAACGGTGCCTCCTGTTAAGCAGAGACTGAGAAAATTCAAGCCTGATATGAGTATGAGAATTAAGGAAGAAATCACCAAACAATTGGAAGCAAAGGTCATTCGAGTTACTCGATATCCTGTTTGGTTGGCTAATGTCGTTCCTGTGCCAAAGAAAGATGGCAAAATTAGAGTATGCGTCGACTATCGCAATCTCAACAAAGCAAGTCCAAAGGATAATTTCCCATTACCCAATATACATATTTTGATCGACAATTGTGCCAAGCATGATATAGGGTCTTTCGTGGATTGTTATGCCGGGTATCATCAAATTCTAATGGATGAAGAAGATGCAGAAAAGACGGCATTCATCACACCATGGGGAACTTATTGCTACCGGGTAATGCCATTCGGTTTAAAGAACGCCGGAGCAACCTATATGAGAGCAATGACCACAGTGTTTCATGATATGATACATAAGGAGATTGAGGTATACGTGGACGATGTAATCATAAAATCAAAGCATCAGACCAACCACGTTGGGGATTTGAGGAAGTTCTTCTTAAGACTTCGCAGGTACAACCTCAAGCTTAACCCTGCCAAGTGCGCATTCGGAGTTCCATCTGGAAAATTGCTGGGATTCATAGTCAGTCGACGAGGCATCGAGCTAGACCCATCAAAGATCAAAGCCATCCAAGAACTGCCACCCCCAAGAAACAAAACTGAAGTAATGAGTTTGTTGGGAAGGTTAAATTACATCAGCAGGTTTATTGCTCAGCTCACAACAACCTGTGAGCCAATTTTCAAATTGTTAAAAAAGGATGCTGCAGTCAAATGGACCGATGAGTGTCAAGAAGCGTTCGAACAAAATAAAAGGGTACTTGTCAAACCCACCCGTATTGGTCCCGCCAGAGCCAGGAAGACCTTTGATTCTTTACTTAACGGTTTTGGAAAATTCATTTGGTTGTGTATTGGGGCAGCATGACCTCACTGGCAGAAAAGAACAGGCCATCTACTACCTTAGCAAGAAGTTCACAGCTTATGAGGTTAAGTATACTCATCTGGAAAAGACATGTTGCGCCCTAACATGGGTAGCTCAAAAATTGAAACACTATTTATCATCCTACACTACTTACCTCATTTCTCGGTTGGATCCATTGAAATACATTTTTCAAAAGCCTATGCCAACGGGAAGACTTGCAAAGTGGCAGATATTGCTCACGGAATTCGACATCATCTATGTGACTCGAACTGCAATGAAGGCTCAAGCACTGGCCGATCATTTAGCCGAAAACCCGGTCGATGAGGAATATGAGCCGTTGAAGACTTATTTTCCCGATGAAGAAACAATGCATATCGATGAGGTGGAGCAAATTGAAAAGTATGGCTGGAAACTTTTCTTTGATGGAGCTGCTAACATGAAAGGAGTTGGGATATGAGCTGTAATCATTTCTGAAACAGGGCATCACTATCCTGTTACGGCTCAATTGCAATTTTATTGCACCAATAATATAGCTGAATACGAAGCTTGCATTTTGGGGTTAAGGCTAGCTGCAGACATGGGTATCCGAGAAATCTTAGTCATGGGAGATTCGGATCTTTTGGTACATCAAATTCAAGGAGAATGAGAGACCCGAGACTTAAAGCTCATCCCGTACCGGCAATGTCTACATGATCTTTGTTAGCGGTTTCAATCAGTGGAATTCCAACATATTCCAAGAATCCATAATGAGGTTGCCGATGCATTGGCTACCCTGGCATCAATGTTGCACCATCCGGATAAAGCTTATGTAGATCCAATACATATTCAAGTCCATGATCAGCACGCTTATTGCAATATGGTTGAAGAAGAATTTGATGGCGAACCATGGTTCCACGACATCAAGGAGTATATCAGGATGGGGATATATCCCGCACAAGCCACAGGAGACCAAAAGAGGACCATTAGGCGATTGGCAAATGGATTCTTCTTAAGCGGAGGAGTTTTGTATAAAAGAACACCAGATCTTGGATTATTAAGATGCATAGATGCCAGACAAGCTACAACTGTCATGTCTGAAGTACATTCAGGAGTTTGCGGACCCCACATGAGTGGATATGTGTTGGCAAAGAAAATCCTCCGAGCTGGTTACTATTGGCTTACCATGGAGCGAGATTGTATCAGTTTTGTGCGCAAGTGTCATCAATGCCAAATACACGGAGATTTGATTCATTCTCCACCATCCGAGTTGCACACAATGTCGGCACCATGGCCATTTCGTTGCCTGGGGCATGGATGTGATTGGACCAATTGAGCCGGCAGCATCCAATGGGCACAGGTTCATTCTGGTAGCTATTGATTATTTTACCAAATGGGTTGAGGCCAAGACATTCAAATCAGTGACCAAGAAAGCTGTGGTCGATTTTGTCCACTCAAATATCATATGTCGATTCGGAATCCCGAAGGTGATCATCACAGATAACGGTGCTAATCTCAACAGCAACTTAATGAAAGAAGTATGTCAACAGTTTAAGATTACACATCGTAACTCTACCCCATATCGGCCCAAGGCGAATGGAGCAGTAGAAGCAGCCAACAAAAACATAAAGAAGATACTTCGGAAAATGGTAGAAGGTTCAAAACAATGGCATGAAAAATTACCATTTGCATTATTGGGATACCGCACTACTGTTCGCACTTCAGTAGGAGCAACTCCTTATTTGTTGGTATACGGCACTGAAGCAGTAATTCCTGCAGAAATTGAGATTCCTTCCCTTCGGATCATCGCCGAAGCAAAGATTGATGATGATGAATGGGTCAAAACCCGTCTAGAACAGTTGAACTTGATTGACAAAAAACGATTGACCGCAGTATGCCATGGTCAATTATATCAAAGAAGAATAGAAAGAGCATACAACAAAAAGGTGCGTCCCCGAAAGTTTGAAGTAGGTCAGCATGTGCTGAAGCGTATTCTTCCACATCAGGTTGAAGCAAGAGGCAAATTTGCCCCGAATTGGCAAGGACCATTCATTGTGACCAGAGTATTATCAAATGGTGCACTATGCTTAACAGACATTGAAGGCAAATGCATAGATATGGCGATCAATTCTGACGCAGTAAAGAGATATTATGCATAACTTTTTAAATGTTTATATTTAGCATTATTTCGAAGATTGGAATGACAAAGGCAATTTATTCTGCTATCCAAACACTATACCATTTGCTTCCCCTTTGAGCCATACTTGTTTCTTTCCTACCCTCTCTTGGAATCAATAAAAATCAAGTATTATAAAAAAAAATCATCATTATTATGAGGTGAACTACGTTTGACCTGATTCCTCAAAGAAGGATACGTAGGCGCTTCACGGCTCGGTCATAGGGTGCACAACATACATAAAATGTGCACAAAAAGAAACATTAAGCGACCCCAATCAAGGAACTGGGGCAAGAATTGTATTAGGAATAAGAAAAGATTCCAAGAGTTGTAATTTCAAACACATACCAAAATTGTTTAAGCTTTTCACCTAAGAACCCCATACCGAAAGACCTTTCGACCAATCTTAGAAAAAATGCTAATGAAGATGGTTCATAACATTCTGGTACAAACAAGAAAAGAAAGTAAAAACGAGAGAGTCTTATAGGTAAAAACCCAAATGGGCACCATAAGGCGACAGAAGTTGAGAGAAAAAGTAAAAATGAGAGAGTCTTATTGGTGAAAACCTTTGTAGGCACCACAAGGCGAAAAGGAAATGAGAAATGAACGAATGAGGAAGGTTTATCGGTGAAAACTCTTTGAGACGTTACAAGCTTGTGAAATGAAAAATGAAGTTGGATTATGGAAATTTTGGGGAGATTGATTAAAAGACTGGGTTGATTAATCCGAAATGCATACCCTGATCATTGGTGCCAGTAACTCCAATCAGATAAGTTTTTATTCTTTCTCAAATAGTCATCCAAAATTGGATTTTTCTTTTTATAATTGTCGAAATCAACGTATTTCGTCACTAATAATCTTACTTTGAGATAAGTTTTATTCCAAACAAACAAGAAGGAATGTCAAGGTGTGCTACCAATATCCAGGGTTACAAAATACAACCACGAAAGGTGGGAGATAAAAGATATGGGTATAAGAAGGGTGAAATCAAGAGTGGATCAGCAAAGTCAGAAGGGACATATGATTACAGTTAAAAAGGTTTTGAAGGAAATCCTATAGTCGAGAATCAATTACAAAGACAAAACAGTCTTTTCAACCATTCTAAGGCAACAAAGAGAAACGAAGAGAAACATCACCATCTGCAAGAATACCACAGCCAACCACCCTGCTTTAAACTAACGAAGTTTTCTTTGATTTAAAACAGGGGCAAAAACAATATTTTTGTTAGGAAATACCTGGTAAAAGAAATTAAAGAAGTCAGGCGTCCACCTGGAGAATGAGGATGATAAAGGAAGAGAAGTCAGGTATCCACCTGGAGAATAAGGATGAGAAAAGAAAAAGTCAGGCGTCCACCTGGAGAATGAGGATGAGAAAGAAGAAGTCAGGCGTCCACCTGGAGAATGAGGATGAGAAATTAAAGAAGTCAGGCGTCCACCTGGAGAATGAGGATAAAGGATTAAAGAAATCAGGCGTCCACCTGGAGAATGAGGATGAGAAAGAAGAAGTCAGGCGTCCACCTGGAGAATGAGGATGAGAAAAAGAAGTCAGGTGTCCACCTGGAGAACGAGGATAAAGAATCAAAAGAGGTCAGGCGTCCACCTGGAGAATAAGGATGATAAAGGAAGAGAAGTCAGGCATCCACCTGGAGAATAAGGATGAGAAAAGAAGAAGTCAGGCGTCCACCTGGAGAATGAGGATGAGAAAGAAGAAGTCAGGCGTCCACCTGGAGAATGAGGATGAGAAATTAAAGAAGTCAGGCGTCCACCTGGAGAATGAGGATAAAGAATTAAAGAAATCAGGCGTCCACCTGAAGAATGAGGATGAGAAAAAGAAGTCAGGCGTCCACCTGGAGAACGAGGATAAAGAATTAAAGAAATCAGGCGTCCACCTGGAGAATGAGGATGAGAAAAAGAAGTCAGGCGTCCACCTGGAGAACGAGGATGAAGAATTAAAGAAATCAGGCGTCCACCTGGAGAATGAGGATGAGAATTGAAGAAGTCAGGCGTCCACCTGGAGAATGAGGACAAAGAAGAGAAGAAGTCAGGCGTCCACCTGGAGAATGAGGATGACAAAAGAAAAGAAACAGTCAAGGCACCCACCTGAAGAACAAGGGAATGCAATTGAAGTGATGAAATCAAAAGCTCGCTCATATGAAAGGAGCACATTTAGAATCAATAAAGCAGAAGAGTCCAACAGAATCCCCAACAAGAAACAACAAGAGTCCCAAAAGAAAATACGGGACACAATGAAAAGGAATACGGAATAAGCCAAATGCCCAAGATTCACCAAGATATCAAGACAACAAGAAACGCAAGGGCATGATCTAGATAAGATTTTTATAATTCCTGTACCATAGTCTAGTTTAATTTCTGTATTTCCTTTAAAGTAAGGTGTAATAAGGAGGTCAGCAAGTAGTAAAAACAACATGAAGCAGCAGTGACATCACAGTCCCGCGGTAGTCCCAGTTACCCAAAACTTCCCGAACTACATTGACCTGATTCCTTTATAGCCAAGGATATGTAGGAAACCTTTGAAGCAGAGGTTCGGTCTGTCACACCTCCTTTTTCCGCACCCGAGGGGCGCAAGGGAGTTTTTTCCAATTAAAGGACAATCGAAACGGGATTTGTTTATTTATTTCAGAGTCGCCACTTGGGAGATTTAGGGTGTCACAAGTCACCAATTTTAATCCCGAATCGAGGAAAATAATGACTCTATATTACAGTCTGCGTACCAGAAATCCGGATAAGGAATTCTGTTAACCCGGGAGAAGGTGTTAGGCATTCCCGAGTTCCGTGGTTCTAGCACGGTCGCTCAACTGTTATATTTGGCTTGATTATCTGATTTTATACAAGTGTGAACTTATGTGCAAAATTTAACTTTTAACCGCTTTTATCATTTACTGTTTTTATCAAGAATTGCAACGTTGTGAAAATGTATCTCGAACCGCGTTACAATCAATGTACCCGTGGTCGTCGACACACTTTGACTCCGTTGAGATTTGGATTTGGGTCACATCAATGTGCACCCGAGTTTAAGGAAATTAAATTATTAAAGACGCGCCTAAAGTGACTAGCGTATTTATTTTGGGTAAGACCGTGAAATTTTACTAAACGGTCCATCCCGAAGTCCAAATAATTTTTAAAACAAATATTTACTGAGGGCCCCGCAATTTGTATTTTTATTTGGTGAGGCTCATCTCATTCTTATTTTTTTAAAAATGAATTTGCAACGTCATGGACATGCATCTCGAACGACGTCACAATCAATGTACCCGTGATTAGAAACACATTTCGACTTCGTTGAGATTTGGATTTGGGTCACATAAATGTGCACCCGAGTTTAAGAAGGTAATATTTATTAAGGCGCGTCCTAGAGAGTCTAGCGTATTGTTATTTTAGGAGGGTTGTGAGATTTGCTAAACAACCCGTCCTGGAAACTAAATGCTTCGATAATATACATTTTTACAAGGGCCCCGCATCTTATGCGTTTTTGTTTGTCGAGGCACATCTCATTCTTATTTTTTGAAAGGATGTCCAATGACAACTACGTTTCTTATCGCGTTTGTCTCTACTAATTGAAAACAGTAGATAGTCCTAATTAATTACATGCTTGCAAGTTGTTTGTAACAACATTCAGAAATTCTTTAAAAAAATCAGAAATGAGGCTACATGCATAGTCGGCCGAACAAATAATCATGGGCCCAAATCCAGCCCACGCATGATTGGCCAGACCTGGGCCGCTGCTTGTTCGATGCGAGCCTGCTGGGTCTGTTTTGACCCGGGCTCGACCCTCGTGGGGTTGAGATTGTAAACCGTGTTCTTTATCTAAAAATGGTTTTAACAGTTATATATGAAATTTATTGGAAAGGAAAGAAATTAATTTACAGTATACGATTTTCATGCTGGGCATACATTACATGCTTATACTGCACCATTGCACTAAATCTGAGATACAACCTATTACCTTGGGCATGCTCTTATCGCCATCCTATATACACAATCTAACATTCAACTACCATTCATTGTCAGTATTAGGCCTGAAGGCTATCCCCAGCATCCAAAACAAGCATAAAATTTTCTACATTACATGATATTTAAGGTAGCAAATTATGTATATAGAAAAAAAACATTCTTCAGGTCTTTTCATTTGCATTCACGCTCAAATTTCCAGCTACATTTGACAGTGTATTAGGTGTGTACCTGGTATAGAGGAACAGAAGAAGAAGGAAAAGGATCAGCTGAGTAGCACACAGCAAACAACAGCAATCAGCAGATTCACAGCAACAACACAGCAACAAACAACCAGCCAATAATGATGAAGCTCAGCAAAGAGTCGGACAACAAATGAACAATCCCAGTGGTGTCCACAGTCCACAGACAAACAACAATATTTCCCAGAACCAAAGAGAACCAGCAAATAGTCGAGTACCAAACCAGTGAACCCAGAAAAGAATGATGAAACAACAGCAACAACAGAGTATTCAATGCAGCAATACTACCAATTCAACAACCAGAAACAGTTCAGTCAATGCAAACACAGAACTTGGCCAAGACAGCTTGAGCAAAATGCACTCTTATACCACTTTCAGACAGTGTTTGGTTGCAATGTCTTACTGGAACTCTCTTATGTTTTCAGTCTTTTCTTTTAACTCACAAACCTTTCTTAAGACTTAAAGATTCCAGCCTCAAGACTCAAAATTCTTCCTTTTTTCTGAAGACTAAAAAGTCCAGCCCCTCTTAGGTACTCAAAGGACCTATTTATAGGCCAAATGACCCAGTGCAGCTGAGCTGCCCTCGTGCTGCAACTTGCAGCCTGCCCATACTCTGTTAAACCCATGCTTGAGCATCTCTTGATGCCAGCCATTGGTTCCCCACGCCTGGTTTTGTTTAATCAAGAGTGATGGGCTCATTTTATTATTCATTTTAAGCCTCATACCCTTGTGTCTTGTTCCCCATTAGTATTAGTTTAATCTTAATTAGTACCCTACTTGTCAGCTTCATTTAAACTAACCTTTTCTGCCCTTTTCAAACCCCAGATTACCCCTATTTAACCTTGATTATTACTGCCCTGCCTATTGCAGCATCAGGGCACTTTGGGCTTTGATTATTCGATTTCAGAACTGCCCCAGCCTAGCTTTTTTAATTGTTTACAATGTAGTTACAAACTAACATTCATAGGTAATGCCCAACATTCAAATCACAATACAGGCCCATTCAGAATATTTGAACATTCAGTCGTAGGAAACTAATCGACGACATTTATCAGGTGGACTACACTAATTATAACAGGTAATAATCAGTCGCTCATATAAACAATACGTTCAGGGACCTAAAGGGCATCAAACAACTTTTGTTCAATTACTGGGGGGCCTATATGAATTAACTCATTTGACGACTAATCTAATTGACGCACATGTATGTCACAGAGTACATTTAGAACACAAACAGAAAACCAACTGACCAAATAAGAGGCCTTTGACAGAGATGGAAGAAATTCGAATGAAAATAACAAAATAACAAACAAACACAACGAAGCATGCTGACAACTTAATTAGAACCAAACAAAGAGAAAAGGAAACTTACCGAAAAAGTTTGAAATCAAAACGGACCCGAATCAGACTCAACTTCGACCTCTTGAGGCCGAACAAACTTTAATCAGGGTATTCTCACATGAGAACACCTTGATTAAGGTCTATTAGACCTCAAACCCTTGTCAAGACCGGCCAGATTCCCCAGGTGCATGTGTTTTAAGGTCTGGATTTTCAGATCTGGATTTTTAGGAGTTGTGGGTAGATTCAGACCAAACCAAGCTTGGTTTGGTCACGAGGAAGGTCAGGGGAGTGTCTGATACAAAGATGGTGAGGTTTGGTATAGATCGAGTTTTGTCCCGAATCTTCAAATCCAGATTCGAGATGACAGGAGGTGATTCGAGGTTCATGGTTAGTGGATTCGTGTTCAGGGGAGTGAGGGGGTGTTAGGGTGTTCGGGAGGTGGCCACCGGCGTTCATGCCGCCGGGTTTTGGTGGAAGGGAAACTAGGGCGGCTTGCTAGGGTTTGGGGGTTTCAGGTTGGGGAAGGAGACGAGTGAGGGGTGGGGTTCGGATAGGGGGTGCGGGGTAAAGGGCTGAGTTTATATATGGGGAGGTTGATCGGATCTGAGCCGTTAGATCAGATGATCTCAACGGCTTGGATCTGAGGGTGAGAAGTGAGACGGGGTCGTTTGGTAGTTAAACGGGGTCGTTTGGTTTAAGTGAGGGGTTGGGTCAGATTGGTTATTGGGTGGGTTTGAACACGGGTTGCTGAAAGGGGTCCTGAGCCGTTGGATTGGCCTGGACGGACGGCTCAGATTGATTTGCCTGAAACGGCGTCGTTTCAGGAGGTGCCTGGGCAGCCGGATTTGGACTGGGTCTGAGTGCTGGTTGGGCCTGTTTTTTTTTGTTTCATTTCTTTTGGCCCAAACCGATTTCCTTCACTTTTTGTTTTCTAATTTCATTTTTCTTTTAAAACAAAAAAATAAAAATAACAAATAATAAAATAACGAAATTAAAACTAAACAACAATGCAACATTTTAACACAATTATCACAAAAATATTTAAGTAAGTTAGCTAAAAGCCTAGAACGAACGATGCACACATATATATTTTTTGAATTTTCTTTTACTGACCGAATTATGGTTTAATCATCCTAACATACATATTTTGTATTTTGTTTGTTAATGATTAAATGCAAAAATGGACAGATCCACAAATGACTAACAACACATGTCACGAAAACTCGAACAATTGTACAGCGAAACCATTTGTCACTATTTTTATTTTCTTTTGGAGCGATTGCTCGCAAAGCAAAAATCACGTGCTTACAGCTGCCCCTCTTTGCACGAAGACACGAAGGGTTTTCGCGCAAAGATAAAGCGAGCGATTTTTGCCCGTCTGAATACTCCGTGTGAAGCATTTTTTGAAAAAGATTTGACCGAACCTTTGCTTCAGAGGTTTCCTACATATCCTGGGCTGAACAGGAATCAGGTCAATGTAGTTCGGGAAATTTTGGTAGCTGGGACTACCGTGTGACTGTATTGCTTGCTGCTGTTGTGCGCTGTTGCACGCTGCTATAGGATGCTACCGCTCGCTGATCTCCTTGTTACATTATTCTTGAAAGGAAAAACAAGAAGCTAAGCTAGAGTGTGAGATCTCATCTATCTCCAACTTGTTCTTGTTGCCTTGCTTTCTTGTCGGGTAACGCTTTCCTCTGACGCCTTTATTTTGTGAACCTGGCAGATTATGCTGATCCTTCGCCTTTTCTGAATGCCAGTTTTTTTCATCACTTTGTTTGATTCGCTGGGAACATGGCTTTCTTCTTTAAATCTTTCACTGGTTTCTTCAGTGGCATGTCTCTTCATCAGCATTGTTATACTGGGAATGCTACAATGTTTCCGAACTGCTTCTTCTGAGACGCGTTCCTTCTTCCTTTTGAATGTGCGCTTGCTTTGGCAGACTTCTGCTTCTTGGCGCTGGGGATTTTATTGTTTCCTGCTTGGGGATCTCTGTTGCAACCCTCCGTCTTCAGGTGGGGCTACTGATTCCAAACTCTAGAGCTAAAAGTATTCCCGCATTATACTGGCGGGCGACCTAGAACTTAAATGTATTCCCGCATTATACTGGTGGGCGACCTAGAACTTAAATGTATTCCCGCATTATACTGGTGGGCGACCTAGAACTTAAATGTATTCCCGCATTATACTGGTGGGCGACCTAGAACTTAAATGTATTCCCGCATTATACTGGTGGGCGACCTAGAACTTAAATGTATTCCCGCATTATACTGGTGGGCGACCTAGAACTTAAATGTATTCCCGCATTATACTGGTGGGCGACCTAGAACTTAAAAGTATTCCCGCATTATACTGGTGGGCGACCTAGAACTTAAATGTATTCCCGCATTATACTGGTGGGCGACCTAGAACTTAAATGTATTCCCGCATTATACTGGTGGGCGACCTAGAACTTAAATGTATTCCCGCATTATACTGGTGGGCGACCTAGAACTTAAATGTATTCCCGCATTATGCTGGTGGGCGACCTAGAACATAAATGTATTCCCGCATTATACTGGTGGGCGACCTAGAACTTAAATGTATTCCCGCATTATACTGGTGGGCGACCTAGAACTTAAATGTATTCCCGCATTATACTGGTGGGCGACCTAGAACTTAAATGTATTCCCGCATTATACTGGTGGGCGACCTAGAACTGAAATGTATTCCCGCATTATACTGGTGGGCGACCTAGAACTGAAATGTATTCCCGCATTATACTAGTGGGCGACCTAGAACTTAAATGTATTCCCGCATTATACTGGTGGGCGACCTAGAACTTAAATGTATTCCCGCATTATACTGGTGGGCGACCTAGAACTGAAATGTATTCCCGCATTATACTGGTGGGTGACCTAGAACTTAAATGTATTCCCGCATTATACTGGTGGGCGACCTAGAACTGAAATGTATTCCCGCATTATACTGGTGGGCGACCTAGAACTTAAATGTATTCCCGCATTATACTGGTGGGCGACCTAGAATTGAAAAGTATTCCCGCATTATACGGGTGGGCGACCTAGAACTTAAATGTATTCCCGCATGATACTGGTGGGCGACCTAGAACTTAAATGTATTCCCGCATTATACCGGTGGGCGACCTAGAACTTAAATGTATTCTCGCATTATACTGGTGGGCGACCTAGAACTTAACTGTATTCCCGCATTATACTGGTGGGCGACCTAGAACTTAAATGTGTTGAAATTGCTTCCCCGTTTTTTCGAGAAAATTTTCGACAATCGGCAGAAAATTTTCTGCCCCGGTTTTTGGTGACTTCCATGGCGTTGCATCTTGCTGCCATCATCAATCCTTTGTTTTCCTGCAGCAGACAAAAGGATTTAATTAGTTTTCATTGTGGTGGTAGAGGGTGCCTTTCCGGCGAGCAACTTTTCTCTCTTCCCCTTTTCTTGCTCTATGTCCCCATAATTGATTAACGGGCAGAGTTGCCTGCTGGGGGGGTCTCTAGCCTGCTGGGGATTGGCTTTCAATTAATTCCCCTTTCTGCTTTCTCTTTAAGCACATGCTGTGGGAGTCTGCTTTTAACTCCTGAAACCACTCCCTTTATGAGCTTACTTCCTCCAATAGTGTCGGGTATGATCACTGCATGGCCTGGGACCGGCCTTTAGGACTGTTTGTATTATCCTGCATTGGATGAATTCCCCTCCGGTTTCTGGTAGTAAGCTTTGAAAAATCCTTTCAAGACACATTTTAGGAAAAGAAATAAAAGCTAGAAAAAGGAGAAAATCTTTCTGAACGAATATTTTGGTGGGAGAAGAAACTCAAAATAACTTATCTGGAGGATACGACTGGTCCCCGTGATCATGACGTGCACCATAGATTCCCGACCCAGTCTATTTGTATCAATCGTTTTGCCCGATGGTCTGACTTGCTGGGGATGATAAATGAGTGTCCGTTTCGGATGTTGTAGCTTTTGCTAATCTGTCTTGTCGCCTCATAGTGCCCTTCGAGGGGTTTTCACTAATGAGACTCTCTCGTTTCTCTCATCTCTCGGCGCCTCATGGTGCCTGTGAAGGTTTTCACCAATAAGACTCTCTCATTTCATATCCCTCATCTTACATCGCCTCCCGGTGCCTGTGAAGGTCTTCACCGATAAGACTCTCTCATTTTATTTCTTTCGGGAAATCGGGGTGTTGTAGATACGTCCCTCCTTTCTGGAGATTCCCTTGACCATCAACTCATTTCCAGTCTTACGATCCTCTTCTTTGCTGGGGATAAGTGTATTATTCTCGGCCTTATTCGCCGGACTTGGCATCTCTTGAACATTGATCGGGAGGTCTTTTGGATGTTGATGTTGGTTTTGGTGTAGGGTTAAAGAAAGGCTATAAGAATGAAAGCAATTTGAAGGGTGATGTGCTACAACTTTTGGAATCACCTTTGTTGGAACTTAAAACATAACCTCTGCCCCAGTTTTTTTGCTTGGGGAATTTATTTATTTATTACGCTTATGTTGAGCTATGTGCGTTACGCACATTGTGCCTATTATGCACACTATGTACATTATGCATCCTATATTCACTATGATGCATACTATGACCGATCCGTGAGGCGCCTACGTATCCTCTTTGAGGAATCAGGTCAAACGTAGTTCCCACGGTTTTGTATTTCTTGTGATTTTATCTTCTTCTTTTTTTTGTTTTCTTCATATCTTTCCCATTAGTGATTCCAAAAGAGGGGTATGAAAGAATAACTTAAGGCTCAAAGGGGGAAGCAAGGGTTAAACGTGTTTGGATAGAAGAAAGAATTGCCTCCGTCATCTCATTATTCAACAAATGCCAAATACAAACAAATAAACCAAAAATTGCCATAATTAAAGAAGTTACGCATAATATCTCTTGACTGCATCTGAATTGATAGCCATGTCGACACATCTACCTTCGACATCTGTCAAACACAAAGCACCGTTGGACAATACTCTGGTCACGATATAAGGCCCTTGCCAATTTGGGGCGAATTTGCCTTTTGCCTCGACCTGATGTGGGAGGATCTTCTTCAATACCAGCTGCCCTACTTCAAACTTCCTGGGGCGCACCTTCTTATTATACGCTCTTGCCATTCTCTTCTGGTACAGCTGACCATGGCACACTGCTGCCAATCTTTTCTCATCTATCAGGCTCAACTGTTCCAATCGAGCTTTGACCCATTCATCATCATCAATCCCGGCTTCAGCGACAATTCGGAGGGACGGAATTTCGACCTCCGCCGGTATCACGGCCTCAGTTCCATACACCAACAAATAAGGAGTTGTGCCTATGGAAGTCCGGACGGTAGTGCGGTACCCCAACAAGGCAAAGGGTAATTTCTCGTGCCATTGTCTGGACCCTTCCACCATTTTTCGCAGTATCTTCTTGATATTCTTATTGGCTGCTTCGACTGCTCCATTCGCCTTGGGACGATATGGGGTGGAATTGCGGTGTGTAATCTTGAATTGTTGGCATACCTCTTTCATCAGGCTGCTATTAAGATTCGCACCGTTATCCGTGATGATCACTTTTGGGATCCCAAATCTGCAGATGATATGGGAGTGAACAAAGTCCACCACTGCCTTCTTGGTTACTAATTTGAAGGTTTTATCCTCAACCCATTTGGTGAAGTAATCAATGGTCACTAGGATGAACCTATGACCGTTGGACGCTGCTGGCTCGATGGGCCCAATGACATCCATGCCCCATGCCACAAACGGCCAGGGTGCTGACATCATATGTAACTCTGTTGGCAGAGAATGAATCAAATCTCCATGTATCTGGCACTGATGGCATTTCCTCACAAAAGTGATACAGTCGTGTTCCATGGTGAGCCAATAACACCCTATTCGAAGGATCTTTCTTGCCAACACATATCCGCTCATGTGTGGACCACAAACTCCAGCATGTACCTCAGCCATAACCGTCGTTGCTTGACTGGCATCTATGCATCTCAACAATCCCAAATCCGGAGTTCTTTTGTACAATATTCCCCCACTGAGGAAGAAACCATTCGACAAACGCCGAAGGGCTCTTTTTTGGTCTCCAGAGGCATGTTCTGGATATATCCCCATCCTGAGGTATTCCTTGATATCATGAAACCAGGGTTCGCCATCTGCTTCTTCTTCTATGGCATTGCAGTAGGCGTGCTGATCACGGACCTGGATGTGTAGAGGATCAACATACATTTTGTCAGGGTGGTGCAGCATTGATGCTAAGGTGGCCAAAGCATCTGCAACCTCATTGTGAACTCTCGGAATATGTTTGAATTTCACCGATCGAAATTGCTTGCTCAGATCATGCAAGCATTGTCGGTATAGTACGAGTTTTAGATCTCGTGTTTCCCATTCTCCCTGAATTTGATGTACCAAGAGGTCCGAGTCTCCCAAGACCAAGACGTCTTGGACATCCATGTCAGCAGCCAGGCGCAGACCCAGAATGCAAGCCTCATACTCGGCCATATTGTTGGTGCAATAGAAGCGTAGTTGAGCCGTAACAGGATAATGCCGTCCTGTTTCAGAAATGAGTACTGCTCCTATTCCAACCCCTTTTGCGTTTGCAGCTCCATCGAAGAAAAGCTTCCAACCCGGTTCCTCAGGTAATTCCAACTCATTCGTATGCATCACCTCTTCGTCAGGAAAATACGTTCTTAAGGGCTCGTATTTTTCATCAACGGGATTCTCTGCCAAATGGTCTGCCAGTGCCTGGGCTTTCATGGCTGTCCTCGTCACATAGACGATATCAAACTCGGTGAGCAGAATTTGCCATTTTGCCAACCTTCCCGTGGGCATAGGTTTCTGAAATATATACTTCAATGGGTCCAAGCGGGATATGAGATAAGTAGTATATGAAGACAGGTAGTGCTTCAACTTCTGAGCTACCCAAGTTAGGGCGCAGCATGTTTTCTCGAGTTGAGTGTACTTGACCTCATGTACTGTGAATTTCTTGCTAAGATAGTAGATGGCCTGCTCCTTCCTTCCTGTGTCATCATGTTGCCCCAGTACACAACCAAATGAATTTTCCAAGACCGTCAGGTAAAGGATTAGGGGTTTCCCGGGCTTAGGCGGGACCAATACGGGTGGATTAGACAGATACCCTTTGATTTGGTCGAAAGCCTCCTGACACTCTGCCGTCCAACCTACTGCAGCATCCTTTCTCAGCAGCCGAAATATGGGCTCACAAGTTGCTGTGAGTTGAGCGATGAACCTGCTGATGTAATTGAGTCTACCCAGCAAACTCATTACCTCTGTTTTGTTCCTTGGCGGTGGCAAATCTCGGATGGATTCAATTTTGGATGGGTCTAACTCAATCCCCCGTCGACTGACGATGAATCCTAGCAACTTTCCTGATGGAACCCCGAATGCGCATTTGGCCGGGTTAAGCTTGATATCATACCTTCGGAGTCTTTGGAAAAATCTCTTTAGGTCTGCCACATGGTCCTCCTGACGCCAAGATTTGATGATCACATCATCGACGTACACCTCAATTTCCTTGTGTATCATGTCATGAAACACAGCAGTCATTGCTCGCATGTATGTTGCCCCAGTGTTCTTTAACCCGAACGGCATTACCCGATAGCAGTAGGTTCCCCATGGCGTAATAAACGCTGTCTTCTCAGCATCCTCCTCGTCCATTAGGATCTGATGATAACCCGCATAACAATCCACAAAGGATCCGATCTCGCGCCCAGCGCAATTGTCGATCAGGATATGAATGTTGGGTAGCGGAAAATTGTCCTTGGGACTTGCTTTGTTGAGGTTGCGGTAGTCAACGCACACCCTGATTTTTCCATCCTTCTTTGGGACTGGTACCACATTGGCCAACCACTCGGGATACCGAGTGACCCGAATGACCTTCGACTGCAATTGCTTAATCACTTCTTCTTTGATCTTCACGCTCATCTCTGTTTTAAATTTCCTTAGTTTTTGCTTGACCGGAGGGTATGCCGGGTCAGTGGGCAATTTGTGAACCACTAAATTGGTGCTTAATCCAGGCATATCATCATATGACCAGGCAAAAACATCTTTGAATTCCCTGAGAGTTTTGATCAATTCTGTTCTGACATTCGGCTCAATGTGGATGCTAATTTTGGTCTCTTGGACGTTATCAGCGTCTCCTAGATTCACAGCCTCGGTGTCATTTAGGTTAGGCTTGGGTTTCTCTTCAAATTGGCACAGTTCTCTGTTTATTTCTTCGAAGGCTTCACCTTCGTCACATTCAGATTCATCGTCACAAACGACCTTTTGCATCATTGAGTCGGTTTCAGATTGATTTATTAGACTAGGTCGAAGATCCGCTGTGCATGCCATGTCATTAGAACCAGTAAAAAGAGAACTGTTCAGAAAGAAAAAGAACAAGACAAAAATTAAAATGGGACAAAAGAAAAGAACTTTATTAAATTTGCGGTATAAAAAGGGTTCACACTTTTACAAAACGAAAGTAAAATTTGGATTACACCCTTGAATAATCCGATCAAACAAACAAACAAAACATTAATCAAAGCCTACTACCAAGACTCCCCTCGGACAGGAAGAGGAGTAACCGTCCAATTGTTGGTCTTGGCCTCAGGCCCCACAAATTGTATCTCTGCTCTGCTGGAACCTTCTCCAGCTTCCACCATACTGACATCCGCGAATAGTCTATCAAAACTCTGATTCAGGTCTTCATTTATACCGATCAAAGGTCCTTGAATCTTTGGGACCGGTGACCCCTTGGCACTTGCTTTGACAAAAGACTTTGAGAGGCATGGCACTGGTTTAGGTAGAAACCAGACCCTCTTCTTCATTTTTCGCGCTTGCTTCCTGTCTGCTGCGGTTGGTTTGAACCCCAATCCGAAAGTTTCCAGATTTTTAGGAGGGGAAACAGGTTGGACTATCCCTTGAAGCTTGACTCCCAGGCCTTTTCCCGGCACAAATCCATTGCCCAGCATTTCTGAGACCATCATGACCGTTGCGGCAGCTACCCTAGGGTGTGGGATGATTTCTCCTTCAGAAATTTTGTTGGCCGACCCTGTATCGAAAATCTGGTAGACCCAAGGACCTTTGTCATCAGTGGTCTCTATGAAAGGTACAATGGTTCCGCCCATGGTGCATGTTGTATCCTCGCCGTGCAACACGACCTCTTGTCTTTCCCACTCGAACTTCACCGTCTGATGTAGGGTGGAAGGTACCGCTTTGGCTGCATGAATCCAGGGTCGTCCTAACAGCAGGTTATAAGAGACCGTGGCGTCCAACACCTGGAATTCCATGGTAAATAGGACCGGACCAATGGTTAATTCAAGTACAACATCCCCCACAGTGGCTGTTCCGTTTCCGTCAAACCCCCGGACACAGATGCTATTCTCCCGGATTCTTCCACGGTCAATCTTTAACTGGTCCAGGGTGGATAATGGACAAATATTGGCGCTTGAGCCGTTATCCACCAATACTCGAGTTACCACCGAGTCTTCACATTTGACAGCTAGGTATAGAGCTTTGTTATGCTCCGTACCTTCCACTGGCAGGTCATCATCTGAGAATGTTACCCTGTTCACCTCGAAAATCTTGCTGGCAATGGTTTCCAGGTGGTTTACAGAAATTTCACTGGGTACATGAGCCTCGTTCAATATCTTCAACAGGGCCCGACGATGTTCCTCAGAATGGAGGAGTAATGACAATAGTGAGATCTGGGCCGGTGTTTTTCTAAGCTGCTCAACCACAGAATAGTCTTCCACTTTCATCTTCCTCAGGAATTCTTCAGCCTCTTCTTCAGACACTGGCTTCTTGGTTGCCACTGGGTTGGTTTTTCTTAACTCCACCGGAGCAAAACATCGACCTGATCGAGTCAGCCCTTGCGCTTCACAACTGACTTCTTCCACCTGTTTTCCTTGGTACGTCACCACTGCCTTTTCATATTTCCAGGGCACAGCCCTGCTGTCAATCATCGGCAGTTGGACCACCGGCTTTATGGTCACCCGTTCTCTACATACCCCTTTCAACATGACTGCCGGTGTGGGCAGGATCCCTGGTATTACCAACTTGCTTGGCTCGGGTTTGCTTGCTATGACGGACGGGCTCTTCCCCAATATCACTACCGGCTTGACGCCTTCTCCCTGCGACTGTACACTCGTTCCTCCACTGGTTAAGACTTCTTTCGGGGCGGCTTGGATCATCATCACTGTTTGTGAGGGTTTTCTTAATTCTCCTCCCTCACACACCAACTCAATCATGTGAGTTTCGTGGTGCGCTGGCAGTGGGTTTTGGTTGATGTTAGGAGCCTCCGGTGTCTGGACCTCGATCTTATTGGTGTCAATAAGATCCTGTATGGCATGCCTTAACTTCCAGCACTTCTCGGTATCGTGCCCGAGCATCCCTGAACAGTATTCACAACTGATTGAACGATCCAAATTCTGAGGCGGGGGATTTGGTTCCCGAGTATGGACAGGACTAACCAAACCCAATTGCCGCAGCTTGTGGAACACAGCGGTGTAGGTTTCTCCCAGTTCGGTGAAGGTTCTTTGCTTCCGCAACCTGTCATTCCTAGCATCTGGATTTCCCCGGAAACCTGCCCCTGAAGGGTTTCTATATGCCCTTGGTGGAGGGTAGGTGTTTTGTGGTGGTGCATATATGTTCTGGGGAGCCGGTGCGCGCCATTGTGGGCGAACCGGAGGCTGAGTGTATACCTGGGCTTGGTGTACGGAACAATGTGGTTCTCGAGGTGGATAGAAATTTTGTGGTGGGTTGTATGGGTAGTTTGACCTGTGAGGCCTGGGTTGGTTGTAGTGCGGCCTGCCAGCCCTGGACCAACTGCCTGCCTCGATCGTGGCAACCTCTTCTTTCTTTCTTCTTAGCGCACCTCCCGTGCCGCTTTGAATAGCCTGGGTTGTGGCCTTAAGTGCCGAATAGTTCAAGATCTTGTCCGACCTCAAACCTTCTTCTATCATGACCCCTATTTTGACCACCTCGTTGAAAGATTTTCCAACCGTTGTCACCAAGTGACCAAAGTAGGTTGGATCCAATGTCTGCAAAAAATAGTCCACCATCTCTCCCTCTCTCATGGGAGGATCGACTCTAGCTGCTTGTTCTCTCCAGCGGAACCCGAACTCGCGAAAACTTTCCCCGGGTTTCTTCCCAGTTCTCAATAACGTGAGACGGTCAGGGACTATCTCCAGATTGTACTGGAAATGACCTGCAAAAGCCTGCGCCAGGTCATCCCACGTGTACCACCTGCTGAAATCCTGCCTGGTATACCATTCCAGTGCAGATCCGCTCAGACTTTGGCCGAAATAAGCTATCAAAAGCTCATCCTTGCCTCCTGCCCCTCTCATTTTGCTACAGAATCCCCGCAAATGTGCCATGGGATCACCGTGCCCTTCATATAAATCAAACTTGGGCATCTTGAACCCAGCCGGGAGTTGGACATCTGGGAAAGGGCACAGATCTTTGTATGCCACGCTGACTTGATTGCCCAGCCCGTGCAAGTTCCTGAAGGATTGCTCCAGGCTTTTGAACTTTCTCAACACTTCATCCTGTTCAGGGGCCTTAACCGGCTTCTCAACCTCTGCCGGTACTTCCAAATGTGGATTGTAAGCCTGTGGTTCGGGTGCATGGAATGTAGGCTCAGGGGGATAGTATTGGGTATCGTGAGCCTGAAACAATGGCTCACTGCTCGTTCGCTGCAAAGGGGCTGATGCAGGTCCCACAAAAATGGGAATATTGGGTGTTGGGAGAGGTTGATGGGGTGGTGGAGCTTGTGAATCATGAGGGCTTCTTTCTTGATGATAGAGGGGATTTGGGCGGCTTGTGGAAGGGCCAGAGTGAGGGTACTCCGGCATGTGTCCCAGTGTTTCAGGACTCTTTTGTGTTTTGGCTAGGGCTAGTTGCATTGCATTCATTTCTAGTCCCATCCTTTCAATCTTTTCCATCGCTTCTTTTAACAACTGGCTCATCGGCCTTTCTTCCTCATTGCTATTCTCCGAAGTAGTCATGCTTGTTGCTACCGGTCCTTTGGATCTGGTTTGGTATGAATGTGTTGCCAGAATTCTTTAACAACTAACTGTCTGATATCAGACAACAACAAACTTTGTTAGTGTTAGAGCTTAACAGATTTGATCATAACACATAGAGGATGCAATGCACCTAGGCAGTTAACCGTTTCTACATGCTTTGCTTCAAACAACATGCGTCATCCCGGTTTGCTCATTCGTCTCTTTAAAGTATTTTGCGAAACCCTGCGTTTTATTTTATTTACATTTTCTTTTCTTTATTTATTAAAAGCGGTCGAATCTTATGGGGATTGCCTACGTATCACGTCCCCGCGTGAATCAGACCAGGCGTAGTTCTGCCTCGAAGTAAAGACACATAGAAATTCTTCCGGAGTTGCTTAATTTCATTATCAAAATTTGCTATTACACATTGCTTCAAACAAAATAACAACAGTACAGACTTCACGGTTCTTTGACCCTATTTGATTGAAGGAAAAATAGAAAACAACATATGGGAAAACATCAAGCTCAACTACAACAAGACTTGACCAGAGGTTAATTTTCCAATCTTAAGGACCCGTGATGCATCATTCGGCCTCTTCGCGGTTCTAGGTGCGAGATCCCTTTCGAGCTGCTCCAACTCGTGCATGGTCTGTTTGACGTAACCCACCACTGCCGGGAGAACGGTAACGTAGGTCATGTTTTCACACCGCCGGCACCTTCTGACGATGGCATGGGCAATGGCCCTGATCTTGTCTCTGGTTTGTTTCTTTTCTATGAGTAGGTGTCTTATCTGATCACTGCACGTCTTAAATACCTGTGAGTCCTGTATATACTGATCCCTCAGCTGTCGCACTTCCTCCTTCATTTGGGCCAACAAGTCGTAACAGTGTCTACTTTCCAATTGGAAATCCCTGGCCTGCTTAACTGCTTTAAACTCAAATGTAGCCATTTCCCTCTTCACTTTGGCAACAGTCTTCTCGTGGTCGCTTTCCAATCGATTCAGGTGTCGACGATGCTTATCTGCTCTCGTATCCCACTGCGTTTTGAGCTCTGCTATGACGCTTTCGGACTTCTCCAAACCATCTTGCCATTCTCTGATCTCGCTTTTTAGCCTTTTTATCAGGTGCTCGTCTGATCGACGCCTTGGCTGTTTATCTGCATCCAACCTTATCTGTCTGATCTGGGCTCTGAGCATTTCATTTTCTTGAATTAACCTGTTCCGCTCTCCCAGATCGGTAGCAATTTGCACGTTGTGCTCGTATTTCATGCCTTCTACTTGTTGCTTTAACCTGCTGATTTCGGCACAATAGCCTCTTTCCTTTGCTAACCAATCCCAATGCCTTTGCGATGACTCGGTGAAATTCCGGATGTGGGGTCTCTTAGCTGGCCTTTCATGCTCAAGTTCCCTTCTGTACCATGCAAGGTAACCTGGCGCCGTTTCTCCTTTGGCTCGATCCCGCACGCAAGTATCTGATTTCAAATATTGACCCTCATTCCAGATTTGGCGAATCTTTGCTTCTGGGAACTGTCCGTTAGGACTTATCTCAACTGCTTGAGCGCTAAGATCTTCCTCATGAGGTACTGTCTGGCATCTTCCGAACTGTCTCAAAACTCGGCCGGGTGCGTAAGGTTGAATGCTCTTAAGCCCCATCAGCAAGAAATGAGTTTTAGCCGCCGACATATATAAGATCTCATCAACATGCAACCATCCCAACGTCCATTATATTTGGCTGGCAGTAAGAGCTTGAAAGAACGAGGTTCATGCCAGGACTCCTTTGGGCAAAATGATCTCTTTGGTCCTCGTGTAAGATTCTTCTATGCGGGTCTTTTCCGGGGAACCATGGCTCAAAATCCTGGAATGATGGCAGAAGTGCTCGGTTATCCATATCTGTAGGAGCAAGTTACAACCTTCGAAGAAATTTCCCCCAGCCTTACAAGCTGTGAGAGCTCGAAAGATGTCGGATACCACCATAGGCGCGAGAGTACTGTCACTTTGCGTGAGTAAAGTGCTGACGACCCCAGATACCTTTAAATCAATGTTTCCATCTTTCCTTGGAAATACCAGAAGGCCCAGGAACATTATCATGAACGCTACCCGTCTGTGCTCGTCCCACTTCTGACGAACTCCTTTGCTGCACAGTTTGTTGATTGGATTATTGAATCCCCCTCATGACCGTACCTATCATATATGAAGCATGGAGTACAAAATCCGGCTGCCAGATCCGGGTTGTGGACTGTTCTAGGTATCTTCAATGAATCTAGGAATCGATGTACCGTGACGACTCTTGGGGCGACCAAGTATTTCTGTCTTAACGGAAGTTCAGTATTCCCGATGTATCCGGCCATTTCTTCCAAAGTCGGGGTGAGCTCAAAATCAGAGAAATGGAAAACGTTGTGCGCCGGGTCCCAATAGGTGATCAAAGCTCTTATGATATCTCCCCGAGGCTGGACTTCCAACAGACCCACAAGACCTTTCAGATATTTCTTAACCTCATTTTGCCCTTCAATACCCAGATCATTCCACCATAGCCGTAACTTGACAGGGATTTTGGTCATTATTGAAAAATGTTCATTTTGCATCGTGCTCATCCTGCACATTTTTTAAGGTGATTTTAACAAAACGACTCGACTCAAAATATTTTAAACAGAGGGGATCAAGTTTTGAACACGGCCTTTAAACACTTCGGGGATGAAGAGTTTAAGGCTGTGTGGGTCAACTGGACAAAAAATACTAAACAAGACCCGAAGGTGGCTGTTTATGCAAAGTCAGCCTTCCGGCGTCCATTTCGGAACATTCGGCTATTTATGATAAAACAACGTCACGTGACTTATTTATGACACATTTTTTATTTTATTTATTTATTGATTTTTGGCTATTTTAGCAAAATGGGGTTGAACCCGATGAGGGTTGCCTACGTATCTCACATCCGGTGAGAATCAAACCGGCGTAGTTCGGGCATATCGTAAAATAGGAAAAATCGAATAAACCTAGAAATCAGGAATACGTATTTTGGAAAGAGATAGAGATTAAACCTATTTTTTTTTTTTTTTAGAAAAATTCCGGCAAGGTCTTGACACTACTTGGACATTGGTTTTATTTTTCCAAAAATAAGTAATTATCTCCCCTACGCTGCTATTTTCCCTTTTTTTTTTTAGGAACCGGTCGACATGCGGAACTGAAGCAAATAAATACACAACACAGATAGGAATGCAGCATGATGGTCCTTTCAATTCAGGTTGCCTGTCCTAGACGGACCCAACCCCTGTGTTGAGTCCCCTAAGTCAAATACAACATGATGCAAATAAACGTTCCTACTAGGGATCCGGCATGAAGTTGAGTTATTCTAGGTTCAAAACCTGGGTATTTGTTCTAGACAGTGTACCCGAGCGGACAACTCGAGTCGAGGAGGGGGCTACGTACTGGGGACCCGCGAGATCGTCCGGCTTTGTAACTTGTCCGACCTCTTTCTTATTTCAGGTATTGATACTAACAGAATAGGGAGTCTCGACCAGCGAGCTTCTCCCCGGAGGTAAGAAGTGAATGGTTTCGGCACAGTTTATATGTACAGTTCAAATAATATCAAAGCGATAAAAGCAGCATTTAGCACATTAGGCTCAAAACATATAATAAAATCAGATAATAAATAAAGCCAAATATAACAATTTATATGAGCTCGAATTTCTAACCCTGAACCACTGGTTCTGGGTTAAGTCCCCAGCAGAGTCGCCAGAGCTGTCACACCTCCTTTTTCCGGCACCGCGAGGTGCGTAGGGAGTTTTTTCCAATTAAAGGACAGTCGAAACGGGATTGGTTTAATTATTTCAGAGTCGCCACTTGGGAGATTTAGGGTGTCCCAAGTCACCAATTTTAATCCCGAATCGAGGAAAAGAATGACTCTATATTACAGTCTGCGTACCAGAAATCCGGATAAGGAATTCTGTTAACCCGGGAGAAGGTGTTAGGCATTCCCGAGTTCCGTGGTTCTAGCACGGTCGCTCAACTGTTATATTCGGCTTGATTATCTGATTTTATACAAGTGTGAACTTATGTGCAAAATTTAACTTTTAACCGCTTTTATCATTTTACTGTTTTTATCAAGAATTGCAACGTTGTGAAAATGTATCTCGAACCGCGTTACAATCAATGTACCTGTGGTCGTCGACACACTTTGACTCCGTTGAGATTTGGATTTGGGTCACATCAATGTGCACCCGAGTTTAAGGAAATTAAATTATTAAAGACGCGCCTAAAGTGACTAGCGTATTTATTTTGGGTAAGACCGTGAAATTTTACTAAACTGTCCATCCCGAAGTCCAAATAATTTTTAAAACAAATATTTACTGAGGGCCCCGCAATTTGTATTTTTATTTGGCGAGGCTCATCTCATTCTTATTTTTTTAAAATGAATTTACAACGTCATGGACATGCATCTCGAACACGTCACAATCAATGTACCCGTGATTAGAAACACATTTCGACTTCGTTGAGATTTTGATTTGGGTCACATAAATGTGCACCCGAGTTTAAGAAGGTAAGATTTATTAAGGCACGTCCTAGAGAGTCTAGCGTATTGTTATTTTAGGAGGGTTGTGAGATTTGCTAAACAACCCGTCCTGGAAACTAAATGCTTCGATAATATACATTTTTATAAGGGCCCCGCATCTTATGCGTTTTTGTTTGTCGAGGCTCATCTCGTTCTTATTTTTGAAAGGATGTCCTATGACAACTACGTTTCTTATCGCGTTTGTCTCTACTAATTGAAAACAGTAGATAGTCCTAATTAATTACATGCTTGCAAGTTGTTTGTAACAACATTCAGAAATTCTTTAAAAAAATCAGAAATGAGGCTACATGCATAGTCGGCCGAACAAATAATCATGGGCCCAAATCCAGCCCACGCATGATTGGCCAGACCTGGGCCGCTGCTTGTTCGATGCGAGCCTGCTGGGTCTGTTTTGACCCGGGCTCGACCCTCATGGGGTTGAGATTGTAAATCGTGTTCTTTATCTAAAAATGGTTTTAATAGTTATATATGAAATTTATTGGAAAGGAAAGAAATTAATTTACAGTATACGATTTTCATGCTGGGCATACATTACATGCTTATACTGCACCATTGCACTAAATCTGAGATACAACCTATTACCTTGGGCATGCTCTTATCACCATCCTATATACACAATCTAACATTCAACTACCCTTTATTGTCAGTATTAGGCCTGAAGGCTATCCCCAGCATCCAAAACAAGCATAAAATTTTCTACATTACATGATATTTAAGGTAGCAAATTATGTATATAGAAAAAAACATTCTTCAGGTCTTTTCATTTGCATTCACGCTCAAATTTCCAGCTACATTTGACAGTGTATTAGGTGTGTACCTGGTATAGAGGAACAGAAGAAGAAGGAAAAGGATCAGCTGAGTAGCACACAGCAAACAACAGCAATCAGCAGATTCACAGCAACAACACAGCAACAAACAACCAGCCAATAATGATGAAGCTCAGCAAAGAGTCGGACAACAAATGAACAATCCCAGTGGTGTCCACAGTCCACAGACAAACAACAATATTTCCCAGAACCAAAGAGAACCAGCAAATAGTCGAGTACCAAACCAGTGAACCCAGAAAAGAATGATGAAACAACAGCAACAACAGAGTATTCAATGCAGCAATACTACCAATTCAACAACCAGAAACAGTTCAGTCAATGCAAACACAGAACTTGGCCAAGACAGCTTGAGCAAAATGCACTCTTATACCACTTTCAGACAGTGTTTGGTTGCAATGTCTTACTGGAACTCTCTTATGTTTTCAGTCTTTTCTTTTAACTCACAAACCTTTCTTAAGACTTAAAGATTCCAGCCTCAAGACTCAAAATTCTTCCTTTTTTCTGAAGACTAAAAATCCAGCCCCTCTTAGGTTCTCAAAGGACCTATTTATAGGCCAAATGACCCAGTGCAGCTGAGCTGCCCTCGTGCTGCAACTTGCAGCCTGCCCATACTCTGTTAAACCCATGCTTGAGCATCTCTTGATGCCAGCCATTGGTTCCCCACGCCTGGTTTTGTTTAATCAAGAGTGATGGGCTCATTTTATTATTCATTTTAAGCCCTATACCCTTGTGTCTTGTTCCCCATTAGTATTAGTTTAATCTTAATTAGTACCCTACTTGTCAGCTTCATTTAAACTAACCTTTTCTGCCCTTTTCAAACCCCAGATTACCCCTGTTTAACCTTGATTATTACTGCCCTGCCTATTGCAGCATCAGGGCACTTTGGGCTTTGATTATTCGATTTCAGAACTGCCCCAGCCTAGCTTTTTTAATTGTTTACAATGTAGTTACAAACTAACATTCATAGGTAATGCCCAACATTCAAATCACAATACAGGCCCATTCAGAATATTTGAACATTCAGTCGTAGGAAACTAATCGACGACATTTATCAGGTCGACTACACTAATTATAACAGGTAATAATCAGTCGCTCATATAAACAATACGTTCAGGGACCTAAAGGGCATCAAACAACTTTTGTTCAATTACTGGGGGGGCCTATATGAATTAACTCATTTGACGACTAATCTAATTGACGCATATGTATGTCACAGAGTACATTTAGAACACAAACAGAAAACCAACTGACCAAATAAGAGGCCTTTGACAGAGATGGAAGAAATTCGAATGAAAATAACAAAATAACAAACAAACACAACGAAGCATGCTGACAACTTAATTAGAACCAAACAAAGAGAAAAGGAAACTTACCGAAAAAGTTTGAAATCAAAACGGACCCGAATCAGACTCAACTTCGACCTCTTGAGGCCGAACAAACTTTAATCAGGGTGTTCTCACATGAGAACACCTTGATTAAGGTCTATTAGACCTCAAACCCTTGTCAAGACCGGCCAGATTCCCCAGGTGCATGTGTTCTAAGGTCTGGATTTTCAGATCTGGATTTTTAGGAGTTGTGGGTAGATTCGGACCAAACCAATCTTGGTTTGGTCACGAGGAAGGTCAGGGGAGTGTCTGATACAAAGATGGTGAGGTTTGGTGTAGATCGAGTTTTGTCTCGAATCTTCAAATCCAGATTCGAGACGATAGGAGATGATTCGAGGTTCGTGGTTAGTGGATTCGTGTTCAGGGGAGTGAGGGGGTCTTAGGGTGTTCGGGAGGTGGCCACCGGCGTTCATGCCGCCGGGTTTTGGTGGAAGGGAAACTAGGGCGGCTTGCTAGGGTTTGGGGGTTTCAGGTTGGGGAAGGAGACGAGTGAGGGGTGGGGTTCGGATAGGGGGTGTGGGGTAAAGGGCTGAGTTTATATATGGGGAGGTTGATCGGATCTGAGCCGTTAGATCAGATGATCTCAACGGCTTGGATCTGAGGGTGAGAAGTGAGACGGGGTCGTTTGGTAGTTAAACGGGGTCGTTTGGTTTAAGTGAGGGGTTGGGTCGGATTGGTTATTGGGTCGGGTTTGAACACGGGTTGCTGAAAGGGGTCCTGAGCCGTTGGATTGGCCTGGACGGACGGCTCAGATTGATTTGCCTGAAACGGCGTCGTTTCAGGAGGTGCCTGGGCAGCCGGATTTGGACTGGGTCTGAGTGCTGGTTGGGCCTGTTTTTTTTTGTTTCATTTCTTTTGGCCCAAACCGATTTCCTTCACTTTTTGTTTTCTAATTTCATTTTTCTTTTAAAACAAAAAAAATAAAAATAACAAATAATAAAATAACGAAATTAAAACTAAACAACAATGCAACATTTTAACACAATTATCACAAAAATATTTAAGTAAGTTAGCTAAAAGCCTAGAACGAACGATGCACACATATATATTTTTTGAATTTTCTTTTACTGACCGAATTATGGTTTAATCATCCTAACATACATATTTTGTATTTTGTTTGTTAATGATTAAATGCAAAAATGGACAGATCCACAAATGACTAACAATACATAGTCCCAGCTACCCAAAATTCCCGAACTACATTGACCTGATTCCTTTATAGCCAAGGATATGTAGGAAACCTTTGAAGCAGAGGTTCGGTCAAATCTTTCTAAAAATGCTTCCCACGGAGTATTCGAACGGGCAAAAATCGCTCGTGTCCGCTCACTTTATCTTTGTACGAAAACTCTTCGAGTTTCCGCACAAAGAGGGGCAGCTGTGAGCACGTGATTTTTGCCTTACGAAAAACTACTCCAAAATAAATCAAAATAAATTTCTTTTACTGTGTAATTTCTGAATTTGCGTGATGTTAAAAATTTGTTTATGTCCGTAAAATGTTTGCTTTGTCATAATTAAACAAAAATAAAATAAAATACATATTTGCATGAATATAGGATTTAATTATGCATTTAAGAGATAATTTAAATAAAATCACAAAAATATGCATTGGTTTTATTTTAAATGTTTCACTATGTGATTGATGTTTTTGTCTATGTGTTAAATAATTGTTATAGAGTAATTAATATATTTGTAAAGGTAAAATTGTTTTATATTTACAATTAGAAATTTAAATTAGAAAAAATGAAAAAAAAATATAATAATACATATACATAAAAATCGGACCTGGATTTAAATCCAGGCCCAACCAAATTAATTCCCTTCACAGCCCAATCCCAACAGCCCCATGTCCGGTCCAATTCAAACAAATCGAAACGACGACGTTTCATCACCCTTCATCAAGGGCCGTCGGATTCAATTCATCCAACGGCTGAGATCTCATCACCCTAACCCGTGATCAGTACCCGACCCACTGCCCCGGTTCAACCCGTCCCCCAACTTAAACCAAACGACATCGTTTGGTTAAGTGAAAAGATCCTAGCCATCCATTCTACTTGATCCAACGGACGATAACAATCCACCCCACCTCTATATAAATCCCAAACCTTACCCCGGCCCCTAACCGAACACCCCCCTTCCTACACTGTTCATCATCATCCCAAACCCCCACTCCTAACCCTAGCCGCCCTAGGATTCCACCGCCTGAAACCCGGCGGCATCAACGCCGCCGGTCACCACCTTAACACCCTAGGACCTCCTGAACCTCCTCTACACGAATCCGACCTTAGTTTCCTTCGAATCAGGCCCCAACTCTTCGAATCATAAATCGAAGGTTGGCCTGAAAACCTGATCTAAACCAATCAGCCCCAAATTAACACCATGGCTTTCCCTAACAACCCTTGTTATGGATCTGAAGTTAGTTTAGTTCGAATCAGCTTTGAACTTCTCGAATCTTCTTTTGAAGATTCGGACCAAACAAGAACAAACTCAGATCCGTTTCAAATTAACACCAAATGACCCCTAGGCTACCCTTACCCTTGTATCATGTTTGGTTCCCTTCGAATCTGCCCTGAAATGTTCGGATTTAAGATCCGAGAACCTGAAACCCTAAAAATACCAAACTTTTGGATTCCGTGCATATTAAATGAAGATTGAGGTTTAATCGACCTTAGTCGAAGTATTTTCAGTGGAAAATACTTCGACTAAGTCAGTTTGATTTCAAACAAAGCCCAAATCCAAGTTGAGTTCGAGTCGGAATAAAATGGAAGATTCAAAGGTATTCTTTCTGTTTATTTTGTGTATTATACGTGTATTTTTGTGTTTGTTTTATTCTGTGTAACTTTCCCATCTTTTATTGTCATACTGTCTCCTACCATCTATTTGATTTGAAATGAGAATTGTTTCTGTTGGTTGTGATTGTTTACAATGTGTGTAATCGACTCGATTAAGTTCGTCGATTAGTTATATTACGAATTTTCATTTCTGAAAATGTTGACTGAAACAGTCTGCTTCTATTGTTCAGACTAATTAGTGACAAATGTTGTAAATAGTCAATTGATTAGTACTCGTCAATTAAATCAATGTTTATTTGTGAATCAATGAATTCAAATATATGTTGTATTGTTGTTTTCTAAACAGGACATTGTCAGTATATTGACAATGCTCCTGTATTGGTTTGCTTTTAATTCAGTTTTGAATTCCAGTTGAAATAATCCTGCATGTTCTGTATAATGTTAAGGTTGTTTTTTACTCAGTATTCAGTTGAGAATTCCCTGTTTAAATTCAGTTTTTGTCAATCAGTTATTAGAAATGTAATATACTGTCTCAAAATCATAGGATTGGTTATAGCTGTAAATCAGAAGGATAGTTAAGTCTATACAGATTGTAGAATCTGTTTTACAGTGGGTTCTGATTTTTCAAGTGAAAACAGTAGGTCAGGGGCATTTCTGGGAATGAAACATGTAAAAACAGGGTGTTAGTGCTAGTGTATTATAATGTAATGTTAATGGCTATATTTAAGTAATAAAGGGGGAACAAGGGATAATGGGGCTGCTGAAAATCATGTTAGGATCACATAAAGTATTAAAAAGAAGTTTCAATGGAAACTTTCTGGTTGTTAAAGGGATAAAGGGTCCCTCCAATACTAATTAGTATAAAACCAGCCCTGTATAAATACAGGAGCTGGACAGACCTTAAGGGATGAGTTTTTAAGACCCTAGAGAATTTTTAGGAGAGTTTGGAAGGAATTTTAAGAAGGCAGTCTTTAAGAGTTTTAAGAAAAAAAGAGAGTGTGAAATTGGGAAAGCAAACAGATTTTAGGATCAGTTTTCAGAAGATCAGTTTTCAAGACCCTAGAGAATTTTTAGGAGAGTTTTGAAGGAACAAGAGGACAGTCACACACACACACAGATATACAGCAACAAAAACAGAAAAATCAGAAACAAGAAGTCCAAAACAGGAAAGAAACTGAAAAATCTGAAAAATGTTACTTTTCTAGAATCTGTCCGTTGTTTGCATGTGAATATTGTTCGGTGAAATCTGAATTTTTTTCTCAAGTTTTTGTCCCTATTCATTTGGGTTCTTCGGGTCTTATTATTGCTCAAATCTGTGGAAAAACTGGTATTCTGTTGATTTTGTTACTGCTGCAACTGCTGAAACTTACTACTTCTACCTCCATTTCCAGGTACATATCCTTTTAAATTCTATGTTGGAAAGAGATTCAATATGGCGGATAAACGAAGATTGAATTGAAATTCTGTTTTTTTATTTGTCCAAGTTCATCAATTTAAATTTCATTTTTATTTTTATGTTAGTTAATTAGTAGTGAATTCAATTTGATAGATATGAGCTAATTGTCTTACTTTGAAAGTTCGTATAAAGATTTGTAATAACATTAGCTCATTATCTCATTAGTTTAATCATATTAAATTGTCGAAGTAGGGAATATGGTATGAATGTTGGTCATTATTTAAATTTTGTTGTTGGTTAAGTAAGAAGTGATGTAGAAGTGCCAAGATAACTATAGTAGTGATATTTATTGTTACATAAGGTTAAGATGGTGATGTCGATAAAATAATAGATGTGTGTATAAAAGTGGGCGAAAGGCGATATGATGTAGCTTATTACAATACGTTATGAATACGATATACAGTTAAGTTACATGTAAGGTAATTTTATTAAATTAACTTGTATAATAATTCTGCCATTATAGCTCGATGTCTATCTACCTTCATAAAACAAATTAACCAAATAATTAGGCCTATTAGATTAAAAGCAAGCATATAAGAATGAAAAGAGATGTATAAGCATAAATTGCCACACTTCATATCAATGATAATTAGAAGTAGAATTTGCATTAAGTAAATAATGAAAATTCTCGGAAAATATTTCCTTCCTTTATGAATCATTTATTTTCAGTTTCATATGCAATTTATTCTTTGGCATATATATATATATGTCATATTTGTTTAAAAATAGTATTAATCATATTTTTATTCTGTTCTTTGAATTTGAATAGTCTTGGATAAACATGTTATATGTGGAAATTATAATCAATGGGCAACATTCAAAAATTGTGAATTCTTTTTCAAGAATTAATGATATCTAAAAATGAAGATTTCTCATAATATAATAAAACAATTTATGGAAAAATCCCTAATATCATTACAAATATGTCGCGCAATTAGGGATACGTTCGCGTACCATGATTATATTTTTAAAAGCTAAATTCGGATTATGCGTACGCGCAATTTCGAACGAATATTTAATAAAAAGGATTTTTTCAAAGGCGTTAAATCAATTTCATAAAAAACCGAGATGTACAGTTCACTATTCAGAAAAACAAATATTCTTGATTCGACACAATTTCGAAAAATGATTGCTCAGTAAATATATTATCAAAAGTTATTGTGTACACGTACGCGTGACACAATTCCGTATTTTTAATTTATAACACGAATATACGTACGCGTAATTCGATTCAAAGAAGGGTTCTTAACCACAATAAGTAAAAGCGGTAGAAAAATCATGTAACAAAAAGTATTTAATAAAAATCAAGATAATTAAGCCAATAATAAAAACAGTTAAGCGACCGTGCTAGAACCACGGAATTCGGAAATGCCTAACACCTTCTTCCGAATTAACAGAATTCCTTACTCAGGATTTCTGGTTCGCAGAATAATAAACAGAGTCATATTCTCCTCGATTCAGGGATTATAATTGGTGACTTGGGACGCCTTAAAATTCCCAGGTGGCGACTCTAAAACAAATAAACAAATCCCGTTTCGACTGGTCCTTCAATTGGAGAAAACTCCCCACGCGCCCCGCGGGCGCGGCAAAAAGGAGGTGCGACAATAAGGATACTTCTTCCTCATATCCTCCTAGACCTCCCACGTAGCTTCTTTTTGAATCATGATTACTCCACAAAATTTTTACCGATGCTATATCTTTTGTTCTCAACTTTCTTACTTGTCTATCGAGAATTTCTGTAGGTACCTCTTCATAAGTCAAACCTTCTTTAATTTCTATGGTATTAGTAGGTATTATATGCGACTCATCATGAATGTACTTTCTAAGCAAAGACACTTGAAAGACATAATGAACAGAGGACAACTCAACGGGCAGCGCTAGCTTATAAGCCACATTTCTTTTCTTTTCTAGAATTTCATAAGTTCCGATAAATCTAGGGCTAAGTTTCCCTTTCTTACCAAACCTCATAACTCCTTTCATTGGTGAAACTTTTAAAAATACCTTATCACCAACCATGAACTCTAACTCACGATGCCTCTTGTCAGAATAAGACTTTTAACGACTCTGAGCCACTTTAAGTCTTTCTCTAATTAGCTGAACTTTCTCCAAGGCCTCACAAACAAACTCTAGACCAATCAACGGCACCTCTGCTGGTTCAAACCAACCCACTGGAAACCTACATCTCCGCCTATACAAAGTTTCATAAGGAGCCATACCAATGTTGGCCTGATAGCTGTTATTGTAAGCAAATTCTATAAGTGGCAAGTGATCATCCCAATTACCTCTAAAATCTATAACACACGCACGCAGCATATCTTCGAGAGTCAGAATGGTCCTTTCTGCCTGGCCATCGGTCTGTGGGTGAAAAGCGGTGCTTAAATTGACCTTGGTACCTAATCTTTTCTGAAATGCCTGCCAAAAATGTGTTGTGAACTAAGGGCCTCTGTCAGTTATGATTGAAACTGGAGTACCATGCAGTCGGACTATTTCTTTGATGTACAACTACACATCTGCTCTGCGGAATCTGTTGTCTTTACTGGTGCGGACTTTGTCAATCGGTCTACAATAACCCAAATTGAATCATGTTTACGGTATGTGCGAGGTAGACCTACTACGAAATCCATATTAATCATCTCCCACTTCCATTGTGGTATCTCTATATCTTGAGCTAGGCCACCAGGCCTCTGATGCTCGACTTTGACTTGCTGGCAATTTAAACATTTAGCCACATGATCTGCTACTTGTTTCTTCATGCCTTTCCACCAATACAACTCTTTCAAATCCAGATACATTTTGGTAGCACCTGGGTGGATATAGTACCTCGAACTGTGAGCTTTCTCCATTATGGCCTTCCTAAAACCATCTACATCAGGCACACATAACTGGTCATTCAACTTCAAAACTTCGTCACTTCCTAGAGTGGAAGCAGTGATTTCTTTGCTTCTGACTCCTTCTTTTAATTTCACTAAGTATGGATCTTCGTCTTGCTTAGCCTTAACATGTGCAACAAGGGAGGATTGCGCTAAGGCATGAGCAGTTATATCTTCTTCTTCGGTCTCATCCAATCTAATTCCATCATTTGCTAGTTTTTGAATTTCTCGACCCAAAGATCACTTACTGCAAGATGGGTCAAGACACTCATTGACTTCCTACTAAGTGCATCTGCTACCACATTAGCTTTGCCCGGGTGATAAAGGATATTGATGTCATAATCTTTCAATAGCTCGAGCCACCTTCTCTGTCTCAAATTTATTTCTTTTTGCTTGAAAATGTACTGGAGGCTTTTGTGATCTGTAAACACTTCAGAATGCTCGCCATAAAGGTAGTGCCGCCATATTTTTAATGCAAACACCACTACTGCAAGCTCCAAGTCGTGTGTGGGGTAGTTCTTTTCATAATTCTTTAATTGCCTGGAAGCATAAGCAATAACTTTTCCATTTTGCATAAGAACACAACCAAGGCCCACTCTGGAGGCATCACAATACACTGTGAACCCACCCGAACCTGTCGGCAAGGTTAACACAGGTGCAGTGGTCAACCTCTTCTTTAACTCTTGAAAACTCCACTCATAAGCGTCTGACCATTGGAACTTACTGCTTTCTGAGTCAACTTACTTAATGGAGCTGCAAGTGAGGAAAACCCCTCTACAAACCTTCTATAGTAGCCAGCTAACCCCAAGAAACTCTTGATTTCGGTTGGCATTGTCGGCCTAGGCCAGTTCGTGACTGCTTTCGTCTTCTAAGGGTCTACTTTTATTCCTTCACTAGATACCACGTGGCCTAAGAATGCCACTGACTGCAACCAGAACTTACATTTTGAAAACATGGCATAAAGCTCATTCTCCTGCAAGGTATGCAAGGCTATTTTGAGTTGTTCTGCATGATCTTCCTTGCTCTTAGAGTACACCAAAATATCGTCTATAAACACAATAATAAAGGTATCCGGGAATGGCTTGAAAACTCTATTCATGAGGTCCATGAATGCAGCTGGAGCATTTGTCAACCCGAAGGACATCACTAGAAATTCATAGTGCCCGTAGCGAGTTCTAAAGGCTGTTTTAGATATATCCTCTTTTCTGATTCTCAACCGATGGTACCCTAACCTCAAGTCTATTTTTGAAAAGTACTTTGCACCCTGAAGTTGATCAAATAAATCATCAATTCTTGGCAGTGGGTACTTGTTCTTAATGGTAACTTTATTCAACTGTCGATAGTCGACTCACATTCTGAGAGGCCCATCTTTCTTCTTGACAAACAGGACCGGGGCACCCCACAATGAAACACTCGGTCTGATGAAGCCCTTGTCAAGAAGGTCTTTTAACTGTTCTCTCAACTCATTAAGTTCTGCTGGAGCCATCCTATAAGGAGGTATAGATATGGGTTGCGTGCCTGACATGAGATCAATGCCGAAGTCTATGATTCTTTCGGAAGGAAGTCAGGGAAGGTCATCTGGAAAAACTTCTAGAAATTCTCTAACAACGGGCACTGACTGAAGAGCTAGTGGTTCTGATTCTGGATTAATAATGTGAGCCAAAATAGGTGAGACACCCCTTACCGATCATTCGTTGTGCCTTAAGGTAAGAAATAAACTTACCTACAAGTGATGTTGAACTACCCTTTCACTCTAAGACTTCTTCATTTGGAAATTGGAACATGACTATCTTGGCATGACAATCTAACATGGCATAGCAGGAAGACAACCAATTCATACCCATGATCACATCAAGATCCACCATTTCTAACTCTATGAGATCGGCTTTGGTGTTGCGGCCTTGGACTAAAACTATACAACCTCTATAGACTCTGGTGACTTTCACTGACTCGCCAACTGGAGTAGATACTAGGAATGACTCACTAAGTTGTTCAGGTTCTAGTCCGAGGTTAATGTCAAAGTATGGAGTCACATATGAAAACGTTGAACCTGGATCCATTATGGCATAAGCATTATGTGAGCAAACTAAAAGTATACCTGTAATAACTTCTGCAGATGCCTCTGCACTCTGACGATCAAGTGTAGCAAACAAACGGGGTTGTCCTCCTCCTTGAGTAAATCAGTCTGCACCTCTGCCTGTTCCATGCCCGGTCTGATTATGAGAACCACGAGCCTGAGGTAGTGCAACTGCAGTAGCTGAGGAACTAGAATGACGAGTTGATCCACCACTGAAATTACGTCGCAACTTTGGGCAGTTGGCCTTTATATGACCAATGTCTCCACAATGGTAGCAACCATGAAACCCAAGCTTGCACTGACCTGAATTTTGCCGCTTACATGTTGGTGTGAATGTTGCTCAGCATAACTCTGGCTATATGAGGATGATGTCCTAAAATTCTGATTCTGACGAGATTGATTTCCATAACTCTAAGTATGTCTGAAGAAAAACCCACCACTTGACCGATAACTGGACTGAGCTGGTGCTAATGACAATTAGAGGAATCCCTTCCACCTCCGCTGGATGTACCATTAAACCTGCCTGTTGTCCGGGCTTTCTTGTTATGCTCTTTTTCTTCTCTCCTTAGTTGTCTATCTTTTTCTAAGTGCTTGGCAAATCCCACAACAAAGGAGAAGGCTTTCATCCCTACTGCCTGCAGCTGATGTCGTATCCTTAATATGGTAAGCTAAACTGCCAACAAACCTACGAATCTTTGTTTTTTCTGTCTTAACCATGTAAAGAAAATGCTTAGCTAACCTTATGAATTCTATGTAGTACTCTTGCACACTTTTATTCCCTTGCTTGACCTGTTCGAACTCTGTAGCCTTAGCTTCCTTATCCTCTTCTAGGATAAAGTTAGCCATGAAGGCCTCTTTAAATTCTTCCCAAGTAGGCGGACTATCATCTTCATCTCTTTCCTTTTCCCACATCTCAAATCAAGCGTCGGCCACATCTCTAAGCTAATAAGCAGCTAGCTCCACAGCTTCACCATCAAATGCTTTCATCACTCGGAGGGCTTTCTTGACACCCTCTAGCCACAACATCGGATCTTCATCAACTATAGAACCATGGAACACTGGAGGACTCAACTTCAAAAATTCATTCACTCTTGAGGACTCAGAATTGTTCTGTCTATTTGATTGAGGTGGAATCTCATCTCTTCTCTCGTTCTGGTTGGCCATAAAGGCTTTAAACATCTTCATAGCACTGTTGACAGCATTAAACATCTGACCCACCTCGGGAGATATAGTTGCCTGAGCCGGAGCTGCTGTTGGGGGTGGTACTGGATCCTAAGGTACTGGATCATCATGCTCCACCCCTTCTTCTCGTTCAACTCGCGGTACTTGGACTCCTTTTGTGGATTTTCCCCTCCTTTTCTGAGTCGAAGCACTCTTAGTTCTACCTTGAGCCACAATAGTAGCGATAGTTTCTTGAGCACCATCCAGAGTGTCGGTGTTAGAGTTGCGAGTATGAGCCATTTCTGCGAGTTTTGGAGAAATGAATAAATTAAATAATTCCTTAGAGGTAGACTCTACTGCACGATCTAAAGTATGAAAAAAGAGACTTTTCCTAAATGTTTATAGCCTCCTGTTTATAAGTATGGCGCGCTGCATACACATAAACAAGACTCTACTAACACGGCTTCATAGACCCCTAGCACTCCAAAAACCTGAGGCTCTGATACCAAGTTTGTCACAACCCATTTTCTGAACAAGCTGGGACCAGCACTCGATCACTAAACATGACAAAGCGAACCATCTCTGCTTATCAAATCTATTATAACTCCAAACTTTATATGCAACAAGGCAATACTCTAACCAAATACTTTTGATTAATTTAAAAATTTAAATAAATTAACTCCAAAACTTTATTCATAGTAACCAATGAAATACTGCTAAGTTATTATCAAAAACATTTGAATCTTAACCCAATGACTATGTCTATGAAGTCTCTACTGATAAACTGACGCACTGCTCAGGATATGAGATTTCCTGGCCAATTCTCTAAGTAACAAAGAAATAACTAAATAAAGATGACTATAAGGAATACTCTACGAACAAAAGCGGAGCTTACCAATCGCACTGGAAGAGAAGGAAGTCCTAACTCGTATCATGCTCGCCTGCAAATCCGGTTCCTACATTGTACCGCAGACCAACGAAGGTTCCCAAAAGAGAACGTCAGTACCATCCATTGTAATCAGTGAGTCTCAACAACAGGGGGCGAAACTTTAATAACATACACATTATGAGCAAAGGTTCTAAATGCATGTAAAACATAAAGCTTATAAGAATAATTCTAAATAATTGCATAAAAGCAGTTTATGAATATTCTAAAAGAAATTCTTTTCTTTTTCTTTCTTAAAACAAATAGTTCACTTTATACTTTGGGAGTTCCAACTATCCTGACTTAATTCTATCTCATTCACCGTATGATCAGCTCGGGTTCGATCCAAACCTGATCGAATAGGCCCAATCCACGGGGTGCCACTGGTTTCATGGTTCTCAGCGCTCATGTCTCATACCTTAGCATGGCTAAGTAAATTCTCAGCAACAAGACCATCGGCTCGTGTGCTCCCTACTTTGGCACAAGTAATTTCAGGAAGTCAACGCCTTGGTCAGGACCCTAGGCCTAGATGATGACCCCTTCTTAGAATAAAGGATACTCCCAAAAATCTTTTTTTTCTAAAACTTCTTCTTGTGACTTTGCAAGTCTAAATCTTTTATACATACTCATACGGGTATCCTTAAATGTAAGGCATGACATAAGAATAAAATAAACATTCAAAAGTATTTATAAAGGTTCTTGATCCTTTATGAATTTTCAACATGAAGATGGCATATAAGAATAACATAAAAATCTGAAATTTATACACATATATCCAAATAATCATCTAAACTTTAGCTAGAAAATAATTCTAAGGTAATAGGTACTTACTACACCAATTAAGTATATATTAACTCTTTTATGCAATTCATCAAACACCTTGTGTGCATGCTTTTGTGAGTTAAACCACTTTGGTAAAGGGTTATATCAACTCGCCTTAAAACTTCTCGAGCCAATACGTAGGCCCCAGTCCAATTGACACCAGTCAAATAATCGATTATACAACAACCAATATATTTTAATTAATTTTAAAGTTTCACACCTAAACATACTTTATTGTTGATATAAAGGAAGAAGGAAATTAACTATTCAATTCTTACCTATTACTATTGTAGGATAATTGACAATAGGGAATTTCATATACCTGAATTCAAAAATTAGTGATTTGTAAAGAACCCTAGAATCTTTTCGTGGCCTCCGTGAGTAAGCAGTGTTGCCTCTGTTTCGTAGGCTTGTGTTTGCTTTGTCTTTTTTCCTTTCCGCTTTTGTTTTGTTTATTCGAATAGGGCTTCTGCCTTTTTGTTGCTTTTCTAAACAGATGTTTTGCCTTTTGCCTCCTTCTAAAGTGAATTACGTACTACTAAATGCAAGGCTTTAAGCCCTTTGTTTTGTTTTGTTATTTTATTTGTTTTTCCTTTTTTTTTTTACTTAACTAGTATTTAATGATACCCACTTTTAATAATTAACAATATTAAAACTATTAATATTTTCCTAATTGTATATATATATATATATATATGTATGTATATTTCACTATAGGCAAGATAAAAATAATAAAAATAGTAATAATTTAGTTCTATAGTTAGCGTGTCTCGAAACTTTTATAAGTTTGAGGAGTGTTACATTTGAAGAGGCTCAACAGCTCCTTTCCCGGGTAAGTACTTACTTTTAGTATTGTAATTTTTTCTTTCTTTTCTTTCGACCGATATGTCTCCATTTCATGTATAGGCCGTCGCAAAGTTTATAGCTGAGTTGAGCCAATGTGAGGCCGAGCTCAAGAAAGTTTCGGGTAAAGAGAAGGCTCTGAGGCTCCTCTATAAGAAGGAAGAGGAGCTTAAGGATCTCCGAACCGCATTGCCAAAGCTCAAAAAAGAGAGTCCGAGCTAGATGAGTAGGTAACTATAATTTTAACAGAGTGCGGCCTTCTTGGCCCTACTTTGGAGGCTAATACTTTGATATCTCAGCTGCAACAAAAGCTAGATATGATTGGGCAGCTCCAGGGTGAGGTCAAGTTCGGACCGATTGTCATCAGTGGAAGAAGAAAATGGATCAACTTGTTGCCGATAAGGAAGCTGTTACGTCCCAACTGGCCTCGGCTGAAGCTCAGCTCCGAGGCATTAAAGCGAAGGGTCTAGCTCAGGCCAGGAAAATTGAGGGGTTGGAGGCCGAGCTGGCTAAAACCCGGGCCGAAGCTGCACAGACTAAGGCTGAAGCTATACAGGCTAAGGCAGAAGCTGAGAAGACGAAGGTTGCGGCTGATAAATCCATTGCTATATACTCGAGGGAAGTCGTGGCCATTCAAGCTGAGTTGAGGGAGGCCTCGGACTGGGAGATACGGGGCAATGAATTGTCTAAGTGTCAAGCCCGGAGGGAGACTCTCGAAGAAATCCATGCCCGAGGGTTCAACCTTGCCGTGGAGATAGCCGAAGCAAAGGCATGGGAAACCGATGCTAGGTTTCTTGTATCCTCCGATGAAGAGGATGTGGTGAGTGGCTCCAGGGACGAGGAAGGTGAAGAAGATGTTCCCGAAGGATAAGAGACTCCCAAAGATAGAGCCACTGAAGATGTAGACTCTAAAGACGACACTCCCGGGGGTGTGACCCCGAGAATAGATTAGGTTTTCTTTTTTGTGCAAGGGCCCCTTGTGGGTGTTGTAAATATGTTTTGTAAATTTCCCTTATGAATATAAAGTATCTTTTGCTCTATCCTCGATTTGGGTTGAATTTTATTTTGTCCCCATTTGTGGAAAATTCCAATGATTCAAATACTTAGCTCGAGATCATACCCCTAGATGATCCTCGAGCTAGCTTAAAATCAATTTGATGCGAGCTCGGAACAATGGGGTCTTTGGGTCCGAGTTGAATGAGAACAAAGTCTCGGACCCCTATAAGATTTTGGCCATATATTTATTTTAAGCTGGACCTTAGGCTCTTGTATATCGGCCCTTAGGCTCTTTTAAAATTGGCCCTTAGGCTCTTTAAATTGGGTCGTTTCGGCCTCTAAAATGGCTATATAATTTTTCCCTCATTTCAGCTAAAAGACTTAGTGAAATTTATTATGCCTTAGCATGTGATTTTGTACCCGTTGGGTTTTTCGAAGGCTCAACGTATCGGAACCTTATTAGTTATTTCGTTTGTGTAGACATAATCGAATACCTCCTGGAGTTTTTTCGAAGGTTGATGTTATCAAAGCCTTTGTATTATTCGAGGGCTGATTTTATCCAAGCCCCTTATAATTTGCTTTTGCCGAGGGTAGCCTATTTTAACCGGTTTTTTCAAAGTATATGAAGGCCTTATAGTTTTATGGAGGAAGTCGGACGTCTCCGAGCCACATTATTTCGTCTGTAGCCTTTTCATATGACCGTAGTATTTTATATGGTTGTAGCCTTTAGTCCCCGAGTGTGATGGCCTTGGCCTTAACATCGAGGGGATGATTCTTCGAGGTCTTGTGAGCTCGAGTGTGCCTCTTTTAGGTCTTATAAGTTCAAGTATGCCTCTCTGAAGTCTTATAAGCTCGAGTGTTCGAACTCGATGTGTCGATTGTCGATGACAGTCTCTGAATATTCGGGTGCATTCGGGATTTCAGCCCTTGAGTCGTTAAATGTAAAAATAGTAGACTTCTTTGAGGCATAAAATGTTTCGATATAATAAGAATGCTTCTTCAAATGATTGATACATGTGTACATGTTTTGTCGTTGGGGGCTCGACTATTCTATAGGGACACGGTTTATGTGACCATTTGGCCCATTACAACATTCTCCTATCGAGGCCCTCCTTGGCATGAATTACTTTCTTCGATAATGCGACCTCCGAGGGTGATGCCCCTAGTATTTGAGGTTGATTGAAAAGAAACCTTGAATACTTGTTGAATATTCCTTAGGTAGCATATAGGTGAGGAAATCTTCTTCTTCGTCTTCGACCACCTATTCGTCGATCACCTGTCCCTCAGGCTCAACCGATGGCATGGGTTGTGATTGCTATTTGGCGACTTATTTGTCCTTTGACTTCTCCGATGTGGATGGTGTCGATACCGGTGCCGAGTCGTGTACTGCAAACATCTCCTTAGCTGCATGATGCTCTCCATATACTATTTTAACGCCATCCTTTGTTGGGAACTTCATCATTTGATGAAGGGTTGATGGCACTGCCCTCATGCTATGGATCCACGGCCTTCCAAGTAAAGCGTTATACCTCATATCTCCTTTGATGACATGAAACTTGGTGTCTTGTATGGTTCCGACCACATTGACTTGGAGGATGATTTCCCCCTTCGTCGTTTCACTTGCCATGTTGAATCTATTCAAGACTCAAGAGGCAGGTATGATTTGGTCCAGCAGCCCGAGCTGATCCACGACCCTTGATCTGATTATATTTGTTGAGCTACCTGGATCCACGAGAACACGTTTAACTTGAACTTTATTTAAAAGGATAGAAATTACCAATGCATCATTGTGAGGCTGAGATAAGGCCTCGATGTCTTCTTCGCTGAATGTGAGGGTGTCCTCAGGCACGTAGTCCCGAGTCCATTTCTCCCTTGTGATGGAAACTTTTGGTACGTTTGAATATAGGTTCATGTGGGACGTCGACTCCACCGATGATCATGTGAATGACATGTTGAGGTTCTTCCGGTTCATTCTTCCTGTTTGCATCTCTTTCTCGGAAATGGTTCTTGGCCCAGTCACTGAGAAATTCACGAAGATGCCCCTCGTTGAACAACCGGGCTACCTCCTCTCTAAGCTGCCTACAATCCTCGGTCATATGCCCGTGAGTACCATGATATTTGCACGTCAAGTTGGGGTTCCTCTGAGAAGGATCGGTCTGTATAGGCTTAGGCCACCTAGTATCCCTAATTTTGCCAATGGCTTAGACAATTCCCAAGGCATCGATGTTGAAGTTGTACTCTGATAATCGGGGTACCTCTGCCGGTCCCAAGTGCCTATCAAACCTGGTTTTGCTCATGAGTCCCCGAGAACTTTGACCTCGATCGGCTCTTCGATCATTCCGAGGTATGTTACGCCTTGAAATGTTCCTTCAATCCTCGACGTATGGCTGATATCTCTCCTTATTCGATCTTGATGCCCTGTTTTTATTTCTTGACTCCTTTGCTAATAACCTGCTTGGATAAACTGAGCCCGATGGGGCTCCCAACTGGTCATTCTCGATCCTAATTTTTGATTGGTACCTGTTATGCATATCCGCCCAAGTCACGGCGGGATACTCGATCAAGTTTTGCTTCATTTACTTCGAAGCTATCAAACTTTGTTCGTTTAGCCCCTGAATAAAGTCTTGTACAACCCAGTCATCGGAGACTAGTGGTAACTCCATTCGTTCTGACTGGAAACGGGATACAAACTCCCTCAGCATCTCGTTCTCCCTTTGCTTTATTTTGAACACATCGAACTTCCTTGTTGCTACTTTTATGGCACCGGCATGTGCCTTTATAAATGAGTCTACCAACATGGAAAATGAATCGATAGAGTTTGGGGGTAAGTTATGGTACCAAATTATGGGACCTTTAGACAGAGTTTCCCCAAACGTTTTTAGCAAAACAGACTCAATCTCATCGTCTTCCAAATCATTTCCTTTTATGCTACAAGTATATGTGGTGATGTGCTCGTTGGTATCAGTGGTTCCGTTGTATTTTGGGATATATGACATCCGAAACTTATTCGGGATGGGATTTGGAGCCGCACTTTGGGGGAATGGTTTTTGCATGAACTTTTTCGAGTCTAGTCCTTTCAAAATCGGAGGTGCTCCCGGTATCTGGTCTACCCTTGAGTTGTATACCTCCACCTTTTTGTCATTTTCTTCAATCTTCTTTTCTCCGGTCTCGATCCTTTTGGCGAGCTCTTCGAGCATTCTCATAATTGCGAGGTCAGTCCTCGAGCCACTTTTAGCAAGCATTTCAAGCGCTGGTTCAGCACACCGAGTGTTCACTGGTTCGGCAGTGTTTGGAGTTCTTCTGGCTCTAAAGTTGAGCGATGGTGACTTGCTGGGCTTGCAACATTTCGAATATCACCTGGAGGCTGACTCCTCCTTCTTCCATTCCTCGTGTTCTTTGGCCATCGGGTCGGGCTTCCCTGCGCGCATTCCCTACGGGGTCTGCACCTGAATCCGCGTTTAGAGCGTTATGCGAGCTAATATCTATCGGTTCCATATTTGGCACTTCCTCAGGGTTTATGGGTGGTACACCAACCCCTATACCGCTGTTTTCTCCAAGACCTTCGTCCTCGTGAATAGGTGCATTCTGTGTGCTAGACATGTTTAAGCCTGAAAAACAAAAAATCTCGACAAGAAAAAGTATAAAGATAACTTGTGTAACGAGAATCAGTAAAGAAATAATCACTATTATCTTTGGCCCTATGGTGGGCGCCAAACTATTTACCTCGAAAAATGTGAGTGACAATTAAGTGTGATTTGTGATTTTAAAGATATGTGATTTATTCCAATACTAGTGAATATACAAGTAATACTAAGCTTAAATAAGAAGAATTGATGAACCAAACCAGTATTGTTAGAGCAATAGGGGCCTCGAGCTCGAATATCTTAGGGGCCTCGAAGTGAGCTAAGAACAATCAAGTGTGAATTATGAAGTAAAAACAATAAAGTTAAAGAACAATTGTGGAGCACAGTAAACGAGAAAAGCAGAGTAGAATGTTCTATTGCAGTGAATAATGTGTTCTTTACAAATGATTGGGGTCCCCTTTATATAGGAGGGGAAAATCCTAATATGGTATATTTTCAATTATGGTAAAGAGTACAGTTGTATAACAACCTAGTACGGACTTATACTATTCCGTACAAATCTTATCCTTTAATTTATGCCCTGATCCACGTGCCCTTGAGAAATTCCCGCTCTTTCTTGAGTGTCATCGAAATTGTATTGGCCTCGATGTAGGTCGTTCCAGGCCTTCGATTTGCTCCCTCGAAGTGTATGTCCTTCAGCCGGGTCCGACCCCCACTTCGAGTCGCCCGAACTCGGACTCATAGCCCAATTTAAGACTTCGAAATCGGGCTCCTTGATTTTGACCTTATACATACATACATACATACATACATACATACATACATACATACATACATACATACATACATACATACATACATACATGCATACATACATCCATGCATATATGCATGCATACATGCATGCATGCATGCATACATACATACATACATACATGCATGCATACATACATGCATACATACATGCATGCATACATACATACATGCATACATACATACATACATACATACATACATGTACACGGCATACATACATGCATACATACATGCATACATGCATACATACATGCATGCATGCATACATACATGCATGCATCCATACATACATGCATCCATACATACATCCATGCATACATATATATATATAACAACCTCGATGTAGGTCGTTCCAGGCCTTCGATTTGCTCCCTCGAAGTTTATGTCCTTCAGCCGGGTCTGACCCCCACTTCGAGTCGCCCGGACTCGGACTCATAGCCCAATTTAAGACTTCGAAATCGGGCTCTTTGATATATATATATATATATATATATATATATATATATATATATATATATATATATATATATATATATATATATATATATATATATATATATATATATATATATATATATATATATATATATATATATATATATATATATATATATATATATATATATATATATATATATATATATATATATATATATATATCAGCGTGTATATCCATTAGATTTCATTAATATACATAGATATGTATATTTATGCATGATATACAAGAGATAACAGATATACACTAATATATAAGGTAATATATACTGAGATGTAATTCATTCATTGAATTCATCACTTGAAGATTTTTTCAAATATTTTGTGGTGGTGAAAATTAAAGATGCAGATAGAATTGTCGAGGCTCAATATCAACTAGCAAATCCAAGGCAAAATCAACATTGAAGACATACTATTTCTTGAATTAAAATTTTAAAATTATCACGTCTTTTAATATGTCGAGGCAATACTACATCAGACGATTTCGTAACAACAACATGCATATCACCATATATATATGTTATGTGACATATTATATTAAATTTTCCCATAATAATATTAAGACTTCCAATTGACCCTTCTTAATCTTGAATGAGTATCTCTGCCTTTTGCTTCGGCTTGGCTCTTCGCGCTCTTCCCACATGCTTTTTTATAGAGAGAGAAAGTGTGTGGGGGCACAAAGATTGATCCGCTCCGAAATGCTGTATTTTTGTCCCATAATCCCCCGTTATTATACATATCACAAAACGTCATAGTTGTTGATTGTGAAAGGGGTATAATTACCTCAAGAATTATCATCAAAAGTTAATAACAAAATCAAGTCCATCAAAACTAGAAGTGAGAGGGGGGGATTATGCTTAAGATAATATACAGAAATGGACAACATAAACAGGGTTAAAGACCTTGTATTATGTTGATTAGAACAAAAGTAACAAACTGTAGAGTTTAAAAAAAAAAAAAAAAAAAAAAAACAGAATTTCCAAGCACATTCCACAATCTAGTAAGGATTTCAAAACAGGCATTGTAGTATTGAAGTAGAATTCACAAAATCATGAGAATTTGTTGAAAGTTCAGAGAGGAACTGAACTATAGCTAGAAGTGGATTGTTCCTCTCGATATGTTAGCTTGGATCTTGAATCCAGACACTGCAACACCCTCACAACTTCGAACATTGAGGGTCGTTTCTCTGGCATTACAGTCGTGCAACGTATAGCAATCTCGAGAGCTCCAAGCATTTCATGTTGACAAGCACTTGAAATTTTGGGATCAAGAACTTGTAGTGCTCCATTGGTAATGTTTATTTTCCTCCTTACCCACTTTACCACATCAAGAGAGCCCTCTCCACATTCTGTTTCTTCTGCTTGTCTGCCTGTTATAAGCTCTAGTAGGATAACACCAAAACTGTATGTGTCCATTTGCTCACTACTCCTTTTTGTGTAACCATATTCTGCAAACAAACAACAGTGCAAATGAGAGGTTGTTCAAGCAAAAGCAAGATAAATAATCACATTAATATGTTGTCTCAATAATAAAAGGGTAGTCCAGTGCACTAAGCTCCCGCTATGCGCGGGATCCGTGGAAGGGCCGGACCACAAGGATCTATTGTACAACAGCCTTATCCTGCATCTCTACAAGAGGTTGTTTTCACGGCTTGAACTCGTGGCCTCCTGGTTACATGGAGGCAACTTTACCAATTATGCCAAACTCTCCTTAAATAATAATGCAGAAAAAAGGGTTTACTTCACACTTATTTAACTACTGAAAAATTCAAACTACACATGAGAATAATCCAAGAATCCAACCATAGAGCAGATTCATATTAATATTTGCTCAAGAATGTGAAGTTTTTGAACTAAACCACCTTGGAGATCAATGAATAATTGCATATATAACTAGGAAACAAGGATATTAGGTCGATAGTAGTCATGACATTCAACTATAGGTTGCGTACCTGGTGCCAAATAACAGGAAGATGAAGCATCTGAAGCCAGAGATGACTTAAATGCAGCTTCTCCAATTATCCGATCTAGAGCAAAATCTGTGATCTTTGGTTCATAATCAGCATCAAGAAGGATATTAGTCGATTTCAAGTTTCGATGAAGTAAATGAGGAAGGTAATCTTTATGAAGATATGCTAATCCTTGAGCAACTCCAATAGCAATCTTCAACCTAAGATTCCATTGTAATTGAAACTCAGATTTCCCAATCAAATCCCCTAAGCTTCCTCTTGCTAGATATTCATAAATCAAGAATATGGCATCATTAGAGTAACAAAATCCAAGAATCTTTGTGATGTTCTTATGCCTGATCTTAGCTAATGTCTTAATCTCAGTTTTCAAAGATTTTGAAGACTGAGTCCCAAAATTCATTAACTTCTTCACAGCAATTAGCTCGCCACTCGGTAAGTTCATAATATAAACTCTTCCAAATGTCCCTCCATTTCCTCTAGCATTCTTCTCAGTCATTGACATCATCAGATCAGTCTCAGTAACTCTCAAAGGGTAGAAGAAAACTGATCTCCAACCATCCATTTCAGATCTTTGTTTCCTAGACCGCCTTATCGTGTAAAATCCAAGAGCAATAATCAAAATTGCAAGAGCTAAAGTTACTGAAATCAAGGCAGATGCCAATTTTGAAAGATTCACACCCTTACGCGTATCCTTTTCTTCTGAGCAAGAATTGGACAATCCTGGACCACAGAGGTCAGGATTTCCTTGCAAGAACGAAGACGGGAGGCCAGAAATTAATGAAGCTGGAACTCTACCGGATAGTTGATTGAAGGAGACATTAAATAAAGCAAGCTTCAAGTTCTGAAGCTCTTCTGGTATTTCACCAGTGAGATTATTGTGAGAAAGATCAAGATATGTTAAAACAGGCAATGCACCAAGGGATTTTGGTATTTCACCAATTAAATTGTTATCAGCCAGTGATAATGAGACTAATTTTTTACACTTTTTCAGTTCAGGAATTTTGCCAGAAAGGTAATTATGTGACAGATTTATGATACTCATTACTGGTGAATCACAGAAATTTGGAGGAAGCTCACCATACAAACCATTTAAAGATGCAGAAAATCTGTACAAATTTCTAATCAGCCCAAGACCTTGTGGAATTTTACTAGTAAAGCTATTATTATCAATCTGAACTTGCTCCAACTGAGCAGCCTGTGATATTGAGTCAGGAATTTCACCTAAAAACCTGTTGTTTTCAGCTCTAATGAGCTTGATTTTAGGCAATGACCATAACCATGAAGGGAAATTCCCAGAGAACAAATTGTTCTGAACTTGAAAACTTTCAAGATTCATGCACTCATTAATGGAATCATTAGGTATAGAACCATTAAAGAAATTAGTATGTAAACCAAGATCAACAAGACCTTTTGCTTCACATATACCATTTGGAAATGCCCCAAAAAGCTTGTTTTGTGAAACATCAAAAGAAACCAAATTTGGTAGAGAAAAACCAACTTGAGGTAAAGTCCCAGTAATATTATTCTGTGATAAGTCCAAAATGACCAAACTTTTTAAACCCTGAAAGAAGTTTGGTATTTCACCATAAAAACCAGAACTTTGCAACAAAAGCTTCTGAAGCTTACTAAGTTTAGCAATATCTACAGGAATCTCACTTTCCAAGAATGGATTTTGAGACAAATCAAGAACCAAAAGCTCAGTGAAGTTACCAAAAACCATTGGAACTTCACCTGAGAGTAAATTGCTACCAAAGTTAAGAACTTTAAGCTCTTTTAATGACCCTATGCTTTCTGGGATTCTTCCTTCAAGATGGTTTCTACTAAAATCAACAATTTTTAGTGAACCAAACTGAGAAATCTGTTCAGGAATAGTACCCCAAATGAGATTGTTGCTAAGATTCAGAGTTTCTAATGAATTACACTGTGAGAGATGTAGAGGTATAGGCTGGTTAAAGAAGTTATTTGCAAGGTTGAGATGAGCAAGATTGGGTAGTTGACATATAGAAGGTGAGATTTCACCAGAAAGATTGAAACTTTGGAGGTTAACAGTAGAGATGGAAGATGTACAAGTGATACCAGTCCAGTTACAGTGGTGAATAGTTGTGGTATTAGACCAGCTTGAAAGAAGGTTTAAAGGGTCATTAATGGAGTTCTTAAATGTTAGAAGAATATCAGCTTCATCTGAAGCAGAACTCAGAAGAAACAATGACAAAAAGAGAAAGATGGAGGATTTGCAGAGAGTTGCCATTGGAGAGAAGGAGAAAGAAACTGAGAGTGAGAGTACTAGTTGAAGCTATACTGAAGTGTGGGAGTGTACAAAAAGGTCTACGTTAGCTAGTGCACTTAAGTTTCCGCTATTCATGGGGTCCGTGAAAGAGTCGGACCACAAATGTTTATTGTACGCAATCCTATACTCTATTTTTAAAAGAGGCTATTTCTATAATTCAAACTCGTGATCTCCTAGTTACAGTACAACAATTTTACCGGCTACCGTCCATAAGAAAAAGTTAGTACTGCTACTCAAGGAAATGTAGAGATACGAATTAATTGTATGCCAAATTCTATAAAGTTGAAATCAAATGAAGGGTCCATATATGTATCTAAAAGCTGCTAAACAGCAAAAGTCAATGCAAATTATGTCATGAGAGAGTAGATAATCAAGGACAATTTGTAATTTTGTGACCCCAAAAATGTTCTTGAAAAGGAATATATTCCAACTTTTTTTTAACAAAATGGAGAAATCACTTCTATCAATCAATTGCATATACAGGTTTTAGGTTTTGGACATATCTAGCTAGAATCTATCAAATTTATTATACACAACAAAATTTTAGTCGATGCCAATTGCCAAAAATGTCTTCTTTTTTCTCATATCATTGAAAAGAAGTATTCTTAGCATTATAACTGGGAAAAAATGGACTTACCAACCTATTAACCTTGTGATTTGCTTATGTTTTTCAAATATAATTGACATTTATGCACAAGATTTGGTAAGAGAGAATCCTAGGAAAGAGATATTATATACAGAGATAAGTTAAACTGGGGGAAAAATTTAATCTCAACGTGAGTTAACTTGTTTTTCCGAGCTACAGAATAGATTTGTAGTATCATTGCACAAAATTTGGCCCACGAATTAATAATCATGACGACTAGAAAAGGGGGGAAAGGGCTGAAATTTAAGGGAAAGTGTTTGGGAAATTATATACTTTTATTCTTCTTTTGAGTTCTATATTCATGAGCAATGAGTAATACACCCTAATTTAACAACCAAATCTAGTTAACTACTACATACGCTCAAATGTTCAAACACTTTTCTTCATTTACGCCAAAAAGAAAAAAAAAATTACCATTTTATTTCATACGATATTATTTAATTGAGCACAAAATTTGATAACTAAATAAAAAATAGTCACATAAAAAGTACCGTTTAAACTCGTGATCTTAAATATGCGACAACACTCTTATGACTATAAGGTCATTTGGTAGGATGTATTAGGGAAAATAATACATGTATTAGCTTTGGAACTATTCATTCCTTGTTTGGTAGCATTTTTCAACTTACGTCTAACACCATATTCAGTAATATTCTTATACATAGGAACTCATGGTATTGCCAATGTCATGAATTTTAGTACATGAATAAGCATGTATGAAGACAGAACTGTTCTTTCAAAATCTTTTTCAAATCCTTTCTAAATAATATAAAAGGTATTTTTATAAACAAATAATTTTTAGAAAAAAATATACAATGCATGTTATTTTTAATACACAAAACTAAACAGTCATTAAGAAATAATCACATCATAACTAATTCTAACATTACTACTCTTAATATTGCTTATACACTATATTCAATACTATTTTTATACACCCCACCAAACCGCCCTAAGAGCATGCAAGAATAAAGAGTTTCCCAATATAACAAGATGACTTTATTTTTTTTTTTAACAAATGAAGAAGTATCATTGAAAATAAAAACGGATGAAAAATATATAACAAAAAAATGAAAAGATAAAACGAAAGAGATAGCAAACAAATAAATAAGAAAGGGCAGCCTGTACCACCAAAGGATGTGGTGCAGTGAATGAGATTGTTCTTCCCTTAATCAGAGGTTTTGAGTTCGAACCATGAGTATGAAAAAATTCTTGGTAGAGAGTACGTCCTTCCGAATGGGGCCCTACGCGGCGTGAATTCGGATATAGTCGAACTCCAATACGAATATCGAATACTGATTGGAACAAAAAAACAGCCCGTGACTAGGTAATGAAGAGGGTGGTAAAAGATGACAAAAGAGAGAGGAAAAGAACAAATTAAAGGGTGCAACTTTGCTTCCCTCACGTTACATATGACATGTTTGCCATGCCCTTGGATTTTTTACTCAACGACCTTCTGACTGTTACAATGACATATGCCAATCCCCCATTGTCCTTTTCCAAATTTTTTTATTTCACTAATATATATGTTTAAAGAAGTTTTACTTATATATACACAAATATAATTAAAATTAATTTTACATTGTTTACTGTAATCTGATTATTCTAATATATTATTCATCTTATTTCCCAACGATCGACTCATATTTATTGTAAACACTTACACAACAGTTGCTTTTAATTAAGTAATTTAATTGTACTAGTCTTAGGGGTCGTTTGGTAGTGTGTATAAGAATAGTGCAGAATAAGGTGTATTAGTAATGCAAGCATTAGTAATGCAAGCATTAGTTATGCAGATATTATTTCTTATCTACTGTTTGGTGTGGTGAGTTTAAATTATAATGCATTGCATAATTTTTAAGAAAAATAGTTGTTTACAAAAATGTCCTCCATATTCTCTAGCTTTAAGGGACTTTAAGGATAATTTTGTCTTTAACCATACTAATGCATGCATTAATAGCCTTGGTATTACGTACTAATGTCATGGTTTTCTATGCATTACTTATACATAGGATAATACCAAGTATGATGTACAATCAAACCTCTCTATAACAACCTCGTTTGTTCCGAATATTTTTGGATGTTATATCGAAGTGTTGTTATAGAGAACATATATTATAACATAACATGAAAATTGGTTCCAGAAAAGCTTGGCTTTTATAGTTAAGTGTTGTTATATAGGGATGTTGTTATAGAGAGATTTGACTGTATAATTAATACAGGAAATAGTTATACACATGTTTAAAAATATACCAAACAAGGTATTAGTAATGCACAGAGCTAATGCTTGCATTATTTTTTCTAATGCCTCCTACCAAATGACCTCTTAATGTGCACGTGTTGCGCATGTTCTCGATCTCAATAATTAATTTTGGTTTAAAAAATTTATACAAGTATTATTTTTAAATTTATAATTGAGTTATAAAATAAAAGTGTAAGTTTTCTAAAATCGATGAATATTAATCGCCAATAAAAAAGAAAACTCTATCTTATACGTTTTCAATCATCATTCAAATATTCAACTCATATTTTGTTTAAGTTCCAAAATTTAATCAGTTTAATTTCACAAGTTATCATGCTCGATTTAGACTTTTACGTTTTTGTATGATTAACTTTGCTACCAAAGAATTATTTTGGGGACTTTAAATGTACATGAATTACTTTTATTGTTTTGCGTTGAAACACTTTTACGTGCTACGTGTACTTTCCTTGTATGTATTTTTATGTTTTTTCTTTGGTGATGATCCCAGGTTAACTGTGCTCATCACGTTAAGCGTCTTAAATGTTACATATATGAATTTATTTTTAATTAATATAATTTATATGATGTAAAATATTGATTAATTTTTAAGTCTTAAATATTAAAACATTCTACCTAGTTTAATAAGAAAAGATTTATGGTCTTAATTATTAGAAAAATAACTTATATTATAATTTTGTCTAATGTAAAAATTATTTTATAAGAGTAGAACAAGTGAATGATATTTTGTTAAGGAGCTATGTGCTTCTAATATTTATCATTTATTTCCATTCACAATTTTGGTAATGGAATATAACGGTTTCCCGCCAAACTTTCACCAATTTTGGTGAAAATAATATTTTAGGATATTTAGTGTAAATATGAGTGATCTATTGATTAGAAGTTAATTTGGTAATTTTCTACAATTATACTGAGTGATTTGCTCTATAATTAACCGCTACTATGATATGCTCTAGCAATTTATTTTGAATCAACCTAATTTTATAGTACTATAAAAATTTAGAAGGGATCTTACACAAATAACCAAACAGATTCATTGTTTATCTTCTCTAGCTGATATACATAAACTATACATTTATTATATATATATATATATATATATATATATATATATATATATATATATATATATATATCGTTGTCTATTTTAAGTTTAAACATCTGATGAGCTGCAATTGGCAAAATACCTTAAATCACCCCTAAACTTGGCTCAAATTATTAGTATCCTCCTCGAACTATGTCCGGTCTTAATTATCCCCTTCAACTTGGCCTTTTGAGAGTCATTACCCCCTAGACGCTGATGTGACAAAAACTGTGGGTGCACTCGCCTGCCACGTAGATTTTTACATTTTTTTTTAAAATAAAATATATTTTTACCTTTTTAAGAATATTACTTTTTAGATAAAAAATTTCGAATATAATATATAATAAAACTTGAATAGAACTACATTATTTAGGCTAAATATTTTTATTTTTTCAAAAATAATAAAGTTTTAGTTAAATCTTTTTTTTGAATTTGACTTGAAAATAAAAATTTATACAAACAAAATAAATAGTCAAGTCATCTAAAAAGTTATAAAAAATATATAGTTTGAAATTAATTATTTTGGCTACAACTTTTTTATATAACTCCAAATTACGGTGCTCTAAAAATATACTTTTTTTTTTACATATTTTACCTAAAAAAGTAAAAATACACCGTTGAAATAAATAGTCATTGCATCAAAAGAAGAAATAAAAAGAGTGTACAATTACAGTATAATGCAAGTGATTCATTTTATTTCTTACAATTGTATACTCTTTTTATTTCTTTTTTTGATGCAATGACTATTTATTTTAACTGAGTATATTTACCTTTTTAGGTCAAATATGTAAATAATAAAAAAAAAATAGAGCACCTTAATTTAGAGCTATATAAAAAATTATATCCAAAATAATTAATTTCAAACTATGTATTTTTTATAACTTTTTAGACGACTTGATTATTTATTTCAATTGTATAAATCTTTATTTTCAGATTAAATTCAAAAAAAATTAACTAAAACTTTATTATTTTTGGCAAAACAAAAATATTTAGCCTAAATAATGTAGTTCTATCCAAATTTTATTATAAATTATATTCGAAAAAATTATTTAAAAAGGTAAAAATATATTTTTTTTTCAAAAAAATGCCACATATACAGAAAAATCCACTTGGCAGGCGAGCGCACCCATACTTTTTGTCACATCAGCGTCTAGGGGGTAATGACTCTCAAAAGGCCAAGTTGAGGGGGGTTAATTAAGACTGGGCATAGTTCGGGGAGGATACTAATAATTTGAGCCAAGTTTAGGGGTGGTTTGAGGTATTTTGCCGCTGCAATTCATGTTAATTCTTCCATTTTTAGAATGCAAAAATATATTATGTTGGCATGGTGTTGGGCTATATGTTGGAAGAATCTTTCCATTTACAAATAGGACCCCAAAAGAAAAAAGGTCACCCGCTTTATGCGCTGAGATTCCTGTATCCCCTATGCTATTTCCCTTTCTCAATGTGGTCCTCTTTTCATTTATTTTCTTCTCACATTTTTTAATTATTTTCTCCCGTTAAAACAAAAGCATATACCTATGTGAATTACTATCAATTATCATAATATTAACCGTAAAAAACTAAAAGCAATAGCGAATCAGCCATGGTAGGTCTGCACAGGACACACACTCCACTCCGCCCCCCCCCCCCCGCCCCCCGACTGCCAAACCAGAAAACATATACTAGTAGTAAATAAATTGAATTTAAATACTATTAAATACTACTTCTATTTCAATTTATAGGATAATATTTGACTTGACATATAGTCTAGTAAGAAAGACTTTTAATGCATAAGCTACTATACATATACGATAATAACATAGCAAAATATACATAAAAATTATAATTTTAAATATGTCATATTATTTGTATAAGAATATCAATAAAATAAATTAAAACAAAAAAAAAACTTTTCAAATATGTAAAGCTGCAAATCATTTTAAAACAAGCAAAAGAAATAGGAAAGTGTTGCATTCAATGAAATAGATAAAGTAGAATGATGGAAGTCAAACTTTAATGAGATTGCAAGAAGTGAAATTTCGAGCATCTTTCTCCTTTTTCCCCTAAAGTTAACACACACACAAAAATACAGCAAAATATCATTGGAACAATAACAGCTAAAAAGTTACTACTACAATTAGAAGTATAGTTTTTTTACTATTGAATTGTGTGTTAGGGACGAGCATCTCTTTCATCGCAGTGTACGCTTTTGAATCATTTTACCATGTGTCTCACTTTCCAAAAGAGTATGTATTTTTTGTAATGATTAGTCATCATATTTTCCGACGAATCAAACCCATATAAATTATGAAAAGTAGGCGAGCGATTTTTCCCTAGACGATTTTTTAGTAGTAAAATGTTGAGAGATAATAAAATTCAAGTTATTAAAGCGAAACCGGATTTAATCGTCTCGATGCGAATATGGTGCGAATATCATACATCGAATGAGAAATACAAAAAAAATATTGAGAGATTAGTTTGAGCTAGAGTTATCAGACAAATCTCCCCTTTAAAACTGGAAAGAAAAAGGAAAAATGAGAACAAATTAGTGAGTAGTAGAATGCCATATATATATATAAGAGGGAATTAGACAAGCTGACTTGGCACTTTCTAAACAAGAAATCTATTTATCTTTTTTCTTCTTTTTTTGCTCTTTTCTCGTATTTTTTCTACTACTCTATTTTTTAGCCATTTGAAGAAATTAGTTTTGCTCAATTAATATGATAACTGAAAAAACTTCACCACTTAATCATATGGAAGCTGAAATGATACATCACCTTAAATATCTTCTGTAACCGATATTAAATTAATCCTTCACACCCGTTTTTGCTATTTTTTTTTGAGAATTTAATTACTTCTCATTCTATTACTCTCTCAAATGTAGCCTATAAAGAGGAGAGCACTATTTGGTGAAGCAAAATGGCTCTAAGTATAGAGACCATATACTTGTATTTTTCATCCATTTGTGCAAGTTTTTCCCACATTGGTTGGCATTGTTTTAATTTGTAGGTACAAATTACCTCTTGCCGGTAGTCTTGTATTTGAAACCAAGATTCTATCATGGAAGTTGCTTTGGTAAAAGCGGGCAGATCTAACCACTACTTTCTATTATATCCTTTCATATCAATGATGCAATATTAGTACCATACATAACATGTCGTAGTGAAGTTATTGAGAATAAGGCAGTAGAAAAGGATCTTACAATTAATTAAGATTGTTGTAGTGTCATTTTTTTTTTTTTGGTTGATAAAATTATAACTTTTCTTCTCTTTAATGACTATTCTCATTGTCTTCGTCTCAACAACTTCGTTTTTTCTTTTTCTTTTTCTTTTTTCCATTTCATGCAACAGTGCCATCTTTTGGGGGCTAATAAATGGATCGGTTGTAACGGCCCGACCGGTCGTTTTGAGCTTTTGCACTTCGCTGGCCAGTTCTCGGGTATTGCTTGCCCGTGTGGTGTATTATGACTTATGTAAATCGTTGGTGTTGGGTTTCAGGTCGATCAGAATGAATTTGGAAGAACAGTCTCAGTTGAAAGCTTAAAATTTCAAAGGTTTGACCAAGATTTGACTTGTGTGTATTTGATCTCAGATTGAAATTTTTATGGTTTGGTTAGCTCCATTAGGTGATTTGGGACTTAGGAGAGTGATCGGAATGCATTTTAAAAGTCCGTGGAAGGTTTAGGCTTGAATTGGCGAAATTGAGATTTCGGCGTTTTCCGGTTGACAGGCGAGATTTTGATATAGGGGTCAGAATGGAATTCTGAGAGTTGCAGTAGCTTCGTTGTGTCATTTGGGATGTGTGTGCAAAATTTCAAGTCATTCGCACGAGATTTGATAGGCTTTTTGATCGAAAGCATAATTTAAGAGTTCTTGGAGTTCTTAGGCTTGAATCTTATGTTAAATTGGTGTTCTGATATTATTGTAAGCGTTCCGAAGTTTTGAAAAAGTTTGAACAATGTCATGGGATGTGTTGGTACAATTGGTTTGAAGTTCCGGGAGTTCCGGGTAGGTTCCGGGATGTTTTAGGCCGAAAATCATAGCTGTAGCAGGTCCAGAAGGGTTGCAGGCCTCGGAACCCACCCGTGCGGTCTGCACAAAAAGAAGTGTGGCCGCAGTATGTGCTGTGCAGACCGCACAAAATGAAGTGTCGCCACGATATGTGCTGTGCGGTCCGCACAAAATGCAGTGCGGCCGCGGTGGGGGACATTTCACTAGTCCTACTTCGGAAGCTCATAACTTTTGATCTACAAGGAGTTTTGAGATAATTCAAAAATGAAAGTTGTATCTCTTCATGTATAGTTTCTGGAAAGGTCAAGATACCGCAATTTGGACATATGTAGTGAATGTTATGGTCAAAATACTAAAGTCTGTCACTGTAGAGGAAAGCCTGCGTAGCCGCGGTCGTTTTTGTGTGGACCACACTGGTTTTGTGTGGACCGCGGTCGATTTTGTGCGGTTCGTGGAGGTGAAAATCTGTGGGTACTCTATAAATACGAGGTTTTGGATTTTATTTGATATTTTGACCTAGAGAGCTCGGTTTTTGGCGATTTTTCGAAGGTTTTTCAAGAAATTCATCGGGGTAAGTGATTCTAACTCAAATTTGGCTAGAGTACATGAATCCATCATTGAATTCATCATTTTATTTGTGATTTGGGATGGAATTTAGGAAGAAAATTTTGAAATCTTTCAAAAATGTAAAATGATGAATTGAAGGACCAAATGGTATTGGAATTGGATAATTTTCGTATGGTTAGACTCGTGAGGATATAAGGATTCTAGTTTTGTGAATTTTGTCAAATTTCGAGATGTGGGATCGAGGGTCGGGTTTGACCAATTTCTGGAATTTTGTGGTAATTCGATTGTTTTCGCTTGGGCGTTGTTCCCTTAGCATATTGTGACGTATTCGTTCTGATTTTGGATAGATTCGACACGCATGGGGGCCAATTCGAGGGGCAAAGGCATCACGAGCTAGATAATTAGTCGGTTCGAGGTGAGTAATGATTGTAAATGATGCTCTGAGGGTTTGAAACCCCGGATTGCACATCGTAGTGCTATATTGAGGTGAGGAACACGCTTGTTGACGAGCGTGGGGTCGTACACTATTGGGGATTGTGACTTGGTCCGTCCCGATTGATGATTTTACCGCATATTTGACTGAAACTTATTTGTTATTATCATGATTTGGGATGACTGCCATATTTGGGCTTCGTGCCAACTATTTGAACCCTTTAGGAATTTTTATTACTATTTCCTCACTACTTTGACTTATTAATTGAACTCACTCATGTTATTTTCTACTATTTTACCACTCAGCCATTTTACTCCGTTTTGAGACCTAAATGATATTCTAAATGATGTTTTGGGCTGAGAAATACTGTTTTACTTATGCCCGAAGGGCTTGTGAGTATTTTTGACTGAGTAAGGCCGAGGGCCTAGTTGTTAGGAAACGCTGATACTGATTGAGGCCCAGGGCCTAAGATATGTATGCCACAAGGTAGCTTGTTGATATTGTTTATGAGGCCGAGGGCCTGAGATATATACGCCACGAGGTGGCTTGACTGATATGAGGCCGAGGGCCTAGATTTGATGCCACGAGATGGCTTGATATTGCGCTTAGGTCGTAAGGGGCCCCTCCCGGAGTTTATACACTCCCAGTGAGCGCGGGTACCCATTGTGATGTGAGATATAGCCCGAGGGGCTGATATTGTTCTATGTGATAGCCCAGGGGCTGGTATTGTTCTATGTGATTGCCCGAGGAGCTAGTACCATTGTATGTGATTGCCCGAGGGGCTGGTATTGTTCTGAGATATTGCCCGAGGGGCAGAGTTGTTGACATTGAGCCCGAGGGGCGAACCTTTATGTGTTTATCTTTCATATTTACTTGTCATTTACATGTTAAACTATGTTATTTGTGCTCGAGGGGCGGATTTCTGTGCTTATCTGCACTAACTGTTTTGCATTCATTTGCGTACTGTTGAAAAAGCCATTTTCAAATAAGTTTAAACTGAGCTAAGATATTTAAAGAGATTTTACAGCTTCACTGCTTTCTTACTGGTTTTTGGAACTACTTCTATACAGCATCTTGATGTGCTTTACGTGATTTCTTGCCTTTAGTCTTTATTTACATTTGTTACTCACTGAGTTGGAGTACTCACTTTACTCTCTGCACCTTGTGTGCAGATTCAGGTATTTATACACCCGGTAGCGGGTTTTGGTTGATCTGAGGCAGAGTCATCGGAGTTTAGCAAGGTAGCTGCTGGCGTTCATAGCACTGTTTTTCTCTCTCTTCATTTCATTGTTCTGTATTTGTACACTTCAGACTTTCAGTTGTATTTATACCCTAGTAGATGCTCGTGACTTGTGACACCCCAGTTAGGGCTGTGTTGGGTTGTGCTTCCGCACTTTATTGATATTATCCGCTACTTAGTATTGCTATATCATATTTTAGACTGCTTTTATGATATTTAACTGTTTAAAAAGTGAATTGAGTTTAATTGGCTGGCCTTGTCCTCACGAGAGGCGTCATCACTACCGGGTTCGGGTTTAGGGTCGCGACAAGTTGGTATCAGAGCCTAGGTTACATAGGTCTCACGAGTCATGAGCAGGTTTAGTAGAGTCTCACGGATCGATACGGAGACGTCTGTATTTATCCTCGAGAGGTTGCAGAACCTTTAGGAAAACTTTACATTCTTGAATTCTTATCGTGCGTCCTTTGATTCAGCTTGAAATGTAACTCTTTCAATTCCATCCACTCGTTTGTGTGCGCGCATGAGCGCTCAGTATCAGGTGTGCATCGATGGTTTGTGATTCCCCGATCAAGGGGCGAGACGTGATCTCTGTGAGTTGATGTTGGGCCAGTCTGGAGGACTTGAGGCCGGATCTTTGCCTATAGCTTGAGCACTGAGGTGCTGATTGTGTGAACAAGTGTTTTCGAACTGATATGTTCGGTAGTGTCCCTATTAGTAGAAGTGACGACTGCATAACTATTTTATGAGTATGTTAGTACTATGAGATGTATCCATATGATTTGGAAGCGACGAGAAGGATCTGCTGGAGCATAGAAGAACTATTAGGTGCTTGATTTTCATTTTTAATTTGAGGTATAGACCCGAGTTATGGGTGTGCGAAGAGTCTTTTCATGTGTCCTAGTTGGGAGTGAAGTAAATTTCATGTTGCGGTATGAGTTCAGACTCAGGAAGGCTAAGTGGCTGCGTAATGTTTGTGACGGTGGATGGTATACAGAAATGTTAGGTGAAGACAAGGCAGGTGGGTTATCTCCTGCGAAGTGTTCCGAGGTTGTGTGATCCTTATGTGTCTTTTAGAAGGTTTCATTTACAAATGAAATATAAGTGTTGAAATTTGAATTTTGAGTCGCTTAAGAGAGTGGGCTTGACTGTTGCAAGGATGAATGCGAGATTTGTTGAAGATTTAAAGTACTAGATGGTCTGTGTTTTCACAAGATTACAAAGGGATTTGAGTTTAATCTCACTATGGTATTATGGCATCAAGAGAGTATATGCGTTATGAGTTATTGGGTGTGTGATGATCTATGGCTTCGAGCCAAGTGGGGGAGTCTGTTGTTGATTATTTGATTGCACGGTTATGTGCTATGTTGATTCCAGTTTGAGGTGTGCTGGTGAATCAGTTATGGCTTGCAGAAATTGAGATCGAGGATGGCTCGAGTACAGGATTTTTTTTAACAAAGGTTATAAGATGCTTCACAGGCTTGTGAGAATCAAGGAATGTCTTGAGTTGTTGTTGGTAAAGGATGCTCGATGCATAGAGCGGGAAGTTGCTTGGTTGTAATGGAATAATGTCACATTCTACGGTGTTATAGTGCCAACGAGGCACGGGTTGTTCGGTTCGCTTGATCAGGCTAATTGTAGTTTGAATAGAGTGAATGACTCTCGAGAATGGTTCCAATGCGTTCAAGATTCTACATGTAACAATAGGGTATTTTAAAGTCGTATATGTGGTTAAGAACTGAGTTTTCATTTGGAAGATGTCAAGACTTGTGGTACTTTCTACATTAACTATGGGATTCTATATATCAGTATCAGGAAGGTAAAGGTAACGGATTTAGATTCGCAGGAAATTTTCTCAGAGTAAAGTATTTTATTTGTGGTGCTTTTGGGAATATTTGAGAGAGTACTCAGTGGCTTGTGAGCCTTAGAGAGTGTAGTTTTATGCTTGGGTCTCGTGTGGTAAGTTTGGGTTGAGGAATTATGGTGTTACGGCAAGAGGGGATATCAAGTTGAAGATAAATCAGAAGAAAACTCGGATAGATGGGATAGCTGGGTAGTAGGCCGGATCGGTATGGTAAGGATATGATTAGTTCCTTGGGTGTGTACGGGGTAATGAATTCCTACAGGTATTTCGCGCTAATGCTCTTAGGTTTTGATGGCTTGCGTAGCTTGGGCGAGTTAGAAGGATTCAGTCTTGGCCGGTCTGGCTTGTGCAAGGGGAACTCGGAGAGTTCTTGATGGTTTCTACTTCGATTGGAGATGTATATTTTCTATGGGCATGAGGAGCATGGGATGCATAGTGATTTTCTTCTAGATGGGATCAATGGAAAGTTCTTGACTAGTTGAGTACGTAGATGTTTGTGGCTCGGAAGGGAGATGAAGTTCTCATGTTATCCTATTATGGTATGGTATATGCGGTATGTTGTGGAGGATTGAGATTTGCGTGTGTAAGGTTATGGTTCAGTTTTGAACGGAAAGTCATAAAATTCTTAGGCAGCACGGGCAGTTTCAGATGATTAGAGAAATGAACTTCAGATGATTAGGGGGATGATCTCCAGGTGATTAAGGAAATGGTATTGCTAAATGGGAGTGATTTGACGAGGGTATATGTTTCAGAAAAGGCAATGTGATTAAGTTTATGGTACTTCGGTAGAATTGCAGTGCTTTCTTGTTAGATCGACTGCCGATATTCGAGTTTGCTTGGTGACACAGGGGAATTTTAGAATATCTTTCGTGGAATGATTGGGTATTCGAGGTGCGATATGCATTCGGACGGTGGAATTGGGATCAGGTGTGTTGAGTCATGTTACATATGGACTTAGAGTCAGGGAAGTTCTCATATTTAGGCTATATTGTAATTGTGAGTCGTGTGTATCTGCACTATTTAGTGATTATTGGGGGTTTGGTGACCCGAGCGGATCTTTCGTTGCTTGGTATGTTAGATTTTGAATGTGATATTGGGTTCAGACTGGTTGTCTCTGTGTTGTGTCATTTTGGACTATTGCACTAAGGCGACGCTGTTGGCTATGCCAGAAATGCCATGGATTGAGTGGCGAGGTTCGACGGATTATGTCCTATTGAAGTGGTTTTATATTTTGAAGGCCCAGCGGGCGGCTGGGAAGAATTGTTTTTCATATGTGGGCTTTCGTGATAAATGTCAGTGCACAAGCTCCTACCATTGATTCAGTTCCGATGGTGATAGACTTTTTGGATATGTTTCTTGTGGCCGGGGCATATCGTCGGGCAGGGTTGTTGATTTTGGTATTGATATAATGTCGGGCACCGTATCGTATGGCACCGGCAGAGTTAGAGGAGTTGAAGGAACAACCTCAGGATTTCCTTGATGAGGAGTTCATTGGCAGGCCAATGTAGATGCGTGTTCTAACTTGACTCGGTTTGGGTGGCTCCGAATTGTATTGTTGAGAGAGGTGTTGTGATTTGTCGGTTATAGGCACCTAGGGTGCGGTTCTATTGGGGTTTCATAGTGGAAGTAGAGCGGGAAGAGAAATTGGGTGTTACTCGGTGAATGGTGTATGGTTTATGTCCTTTCGGGTTTGTGTGGTGTAGGTTATTTGCTCTACTGTGGGTATGATGACTTGCTTTGTTTCCAGATATCAAATTGTGTGTGGTTGTCGATTTCGAGCATAGTGACTTGAGGTGGTTCATGTAGAGCAGTGTTGGATAGGATCGCGCACTGCAGCGAAGTTATGTGAAGGTATGACCTTGCGGGTTAGATTCGTGTGTTCTATTCCTACGATGCAAGATGGGTTCTCTGCCTTGTGTTGTGGTGGTACTGGTGAGCTTGAGGTACAACTCTTTCATTTGAGTCATTTTCATGATTTGAGCATTTTCGGACCATTGCTTATTGGTGCGCGTATTATGCAAGTTATGGCTTAGGCCTATATTGTTGTGTCATGTCACCAGAGTGATGTCTTGGATTAGAGGAGATCGTTGGGAGCATTAATGAATACGAACGGATTCGATTTCAGCATATTGGAAAGATAATATCGAGGTTCGGCTCGGAGATTTGCTATGGTATTTGCCAAAGGAGAAGTGGCTTCATGAATGGTTGATCTGAGAGATGGTTATGGTTTATTGCATGTTTCATTTATCGTTGGCAGTATATGAAAGTGTTGGAATGAGACTTTAGTTGATAGGAGGTTTTCTACCGGTATTCGGTTGTCGTGGGCAGCTGCTGTGAATAGAAGTTATCGCTACGAGCGTTTGAGTTAGGTGGTTTATCATGTAATTGCACCTGAGGTTGCGGGTATGGGTTATTACAGCTGGTTCGGGCTTATTCTGAATATAGATGTGAGATTCTAATCGTATTGAGGATTTTAGAAGTGGAAATGTGGTTCTATAGTTTATGGGCTAGATTGGGTTGTGAAATTTCAGTTACAATGTGTTATCAGACCTATATAAGATAGGGTGATGTGGGATCACCCTCGGGTATATGCATGGTAAGGTTATTCAGCGATTGATTGGCTTTTGGAACAACTCTAAGCACGTTTGAGGACGAATGTATGTTTAAGTGGGGGAGGATGTAACGGCCCGACCGGTCGTTTTGAGCTTTTGCACTTCGCTCGCCAGTTCTCGGGCATGACTTGCCCGGTGCGGTGTATTATGACTTACATAAATCGTTGGTGTTGGGTTTCAGGTCAATCAGAATGAATTTGGAAGAACAGTCTCAGTTAAAAGCTTAAAATTTCAAAGGTTTGACCAAGATTTTCCTTGTGTGTATTTGATATCAGATTGGAATTTTTATAGTTTGGTTAGCTCCGTTAGGTGATTTGGGACTTAAGAGCGTTATCAGAATGCATTTTGGAAGTCCGTGGAAGGTTTAGGCTTGAATTGGCGAAATTGAGATTTCGGCGTTTTCCGGTTGATAGGCGAGATTTTGATATAGGGGTCGGAATAGAATTCTGAGAGTTGCAGTAGCTTCGTTGTGTCATTTGGGATGTGTGTGCAAAATTTCAGGTCATTCGCACGAGATTTGATAGGCTTTTTTATCGAAAGCATAATTTAAGAGTTCTTGGAGTTCTTAGGCTTGAATCCTATGTTAAATTGGTGATTTGATATTGTTGTGAGCGTTCCAAAGTTTGAACAAGTTTGAACAATGTTATGGGATGTGGCGATACAATTGGTTTGAAGTTCCGGGAGTTCCGGGTAGGTTCTGAGATGTTTTAGGCCGAAAATCATAGATGTAGCAGGTCTAGAAGGGTTGCAGTCCTCGGAACCCACTCGTGCGGTCCGCACAAAAAGAAGTGCGGCCGCGGTATGTGCTGTGCGAACCGCACAAAATGAAGTGCGGCTGCGGTAGGTGCTGTGCGGACCGCACAAAATGTAGTGCGGCCGCGGTGGGGGACATTTCACTAGTCCTACTTCGGAAGCTCATATCTTTTGATCTACAAGATATTATAAGATGATTGAAAAACGAAAGTTGTAGTACTCTGTGTTTAGTTTCCTGAAAGGTCAAGATATTGCAATTTGGATATCTGTAGCAAAAGTTATGGCCAAAACACTAAAGCATGTCACTATAGAGGAAAGCCTGTGCAGTCGCGGTCATTTTTATGCGGACCGCGGTCAATTTTGTGCGGTCCGCGGAGGTGGAAATCTGTGGGGTACTTTATAAATACGAGGTTTTGGGTTTTATTTGATATTTTGACCTAGAGAGCTCGAATTTTGGCGATTTTTCGAAGGTTTTTCAAGAAATTCATCGGGGTAAGTGATTCTAACTTAGATTTGGCTAGAGTACATGAATCCATAATTGAATTCATCATTTAATTCGTGATTTTGGATGGAATTTGGTAAGAAAATTGTGAAATCTTGCAAAAATGTAAAATGATGAATTGAAGGACCAAGTGGTATCGGAATTGGATAATTTTTGTATGGTTAGACTCGTGAGGGTATAAGGATTTTAGTTCTATAAATTTATTCAAATTCCGAGATGTGGGCCGAGGGGTCGGGTTTGACCAATTTTTGGAATTTTGTGGTAATTCGATTGTTTTTGCTTGGGGCTTTGTTCCTTTAGCATATTGTGACGTATTCATTCTGATTTTGGATAGATTCGACGCGCATGGAGGCCAATTTGATTGGCAAAGGCGTCGTGAGCTAGAGAATTGGTCGGTTCGAGGTGAGTAATGATTGTAAATGATGCTCTATGGGTTTGAAACCCCGGATTGCACCTCGTAGTGCTATATTGAGGTGAGGCACATGCTTGTTGACGAGCGTGGGGTTGTGCACAATTGGGGATTGTGACTTGGTCTGTACCGATTGATGATTTTACCACGTATTTGACTGAAACTTATTTGTTATCATCATGATTTGGGTTGATTGCCATATTTGGGCTTTGTGCCAACTATTTGAACCCTTCGAAGATTTTTACTATTATTTCCTCACTGCTTTGACTTATTAATTGAACTCAGTCATGTTATTTTTCACTGTTTTACCACTCAGCCATTTTTACTCCGTTTTGAGACTTAAATGATATTCTAAATGATGTTTTGGACTGAGAAATACTGTTTTACTTATGCCCGAGGGGCTTGTGAGTATTTTTGACTGAGTAAGGCCGAGGGCCTAGTTGTGAGGAAACAATGATACTGATTAAGGTAGAGGGCCTGAGATATGTATGCCACGAGGTGGCTTGTTGATATTGTTTATGAGGCCGAGGGCCTGAGATATATACGCCACGAGGTGGCTTGACTGATATGATGCCGAGGGCCTAGATTTGATGCCACGAGATAGCTTGATATTGCGCTTGGGCTGTAAGGGGCCCCTCCCAGAGTCTGTACACCCCCAGTGAGCACAGGTACCTATTGTGATGTGAGATATAGCCCGAGGGTCTGATATTGTTCTATGTGATAGCCTGAGGGGCTGATATAGTTCTATGTGATAGCCCGAGGGGCTGGTATTGTTCTATGTGATTGCCCGAGGGGCTGGTACCATTCTATGTGATTGCCCAAGGGGCTGGTATTGTTCTGAGATACTGCCCGAGGGGCAGAGTTATTGATATTGAGCCCGAGGGGAAAACCTTTATGTGTTTATCTTTCATATTTACCTATCATTTACATGTTAAACTATGTTATTTGTGCCCGAGGGGCGGATTTCTATGCTTATCTGCATTAACTGTTTTGCATTCATTTGCGTACTGTTGAAAAAGCCATTTTCAAAGAAGTTTAAATTGAGCTAAGATGTTTAAAGAGATTTTACAACTTCACTGCTTTCTTACTGGTTTTTTGAACTGCTTCTATACAGCATCTTGATGTTCTTTACGTGATTTCTTGCCTTCAGTCTTTATTTATATTTGTTACTCACTGAATTGGAGTACTCACTGTACTCCCTGCACCTTGTGTGCAGATTCAGGTATTTATACACCCGGCAACGGGTTTTGGTTGATCTGAGGCAGAGTCATCGGAGTTTAGCAAGGTAGTTGCCGGCGTTCGCAGAACTGCTTTTCTCTCTCTTCATTTCATTAGTCTGTATTTGTACACTTTAGACTTTCAGTTGTATTTATACCCTAGTAGATACTCGTGACTTGTGACACCCCGGTTAAGGCTGTGTTGGGTTGTGCTTCCGCACTTTATTGACATTATCCGCTACTTAGTATTGCTATATCATGTTTAAACTGCTTTTATGATATTTAATTGTTTAAAAAGTGAATTGGGTTTAATTGGCTGGCCTTATTTTCAGGAGAGGTGCCATCACAACCGGGTTCGGGTTTAGGGTCGTGACATCGGCATACAAATAGAGTAAGCTGTTAAGATGGTAAGGTTCTAAGTTGTGATGGTGTATCACTATTTGCAATTCTTTTGAGAGGTATTAATTATCTGCGTGTATGAAGGTTTTTTTGATTTACTTAACATGAAAATTTAAGTGTCTATTACATAAGAAAAGATACATCAAAGTGACGAGACCAATGTGCATAGGATTTTTCTACTTCGTGAGAATATTTTTACTAAAAATCAGTAATCTTGCCTATAACAATTCCTCCGTGAGAATTAAACTGAGACAAACAAGATTACAGATTTGAAATAAGAGTTTTACAAAAAATTATTCTCACTCTACAATTTTATTCATTGGTTATTATATATTAATTTTGCTCCGTGAGAATTACAAAATTAATATAAGAATAACTTAAATAAAATATATAGAAGTGGTAATAATGATTAGTTAGAAACCATTATTTCAGCACATTATGAATTATACAATGAAAATTTCAAGCCAAGGATGTATTAAAACTAAAGGTGTTTAACGGGCCGGGTTGACCCGTAACCGAACCGGCCCAGACTGGTTAAAATCGGAACCGGACCGGCCCGGTACATAGGGGGCCGGGTGGGGCTGGGTAGGAGGGGTAGAGGGGGTTGGTCCGTTTAAATTTTGGTAACGGTTAACCGGACCGGTCAAACCCGGTCCACGTGAACAGTACCGTGTACCGGTTAAACCGGCCCGGCCCGGCCCGCTACAACTTTTTTTTTTGTTTTTTTTTTTAAATATTTTGAATTAAGTGGGGCCCACTAACCATTGGAAACGGTAAGACCTGGCAGGGGTCTGTTGCCCAACGGGTTAATTGCATTAATAGCCTCTTTTTTCTTTAAAATTTAACCTTTTTTCAATTTACAAAATTAATCTTCTCTAAAACTATAAATACACCCCCTCTTCTTCATTTCTTCACTCAACTCTCATTTCTCAATCTCAATTTCTCTCATTCTCCAATTTTCAAGATTTCAAGTCTCAATCTCAAATTCTCAAATCTCAATTCTCAAATCTCAATTCAATTTAAATCATGCCTCGTACTTCTAGAGTGCGCTCATATGTTTGGCAACACTTTGAGGTGGTAGAAGAAAATGAAGAAGGTCAGAAAGTAAAGTGCAAGAACTGTGGTCAAGTCTTAAATTTTCGTTCAGAGTCTGGCACAGGCAGTTTAAGGAGGCATATCAAGTATTGTCTTGAGCGTCCTCCGGAAATTCGTATTTAAGATTTTAAGACAATTTGTGTTATTTTAAAATTATTAGACGTATTTATGCTTAATGTTTTAGTTTGTTAGATTAATTTGAAGTATTGTTAATTTATTATGCATGAAAATTTAGTTTTACTATTTTTTGTTAATTTACTTTTTAAATGCAAACTTTAATTTTGAATTTTGAAATAAATGTAGCACTTGCAATTTATATTAATACTTTTGTATTAATATAACTTGTAATCTTTAAATTAATACAAAGTATTAATATAACTTACAATAGTTATACAAAATACAAAAAAATAAAAAATACACTAAACCCGGCCCGGCCTGCCCCCCTCAACCCGTAACCCGTACGGTTCAATTTTTACCCGGATGAACCCGAACCCGTTAAACCCGTTAAGCCCCAACCCATAACCGGCCCGGACCGTAACCAAAAATAGCAACCCGGCCCACCCGTTTAACACCCTTAATTAAAACTGAAACAATATTATAAAAATATATACCAAGCTTCATCAACTATCCCAACAAAAGAGATTACTCCATTATGGAGTATTTAAATCTCACAACAAAAAGGAATTCTAGAATATTTCCAATACTCTTAGAAAATTCAAAAACTAATAAGAATAAAATAAAATAGTTAAAGAAAGAAGTTATGACCAAAGTTTAGATAAAAGTAGTTCTCCCCCTCCTTTCCGATGCTAATATTGCATTCTATTTATAGCCAAATCTTGCAAGCATTAAATGATTAGATGTGTCCAAGGAATGAGCTTGGATGTGTCCGAGGAGTGAGCTTGGATGTGTCCGAGGAGTGACCTTGGATACGTCTGAAGAGTGAGCTTGGACACGTCTGAAGAGTGAGCTTGGACACGTTTGAAGAGTGAGCTTGGATGTGTCCGAGGAGTGAGCTTGGATGTGTCTAAGCTTCAATTATAGGCTTCCATTTCCCATTTCAGTTCTTGTGCTTGCCATAGCAGACTTTCATCGAGCATTTGTCTTTTCCTTCTGTTATTTATAATCTTTTTTTTCCTGCAAAAATAGTTAGAAAGAGGCAAAATACGAAATATAATTTAAGTATATTATTTAAAGTAGAATATTAATAATATATAATAAGTAAATATTTTATATTCATCAAATTCCCCCATGCTTGAATCATTGCTCGTCCTCGAGGAGAATAACTTTATTAGTAATTATTGTTTCTTATAAAGTAGAAAATTGAGAAAATAAAAATTTACATAAAATCAATGCCAATAACTTTTTCAAGTTCACCAAATCTTTACCTTGTTTCTACTTCTGCTTTTATTTAGCAAAAGAAATTTTGCATCTCGTATTCATGATGAACCTGTTGAGATTGATAACTTTATGATCACAACTCTTGAGTTTCTCAAAATTTTTCATAAGCTTGCCCTGCATGTCAGTCTCCACTAATATACGATCAACATTGATTTCTAAAATCTTCTTAGGACTTTTTTTGGTTTTGTAATATTTGGCTTAATGCTGGTAAGGGTAAAGGATATATTTATAGTGACTTGATCTTTCCAACTTTATCATAAGAGTTAATTGTTTTGTCAACCACGAATTTATTTCGCAAGAATATATACATTTTTTTGTATTTTTTTATGGGACATTTATTTGTACATGAAACACAGTTTTCAGAATGCTCATTTTTTTAATCTTTGTTTTTGATAATTCTCCATCTCTTGCTTTGATAACCATTTCTTCTCAATTATAGATAGCTTGGAATGTGATGACCCAAGTTTTAAAACAAAATTCTGTATTCTGAGGCCTTAAAAACCTCTTTTAGCATCACCTCGATTTGTGTGCGCAGTCCGGGCGCATAGCCGGAAAGCCTAGATGTGAAAATCTGTGATAATTGATAAATTTTGACTGTAAAATGAGTTAATTTGACTTCGGTCAATATTTTGGGTAAACAGACCCGGACCCATGATTTGACGGTCCCGAAGGGTCCGTAGGAAAATATGGGACTTGGGCGTATGCCCGGAATCGAATTCCGAGGTCCCAAGCCCGAGAAATGAATTTTTGAAAGAAATTATTTTCTGAAATTGTTTATAAGGTTTGGAAATGAATTTTGATTAGAACATGTTGGTATCGGGACCGTATTTTGGTTCCGGCGCCCGGTACAGGTCTTATATATGATTTAAGATAAATCTGTGAAGTATGGTAAGAAACGAAATCCATTTGACATGATTCGTACCTTAAATGCAAATTTGATGTTTAAAGAAGTTTTGAGAAATTTCATTGATCTTGAGGTTTAATTCGATATTCATGATGTTATTTTGGTGATTTGAGTACACGAATAAGTTCGTAGGATGTTTCTGAGGTTGTGTGTATATTTGGTTTGCAGCCCCGAGGGCTCGGGTAAGTTTTGGATAGGTCACGGGGTGCATTTTTAACTTAGAAAATTGCAGGTTTTCAGCTGTGCATAGCAGGCGTGCAGGCTTCGCATTTCCGAAGCCTGGCTCGCAAATGCGATGTCGCAAATGCGAGCTGCTTGTCGCAATTGCGATGAAAACCCAAGCCATCTCCCTCTCTCAAATGCGAGATTACCATCGCAATTGCGAAGTTTTCCATTTGGCCGGTGATCGCAAATGCGATGTTGTGGTCGCAATTCCCAAGTTGCAAATGCGACAGGTTGATCGCAAATGCGAAAGTCCAGTTTTCCCTGAAGGGTTTGCAAATGCGAGCCCTGCTTCGCAATTGTGAACCCCTGTTCGCATTTCCCATACCTGCGACCTGCAACTTTATACTTAGACGATTTTAAACCCATTTTTCACATCTTTTCAAAACACAAACTCCTTTGGGCGATTTTCCAAGAACAACTCTTCTTCCAAATCGATTGTAAGTTAATTTTAACTCATTTCCTTCAATCATTAACATCTTTTAACATGATTTCAACTTAAAATCAAAGATTTTCATGGGGGAAATTGGGAGTTTTCCACGACCCTGGTTCGCCTTCCGTGAACCATCGTGAGGGAACCTAGTCTCTACGACTAGGTAAGCCTAAATTTGCGGAAGATAACCAAACTTGCAGAAGTAAAACAATTTAAAAATGGAATAAAGCAATAACAGTGTGTAAATGTGCCGCTCGGCATATTCCATGTTTAACTCTCAACACCAAACATAAATCCAACGCCCGGAAACCCATGAATCACAAGCTACGAAAGAAATACTACATAGCTCTAACTCCGGAATTTCTAATAAAGAACAGAAAAGTGCAGAAGGGCTAAATACTAAAGGCAGGAATAGAAAGGGACTCTTTGGTCTGCGGACGCAGTCGCCTCTCTCAACGATAGTAGGCCTGATCTGCAGTACCTGGGTCTACACATGAAAAACATGCGCAGAAGAGGCATGAGTACACCACAACGGTACTCAGTAAGTGCCAAGCCTAACCTCGGTTGGGTAGTGATGAGGAAGGTTAGGGCCCTACTGAGGTCAAATAAGATATAAAGATTAACAGTATAGAACAGAACAATATAAATGAGTACAGTAGTAAAATAACACAGGGTGAACAGAACAGCAACAACTATACAGAACAAGGTAAACATGGAAAGGAAATACAGCTCAGCACCGATAGTAACAATCGGGGATCTCCCAGGACACCGTCTTGTAGTCCCATCTTTACATATCCAGTGGATCTCCCGGGATACCGTCCCGTAGTCCATCATATATATATCCGAAGGATCTCCCGGGATATCGTCCCGTAGTCCAACTCACAGTGCGGGGATCTACCGGAATCCCATTCCATAGTCCCAAATGTAAATACCCAGTACTGGGGGAATCTACCGGGTGCTTTCCCGTAGTTCCATATTACTGTGCAGGGAGATCTACTGGGAATCTAACTCGTAGTCCCAAAGTAAACAGACAAGGGGTGGGGGAGATACCGGAATCCCACATCCGTAGTCCCAAAATAAATACACAGCAACAGCAGGAAGATATACAGAAATGGCAAGATTTCATATTAAGGCAACAAGTGATTCTAGATTAGCATGCTGCACAGAATCCAAGTAAGGCAAGTTAAATCAAATAAAGCAAATTAAGTCACTTAGACATGCTTTCCTAAGCTAACAACAGGCTCAATAGTGCAAGAAGTAGAAAAAGGAAAAGAAACATACTAGTAATTATTTAAGAAAAATAACGGATTTCCAATAATTAGCTCAAGTACGCACTCGTCACCTCACGTACAAGGCGTTTCAATTACCAAGTATACAAATCCTAAGGGGATGGTCCCACACACAAGGTTAGACAAGCCACCTACCTCGAACCGGCTCAAAATCAACTTGAAACCACACTTTTGCCACGAGTATCCGACTCCAAATGGCCCAAATCTATTCAATTCAATTGCATATTGTAAATAACACGTCAAGTAACTGATTCTACAATTAAATTCTAAACTAATATGCGAAATATATAAAATGACCAAAACGCCCCTCAGGCCAACGTCTCGGAATCGGGTGAAATTTATATTTTCAAAAACCTCGTACTCTCACGGGTCTATACATAACAAGAACACTAAAATTGGAGTCCAAATGACCCCTCAAATCCTCAATCAAAGGTCTCTTAAACTCAAGCCCTAATTACCCCTTTTTCCCAAATTTCTCACCATTAATTAGGTCTTTAATCTCATAAAAATGAGTTATGAAGTCAAGGACATTACCTCTAATCGATTTCCCTTTGTTTCCTCAAAAATCCCTCTCAAAAGCTCCAAACCCGGATGAAAATGGTGAAAGAATAGCCAAATTTCTCAAAGGAAATTATTTATATGTTCTGCCCAGCGATTTCCGCACTTGCGGCCCTGGGATTGCATCTGCGGTCCCGCTTCTGCGGAACAAGTGTTGCATCTGCAACTTTCATTAAATGGCCAATTTTTTGCACCTGCAGTCTTCCACTCGCAAATGCGGTTCCGCTTCTGCGGAATATCCACCGCATATGTGGAACCTGCTGAACAAACCAAAATCCGCTTCTGCGGTCTCCTTAGTCGTATCTATGGTCCCCAAGCCGCAGATGCGAAAATACGAGAAGCAGTAATGCTACAACTGCTGCAACACTTCTTCAACCTTCCCGTCAACCATCTGAAATCATCCCGAGGCCCCGGGACCTCAACCAAAAGCGCCAACATCACCTAATACCTTATTCAAACTTGCACCAATCCTTAAAACACCTAAAACAACATCAGGAACTCGAATTAATCAAGGATTTAAGCCTAAGTACTCCAATTTCCTCCAAATATGCTTTCGATCAAAAACCTAACCAAAACACATCCAAATGGCCTGAAACTTTACACACACATCTCAAATGATATTATAGAACTACTGCAACTTCCGGAATTCCATTCCAACACTCAGATTAAAATCTCACTATCGAACCGGAAACTTCAAAAATTCAACCTTCGGCATTTCAATCCTAAATGAGCTACGGACCTCCAAAACACTATACGAACATGCTCCCAACCCCAAAATCACCCATCGGAACTATCGGATTTCCATTCCGAGGCCGTCTTCACACTATTCTGACTATGGTCAATTTTCCAACACTTAAGCTCTCATTCATTGACTAAGTGTCCCAAAACTCTCCGAAACTAACAACCGAACATCCCGACGAATCAAATTAGCAGAATTAAACTTGGGGAAAGCAGTTAATAGGGGATCGAGGCGTTAATTCTTAAGACGATCGGACAGGTTGTCACATCCTCCTACACTAAAACATTCGTTCGTCCTCGAACGAGCATAGAGATATACCTGAAGTAGTGAAGAGATGAGGGTAACGGCTACGCATATCCTGCTCGATCTCCCACGTTGCCTCCTCAACCGGCTGGCCCCGCCACTAAACCTTTGCCGAAGCAATGTTCTTTGACCCCAGCTTTCTAATCTGCCTGTCCAATATTTCCACTGGCTCCTCAGCATAAGATAGATCCTTGTCCAACTGGACTGAAATAAAATCCAACACGTGCGACGGGTCACCATGATACCTCCGAAGCATCGAAACATGAAATACCGTATGAACTCCTGCCAAGCTGGGAGGTAAGGCCAGCTCATAAGCAACCTCCTCAATGCGCCTCAATATCTCAAAAGGGCCAATATACCTCGGACTCAACTTCCCTTTCTTCCCGAACCTTATAACGCCCTTCATAGGTGAGAACCGAAGCAGAACCCGCTCTCCAACCATATAGGAAACATCGTGAACCTTTCGGTCCGCGTAACTCTTCTGTCTGGATTGGGCTGTACGGAGTCTATCCTGAATTACCTTAACTTTCTCCAAAGCATCCTGAACCAAGTCTGTGCCCAATAGTCTGGCCTCACCCGGCTCAAACCAACCTACTAGAGATCTACACCGCCTACCATATAAATTCTCATACGGTGCCATCTGAATGCTGGACTGATAGCTGTTGTTGTAAGAAAACTCCGCTAATGGCAAGAACTGATCCCAAGACCCTCCAAACTCAATCACACACGCACGGAGCATATCCTCAAGAATTTGAATAGTGCGCTCGGACTGTCCGTTCGTCTGAGGGTGAAATGTTGTACTCAACTCTACCCGAGTACCTAACTCATGTTGAATAGCTCTCCAGAACCGTGATGTGAACTGGGTACCTCTATCTGATATGATGGAAACCGGAATACCATGTAGATGAACAATCTCCCAGATATAAATCTTTGCCAACCGCTCTGAAGAATAAGTAGTACACACAGGAATGAAATGAGCGGAGTTGGTCAGCCGATCCACAATTACCCAAATAGCATCAAACTTCTTCAAAGTCTGTGGGAGCCCAACTACAAAGTCCATGGTGATCCGCTCCCACTTCCACTCCGGAATCTCTATCTGCTGAAGCAACTCACCCGGTCTCTGGTGCTCATACTTCATCTACTGACAGTTGAGACACCAAGCTACGAATCCAACTATATCTTTCTTCATCCGCCTCCACCAATAGTGTTGCCTCAAATCCTAATACATCTTCGCAGCACCCGAATGAATGGAATGCCGCGAGCTATGTGCCTCCTCCAGAATCAACTCCCGAAGCCCCTCAATATTGGGTACACAAATCCGACCCTGCATCCTCAATACCTCATCATCACCAATAGTCACATCCCTAGTAACACCGTGCTGAACATTGTCCTTGAGGACAAGCTAATGAGGGTCATCATACTGCCGCTCCCTGATACGATCAAATAAAGAAGACCGAGAAACCACACAAGCTAGAATCCGACTAGGCTCCGAAAGATCCAATCTCACAAACCGATCGGCTAAGGCCTGAATATCCATCGCCATAGGCCTCTCTGATGCTGGTAAATAAGTCAAACTCCCCAAACTCTCTGCCCGGCGGCTCAAAGCATCGACCACCACATTAGCCTTGCCCGGGGTGATACAAAATAGTGATATCACAGTCCTTTAGCAACTCCAACCACCTCCTCTGGCGCAAACGTAGATCCTTTTGTTTGAACAAATGTTGCAAGCTTCGATGGTCAGTATAAACGTCACAAGGCACACCGTATAAGTAATGGTGCCAAATCTTCAGGGCGTGAACAATGGCAGCTAACTCAAGGTCGTGAACATGGTAGTTCTTCTCATGTATCTTTAACTGTCTGGACGCGTAGGCAATCACCCTACCGTCCTGCATCAACACCGCTCCAAGGCCAACCCTCAAGGCGTCACAATAGACCGTATAAGACCCTGAACCTGTAAGCAGTATCAAAATTGGGGTTTTAGTCAATGTTGCCTTGAGCTTCTGAAAGCTCGCCTCACACTCCTCCGTCCATTGAAACGGAGCACCCTTCTGGGTCAATCTGGTCATGGGGGCTGCAATCGATGAAAACCCCTCTACAAAACGATGGTAGTAGCCAGTCAAACCAAGAAAACTACAGATCTCGGTAGCTGAGGATGGTCTGGTCCAACTCTGCACGGCCTCTATCTTCTTTGGATCCACCTGAATACCCTCGCTCGATACCACGTGGCCTAAGAATGCCACTGAATCCAACCAAAACTCACATTTCGAGAATTTAGCATATAACTTCTTCTTTCTCAGAGTCTGAAGCACAGTCCTCAGGTGCTGCTCATGATCTTCCCAACTTCAGGAATACACCAGAATATCATCAATAAAGATAATGATAAACGAGTCAAGATATGGTCGAAACACACTGTGCATCAAATGCATAAAGGTTGTCGGGGCATTGGTCAGCCCAAATGACATAACAAGGAACTCGTAATGACCATAACGAGTCCTAAAAGCGGTCTTTGGGATATCTGGCTCCCGAATCTTCAAGTGATGGTAACCTGAGCACAAATCAATCTTAGAAAACACTCGTGCGCCCTGAGCTGGTCAAACAGGTCATCAATACGAGGCAAGGGATAACGGTTCTTCACTGTAACCTTGTTTAACTGGCGATAATCAATACAGATACGCATAGAACCATCTTATTTCTTACAAACAAGATAGGAGCACCCCAAGGTGATACACTAGGCCGAATAAAACCCTTATCAAGCAATTCTTGTAACTGATCCTTTAACTCCTTCAACTCAAGACGAGCCATACGATACGGAGGAATAGAAATAGGCTGAGTGCCCAGCAATAGAGCAATGCCAAAATCAATATATCTATCAGGCGGCATGCCTGGAAGGTCAACTGGAAACACATCGGGAAAATCCCGTACTATTGGAACTGAATCAACTGAAAGGGTATCAATACGGACATCTCTCACATAAGCTAAATATGTGTCACACCCCTTCTCAACCATAACTTGAGCTTAAAGAAAAGAAATGACTCTACTAGAGGTGTAGTCTAAGGTACCCCCTCCACTCAACATGCGGTACACCTAGCATAACCAGCGTCACCATTTTGGCGTGACAATCAAGAATAGCATAATGGGGTGACAACTAGTCCATGCCCAAGATAATATCAAAATCGACCATGATGAGTAACAATAAATCGACTCTGGTCTCAAAACCACTGAGAGCAACTAAACACGACCGATAAATGCGGTCCACAACGAGAAAATCTCCCACAGGAGTAGAAACATAAACAGGGGAACTCAAAGAATCCTGAGGTACACCCAAATGCGGAGCAAAATAAGAAGACACATAAGAGTAAGTAGAGTCTGTAGCGAATAGAACTGATGCATCTCTGTGACAAACCAATATAATACCTCTGATGACAGAATCGGAGGCAACAACCTCGGTACGGGCAGGAAGGGCATAGTATCTATCCTGGCCTCCCCTTCTAGGGCAACCTCTACCTTCTCGACCTCCACCTCCAGATGGCTGAGCAGGTGGGGTAGCAACCGGAGTTGTAACCATATCCTGAGAACTCTACGGGGCACTCTATGACTGAGAAGTCTATGGAGGTGCACCCTTCCCAAGTCTAGGGCAATCCCTCACCATATGGCGTGTATCACCACACTCAAAACAAGCTTTGGGAGGATGTGGTGGTTGTGACTGGCTAGGGCCAGGTCTGCTGGACTAACCTCTGAAAGCACCACGCGCAGGAGGCGCGCTAGAAACAGAAGGTGCATAATAAGGCTCCTGAGGTCTAGGAGGAGCTGGAATACCACTGGCTGCTAAAAGAGCTGAATGAACGGGGTGACTCATATAACCTCTACCATAACGACCTACAGCTGGGATACGGGCACCAGAATAATGGCCCGACTCTCGAGATCTCTTGGCCTCCCTCTCCTCTTTCTCCCTAGCATGCATACCCTTAATCCTCCTAGCAATGCTCGCCACCTTCTAGTAAGAAATATCCATCTCCAACTCATGAGCCATGCTAGATCTGATACTAGGAATAAGACCCTCAATAAACGGGCGAACCCTCTCGCGAACAGTAGCAACCAAGGCTGGTGCATGCCTGGACAAACTAGTGTAACGGACAACATACTCTGAAACAGTCATAGCACCCTGGCGCAAATGCTCAAACTCTTTGCGCCATGCATTCCTAAGGCTCTGAGGAACATACTCCCTCAGGAAAAGGTCTGAAAATTGAGTCCAAGCCAATGAAGCAACCTCATCTGGACTGTCTAGCTCATAGGTGCGCCACCACTCATAGGCAGCTCCTCGAAGCTGAAAGGTAGTAAAGAAACCCCGCTCGATCCTGAGATACCCATGGTGCAGAAAATGCGGTAACACTTATCAAGGAACCCCAGAGCATCCTCCGATGCTAAACTGCTGAATACAGGAGGTTTGTACTTCTTAAACCTCTCAAGCCTCAACTGCTCATCCTCAGAAGTAGTTACCCTGTCCTCGGGCTGAGCTGGCACTGCAGGTGGTACAGGAATAATCTCAGGGACCTGCTCAACATGCACTCGCTGCTCAGGAGTGCGGGCGGTGGGAGTTTGTGCTCCTCCCTCGGCCTAGGATGTAGCTGCAGTAAGGGGAAGCAACCCTGCCTGAGCCAGAGTGGTGTACATGCTCATAAACCGTGCCAGAGTCTCCTAAAGAGCTGTCATGGCAGTAGTAGTAGGTGTGTCAGGTGCCTGAACTTCGGCTAGATCCGCTGGTGGTACCTCGGCGGCAGCTCGCGCAGGTGCTCTGGCTTCACCACGTGTGCGTCCTCGGCCTCTACCCCGGCCCCGACCTTTGACAGCTGCAGTAGGGGGTGTGGGTGCCTGATCATCTCGGGTAGCACGTGTCTTCATCATCTGTGAGAGAATAGAAGAAAAAAATTTAGAGTGGTGATGTCAAAATATCACATGACAAGGAAATCAAATAAAGTGGAATTTTCCTAATAGTTACATAGCCTCTCGTAGATAAGACAGACGTCTCCGTACCGATCAGCGAGACTCTAATAAACCGGCTTGTGATCCATGACTCCTATGAACATAGAGCTCTGATACCAACTTGTCACGATCCCGGTTCGCCCTCCGTGAACCATCGTGATGGCACCTAGTCTCTACGACTAGGTAAGTTTAAATTTGTGGAAGATAACCAAACTTGCAGAAGTAAAACAACTTAAAACAGAATAAAGCAATAACAGTGTGTAAATGTGCCGCTCGGCATATTCCATGTTTAACTCTCAACACCAAACATAAATTCAAGACCCGAAAACCTATGAATCACAAGCTACGATAGAAATACTACATAGCTTTAACTCCAGAATTTCTAATAAAGAACAGAAAAGTGCAGAAGGGCTAAATACTAAAGGCAGGAATAGAAAGGGACTCCTTGGTCTGTGGATGCGGCAGGTGTATCTCGGAGTCTTTACGCAGTCGCCTCCCTCAATGATAGTAGGCCTGATCAGCGGTACCTGGGTTTGCACATGAAAAACATGCGCAGAAAGGGCATGAGTACACCACAGCGGTATTCAGTAAGTGCCAAGCCAAACCTCGGTTGGGTAGTGACGAGGAAGGTCAGGCCCTACTGAGGTCAAATAAGATATAAAGGTTAACAGTATAGAATGGAACAATATAAATGAGTACAGCAGTAAAATAACACAGGGTGAACAGAACAACAACAACTATATAGAACAAGGTAAACATGGAAAGGAAATATAGCTCAGCACCGATAGTAACAATCGGGGATCTCACAGGATACCGTTATGTAGTCCCATCTTTACATATCTAGTGGATCTCCCGGGATACCGTCCCGTAGTCCATCATATATATATCCGAAGGATCTCTCGGGATACCGTCCCGTAGTCCAACTCATAGTGCACGAGGATCTACCAGAATCCCGTTCCATATCAGTATTGGGGGAATCTACCGGGTGCATTCCCGTAGTTCCGTATTACTGTGTAGGGGGATCTATCGGGAATCTATCTCGTAGTCCAAAGTAAACAGACAAGGGGGTGGGGGAGCTACCGGAATCCCACATCCGTAGTCCCAAAATAAATACACAGCAACAGCAGGAAGATATACAGAAATGGCAAGATTTCATATTAAGGCAACAAGTGATTCTAGCCTAGCATGCTGCACAGAATCCAAGTAAGGCAGGTTAAATCAAATAAAGCAAATTAAGTCACATAGACATGCTTTCCTAAGCTAACAACAGGCTCAATAGTGCAAGAAATAGAAACAGGAAAAGAAACATACTAGTAATTACTTAAGAAAAAAATGGATTTCCAACAATTAGCTCAAGTACGCACTCGTCACCTCACGTACAAGGCGTTTCAATTACCAAGTATACCAATCCTAAGGGGAAGGTCCCCCACACAAGGTTAGACAATCCACTTACCTCGAACCGGCTCAAAATCAACTTGAAACTACATTTTTGCCACGAGTATCTGACTCCAAATGGCTCAAATCTATTCAATTCAATCGTATATTGTAAATAACACTTCAAGTAACTGATTCTACAATTAAATTCTAAGCTAATACGCGAAAATATGTAAAATGACAAAACGCCCTTCAGGACAACATCTCGGAATCGGGTGAAATTTATATTTTCAGAAACCTTGTACTCTCACGAGTCTATACATAACAAGAACACTGAAATCGGAGTTCAAATGACCCCTCAAATCCTCAATCAAAGGTCTCTTAAACTCAAGCCCTAATTACCCCTTTTTCCCAAATTTCTCACCATTAATTAGGTCTTTAATCACATAAAAATGAGTTATAAAGTCAAGGACATTATCTCCAATCAATTTCCCTTTTTTCCCTCAAAAATCTCTCTTAAAAGCTCCAAACCCGGATGAAAATGGTGGAAGAATAGCCAAATTTTGCAAAGCCAACTATTTATATGTTCTACCCAGCGATTTCCGCATTTGCGGCCCTGAGACCGCATCTGCGGTCCCGCTCCTGCGGAACAAGTGTCGCATCTGCGACTTTCATCAAATGGCCAATTTTCTACACCTGCGGTCTTCCCCTTGCAGATGCGGTTCCGCTTCTGCGGAATATCCACCGCATCTGCGGAACCTGCAGAACAAACTAAACTCCACTTTTGCGGTCTCCTTAGCCGTATCTGCGGCGCCGCATCTGCGGACCCCAAGCCGCAGATGCAAAAATACTAGAAGCATCAATGCTATAACTACTGCAACACTACTTTAACCTTCTCGTCAACCATCCGAAATCATCCCGAGGCCCCCGGGACCTCAACCAAAAGTTCCAACATCATCTAATAACTTATTCAAACTTGTACCAATCCTTAAAACACCTAAAACAACATCGGGAACTCGAATTAATCAAGGATTTAAGCCTAAGAACTCCAATTTCTTCCAAATACGCTTTCGATCGAAAACCTAACCAAAACACATCCGAATGACCTAAAACTTTGCACATACATACCAAATGAGATGACGGAACTACTTCTACTTTCGGAATTCCATTCCGACCCTCGGATCAAAATCTCACTATTGACCCGGAAACTTCAAAAATTCAACCTTCAGCATTTCAAGCATAAATGAGCTATGGACCTCCAAAACACTATCCGAATACGCTCCCAACCCCAAAATCACCCAACGGAGCTAACGGAACCATCAGATTTCCATTCTGAGGCTGTCTCATACTATTCCAACTACGGTCAATTTTCCAACACTTAAGCTCTCATTCAGGTACTAAGTGTCCCAAAACTCTCCGAAACTCACAACGAACATCCCGGCAAATCAAATTAGTAGAATTAAACTTGGGGAAAGTAGTTAATAGGGGATCGGGGCATTAATTCTTAAGACGATCGGCCGGTCGTCATAGAGTTTTGGGTAGAACCTAGGTTTTTTAAAAATTGGGGATTTGGACCTCGATCCGAGGTCCAATTTCAAAATAAATTATATATTTGGGTTGCTTGTGGGAATGGGTATTTGGGTTTTGGTTTGAACCTCGGGTTTTGACCATGTGGGCTCGGGGGCAATTTTTGACTTTTTGGGCAAAACTTTGAAAAACTCATTTTCATGCATTCAAATTGATTTATTTAGCGTTTATTGATATAATTAAGTAATTTGTGGCTAGATACGAGCAAATTGGCGGTGGAATCAAGGGGTAAAGCTATAATTGAGTCTTGAGTTGTGTTCGAGGCATCGAGGTAAGTGTTTGGTCTAACCTTAGCTTGAGGGATTAAGAGTTGTGTCTTATTTGCTACATGCTAATTGTGGAGTACGACGTATAGACATGGTGACGAGTATCTATACGTTGGTGTCAAGCATGCTCGTGAGTCTTGTATTGTAACTGTTATGAGTCCGTAATGATTTATTGCGCTTCATATGTTATTATCACCATTGTTTCCTTGCCGGGATGTTTGTTTGATATTGATGATCCCTTGCCAGGATGTCATTTGATATTAATGATCCCTTGTCGGGATGTTTGTTTTGATAGTATTGTTCCCATGCCGGGAGGTTCGTTTTGATAGTATTATTTCATTGCCGGGATGTTGTTGGAATATCATTGTTCCCTGGCCGGGAAGTTGTTATATTACTCTTGTTCCCTTGCTGGGATTCCTTGTGATCATTATTGGCTTGTAACTGGGAGCGGGTGGTACGCCTACCACAAGTTAAATAAATGGGGGCGAGTGGTATGCCTGCCACAAGATATAATGAAATGGGAGCGGGTGGTACACCTACCACAAGTTAAATAAAATGGGAGCGGGTGGTACGCCTACCACAAAATATAATAAAATGGGAGCGGGTGGTAAGCCTACCACGAAATATAATAAAATGGGAGCGGGTGGTAAGCCTACCACGAAATATAATAAAATGGGAGCGGGTGGTATGCCTACCACGAGATATAATGAAATGGGAGCGGGTGGTACGCCTACCACGAGATATAATAAAATGGGAGCGGGTAGTATGCCTACCACAAGTTAACTGAAATGGGAGCGGGTGGTACGCCTACCACGAGATAAATGAAATGGGAGTGGATGGCACGCTTGCCACGAGATAAATGAAATAGGAGCGGGTGGTACGCCTACCATGAGATACAGGAAATGAGATCGGGTTGCACGCCTGCAACGAGATGTGAAAAGCAAAGGGAAATCTACCTTTGTTTTCCTTACTCTTGTTAGTGGTTTATTTTGATTCCTTTATAATTCTCTTGATATTCCGTTTTACCTGTTATTCCCTGAAGCATGTTTTCCCTTCCCAGCTTTAATTTGTTTGTTCCAGTTTATTTTTCCGCTATATATATATATATATATATATATATATATTTGCACAGGTTTATCTGGAGTCTGGTCCTAGCCTCATCACTACCTCCCCGGGGTTAGGCCAGGCACTTACCAGCACATGGGGTCGGTTGTGCTGATGCTACACTCTGCACTTATGTGCAGATACCGGAGCAGCATTGGGTCAGCAACAGTAGCTTGGGAGCTAGCCTTCAGTCCACCGAGATTCCGAGGTAGTCCTGCAAGCGTTCGCAGGCTCGACGTCTCTTCTATCAGTTAATTTGTTCTGTTATCATTGTATCCGAGATAGACAGTGTTCCTTCTTTCAATATTTGTATGTAGTAATCATAGATAGTTCGTGAATATTGTGACACCAGTTTTTGGGTAGAGGCATATGTTGATTTCCGTATTATTTTGTTTAAGTCTTCCGCTTAATCTCATAATCCACTATTATTTAAATGTTTATCACCTGTTAATGCAAGTTGTTAAAAGGATTAAAACAAAGGAGTAAAGAATTTTTTAAATTTCGTGGCTTGCCTAGCTTCTACGAGTAGATGCTATCACGACTCCCGAGGGTGAGAAATCCGGGTCGTGACATGAAAAGAGTAAGAATATTACTTTTGTATTTTTTCTTACTTTTCTTTTCATGATGGTGTAGCAAAGAAATTGAAGGCTCAAATTTGGGTGCTAAAAGGATATATATGTACAATTTTTTTTCTTTTCGGAATAAAGAGGCTAAAAAAGTTAAACAAAGAAAGCCTAATTTTTAAAAATCAATGTTGTCTGAAATTTCGCGTCGATAGACATTTGGGGCAAGTTCTAGCTAAACTATATTGATTCTACCTGTCTGTGATCATAATGCTTCTCAATTTCAATAATTTCTCATATTTGGGGATACTCATCCTTTTCCTTCATAAAAATAAAAATCACAAACTTGGAAGTTAGATGGCATAAATGGAAAAAATAATATTCAACGGTATGTAAAATTTTATCTTAACACTTTAAAACCGTACAAGAGCAATACTTACGAATAAAGGATGATTATAAACTAAAGAAAAATAGTTATGTATAGATAAATATATTAGAAAATCCTTTATATATATATATATATATAAGATTGAAAATAAGAATATATAAATAAAATAAAATCTTTTTGACTTTCAAATTTACAATCACAGAAGAAAGTTTGAAAGAAATTGTGACCACACATGTTCTATGTGTAATAGACTGAACTAATTTAACACTTTAACAGTCATAAAGCGCTGGTCATGAATATAAACTAGAAAATTTACCTGTGCCAACATTCGAATTGAATTATTAAATGGCTAACCAACCAGTTACTTAGGCATACCGATCATCATGAAATTACTCATGTATAGGTGACACTGTTTTTGTAGAGGCCTTCATGAGATGTTCCGGTTGTACAATAACCTAGATATTGACCAGATTAATTGGTTAAGTATTTAATTACCCAAATTTGTATCGGACTTATGAGGCTCCATTGCTTCACCCTCAATGGCTACGGGTAGGGTATCATAGTTCTGAGTTTAATGTCGTCAACTCGACTTATTAATTTTGAAATTCATCAATTTATCAAAGTGACCGACGGATTTTGCTCAAAATGTCCTCCAAAGTACATTTTTAGCGTGTGTCCATTTATCTTAAACTTGTCTCCACCATTATTTTTCTGAATTTTAATTGTACCATATGGAGTTACATCTGTAACATTGTAAGGACCTGTCCACCTGGATTTCAACTTTCCTGGGAATAGCCTGAGTCGACTATTGTAAAGAAGTACCTGATCTCCCACTTGAAAACTTTTCTGTCGGATCAAATTGTCATGCCAGATTTTTGTTTTTTCTTTGAAAATTCTTGCATTTTCATAAGCTACTAATCTCAGTTCTTCCAACTCATTAACCTGAAAAAATCTATTTTTACCAGCAGAGGCTAATTCAAAGTTTAGTGCTTTTAGTGCCCAAAAAGCTTTGTGTTATAATTCAACTGGCAAATGACAAGCTTTCCCAAAGACTAATCTATATGGGGATGTTCCAATTAGCGTTTTAAACGCCGTTCGGTATGCCCATAATGCATCATCTAATTTTAAAGCACAGTCTTTTCTTGAGATTCCAACCATTTTTTCAAGAATTCTTTTTAACTCACGGTTGGAAACTTAAACTTGCCCTTGAGTTTGAGCATGATATGGTGTTCCTGTTTTATAAGTCACACCATATTTTGTCAGCAAAGCAGAAAATTGTTTATTCATAAAATGAGTCTCTTGGTCACTAATAATGACTCGTGGTGTGCCAAATCTAGTAAAAATATTTTTCTTGAGAAAATTGTACACAGTTCGAGCATCATTTTTCCTTGTGGGGATGGCTTCAACCCATCTTGACACATAATCCATGGCCACAAGGATATATTCAAAAGAATGAGAAGAAGGAAAAGGACCCATGAAATCTATTCCCCAAACATCAAATATTTCACATACCTGTATTGATTGTAACGACATCTCATATCTCTTAGTGATGTTACCTGTTCTCTGACACCTGTCATATTGTGCAACATATGCTCGGGCATCTTTAAAGAGAGTCGGCCAGAAAAATCCGGCTTCCAAAACATTAAAGGCTGTTCGATTTGCCACATAATGACCTTCAATTGCTCCATCATGACAGTGATATAAAATTTTGCTCATCTCATCTTCAGGCACACATCTTCTAATGATATTATCTGCGCAATTTTTAAACAAGTAAGGTTCATTCCACAAATAATACTTTGCATCATATATAAGCTTTTTTCTTTGCTGGTAAGAGAGATCTTGGGGTGTCCATTTTCCAACCAAGTAGTTTTCAATATCTGCAAACCAAGGTGGTTGAGTCACAATTGAGTTAACTGAGAAAATGTGTTCATCAGGAAATTCTTCCTTTATTTCGCTAAACTCAAGAGGGGGGGGTTTTCTAATCTAGACAAATGGTCAGCTACTTGATTTTCTGTTCCTTTTTTTTTCTTTTATCTCAAGGTCAAATTCTTTTAGAAGTAATATCCATCTTAACAATCTAGGTCGAGCATCTTTCTTTGCTAAGAGGTATTTTAAAGCTGCATGATCAGTAAAAACAGTGACATTGGTTCCTATCAAATAAGATCGAAACTTATCAAAAGCAAATACTACTGCTAGTAACTCTTTTTCTGTTGTGGCGTAATTTAGTTGAGCCTCATTTATTGTTCTACTAACATAGTAAATGGGAGGAAAGATCTTATCCTTTCTCTGGCCTAAAACAGCTCCAACTTCTATATCACTAGTATCACACATGACCTCAAAAGGTTGATTCCAGTCTGGGGACACAACTACGGGGGCGGTTGATAACTTTTCCTTAAGGGTATCAAATGCTTTCAAACAATCACCTGAAAAATCAAACTTAATATCTTTCATCAAAAGGTTAGTCAACGGCTTTGAAATCTTTGAAAAGTCTTTTATGAACCGTCTGTAAAAATCTGCATGACCTAAAAAGCTTCTGATGCCTTTAACAGTTGTGGGAGGGGGTAATCCTACTATAAGATCAATTTTAGCCTTATCAACTTCTATCCCTTTAGCAGTAATTTTATTTCCTAAAACAATTCCCTCAGCAACCATAAAATGACATTTTTCCCAATTAAGAATCAAGTTTGTCTCTTCACATCTCTTAATAACTAAGACATGCAACACTGAAATGTAGCAAGGGCGTTGCATAGACCAAATGGCATTCTTCTATAGGCATATGTTCCATGAGGACATGTGAAAGTTATTTTATCTTGATCTTCAGGTGCAATTGGTATTTGGTTATACTCTGAATAACCATCAAGAAAACAGTAAAAACCATATCCTGCAATTCTTTCTAACATTTGATCAATAAATGGTAAAGGAAAATGATCTTTTCTAATAGCATCATTGAGACGTCTGTAATTAATACAGAGTCTCCATCTTGTGACGGTCCTGGTAGGTATGAGTTCATTACTTTCATTTTTTATAACAGTCATACCTCCTTTCTTTGGTACTATTTGAACTGGGCTTACCCAAGGACTGTCTGAAATGGGATAGATAATACATGCCGCCAAAAGCTTTACGATCTCCTTTTTTACTACTTCCTGCATTGCTGGATTCAATTTCCTTTGGGGCTAGACTATTGTCATGTAGCTATCCTCCATAAGGATTCTGTGTGTACAAACAGCTGGATTAATCCCTTTGATATCTTCTATAGTCCATCCCAAGGCTCTCTTGTGTGTTTTCAACACTTCAATCAGTTTTTCTTCTTGTCCTACAGTAAGAGAAGATGAAATAATTACTGGAAATAATTCTTTCTCAAGGTAAACATATTTTAAATGAGATGGGAGAACTTTGAGTTCAATTTTTGGTTGAACTTGTTCTGGTTGGATCTCTTCATCTTCAGAATCTTTTTCTAGTATTTTGGCTTCTCTTCTGATGATAGGATCATCATCTTGTGTTGTGCCAGATTTGGCCAAACATCTTTCCATCGAGTCTAGAATTAATTGATCATCTTTGAATTCATCTATAAGATAATTAAGCATGTCAATCGAAAAAAATGACGATGACGTCTTATATCTTGAAAATCTTAATATCTTTTGCATATCAAAAATGACTTTTTCTTCACCAACTCTCAAAATTAGTTGTCCTTGATGGACATCTATGATTTCTCTACCTGTGGTAAGAAATGGTATACCCAAAATTATTGGTTCATCAAGACATTCCTTCATTTCAAGTACTATAAAATCTACAGGGAAAACAAACCTATCTACTCTTACGAGCACATTTTCAATTATTCCCTTAGGTTTCTTAGTACTTTGATCTGTAAACTGAAGAGAAACACATATGTCTTTCATTTCACCAAGATTCAATTTTCAAAATATAGAAAATGGCATCAAATTTATTGAAGCTCCAAAATCACAGAGTGCTTTTTCAAAATATACTCCTCCCAAAGTGCATGAAATTGTAAAACTGCCTGGGTCACCAAGTTTTTGTGGTAGCTTATTTTGAAGTATTGCACTGCATTTTTCAGTAAGCATTACCACAGAAACTTCTTCCAATTTTCTTTTGCTTGACAAAATTTCTTTCAAAAATTTGGCATATGAAGGCATTTACAATAAAGCATCAGTGAACGGAACATTGATATGAATCTGTTTTAAAATCTCCAAAAATTTGGCAAATTGACTATCAAGATTTTCTCTTTTCATTTTTTGTGGAAAAGGAATTGTCACAGGGAGAGGATTCAATTTTTCAATATTCTTTTCTTCTTTTTTCTTGACTTCTTTCTTTTCAGATGGTTCAGAGGGTATTTCAACATTCTTACCGTTATTTACCTGTTGTTCTGACTAGTCTACATAGGGTTCATCAAGCTCCTTACCTGACCGTAAGGTGATGGCCTTAAGGTGCTCTTTTGGATTTTTCTCTGTATTGCTTGGTAAGGGACCCTGAATCTTTTCTGACACAAGAGCTGCCAATTGGCTTAATTGAATTTTCAAATTTTTAAGGGTTGAACCCTGACTTTCCATCTTTTTATCAGTGACCTTAATATACTTGTACAAAAGGTCATCAAGACTAGAATGGGCTTGTTGAGGCCTTTGTTGATATAGAGTTGCTTGCTGATAAGGTCTGAAGCTTGATTGACCATGGTTTGGATTCTGGTATCCGAGTGGACTCTGTATTTGTTGCTTCTGGAAGCTTTGACAGTTCTCAGCACCATTTGGATTGCTCCATTAAAAACTTGGATGTTTCTGTGCCATTGGACTTCCAAAAGGATATTGCTTGTAACCGATGACATTGACATGTTCATCATTGTGAGTGGTTGCTTGACATTCATGGTTCTAATGATTTTCTCCACACATGTCACAAACCTCAGATTGGCTTGGTTGTTGTGTATTCACCTGAAAAGTTTCAAACTTTTGTGCCAAAGAAATAATTTGATGTGTTAGTGTATTTAAAGCATCAACCTGATTTACCGTAGTAGCCTTCTTGACGACTACAAGCTCAGATGGCCATTGAATGGCATTCTCAGAAATCTCATTCAACAATTGCAATCCTTCCTCCGTGGTTTTTCCCATTACAGAACCTCCTGCAGCTGCATCAATCATATTTCTAGAAGAGGGTTTTAAACCGTGATAAAAAATATACAACTACATATGTTCAGGAATGTCATCGTATGGGAATTTTATTAACATTACTTTTAATCTTTCTCAAGTTTGATATACTGACTCAGTGTCAGTCTGCAAGAAATTAGAGATGTCTTGTCTTAACTTTGTAGTTTTAGCAGGGGGAAAATATTTGTTTACATTTTTTTGAGTCATTTGATCCCATGTGGTGATGGAACCTTGTGGCAAACTTCGCAACCAAGTCTTGGCATCTCTTTTTAAAGAGAAAGGAAATAGCCTTAACTTGATAGCTTCAGGAGGTACTCCATTATACTTAGCTGTTTCAACAAGTTCCAAAAGGTCAATTAAATGACCGTGTGGATCTTCACTTGCGTCTCCATTGAAGATGCAAGACTGTTGAATCGTTTGAATCAGGCCAGTCCTGATTTCAAAGTTGTTGGCTGCCACTGGAGGTTTTCTGACACTAGATTCACAATTGAAGCGGTCAGGTTTAGCATAATCCCTTAGGATTCTGTTTGTGGTCCTTGGTGCTACTTCATCAAACTGATCCTCCACATGGACTGGTAGTTGAATGTCTTCTACTTCTTGATTCTCCATACCTTCACAAGCTATACTTTGGAAAGATAATGTTTGTCCTTTCCTGCGCAATCGAAGAGATCTTTCAATTTCAGGATCGTAATTGATCAACTCTTTTATAGAAGAGCGGGTCATAAACTACTCAAAATTCTAAAAAAAAACTGAACTTAACTCTTAAAGTGGTAGTAGTAGTACTTAGAAGAAATTAATTAAAAGAAAGTGATGAATAACAAGGACAACAAAGATTACAAAGATGACAAAAATAATAAGCGATTAAATAAAAATAGTAGTATGATAATGTTGTTGTTATTATTATTACTATTATTAGTATATGATAATAGTAATTATATTAGTACTAATTAGCAATAGATGTTATGAAGAAAAAAAATGATAAACGAAATCAGTAAATAATAACAGTAACTAATGATAGAATATAATAATATAATACTAATATAGAATATAGTTACAAGTAGTACTAGTATTAATAATAGTAATTGCTATGCTATAATGATGATAAGAAGGATATATGATAATAACACTTTTATAAGATGTTAGTACTTGTAATAGTAGTAATATTTAGTAAATATTGATAGCAAAGATAATAATACTAATAGTAAGTTCCCAAATTAGTAACAAAATATTTAGTCTAAAGTAGACTTGTGCCAATCACCGGCAACGGCGGCAAAAATTTTGACGAGACCAATGTGCATAGGATTTTTCTGCTCGTACTTAGTCAAATTCTAGTATAGTTTATGATATCGTCCCACAGAGATTGGTTAATCTAGGCTACAGATTTTTAATATTTTTACTACTATTTAAGAGAACCAAATTGATTAAAAGTGAGTTTTAAAACTTGTTAATTAATTAAAGCAAAGCAAACAATTTCTGAAAGATTTATAATTTAAAAGAGTTGGGAATCGTTGAATTCACTTGATAATATTATTACAATAAAGTCTCAATTTCTACATGTATTTCTCTAAAGAATAATTGTTTATTGCTAATACAATTATATTTGTTCACTAAGAAAAAAGTCAATTAATAGCACTCTGTGAGGTTATGTAATTAATTGAGTTAAAACTAATGACGATCAAATCGAAATATTTTCTTGCTTGAATTGTGCTAAAAGGTACTAAAAACTTCGTGAGAATATTTTTACTAAAAATTAGTAATCTTGCCTACAACAATTCCTCCGTGAGAATTAAAATTGAGATAAACAAGATTACAGCTTTGAAATAAGAGTTTTACAAAATATTATTCTCACTCTACTATTTTATTCATTGGTTATTATATATTAATTTTGCTCCGTGAGAATTACAAAATTAATATAAGAATAACTTAAATAAAATATATAGAAGTGATAATAATGATTAGTTAGAAACCATTATTTCAGCACAGTGTGAATTATACCATGAAAATTTCAAGCCAAAGATGTATTAAAACTGAAATAATATCATAAAAATATATATCAAACTTCATCAACTATCCCAACAAAAGAGATTACTCATTATGGAGTATTTAAATCTCACAACAAAAAGAAATTCTAGAATATTTCCAATACTCTTAGAAAATCCAAAAACTAATAAGAATAAAATAAAATAGTTAAAGAAAGAAGTTAAGACCAAAGTTTAGATAAAAGTAGTTCTCCCCCTCCTTTCCGATGCCAATATTGCATTCTATTTATAGCCAAATCTTGCAAGCATTAAATGATTAGACGTATCCAAGGAATGAGCTTGGATGTGTCCGAGGAGTGAGCTTGGACACGTCTGAAGAGTGAGCTTAGACACGTCTGAAGAGTGAGCTTGGATGTGTTCGAGGAGTGAGCTTGGATGTGTCCAAGCTTCAATTATAGGCTTCCATTTCCCATTTCAATTCTTGTGCTTGTCATAGTAGACTTTCATCGAGCACTTTGTCTTTTCCTTCTGTTATTTATAATCTTTTTTTTCTGCAAAAATAATTAGAAAGAGGCAAAATACGAAATATAATTTAAATATATTATTTAAAGTAGAATATTAATAATATATAATAAGTAAATATTTTATATTCTATCACATAGTAACATTTATATGATATGCAGGTCGTTTGGATGAATATATTGCATGTGTATCCTCTCCACAGAAGATAATATTTGCAGCAAGAGTGCAAGTAATTGACTTAAACAGTTTGAGGAAAATCATTTTATAATTCCGTAATCTATTAACAGAAAGCGAAAAAAAGGATATAAATATGTAATTGTGTTGAGTGAGATAAGTAATTATTGAGGATTCTTCTTTGCTTATTGTACCGAGCCAAAGCCTGTTGACATGTATGTAGTCCAATATTTCAGAGGTATCGCCAAGACAATTTTCATTCTTTTGAGTTGCTTACAATACGTATAGTAGTGCAATAGACTTCTCAAGTTTTATAAATACCCTGATATAGTTGAAAGTTGTAATACTAAAGAGTTTACTTTTCATTAAAAATTCTATAGCTAATTATTTTTAAATATATATATATATATTATATAAAAAATATGCTTATTAAAAGTACTTTAGTTGATTATCCATAATGAGCGAACGTTTTAACTGTACTAAACGTTTTATGCTTTTTTTTTTGGCTAATGTTGCAAAGTATATATGTTGCTTTTTGTCACACTTATAATTTATCTTTACTTTCCTCTATAGCACATATCCACGAGAGAAGGACCACACCGGGTTGCAACAGGCCGAAGAAACATCCAATTTAAAATAATTTAAGAAAAATGGGAAATTGAATCAAACATGTACAAACTCACATTTTGCAAACTTCTTCGGCTTCTTGCAATATATATATATATATATATATATATATATATATCATTTATTGCTTAGAAATGTCTATACTTATTAGGGTTAACTACTTTTAGTAATTTATATAATTTAAGTCATGCACGTATATATTAAACTATATGACTTTATTGGAAAAAATTTATAACAGATTTACTAGTTTACATCTATAAATATGGTGAACGGATAATTCTTGACGACCTCATCTTTGATGGTTATAGATATTTAAGGACATTTTGCATTTGTTAGACAACTTTTGGTTGAAGTAGAAAAAAAATATTCGAAATTAAAATTGAAGAAAAGTATTTCAAAGTTGGTAATTCAACTATCGTAATTTGTTGGAACCTTTTTGGAGTACGAGGATCAAATGAATTAATTTTTTGTTAAGTTTTTTGGCATAAAATTTACATATTTTATATAGAAAAGTGCTATAAGTTATAATAGTTAGCTATCTAAAATATTTAAAAATTATTTGCAAAAATTATGGTAAAAAAAATCTTGTTTGACTCTCTAAATAATAATAATAGGTTTATTCTTTGTGAAACATAGAAAATATTATTTTTAATATAAATATTGCTTGGGGAAGATTTCTTTAAAGTTGAAAAAATATGTGTAAACATTGTGATTTGACTTGAAATACTCCCTACGTAATACTCATTATTTTTACGTAATGGTATTAATGCGAGTAAATAATGCTAGCCTTATATTCCCTTTTACTCCAGCAAATCAGGGCCGGCTTTTGGGTAAACCCATTGAAGCCCAAGCTTTAGGCCCCCAATTTCAGGGGCCCCACTTTTTACCCTAAAATATTATTTTTTACTCAAGTATTTTTATTCATATTATATTTTTTGGTAAAAATTGAAAAGTAAAGATATGTCTGTTCCTGAAAAATGGGCTCCTCAAATGTAAATACAAAATTTATGGAATAAATAAAGTAATTATTCTTTTTATTTTTATTCTTTTTCTCGTTAAATATTGTGTAAACCTTTCTACTTTCTTTCTTAGTTTCCATAATATTCAATTTTCTTTTTTAATCTTTCTCAATTCTCACCAAAAATTACTACTATTATATTTTTTATTTATGTATCCAAGAGATCCTATTGTCCTGCATTTTTCTTCTATCAAGCTAAAGCTATAAGAAGTATATTGAACGCAATAAATATTTATTTTTACATAACGTTAATGAATCATGTTCCTCCATTCTAACTTTTTAGTATTAGTTTTCATCTAACATTTGTTTTTCTTGATATTTTCAATATGTACGCATATATTATCGTTTTAGTATTTATTGAAATTTAAATATATCAAATAGAAAGTATGGGTTATTCAAAATATAAGAAAAAAAGTTGAATCTTATCCCAAAAGGCAAAGATGATAGTACTCCAATCGATACACTCAATCATATAAAAATACTTGATTCTTTTTCAAATGCTTAAATTGCTTATAGAATAATGATAACAGTTCCTGTAATAGTTGCCTCCGACCGCCCTCGATGACAAACTAGAAATTTGAAAGAAGTATTTTAAAATTAAAATTAATAAAATCTTACTTAAGATCAACCATGTCATAAGAGTGATTGAATGATTTAGCTATATTATCAATTGAAAAAGAATTATTTGAAAAAATTGATTATAAAATAATTATTCATAATTTTGCATCTTGAAAAACTAGAAAATTATGTATATATATATATAATTTTTTTTAGTAAAAAAGTTAAGGGCCTCTTATGAAAGTTTGGCTTTAGGCCCCCAATAATATTGAGCCGCTCCTGCAGCAAATATTTGAGACTTCGTGAAGGAATCTACATGTCCCAAGCAACTTGAGATGATATGTTTTTTTGTTTCTCATCCGATATTCGATATTTGTATTGGAGCCTAACTATTTTCGAATTCGTGCCGTGTTGGACTTCATTCGGGATGAAGCGTTTCCTACCAAGAATTTTTTCATACCTAGAGCTCGAACCCTAGACTTCTGGTTAAGGGAAGAGTAGTCTTATGGATCAACTACACTACATCCTTTGGTGGTTAGATGACATGTTTGAATCGTGTTCGTTTTACTACAGTTTCAATTTGTTTATTTTAGTTTGACTTGGCATAGAATTAAATAAAAAGCTAAAGCACAAATTTATTTATTTTTTCTTTAATTCATTATATATTTATTCTTATTTTTCTGTTATTCAAAAGCATATGTCTCTATATTTAATATGCATAATAGTATTAACTTTTACCTATATATATAAAAGCCTCTAAAATATTTTAGATTTTTCGTAATATTATTTTCAAAAATCTTTACTGGAAAAGTCCCTGTAGGTGTTAAGTAAGTGTTTATAAAAAGAATTGAAATTCACAAAGCTTCAACAAATACAGTATTCAAATTACATATTGTCGTTTTAAATAAACCAAACGAAATTAGACTTTAGCAAAAATATTCCAATGAAGTTGCTTTCCTCTAGACTTTTGACTTATCACCAAGAAAGGTAAAAGGAAGTCATTTATTGCAGTCTACTGTCAAAAAGAAAATCTAGCACAGTTAGAAAAAATTTCCTCACGTCAAATCACTCTGAAAACCACTGTCCATAAGAAGAGAACGCCTATGCTTATTTTATGTATGTTCTGGTAATCTTTTGTCATCTTTATTTGCATTTGGAAATAGTTCTAATTTTATCTCAAAATGAAACATTTTCAAGTATTCGCGGTTCAAACAGTTTAGAAAATTGCCCCTTCGGTCATGAATCACTATTTTCTACTTGAGGATCAGCCAGGGTTGTCATAAGTGGCATTGATTAGGATTTTTTAATTACCAAATTAAACCAATCGTGTTGGGTTATTAATCATGTAAAAGTCAGATTTTTTAATTTTGAGTTTTTCGGGGATTTTTCTCATAAAGTTTTCATAGCATAAAATATAGAATTTGTTCTCCAAATATTTCTTTAATCCAAGTAAAACAGAACTATATAAGATATTTTTCAAGAAAATAACAAAACATTTGAGATGATTTATGATATTGTACTAAAATATTCAATAATAAAGATAATAAAATTGCATATAAAATATTATTACTAAGCCATAATAAAAAGGACATAATTTAAAATTACAAAGTTTACATGATTAAACACTAAAGTAAAGTTATAGAGATGTTTGATTGTATATTTAAAAAGAAAAGCAATAAATTCCACAAGACAAGATTTACGTGGTTCGGTAATTTTTGTCAATTACATGGCCACACAAAGAATAACTCTTTATTAATTGAAGAGAAAGAAGAAGTTGACGGATATCTACAAAAGAAAAGGCAGATACCCTTTTTATAAGCATCTGAATTCCCTGCTGAAGTAATCACTTGTGTCATAAGAAAAGAATTCCAAGATGAATTCTTCCGTCTAACATTCGGCATACTACCTTTTCTTCTCTCTTTGACTTTTCTTTCTTTCTTTTACATGTGCAAGGTTTTTTCCCATCATAATAGTACATTTATACATTATTATATATTTTTATACACTTATATATTTTTATACAAGATAGATTTATTGCTTATACATGTTATAAAAATTATATAATAATGTATAAGGATATATAAATATGGTTGCAAAAAAAAATATTGACTATGCTGTGTAATTTAAAAAATATTATTATGTTGGTGCAAAATTTTTTTATGGTGCAATTTTATTTTATGGGTTGTATATTTTTGAAAATTCTCATTATTTATTCATTTATTTTTCCTTATAAGAAACGAGATGTATGCGTATTGGTCTAAATTTGGCGATAGTAGATAAACGGGATCAAGGACAGAGTCGACCACGGTGTGATAACAGGAAGTCGTTATTGAGAGGACTGTTGTCAAGGACGAGCAGCTGAAGTGAAGAAATAACGGTAGGATATGTTCAGATATGGACACAAGGAATATTCCTTTGGATATTCCCTATTTTGTACTTTTTAAGGATTTCTTGGAGATATCCCTAATAAATAGGAAAAGATACAGAACAAAAAGGGAATCTTCACTTTCTGAGAGAAACGTACATTGTAAAACATACTTAAGTGCATGTTACTTGGTCTTTATCCACAAGATCCAAAGATTCCATAACTATCTTCATTTCTCTTCTTTCCACGTTGATGTCAAGAGAAGGAACCATCCAAATCGTATAATAATTGGGCGGTAGATTCCTTCTTATTATATTTATTGTCATCCTTTACATTTATTACATATTTATGTTACCACATTTATTAGCATTAATTAAATATAAATGTGTTATTTAACGCTATCAAACGTCGTTCACCACATCGATTCCTTAACACATTTGATCTTGAATTTATTATATTTAACTAAGATTCATCCTATATCTCATAATTAATTAGTTTAACTAAAAGGTTTAATACTTTTTTGGTCAAATAATTTGGCATCGTCTGTGGGGAATTTTTTAGTTAAAATTTTAGTTTCTTCTAGATCATAAAAAAGGGACAACCATCTTTTCTTCGTTTGCACGAACTAACAAATGGCAGGAAAAGGAGATGAAAGACAGAAAGCAATAGTGGGTGTCACTACCAACATCTTAAACACCATCGACAAGGATGGCAGAGAAGACGACGAGAATGTGACGCCGGGTGTTACACCCACGCGGAGCGACTCACCTCTCCCTCATGGAAGTGTAACCGCTTTACGTGAGAGAGGAGGTTCCACATCCACAGCCGAAGAAGCATCACCAGTAGTAAAAAGATTACTGAAGGAGTGGCTGACAAGAACTCTAAATAACATACTAGACAAACTCATTCAAAGGGCGAATAGAAATGTCGTGCCAACTGATACCACAATGACCACCAGTGAACAAATCGCTCCCCCCCCCAAACAGGTAACACTCACACCGTTGTTGACGCAAGAAAATGGAAGAAATGAAAAACGAAAATAAGGCACTCCGCAACCAAATGAGAAAACATCAAGAAAGGGTCGACAAGATACCGGGTGCTTCGAAACTGCTACCAAAACGAGATGTCGGTCGATTCGTCGAACAACCATATAGCGAGGAGGCAACCCCACATGCCATACCCAAGACCTTCAAAATGTCACCGTATTTAAAGATATACGATGGCACCACAAATCCAAAAGATCACATCATTCACTACGTCACAGCAGTAAAGGACAACGACCTATCAAAAGAACAAGTATCGTTAGTACTACTAAAAAAGTTTGGCGAAACCTTAACCGGAGGAGCCCTAACTTGGTACTCACAACTACCAGCACGGTTTATAACAATGTTCGAGGAAATGGCTGACAAGTTCATCACCGCCCACGCTGAAGCTAAAAAAGCGGAGGCCAGGGTGAACGACATATTCGTCGTTAGGCAATCGACTAGCGAGGGACTCAGGGACTTCCTCGCTCGATTTAACAAGGTAAGAATGAGCTTACCAAACGTATTAGAAAGGATGGTGGTAGCAGCCTTCCAAAACGGGTTGAACAGGAATGGGTCGAAGGCGACCAAGAAGTTGTTAAGCAAGCTCATAAAATATCCTCCCACCACTTGGGAAGAAATTCACAACACCTACTGCGCCGAGGTGAGAGCAGACAATGATGACCTTAACGATCCGACCCAACGTTTAATGTCGATCCAAACAGAGCCGAGGAAAGACCGTCGTAATGACAGTCGAAGAGATTAGTCAGGCCCACGCCTCAACCGAGATAGGCATTAACCCTATGTCAGAGCAGCCATTCCACCATCCCCTCGGCATAAGGAAGGGTCGTCCAGGCTGCACACAGGGACTCAGCGAAACAAAAGAGGTATGCCTCCACTCTTATCTACTCACAATTTTTGTGTTTCTCCTTCAGAAATAGTGTACGCACTAGAGAAGCTTGGCACAAAGGTGAAGTGACCGTAAAAAATGAAGTCCGGCGCAAGTACCCGAAAGTCGAATGTCCTTTATGAATTTCACTAGGAGCGGAGTCACAAAACCGAGTACTGCATAGCCCTACAACAAGAAGTAGTGAACATGCTAAACCAAGGGCACTTGAAGGAGCTGATGAGTGACTGAGGACGAGCCAACTTCGGCTGCGGACGAGAACAATACCAAGGCCCTCTGAAGCTACCCTCTCCTTCCCCCACCATTCAAATGATCATCGATGAAGGTGATGAAGCAACAATCAACCACATAAAGTTTACCACCACACACAAGCTAAAGCGGTCAATCACCTACTATCGGTATGATGACCTCGGAGAAAGTATCATCTTCGATAAGTCAGATACCAATGGTTTGATTTTTCCTCACTCCGATGCTCTTGTTATTACTTTACGTATTTCAGATACTGATGTTAAAAAAATAATGGTAGACGATGAAAGCGGCGAGTGTATTATTCACCATCGAGTGCTTGCACAAATGCGACTCGAGGACAAGATAGTACCACGTTGCATAACACTAACAGGTTTTAACAATGCAGTCGAACGAACCTCAAGAGAAATACGCTGCTCGTTCTGGCCGGAGGCGTCACCCTAGAGACAACGTTCCATGTCATGAACCAAGACACAACTTACAACGCAATCATAGAACGAACATGGATACACGCCATGAGGGCTATGCCGTCCAGTTCGGATTTTTTAATTATAAAATTAAACCTATCGTATTGGGTTATTAATCATGTAAAAGTCAAATTTTTTAATCTCGAGTTTTTCGAAATTTTTTCTAATAAAGTCTTCATAACACAAAATATAGAATTTGTTCTCCAAATATTTTTTTAATCCAAGTAAGACAGAACTATATAAGATGTTTTTCAAGAAAATAACAAAAAATGTGAGATGATTTATGACATTGTACTAGAATATTCAATAATAAAGATAATAAAATAGCATATAAAATATTATTACTAAGCCATAATAAAAAGGACATAATTTAAAATTACAAAGTTGATAAAATTATAAAGTTTACATGATTAAACACTAAAAAAAATTATAGAGATGTTTGATTGTATATTTAAAAAGAAAATCAATAAATTTTACAAGACAAGATTTACGTGGTTCAATAATTTTTGCCTACTTCACGTTCACACAAAGAATAACTCTTTATTAATTGAAGAGAAAGAAAAAGTTGAGAGATAATCCGCAAATGAAAAGGCAAATACCTTTTTTATAGGCATCTCAATTCCCTGTTGAAGAGTAATCACTTACGTCATAAGAAAAGAATTCGAAGATGAATTCTTTCTTCTGACATTGGGCTTCATATTACTTTTTCTTCTCTCTTTAACTGTTCTTTCTTTCTTTTACATGTGCAAGGTTTTTTTCCCATCATAATATATATATTTATACACTCTTATATATTTTTATACAAGCTAGATTCATTGCTTATATAGGTTATAAATATTATATAATTGTATAAGGATATATAAATACGGTTTCCAAAAAAATATTGGCTATGCTGTGTAATTTAAAAAAATATTATTATGTTGGTTGCAAAGTTTTTTTATGGGTTGTATATTTTTGAAAATTCTCATTATTTATTTATTTTTCCTTATGAGAAACGAGATGTATGTTAATTAGTTGGACTTCACACATTTCCAAACGAAAAATCCAAAGAGCTTATAGATTCTCCAAATTCTTGTAAAATTCTAAAGTCTCAACTCCAATGACATTACCATGGACTGGTCAAATCCCTTTTTAGGGGCAATCAAATTCTAAACTAACATTGGCGAATGCAAATCTTGAAAATCATAGAAAAAGAATGACATAAGAACCTTTTACCATCAATTTAATGAATTCTTTATCTATGATTTTCTATATAAACAAACCAAAAGTCAAGTATGTCTAAGTGCTTGAACTTTGTGTTCAACCCTTGATATTGTCCAATCTTTTGGCATTTACCATTAAAAGTAGCCAAAAAGGGTTTCTTAAACCATCTCAATTGTCTACTATACATAGCTTATCTGTCTGTATTTATTGAAAAAATATTTTATTACTCCCCCGCCCCCAAAAAGTAGTCTTTTGGCAATGCAAATTTATTTCAAAATATTTGAGTTAAAAAAAGTTATTTATTAGTAGTAGTATTGAGTGTAACTTTACTATTTTAATCAGTAACATAGTAATTAAGTAAAATCCTTAAAAAATAATAAAATATAATTTAGATAAATTTATTTTGATTACCGCTATTAAATATTTTTCTTAAGAAAGCTGCAAAATCTTCAAAAAAAGAGAGGCTTATATGAACCAGAGGAAGTACCATATACTCCAAATAGTAACTACTCCCTCTATCCCAAATTATTTATCGTGTTTCTTTTTTATACGTCTCTTAAAAAATATTAATTAGAATGAGTTTGGATTATGTTACCCTTATTTATGTCTTAAGATATAATCTATCTTTATTAAAAATATTTACTCTATTTAAATACTATTTCCATCTTCAAGAACAATTAGTTTTAAGGATAAAATAAAAAATATAATTTATTTGTCTTGAACTTTAAAAATGATAAATAATTTGAGATAATAATTTTTAGAAATCACGATAGATAATTTGAGATGAGGAGTAAAATTTTTGTAATATAATAAAGAAAAAAATACTAATAGTGGGATTTAGTATGGGTATTTGTGCAATTATTTTGTAGTATTCCCTAGAAAACTGTTCCCCCCAAGTCCCAAAAATAAATAGTGAATAATGAACTTTTTGTCTTCGTTGAAGAAACCACACATGGAGTAGTGGCGATAAGGTATTAGTGTCCATAATCAAATTGTACTTATTGTAGTGAAGAAAGCAAATAACATAATAGAGAGGCTAGCAGTGAAAGTGAATTTTGTACATGGAGAAGTAGGGACACATCCGTTGATTTTGTTTGCCACGACAACATAAATTCATCATCAGCATTAGAGACTATCTCGATTTTTACTTACTTTCTTTTGTTTCAAATTAGATGGGTTATTTTTTTTAGTCTATTTCAAAATAAATTTAAAAGTAATTTAATTTTAAACTCTTAATTTTACTCATTTTATTCTTGATGAGAAGCGTTTATAATCACAAAAATATCATGGCATCACAAAGTTTTTACCCCTTTAACTTTTAAAACCACAAGTTTCAAAAGTTATCTTTTTTTTCTTAAACTCCGTGTCAAGTCAAACTACCTCATCTAAATTAAAACGGATAGAGTATCTTTTATTAGCACAAGTATCAAATAACTATGTCCATCAGACTTAAGACAAATTAAAGTTATTATTATTTAATAAACAAAACTTATTTATTACCTTTTTTGTTTCTAAATTTATCCTTGCTATAATTACTGAAGTAAGACGTATAAGGAGAAATGAAAATAAAGAACTAATACTTTATAATCAATATTATTGAATATATTCTTTAAAATGTACAAATACTTTAAAAAACAAATAATCTAAACTGGAGGGAGTATATTATTTCTCCTTAGATTTGTGGTGTTGTTGCCCATTGCTCCTCTATGCTTCTGAATTATAATTAAAATCATTTGTTTTCCAAAAGTTCGAGTGCTACTCTTTGATAGGAGAAAAGTTCTATTTAGTTCATGCATTTCATCCTCAATAACTTAACAAAATTGAAAGCAAGTTAGACCAAATTTGATAAAAGTTGGACTTGTTATTGTAGTAATGTAGGTGTTTTAATTCTTCTTTACAAAGCAGGAAAAATCTTGTGATTTTATAGTTTTAGTGCTAAATAACAAATTAAACAACGTAAGATTCGTCTTTTACGGCTAAAAATGCACTACCAAGTACCAATAGAAAGCGGTTTTCACGTTCATAAGATTTTAGTCTTTTAAAATAAACAAAATAAAAAATGAAAATATTTCTTGTGAAATACCCAAATTATTAAGGAATAATAATAAATAAAAATGAAGAAAAACCACGAAGAGAATAAAAGAAAGATTGAGAAGAGCACTTTCTTTAATGTAGCCGTACTTTTTTTCTGGTTAGATAGATCATAGATGTAAAAAGCAAGAGACGAGCAATCTTTTAGCAAAGATATATAAGCAATCTTTACCCCGAAAGACAAGGGATACTGTTAGCGTGTCTCAATATCACAATAGTTTAACGTGCAACATAAGAAAATTAAGGCTGTATTGTGGTTCGGGTCAGGCCCAGAAACGCGGGCCAAACGGGTCAAATGGGTCGGTTCAAGCGGGCCCGGTCTCTAGTGGTGCATAAGCCCGTAGCGGACCGGTCCAACCCAAATAGCTCGTGAGCCTGGGACCGGTTCAACCGGGCCCAACGGGCCAAACGGGCCCCAACGGCTATTTTTTTTAAAAAAAAAATTTAAAAATGACCAACGGTCAGATTTTTAAAATCTAGCCGTTGGCCATCAAAATTCAACCATTTGGCACTTTAAAAAATAGTCATTTGGCCCCCAAACTTTTTATAATAACACTTATTCCCAATTCTCAACTATAAATATCCCCCCTCCCTCATTCTTTCATTTTTACTCACAAATTCATCAATCTCTCTCTAATTTTCTTCTATAATTGCTTACTTTATTATTGCAATTTCGTGAAGAATTGTGAAGTTGGTGAATTGATGTATTCAAGTCTTCAAGTCTTCAACGATATTCAATTTTCAAGAAATTGTTCGTCAATTCGGTAAACTCGTTCCAGCTCTTAAGTTTTAATATTATAGTTTTGTTAGTTTTATTTAGCATAATTATAATTAATATGACATTTTCTTTGAATTTTTTTTTTGGTGGTAAGGGTAAGGAAAAATCTAAAATTGGTGAATCTAGTAGCCAAGATACTACTCTTCTCCCGGCTCCCCGACCCAGACCTGTTACCCGTCCTCTTCTACCTATTATTCTTGATAGTGATAATCCTTGTTTTCAATTCAATCTTGCCATGATGTTGCACCAGGTCAACAATTAAATGAAGAAGTTATGAATGCTCTTTATCCTAATGAAACTATCTTTGAAATGATGAGGAAAATAATGATTTAGATGATACACCTACTAGTCCTGTTAATAACCCAAATGATGCCCCGCCTGACCCTCATGTAGTAACCCCTACTTTTAATAGACAACCTGCTAAACGGCCTGAAACATCTCTTGTTTGTCACTTTTTTTACTCAACTAAGAGAACAAAATAAGACTAAGTGTAAAACTTGTGAGTCTCAACTAGTTCATAAATTTACTGGAGACCGTAGCGGTACGGGTAGTTTGACTAGACACATAAAGACACACCCTAGAGATAAAGCTAGATTTTTACAAATGAAAGTTGCGCAAGAGGGGACAAGTGTAGATACTACGGTTAACCCTAGTACAGGTTCAAATCTAGTTCAACCGGGAATTAACACTGTTACCGGTGACATTTTATATTATGATCCAAATAAAGATCGTGAAGAATTGGCAAAAACGATTACTGTTATGTGCTTACCTTATAGTTTTCCTTCTAACCCTCATTTTGTGCATTATATTAGAAGAGTTTTTAATCCTACTTATAAAGGATGGTCTCGCGCAACCGTAAAGAGCGATATTTATAAATATAAACATGAATATGAACAATATTTGCGCTATTTATTTACTCATATAGATTGTCGCATTGCTATTACTACTGATATTGGTAGAAGTGGTAATGACTGTGATTATCTAACTGTTACAAGTCATTGGATAAATGAGGAGTGGATAATGCAAAAGCGCATTATTGCTTATAGAATAATTAATTCACGCCACACAGGTAAGTTTATTGCTAACACAGTTGCAGATTTTTGTAGATACTTTTGCATTAGAGATAAAATTATGTCGGTTTCAATGGATAATGCTTCTAGTAACACTAACGCTACAGACTTGCTTACAACTACACTAAATCCTGCATTTAGTAATATTTTTCATGTTAGATGTATTTGTTATATTTACCATTTAATCGTCGGTGCTGGTATGAAAGTTTTAAATGTAGAAATTGAAAAGGATAAAATGACTCTTAATTGCCTTTTTTATTCAAACCGTAGAAGTAGACTTAGAGACTATTTTAAAAAATATGATGAATTTGGCTTTAGAGAAAGAAAGGTTCCTAAAGCTTGTCCAACTAGATGAAATTACATGTATGAAAGTTTAGTTGTTGCATATGAATATAGGAACCCAATAAGCGCAACGTATAATGCTCGTGTAGGTGATGTTGATGATGATGATGATGAATACCTTACAAATCAAGATTGGAGTAATGTTAAAATGCTTGTAGACTTTTTAGAACAATTTCATGTTGCTACAAATGAATTATCTGGCCAATATTATCCTACTATTTATAACTGTTTAGTTTATATTGCAGCACTTATAGATTTATTTACTCAATTTTCAGAGGGTGGAGTAATTTATCAAGAAACTATTAATTCTATGAAAGCTAAGTTTAAAAAATATTTTTTTTCTACCCCCCCTATTTTTGGTGTTGCTGCATTGTTAAATCCTACAGTGAAATTAGGAGGTCCTCACTTTTGGCATTCAAAAATTTATAACGCTTTATCATTTTCAGCTGAGGAATCTGCTATACTTGGAGATGCAAAAGCCTCAATTAAAATAAATGCTCAAACAATTTATAATGCTTATCAACTTGCCTTAGATCAAGCTAGACCAAATGTTCCAACTCCTACTTCGTCTAGTTCGCAAGCATCTAAAAGAACTGCGGGCCTAAAAGCCCTTAGTTCTTGGACGGAGTTCAGGGGTTCTCAAGGTGATAATTTTGGTGATAGTTCACAACTAAATGAGCTTCAAGTTTATTTGTCGCAGGGACTTGAATCAGAGAATCCCGACAGCTCCTTCGATGCTTTGGAATGGTGGAAGGACAAACAAAAATACTATCCGGTTCTTTCAAGGATGACTCGAGATATTTTAAGTGTTCAAGCTTCAACAGTGGCATCAGAGAGCGCATTCAGTCAAGCGAGACTTCAAATCGGTGATCATAGAGCGTCTATGAGGGAGAGCTTGAAAAAATCAGTACTCTTCAGAGATTGGATCCGTTCGGAAAGAAGAAATTTTGGACTTGCAGAATCACAACCGGAGATAGATGAAGCTTATGAAGAAATGCTAGCGGAACTTGCGCATGATGCTACTTCGCCCGGAAGCGGTGATGAACAAGCTTCTTTTCCACCACCACCAACGAAAATTCCTCTGGACCTTAGGATTTATGAGTTTTATTAGAGATAATACATAGACTAACATGTAACTTGTATTTTGGCACATCTTCCTTAGTTTTTTTTTCCTTTTAATGGTGGTATTAGTACCTTGTTGTGCTCATTCCATTGGGGGAGGAAGACTAAGAAAGATATTGCCATTCTTTGTTAATGTCGTAATAGTAAAATATATAAGACATTCTCTTGAATATTTCTTTGCAAATTATTTTGTGTTTAAATTTGATATAGTGTATGTATATATATATACATATAAACTATACATATATATATATATACACACATACATATATATAAGGCAATATATATTACATAAGGCAATATATAATTATATATACACATAATACACACCCTTATATATACATACTATATATACTATATATATTTATATAGCTATATATAAGCAATTTATACTAGTATATACATATATAGTTTACAAGAAAGTGCCTTAAATAAAAAAATAGCCCGGAACTAAAAAATCCGTTAGGCCCATTTAGGCCCGCAGGCCCGACCCATTTAGCCCGGGACCATGTGGGCTTGGGACCACCGTGGGCCGGTTCCACACATTGGGACCGTGAAGCCCGGGACCATTTGGCCTGGGACCCCCTCAGGCCGGCCCGCCTAAAGCCCAGGTTGGTTTAGGCCCAGACCACAATACAGCCTTAAAGAAAACCAGTGGAGAATATTGTAATTATAATATTCACCGTGTGGTTTGCAGGCTAATACACAGTAGAAGGTTTATTCAGTGCTCACCCGAAGGGCAGAGGCTGTAGCAAGTGCGGATTTTCTGTGTGGTTTGCAGGCTAATACACAGTAAAAGGTTTATTCAGTGCTCACCTGAAGGGCAAAGGCTGTAGCGGATGCGAATTTTCCTGGGATTTATCCGGTGCTCACCCAAAGGAACTGTTGTTGATTATCACCTGATGTTAATGCTTACATTTTTCTTATAGCCCTTGCACTCACCTCAATTATTTCTTTGCTAGTGTCGCTAATATTTACTTATGTAACCATACCCTATATTTCCTAGTACTTCTGTATTTTATACGCACTTATTTACCTCCCTATGGTAAACTTTATTCCTCCAAAAGTTCAGTGCTATTTCAATATTCTACTACCTATTACTCCCTCATACTGAGGAGAAGCTTAATTTCTTCAAAACGTTAACTTACATTACTTCTGAACAGTCCCCGAGGTTGGGTCAATTGACAAAGGTTGAGGGACTTCTGTTAAATTACAGATTCGAGCCATGCGCCAAACTATACAACCCTGGTATATTTAAGTGGAGAAGGCTAGATGGACAGGCCCATCATCCCCAAGGGTTGAAGGGTGAAGTTGTCCCAAAGGGTCAGTTAGTATTCTGAAGGACTTTTACTTGCATATCATCAAACTTCAACTTCTTAACAATAAGAGTAGCCAATTTCTCCAAAGAGAAATGACTTTGGTAAATAAAATACCAACACGAGAACATCAAACATCATATAGCACGTAGGCAAACGGATCAAGAACACAGAGACAATGAATGGTACAAGTCAGAGCCATTGAAGAAATCGGAACCCTTTTTTGAGTTAACAAGGGATAGACATTCTGCACGTTATATTAGACAGAGAAATAGGACGAACGAGGATAAATTACAAATTGCATGAAGAGGTCCACCAGACCAGCACAAATAACAACTTACACACTGGAGCCATTCTAGCACTTGACAGGGGCTGCAATGAACTTGCAAAGATGCTCCGCTTTTGATGCCTTATACCATCTGTATCTAAGAGAGACCAGAAGATCAAGTGGCGAACTTATAGGGAGATGGACAGAGCTTAAAGCTAATGAATCATGCTTCAATTCACATAACCTTCAACAAAAGGCTCCTAGATTTTATTAAGCTTTTCGGCAACAACCACAGGATTTGCTTTAGCTATAGCATCCCGACCAGCATTCTTATAATCAAATGGGCAGTCATGTTTGTCCGAATAACGATGAACTGCACAGAAAAGATTGCCACACTTGCAGTTGAAACCTGTTAAACCCACACGCTTGCGGCAAGTATTGCACCTACTTGGGCCCTCTTTTGGCTTCATCTCTGAGCTCTGAGCTGAGGCTAAATCAGCAGAAGCTTCTATTGAGACAGCCTTTAATTCCGCCGAGCCAGTTTGCACATCAATGACAGCAGCAACAACAGGTTCTTTGTCATTACTGCTTGAGCTTCCATTTACAATGTTGTCGAAGGATGCAGCTGCAAGTTTAGCTTGTTCCTGCTTCAGTATCATGTCCTTGTGACACTTGGAACACATATTCATGGTGGCCGCACTACCAAAAAACCCACAGTTGTTAACACAAAGGATGGGGCCTTCTCTAGCCTGGCAACCTGTCTCTTTTGAAGACTCCATTTCTGCTATAAACCTGCCACTTGCCACATCATAAGCTCATTATGTGCATGGATGCATCATGAAACGATAAAGTACATGCAGATCCCATATCTAAGGGACTCTGCAATATATGGTCTATGACCATAAGAACACTTTAAACAACCAACCCCAACTAAAATATATCACCAAAATAAGTGCTTTAGCGTTAATGCAGCATTAAATTGCACTCGACACAATAGCGTAAATAGTGAAAAGAAGCAGCACTGACCCCCCGGACTTTAGAAGGTGTCAGAGAAAAGGCGCAACAGTTTGGAGGAAACCGCTTCATATATTTTGACCCCAAAACAAAACTAGATAAAAAAGAAAAACACAAGTCAATTACGAGACAACTTGATGCTACACCTAAAAATATGCTTAAAAGGTGCTAGGTCAACTTACTGTTAAGATGTGCTAGCCTAGACTCTCTCTAAAAAGTCCACCTTGCTTAGATCATTACTTGTTTCATCTGATAGAGAGACAGTTGAGTTGTTGTCAACTACAGCCGTAGTAGATTATCATAGACTCCTATATCCCATACTGTTTGCCACTTTCACTTTTTTCCCCAATTTAAGAAATGCTAAAGGTCCTTAATATGATTATCAATATTTCTCAACATACCAAATTAATATGAAAAGTTGAAAGTTTTAGTATGTTCTAACTTATATAGTGGAGGGTAGTGTTGAAAAAAAACTGCCCACTTCTCAAAAGGGTGACACAGTTTTGGGACATCCAACAAAGGCAAGGGTGACAAACGAAAAGGGAAAGAGGGAGATATTCAAAACTGCTTTGCTTGAAGAGTTTTTTTTCTAACCAATTATAACTTCTGTCTAGAGGATGCATATCTTTCTCAAATAGAGGTTGACGGAGTTCAACATCAAGCATTCAAGAGAATACATCATATCAACAATACCGTCAACTCAATCTTATAATTTCTTTTCTATGATACCCATTAAACTGACAGTCAATAAAACAATTTCAAGGGGGTCGTAAAACATCAAGCACAAGAGATGGTGACGAGCTAGTAGCCTTTCAGATTCATTTTTTCTCTATCAATTATTTCAAGTAAATGATACTTCTTTATATCGAATATCATTAGTTAGTCCACACAGGATAAGGGTGTTGCTACTGACAGAAATGTAACTGGTAAAAGATCCAGGAGTTTAAGCTTCATAAAACAACTTAATTTTTCAACAAATACAGTAGTACTATCTTACCAACTTTAAAACCATAGAATGTAGTGGTTCATTGTAAGTAAAGAACACATGTATGACCTATCACCTATATACTCCTGTATATTGACCATCCAAGACCAGGCCACAACTTTATGTCGATAAACTGCTTAATACCTCTCAGTCAGACCAACTATTAATGTACCCGACTTAGATCAGGTGCTTACCCAGGAAGCACAATGAAACCCAAACGAAAACTCTAACCAAATGCTCTTAATTCAAACATTTTCTCCACCTAGATTACACCACAAGCCCTCAAAATCATGCAACAAGGATACAGAGATATCCTTACAAAAGCTAAAGCAAAACAAAAGAAGCTAAATGCTCATGTCGCTATTTCAATCGTTAACCAAGGGAAATTACAAAGGAAAAAAAAACAAATAAACTAACATTCAATGCCACAGTTCAGCAAAAGACTGGACCATATAAAGACTACAAGTACTTCAGATGATCCAGATAACATCCACACTTCTCAATTTTAGCAAATTCATCACAATTTCCCCTAAAAACAATGAAATTTAGCCATATGTCACTTGAGTCTGCATACTGATATGCAAAAAGGATAGAAACTTTAAAACAATTTAGTCCTTCAGTTCATTATTATAAAAAAATAAAAAATAAATTTAAAAAGAAAAACAACCCTTTACCTAATAACATCACAGAATAGCACGAAAACCTAAAGATCACTTTTTTAGCATACAATACAGCCAATACACGCTTAATTTTCTACGAGGATCAAACATAAAATCAATAAAAAAGATATACAAATATTTTTTTTTAAGAAAAATCTCACCGGTCAATCGAATCAAACGCTTTCCCTGATATTTTCGGAAAAAATTAAAACTCAAAACAATAACTTTTCTCCTTCCGCAAACAAAAACCGAACAATTTTCCAAAAGATAAACAATTAGATCAGAAATTACATAAATCAGAATTAGAAGCTCCAACAAAAAGGAAAAAAAAAAACAGAAATGGCAAATAATGAAAATACCTTAAACCAAAAGAGATAGTCGGAGAAATCGAGAGGGGAATAAATTGAGAGGATTATTAGAAATAGAGAGACTTGGGCCGAAAGGGAAAAAAAAAGGCAAGAGAGAACGATTGAATTGTTGAATTATTATTATTATTATTTTCTTTATGGCTACTATGGGTCCTATACGGAGTATTTAGAACTTAGCTTACTTTTTCAATGTCAAAACTAATACACCCTTGATAAACAACTTTTTTACCTTTTTGCCATTCCCTTTAGTTACGGAGAATTTTTTTCTTCCGACTTTTTTTTTGGAGTAATAATAGGATTTATATTAGATATACTTAGATAAAGGACATATTACATGCCATAATGTTCGTAGAGGTAGTTATGGAGGCAGGTACGCCCGAGTACAAAATGCTACTACTAGCTGGGACATTTTTGTTACCAATTGCCCTAAGCATATTACATACTGAAAGGGGTACTGCTTTTATATAGCTGCATTCCTGACTTTGATCCTTTGCTTGGTGATGCTTTACAAAAAAGGGTGGATCAGCAAAAAGTTTTGTGCTTCCTGGTTTATATTGCTTGTTTTTCTTGTTTTTTTGCCTCCTTGGCTAATGCATTCGCCACTGAGTTACCTTGTCTGAAATTATGTTGTAGTAGTAGGCCCTTCTCTTGGCGCATTAATGACCTGCAAGATTGTATTAGATTAGATAATATTGAATGTCCGTTATTCATTGCATTTATTAATTTCGTTGAGTCTGTCTTTATCTCTAGTGGTAATAGTCCAAACGTGGTAGCCAATTGGATTCCCTCGTGAAGAGCCTGCAATTCTATATGAAGTGGAAATAGCCTATCGCATTGTTTGTTAAACCCTAATATTCATTCCCCATTGCTATCCCTAAATACTCCCCCTATACCACTGTTTTTAAGAGTGAAGGCACCATCTATGTTTAATTTGGTCCAACCTTTTGGTAGTGCATGCCAGCGGATTTGAATAGTAATTTTTTCCGTTGGCTGAGGGGTTATTTTGGCTAAGTAGTGAAACTGAGCTGTGTGATTGGTAAGGCTGTCCAACGTGTCGGGCTGCGTCCCGCCCCAAGTTAAACGGGATGGGCCAATGTTAAACGAGACACAGGATGGGACGGGATGACCATTTCGTCCCGTTTATCCCGTCCCATTTCGTCCCGTTTTGTCCCGTCCCAACTGTCCCGTCCATCTCGTCCCGTTCCGTCCCGCCTGTCCCAGCTGTCCCGCGAGTTTTTATGGTATATTTGTGGAATTTCTCTTGTATTTGGTTAGTATAAAACAAATCCAACTTATGCACCGGCCATTAATGAAATGATTGCAAAATTTAAAAAGTATTTTTTTTTCTCTATTCCCCAAGTTTATTTAATTTCTACAATACTTAATCCATATTTAAAATTAAGAGGTGCAAAGGGACTTGTTCGTAAAATTTATCAAAATTTAGCAATTCAAGAATATGAACAACCATCTCTCGATGACTTCCAAGCTAACATATATTCTTATGTTAGAATCTAGATCAATGTTTGATAAATATAAATCTATAGAAACAACAAGTGGTGAAACTGCTCCTTCTACTTCTAAGTCTAGAGTAGAAATTCTTATGGGAAGATATTGATGATATAACATGTTTTGATTCCTCTATTGATGATGAACTTGATTCTTAGCACTGGAGAATACTTTTAGCGCAACAATATTTCAAATCGGAGATCATAGACCTTCATTAGCAGAGGACAACCTAGAGATTTCTGTATTATTCAGAGATGAGATTAATGCAGAAAGAAGAAATCTTGGTTTTGAAAAATTAACGCTAGGGAAGAAGAAAAATATAATGAGATACTTAGCACTAGGACCGATGACGGCATGAAGCTCATAGAACATCAATCAACATTCAACACTGCCAATTCCAGAACAATGTCCGAGAGATATTATTGATAAGTTACAAAGAAGCTATATAAGAGCTTACAAATATTAGTATGATAATTTGTAATTGGCTACTAAGAGTCCTAGTTCAAATAGAACCCTTCATAGAAGGTGGCTGTGTAGATTAGGTGCTCTTCAAAAGAATTATATTTGTATTTGAGATTTGAAAGTTCCATTAATAAAATAAAAGGCTCTAAGCGTTAATTTTTTTTTTTTATGAATTGTCTTAGTTACTTAATAGTTAATACTTTGAAATTATATTAAATAAATTATAACTCTATTATAAATTTACAATTACTAGAATATTTCATTACAAGTCTTTTGATTTAATATTTTATAATTCTTTACTTAGTTTTCTAATTTTCGTTTTAACATAATAACATTTAAGTTTATTAAATAAGTCAAAAATCTAGCCGTTGCAAACTTTAAAAACATAGTAATTTTAAAAAAAACTAGACGTTTTTATAAAAAAATACACTTAAGGCCCACGAACCCGTCCCGTCTCGTCCCGTCCCGTTTCGTCCCGTCCCACCACCGTCCCGCTTAAATCTCGTCCCGTCCCGTTAATTTCGTCCCGTCCCGTCCCGTTGTACAGTCATAGTGATTGGTGATGGTTGTGAGTGAGGGGCTGTGATTAGTGTATTGATGTTGTTACTATTTCTGTTAGCCATATGCCCCAAATTATAAAAGCTAAGAAGTTGTCCCATTCTGTATAGGTTAGTTTCCAGTTAGGTCTTAGACCTTTGATGTGTATTAGCTAGTGATCAATGTTAGCCGTTAATTGATTTTTCAAACCTAATTTGGTTCAAAGAGGCTGCACTATAGGATATCTAGTGAATATATGGACAATGGATTCCTCTTCTAGTCGATAGGCTGTGCATTTGTTATCAATATTAATACCTATGTGGCTCAGATATTGACGACAAGGAATTCTATTATGAAGGCATTGCCAGAGGAAGAATTTCAATTTATTAGGGCATTGGAGTTTCCATATCCACATGAATTCATGTCGGGGTCTTATGGTGTCTTTGATAATGCTATGATAGCTTTTACTACAGAATGAGCCATTGGTGTTAAGATTCCAAATAGGAGTGTCAGTATTACTTTCAGTAAGAGGTATTGGAATTTGCTCAATTTTTTTATAATATCAATTGGGATATTAAAGGAAATTTTTGATAGGTCCCAATTGTTGTTGGAAATTATGTCCCCGAGTGTTAGAGTTGAGTCTTTTATGGTTAAGGGACCTTCAATGCAAGCCCTGAGTGATTGATGGTTTGGAATCCAAGTGGAGTTCCATAGGTCCAAATTCGAGTTCTTGCTTGGTTGCCACCTAATTCTTTTTGAGCAGGTGGACCATCCTTTCAATATGCTTTTCGAGATGAAAGAGGTTTGGGTTTTTGGAGTATTTCTGATGTAGTTAGTAATGATAATTTTGGACCATAAAGTGGTTGAGTTTGAGAGCATTCTCCATGCAAGAGTGGAAAGGGAAATGAGGTTTTTTGTCTTGGCCTTTTTTAGTCCTAGACCCCCCTCTTCCTTTGTAGCTGTAACACTATAGTGGATTTTCTTTGCGTTGTCAGTTGTTCCCCAGATGAAGTTACGCTGGATACGATCTATTTGGTTAAGAACTTTATTAGGGAGGTATGTATATTACATGGCATGATTGGGTATACAATTTAATGAGGAGGAAGCTAATATTGTTCTGCCTGCAATATTGAGAAATTTGGCTTTCCATGCAGTTAGTTTTTTCTGCATGTTTTCAATTATAAATTGATAATATTTAGGCTTAGGCTGGTTTTGAAGAATGGAGTATCCTAAGTATTTCCCAAAGGAATTATTGATTTGAATGTTAAAAAAATTTGTCACATCCTTTGATACATTAGGAGAGCAGTTCCTAGAAAATATTATCCTAGATTTTTGTAAGTTAATGTTTTGACCAGATAGATCGCAAAAGATGGTGAGACATTTTTTGATAGCTTTGCAAGATTTGTCATTTACTTTGGCCATAAGTGTGAGATTGTCTACGAAGAAGAGGTGTGATATTTCAGGACTACGAGGATTTAGGTGAATTGGGTCCCATTGGAAAATATCAACTTCGTAGGAGATGAGTCGAGAAAACATTTCCATACAGAGTATGAAAATGTAGGGTGAGAGGGGACCCCCTTATCTGATACCTCTACTAGGATTGAAAAATTCAGTGGTTGAACCATTGACTAGTATTGTTATACTACTACTACAAATACAATTCATTATTAATTTAGAGATTGATAGGGGAAAGTGAAAGAACTTTAGCATTCTATAGATAAAAGACCATTTTAAGGCGGTCGAAAGCTTTTTCTAAATCAATTTTTAGGATCATGTTAGCCCTTTTCCCTTTGATTTTCTTGAATTGATTAATCAATTCTTGGATTATGATCGCGTTATCACTGGTCCTCCTTCCCTTGATAAAACTGGATTGGTATGGACTAATTAGATCATTTAGAAAGGGTTTCAATCAATTAGCAATTATTTTTGTCACTAGTTTGTACATAGTGTTACAGAGACCTATTGGACGGAATTTTTTTAAATTATTGGCATTGTAAATTTGGAATGAGGCAGATGTAGGTGTTGTTGATACCTTCTGGTATGGAATTATTCCGAAAAATTTGAAGGCATAAGTTGATGACAGAGGGACCCATCACTTTCTAATATTTTTGATAAAAAAGGATGAATCCCATAAGGACCAAGAGCTTTGAATGATTTGAATGAGAAAATTGCATTTGTGACTTCACACGGCATTAGGGGATTGTTAAGGCTTTTTAGGTCAATTATTTTATGGCTAGTAGGGTCTTGCAATATAATAATCCAATTGATAGAAGTATAAGTAGTGTTGAAGGTGTTTTGGAAATAATTTTTTGTATGTGATAAAATTTCAGATGAATCATTAATCCAATTTCCTGCATCATTTTTTAAAAAGCTAATTTTGTTTTTCCTTTTGTTGTTACAGGCCATAGTATGGTGGAATCTAGTATTGACATCGACTTCTTGTAACCAAGAGATACGAGACCTTAGCTTCCAATAATCATTCTCAATTTTTAGGAAGTTGTTATACTCAATTTGTAAGGAATTTTTCAATTGTTGAAGGAATGAGATTGTATAGTAGTGACTGGAATTTTGTATACCTTTTAATCTAGCTAAGATTCTTTTTTTTTTTGTATAGATCTCCAAAAGTTTCATCCTTCCAAGCTTTAATATTAGTAAGAAAAGAGTTTACCGAGGTTATATAGTTATACTCAGTCCAACTTCTTTTTACTAGATTAATAAAATCTGGGCGTCTACACCAGTATGTTTCAAGCCTAGAGGGTTTAGGAAATGTGGTACTTGGTCTAGGGATTATTTCAAGAAGCAAGGGATTGTGGTAAGAATGGATTTTTGGAAGGTGAGTGACTGAAGCATTTGGAAAACAACTAATCCACTCACTGTTAGCTATTACTTTATCAAGCCTTTCCATGATTAAGCCCCTTTTTGCTTTCCCACGATTAGTCCAAGTATACTTAGAGCCTTTAAAACCTAGGTCAATCAGGTTACAACTATTGATACAATTCCATAAATATTTAGAACGGTTTCTATTCACTTGGTTACCGCCTATTTTTCTAAAGAGTCAAGAACATCGTTAAAATCACCTCCTACTAGCCAAGGCCCTTGATAATTAGCATTAATATTAATAAGGCTGTTCCGCATTTGATTTCTTAGATTAATATTAGTACTAGCGTAAATAGAGGTAAATAACCAAGTTTTTCCAGTAGGGATTACCTCAATTATAACATTGATTTCTTGATTCCTACGCACAAAACTATGGACATTGACCATATGGTAATCCCACAGGATAACCATGCCACCAGATTACCCTTTTGCCAGAATCTCTATCATATCAGAAAATCCAAAGGGGTTTATGAGAGTTGTCCATCCTAGTTTCCAACAGTGTGATCATGCATGGGCGATGCATGTCAACCATTTCCCCTAGATTAAGCCTAAATATGTCGTTATTTCCACCACACACATTTCAGATGATGAAGGAGATTAGCCTATTCATGTTGATTGTCCAGTTGTGAAGGTCTCCATTCTCCAATACTCTTGGTGCATGAATTGGGTTTCTCCTTTGAAAGGGAACTATAATCATTGCATGTTGTCCTACTGATGGATCTGCTGGGGGCCTTATGTCCATGGTGCACTTGTAGAGTTTCACTGAACAATTGAGCACTTGCCTCTGTTCCTACATCTCCATGAAGATGAATAACTTTATCTCATCGAGATTTGAATCGTCTACCACTAGTTCTGGTAGTAAGTTGATGAGTGGTTCCACTGCTTCCTCCATCATTTCCTCTTGATTTGGTGGGTTTGGTTGGGTTTGAGGCCGTGTTTGATTCTGGGGGGGGGGGGGTGGCAGTAGTTGCATGGGGTGGTTGAGCTTGGGGTGCATGTACATCCCAAGGAGTGAATATTGGGTTGATGCTCGTCGCTATTTATCGGGTGAAGAAGGGTAGATCCATCACAGGATGGGTGTTCTGAATTGGAACAAAGTGAGGTGGCATGTTCCACTCCCCCATAATCATTTGAGTGATGTTTGGAGTTGAGTTTGGAGCCACTGGGTGTAGGATGTTGTTCACCTAGACGTGGTTCATGAAGTTGTTCATAGAAAGTCGAATGCCCTCCGATATCAGTTGAACTAGATAGTGAGAGTTTTGTAAGATTATCACCGTCTCCCTTCCATTCAACATTATGTTGAATGATATGGCATGTCCCATTATCCCTAGTTCTACCCAAGACAAAGGTTGGTGGTCTGCTAGTAGTGGTGGTTGAATGAAGATCGTGGGGATATTTTACATTTGAGGGTTAGGTGGAGCTTAGTTTGCCATGTTTTAGATTCTGTTGAGTCAAAGTATGTGAATGAGACTTTGACTCCTCCTTTGTGCTAGAGGAATCCTTGGCATTATCTAGATAGGTTAGAGAACTTATAGGGTGAGTTGTGGAGTTCTTGTATTCTGAAGAGATTACAGTATCTTTTGCAATGATAGTAGATTTTGTTTGCATGTTGTTGGAGAGGGTTAGCGTGTGATTTTTATTAGAGAAATTGGTAGATTGGGATGGGGATACATGTTCCATGTCATTGGCCATTTGTGCCATGAGTGTTTGAGAGGCGGACAAGTAGGATGTGTCATTAGAGGCATGCAATATATTGTTATTAGAAGATTTAGAGTTATTGATGTTATAGGCATAGTTAGGAGGAGGGTTACTGATATTACTTGAAGTGTTTAAGTGATGCTGATTAATTGTGTCCTCCGTTAGGGTTGACACTTGTCCATTAGTAGAGGTATTATTTGGTAAGTCATTTTTAATAATTTAATTTTTTTAACCGTTGGCTGGTTTATGGTTTTGTCCAAAACCATGTCCTCTTCCATCAGGATTGAAAGTGTTTTTTTGTTTGTAACTTAGTTTCATATTTTTGTTGATTATCAGTGTTGTTGATTTTCCCAGTCATATTCATATCCAGATACGGGCTTCTAAGCCTCGCTTTATAATTGAGAGTTTAAGAGCTGAGGAATTTACCTGTGTTGCCATCAAATATATTTACATTTATACCTGTCTTGCTTGATGATTGTGGGATCTCCTTCTTCATGGTTTTTTTCCTACCTTTGGTGAACGTGACTGTCTTCCATTCATCATTGTTGTGAGTCTGCTCCTGCATGTCATCTTCAAGTTGATTCCCTTCTTTTTTGTATAATATCTGGGTGGTTGCTTGTTGTTTGGAAAAGGAGCATTGAGTTACTGAGTGACCCGAGAATCCACATTTTAGGCATTGTAATTTGTCGCATTCATACAAAATTTCCTGATTGTGTGATCCTATCCATACTTTGGATTTGACTGCTTTATTCAATGGCAGTTCCACACAGAGCCTAGCATATCTGCCTCATAGCGCAGTGGATGTACAAGCATTGACTTTGAGTAGTCTTCCAATCGTGTTGCCTACTTTTTCCAAGATTTTTCCGTCATAAAATTCTATTAAAAGCTGTGGAAGCCGTACCCAAACTGCTGTATATGATTGCTTGGCTTTAGATGGTACAAAGTTTGGCTTCCAACATTGAACTGATAAGAAATGGCCAAAGATAAACCATGGACCATTTTGCAGTGCATTTACCATATTTTTCTCTTTGTTAAATTTAATTGTGAAATAGTTTTCGCCAAGATCGATCAGAGGAAAGTTTTCTGTTGGTTTCCAGTCTGTGATTTTTTTGAGTATTTGATGTGAAAATTTTCCCCCCTAAAGTTGGATTATTACTAAGTATCTCCAAGGATAGTAAATACGCTGTCTGTCTTCCCCAATTATTGGAACTGCAAATTCATTCTTTTTGTTTTCCTGAGTTGTTTCCTCTTCCTCCTCGTTTGTATCAACTGCCATAGGCAGTAAATGTGGGGGGGGGGGACTGGGAAAAGGAAAGGTTCCTTTCATTTTCATTGGACACAAGTTTATCCTTGAAAGAAGTATTTTGGTAGTTTGGGATAAATTAATGTCGGGGGTTTAGGTGGAAGATCATCTAATTCTCTATGATTGTCCATTTGTAATCTCAGAATTGGATATAGTTTAGTTTTCTGTAGGAGGGGTATTTCTAGAGAGAAGGCAGAGCGTCTCTCTCTAAAACCTCGACTCCTCAATCCAGTTTTTTCTTCCGACTTTCGTTACGAAAGGATTGACAATTATTTTTTGACAGAGAAGCAAGCTAATTAATTATTAACTAGTATTTAATTGAAAAGATATCATTCAATCCTCTTTGTAAATCAACTTTTTCCTTTTTTAATATTACATATAAAATATAAAAAAATATTTAAAAGATAGGCATATTTTAATAATTAAATATTAAAGAAACCTAATGCATTATTTTTCATTGACGAAGATTAGAAGAAGAGCTTGAATGCCCTTTTTCAGTGCTTATCTAGTTTTTCTTCTGCTTGCTTAATGTATGTTTTGTCTCTTTTTGGCCTTACGGGAGCTCTCTACTTATAAATATACTAGTTTCTAAACACGTGTGTTGCACGTGTATTCTATGTTATTTTTATAAAACTTAGATAAATATAATAATATTAAACTACATACGTTAAGTGACCAAATCTCAAATTCAAAATGATTGAATAACTTTCTCTGTATAAAAGATGAACAATAACATTAACTTAGTTATTATTATTTGTAATCACATTATCTCTAATTTATGAGGTAAATACGTACATCACTTAGTTTTCAAGAACTTCTCTGTATACGTACATCACTTGGTTTTGTATATCCTAGAAAAGGAATTTCAAAAGCTGAACCTAAGAAAATACATTCAACGTAGAAAGACGCGTACCACATTTATATCGATGCACGTCACGGTAAGGCTGGTAGAGAGGAATATCCAATTGTCTGCAAAAGCAACACACGAATTGATTTTCCCCATTAAAATAAAAATTTCATAATCACAAACTTGTTGAAGCAAAACTTTAACAACTTATGTGCGAGAATAAACTTTTAAACAATAATTAAACAACATAATTTACATGATAAGTAAGAAGCAAGAAGTAAAATGAAAAACAAATTAACTAAATAGAATATGCACGATAAGCAACATTAATTGTTTTGTTCTATATATCTAAACAAAAATCACTCAAAAGCAACAATTGAACTCAAATATATCCTCACAAAATAGTCTAGAAAAGATTTAAGGCACTTAACCTATGTTAAAGAGTTCATTCACGTCACAAAGGAGGATAACATAGTGAATTTATCGCTCACTTCTTTTAATATATATATATATATATATATATATGTATTATTTTGTATCGGTTGAAAACAAACAAAGTGATACAAATAAAAAAAGCTTAACAATGATGGAAATTTGCCAAATGCATCCGTCTTTGAAAGGACAACAATGATGAATTTAAATTAATAAAAAGAAAACAATTTTGAATGATGTGAATAGAATTTGGTCAAGAAAATCAAAAACTCACATTTATTGACGTCTTCGACAAATCTCTATCCGCTCTCTCATAATCTCTTGATACCAGCAGTGATCAGATTTTTAGCTGAAATGTTTGTTTTATCACCAAAATCATTGAATCATATTGCCTTGATATTACTTGCTCATGAAAGTAAGGAAATTTAAAATTTTGTTAGCTATCAGACTAATCGAACGCTGACCTTTCCGATCATGCTATTGTCACTGAATTTTGAGGACATTCATCTTAAAATATGCTCTTTTTGTTCTACTAAAATCTTTGAGATAGATAGTCTTTCTATCAAAAGAGGAAAGAACAATAAGTGAAAGATAAGATAAAAATTTGAGGGAAACGAAAAGGCATACAACATGGGGAATGTAAAAGATGTTAAGCCGTTCTTAGAAGATTATTATAGAATGTAGTAACTGGTTTATTTATTAACATAAATAATGTGATTATTGTCCTTTCATTTGCTCTTGGATTTTGATTAGCTGAGATTTATGTTGAAATGTGTAGCACTAAACAGATTACAAATAGCAATTGAAGAGAATTTGGTTCATTTAACTATTAATTGCAACTCCTCAAATTCATTACTGGTTGCTTTTCGTCTGTCCACATTACATGAGTGTTTAGTAGGTAGAACAAATTTATTATTTATTGTAATGTGAGTTTACTTTTTAATACAAAATTATTGTAGAAATCTATATATATATTAAAGGAATAAAGTTACCAAATATAATTAGCATTGTGGTTAAGTCAAGTGGCAAGCTAATAAATGCCAATAATGTATGATAACTTTATTCTATATTTGATTATGTTAGTCAAATAAAATATCTATATATATATATATATATTAAAGCAAGAAAATTTGCATTGTGGTTAAGCCAAATGACAAGCTACTATAAATCCACTTGGCAATCTTAAATAGTTTGTGAGAAATTGTCAAATAAGGAAATATCACTTAAGAACTATATATGGAATTCTATTTATTGAAATTAAATTGAAAAAATAATTCTTTTTTAAAAAAAAAATAAAGTTCAATCACTATACTAGTATTTTTTAACTGAAATTTTTTATTTGGAAAGTAAAGAATTTTGATATCAATAGTATTTGGATTCCTTTTCTAATATCGAGTGAGAAGAATATATCCTACCGTAATCTAATGTGCAATTTTAATTTATTTTAAAAATTTAATACTTTTTAATGAGTTGAAGAGTATATTTTAAGATTTTAACTTAAAGTTTAGAATGTAGATATATTTAATAATTTATTTATTTCATAATGGATAATCTGAAGTATCTATTTTAGACTAAGTTTTCTGAATTTTAAACAAGTATACAATAAAAATAACTTTTTTAAAGGCTAAAAGTTTCAACAAAAATAATAAAAATACCATAATATTTGGTGAAGTACTATATAGTTTGATCATATGCACTTTTATTTTTGTCTATAATTGAATAAAACACTAAATGAAAGAATTAAATGAAATATCATACTTACTAGGGGAAATAATTTAGAAAGAGGGGGATAAAGATGGTGTGAGAGAATTTATACTTTGAATTAATTTAAATGATAAAATAAAGCAAATAAATAATTAATACTCAAAAATATTATTGAGAAATTCAAATATTATATAGTGAAAGATTAAAACTAAATAAAAAGATTATTTGGCGAGAAAGAAAAACCATATTCATTATAGTATATTATAATCGAAGAAGCAGATAGGGATATAAAGTAGGTGACAAGCTAATAAAAAGTTAAGTAATAATGTAATCATATTAAGTAACGGGTAACACAGTAATTATAGACAAAGAACAAAAAATAGAGAATTTTTTTGTTGTAAATTAATAATATAATTGTAGATATATAGAAGGATTAGACATTTAAATTTGATATAAGAAATTTTTTTGAATTATTACGAGAAAAAACATATTATATGGATAATATCACACAATTGAAAACATAATTTATAAACCTAAAATTTAAAACATTTACAATAAAATAATGCCAAGCAACAAATTAACAATATAAAATGTAATTAAATTATCATGTAGTTAAGTTATAAAATAATTAAAGTCAAAACTCTACGAAAACAAAAGGAAAAATAATAATTGCTTATTGCACATAATACTAAATAATAATTATTAAAAGTGTAGATTTATGGAAAATAATAAAAAAACTTCTTCGTTTAAACTTTGGCATATTTTCAAAAGAATTAGAAAAGTAATACGATAATGGTAATATATAGATATAACACGAAATGCGAAAAATAATTAAAATATTATATGATAGAAAATAATGTATATAGAGGAGAATAGAAGTAATGTGAAGGGGTCTACACTTTAAATTTGTTCAATAAAATAATTAAATAGGAAAAATAATATTATTGATAAATTTAAACAAAACAATTGGAGCTACGGGACAAAAGAACAAAGTTAAATTAAATTTTAGGGTAATACAAAATTATATTCATTGTATTATACTAAAAGTAGAGCAATGAATAAGGACATAAAGTAACGCGATAAGCTAATAAAAAGTTGCATGACAATATAGCAAGTGTGCATTATGGTTAAGCCAAGTGACAAGTTAATATAAAGCCACTTGGCAAATTATGACAATATTTGTTATAGTATTTAATTTAAATTGAAAGACAAGATATTTATTTAAATTTAAATAGAAAGATAGTAAATAAGATTCTTTTGAATCTGAAGGGAAAGAAGGTTAAATTTGAATTAATTGATTAATTAATTAGGAAAGCTAATCAACACATAAATGTTCGAATTCAAACGGGAGGCTCAGCGAGTGAGGCAAATAGTTTTAAATAATGAGAAAGAGTTTTTTGAAATTTGAGTTCACAACAAAAATAACAGAAAAAACAAAAAAAGTATTTGTTACTAGAAATAAGACTAAAAAATCTAGGTTCGAACCCATAATCATAATTACCGAGTTGTTGGATCCAAACTTAACTTTCGCAACTACCTTAGGGATAATGTTTAACTATGAATCGACTCAGACATTGGCTAAACAAATGTCAATTGTGTTGCCCTACGATAAAATTAATTATCCAATATTTTATAATTTATTTTATATCTCAATTGTTTGGAAGCAGTACATATATTTTTTTTTTGTTTATTTATTTATTTTTCTATTAGTTCTAGCAGTTGCTATGCTAAAATATATAAAAAGAGAGGATAGATTCTTCTCTAATGGCTCAGGTATGAACAATGACTTTTTAGCGCATTGTTGATATTTATGTTCTCTCAAATTGTATGAGCCAATTGATCGAGCAACACACACACACACACACACACACACACACACACACACACACACATATATATATATATATATATATATGTATATATAGTGTGCGCACGCGCGTCAATTAGAATGAAATAGATTTGTATAGGGTAAACACATAGATGAATATAATTACACTATTTGGGATTGATATTTACACAAAATAAAGTGAATCATAAAATCATAAGATAAGATTGATTTAATTAAGAATTACATGTAAGAACTCATCTCTTTTAGTACATGTGCATTGTAGAAGAAAAATATTTAAAGTAGATTAATATTTATTTAATTATAATATATAAATCTTAACTATATCCCAAAGGTATCATTTAAATTGTCAAATTGTATGGTTAAAATTGAGGTAACTAGCAAAATTATTGAGCAAATTACGATCCAACTGTTTTATAAGTTGGTAACTCCCAAAAGTTAGAATATATTGGTTGTTAATAAATTATTATGTATGTATATATTAATTTGTCACTGCATAATTTTAGGTTGGTAGAAGTTGACGTTGATGTGAGAATCTATTATGTTGAGATAATAATATAATATATTTAAATTAAGATATTATTAAATATATTTTTATTTGTTATTACTCTATATAGTATGACTTCACTCAGCTTCAATATAGATGAGATAGTTTGACTTGACACGAAATTTTAGAATGAAAAAGAAATTTTTTGAAACTTATGGTCCTAATAGTTTTGTGGGGCCATGATATTTGCACGGGTGTAAGAACTTCTCCTTATATGTAAAATGAGTAAAATAAAAAATTTAGAGTTAAATTATTTCCAAATACATAAATGTGTCATTCTTTTGGAACAGATTAATAAGAAAAATATTTTATGTAAATTGAAAGGGAAGGAGTATTTATTTTTGAATCATACTGTATTTTTATTTGTTTGTATCACCGTCTATATATGAGGTTATAATATTTAAGTTTATGTCAATAGTTATTCATATAATTTATTCTTTTTAATTTATAGAATTTAACAGGATCATAATATTATCCGCACATCGTGCAGGTACTAATACTAGTAATGTTTAAGAGAAGGATAAAAGTGTCACTCAATATCTAATGGGTAATATAGTAATTTAATTTTCACTTTGGGGCTTCATACTTATAATATAGTATGATAAATATAAAATAGAAGAGTAGTGATACAACAAAAGTATTTGTGTTGATTTGATCGTTCTGTTGGACTTTAAGCCATTGGGCTTTAAAAGAGAAGAAGTGTGAATTGGAAATGGAGGGAAATAAAATGGAGGGAAAATGAAAATTTGAAGAAGTGAACTTTTGTCTTGCACTTTGTCCCTCATTGGTGAGGGACAATCACATTTATGTGCTTATATATAGATTCACTTCTTAAAGCTCTTAAAAGGAGTTGAAGAGAATGAACCCTCGCGCCGTCGTCGTCGCTCGCTCGGCTTCGGCTTCGGCTTCGGCTTCGGCTTCGGCTTCGGCTTCGGATTTGTCAAATGATCGATAAGATTATTTTTGGACAAAATTTATTTAATTATTTAATAATTAATTAAATGCCAAATCACTGCTGAACGTTCAGAGGGCCTCACTGGCCGCGGTTCTGCCGCGACCGCGGTAGAATCGCGACAGTCAGGTTCAGAGGGCCTCACTGGCCGCGGTTCTGCCGCGACCGCGGTAATTGCGGCAATCAGATTCAGAGAAGCTCTCTGGCCGCGGTTCGGCCGCGATCGCGGTAGAACCGCGGCAGGTCGCGTATTTTCTGAAAAGGCACCTTTCCAGACACCTCTTCTGATATTTGCCTATAAATTATGAGGCAAGGCTGCATCTTCCATATACGAAAAAGACACTAGAACTTCTTTCTTTCTGAATATACTGCATCCTAATTCGCAGTCTCTCTCTCTCAAATTCGTAAGTGTGATTTTGCTCCGTTCTTTGAGTTCGTTGGTATCCTGCAGTTTGTATTGCCACTGTTGCAGGAAGGTTTATTCCGTTTTATCCTTGGAGGATTTAATCCATTACCTTAGCAACGTGTGAGGGGGTTAAAATTCCTTAAGGACGCACAAGAAAATTGTGGACTCGGAATATTTCTGATTCTTTACTATTTAATATCTTTCTTTATTCTTCTAACAGTTTCCTGAATTTTGTTTTAACTCAGTAACGTTCACACGTTCTGTTTGAATTATGAACCAATCCCATGTATTTACACTTGGCATACTTTGATCGGTCAATTGACTTGACTTGGAATGCCATATATGACAAGATTCTTTTAAAAAAAAAACAAATACGGATAATTATATTACTTAAACAAAAGCTACATAGACATAATAGATATTTTTAGGGCATTACTATTGCCCATAGTTGCCAAATAGTTACAAATAATAGTAGAAATATTCTTAAAGCTATTACATTTAGAAGATCACTTCTTGTTCAACAAAAAATGGTGGACAAGAATGGTAAAAACACTTAGAAGAGGGTGGGCTCTTGATAGCTTCCTTGACCAGCCTATGTGCCACTTCATTTCCTTCCCTGAAATTATGCTTCAGTTGTGGGAGCTTCCCTGAAATCTACATTCAGAATAATGTTAGAGAAGTTATAGTTATCCTCATATATAAGCTTGATGACATCCGTACAATCAGTTTCAATTTTCAAATCTAGGAAGTTCATTTCTTTAGCAATTTTTAATCCTTCTAGTAATGCCATCAACTCTGCATGTGTACGTAAAATTGCTTGACTTGCTTTGTGGAATCCCATAATTCAGTCTCCATTGCTATTTCGGAATGCACCACCAAGCCCAGTTGCATTATTGTTACTAGAAAATGCACCATCACAATTTAATTTAATCATACATTTGGATGGTTTGTCCCAATTTATCTCAATTTTGATTTTTTTGAGCGTGAAGGGATTTTTCTCCGTGAAGAACTTGAATTCCCATGCTAGATGGATAATATTTCTTGCTTCCAGGTTACGATTAAGATTGTTGATATTATTATGATTCTTGTTTTTCCATATTTCTCAGATGGAGAAGGGAAATAAAGTATCCCAATTAATCTGGTGATCACTACTTTGAATGAAGATATCCCTCAGCTTCACTAGCCAATGTGTGTCACTATTAATATTTAGGAAAGGAAGGCCCATATTCTCCCAAAAATGATTAGAGACTAGACATTTAATAAAAATGTACTAGATGTCTTCCACCTCAATTTTGCAAATAGTACATGTAACATCAATATTGGTTCCTATTTTAGCTAGATAGGCTCGACAAGGGATATGATTATGGATGCATTGCCAAAGGAAGAGCTTTATTTTATTGGGGCAGTGGAGGTTCCAAATCCACTTAAAGAGGTGGAAGATGGGTTGACCTTTGATAGAAGGTTGTAGCATAATTTAGTGGTAAATAGACCATTTGAGTTGAGGCTCCAGCTAATTCTATCAATTTTTGATCCTTTACTAGGGATGGGGTAAGGGTCAATTTATTAACGATATCAGTGGGTAATTCAAAAGAAATATCCTTAGTATTCCATTCATTGTTATTGATGAGGTTTCCTATCGACAGATTAAGGTCATTATTACTTAGAAGGCCTTCTATAGAGCTTCTAAGGGATTTAGAGTTACAAATTGGTATCCAAATACTAATCTTAGAGTTTGTAGTCGGATGCCAAAGAATACCATTGTTACACACTTTATATCCCTTAAGGATAGATTTCCAGATGAAGGAGGTGCTAGTGACAACTTTATTCTTTGCATATTTGGCCCATAATCAGATGACCCTAAGGAGTGCTAGGGTTTCTCAATAGTCTCCATGCAAGACTCGAAAGTAAAACCAAATTTTTAGCTTTAGTAGGGCGGATACCTAGCTCCCCTCCTCATTCCTATCACTAGTCACCTTTTGCCAGCTAATGAGGTGCAGTTTTTTAGCTAAGCTAGTAGATCCCCAGATAAAATCCCTTTGAATTTTATCTATTTTCTTTAAGATTTTAGGGGGGAGTAGGGTATATTTCATAGAGTGAGTAGGAATGACACCTAAAGTACTAGAAGCTAGAGTAGTCTTTCCAGCCATATTTAGGAAAGAGCATTTCCAGTGAGACAATTTGGTTTGCAATTTATCTATGATAAATTGGAAGTCTTTGGTAGTGGGAGAGTGATTTAGTGTAACACCCCGTAAAAATTCGGCCTAGTTATGACTGAGTTAAAGGAGTAGTAAGGATATATTTTGAACATGTGAAGTCCCATCGGGATGATTATGGGTGAAAATAGTTGTTTCAAAATCAAGATGGAAAGTGAGGTGCATAAGATTTGGCAAAATCGACTAAGTTTGCAGAAGGTATATCTTCCAGTAGGTTTTAGTGAAAATGTGTAAGTAATCTGGAAAAACTTAAAGCATGAAAGTTGTAGGCCTTTGAAATATATTTCCAACGATATATTATAGATCCCAAACTTAGCTCTGTGCAAAAAGTTATACCTATTTTACAGAATGGTATGCAACCACCGCGGTCCTGCCGCGTTTTACCGTGACCGCGGTGGCGAGGCAGTGTTCCATTACCGCATTCGGGACCACGTCCGTGCCAACCAGGACGCGGTGGACGACTTAGGAAGTCATTTTTAGCCCTATTTCGTCCCCCACAGCCCCAAAACATAAAAACTTGCTCTATAAAGGAAAACTCTCAAAAACCTAACTCCTCAAGGGTCCCTCCACCATTCAAGGTAAGTTATAATGGTGATTCTAAGTTAATTTTAATTTTTCAAAATCTTATTAACATGGGTAAACCGTCCATATCATTAGATATTCGATTTGGGATACCATTGTTGAGAGAAGAAACACTAGAACTCGAATTCAAGAAGATTGAACGTCAAAAAGGTAATATCTTCACCCTCTAGTTGATTCTATCATTGAATTAATGATTATATACTCTATTTCATGAGATGTGAGTTGATGGATTTGATAGAAAAGCATGAACGATGATAGGTTTGAGTTGTTGATAGGTTATTATTGGTTATGGGTGTTGATTACCTTATAGGTGATAAAGAATAATGTTGTTTATAACCATTTGAGACTTTAGAATTTATCTAAGAGCAAGAGAATGAGTTATTGGGTGTAGAAACACCATTAATAAGGGCTATGAAGCTTTATGCGACCGAGTGTTTGATAAAATGCCTAAGTGACCAAAACACGACTATTGTTGCTAATTTGGAATCCCTTTGACTTGTATTGATATAGATTAAAGTTAAAAGGGTTGGCGAATGTTGTATTATGCTCAAGAGCAGGAAGTTAAGGTATGTGAGGCTAACTCTCTATGTTTGGGAATTTTAATGATTCTCCCTGCACTACGTTTCTTTTACGACGTATCAATTGCCTCAGAAATATAGTTAAGCCTAGTTCCTTGAACAGTTGTAAAGCTTTTATTCTCTAGCTTCATAACTAGTTCATGACTTTCATTCTGAACGTTGTGAGCTCAGTTCGTATTCAATATAGACTTTGGTTTGATGTCCCTAAGTCTCAATATAGCTTACTCAACATGTCATGAATAGTTGAAGTTTGAGTGTTCATAATCAGTTCAAGAATACATGTCTCATTCTAGTCTTATTCAGTATTCCAGTATTATGTAACTCAGTATGATTCAATATTCTAGTATTATGTAACTCAGTGTGATCTAGTATTCCAGTATCATATAACTCAGCGTGATTCAGTATTTCACTATTATGTATTGCAGTATGATTCTCAATTCCTAATTTTAAATCCCTGAATGTCGAACACCTGTATTTGGGCCTAAGACCGCAGTTAATGCTTTATGCATCTTTGGGTCTGAGGCTGCAGTTAATGCTTTATGCATCTTTGGGCTTGAGGCCGCAGTTTATGCTTTATGCATTTTGGACCTGAGGTCATAGTTATGTATACGTATACTTGGGCCCGAGGCCGCATTTTGTGCACATATATATATTGGGCCTGAGGCCGCAATTTAATATTCAGATAAACAGGTTGTTCATCATTCAGAAGAGGGAGTATTCATATCCTTACTTCCTTTATCATTTCAGTTATCAGTTATCAGTTCAGTTACCAGCTATCAATTCAGTTATCGGTTATCAGTTATCAGTTCAGTTATCCGTTATCAGTTATCATTTTAGTTTCAGTTTCAATAGTTATCATTTCAGTTATTAATTATCAATTCTCAGTTATCAGCTTAGTTTTAGTTTTAACATTTATAATTCTTTCTTTCAGTTGCTTTACATACCAGTACAATTCAAATGTACTGACGTCCCTTTTGCCCGGGGCCTGCATCGTAATGATTTACAGGTTGATGATTCAAAGTGCTAGGATTCTCGTATCAGCTGTTTGGTGATTCCCAATTCTTTCGGGGCATTATTATTACTTTACAGCCTTTCAGTATTTACAGATAGTTAGTGTTTTCAGTACTTCAATAGAGGCTTCATAGACTAGAGTAATAGTTAGACAAAGTCACGGACTTTTCATATTAAGCTTGTTGGCTACAAATATGTTTCAAAATTGTATTAATATTTCCGCACTTTGATTTATATCATCTAGACTTTCAGTATATCAGCATGTGTTAGTTTATCTTCCGCATTCAGTATGTTATGATACCACATGTTGATTTAGCCAGCCAGTTGGTTCGCTCGGTCACATGTAGTCAGGCACCGAGTGCCGTGTTACGTCCAGGCCCAGGTTTGGGGCGTGACAAAGCTTGGTATCAGAGCACTAGGTTCAAGAGTCCTAGGGAGTCTATGAAGCCGTGTCTAGTGGAGTTTCCTTTATATGTGTGTGCCGGCCACTCATATAAACGGTTAACTACCAAGACATCCAGGATTGTCTCTTTCTTTCTACTCTAGATCGTGCTATGAAGTTTAGAGTAATAGTTAACCTTCTCTTCTTATCGAATTCCAAACGTACTGGATGCCCAAGCGATGCCCATGAGAAATCTAAGGTCCTAGAGAGGATAATTTCCATTGGGCTATAATTATGGAGTACAGGTTGGTAAATATGAGACTTGAGAGGACGTTAAAAGTGGTATGCAATGGATAGTAGTTCAAATTAAAGCATAACCTTATCAGAAAGTACAAAAGCAGTTATCGTGTCTTATGGTTATCAGTTTACCTTAGTTACCAGTTATACAGTCTTTCAGTAATTTCTCAGTTAGCAAGTTTATGGTTATTCAGTACTCCAGTATTCAGTTATATGTTTACCAAATATCCGATTTTCAGTGTATCGAAATTTCTGGTGACTTGTGAGTATATAGTGATGCATATGGGTTCTCAAAGAAAATATAAGTAATAGTGATTATAGCGAAACCTTTGCATACTTTAGGTTTGGATTAAGACAAATACTCACCGGATGGTGCAAGAAGTGATTTATTAGATGATGGTATACTTTGAAGGATAAGTTTGTGCATGGTAGTATATTTGTATGGGTTTTATCTCAGAGAACAATTTCTTTTAGTTCTTGGAAATGGAGCCACAAGTTGGATGATGACAGTTTGGATGTCATACCCCAACATTGGTCACTATAGTTTTGGACAGAAAAGAGTCTAAGGGTAAACTACCTAGGAGTTAGAAATGTTTGTTATTACCAAAGATGCGATTTCGTACAACTCATGCAAATGACTAGATGATATGATGTATGCAATGAGAACTAAGAGCAGCCAATAGTGAATTTCAGGGAATGATTTTAAGTTGTTCATATTTATTCAAATCAGAACTAGAAGTACCACGTTAGTAAGTTACTATAAGAAGCAGCTATTGGTGTAAGATAAAAGATATGGCAATTCCCCCTTAGGTTATGTGACTAAATGATTACCCGTGATGTTTAAAGTATGATATGATTTTAAATTATATAAAAAGTTTGGGGTTATATATTCTAATTTTATTTAAGACAGATGAATTTCCCTAAGTGTGATCCATGTAAATAGTTCGAAAAGAATGATAGTGTGCAGCAAAAGAATATGGTCAGATGATGAGGGAACTTAGGAGTAACCTTATGCTTCATTTTAGTTATTCAAAGCAGGAGAAGAAAATATGATGCTAGCAGGTGGTTAGTAAAAGAATAGTAAGTAAGTTTTGAGTTGGTATAGTGAATTAGCACTTTCAGCAGAGCTAGTAGGGGTACAATTTGATTCACTTAGCCAGGTTAACTCTAGTGAGTGGATGACAGTTTAAAATACCGAATGTGTATTAGAACCCAAAGAGTTTAAGTTAAACTCGAAGTACAGTAGCAGCAGGAAAAAAAATATTAGCTAGTAGTGAGAGCACAAACTATAGAAGAATAGCCTTTAGGAATTATCGTAATGTGGTTTCTCCAGGATTGACAGTGTGAGCAGAGTTAAATTATTAAGATTATATATGATAGCTGTGAATACATTAGCTTTCCGTTAAGTGAATAATTTAGTTTTTCCTAGTAAGAAAGATTTCTCAGAAGTAAGTTGGAAGATGAGTCATCATTGATGTAGAGTGCAAAGAATTACAGAGAATAAGGAAAGTTATTTGGATCCCAGCAAAAAGAGAAGGGTCCACAAGTATAAGACCTGTGGTCTAAGGGGTGATGTGAAAATTTCAGTAAGTCCAGTTGGAGATCTGAAACTCGAATAGTAGCATGGGATATGAAAAAGAAAATTAGTTCGGTAATGAGGGAAAATTGTATAATTAACACACGGATTATGTCTAGCAAGTGTAAGAAAAAAAGTGAGTAGAATGATCACCGAGTTTAGTTATTGATGATAAAATGATCACATAAAGCTATAGAATCATGCCCAGTTATGTATCACGAGGGTAGTGCCATTGCACGAGACTCTAGTCTTCAGAGTACTAGTTAAAGTCTTAGCTCGCAACAATTCTATAAGTGTTTTCAGGAAGTTCTTAAGAAGATAAAGTATGGGAAGTATAACTCATGATTGAGGTAGATAAGAGAACTCTGGTAAAAGAAGTTCACCAGCCAAGATAGGAGTTTGACTTCGGACTCTAAAAGATGATAGAGTCGTTGTCTAGAATATGACTTGTTCCCCCTTAGTAGGCGAAGTGAAGGAGAAATAGTTTGATGATCCCTACTTGTTGTAGCTGAAAGAGGAGATTCAGAAGTATAAGATGATGGCTTTCGAATAAGGGGGAGATGATGGTACTTTGAGGTACCAAGATTATGTGTTCCAGACATAGATGGACTTAAAAAGGGAAGATCATGTTAGAAGCCTATAATTCCTGGTATTATTTCCATCCAGGTCCCCCAAATATGCATCATGACCAAGGAGATTGATTGGATGAACTACATGAAAAAGAACGTCGCAGACTTGCAGCCAATTGTCTTAATTGTCAGCAAGTGAAAGTAGAGCAGCAAAAAGCCTAGTGTTTTATCACAGAATACACATATTTTGTGTGGAGATGGTAAATATGAAATTTATAAACGGGATTATCTTTCTCATTTTAAAAGCATGATTTGATTGGATGATTGTAAATCGACTTACCAAGTCAGCACATTTCTTGCTAGTAAAGACTACAGATTCAACAGAAGATTATACCAAGTTATACATTTAGGAAATCGTCTAATTACATGGGACTCCGTGGTCCGTCATTTGGGATTGTGATGCTCAGTTTAAAATGAACTTTTAGAAGTTCTTTCAGAAACGATTAGGCACATGTTTTTCATCCTCAAAAAGATAGCCAGGCAGAGCGCATTGTTCAAATAATTGAGGATATTTCCTTGATGTTAAAAGTAATTGGATGATCACATACCTCTTATTGGCCTTTCTAATAATAACCTACCATTCTAGTATCAAGATGGCACATACGAAGCTATGTGTGGGGGAAGGTGTAGATCACCAATCAGTTGGTTTGAAGTTGGATAAGTGGAGTTGTTAGGACCTTATTTGGTCTATCAGACTATAGAGAAAGTTAATTTGATTTAAGAGCGTTTGAAGAAACTCAGAGCCGCCAAAATGTCCTATTCGAGCATGCGACATAGAGACCTAGAGTTTCAAGTTGATGATTGGGTGTTTTTGAAAGTTTCGCCTATGAAAGGCATTATGAGATTTGAGAAGAAGGGAAAGCATAGTCCCTACTATATTGGGCCATATAGAATCTTGCGAAGGATCGGTCAATTAGCTTATGAGTTGGAGTTGCCACCAAAATTAGTGGTGGTACAACCAGTATTTCATGTGTAATGTTATAACATTCAAGTTTCCAGCACTCAAATACTCATGTCAGTTCAGTACTCAAATACTCATGTCAGTTCAGTACTCAGATACTCATGCCAGTTCAGTACTCAGATACTCATGTCAGTTCAATACTCAGATATTCAAGTCCGTTCAATACTCAGCTATTATGTCAGTCCAATACTTAGATATTCATGCCAACTTAGTACTTTGATATTGATGTTAGTTCAATTCTCAAATATTCGTGCCAGTTCAATATTCAGATATCCATATTAGTTCAGTATTCACGTATTCATGGCAGATTAATATTCAGTCAATGCAGTTTAGTTCAGTATCTCAACAGTACAGTAATCATGTATTAATTATTTTTAGTATACAAGTGTTGATGAAAGTTCATGGTTTCACCAGACCCGTTTAAGATCCAGAGTTAGCAGAAGTTACAGTCAGGACAATCATTCGAGGACGAATGATCCCAAGGGAGAGATAATGTAATACCCCATAAAAATTTGGCTTAGGTATGAATGATTAAAGGAGTAGTAAGGATATATTTTGAACATGTGAAGTCCCATCAGGATGATTATGGGTGAAAATAGTTGTTTCAAAATCAAGATGGAAAGTGAGGTGCATAAGATTTGGCAAAATCGACTAAGTTTGTAGAAGGTCTGTATTCCATTAGGTTTTAGTGCAATTATGTAAGGAATATGGAAAAGGACAAAGCATGAAAGTTTTAGGCCTTTGAAATAGCTTTCCAACGATATATTATGAAGCCCAAACAGAGCTCTGTGCAAAAAGTTATGCCCGTTTTATAGAATTGTATACAACCACCACGGTCCTACCGCGTTTTACCGCGACCGCGGTGGCGAGGCAGTGTTCCATTACCGCGGTCGGGACCACAGCCACCCCAACCGGGACACGGTGGACGACTTGGGAAGTTGTTTTTAGCCCTATTTCGTCCCCCACAGCCCCAAAATATAAAAACTTGCTCTACAAAGAAAACCTCTCAAAAACCTAACTCCTCAAGGGTCCCTCCACCATCCAAGGTAAGTTCTAATGGTGATTCTAAGTTAATTTCAATTTCTCAACATCTTATTAACATGGGTAAACCCTCCATATCATTAGATATTCGATTTGGAATACCATTGTTGAGAGAAGAAACCCTAGAACTCGAATTCAAGAAGATTGAACGTCAAAAAGGTAATATCTTCACCCTCTAGTTGATTCTATCATTGAATTAATGATTATAGACTCTATTTCATGAGATATGAGTTGATGGATTTGATAGAAAAGCATGAACGATGATAAGTTTGGGTTGTTGATAGGTTATTATTGGTTATGGGTGTTGATTACCTTATAGGTGATAAAGAATAATGCTGTTTATAACCATTTGAGACTTTAGAATTTATCTAAGAGCAAGAGAATGAGTTATTGGGTGTAGAAAAATAATTAATTAGGGCTATGAAGCTTTATGCCATCGAGTGTTTGATAAAATGCCTAAGTGACCAAAACATGACTATTGTTGCTAATTAGGAATCTCTTTGACTTGTATTGATATAGATTAAAGTTGAAAGGGTTGGCGAATGTTGTATTATGCTCAAGAGCAGGAAGTTAAGGTATGTGAGGCTAACTCTCTATGTTTGGGAATTTTAATGATTCTCCCTACACTACGTTTCTTTTACGACGTATCAATTGCCTCAGAAATATAGTTAAGCCTAGTTCCTTGAACAGTTGTAAAACTTTTATTCTCTAGCTTCATAACTCGTTCATGACTTTCATTCTGAACGTTGTGAGCTCAGTTCGTATTTAATGTAGACTTGGGATATAGCTTACTCAGCATGTCATAAATAGTTGAAGTTTGAGTGTTCATAATCAGTTCAAGAATACATGTCTCATTCTAGTCTTATTCATTATTCCAGTATTATGTAACTCAGTATGATTCAATATTCTAGTATTATGTAACTCAGTGTGATCTAGTATTCTAGTATCATGTAACTCAGCGTGATTCAGTATTTCACTATTATGTATTGCAATATGATTCTCAATTACTAATTTTAAATCCTTGAATGTCGAACACCTGTATTTGGGCCTGAGGCCACAGTTAATGCTTTATTCATCTTTGGGTCTGAGACCGCAGTTAATGCTTTATGCATCTTTGGGCCTGAGGCCGCAGTTTATGCTTTATGCATTTTGGACCTGAGGTCACAGTTATGTATACGTATACTTGGGCCCGAGGCTGCAGTTTGTGCACATATATATATTGGGCCTGAGGCCGCAGTTTAATATTCAGATAAACAGGTTGTTCATCATTCAGAAGAGGGAGTATTCATATCCTTACTTCCTTTATCATTTCAGTTATCAGTTATCAGTTCAGTTACCAGCTATCAATTCAGTTATCGGTTATCAGTTATCAGTTCAGTTATCCGTTATCAGTTATCATTTTAGTTTCAGTTTCAATAGTTATCATTTCAGTTATTAATTATCAATTCTCAGTTATCAGCTTAGTTTCAGTTTTAGCATTTATAATTCTTTCTTTCAGTTGCTTTACATACTAGTACAATTCAAATGTACTGACGTCCCTTTTGCTCGGGCCTACATCTCACGATGCAGGTAATGATTTACAAGTTGAAGATTATCAGCTGTTTGGTGATCCCCAGTTCTTTCGGGGCATTGTTATTACTTTACAGCCTTTCAGTATTTATAGATAGTTAGTGTTTTCAGTACTTCAATAGAGGCTTCATAGACAAGAGTAACAGTTAGACAAAGTCACGGGCTTTTCATATTAAGCTATGTTGGCTACAAATATGTTTCAAAATTGTATTAGTATTTCCGCACTTTAATTTATATCATCCAGACTTTCAATATATCAACATGTGTTAGTTTATCTTCCGCATTCAGTATGTTATGATACCACATGTTGATTCAGCCAACCAATTGGTTCGTTCGGTCACATGTAGTCAGGTACCGAGTGCCGTGTTACGTCCAGGCCTAGGTTCGGGGCGTGACATTTAGGATTGGAAAGCCAAGGTATTTACCAAATTCATAGGTGGACTTTATACCAAAAAAATTTGTTAGATATAAGGTGAAATCCTTGGGGTAATTTTTAGGTAAGATAATTCTTGATTTAGAAGTGTTTATGGCTAGCCCGGATACATCACAAAAAAGGTCCATGCAATGGCCCATTTTTTTGTTTGCTTTCCCCATTAGGGTTATATCTTCAACAAAAAGAATGTGGGACCTTTTTGTCTAATGTTAATTGGATCCCATCTTAATATGTCCACTTGGTGGTTTATTAATCTAGATAAGAGTTCAAGGCAAAGTATGAATATATAGGGGGATATAGGATCTCCTTGACGAATACCCCGACTAGGTTGGAATTTTTTTTTCTAGCACCATTCACTAGGATCCCTATAGAGCTTGTACTTATGCAATGCATAATTAGACGAGATAAATTTGGGGAAAACTTGAAATATTTAATGGTCCTATACACAAAAAACCATTCTAGTCTATCAAAAGCCTTCTCCAAATCTAATTTGATTATCATATCAAAGTTGGATTTTTTGTGTCTATGAAGGTTATTCATAATTTCTTGAATAATAATGGCATTATCACAGGCTCTATTCTTAATAAAGCTGGATTGTATAGGATTGATAAGGTAAGGAAAGAAATGTCACGACCCAAAATCCCTCCGAAAGAGTCATGATGGCACATAGTCGCTAAACTAGGTAAGCCTAACATTAACTGAGATAACATTGACATTTACTAACTTTCGTTTAAATAACTCTAAATAAATCACAATTTCCCAAAATCAGTTTGTATAAGTCATAAACCTTTTTAGGAGTACTTATACAAAATAAATACGACACTGTTCCAGAACAAGAAGGAACCAATGAAAGTAAATACAACGAAGGTGACCCCGAGGCCTATGAACGCAGCAACAGGTTGCCTTGAGTCTCCACCGTGATGATCCACAAAGCTACTATCGATCAATACATGTATCTGTACACAAAAATTTACAGTAGTGTAGTATGAGCACACCACGGCGGTGTCCAGTAAGTATCAAAACTAACCTCGATGGGGAAGTGACGAGGAACAGTCAAGACACCTACTGGTCAGACAGATTAAACAGGATATGATAACAAATATCAATATAAAGGTAACGAAGTAATATCAACAGCAAGGATAAATCAAACTACAATAGTCGAAATAATAAAAGGAAACTCGGATGGAAACGAAAGATAACTAAGTAAATCAACACTAACGTAGCTGGAGCACAGAGAAGTAGAATGAACTCAAGTAAAGAAGACAGGTCAACTCAGTCAATGATATCGTTTCTGGTGCACAATCCTAGCCATCTCAGAAGTCGATGTTTCATATCATAACCTCAACTTCCCAAACCTTTAGCACACCCGACACCTTGTGCCCACATATTTTTGTCTCACTTTGCACAACAACGTTCTTATGTTACTCAGTACATAGGACCCATAACCGATGTAATTAAGATGTTCCAGGAGTCTCATTTATATAACATAAAGTATAGTACAACTTCTAAACCAATTAGGAACTCAGCAAGAAAAGATAAAGTTATTTTTAGAAATCAGTTGAATAAAAAAAGTACCATTTTCAGTTAAAATACAACATCGAATGAATTAGTACCTTTAACACGGGATTTAATAATTTACAACTTAGTAGAAATTCCTTTTTGAGTAAAATACAACCTCCGACGGTTTAAGGGAATATAATTGAGAAACTAATTGAATTAAAGATGTAACAATTATTGAAGTTTGAAGTATTGAAATGTATATATAAATAAGGCGAGGTATTGAAAACACTGTACGTTCCAACAAAACGGATCACAATAGTAAAGGAATTTAAACAGTTAAAACACTTGAATTGATAACAACAAATAAACATAGCAAACAGAAAGTGCAAAGCATCACCCTTCGTGCTTTATCACTCTTCCTCACCATATGCATAAATAGAAATGTGCACGGCATCACCCTTCGTGCTTCTACTCTCAATAATGTGTCATGACATCACCCTTCGTGCTTTTACTCTCAATAATGTGGCACGACATCACCCTTCGTGCTTTTACAATCGCAATATCGGCACGACATCACCCTTCGTGCATTAACACTCACAATATCGGCACGACATCACCCTTCATGCATTAACACTCACTCACAATATCATGCACGACATCACCCTTCGTGCTTTACACTCTTCCTCACCCAAATAATAGAAATAACAACATCTCGTCAAGGGAATCAACAATAGAAACAATAATATCTTGGCAAGGGAATCAACAATAGGAACAATAGCACCCCAGTAAGGGAATCAACAATAGAAACAATAGTACCCCGACAAGGGAATCAACAATAGAAACAATAACATCCCGATAAGGGAATCAACAATAACCAAATCTCGTTTCAACAGTTAGCTTCGCAATATAGATCTCAACTTGAGTCAATACCCAACAATGGTCAATTACCAAGAGAATATCACCAGTCTTATTCAACATGAATAATTGTCAATTTAAGCATGAATAGTACATAATAAGGATCACGGAAAAACCAAGAAGCACAAAAACCTTAACAAAACAACAAGACATAATAAGCACGTGATAACTACACCGGTAACCACAACAATTGGACATATGACATATTTGCACGAAGTCATAGAGGAACTAACAATCAAGAAGTATCAAACAATAAGGAAGGTAGCCACTTCAATTAAGGCAATTAAGGGTCAAGTAACAAGTAAGAATTAGAGGAAAGCTAACAACATCATATGGAGCATATAGAGGTAGTTCAAGCGATTAGGAAACTCAATCATAACGGAATGCTTTCCACATAATGAACATAAGGACTTAAGAACCCTAGAGGCAAATTTCCCATAAATAAGTCCGAGCACACACTCACCACCTCGCATGCACGGACTACAATTAGCATAAAAGACTCAAATCCTAAGAGGGAGTCCCCCCCACAAGGTTAGGCAAGATACTTACCTCAATCCGGCCAATTCAATACTCAATTTAGCTTTTTCCTTTACCAATTGATCAACACTCGACTCAATCTAGCCAAAAATGACTTGAATACATCAAACAATGTAATAGAAAACAATTTCGGCTAACAAAACTATGATTCTTATACAATTTGTAAAAAGTCAACAAAAGTCAACTCCCCGAGCCCGCACCTTGGAACCCAACAAAATTTACAAAGACTAAATGCCCATTCCGATACGACTTCGCCCATATAAAAATTACCTAATTCCGACACCAATTTTTCATTCAAATCATCATTTTACATTTTTAAAAGATTTCCCAATTTTCCCCAAATTTTCCTTTAGATTCTCATAAATTTGATGTTAAATCTAAGATATAATCACAAAATATAATTGAAAATTGATTAGAGACACTTACCCAATGTTTTGGTATGAAAATCTTCTCTCAAAATCGCCCACTCTCGGAGTTAGGGTTCAAAAATATGAAAAATGAGCAAAAACTCGGAATACTCAGCTTTTAGTAGGCTGCAGATGTCGCATTTGCAACAATGGGTTTGCAAATGCGAACTTGCAAATGCGGAGATAGCTTCGCAAATGCGAAGCCTGGAATTTCCTGCTAAGGTCGCATTTGCGACAAAAATCTTTGCAAATGCGATGAAGGAATTTCGCAAATGCGACAGAGTTCTTCGCAAATGCGAACTCTGCCCAACAGCCCGGACCTCGCAAATATGATGCCAATACATCGCAAATGCGATGATACCAGAATTAGAAATGAAAGACTATGAAAAGTTATTCCAAAACCAATGCGGAACTCACCCGAGCCCTCGGGGCTCCAAACCAAATATGCACACAAGTCTAAAAATACCTCACGAACTTGCTCGCGCACTCAAATCATCAAGATGACTTCTAAAACCACGAATCGGATGCCAAAACACATGAAAATCACCATGGACTTCAAGAACTTCTAGAATTGCAACCAAGTGCCCGAACCATATCAAATAAACTCCAAAAGACACTAAATTTTGCAGGAAAGTCCAAAATGACATAGCAGAGCTGTTGCAACTTCCGTAATCACACTCCGACCTCGATAACACAAAATAAACTATGAGTCAAACCTCTCTATTTTTCAAACTTCAACTTTTCCAACTTTCACTGAAATGCCTCCAATTATCCTACGGGCCTCCAAATTCAAATTCGAACGCACGCCTAAGTCCAAAATCACCATACGAAGCTATTGACATCACCCAAAACTCATTCTGGAGCCGTTTACTCAAAAGTTAAATTTCGGTCAAGTTCCCACCACTTAATCTTCCAAAACTAGATTCCTCCTTCCAATTCGACTCCGTTTAATCTGGAAACTGAATCCAACCATGCACACAAGTCGATATACATAATATGAAGTTGCTCGTGACCTCAAATTGTCGAACCGGACACAATTGCTCAAAACGACCAGTCGGGTTGCTACAAGAAAGGTTTTATCATATTGGCAATAATTTTAGTGATAATTTTGTAAGAAGTGTTACAAATACTAATATGTCTAAAGTTTTTAAGGTTGTTTGCATTAGGAAACTTAGGTAAGAGACAAATAAAGGTATCATTGATGCCACTAGGCAAGGATTGGGTTTTCAATACCTTGTGACAATAGTTTGTAATAGAGTCACCAATGATATGTCAATATTTCTGGATGAATGCCATCCGGGCCTGGAGCCTTCAAAGGTTTAAAATAAAATATGGCCTTGGTGATTTCTATACTAGATAGAGGGTTATCAAGGCTACTTAGGTCAACCTTATTATGGCATGAGGGATCAGTTATAATAATGTTATTAGGGGAGGAAGTTTTGGATTTCTTAAAGGCCTCCATAAAGAAGGATAGAGTATAGTCAAGTATTTATTTAGGTTTAGAGATCCAGTTTCCATTATCATTAGTAAAGTACATAATGGCATTACGACATTTACGATTAGAGGCCATAATATGGTAATAATTGGAGTTGGCAATTAATTGAGCCAATTAATTCTAGATCGAAGTTTCCAGAAATCATGTTCCATTTTTAGAATATTATTGTACTCAAGTTGTAAATTTGATTCTAAATCTTGTAAGAAATGACTTTTATGATAATTAGGTGATGACTGGATTCCACTTAGTCTAGCTAGAATCTTTTTTTTCTTTTTAAAAATGTCTGCAAAAGTATTGTTCTTCCATTTGATAACCTCATCCTTAAAAAGGTTTTGAGCACCAATAAGGTCATTATCAATCCAACAGTGTTTAACTATGTTAATAAAATCCGGATGTCTACACCAAATAGTTTCCAAGCGGAAAGGGTTTACTACAATGATTCACATTCATAGGGATGAGGTTAATTAACAAGGGGTTGTGATCAGAATGAGTCTTAGGAAGGTGGATGGCTACTGCTTTGGGATATATTGATAACCACTCTTTGTTAACAAAAATTCTATCTAGTCTTTCCATAATTAAACCCCTAGACTTTTTCCTATGATTAGACCAAGTGTATTTGTACTCCTTGTAACCTAAGTCTAGTAAATTACAATTGTTAATGCTATTCCATAAAGAATTACTATGCCTACGGTTGATGGGGTTACCGCCAAGTTTGTCATTAGAACTGAGAATATTATTAAAGTCTCCCCCTAACAACCAAGGACCCTTATAACAAGTATTAATATTTTCTATATTGTTCCATAACTCACATTTTTTTTCAAGTTTAGTACTAGCGTAAGTAGAGGGAAAAAGCCAAGTAATTTGAGAGGGGAGTACCTCAATAGTGGCATGAATCTCCTGATTTCTCCTAAAAAAGTTATGAAATTTAACAACATTGGAATCCCAAAGGATCACCATACCTCCACATTGGCCCTTACTTGGAACCTCAATCATTTCTGAGAATACAAAATCACTAAGAAGCGAGATGTGATTTTCCATTCTTGTTTCCAACAGTGTTACCATGCATGGCCTATGCGTATCTATCATCTCTCTAAAGTTATCCCGGAAGTTGTCATTGTTACCTCCACGGATGTTCCATATAGTTATGTTAGTAGGCCTATACATCATTGCATGGTTGTTTGTTGGACCATTCTCGATATGATCTTGCAGCACTAGGTTCCTCCTTAGTGAATGGACTAAAATCATGACATGATTTCCCACTGTTGGGTCCTGTGGTGGTCGGATGTCCATCGAACATTTGTATAATGCTGGTGGACCGCTGAGAATATACCTCTTCTCTTGCACTTCCCTGAAGAGATACACTTTTACATCATTTAGACTTGAAAATTCCACTATTTGCTCTGACCCTGGAAATTCATTTCTTCTACTTGCATTTCTTGGTGATCTTCTGGTTCTGGAGCATTAGGGTGGATTTGTGGAGGGGGTAGATTTACTAGAGGAGGTAGATGGGGTTGATTTACTAGAGGAGGTTAGGGGGGCTGATTTACTAGAGATGGTTGAAATGCTTGGTTCTGGGCTATGCTCCATGGTATGAAGATTGGATTCATGAATGAGATCTCTCTTGGTGGGAAGAAAGGGAGATCCATTGTTGTGTTTTGTGGAGGTAGAGGATTGAAGTGGTGAGACAGATTCCACTGGCTCCTCATTGTATGTGCTTGGTTTGCACTCATTGAGGGAGCTAGCGGATGAAGGACATTGTTCAACCACACATGGTTTTGATAGTTATTCATAGCCATGTGCATTCCCTCAGATAATAGTTGGCCTAGGAAGTGTGAGTTTTGAAGAATTATTACTGTCTCTTGGCCGTTCAATATCATATTGAATGATATTGCATGGCCCATTAGGGCTTGTGTCTATCCATGATAGAGGTTGGTGTTCTTGAGGAAGAGGGGGTTGGATGAAGAAGATGGTTTGATTTTCTGTCTGATTGGCTGGGGTTGGTTGGGGATTTGCCATTGTGTGTGCTCTTTGGTGTTGTAGGATTTGGACTAGCCTGTAACTTCTCCTTTGTGAGGTTGGTAGTCTTGGAATTTTCCTTGCCGAAAGATTGGTTTATAGTAGTAATTTGAGGCTCGTTGAGTTGAGGTGTAGGATTAGATAGGTTTGTAATTATAATGTCTATTTGCATGCTTTGGTTGCTTGAGGGTGTTGATACCCAAATTTCCCTATATATTTTAAATATGCAAAATACCTTCAAAATAGCATATATATACATATATAAGTATGTCCAAGGTTTTTATTATTTTTTTTCCATAATTTTAAGGTTTTAAATTTAATTTTTTTCTCCCCTTTTATCCATAAAATCCCCAATAATTATTTTCAAAATTATTGTTTTGATAATTCATCTATTGGATTTCTATATTTATGCCAAAATAAAGCTAAGGTAATTTACCTTTTTTTCTAGGCCTGTTCGGACATACGGTTCCCGCGGAAGATCAAGTTGGTGAGCCGTGTGATGGGAAACCTTCCCGCACGGTTCGGAGAGCACTGAATTAGAATGGGAGGTTTACCACCACATCATTGCATGCAAGGGGAGCTCGCTCGATTCGCAGATTGGTTTGTATATTTTTATAGTTACATTTAGTATTTTTAAAGCTAAATTGCACATAATTGCAATATTACCCCTTTTAAGATTTAATTATGCATACAATTAGACCGTTTATTTTTAAATTATTAATTATGTATTTTAAATCATTTTGGCACCTTAATTTATCTTTCAGAAATTACTTATTATTTTTTATAAATTAAATGGGGGGAAATTGGCTATTTAAATAACAGCTAAATTTGGCTTTCAATTATAGCTAAAATTGGACCCCTTTTCCAGCCTAATTTCACACGCGAATCACCCGACCCATACCCTATTAGCCCTTACCCAAACCCGGAATCCACCTACCCTTTTTAATCTCGACCGTTGATCTCCCAGATCAACGGTCCAAACGCAACCTTTCCTTTTTAATTTCACCCGACCCCTAACCCTAGTCTCATAATTCAGAGATAGCCGCCCTCAAACTCTCTCATCTCCAAACTCTCTCTCAACTCAACCTAACCCTAATCGCCATCATCGGTGGGAACCTCATTCCTATGGTGTTTTTGTGCCTTCTCCGACCACCTCTGGTCTCCTATACTCCATGGCTCTTCGACTTCATGTGTCCTTGAGAAGATCTCAAGGAAAGCCAACCTGCTTCGATTTGAAACTCATTTACTGGCCTGTCTCCGGCCATTTTCGTTTGTAAGAAAGGATTTCTTCTTGTTTTTTCGTTTGAATCCATGAGTTTTTAATCGATTCTCTTCATCTCTACTATTTTCTAAAACCCTAGTTTGCTACTGTTCGATTCTTCTCAGATCTTTATAGATCTGAGGTGATTCGAGTATTATTAAGCGTTTTCCTTTAAAATTATCATGTTTTAACTAACTATTTCGATTTTATCATTCTTTTCTAAAACTAGAGTTTTTTTGAGTTCTTTTACGCGTGTTCTAACTGATTTCGTTATGATTAAACCTTTTCCCTTGTTTGTTTTAACCGATTTTGTGCTCTTACTGCTTTTAACTTGACTATGTTAAAAGCCCTATTTTTTAGATTTTCTTTACTTTGTTTCTATGAATGTTAGCATGATTTTCCTTACTTTGCTTCAATGAGGGTTAGCATGCTTTCTTTACTTCGTTTATGTGTGTTATCCTGCTTACTTGAAGTCCTGTGATTACCCTGCTTCGAATATGTTTTCCTGAATCCCTAGGTTACTTATGTCGCTTCTTTGTGACTATGGTCACTTTGTTTGTTCATATCTTGTTTCTTTCTGTGACTATGCTTCAAATATGTTTTCTTGCTACGTCTATGGACCTCCTCTATTATATGTTGAAAGTGCAGTGTCATGACTCCCTTTTGATCGATTCTGGTTTCCTTAAATGATGGTGATTGAAAATTTTCTTTCAAAACCCTAAAAGCTTTGCCCCGTCTGTTAAGCTGACTGATTTCCTTACCATATTTGCTATGATACTTATTTCTACTGAGTTGTGTCCTTAATCAAGGCTTTATGAATTTGATCCTAATTGATTATTCTATGCTACTAAATCTCGACTCCTTCCTTTCCACTTAATTTGATTAATTGCTTGCATTAATTAATTTTCCCTTGCCTTGTCTGCATTGCTACTTAATTCTTAATTTTGAAATCTTTCCTTATTTGTTATACTCTAGCCGTGTATGATTTCTTTCCTTACTTGCCACCTGCTCTTTACTGTTTACAGTGACTCCCTTAATTAAAGGGAGATTCCAACCATTTTTTATACTGAGTTCTATAATTACTGAAGAATTAATTCTTGCCTTATTTTTAACCAGCTTTCAAACTACTATATAAATGACTCTCTTCTACAGTCTTAACACACGAACACAGTTCAGAATACACACATACGTTCAAACTCTCTCTTCTTTCTTTGCTACCTGTGCTAACTGTTGGCCTAGCCGGCTGAAAGCCAAGGCTAGATAGTGGAGTTGCACCTATTTTTACATTCTGCATTCTTCTTCTTTAACTGGTATGTCTCTAGTTTAAATTTGAAACTCAACTTTATGTGTTCCATGCCTATACATCCATGCTTGTTCCTGTACTATTTATTCAATTTGTTTCTATGTTTGCTGTTATTAAGCATGTCTAAATTCTGCCTTATGTGTAATCATTATATCAGACTTTACTTAGTTCTTTGATACTTGTCCAGCATGTTCACTTAGTTCCCTTACCCCTCCCTTAACTTGTATGACCATGTAGTGACTTAGTCTTCTAGTGCATTCTATTGGCCCTAATGGTATGTCAAATTTTGTTCAACAAAAGTCTTGTCTTCAATATGATCCTGCTGCATTCTTCCCTATGTTTTAAATGTCTGTTACCATGATTGATTTGTTCAATAGACTCATAGCTGTTTTGTCTATTTGTTGTGTGTTTCCCTATTTATGTGGTTTAAAACCTATATGGTCCCAATCCTTTCACCCCTGTTTGTAAGTCTGCTTGACAAGTAAATTGGGGTATTCAATGGTTAATTGGGTTGTTTGCTGAGTATGTTTTTCTCAAAGAATGATTTCAAAACTGATAATTCCTAGTATCTTTAAAAACTATTTCTGAAACTTTTCACTTCTAAACTGCTTTACTAAGTCTTTCATCACTATGTCAATCACTCTCACTCTACTCTTAGACCACTAAGTTCTGCCCCTTTTGTGTGAGCCTTGCCTTGAGACCCTTGAGCTCCTTCTGAACTTAGACACACAAAAGCTGGCCTTTTCACACCGCACTTACTCTGTCCTAGCTATGAAATCTGAGTGTGAGCACTGCCCGGGATCCCTTGAGATCCTTAGAGAACTCTAACACACCCAGATATAAGGAAAAGCTATGAAGCAACCTTCGCACTTCAGGTGATTTATTACATAACTAAGAGAGGAAGTCTTAATCAGGTGTTGGAAATCTAGGCCTGTTTTCAGGCTCTCTATAGTGTAACTTTTACCTTTCTTTTCTACTTATGTAATTCATTTCAGTACTGGTATGTAATAATCTGTTGTAAACAAGTATTGGGGCTGGATAGTGAGAAGGGGAGGGTAGTTATATATGTTATCAACATCAATGGGTAGAAACCATGCCTTAGGTTTACATTTCCTATATGTGCATTAGAATCCATGTGTAAGATAAACATATTCAAAGCATGCCTTGAATTAGATACCATGTTCTTAGGTTTACTGTTTCATCATTTCATTTGGCATCACTTTACCACTTAGAAATCCTGCTTTAGGCTAAATAACAGCATTAACATAAAACTGTTGCTCCTGCACACCTTGAAATCATGCTGTAACTCTTTGTACATTTAGAAACCATGCTCTAGAAATTTTGCATATTCTGCAATCATTCTGCATTTTTTCATATGCGCACGTTAGATACCCTGTTTTAGGATCTCGCTCAGTTACACCAAGTTAAACCAATATTGCATGAAAAAGGACATAAAACAGTCTCATGTTTGATTATCTTGTTTGAGTAAAACTGGTCACAATTCCTGCATGTTTTTTTTACAACATTTAGAACAACATGATTTAGGTAAAAACAACTTCCAAACTGTTTCAATAATTTTGGTAACTGCTACATATTATTTTACGTCTAGGCAAGCCTTAGGTAATAAACTTACATAAAAACCAGAACTATCTTTGTTTAACTGCCAGCATGTTAAAATCAGTAGGCAAGCCTGATTAGGACTTCCTATTTGAGTTATGTTATAAATATGACTCTGCTGTTATCACTTAGATACCATGCTTAGGATCTGAATTCAGACCTTAATTGTGTATGAGTCATGCTGTTTATGTGTACTGTGTGTAGAGGTATATCTGAACCTTTCATTTGTCTTCCATGCTCCCCTTAATTGAAGTCCTGCTTGTTTATTATATGCCGCCTTAGTATTTTGCCTTTAAACTTGAGGGTCTGTCTAGAACCCCTTTCTTATAGGATAAGAGTCCTAAATTCCTCCGGGACTGATAGGAAGGGATGGGCAACAGAATGCAATAGGGGTCAAGACCAACCCTCATTTTAATTACCTTCACGGGGCGGGAAAGTGTAGATATGGATATGTTGACCGGTGCGTTAATACCACGTGTAACCCCTCTTCGAGGAGTGTCATACCGGGTATTACATTGATGTGATCCATATTATAAACAAACCTAGGACACCCCCTTTACATTCCTAAATATGCTTAGATTGTAACTCTGTTCAAAATTTTGCTTTTTTTCATTAATTGCTTCTCAAACACATGTGCATTTAAATTTCAATCCCCTACTATTTGAGCCATACTTGTTTATTTGCTAATGGTACAAATTCACGCAAAACTGTTTGGTTGGAAACCACACTAGTGGATCCTGAGGGGTGCCTAACACCTTCCTCTTAGGATAATTTCAAGCCATTACCCTGTCTATGGTTAACAAACGTAGTTATAAATGAACCCTATAGGTGCCCTAACGTACCTTAAATCGTTAGGTGGCGACTCTTCAAAAATACAAACCCCTTTTCCCAAAAGGAAAGAGTTGTCCCAGCTAAAATGTCATAAACTCGATTTAGCGAGAAAAAGGGGGGCGACAGCATGACGATTCTGCTGGGGACATTTAGGCTTTTACCATTTCTTATCGTTTTTGTGAATTTGTACCCCCCCTATGTGCAATTATTTGTTTAATTCCGTTAAGCGTTTAATTTCTTCAAAGTAAAACTGACATATCTTTCTTGTTTCCTTCCTTCATAACTGCTTTAAATTATAAAACTGCTGTATTTATCGCTTTTTTAACGTGCAAATACATGTCAACATGCTTTTAATTATTGCATAATCATTCTCAACATCATACTCCACTCATGCCAAACAAATACTATAGCAACGCTTGAGGAGTGGTTGCGCCATTCCTATATCATTACCCCCTAAATTCGGAAAGGCTTATTTGCGGTAAAACTAGTCTATCAACGGTGCAGTCGACAGTTCCGTGCCTTCCCCCTTGAGTTGTCCGCTCAAAGGTACCAGTCTAAAACCCCATAGAAACCTTACTCTATTTAAATTGCGCATGCATCATGGTCAAGCCTAGCCGGGTCAGTTATGTTATCTACCTAATAATCCTTTAAGATAACCTTGTCCAAAAGTCCACTGGGTTTCCCTAAACCCAAACAGAAATCACCACGTTTTGTGCATTTATTTGGAGAACTAAATGTCGATGTGCTGATCATAAATGTATAAATAGTCGAGTCTGGTGAGGGTAGGGTCTAACCCTTTTTTTATAGAAAATGAGGCACGAGGTCCCCAGTTTCGGTATGGTTAGCACACCCCCACTCTTGATAGACCGGTGGAGAAGTCTTCCATCAAATGATCAAATTAATGAGTGGAAAGAGAGGGCCACCAAAGCTAGTGAAAAGTTGGAATATCTGGAATAAAGTCTGTTGGAATTGGAAGGAAAAGTGAGGAAGAGAGTCACCAACTGCCAGAACGCTGAGAGAAATGAAGGAGAACACCTGGCAAAGGCATTTTTGCAAAAGAACCTACGTGAACAAGAGGATTTGATCAACGAGAGCATTCAACCTGAGGGAGGTCCTTCTGAGGCCAAATAGATTAGGTTTACTTGCTTTCCAAATGTAATAAGGCCAAGTGCCAGTAGTGACCTATTATTATCTTAGTATCATTTTGGGATTCAACTATTTTTTATATTATGAAATAAGGCATTTAGCATTAAAAGTTCTCCAAATCTATTTGTCGCTAGGCCTACCTCAGGCACAAAGAGGTTCCCAAATTAGGACACAATTTACATTCCCGCACTATGTGTTTAAATATTGCAATACTTTTTTATAATCCTCACTGACTTGATTACCTTTTGTTTTTTTTGTTTTGTTTTTATTATTTCCCTCCCCAAAGGTTAGTTCGTGCATTATGGCATCATCATTTTATTTCACAAGATCCATAGGCCCTTCTCCCACTCCTCCTCTTAGTTCCCATTAAAGGCAAGAACAAAGGCAAAATGGAAGATTTAAACAACATCAGGAAGGAGAACACAACGGAACGTGTAGAGGCCATTGATGGCCAGGGTATTCAGGTTCCTAATGAGAATGCGTCACAACTTGAACATAAACTGTTGAAATTCCAGGAAGAGCTCGATCAGGTTCAAAATCTGGCAAACCTGTCATTTTCCCTCAGCACCCCAGATATCAACTTCCCCAACGCTCAAAACCCTACACCTCCTCAAAATATCCCAAAATAGCAGAATCATCCCACGCCTCATCATCACGCTGCTCCACCAAAGAACCAATGCAACACTTGCCATACCCCAAACAACACTCCACTACTCATCCCAGAACCTCATAACTCCGTAAATAACTATTTCCACACTCATACACCAGGATACCATAACACTCCTATCTACGTGGAGACCACACCACACTCTACCCAACCTATCTCATGCACACCTGAGTCTAATGAAAAGGATATGCTTATCAGGAACTTGGTCGAGGAACTTAAGAAACTAACCAGCCGGATTCAGGGCATTGAGGGAAGCAAAGGAATCGAGGGGCTGAACTATGAGGACCTTTGCATACAGCCTGATGTCGAACTGCCTGAGGGGTAAAAACCTCCTAAGTTCAAAATATTTGATGGTATGGGTGATCCAAGGGTCCATCTGAGGACATATTACGACAAGTTGGTGGTAGTAGGGAAGGATGAAAGGATCCGCATGAAGCTGTTCATGAGGAGTCCGAAAGGAGATACATTATCTTAGTACATCAGCCAAGATCCCAAGAAGTGGTCAAGTTGGGTAGGCATGGCATCTGACTTTATGGACAGATTCAAGTTTAATACAGAGAACGCACCAGACGTGTTCTATATCCAGAATTTGAAGAAGAAGCCCACAGAGACATTTCACGAGTATGCTACTCGTTGGAGGTCCGAAGCTGCTAAGGTTAGACCCGCCTTAGAGGAGGAGCAAATGAACAAGTTCTTTGTCCGGGCTTAGGACCCACAGTACTATGAACGGCTGATGATGATTGAGAATCACAAGTTCTCCCACATTATCAAATTAGGTGAAAGAATTGAAGAAGGTATTAAGAGTGGTATGATTACAAATTTCAAGGCCTTGCAATCTACAAATAATGCTTTACAGTCCGGTGGTGTGTCCAAGAAAAAGGACGTAGGGGCCGTGATGGTTGCACAAAGGACCAAATCTCCCCTTAAATACCAAGCTAACCCAACACCTCCACTCACATACCAGCCGACCCCAAATTACCAAGGACCCTCGTACCAAGCTCCGCTACCAACTTATCAATCATCTCTACGCCCTACATATCAACCTATTTTACCCAGATACTCCCAACTCAATCATGTCTACCAAACCTATAACGCTCAACCATCCCATTCTCAATCACCCCCTGCATGCCAAAATTTCCCTAGACCCCAACCTAATTTTGATCGCAGACCTCCAAAACAATATACATCCATCGCTGAACCCATCGAACTACTGTATGAGAGGCTCAAAACTGCTGGTTATGTCACCCCCATCCCTGATGCAACCTCTGAGAATCCTTCTCAGTGGGTTAACCCAAACAAGTCCTGTGCATACCACTCCGGCATGAAAGGGCACACCATCGATGAGTGCCGCTCCTTGAAAGACAAGATACAATCCTTGATTGATAACAAGTTCATTGTGGCAAAGGAGACCACTCCAAACATCCACAACAACCCTCTGCCAGATCATAAGGGTGGGGGTATCCACATGATTGAAGTAAAAGATGATTGGGATCCCGAGGGGTCAATCGGGTTGATCGCATAAGGTGATGACCCGAAAAAACCGACAATTACTCTCAATCCAATCATAGTCCAGATCCAACCATTTGAGAACGCTGAGGTGAATATGTCTATGCCTCTTGAGTTTGAAGTAGCGCCGTCCGCAAAGACACCGACACCAATTGAGGTTGAATTTGTGTCTCCGGCAAATGCACCCGCACCATTTGAGGTTGCAGTCTTTCCACCCAAGGCACATATTCCATTCGAAGTGAGGATAGCTGCGCCGATCCCTGTGGTGATGTCTACCATGCAACCATTCTATATAAATACTGTACCCTAGGACTATACAGCCGAGGCGAGAAGGAAGGGCAAGGTCAGGATTGAAGAAACTGTCGCAACACAGGGTATGACAAGAACTGGTAGAGTCTATACCCCTGAACATATAGCTGAATCAAGCAAGCAGGCCTCCAATCGTCCGCCCCACATTGAGAAAGGTCTGGATGACCTTTGGAGGAAAATACAGGCCAAGGAATATTCGGTCATCGACCAGTTAAACAAGACACCAGCACAAATATCCATTCTCTCTTTGCTGCAAAATTCTGAGATGCACAAGAATGCTCTGTTAAAGGTGCTAAATGAAGCATACGTGCCAAGTAACATCACTAGCAGGGAAGTGGCTAATATGGTAGGATAAGTGCTGGAAAGCCATAAGATCACCTTTTATGAAGACGAGCTCCATCTGAAGGGCTGGGGCACAACAAAGCACTGCATATCACCGCGCAATGCGAAGATTATTTCATCACCAGAATCCTGATCGATGGAGGTTCCAGTCTTAACATTTGCCCGCTGGTATCACTCAAGAAGTTGGGAAAAGATCTGCATGAGATAAAGGACGGAGAAATCAATGTGAAAGCATTCGATGGTTCTCAGAGGTCCACCATTGGTGAGATTAGTCTATGCCTGCAGATGGGACCAACCTAGTTTGAGATCGATTTCCAGGTAATAGATATACCAGCATCTTACAACTTGCTGTTGGGACGACCATGGATTCATGCTGCTGGGGCCGTAACATCAAAGCTGCATCAGGCAGTAAAGTTCGAATGGAATCACTAGGAAGTGATCATTCATGGCGATGGTAGCAACCCTATATACAGTCGCCAGACTATTCCAGCGATCGAGGGAAGAAGGAAGCTGGGTGGAGAAACTTACCACCACATTGAGCGGGTCAATGCTATTGACAAAGACAAATGGTGGGATAGCAAAATCGAGAGTATACTAAGTTGGAGTGGGTACGAACCTGGCAAAGGGCTCAGCAAGAACCTCCAAGGAATATCTAAACCCATAAATCTCAAGAAACATGGCACTACCTTCGGTTTCGGATATGAATACACCTTGGAATAATCCAATAACTGATCGCCACCATGGAACAGTCCTTACTATCTACTAGAGCAGCCAATACCGCATCTGGAGCAGACCTTCTAATAGGCCGACATTATTTATGGGTCAGATGAAGAAGAAGCACTTGCAGTAGTGAAGAACTTTTTTCTAGAGGATAGTGATGTGGACTGTTGCGTTATTCTCAAGGAGGAGGAAGAGGAAGGACCTTCCATACAGGCTGTGAGTAGAGGGGCATATCTCAAGAATTGGACCATCAGGACAACCAAAACCTGACGAGCCTCGGGCATTACTATTACTTGTCTTGATGAACCAACGACTGTGACATGCAATGAGACAACACAATAAATGGACATTGATTCAGAGGAAGATGACATACCTGACGAGATTGTCAAAGAAGGTGAGAACTTTGAGAACAAACCTAAGTCAAACCTGGACGAGACCGAGATTGTCAACCTGGGAGATGCAGAAAACATTAAGGAAATGTGAATCAGCATTCACCTATCGCCATCGGAGAAGAAAGAATACACAGAATTTCTAAAGGAATATGAGGACATATTCACCTGGTCATATGATGACATGACTGGTCTGAGTACGTCTATTGTGGCTCACAAAATGCCAATCGATCCAATGTGTCCAACGGTAAAGCAAAAGCTCAGAAAGTTCAAGCTTGATATGAGCTTGAAAATCAAGGAAGAAGTCACCAAGCAGATCAATGCTAAGGTTCTCAGGGTAGTAGAATACCTGACATGGTTAGCCAACATTGTGCTAGTGCCAAAGAAGGATGGGAAGGTCAGAGTCTGTGTCGACTACCGAGATCTCAATCGGGCCAGTCCGAAAGGCGACTTCCCTTTGCCAAATATACACATCCTGATTGACAATTGTGCCAAACACGAGCTACAGTCATTCGTATATTACTTCGCTGGTTATCATCAGATCTGGATGGATGAGGAAGATGCTGAGAAAATGGCTTTCATTACGCTTTGGGGAGTGTACTGTTACAAGATGATGCCATTCGGCCTGAAGAACGCATGGGCCACTTACATGAAGGCCATGACTACCATTTTCCATGATATGATACACAATGTGATAGAGGTATATGTGGATGATGTTATTATGAAATCCAAGAAGGCCATTAACCACATAGAAGATCTGAGGAAGTTCTTCAATAAACTACGAAGATACAACCTAAAACTAAACCCCAGAAAGTGCACATTTGGGGTTCCTGCTGGGAAATTGCTTGGGTTTATTATGAGCCATAGAGGAATAGAACTGGACCCATCGAAAGTCAAAGCCATTCAAGAACTGCCACCGCCAAAGAACAAGAAGGATGTGATGCGTTTCTTAGGAAGGCTTAACTATATTAGCCGATTCATAGCACAGTCTACAGTTATCTGTGAGCCAATATTTAAGATGTTAAAGAAGGACGTCGCCACCAAATGGATCGAGGACTGCCAAAAGACCTTTGACAAAATCAAGGAGTACCAGTCAACACCACCAGTCTTAGTCCCGCCCGAGCCAGGTAGACCCTTATTACTCTACCTTGCAGTGTTAGACGGAGCTTTCGGTTGCGTTCTGGGGCAGCACGATGAAACAGGGAGGAAGGAGAAAGCCATTTATTATCTCAGTAAGAAGTTCACCCCGTACGAGGCCCGATATTCTCTATTGGAATGCACCTGTTGTGATTTGACTTGGGTAGCTCTTACTTCTGCGCATATACTACATATCTCATATCGAGAATGGATCCATTGAAGTACATCTTTCAGAAGCCCATGCCCACTGGCAATCTAGCCAAGTGGAAAATCCTGTTGAGTGAGTTCGACATTGTTTACGTAACTCAGAAAGCGGTCAAGGGACATGTACTGGTAGACCACCTTGCTGAAAACCCCGTGGATGGAGGATACGAACCCCTGAAAATGTATTTTCCTGATGAAGAGGTATCATTCATAGGAGAAGACATTGCGAAATCCTATGATAGTTGGACAATGTTCTTCGATGGAGCATGAAACTTTAAAGGAGTTGGCATATGAGCAGTCCTAATATCAGAAACCGGTCAGAATTATCCGGTTTCTGGCAAAGTTAGGTTCCCCTGCACCAACAATATGACTGAGTATGAAGCCTGCATTTTAGGACTCAAAATGGCCATTGACATAAACGTTTAAGAGCTTCTAGTGATTGGAGATTCAGACTTGCTTATACATCAGGTACGAGGAGAATGGAAGACCAAGAACTCCAAGATACTCCCGTATCTGCATCATGTAAAAGAATTGAGAAGAAGGTTCACGAAGGCAGAATTCCAGCATGTTCCTAGAATCCAGAATGAGTTCGCCGATGCATTGGCTACCCTATCATCTATGATACAACATCCTGACAAGAATTTCATTGATCCCATTCCAGTGAAAATCCATTATCAGCCAGCTTACTGTGCCTATGTCGAAGAGGAAGCAGACAAAAAGCCTTGGTTTCATGATATCAAGGAATATTTGGCAAAAAGAGAGTACCCAGAGCTTGCTAATCCTACTCAGAAACGCACACTTTGGAGATTGTCCAACAACTTCTTCTACAGCGGAGGAATCCTGTATAGGAGGACTCCCGATTTAGGATTATTAAGATGTGTCGATGTGAAGGAAGCATCCAGGCTACTAGAGGAAATTCATGTTGGGACCTGTGATCCACATATGAATGGTTTTGTCTTAGCAAAGAAGATACTCCGGGCTGGTTACTTTTGGATGACTATGGAAACAGACTACATCCAGTATGTTCAGAAATGCCACCGCTATCAGATACATGCAGGCATGATAAAGGTACCTCCAAGCGAGCTTAACACAACAAGCTTACCAGACATGATAAAGGTACCTCCAAGCGAGCTTAACACAACAAGCTCACAGTGGCCGTTCGCCGCCTGGGGATGGATGTTATTGGACCAATCGAGCCTGCTACTTCCAACAGACACAGGTTTATCCTAGTAGCCATCGACTATTTCACCAAATGGGTTGAAGTAGCATCTTACAAAGCAGTGACTAAGAAATTCGTGGCAGATTTTGTCCGCGACCGCATTGTTTGTCGATTCTGAATTCTAGAGTCAATCATTACTGATAATGGCTCCAATCTCAACAACGACTTGATGAAATCTATGTGCGAAACTTTCAAGATCAAACACAAGAATTCCACAGCCTACAGAGCTCAGATGAATGGAGCTGTAGAAGCCGCCAACAAGAATATCAAGAAGATATTGAGGAAAATGATAAAGAATCACAGACAGTGGCACGCGAAGTTATCATTTGCTCTTCTGGGGGTATCTCACCACAGTCCGCACATCAATTGGAGAAACCCCCTACATGCTGGTTTACGGTACAAAGGCTATCATTCCTGCTAAGGTAGAAATTCCTTCCCTAAGGATTATACAAGAAGTTGAGCTGAACGACGCAGAGTGGGTAAAAAGTCGTTATGAGCAACTAGCCCTTATAGACGGAAAGAGAATGAATGCAGTTTGCCATGGTCAACTCTAACAGAACAAAATGTCTAGAGCCTTTAACAAGAGAGTCAAGCCAAGACAGTTCACACCGGGGCAGCTGATGTTGAAGAAATTATTTTTGCATCAAGATGAAGCCAAAGGGAAGTTCTCTGCCAACTGGCAGGGTCCATACATGGTTCACCGGATTTTGACAGGAGGAGCCCTCATACTTGCATAAATGGACGGAGAAGTCTGACCAAATCCGATCAATTTAGATGCGGTCAAGCGTTACAATGTGTAATCTTTATGCTTTCCTTATAAGATGTAAATTGAACTACGCCCGACTTAATTCCCATTTAAGAGGGGATACGTAAGCAGCCCTATGAGTTCGGTCACAATTCAATAAAATTTCATTTCCTCCCGCAATTGGAAACTGGGGCAGAATTTTGAGGAGGACCCTCAAAATTTTGAAGTAATTTCAGCCAATCGCCACACGAGCAACAGTCAAAAACGTCAACCCATCAAACTAGGGCAGAATTTTGAGGAGGACCCTCAAAATGTGAAGCAGAAGAGGTTGAAATGTCTTGAACTACGTCACAGTCATCAGTTCTGTCACACCTCCTTTTTACCTACACCCCCGGAAGGGTATAAGGGAGTTTTTTCCAACTTAAAGTGACAATTGAAACATGATTTATTTGTTTAAGAATCAGAGTTGCCACTTGGGATAATTTATGATAACCCAAGTCACCGGTTTAAATCCCGAATCGAGGAAATGATTGACTCTGTATTACAGTCCGCGAACGCAGAAATCCGGGTAAGAAATTCTGTTAACCCAGGAGAAGGTGTTAGGCATTCCCGGATTCCGTGGTTCTAGCACGGTCGCTCAACTGTTATAATTGGCCTATTATTTGATTTTAATACATGTTTTAGTCTATGGTTTCATTTTAACTTCACCGCTTTTATTTAATTATTTTTTAGGAAGATTTCAATGTCATTTAAAATACGTCTTGAACCACGTCACATAAATGTACCTGTGGTCCTCTACATATTTTATCTAACACTGTTGAGATTCGGATTTGGGTCACATAAATGCGCACCCGAGTTTAGGAAGGTAAATTATTAAAATGACGCGCCTAAAGCAACTACGCATTTGAAACTTTGCGAGGGCCATGGAAAATTCTACTAAATGGATCGCCTCGATTTCCAAGGATTAAAATAGTAATTAAGCGATGGCCACACATTTTGAGGTTTTGTTCGGCATGGCACACCTCAATTTATTCTAACCCCAAAAGGTTTCTAAACCAACTCATGAAGGCCATAAATTGTTCGTTTGGCTAATATGGTGCACCTCCAATCTAAAAAAAAAACCAAATTAATTAACTGAAGACTAAAAAGTGTAATTACCCTAAGATGAAGTCCAAACTAATTCAACCAGAACCAATGACCGTTACTAGGCAACATCCAATCCACTTCAAAACCTGGGCCTGAAATGAGGCCCAATAGTATGTCGAAATTTCAAAGCCAGCGAATTGCTGATTGCATAATGGCTTAAATTGAGCCCAAGGAAATCCAGCTGTGAAGCCATCCCATTGTAGCGAAGTTGGGATCCACGATCGAACCCCTTTGATGGCACAAACATACGTTAAATTTGGAATTAAAGCTGATTCATAATCAAATTTTCTTTAAACTAAATAAAACAAATAAGAAGTGAATTGTAATTGATTCATAGATTATATATGATTTGACACTATACCACTACAGCCTCAAATAACAACCTTAATAACTGAAAATCCAAACAAAACCTATAGAACCAAAGATTCAAGAGAGTATTGCCCAAATCGACTAACTTAAGAACCATACATAATCATTCGTGCCTTGCACACATGCTAACAATGAATTGACTAACGCTCAAGATAAAAAGAAGAATTTAGAGTTTAACTAAACAGACTAGTATCCCAAACTTTCATAATAGTTCCAGACCAAATACCATGATAGAATGTTCAATTACACAACACCAACGTTTACCCATTAATTCAACTAGACAAATTGTTATCCAAGTTTTCATGGTAATCCCCATATTAAACACAATGGTAAAAACTCACTCACTCAAACCAGAATTTAATTAATCATGACAATAACATCAGGTTTTAAAAGAAAACCCAAACAACACAATTGAATCAACAAAGTAAAATAATGCTATACTTTAAACTTCTGCCTTTCATTTCATTCCTCAAGTCAAGCTTCAAACAAGTGAGGTTCAGGAGCATGTATCTGAATATGGCAACAACAGAACCAGAAACTCAGTTTTTGAGATTGAGAAGAAATAAACAGCAGCAACAGACCAATAGTGAGAAGCGTTAACAAGAATCACTCAAACCCAGCAATGGAATAGTAAATCAACCAGCAGAAACTCAAACAAAAACTTTCAAAAACCCAGAGTTCAGTCCATTTAAACCCAAGTGTGAGATCTCATCATTCTCAGTAGTTTTAGCTAAGTAATAAAGATTAGAAAAAACCAAAGACTAGGTAAATTTTGGCAGTTTTCAACAAGGAATTGTAGGGAATTTAGAAATCCTTTTTATGTTCTCATTTTTGCACAGAAAACCCTAGTCTAAAAATCAAATTTCCACATTAGCCCCAATACCCAGCTTCCTAGAAGTTTCCTTAGGCTGTTACAAAGATTCCTCTACCTATAGTTCCTAAACTACCCCCTAAAGCCTCTGTTATTACCCCTTGAGGCTAGGCAGAACCCGGGTCCAAATGACCCAATTTAATAGGTCTAGAAAGACCCAATTCAATTCCCTTCTTTGATCTTCAGGAACCAAATCCATATGAAGAAAGACCAAAACAACCAATTGTTCAAATTCAGAACCTTAAAGACTCAAAACAAAATTGGGTCCAAAACAAGAACGAAAAATCAACCTATCAAACTTGGGAACAGAATACAAATAATAATCAAACACAACATAAATCTAACATGCGGATACAGATGGTGAAGAATAAAAAATGAAAAATTAGAAACTAAAAGAAAGAGTAGAAGAAGATGAGAAAAGAACACAAAATATAAAGAGGTAAATAAAAATACCTAAGAATCTCGAAAAAATAAGAAATATAAACTGATGCTTCGAAATCTTCAATTTTCGACCCAATCCGAGATTAATCGTGTGTTCTTTATCAAAAGCACACGAATAAAGTCAAAATGGACCTAAAATCTTCAATGAGAACCTGAATTGGAAATTTGGGATTTTAGGGTTCATCTTTGATCTAATATTCGAGAAGCTCGGGCAAGATTCGAGGCAAGCAGAGTGGGGATTTGGAATGAGGGGGTCTTGGTGTTCATGGAGTGTTATTTTGGGAGTGATTGGAGGTGGCTCCGCCACCCTAAAGCGGTGGGAGAGTGGGGGCGGCTTCTAGGGTTCATGGTGAGTTCTCTGAGAGTGAGTTGAGAGAGATACGATGAGAGAGGGGGGTTCGGGGGGGGGGGAGGTCTGGTTTCGACACTTATATGTTGGGAAGGGAACAGTTCCGGACCGTTTGATCATCTGAGATCAACGGTCCAGATCAACATTGTGAGCACGTGATTTTTGTTTCGCACGACAATCGCTCCAAAAGAAATAAAAAAAATAATAATAATTGGCTCTGCTGTACAATTTTTGGATTTCTGTGCGGCACTTTGTTGATTTATTTGTGACTTTTGCCCATTTTTATTTTTTCTTATTTATTTATTTATTTAAAACAAAATACAAAATGTGTGTGTCATGCATAATCTGAACCGTAACGTGGTTGTTAAATAGAAAGGCATAAAACGGGCATCTTTGTCCGTGATTTTGTTTTGTTTGATTTTACCTGTTTTGAAATATTTTTAGTGTGTGTGCAAATAATTGTATTGAGTGTGTATTTAATTTTAATTTGATTTTTTTTGCTTAGTTTTGTTTTTAAAATAAATAAGGAAAAGAAATAAAAATAATAAAAAAAATAAAATAAGAAAAGGTCCTTTCTTCTTCCGGATTGGGCCAATTTATTAAAATTGGCCCAAACAAACAATACCCAAACCAGGCCTGCCCGGTCCATTCCAGCTGATGCCCAGAGAGTCCAAACGACGTCGTATTGATACAGGTTGATCTGGGCCGTTGATCTCAGATTGATCAACGGCCAAGATCACCTCCCCATAACCCACTAATGGCCCCGACCCGTTTTCACCCGGACCAACCCAAACCCTTTACCCTCAAAACGACACCGTTCCACTTAAGCCCTCAGATCCAGACCGTAGATCTAGATTGATCTAACGGTTGAGATCCGCCCACCCACTAACTATATAAACCCTTTACCATACCCTGCCCCCTAGCCAACACCCCTACCTTCGTCTTCACCAAACCCGTCCCCTTCAAACCCTAGCCGCCCCTGTATCCTTCACCATGAAAGCCGGCGGCACGGACGCCGGTGACCTCGCCCTTAACACCATAGAACCCCCTTACCGTCCTGAACCCAAATCTATCAACCACACACCTCGAATCCTATCCCACCTTCTCGAATCTTCATTTGAAGATTCGAGTCGGAACCCGATTTACACCAACCGACCCCAGCTTCACACCAGACACTCCCCAGACCCTCCTCGTGACCAAACCATACTTGGTTTGGTCCGAATCTGATCAGGGAAGCATGAATCCCAGATCTGAGTTTTGGAACTTTGTAGTTCTTCGTCACTGGTTCAACCGAAGAGATTAAGGTCTAATGGACTTTAATCAAAGTGTTTCTCATCTGAGAAACACTTCGATTAAAGTCCGTTCAGCCTTAAGAAAGGCCTGACCGAGTCCGAGTTAAGGTTTTGATCTTTTACGGTTTAAGGTGAGTTCTTTCTTTTCTTATTTGTTTTGGTTCATTTGTTTGTTGTAAGGGTCTGTTCATGTTTTGTTTGTGTCCTTGACTTTTTTCAACTGTGCCTTGACCACTTTGCCTGAATTTCTGTTGTTTGATTAAGCCCTTCCATTTGTTCTGATAATGTGTATGAAAGTGTTGTGCAATTAGCTGATTTTCAATTTGGACTGACTAGTTGACTCCTCGAGTGTAATTCTGTTTAGTCAGTATAATTCGAATCATGCATCGATACTGTTTAAATGTTTGATTTTTGGCTACGATTGTGTATGTTAATGCTAATATAGTCGAGTCGACATATGTCGTCAATTAGTTTCAGCTGTCCGAACAATAACAAATCGACTTACTTCTGCTAAGCATTTGTTGAATCAATTAAGAACCAGTTTTGTTTACTTATAGCTGTTGATTTGGATCAGTAATGTAAAAGGGATGTTTGGTTTAAATTCTGAATTGGAGGGCATGTGCACTCGTGCACAACATGTGCATTGGTGCACCTCATGTGCTTTGTGCACAACCTGTGGCCTGCATTAAAGGTCTTTGTTAAGTTTTAAATAATTTGACAGCATATGCTGTCAGATGCATTCTGCTGCCTATACTCTACTTTAACCTCAAAAAAATAATAAACATTACTTAAAGTGAGTCTGCCAGGGAATATCATGGGTTTTGTTCATACTTAATTAGCCAATTGGAGTCTGAAAATAAAAGGCACATGGGAGGGGTACTGTGATATTAAAAACAGGCTGTTAAAAGGGGTAAGAAAAGGCTTATAAAGGGGGGCAGACATCTGACTAAGAGGAGATTAGAGGTCAGAGAACCCTGAAAATTTAGAGAAGAGAAATACATACACTGTGAGGATAGAAAAGAAAAAGAGAGAGTTGATAGAAATAGAAAGAGAGCAATAAAGAGATAAAACAGATTAGGAAATCAGAAACTTGGTCTTGTTTGTCTGAAGTTCATCTGTTGTCAATACGTTAGGCAGTGTTGCTTCTTCTAAATTTCAATCGAGATTATTGTTAGTGTTTTGTTGCATTTGGTATATCCCGGAATTGGATTGTCTGGAGTATTGTTGCCATCACACTGTGTGCTGTTTCATTTGGCTGTTTCTTCTTCAACTCTAGTTCCACCTCGCAATAGAATCCTTTCTGTTGTGCTGTTCTGATTGCTGCTGCTATTCTGTTTACTGTTGCTGCTGCATTTCTGTCCTGCTGCTACTGCTAGTTCTGTTTCTTGCTGCGGCTGATTTCCCTACCTTCTTATCCTTCTCCTTTGCATTTTCAGTATTTCCAGGTACACATTTCAAGTCCCCATATTGGTGTAACCGAAACAGTTTGAAAGCATGAAATGAAAAAGGGTTGAAGAAGTTCAAAGTTATTTGTTGTAATATTTGTGGTATATTAATGGGCCTGTGTAGTGGTTAGTTTACAATTCAACAGTACGAAAATGTATGTTAACTAACACTCATCTGAGCTTAGTCCTTCATGTTTTAGTTTGTAGTTGTTTTGTTAATACGGGGTATAGATACTCCAAACTTATACTATGCTGCCTTGTTTTATTTTAGTCCTTTTGTTGTGTCTCGTTAGGTAGTACATAAGATCACATTCAAATCCCATTAGTAACAATGCCTAGTAGTTAATCCCTTTAATCTTGCCTAAGTAAGTTTAGCTAAATTCAACTCAAGAAATGTTCGGAGTATGTAGCGTTTCACCAGCCTGTATGTCATTTTCATTAAAATCAAAGACAGGGTCCACGAAATACTGCATTTTTCATCTTGCAAACAATTAACCAAATGAATCAAATGATTGACAGGAAATTCAGATTTGGTTAAGTAAATTAGCACGTACCTTTTTCTTTTTTTAGAGACAAACATAATAGAAAATGTAGCCACTTTTCTATAAGACGCTTAGCACGATGACACCTATAAGACCAGCCTCGCCAAATAAAAATGCAAATCGCGGGGCCCTCATCATAATAAATACTTAGAATTTGGGATGGACTGTTTAGTGAATTCCACTGCCTTCCCCAAAGATAATAACGCGTTAGACTTTTTAGGCGCGACTTAATTAAATTACATTCTTAAATTCGGGTGCGCATTTATGTGACCCAAATTCAAATCTCAACGGAGTCGAAATGTGTTAACAACTACGGGTGCATTGATTGTGACGTGGTTCGAGATGCATTTTCACGACGTTGCAATTCTATAAAAAATAAATGATAATAATAAAAGCGGTTTAAACTTAATAAAAGCACATAAGTCACAACATGTATTTAAATCAGATATTTAGCCATTATAACAATTTAAGCGACCGTGCTAGAACCACGAGATTCGAGGGTGCCTAACACCTTCCCTCGGGTCAACAGAATTCCTTACTTAGAATTTCTGGTTCGCAGACTTCATTTGGAAAAGTCGAAAAATTTCCTCGATTTGGGATTCAAGATAAACCGGTGACTTGGGACACCAAAAGCCAAACCTTTCCCAAGTGGCGACTCTGAATTAAATAAATAATCTCATTTCAAATATTGTCACTTAAATTGGAAAAACTCCACCCGCGCAGCTAACCCCTTCGGGGCCGGGCGCGCAAAAAGGAGGTGTGACAGCTCTGGCGACTCCGCTGGGGATGAAACCCAGAACCACTGGTTCAGGGTTCAAGAATTCGAGCTTAGAATAATTGTTATATTTGGCTTTATTATCTGATCTTTATTACATGTTTTTGCATAACGTGCTAAATGTTGTCTTTTACCGCTTTGATATTATCTGAACTGTATATAAATTGTGCCGAAACCCTTCTCTTTTTACCTCCGGGGAGAAGCTCGCTGGTCGAGACTCCTTATTCTGTTAGTGTCAATACCTGAAATAAGAAAGAGGTCAGACAAGTTACAAAGCCGGACGATCTCGCGGGTCCCCGGTACGTAGCCCCCTCCTCGACTCGAGTTGTCCACTCGGGTACACAGTCTAGAACAAATACCCAGGTTACAAACTTAGAATAACTTGACTTCATGCCGGATCCCTAGTAGGAACGCTTATTTGCATCATGTTGCATTTGACTTAGGGGACTCAACATAGGGGTTGGGTCCGTCTAGGACAGGCAACCTGAAATGAAGAAGACCACCCTGCTGCATCCTATTTGTTTTGTGCATTTATTTGCTTCGGTTCCGCATGCTGACCGGTTTCTAAAAAAGGGGAAAATAGCAGCGTAGGGAGATAATTACTTATTTTGGAAAAATAAAACCAATTTTCAAGTATTGTCAAAACCTCGCCGGAATTTTTTCTAAAAAAAAGAATAAAAACAAAACTTGTCTTCTTAGTTTGAATTATTAAAAAAAAAATAATGCAAAAAAAAAAATTCTTTCATGTCCAAAATCAAAAAAAAGAAGGTATTTATTTAAAAGTAAAAAAAAATGGAAAATTCATAATTCAAAAAATGTGTTGTTTCTTTTGTAGTACCCCTTTTATAAATTCAGACTAATAGTCCAAATATTGCCTAAAAGAAAAATATTTTTTTTAGTCTTTATCTTTTTTTCAAAAATAATAAAAATACTTATTCTTGATTTCTAGGTTTATTTGATTTTCTCTATTCATGATATGCCCGAACTACGCCGGTTTGATTCTCACCGGATGTGAGATACGTAGGCAACCCTCGTCGGGTTCAACCCCATTTCGCTAAAATAGCCAAAATCAATAAATAAATAAATTAAAAAAAATGTGTCAAATTTTTAAAAGAGTCATAAATAAATCGGGTGACGTTGTTTTGTCATAAATAGCCGAATGTTCCCGAAAGGGACGCCGGAAGGCTGACTTTGCATAAATAGCCACCTTTGGGTCTTGTCTAGCATTTTTACCCAGTAGACCCACACAGCCTTAAAATCTTCGTCCCCGAAGTGTCTCAAGGCCGTGTTCAAAACTTGATCCCCTCTGTAAAAATATTTTTTTTGAGTCAGTCATTTTGTTAAAATCACCTTAATAAATGTGCAGGATGAGCACGATGCAAAATGAACATTTTTCAATAATGACCAAAATCCCTGTCAAGTTACGGCTATGGTGGAATGATCTAGGTGTTGAAGGACAAAATGAGGTTAAGAAATATTTGAAAGGTCTTGTGGGTCTGTTGGAAATCCAGCCTCGGGGAGATATCATAAGAGCTTTGGTTACCTATTGGGACCCGGCGCACAATGTTTTCCATTTCTCTGATTTTGAGCTCACCCCAACTTTGGAAGAAATGGCCGGATACATCGGGAATACTGAACTTCCGTTGAGGGAAAAATACTTGGTCGCCCCAAGAGTCGTCACGGTACATCGGTTCCTGGATTCATTGAAAATACCTAGAACAGTCCACAACCCGGATCTAGCAGCCGGATTCTGTACTCCATGCTTCATATATGATAGATACGGTCACGAGGGGGGATTCAATAATCCAATCAACAAACTGTGCAGCAAAGGAGTTCGTCAGAAGTGGGACGAGCACAGACGGGTGGCGTTCATGATAACGTTTCTGGGTCTTCTGGTATTTCCCAGGAAAGATGGAAACATTGATTTGAAGATATCTGGGGTCGTCAGCACTTTACTCACGCAAAGTGACAGTACTCTCGCGCCTATGGTGGTATCCGACATCTTTCGAGCTCTCACAGCTTGTAAAGCTGGGGGAAATTTCTTCGAAGGTTGTAACTTGCTCCTGCAGATATGGATGACCGAGCACCTTTGCCATCATTCCGAGATTTTGAGCCATGGTTCCCCGGAAAAGACCCGCATAGAAGAATCTTACGCGAGAGCCAAAGAGATCAGTTTGCCCGAAGGAGTCCTGGCTTGGACCTCGTTCTTTCAAGCTCTTACTGCCAGCCAAATACAATGGAAGTTGGGATGGTTGCCCGTTGATGAGGTCTTATATATGTCAGCGGCTAAAACTCATTTCTTGCTGATGGGGCTTAAGAGCATTCAACCTTACGTACCTTGCCGAGTGTTGAGACAGTTCGGAAGATGCCAGACAGTACCTCATGAGGAAGATCTTAGCACTCAAGCAGTTGAAATGAGTCATAACGGACAATTCCCAGAAGCAAAGATTCGCCAAATCTGGAGTGAGTGTCAATATTTGAAATCAGATACTTGCGTGCGGGATCGAGCCAAGGGAGAGACGGCGTCAGGTTACCTTGCATGGTATAGAAGGGAATTCGAGCATGAAAGGCCGGCTAAGAGACCCCACGTCCGGAATTTTACCGAATCATCACAAAGGCAGTGGGATTGGTTAGCAAAGGAAAGAGGCTATTGCGCCGAAATCAGCAGGTTAAAGCAACAAGTGGAAAGCTTGAAATATGAACACAACATGCAAGTTGCTACCGATCTTGGAGAGCGGAACAGGTTAATTCAAGAAAATGAAATGCTCAGAGCCCAGATCAAACAGATAAGGGTGGATGCGGATAAACAGCCAAGGCGTCGATCAGACGAGCACCTGATAAAGAGGCTAAAAAGCAAAATCAGAGAATGGCAAGATGGTTTGGAGAAATCTGAAAACGTCATAGCAGAGCTCAAAGCACAGTGGGATACAAGAGCAGATAAGCATCGTCGATACCTGAATCAATTGGAAGGCGACCACGAGAAAACTGTTGCTAAAATAAAGAGAGAGATGGCTGCACTTGAGATCAAAGCAGTTAATCAGGCCAAGGATTTCCAAATTGAGAGCAGATACTGGTACGACTCAATAGCCCAGATAAAGTTGGAAGTACGGCGACTGAAGCATCAGCATGTACAAGATGCTCAAGTCTTCAAGATATGCAGCGATCAGATAAAACGCCTGCTCGTAGAGAAGAAGCAAACCAGAGATAGGATCAAGGCCATTGCCCATGCCATCACCAGACGATGCCTACGATGTGAGAACATGTCCAGCGTTACCGTCCTCTCGGCAGTAATGGGTTATGTCAAGCAGACTATGCACGAGCTGGAACAACTTGAGAGGGATCTCACGCCTAGGACCGCGGCGAGGCCGAACGATGCCCCGCGGAAACCAATCTTTAAAACCATAATGCACTCATAAGTCAAATCTGTATCTTAGCACTTTCTGCTTGTTTTTCCCATCAGGGTGATTTTTAGTCTATTTTGAGTCTAGGTTTATTTTCAAAGTTCGCTTTTTCTTTTGCAAAATGTAGCTTGTAATAGAACGTTTCAACAATAAAGAGGTTGTTTCTTTTACGCTCATTTGTGTTATTCGAACTACGTAATAATCTGATTCACGTAGGCATCGTGATACGTAGGCAATCCTCATCGGATCCGGTCGCATTCCTTTTACTGCAAAATAAAAAAAACATAAAAGAAAAACAAAAGAGAAAAAGAAAAGAAAAAAAAATAATAAAAAAAGAAAAAAAAAAGAAAAACGCCGGAATGACGCATGCTCTCGTAGCAAACATATAGTAATCCACTTAACTGTATAGGTGCATCATGCCCAACGTGAGATTAACTATCTGTTATTTGCTACAAATTAACCGTGCGTTTGTCATTGAGCATTTCCAGGGTTTTTGAAAGGACGGTTGGTTTGGTGAAAGTCTGGCCTCGCACTCATATTTCACGAGGTCAAGGAGAAGTGTTCAACTACCTGTTGTTAGGGCCAGAAGCAGTACTCACACTTACTTCACCAGGTCAAAAGGAAGTGTGGAAATGTCTTCAGAAATTCCATTGCAAACGATCCCTGTTTCTGAGGAAAGCTCAATCTCAGCCGTCCTCACACCTGAATCCGCAACTGCGGAGGAAAATAGAATCCTACGGCTCCGCATGTTGGAAATGCTGGACGACTGGAACAATGGGAAAGAGCCGCCAAGTGTCGTCCCCGGATTCCCTGAATTATTCTCCAGGTCAAGTGGGACTTCTAATGTCCCCATAAATTATCCTGCTACCCCATTCGGGTACCCAGCCACCTCAGCCTTCTCCGCTGGATCGCCTTCTGAACCTCATCCCCGAATGTCGGCCACTGATGCAAGCATGAACATCTTTACTGCATCGCCTTGCCCAGTTACGGCACAGCCTACCACGTACAAGCCAAGCTTTGACTCATCCTCTTTTACATTCCAAGCACCATCGTTCTCAATGGAACCAACTAGGTTCGCTACCAGTACTAATCCTCTACCGCCTCAGTGCGAGCTCGCACCAGGGCAGGATCAGAACCCCAGATTTGCAGAACAAAATGAGATTGCCAAAAGGATGAGAAGCCTTGAACAAAGTCTGAAGAATATGCAAGGATTGAGCGGACAAAAGAGCGTCTCTTACGCCGACCTGTGCATGTTTCCTCACGTGCACCTGCCAACGGGTTTCAAGATCCCCAAGTTTGAGAAATACGATGGGCACGGTGACCCCATTGCACATCTTAAGAAATTCTGCAACCAATTGCGGGGAGCCGGCGGAAAAGAAGAACTGCTAATGGCATATTTTGGGGAAAGTCTAGTAGGGATAGCTTCGGAATGGTATATGGATCAGGAAATGACCTGATGGCATATATGGGATGATCTCGCCAGAGATTTTGTAAAACAATTCCAGTATAACATCGACATTGCGCCAGACCGAAACTCTTTGTCGAATTTGAAGAAGAAGCCTTCGGAAAGCTTTAGAGAGTATGCTATTAAGTGGCGTGAACAGGCGTCGAGAGTGAAGCCTCCCATGGATGAAGTGGAAATGGTCACTACCTTCCTCCAGGCTCAAGAGTCTGACTATTTCCAAAACATGATGTCAGCCATGGGTAAGCTATTCGCGGAAGCGATCAAGATTGGAGAGATGGTGGAAAATGGTTTGAAAACAGGTAGGATTCTGAGTCAAGCAGCCATAAGGGCAACCTCCCAGGCCGTCCAAAGCGGGTCTAGAGGAACGACAAGGGGGAAGAAGAAGGAAGAAACAACTATGGCAGCCTCTGAAGCAAGGGAGTATCGTCATCCCAGGCCCCATTTTTCGGAAAGAGCCCCACAACACTACTACCCCCACTCAAATTTGGCATATGCTCATCAACCTTATATGGTCATGAATGCCCAACCTTATAACCATCCACCACAACAAGCCAACCGAGGCCCAGCTCCACCTCCCAGAAATCAGCCTCCTTACCGCAACCACTATAACCCACAACCCCCGCAGAATAACTACCGCCCCCAGGAGCCACCTCGACGGCGGACTTTCACGCCCATCGGTGAACAATACTCTACTTTGTTCCCTAAGCTAGTCCAGTTGGGTTTCTTGCAACCAATTCCCCAAACGAGGCAAAACCCAACATCGCCTTCTTACAAAGCCGGAGTCAGATGCGCCTATCATTCAGGGGCCGAGGGACATGATACAAAAGACTGCTGGTCATTGAAAAGAGTGGTCGAAAATTTGATAGAGCAGGGGAAAATAATGCTAAGGGACGAGGAGATCCCGAATGTAACCAACAATCCATTACCCGCTCACAATAATGGGCCGCTGATCGGAATGATTTGTGAAGACAAAGAGTTCGACCCTGCTCTGAAAGCCATAATTGCCATTGTCGACACGGGGAAGAGGCCGGAAATAGACCAGAAACCAGAAAAGGGGGAAGAGGCCAAAGCTATAAAGAAAGTGCTTGAGAAGAAGGTGGAGAAGAAAGTGGTACCAGCAAAAGGTGGAGTTCTTTACATACCACGAGGTCAAGCTGAGAAGACACAGGACTCCGGGATCAAAAAGACAAAACCTATGTACATGCCAAAAGGGGCCTATGTGGTCCGGGGGACGATTCAACCACCTCGGCTGAATGAGCCAGTGGTTATCGGACGCGTGCCACAGAAGCCAATGACCAACCCGTCCACAGTGCCGTGGAATTATCAAAAGACTTTGGTGATGTACAAAGGTAAAGAGATCATGGGAGAACTTCCAGAAAATACTTTCATTGGAAGGTATTCAAATACCCAAGAACTGAACAACACCACACAAAGGCGCTTCCCTCCAAAGAAGCCCGTGAGTGTTGAGGAAGCGGAAGTGTTCTTCCAACAAATGAAAATGCCGGATTACGAAGTGATAGATCAGCTGCGCAAGTACCCTGAGCAAGTATCCATGTTGTCATTATTGATGAGGTCAACCGAGCATCAAAGGATCCTACTGAAAACCCTGAATGAAGCATATGTACCAGTTGAAACCTCGGTGGAGCAACTAGAGCGGATGACAGAAAGATTCTTCGCCATTAACCAAATCTCTTTCAGCAAGAATGATCTACCCCCGGAGGGAGCGGCACACAACAAGGCTTTGCATTTAACAGTTAAATGCGAGGACTACTAAGTCAAGCGGGTAATGTTGGATGGGGGATCAGGTGTTGACATTTGCCCGCTTTCCACGCTACAAAGGATGGAAATTGGGACCGGAAGAATCCGACCCAACAATGTCTGCGTAAGAGCTTTCGACGGCATCAAGAGAGATACCATGGGAGAAATAGACCTGTTGTTGGTCATAGGACCAGTCGAATTTCGAGTAACCTTCCAGGTGATCGACATGGACACATCCTACAATTTTCTCCTTGGCAGACCTTGGATCCATGCGGCAGGAGCCGTTCCTTCCACTCTTCACCAGATGGTGAAGTTCGAGTACGAAGACCGAGAGATCGTGGTCCATGGGGAAGATGAGCATGCCATTTATCGAGACCCATCCATCCCGTACCTTGAACCGAGAGAAGGAAGCGAACATACGGTCTATCAAGCTTTCGAGATTGTACTAGCAGAGCAGCACGAAGAGGGAATACCCTGCCCCCAGCCTTTCCTGTCTAACGCCTCGTTTATGGTGGCCAAAGAGATGATCCGGCATGGATTTAGGCCAGGGAAGGGACTTGGACGAACCCTTCAGGGAATAACAGAACCCATTACTTTGCCAGTCATCAAGAAACCTTTTGGATTAGGCTTCAAACCTACTCCAGCAGACGAAGAATGGGCAAAGAAAAGGAGAAATGAGGGTTGGAAGTTACCTCAACTACTGCCGGATTTATACGCAACTTTCATCAGGCCGAGGTACATTGAAGAAGAAGATGATGAAGTCTTCACAGCTGAGGAAATCGAGGAGATATGTGGGGCAATGAGAGAGATGCTCTACGAGGTCCACATGGTTCAACCAGGTGAAGGCACAAGCACTGCTGAGATGCTGTACATGGGGCCGAGCGCCCAACTTCAAAACTGGGAGGCCACGCCATTCCCGACTAGACGGAAGTCCGGGTAGACCTGTCCTGCCACCTTTCCTGTGTCACAAGTTATCTCCAGGACATAACTTGAACGTTTTCTTCTTTTCAATTGTTGCTTTGAATTCCTAGTTGTAAACATTGTTGTCTTCCAGCTTTCCAAAGAAAATAAAAAAAAATCGTCATTTGCTTTCCCATTCTTTCTTTTGTTCTAATTTTTTGTTATTTTGCCTTTTATCTTTCTTTTCAGTCCTAATAATGCGGCTTTAAATATGACATGCTTGCGGACTTCACGCCCAGATCACAATGAGTTATTTAACTGCGAATTAATGAACCCAGAACCAGAATATGATGCGGAAGAGGCTTTTAGGGAGATAAACCGAGAGTTGGAATATTTCGAGAATAAACCTAAGCCAAATCTGAATGACACTGAACCGGTAAATTTAGGAACCCCGGAAGAAATCCGGGAGACCAAGATAAGCATTCACACGGACAAGAAAACGCGAGAGGCGATAATTCAACTTCTTCTTGAATTCAAAGACGTGTTTGCTTGGTCATATGATGACATGCCGGGACTAGGTGTTGATCTAGTGGTTCATAAATTGCCGATTCATCCTGATTGTCCTCCAGTTCAACAAAAGCAACGAAAGTTCAAAACTGAGGTCAGTGACAAGATTAAAGAGGAGATCACCAAACAATTGAAAACGGGAGTGATTCGGGTAGTCCAGTATACAACTTGGTTGGCAAATGTGGTTCCAGTACCGAAAAAGGACGGGAAAACTCGGGTATGTGTAGATTACCGAGATCTGAACAGAGCAAGTCCTAAAGATAATTTCCCGCTGCCCAACATCCACATCCTCGTTGATAATTGCGCCAAGCACGAGATACAGTCTTTTGTAGATTGTTATGCTGGGTATCATCAGGTATTGATGGATGAAGAGGACGCCGAGAAAACTGCCTTCACCACGCCTTGGGGCACCTATTGCTACCGGGTCATGCCGTTTGGTTTAAAGAATGCGGGGGCTACTTACATGAGGGCCATGACTGCCATTTTCCATGACATGATGCATCAAGAAATAGAGGTGTACGTGGATGATGTGATAGTCAAGTCCAGGACGCAGGATAATCACATCCAAGACTTGAGGAAGTTCTTCGAGAGATTAAGGAAGTATGACTTGAAGCTAAACCCAGCCAAATGTGCCTTTGGAGTTCCGTCGGGCAAACTTCTGGGCTTCATCGTAAGCAGGAGAGGAATCGAGCTAGATCCAACTAAGATAAAATCCATCAGAGATCTACCTCCTCCGAGAACAAAGAAAGACGTGATGAGTTTGCTAGGCAGGTTGAATTACATCAGTAGGTTCATTGCCCAGCTGACAAGCACGTGCGAGCCCATATTCAAGCTGTTAAGGAAAGATGTGGCGATCAAATGGACAACTGAGTGTCAAGAAGCCTTTGATAAAGTCAAAGAATATCTTTCGAATCCCCCGGTCTTGGTCCCTCCAGAACCGGGAAGGCCACTTTTCTTATATCTAACAGTCTTGGAGAACTCTTTCGGTTGCGTCCTCGGGCAACACGACGTAACCGGAAAGAAGGAGCAAGCAATCTACTACTTGAGCAAGAAATTCACCGGCTACGAGGCCAAATACACTTTGTTGGAAAGGACATGTTGCGCTCTCACATGGGTTGCTCAAAAGCTGAGACATTATCTCCAAGCCCACACTACATTCCTCATAAGCAGGTTGGATCCTTTGAAGTATATATTCCAGAAACCAATGCCTACTGGGAGACTGGCTAAATGGCAAATCTTGCTTACGGAATTCGACATAGTTTATGTCACTCGCACGGCAATGAAAGCCCAGGCGTTAGCAGATCATTTGGCCGAAAATCCGGTCGATGAGGAATACCAGCCATTGGATACCTACTTTCCAGATGAAGAGGTAAACACCGTAGAAGTGATCTCGGAGGAAGCTCATGTTTGGAAGATGTTCTTTGACGGAGCCGTGAACGCCAAGGGTGTAGGGATTGGGGCAATATTGATCTCGCCTTCCGGTCAGCATTATCCCGCCACAGCTAGACTTCGTTTCTTTTGCACAAATAATACAGCTGAGTATGAAGCCTGCATTATGGGCATGCATATGGCAATCGATCAGGATGTCGAAGACTTACTGATTATGGGAGATTCTGACCTGATCATCCGGCAAGCTCAAGGCGAATGGGAAACTCGGGATGTCAAACTTATCCCATACCGACAACATGTGGAGGACCTCAGCAAGCGCTTTACATCAATAGAATTCAGGTACATTCCGAGGTGTCACAATGAACTGGCAGATGCACTTGCTACTTTGGCTTCAATGCTACCCTACCCGGGCAACGCCCACGTCGATCCTTTGGAAATCCAAATCAAGGAAAGACACGGTTACTGCAGTGTAATCGAGGCGGGATCAAATACGCAGCCTTGGTACCATGACATCAAGAGGTTCCTGAAGACGCAAGAATACCCCGAGCACGCTACTGGAGATCAAAAGAGGACCATTAGGCGACATGCAAGTGGTTTCTTTTTGAGCGGTGAATTGTTATATAAGAGGACTCCGGACCTCAATCTCTTAAGATGTGTCGATATCGAGGAAGCGAGAAAGATCATGCACGAAGTACACGCAGGTGTGTGTGGACCTCACATGAACGGGTATGTCTTGGCAAAGAAAATCCTTCGAGCAGGTTATTACTGGATGACCATGGAAAAGGATTGCTTTAGTTTCGTTCGGAAGTGTCATCAGTGTCAGGTGCACGGTAATTTGATTCATGCACCTCCCACGGAACTGCATCCCATGTCCGCACCTTGGCCATTTGTCGCTTGGGGCATGGACGTCATTGGACCAATTGAACCAAAGGCTTCGAATGGACACAGGTTTATACTGGTTGCCATCGATTACTTCACAAAATGGGTAGAAGCTGTCACTCTCAAGTCGGTCACTAAGAAAGCTGTAGTAGATTTTGTGCACTCAAATCTTATCTGTCGTTTCGGTATTCCTGCGACTATCATTACAGATAATGCAGCAAACTTGAACAGTCACTTGATGGGAGATGTATGCGAGCAGTTCAAGATAACGCATAGGAATTCTACTCCTTATCGGCCGAAAGCCAATGGTGCTGTGGAAGCTGCAAATAAAAACATCAAGAAGATTTTGAGGAAAACAATCCAAAGTTCCCGACAGTGGCATGAGCAGTTACCTTTTGCATTATTGGGGTACCGCACTACGGTACGCACATCGGTAGGAGCGACTCCTTATCTTTTGGTTTATGGGACCGAGGCTGTAATACCGGCAGAGGTAGAAATTCCTTCGCTTCGAATCATTGTCGAAGCAGAAATCGAGGACAGCGAGTGGGTCAAGACTCGGTTAGAGCAATTGACGTTGATTGATGAAAAGCGGATGGCTGCAGTTTGTCACAGACAGTTATACCAACGAAGGATGGCCCGTGCTTACAACAAGAAAGTCCGACCCCGGAATTTCGAAGTAGGACAATTGGTACTGAGGCGTATTCTGCCGCATCATGAGGAAGCAAAAGGGAAGTTTGCTCCGAATTGGAAAGGCCCATACATCGTAAGGAAGATATTGCCAAGAGGAGCATTGTATCTAGGTGATATCGAAGGAAATGACCCCGACACAGCAGTAAATGCAGATGCAGTCAAGAGGTACTACGTCTAAATCATACTCCAGTGGTCCTGACACGTTTGAAAATGGCAAAGGTTTTATCCCCCACTACTCCCAAACACTACCCAATCCTCTCTACAAAAAGAAAAAAAAAGAAGAAAAAAAAAAGGAAAACAAAAACAAAATTTGATTGAGGCCTGAACTACGTTTGACTTGATTCCGAAAGGATACGTAGGCAGCCTCTCCCTGAGGTTCAGTCACACCAACAATAAAATCCCATTCGCCCTGAAATTGAAACCGGGGCACGTCGAGCAGTTGGGAGGTTAGTATCACTACCTCTCCTTACCAAGCACAAGCCTTCAAATCAATTACCAAAGATAGTGGGAAACCAATAAGCACCACAAATGGAAACCGGCACACTCTGAATTGAGAGAAATAAAATGAGAGAGTCTCGGCGGTGAAAACCTTCGGGCATCACGAGGCGACGGGAGTAGAGAAACCAAAATGAGAGAGCTTGTTTAGTAAAAACTCGCAAAGAGTGCTATCAAGCGATGACAGGAAGAGAAATGAGAGAGGTTAGCCAGCGAAAACCCGCAAAGGGCGCTGTTGGCCGAAAAAGAATGACTCCACCCCAAGGAGGTCTCGGCAAGTGCCACCAGTTTGGAATCGCAGATCCGTTCTGGTTCAAGAAAACGCAAGTTCTTGGAAGGTCAGACGTCCAGTCCAAAGAGCATGTCATGTCCTTTAAAGCCAGCGTTATCTTTCTCAGATAAGTCTTTCTCGTCCCGAAAAGGATACTCTTTTTTCTGATTTGTTTTCCCCTTTCTTTGTTTCTGTTCGAATCTCTTTTATGTTTTAACCCCAAGTTCAGGATACACCGGAAAGGGTAGGTGGCAGGTTTATTTGCACGGAATTCCGTCTCATGAAGGAAAATGCATCATCTCGTTGGTACGATTGCCCAAGCCTGATGAATCATGACGTTTGATGGTGTTTTAAAGTAAAGAGGAAAGAGAGAAATCTTGAAATCTTCCCCAGCAAGTCTGCCTTCGGACAAATCCCCACAGAGTCTCCCCCTGTACAAATCCCCACAGAGTTTCTCCTTTTGTACAATCTCCCACAAAGTCTCCCCAGTATGAAAAAAAAAAGAAAAAAAGAGAAAAAATCCCCGTTGGAATTTCATCAGCACATCCCCAGCGAGTCCTTTTGTAAATATTCCCCAACAAGCTTACCCCAACAAACCCTGGGAAACTCGTTTTGAAACAAAAAACCCAGCATACCCCATTGTACATAATCCGCACAAAAAATCCACTTTGTAAATATTCCCTCCACAAGAGCTTCCTTTTGTACAAATTCCCACAGAACACCCCCAATAAAATCCCCGTTGAGAACCTTCAATCAAAACGGGACAAAAAGAAAAAAGAGAGGCCTTACGAGGCAAATCATCGCAGAATCTGGAAATACAAGCCTGAACAATCTGGAAGGGTTTCGCCATTCGAATCAAATCAATGGCGGAACTTCACGACACAAATAAAGACGCAAGAAAGCAACTGGGAACGATCAAGGTCACCAAACCGACCGTCATTTCCGAACTAACAAACGATTCTTTGTTTGAAAGGTTGAAACAGGTCTAATCCAAGATAACCGTGCAAGAAGCAGGTGTCGCCCAAAGAAGAAGGTACACGGGTACAGGAAGTACTTCGGCAATGATGAATTCACTCGAAAGGTAAGCTTCCACGAAACTCCCTTTTATCTTCTATTAAAACAAGAAAACTCAAAAATAGATCGTGTAGTATTCTCGAGCTTTTCCATGCAATCAGCATTAGGGTTTTAAACCCTAAACTGAATTTTCCTTTTAGTCAGCATTAGAGTTTTAAACCCTGAACTGAACTTTTTCCTTTCAGCCAGCATTAGGGTTTTAAACCCTAAACTGAGCTTTTCCATGCAATCAGCATTAGGGTTTTAAACCCTAAACTGAATTTTCCTTTTAGTCAGCATTAGGGTTTTAAACTCTAAACTGAACTTTTTCCTTTTAGTCAGCATTAGGGTTTTAAACCCTAAACTGAACTTTTCCCTTTCAGCCAGCATTAGGGTTTTAAACCCTAAATTGAGCTTTTCCATGCAATCAGCATTAGGGTTTTAAACCCTAAACTGAACATTTTCCTTTCAGCCAGCATTAGGGTTTTAAACCCTAAACTGAGCTTTTCCATGCAATCAGCATTAGGGTTTTAAACCCTAAACTGAATTTTCCTTTCAGCCAGCATTAGGGTTTTAAACCCTAAACTGAGCTTTTCCATGCAATCAGCATTAGGGTTTTAAACCCTAAACTGAATTTTCCTTTTAGTCAGCATTAAGGTTTTAAACCCTAAACTGAATTTTCCTTTCAGCCAGCATTAGGGTTTTAAACCCTAAACTGAGCTTTTCCATGCAATCAGCATTAGGGTTTTAAACCCTAAACTGAATTTTCCTTTCAGCCAGCATTAGGGTTTTAAACCCTAAACTGAGCTTTTCCATGCAATCAGCATTAGGGTTTTAAACCCTAAACTGAATTTTCCTTTCAGCCAGCATTAGGGTTTTAAACCCTAAACAGAGTTTTTCCATGCAATCAGCATAAGGGTTTTAAACCCTAAACTGAATTTTTCCTTTAGTCAGCATTAGGGTTTTAAACCCTAAACTGAACTTTCCCTTTAATCAGCATTAGGGTTTTAAACCTTAAACTGAATTTCTTCCTTTGTTCGGCGTTAGGGTTTTAAACCCTAAACTGAACCTTTCCCCAGCTAGTCGGTATTAGGGCTCCAACCCTGAACTGAGCATGCATATCCTCTTTCATCAATTTTATGAACTTCCTGGCGAATAATTAACGAAATTTTCCTAGTGAAACTGGGGCAGAAAATTTCGTTTGTTTGTTTTCTCCCGCAGGTCTGACCTCGAGCCATATGGATCGAAATGACCCACGAGATGACTCCCAGTTCGGAATCAAAGAAGAAAAAAAAAAGAAGATGTCCCGAGATATCGGAGTAAATGGAAGGCAGATTGACTCCAACATTTGATTAAGGTCCTGAACCCTGCCGATCGCGTCTCACTCTGTATCCCAGAGGTTAAACAAGTCGCCGCAACTCGCAAGCATCAAGATTCAGATCGGAGTCTACAAGCAGAATCAGCTAAGACCCAAGATCAAGTCGTAAAAGAATCATAGATAGGAATCTTGTAACTAGCAGTTGACATGCATATAAGTAGTTAGTTCAGTTTCCAATTTTTGTTTGGTTGTAATAAGGCGGTCAGTGACGCAGCAGTGACAACAGCAACAGTAGTAGCAGCAAGCATTGCAATCCCATGGTAGTCCTAGCTACCAAAACTTCTCGAACTACATTGACCTGATTCCTGTTTAGCCCAGGATATGTAGGAAATCTTTGAATCAAGATTCGGTCAGATCTTTCAAAAACATGCTTCATACGGAGTGGTCCATAGGCAAAAATCGCTCATACACGCTCACTTTATCTTTGCACGAAAACTCTTCATGTTTCCGAACAAAGAGGGGCAGCTGTGAGCACGTGATTTTTGTTTCGCACGACAATCGCTCCAAAAGAAATAAAAAATAATAATAATTGGCCCTGCTGTACAATTTTCGGATTTCTGTGCGGCACTTTGTTGATTTATTTGTGACTTTTGCCCATTTTTATTTTTTCTTATTTATTTATTTATTTAAAACAAAATACAAAATGTGTGTGTCATGCATAATCTGAACCGTAACGTGGTTGTTAAATAGAAAGGCATAAAACGGGCATCTTTGTCCGTGATTTTGTTTTGTTTGATTTTACCTGTTTTGAAATATTTTTAGTGTGTGTGCAAATAATTGTATTGAGTGTGTATTTAATTTTAATTTGATTTTTGCTTAGTTTTGTTTTTAAAATAAATAAGGAAAAAAAATAAAAATAATAAAAAAAATAAAATAAGAAAAGGTCCTTTCTTCTTCCGGATTGGGCCAATTTATTAAAATTGGCCCAAACAAACAATACCCAAACCAGGCCTGCCCGGTCCAGTCCAGCTGATGCCTAGAGAGTCCAAACGATGTCGTATTGATACAGGTTGATCTGGGCCGTTGATCTCAGATTGATCAACGGCCAAGATCACCTCCCCATAACCCACTAATGGCCCCGACCCGTTTTCACCCGGACCAACCCAAACCCTTTACCCTCAAAACGACACCGTTCCACTTAAGCCCTCAGATCCAGACCGTAGATCTAGATTGATCTAACGGTTGAGATCCTCCCACCCACTAACTATATAAACCCTTTACCATACCCTGCCCCCTAGCCAACACCCCTGCCTTCGTCTTCACCAAACCCGTCCCCTTCAAACCCTAGCCGCCCCTCTATCCTTCACCATGAAAGCCGGCGGCACGGACGCCGGTGACCTCACCCTTAACACCATAGAACCCCCTTACCGTCCTGAACCCAAATCTATCAACCACACACCTCGAATCCTATCCCACCTTCTCGAATCTTCATTTGAAGATTCGAGTCGGAACCCGATTTACACCAACCGACCCCAGCTTCACACCAGACACTCCCCAGACCCTCCTCGTGACCAAACCATACTTGGTTTGGTCCGAATCTGATCAGGGAAGCATGAATCCCAGATCTGAGTTTTGGAACTTTGTAGTTCTTCGTCACTGGTTCAACCGAAGAGATTAAGGTCTAATGGACTTTAATCAAAGTGTTTCTCATCTGAGAAACACTTCGATTAAAGTCCGTTCAGCCTTAAGAAAGGCCTGACCGAGTCCGAGTTAAGGTTTTGATCTTTTACGGTTTAAGGTGAGTTCTTTCTTTTCTTATTTGTTTTGGTTCATTTGTTTGTTGTAAGGGTCTGTTCATGTTCTGTTTGTGTCCTTGACTTTTATCAACTGTGCCTTGACCACTTTGCCTGAATTTTTGTTGTTTGATTAAGCCCTTCCATTTGTTCTGATAATGTGTATGAAAGTGTTGTGCAATTAGCTGATTTTCAATTTGGACTGACTAGTTGACACCTCGAGTGTAATTCTGTTTAGTCAGTATAATTCGAATCATGCATCGATACTGTTTAAATGTCTGATTTTTGGCAACGATTGTGTATGTTAATGCTAATATAGTCGAGTCGACATATGTCGTCAATTAGTTTCAGCTGTCCGAACAATAACAAATCGACTTACTTCTGCTAAGCATTTGTTGAATCAATTAAGAACCAGTTTTGTTTACTTATAGCTGTTGATTTGGATCAGTAATGTAAAAGGGATGTTTGGTTTAAATTCTGAATTGGAGGGCATGTGCACTCGTGCACAGCATGTGCATTGGTGCACCTCATGTGCTTTGTGCACAACCTGTGGCCTGCATTAAAGGTCTTTGTTAAGTTTTAAATAATTTGACAGCATATGCTGTCAGATGCATTCTGCTGCCCATACTCTACTTTAACCTCAAAAAAATAATAAACATTACTTAAAGTGAGTCTGTCAGGGAATATCATGGGGTTTGTTCATACTTAATTAGCCAATTGGAATCTGAAAATAAAAGGCACATGGGAGGGGTACTGTGATATTAAAAACAGGCTGTTAAAAGGGGTAAGAAAAGGCTTATAAAGGGGAGGGGGGCAGACATCTGACTAAGAGGAGATTAGAGGTCAGAGAACCCTGAAAATTTAGAGAAGAGAAATACATACACTGTGAGGATAGAAAAGAAAAAGAGAGAGTTGACAGAAATAGAAAGAGAGCAAGAAAGAGATAAAACAGATTAGGAAATCAGAAACTTGGTCTTGTTTGTCTGAAGTTCATCTGTTGTCAATACGTTAGGCAGTGTTGCTTCTTCTAAATTTCAATCGAGATTATTGTTAGTGTTTTGTTGCATTTGGTATATCCCGGAATTGGATTGTCTGGAGTATTGTTGCCATCACACTGTGTGCTGTTTCATTTGGCTGTTTCTTCTTCAACTCTAGTTCCACCTCGCAATAGAATCCTTTCTGTTGTGCTGTTCTGATTGCTGCTGCTATTCTGTTTACTGTTGCTGCTGCATTTCTGTCTTGCTGCTACTGCTAGTTCTGTTTCTTGCTGCGGCTGATTTCCCTACCTTCTTCTCCTTCTCCTTTGCATTTTCAGTATTTCCAGGTACACATTTCAAGTCCCCATATTGGTGTAACCGAAACAGTTTGAAAGCATGAAATGAAAAAGGGTTGAAGAAGTTCAAAGTTATTTGTTGTAATATTTGTGGTATATTAATGGGCCTGTGTAGTGGTTAGTTTACAATTCAACAGTACGAAAATGTATGTTAACTAACACTCATCTGAGCTTAGTCCTTCATGTTTTAGTTTGTAGTTGTTTTGTTAATACGGGGTATAGATACTCCAAACTTATACTATGCTGCCTTGTTTTATTTTAGTCCTTTTGCTGTGTCTCGTTAGGTAGTACATAAGATCACATTCAAATCCCATTAGTAACAATGCCTAGTAGTTAATCCCTTTAATCTTGCCTAAGTAAGTTTAGCTAAATTCAACTCAAGAAATGTTCGGAGTATGTAGCGTTTCACCAGCCTGTATGTCATTTTCATTAAAATCAAAGACAGGGTCCACGAAATACTGCATTTTTCATCTTGCAAACAATTCACCAAATGAATCAAATGATTGACAGGAAATTCGGATTTGGTTAAGTAAATTAGCACGTACCTTTTTCTTTTTTTAGAGACAAACATAATAGAAAATGTAGCCACTTTTCTATAAGACGCTTAGCACGGTGACACCTATAAGACGAGCCTCGCCAAATAAAAATGCAAATCGCGGGGCCCTCAACAACTAATCATAATATTTAGAATTTGGGATGGACTGTTTAGTGAATTTCACTGCCTTCCCCAAAGATAATAACGCGTTAGACTCTTTAGGCGCGACTTAATTAAATTACATTCTTAAATTCGGGTGCGCATTTATGTGACCCAAATTCAAATCTCAACGGAGTCGAAATGTGTTAACAACTACGGGTGCATTGATTGTGACGTGGTTCGAGATGCATTTTCACGACGTTGCAATTCTATAAAAAATAAATGATAATAATAAAAGCGGTTTAAACTTAATAAAAGCACATAAGTCACAACATGTATTTAAATCAGATATTTAGCCATTATAACAATTTAAGCGACCGTGCTAGAACCACGGGATTCGAGGGTGCCTAACACCTTCCCTCGGGTCAACAGAATTCCTTACTTAGAATTTCTGGTTCGCAGACTTCATTTGGAAAAGTCGAAAAATTTCCTCGATTTGGGATTCAAGATAAACCGGTGATTTGGGATACTAAAAGCCAAACCTTTCCCAAGTGGCGACTCTGAATTAAATAAATAATCCCATTTCGAATATTGTCACTTAAATTGGAAAAACTCCACCCGCGCAGCTAACCCCTTCGGGGCCGGGCGCGCAAAAAGGAGGTGTGACAAAGATGCAAGAAATGACGCCGTTTTGGTTAAGTGTGGAGACGGACCGGGTAGGGGAACGAGTTTTAGGCCGGACTAAATGGGTATTAGGGGTAACTGACTTGGGCTCGAGAGAATTAAATAAAAACGGCCCAAAATTGGAAAAACCTTTTCAATTCCTTTTCTTTTTCTAAAAATGAAAATAAAACAAAACCCAACTTAATTCCTAAACCAAATTATCCTAAAAAATTAAATTAATTAACCCTAATAATTATTACAACTAATTAAATGCCAAATTAAATGGAAAACCAACAAAATTCAAATCTAAAAATTGAACAATGCAAAATAAACCCTTTTTGTGATTTTTTCATTTTTGTAAAGCAACTAAATTACTAATAGATTTAAAAATGCACAATTAAATCCTAAATGCAAATGCAACATATTTTTGTATTTTTTATAATTTAAACAAAATCAAACATGCGCAAACAATAACAAAAATGCTATGAAATCCACGAAATTGCAAACAATGAAAAAAATTATTTTGTTTTGAATTTGTGGAAGTAATTCATATAGGAAAAAAATCACGTGCTCACAGCTACCCCTCTTTGATCGAAAACACATAGAGTTTTCGTGCAAAGATAAAGTGAGCGGATACGAGCAATTTTGCCCATTTGAATACTCAGTTGGAAGCATTTCTGAAACATTTTACCGCATCTTGCTTCCGAGGTTGACTACATATCTTTGGATATAAAGGAATCAGGTCAGTGAAGTTCGGGAAGTTTCGGTAGCTGGGACCATCATGAAGCTGTGATTTCACTGCTGCTGTTGCTACTACTACTTACTGAATTCCTTATTACACCGTGACAAAATAAAGGAAGCTAGACTAAACTATAATCTATGAATTACAAGAATCATATCCATATCTTCAAACTTGATCTTGCGATTCCTGTTGCCTTGTTGACTTGTATTCTCCAGGTGAAGTCCCTTTGTTGCCGACTCGAATTGTAATCTGAGATGCTTTCCCTTTTCTCCAGGTGGGTGCCTGATTGCTAAACTTGAACCTTCTTCCTTCGAATATTGCTGCTTTCCCTTCGTTCTCCAGGTGGGCTCCTGATTACCAATACTTTGAGTAACTTTGTTCTCCAGGTGGGCTCCTGATTACCGACACTTAAATTTGTTTCCCTTCCTTAAAACTGGTGTTGTTCTCCCTTGCTCTCCGGGTGGGCGCCTGATTGCCAAAACTTTAACTGTATTCCCTTGCTTTCTAGGTGGGCGCCCGATTACCAAAACCTTAGCTATATTCCCTTTCTCTCTAGGTGGACGCCTGATTGCCAAAACTTCAACAGTATTCCCTTGCTCTCCAGGTGGGCACCTGACTGCCGAAACTTGAATCGTACTCCCTTGCTCTCCAGGTGGGCGCCTGATTGCCAAAACTTGAACTGTATTCCCTTGCTCTCCAGGTGGGCGCCTGATTGCCAAAACTTCAACTGTATTCCCTTGCTCTCCAGGTGGGCGCCTGATTGCCGAAACTTCAACTGTATTCCCTTGCTCTCCAGGTGGGCGCCTAATTGCCGAAACTTTAACTGTATTCCCTTGCTATCCAGGTGGGTGCCCAATTGCCAAAATTTGAACTATATTCCCTTGCTCTCCAGGTGGGCGCCTGACTGCCGAAACTAGAACCATATTCCCTTGCTCTCCAGGTGGGCACCTGATTGCCAAAACTTGAGCTGTATTCCCTTGCTCTCCAGGTGGGCACCTGATTGCCGAAACTTGAACTGTATTCCCTTGCTCTCCAGGTGGGCGCCTGATTGCTAGAACTTCAACTATATTCCCTTACTCTCCAGGTGGATGCTTGATTACCGAAACTTGAACTGTATTCCCTTGCTCTCCAGGTGGGCGCCTGATTGCTAGAACTTCAACTGTATTCCCTTACTCTCTAGGTGGGCGCTTAATTGCCAAAACTTGAACCGTATTCTCTTGCTCTCCAGGTGGGTGCCTGATTGCCAAAACTTTAATCGTATTCCCTTGCTCTCCAGGTGGGCGCTTGATTTCCAAAACTTTAATCGTATTCCCTTGCTCTCCAGGTGGGCGCCTGATTGCCAAAACTTGAACTGCTTATCTGAAACTACTGCCTTTGAACCTGATTACAACAAAACAAACAAAACAAAAGAAATTTTCCTGCCCCAGTTTGGTGCTGGGCGCATCTGAGTGTTAATTGAATCATGTCACCAAATATCTCTATGAATTTGAAAGCTAAATCGCATTATTCAAGAGGGTCCTGAAAACTCCTAGTTAAATGACAACTTTACATCTAAATTATATCTTCTAAAGGTATAACTCCCACTAAACCTTGTTATCTAATAGGGTCTTAAAACTACATCCCATTATACAGGAGGGTCCTGAAAATCAAAAATCAAAGTCTTATCTTAAGTGTGACAACTTTTACGGCTGAATTATACTACCATATAGTAGAACTTACGCTAAATTTTGTTATCTAATGGAAATCTTAAAGCTAAGTCCCATTATTCAGGAGGGTTCTGAAAGCTCTTAATTGAATCTTATCTCAAGCATGAAAACTTTGAATCCAATTTATATTCCTTTGGGGTACATTTATGCTAGATTTTGCTACTCAAGATTGTTTTGAATTTTAAACTAGATCCCATTTTCCAGGAGGGTCCTGAGAATTTACAGTCAAACCTATCTGGTACTTGCTCTTCCCCTACGGAGGGTTTCTCCGAAATGGACAAAATTTTTGCCCCTGTTTCAATCAAAGAAAAATCTTGTCAGTTTAAAATGTGGTGGTTAGTTTGTGGCATTCTTGCTGAAGGTGGCCTCTCCGCTGCCGTGCTTTGTTTTGACTGGCTTCCCCGACTGGCCAAGAACCAATTGACTTTCTGACTGACTTTCAACCACATGACCCTGGATGACCTGAGTGTTCTACACCCAAACCGTTGTGTTATATCTTTGACCCATCTTCCTGAACCTCTGCATCTCCCATGAAATTACTAACCCTTCAACCAATGGAACCTTCCCTAACACCTTATTTCCCATTGTACAACATACTGTTTCTGGCCATGCTTCGACCGCCTTGTGCTTTGTGCAATTTTGGGGAGTTGGTAGTGAGCTTTGAAACCCTTTCTTATTTGCTTAACCAAATCTGACATTGGAAACATCTTAGAGAAATAAACCCAAAGAAATGAAATGCAATGACTTTGAGAGTTAGGGGTAAGAAAAATCCAACACCGGAAGACTGTCTAAAGGGAAGAAAGAAAGAGAGACTTATCTGAGTGGAACAACTGGCACCAATGATCATGACATGCGCTTCAGATTAATCGGCCTAGTCTGTCCAACCAATCAACTTTCAGTTGTCGTACTCTACGCCCCGAGATCTTCAAACCCCAATTTTCAACAAATCACTGACCCTGTTTGGCCTGCGGTGCCCCGAAGGGTTTTCACCAACAAGCCTCTCTCATTTGTTCATCTCTCAACTCACTGTCGCCTTACGGTGCCCGTGAAGATTTTCACCAATAAGACTCTCTCATTTTAATTTCTCTCATCTTTCGTCGCCTTACGGTGCCCGGAAGGGTTTTCACCAATAAGACTCTTTCATTTTCATTTTTCTTGCTTAGACCGGAGTGTTGCCCCTGATATGAATCATCTCTATTTTCTTGACTTGGAATCTCTCGAAGACTGATTGAAAGGTCTTTCTTTGGACCGTAATGTGGGCTTTTAGATAGAGTTAGAAAGAAAAGGTATCAAAAGGCTCAAAACAATTCAAATAGGTTCAAAATTACAACTTTCGGAATCAGATTTCCTAAAATAACCACAACTTCTGCCCCAGTTTCTTTGCTTGGGGACTTTTGGATTTTATTTTGATGGGACCGAACCGTGAGGCTGCCTATGTATCCTTAAAAGGAATCAGGTCGAACATAGTTCATGACATAGAAATTGCTTTGTTGTTGTGATTTTCTCTTTTCTTTTCTTTTCTTTCTTCCTTTTTTCTCTTTTTATTGTTTTGTTGTTCTCTCTTTTCTTTTCTTTACTTTTTTTTTCTTTTTTTTTTCCTTCTCTTTTCTTTTCTTTCTTTTCCTTTACTTATCTTTTGCGATTGCGTTTCTGAACTTTGCTACTGATTCTAAAAGAGGGGTATGAAAGGATAAAGTGTTTAGATTGCAGAACAAAATGCCTTCGTCATTCCAATCTTCAGAACATGCCAGGTGCAAACAAATACAATTTAAACCAGAGAAATCATACATAATATCTTTTGACTGCATTAGAATTGATAGCCATGTCTACACATTTACCTTCTATATCTGTTAAATATAAAACACCATTGGACAACACTCTCGTTACGGTGAATGGCCCCTGCCAATTTGGGGCGAACTTGCCTTTTGCTTCAGCCTGATGTGGAAGGATACGTTTCAATACTTGTTGACCCACTTAAAACTTCCGTGGACGCTCCTTCCTGTTATATGCTCTTGCCATTCTCTGTTGATACAACTGGCCATAACACACTACTGCCAATCTTTTCTCATCGATCAAACTCAATTACTCTAGGCGGGTTTTGACCCACTCATCATCATCAATTTCGGCTTCAGCAACAATACGAAGGGATGGGATTTCAACTTCCGCGGGTATCACTGCTTCAGTGCCATATACCAACAAATAAGGAGTTGCCCCTACTAAAGTGCGAACAGTAGTGCGATAACCCAACAATGCAAAGGGATACTTTTCATGCCACTGCTTGGAATCCTCCACCATTTTCCGAAGTATCTTCTTTATGTTTTTGTTGGCTGCCTCGACCGCTCCGTTCGCCTTGGGGCGGTATGGGGTGGAATTGCGATGCGTAATCTTAAACTGCTGACATACCTCTTTCATCAAATGACTATTGAGATTAGCACCATTATCTGTGATGATTACCTTTGGTATCCCGAACCGACAAATGATATTTGAGTGAACAAAATCAACCATTGCATTCTTGGTCACAGACTTGAAAGTTTTAGCTTCAACCCACTTGGTAAAATAATTAATGGCTACTAGAATGAACCTATGCCTATTGGATGTTGCTAGCTCAATCGGTCCAATGACATCCATGCCCCAAGCAACAAAAGGCCATGGTGCAGATATTGTGTGCAATTCAAATGACGGAGAATGAATCAAATCTCCGTGTACTTGGCATTGATGACATTTACGCACGAAACTGATACACTCTTGCTCCATGGTGAGCCAATAATAACCCGCTCAGAGAATCTTCTTTGCCTGAATGTACCCACTCATATGCGGTCTACAGACTCCAGAATGTACTCCGGTCATGATAGCTGTGACTTGTCTAGCATCTATGCATCTTAACAATCCAAGATCTGGAGTTCTTTTGTACAAAACTTCTCCACTGAAGAAAAATCCACTTGCCAAATGACGAATTGTTCTCTTTTGATCACCTGTGGCTTGTACCGGATATACTGCCATTCTGATGTATTCCCTGATATCATGGAACCACGGCTTACCATCAAGTTCTTCTTCCACCATGTTACAATAAGCGTGTTGATCATGGACCTGAATATACAAAGGGTCAACATAAGCCTTATCTAGGTGATGTAATATTGATGCCAGAGTAGCCAAAGCATCGACAACCTCATTATGGATCCTTGGAATATCCCTAAACTCTACTAATCGAAACTGTTAACAAAGATCATGCAAACATTGTCGATACGGTATGAGTTTCAAATCCCGTGTTTCCCATTCTTCCTGAATTTGGTGCACCAGAAGGTTCGAGTCTCTCAAGACCAAGACTTCCTGGACACCCATGTCGGCAGCTAACCTCAAACCCAAAATGTATACCCTCGTACTCAGCATGTTGTTAGTATAATAGAAATGAGACTGAGCCGTACATGGTAGTGATGCCCTATTTCAGAAATAAGTACAGCTCCTATCCCAACGCCTTTCATGTTAGCAGCTCCATCAAAGAAACTTGTTCCAACTCATCAATGTGCATTACCTCTTCATCAGGGAAGTAAGTCTTCAAAGGCACATATTCTTCATCCACTGGATTCTCGGCCAAATGGTCGGCCAATGCCTGGGCTTTCATCGCTGTCCGAGTCACATAGACGATGTCAAATTCTGTTAGCAAGATCTGCAACTTTGCGAGCCTCCCTGTAGGCATAGGCTTTTGAAAGATATACTTTAGCGGATCCAAATGAGAGATGAGGTAAGTAGTGTAAGATGACAAATAATGCTTCAACTTCTGTGCTACCCAAGTTAGGGCACAACATGTCCTTTCTAGGTGAGTGTACTTAACCTCATAAGATGTGAACTTCTTGCTGAGATAATAGATGGCCTGCTCCTTGTTGCCGGTGATGTCATGCTGACCCAACACACAACCAAATGAATTGTCCAGGACCGTCAAATACAGAATCAAAGGTTTCCCCAATTCTGGTGGCACTAACACAGGTGGGTTTGACAAGTACCCCTTTATCTTATCAAATGCTTCTTGACACTCATCTGTCCACTTGACTGCAACATCCTTCTTCAACATATTGAAGATAGGCTCACAAGTTGTCATAAGCTAAGCAATAAACCTACTGATGTATTTCAACCTCCCTAATAAACTCATCACCTCAGTCTTGTTCCTTGGGGGTGGCAATTCTTGGATAGCTTTGATCTTTGATGGGTCCAATTCAATACCTCGATGACTGACTATGAATCCCAACAGTTTTCCAGATAGCACCCCAAATGCGCACTTGGCAGGATTGAGCTTAAGATTGTACCTGCGAAGCCTTTGGAAGAACTTTCTCAAATCCCTGACATGATCTGACTGCTTTCTAGACTTTATGATTATATCATCTACATAAACCTCGATCTCCTTGTGTATCATGTCGTGGAATATGGTCGTCATTGTCCTCATGTAAGTTGCCCCAACATTTTTCAAATTGAAAGGCATGACCTAGTAGCTGTATGTTCCCCAAGGCATGATGAATGCCATTTTTTTCTGCATCCTCCTCATCCATTAGGATCTGATGATAGCTGATTAGCAATCCACAAAAGACCCAATCTCATGTTTGGCAAAATTGTCAATCAAAATGTGGATGTTTGGCAGTGGGAAGTTGTCCTTTGGACTTGCCTTGTTGAGATCACGGTAATCAACACACACTCTGGTCTTCCATCCTTCTTTGGCATATGCGCAACATTGGCTAACCAAGTGGGATACCGCGTGACTCGAATGACTTTTGCATCGAACTGCTTTGTGACCTCTTCTTTGATCTTCACACTCATATTGCTTTTAAACTTCCTCAACTTCTGTTTGACGGAAGGAAATGCCGGGTCAGTAGGCAATTTGTGAACCACCAAGTCAGTGCTTAGACCGGCATGTCACCATATGACCATGCAAAATTATCTTTGTACTCAAACAATGCTTTAATTATCTCTTCCCTGAGTTGCGGTTTAAGATGAACACTTATCTTAGTTTCTTTGATATTATCTGGGTCCCCTAAATTGATTGTTTTGGTATCACTCAGGTTGGGCTTGGGTTTTTCTTCAAAATTGCTAATTCTTTACTAATCTCTTCAAAGGCCTCATCCTTATCGTATTCTGATTTATCATTACACTCTATTTATTGAATTATTATTTCAGAATTAGATTGGCTTTTAAGACTGGGACGAAGATTCCTCATGCATGTCATGTCATTGAAACCAGCATGAAAAGAACTATACAATGAAGAAAAGAAAAACAAAAATAAAACTATCAGGAATGATGAAAAAGGGAAATTGCATTTCATTGAAATCGAAAGATAATAAGGTTTATATATCCAAACGGACGGAACATAGAATCTGAATTACAACCCTGGAATAATCCAGATAAACTAAAAGAAAATCAAAGCAAACTACCAAAACTCCTTCCGGGTAGGGAGAGGAGTAGCTTCCCAATTGTTAAGCCTTGCACTCGACCCAACAAATTGCACATCCGCCTTGCTGGAACCTTCTCCAACTTCCACCATGTTTACATCGTCGAACAACCTTTCGAACCTTTTAATCAACTCTTTATCAAGACCAACTACAGAATTAGGAACTGCTGTTACTGGGCGCTTCTTGGTACTAGGCTTCACAAATGATCTGGAGAGACGTGGGACCGACTTTGGGAGGACCCATGCCCTCTGTTTCAATTTTCTGGCTCTTTTCACGTCTGTGGATGTGGGCTCGAATCCCAAACCAAATGTATCCAAGTTTTTGGGAGAGACACCGGCTATACTATACCTTGCAGAGATGCACCCAAACCCTTACCAGGTACAAAACCATTTTTCAACATTTCAAAAGTCACCATGACTGATGTGGCGGTTACCCTCGGCATTGGAACGTAGTTCCCTTCTGGAATTTTCTCGACTGATACTGTGTCAAAAACCTGATACCCAAGGTCCCTTGTTGTCTTCAACCTCAATGAACGGAACAATGGCATCACTGGGAACACACAAATTATCTTCGCAGTGCACAAAGATTTCCTGTCTATCCCATTCTAACTTGACCATTTGATGCAGAGTAGACGAGACTGCTTTGGCAGCATGAATCCAGGGTCGACCTAATAGCAGATTGTAGGAAATAGCCACATCTAGCAACTGGAATTCCATGGTGAATTCAACTAGTCCTATTGTCAGCTCAAGGACTATATCACCGACTGAATCTTTCCCTCCATCGTCAAATGCCCGCACGCAGATACTGTTATTGTGAATCCTTTCATCATCCACTTTTAGCTTGTTCAGAGTGGAGAGAGGGCAAATGTTTGCACTATAACCATTGTCGACCAATACCCTGGTAACCACAGAATCTTCGCATTTCACTGTAAGATAGGGGGCTCTATTGTGCTCAGTACCCTCCACGGGCAACTCATCATCAGAAAAAGTGACTCTGTTTACCTCAAATATCTTGCTAGCTATCTTTTCCAAATGGTTTACTGAGATTTTGACAGGAACGTGGGCCTCGTTCAGGATTTTCATCAAGGCCTGTCGATGCTCGTCTGAATGGATTAACAATGACAACAGTGAAATATGAGCAGGCGTTTTCCTCAATTGCTCCACAATGGAATAGTCTTGCACCTTCATCTTTCTCAAAAACTCTTCTGCCTCTTCTTCGGTCACAGCTTTCTTCACTAGCACTGGGTTATCTTTGGAGGTTTTAGCTTTTCTTAACTCCTCGGGGGCAAAACATCTCCCCGATCGAGTCAATCCATGGGTCTCATAGACTTCTTCTTTCACTTCTTTTCCTTTGTAAGTCACTGTCACCCATTCATAATTCCACGGGATAGCCTTGCTGTTGACTATTGGTAACTGGGTTACAGGCTTGATAATGACCGGATCTATGCGGGCACCCTCTACAACTACGGCAGGATTGTTCGCCACTCCTGGCACAACCACTTTTGCCCTTTCCTGTTTTGCTGCAACATCACTTGAGAACCCTTTCTTGACTATCACAGATGGTTCACTGTTTGTCCCGCTCAATTCGATCATTGATCTCTCACTTGTTGATTTTTCAACCAGCTTTACCTCACTGGACCGAATCATCATGACGGTCTGTGAAGGTTTCTTAGGCTCCTCTCCCTTATGCACTATCTCGATCATATTTGTCTCCTGATGGGTTGGCAACGGGTTCTAGTTGATGTTGGGCACCTCCGGAGCTTGGACTTCAATCCGATTTGTATCAATGAGCTCTTGGATAGCATTTTTCAATTGCCAGCATTTCTCCATGTCGTGCCCTGGAGCACCAGAACAATATTCGCAACTTACATATTAATCAAGGATTTCTCGGGGGAGGATTTGGCAATTTTGACTTGATCAGCCTCAGCATATCCAATTGTCTCAACCTGTGGAACAAACTAGTATAGGATTCTCCCAATGGAGTGAAGGTTTTCTTCTTCTACAACCTCTCGTTCTTTAATGCTTGATTGGGCCAGAAAGCTGGTCTAGTAGGGTTTTGGTAGGCTCGTGGGGGTGGGTAGGCATTTTGTGGAGTCGGGTAGATATTTTGTGGGGCTGGCGCACACCATTATGCGTGGGCAGGGGGTTGACTATATGCTTGGGCATGGTGGACAGAAAAATGAAGGTCTGGTGGTGGGTAGTAGTGTTGGGGTAGATTATACGGGGTGTGGGGGTAGGTTTGGTGGTGGTAGGGTTGAGGCTAAATATAGTGGTGAGGTGAGCCCTTGGGTCCAAACCAAGCTCCTGAATCGATCGTTGCTACATCCTCTTTCTTTTTCTTTCCAATTACTCCCCTAGTTCTGCCTTGAATGGCCTGGGTGGTTGCCTTAATAGCCGAATATCTCATGATTTTGTTTGACTTAAGTCCTTCTTCTACCGTACCGCCCATTTTCACCACTTCATTGAAGTACTTGCCTATAGCTGATACCAGATGACCGTAGTAAGTAAGTTCTAAGGCCTGCAGAAAATAATCCACCATTTCACTTTCTTTCATTGGAGGGTCAACCCTTGCTGCATGTTCTCTCCACCGAAAACCATACTCCCTGAAGCTTTCATTGTGCTTTTTCTCAATCTTTGTCAAAGACAGACGATCCGGAATAATCTCGAGATTGTACTGGAAGTGACAAGCGAATGCTTGGGCTAGATCATTACAAGTATACCATTTTCCGTAATACTGCCGAGTGTACCACTCCAGCGCCGAACCACTCAAACTCTGACTGAAATATGCCATTAGTAACTCGTCTCTCCTGCTAGCTCCCCTCATTTTGCTACAAAAACCTCTCAAGTGTGCTACCGGGTCTCCATGCCCATCATACAAATCAAACTTGGGCATTTTAAATCCCACCGGCAGCTGAACATCTGGAAATAAACATAGATCTTTATAAGCCACGCTTATCTGACCTCCCAACCCCTGCATATTACTGAAGGACTTTTCCAGGCTCTTAAACTTCCTAAACATCTCCTCTAGTTCAGGATTTTTAGATGGTTTCTCAGTTTCCACAAGGAGATCAAAATGAGAAGTGTAGGAATAGGGTTCTGGAGCTTTGAAAGTGGGCTTCGGGGGGTAATATTGGTTATCATGGGCCCTGGAATAAGGGCTCTCTAGAGGATTGGTGGAGTGTAGCGGGTGAGGGTGCCACGAAAATAGGAGTTGCTGGTGGAGGAGGGTATGGAACTGGTTTGGGTGGTGGAGCTTGTGGTGTTTAGGAAGTAGTGCCCTGATAGTGGTGGTAAATAGGAAAGCCCGGGGATGAATCGACCGTGGGGGGTTCCTGGGACTGAGCCAATGGCGGGACAAAGGCAGGGTTGGCGGGGTAAAGTGGTGGCGGGTGTCCTTTTACCCATGCTTGGTACATCTCGGCCATCTGTTGTTTCAGCTTATACATCTCTTCTTTCAAATTAACATCCGATTCTTCCCCCTCTCTCGACGGATCGATAACACTCGCATCAAGTTCCTGGTTAGCCATGATCGACTTGTCTTTGGACCCGGAATTGTATGGGTGAGTTGCCAGAATGCCAACAAACTAACCACCGTCCTGTACTGATTATCAACAACAAACTTGTTAGCAGTTAGAGCATAACAGATAGGCAACCACACATTTGGGGGAATGTAATGCACCTAAGCAGTTAACCATTTCTATAATGCATTTGATCGGTTGCTTGCGTCATCCCGGCTTTTCTCTTATTTCTATTTGCAACTTCTCTTTTCTCTCTCTTTTCCTTCCTTTTTTTTGTTTTTTTTCACTCCTGCCCCCTTTTATTTGATTGATTGATTTCTCGTTGTTCTTTATTCTCTCATTTCTCTTTCTTCTCACGGTTTCTCATTTTCTCTCTCTTTTTATTTTTCTTTTCTCTCTTGTTTTTCCTCTCTCTTTTTCTCTTTTTTTTCTTTTCTCTATCTTTTCTTTTGGTTATGATCGAATCCTATGGAGATTGCCTACGTATCATGACCCTGCATGAATTAGATCTTTTGCGTAGTTCTGGGGGATAAGTGTAAAAATAAATAATAAAAATATTTTGGGATTTTCAATTTTTATTCATAAAATAAACGTTTTGATTACAATGACTCAAAAACTAACAGACTCGAAAAAGAAACTAACAGACTCCAATGGAAATACGAAAATACAGACTCGAAAATAGACTAACAGACTCCAAGATGAAAATACAAACTAACAGACTCCAATGAAAATCATGAATACATCAATGCCTCAACTGCTCCTAGGGCCCGCGAGACATCATTCGGTCTCGCCACGGGCCTACGCGCCAAATCACCTCTGATATGGTAGAGATCTTCCATTATCTAGCGGACAAAGGTCATTGCTGTGGCAAAGAACATGGATCTAGTCATGTCCTCACACTTACTGCATTTCATTGTGATATAGTCGGCGATCCTTCTGACCCTTTCTCTTATGACGCCCTTTTTTTGCAACAAACGCCCAATCTGTTGGGCCCTAGCTTCCAAAGTTTGTTCAGCTATATGATTCCGTTCTTGAAGTTGTTGCAGATCTCTTTCTAACTGTGCCATCGCTGCATAACATTGTTCTCTTTCTGCCTTAAAGTCTTTTGCTTGCTTGATCATTTTGTTCTCAAAGATGGTAACCCTTTTCTTCAACCCCATAACCTCATTGTCATATTTTTCTTTAAATTGTTTAACCAAGCGCTCTCGTTCTTCCACATTCTTAGACAATTTTGTTCGAGCCCTTGCTAATTCACCCTCCGCCTTGTTCAAGTCAAAACCATACTCACTCACCTTCTACCTAAGGTTCTTTATAAGCTTTTCATCTTTTGCACTTTTGGCGGGATTTCCAGCTGCTATTTTCATTTCCCGAATCTGGGCTCGATGTGCTTTATTTTCCTTGGATAGCTTTTTCTTCTCACCCTCATCTACGGCAGCTTGCAAACCATTCTCAAATTGAAGGTCCTTGACTTGCTTCTCCAGCTTGCTTATGGTATCCCTATATTCATTTTCTTTGGCCAACCAATCCCATTGCGCTTGTGACGCCTCGACAAATTCTTGAAGATGGGGTCTTTTGGCCGGCCTTCCAAACTCAATTTCCCTTTTATACCAAGCAAGGTACCCTGGTGAAACTTCACCTTTGGATAGATCGCGCACACAGGTATTTGCCGTCAGGTACTGACACTCGCTCCAAATCTGGCGGACTGCTGCTTCATGAAACTAACCATCAGGACCAATCTCGACTACCTGAGCACTAAGGTCTTCATCTTTTGGAACTATTTGACATCTCCCCAACTGTCTCAAAACCCGGTATGGGGCATAAGGATGGATACTTCTGAGACCCATCAGGAGGAAGTGAGGTCCGATAGCTGGCATGTATACAATTTCATATATAGGAAGTCACTCGAACGTCCATTCTATTTGGTCTGCAGTCATGGAACGGAGATGTGATATCCATTCTGTGACCCCTTCTGGCAAGCTAAACCCGTCGACCCTTGTATAAAATTCCTCTATGCAGTTTTTCTCTGTCGACCCATAGCTCATGTATTGAGGACGATGACATAGATGTTCAATCATCCACATCTGTAGCAACAAATTGCACCCTTCAAAAAAGTCTCCTCCGGCTTTGCAGGCTGTGAGAGCGCGGAAGATTTCGGACACTATCATGGGTGCGAGGGTGCTTTTGGCCTGAGTAATCAAAGTGTTGACGACCCCAGCTATCCGTATATCGATATTTCCGTCTTTCCTAGGAAACACCAGAAGACCTAAGAATACCACCATAAAAGCAAAACACCTGTGTTCTTCCCATTTGAGGCGATTCCCTTTGCTACAAATTTTGTTTTCTGGATTATTAAACCCTCCTATGTGTTCGTATCGCTGGTATATAAATTGCGGAGTGGAAAAACCAGCTGCCAAATCTGGGTTGTGGACCCCCTACTTATCTTTAAGGAATCTAGGAACCTGTGCACATCGACGACTCTTGGAGCAATCAGATATTTGTGTCTCATAGGAACCTCAGTGCTTCCAATATATCCTGCTATTTCTTTAAAAGTTGGGGTGAGTTCAAAATCTGAGAAATGAAACACGTTGTGGGCCGGGTCCCAGAATATAACCAATGCCTTTATGATGTCTCCTCTAGGCCTGATCTTCAACAACCCCATGAGACCTCCCAAGTATAGATTGACCTTACCTTGCCCTGATTTACCCAGATCTTCCTACCACATACACAGCTCCAAAGGGATCTTGTCCATGACTGTTATTGGCAAATTTTGACTTGTGCTCATTCTGCACATTTATTAGGGTGATTAAGCAAAATCATGACTCATTTGACTCAAGAAAAGTTAATATTTTTTTCCAAATTGTCATTTCAAAAATAAAAACCGGCTTTGCAAATACGGCCTTTCAGCACTTCCGGGGAGAAGATTTTAAGGCTGTGCTTGTTAACCGACCAAAAATTTGAAAAAGAGACCAAAGGTGGCTGTTCTTGCTAAAACAGCCTTTCGACGTCCTTTTGGGGACATTCAGCTATTTTATACAACAATGGCATCACCCTGCTTATTTAAAATAAAATAATTTTTTTGTTCTTTTTGGGCTATTTTTGCAAAAGGGAAGTTGGACCCGATGGGGGTTGCCTACGTATCCCACATCCGGTGAAAATCAAATTGGCGTAGTTCGGGCAATTTTGACGAAACAACAACCAACTATTTTCAAAAAACCTTCTTTTTTTTTCGAAATTTCGACAGAGTTTCAGTATATTTCGGACATTTATTTTTCAAAAACAGACAGTTATCTCTCTCCGCCCTCACATTGACTTTCCTTCTCTCAACTTTTCCCCTATAAGCCGGTCAACATGCAAATCCGAAGCAAATGAATGCACAAGTAGCAAGTAAGATGCATAAGGATAGTCTTTTCATTTCGGGTACACCTGTCCTAGACAGACCCAACCCCTGTGTTGAGTCTCCAAAGTTAAATGCACATGATGTAAACAAATGCTCCTACTAGGGATCCGGCATGAGGCTGAGTTATATCTAGGTTCAAAACTTGGGTATTTGTTCTAGACTTGTGTACCCGAGTGGACAACTCAAGCCGAGGAGGGGGCTACGTACCGGGAACCAAAAGGCCATCCGGCTTAGTAACTTGTCCGGGCCTCTTTCTTATTTCCAAACACAGCCTTTCCTTTTTAATTTCACCCGACCCCTAACCCTAGTCTCATAATTCAGAGACAGCCGCCCTCAAACTCTCTCATATCCAAACTCTCTCTCAACTCAACCTAACCCTAATCGCCATCATCGGTGGGAACCTCATTCCTATGGTGTTTTTGTGCCTTCTCCGACCACCTCTGGTCTCCTATACTCCATGGCTCTTCGACTTCATGTGTCCTTGAGAAGATCTCCAGGAAAGCCAACCTGCTTCGATTTGAAACTCATTTACTGGCCTGTCTCCGGCCATTTTCGTTTGTAAGAAAGGATTTCTTCTTGTTTTTTCATTTGAATCAATGAGTTTTTAATCGATTCTCTTCATCTCTACTATTTTCTAAAAACCCTAGTTTGCTATTGTTCGATTCTTCTCAGATCTTTATAGATCTGAGGTGATTCGAGTATTATTAAGCGTTTTCCTTTAAAACTATCCTGTTTTAACTAACTATTTCGATTTTATCATTCTTCTAAAACTAGAGTTTTTTGGAGTTCTTTTACGCGTGTTCTAACTGATTTCGTTATGATTAAACCTTTTCCCTTGTTTGTTTTAACCGATTTTGTGCTCTTACTGCTTTTAACTTGACTATGTTAAAAGCCCTATTTTTTGGATTTTCTTTACTTTGTTTCTATGAATGTTAGCATGATTTTCCTTACTTTGCTTCAATGAGGGTTAGCATGCTTTCTTTACTTCGTTTATGTGTGTTATCCTGCTTACTTGAAGTCCTGTGATTACCCTGCTTCGAATATGTTTTCCTGAATCCCTAGGTTACTTATGTCGCTTCTTTGTGACTATGGTCACTTTGTTTGTTCATCTCTTGTTTCTTTCTGTGACTATGCTTCAAATATGTTTTCTTGCTACGTCTGTGGACCTCCTCTATTATATGTTGAAAGTGCAGAGTCATGACTCCCTTTTGATCGATTCTGGTTTCCTTAAATGATGGTGATTGAAAATTTTCTTTCAAAACCCTAAAAGCTTTGCCCCGTCTGTTAAGCTGACTGATTTCCTTACCATATTTGCTATGATACTTATTTCTACTGAGTTGTGTCCTTAATCAAGGCTTTATGAATTTGGTCCTAGTCGACTACTCTATGCTACTAAATCTCGACTCCTTCCTTTCCACTTAATTTGATTAATTTCTTGCCCTAAGTAATATTTCCTTGCCTTGTCTGCATTGCTACTTAATTCTTACTGATTGTTTCCTTAATTTAAAAAAACTTTCTGAACCTAGCCTTAATTACCTGCTCTATACTGGTACTATTTTGAAATCTTTCCTTATTTGTTATACTCTAGCCGTGTATGATTTCTTTCCTTACTTGCCACCTGCTCTTTACTGTTTACAGTGACTCCTTTAATTAAAGGGAGATTCCAACCATTTTTTATACTGAGTTCTATAATTACTGAAGAATTAATTCTTGCCTTATTTTTAACCAGCTTTCAAACTACTATATAAATGACTCTCTTCTACAGTCTTAACACACGAACACAGTTCAGAATACACACATACGTTCAAACTCTCTCTTCTTTCTTTGCTACTTGTGCTAACTGTTGGCCTAGCCGGCTGAAAGCCAAGGCTAGATAGTGGAGTTGCACCTATTTTTACATTCTGCATTCTTCTTCTTTAACTGGTATGTCTCTAGTTTAAATTTGAAACTCAACTTTATGTGTTCCATGCCTATACATCCATGCTTGTTCCTGTACTAGTTATTCAATTTGTTTCTATGTTTGCTGTTATTAAGCATATCTAAATTCTGCCTTATGTGTAATTATTATATCATAGTTTACTTAGTTCTTTGATACTTGTCCAGCATGTTCACTTAGTTCCCTTACCCCTCCCTTAACTTGTATGACCATGTAGTTACTTAGTCTTCTAGTGCATTCCATTGGCCCTAATGGTATGTCAAATTTTGTTCAACAAAAGTCTTGTCTTCAATATGATCCTGTTGCATTCTTCCCTATGTTTTAAATGTCTGTTACCATGATTGATTTGTTCAGTTGACTCATAGCTGTTTTGTCTATTTGTTGTGTGTTTCCCTATTTATGTGGTTTAAAACCTATATGGTCCCAATCCTTTCACCCCTGTTTGTAAGTCTGCTTGACAAGTAAATTGGGGTATTCTATGGTTAATTGGGTTGTTTGCTGAGTATGCTTTTCTCAAAGAATGATTTCAAAACTGATAATTCCTAGTATCTTTAAAAACTATTTCTGAAACTTTTCACTTCTAAACTGCTTTACTAAGTCTTTCATCACTATGTCAAGCACTCTCACTCTACTCTTAGACCACTAAGTTCTGCCCCTTTTGTGTGAGCCTTGCCTTGAGACCCTTGAGCTCCCTCTGAACTTGGACACACAAAAGCTGGCCTTTCCACACCGCACTTACTCTGTCCTAGCTATGAAATCTGAGTGTGAGCACTGCCCGGGATCCCTTGAGGTCCTTAGGGAACTCTGACACACCCAGATATAAGGAAAAGCTATGAAGCAACCTTGGCACTTCAGGTGATTTATTACATAACTAAGAGAGGAAGTCTTAATCAGGTGTTGGAAATCTACTCCTGTTTTCAGGCTCTCTATAGTGTAACTTTTACCTTTCTTTTCTACTTATATAATTCATTTCAGTACTGGTATGTAATAATATGTTATAAACAAGTATTGGGGCTGGATAGTGAGAAGGGGGGGGTAGTTATATATGTTATCAACATCAATGGGTAGAAACCATGCCTTAGGTTTACATTTCCTATATGTGCATTAGAATCCATGTGTAAGATCAACATATTCAAAGCATGCCTTGAATTAGATACCATGTTCTTAGGTTTACTATTTCATCATTTCATTTGGCATCACTTTACCACTTAGAAATCCTGCTTTAGGCTAAATAATAGCATTAACATAAAACTAGTGCTCCTGCACACCTTGAAATCATGCTGTAACTCTTTGTACATTTAGAAACCATGCTCTAGAAATTTTGCATATTCTGCAATCATTTTGCATTTTTTCATATGCGCACGTTAGATACCCTGTTTTAGGATCTCGCTCAGTTACACCAAGTTAAACCAATATTGCATGAAAAAGGACATAAAACAGTCTCATGTTTGATTATCTTGTTTGAGTAAAACTGGTCACAATTCCTGCATGTTGTTTTTACAACATTTAGAACAACATGATTTAGGTAAAAACAACTTCCAAACTGTTTCAATAATTCTGGTAACTGCTACATATTATTTTACGTCTAGGCAAGCCTTAGGTAATAAACTTACATAAAAACCAGAACTATCTTTGTTTAACTGCCAGCATGTTAAAATCAGTAGGCAAGCCTGATTAGGACTTCCTATTTGAGTTATGTTATAAATATGACTTTGCTGTTATCACTTAGATACCATGCTTAGGATCTGAATTCAGGCCTTAATTGTGTATGAGTCATGTTGTTTATGTGTACTGTGTGTAGAGGTATATCTGAACCTTTCATTTGTCTTCCATGCTCCCCTTAATTGAAGTCCTGCTTGTTTAATATATGCCGCCTTAGTATTTTGCCTTTAAACTTGAGGGTATGTCTAGAACCCCTTTCTTATAATATAAGAGTCCTAAATTCCTCCGGGACTGATAGGAAGGGATGGGCAACAGAATGCAATAGGGGTCAAGACCAACCCTCGTTTTAATTACCTTCACGGGGCGGGAAAGGATAGATATGGATATGTTGACCGGTGCATTAATACCACGTGTAACCCCTCTTCGAGGAGTGTCATACCGGGTATTACATTGATGTGATCCATATTATAAACAAACCTAGGACACCCCCTTTACATTCCCAAATATGCTTAGATTGTAATTCTTTTCAAAATTTTGCTTTTTTTCATTAATTGCTTCTCAAACACCTGTGCATTTAAATTTCAATCCCCTACTATTTGAGCCATACTTGTTTATTTGCTAATAGTACAAATTTACACAAAACTGTTTGGTTGGGAACCACACTAGTGGATCCTGAGGGGTGCCTAACACCTTCCCCTTAGGATAATTTCAAGCCCTTACCCTGTCTCTGGTTAACAAACGTAGTTATAAATGAACCCTATAGGTGCCCTAACGTACCTTAAATCGTTAGGTGGAGACTCTTCAAAAATGTAAACCCCCTTTTCCCAAAAGGAAAGAGTTGTCCCAGCTAAAATGTCATAAACTCGATTTAGCGAGAAAAAGGGGGGCGACAACATGACGACTCTGCTGGGGACATTTAGGCTTTTACCATTTCTTATCGTTTTTGTGAATTTGTACCCCCCTATGTGCAATTATTTGTTTAATTCCGTTAAGCGTTTAATTTCTTCAAAGTAAAACTGACATATCTTTCTTGTTTCCTTCCTTCATAACTGCTGTATTTATCGTTTTTTTAACGTGCAAATACATGTCAACATGCTTTTAATTATTGCATAATCATGCTCAACATCATACTCCACTCATGACAAACAAATACTATAGCAACGCTTGAGGAGTGGTTGCGCCCTTCCTATATCATTACCCCCTAAATTCGGAAAGGCTTATTTGCGGTAAAACTAGTCGATCAACGGTGCAGTCGACAGTTCCGTGCCTTCCCCCTTGAGTTGTCCGCTCAAAGGTACCAGTCTAAAACCACATAGAAACCTTACTCTATTTAAATTGCGCATGCATCATGGTCAAACCTAGGCGGGTCAGTTATGTTATCCACCTAATAATCCTTTAAGATAACCTTGTCCAAAAGTCCACTGGGTTTCCCTAAACCCAAACAGAAATCACCACGTTTTGTGCATTTATTTGGAGAACTAAATGTCGATGTGCTGATCATAAATGTATAAATAGTCAAGTCTGGTAGGGGTAGGGTCTAATCCTTTTTTTGTAGAAAATGAGGCACGAGGTCCCCAGTTTAGGTATGGTTAGCACACCCCCACTCTTGATAGACAGGTGGAGAAGTCTTCCATCAAATGATCAAATCAATGAGTGGAAAGAGAGGGCCACCAAAGCTAGTGAAAATTTGGAATATCTGGAATAAAGTCTGCTGGAATTGGAAGGAAAAGTGAGGAAGAGAGTCACCGACTGCCAGAACGTTGAGAGAAATGAAGGAGAACACCTGGAAAAGGCATTTTTGTAGGAGAACCTACGTGAACTGGAGGATTTGATCAACGAGAGCATTCAACCTGAGGGAGGTCCTTCTGAGACCAAATAGATTAGGTTTACTTGCTTTCAAAATGTAATAGGGCCAAGTGCCAGTAGTGACCTATTATTATCTTAGTATCATTTTGGGATTCAACTATTTTTTATATTATGAAATAAGGCATTTAGCATTAAAAGTTCTCCAAATCTATTTGTCGCTAGGCCTACCTCAGGCACAAAGAGGTTCCCAAATTAGGACACGATTTACATTCCCGCACTATGTGTTTAAATATTGCAATTTTTTTTGATAATCCTCACTGACTTGATTACTTTTTGTTTTTATTATTTCCCTCCCCAAAGGTTAGTTCGTGCATTATGGCATAATCATTTTATTTCACAAGATCCATGGGCCCTTCTCCCACTCCTCCTCTTAGTTCCCATTAAAGGCAAGAACAAAGGCAAAATGGAAGATTTAAACAACATCAGGAAGGAGAACACAACTGAACGTATAGAGGCCATTGATGGCCAGGGTATTCAGGTTCCTAATGAGAATGCGTCACAACTTGAACAGAAACTGTTCAAATTCCAGGAAGAGCTCGATCAGGTTCAAAATCTGGCAAACCTGTCATTTTCCCTCAGCACCCCAGATATCAACTTCCCCAACGCTCAAAACCCTACACTTCCTCAAAATATCCCAATACAGCAGAATCATCCCACGCCTCATCATCACGCTGCTCCACCAAAGAACCAATGCAACACTTGCCATACCCCAAACAACACTCCACTACTCATCCCAGAACCTCAGAACTCTGTAAACAACTATTTCCACACCCATACACCATAAGACTCCTATCTACGTGGAGACCATACCACACTCTACCCAACCTATCTCATGCACACCTGAGTCTGATGAAAAGGATATGCTTATCAGGAACTTGGTCGTGGAACTTAAGAAACTAACCAGCCGGATTCAGGGCATTGAGGGAAGCAAAGGAATCGAGGGGCTGAACTATGAGGACCTTTGCATACAGCCTGATGTCGAACTGCTTGAGGGGTAAAAACCTCCTAAGTTCAAAATATTTGATGGTATGGGTGATCCAAGGGTCCATCTGAGGACATATTACGACAAGTTGGTGGTAGTAGGGAAGGATGAAAGGATCCGCATGAAGCTGTTCATGAGGAGTCCGAAAGGAGATACATTATCTTAGTACATCAGCCAAGATCCCAAGAAGTGGTCAAGTTGGGTAGGCATGGCATCTGACTTTATAGACAGATTCAAGTTTAATACAGAGAACGCACCAGACGTGTTCTATATCCAGAATTTGAAGAAGAAGCCCACAGAGACATTTCACGAGTATGCTACTCGTTGGAGGTCCGAAGCTGCTAAAGTTAGACCCGCCTTAGAGGAGGAGCAAATGAACAAGTTCTTTGTCCGGGCTTAGGACCCACAGTACTATGAACGGCTGATGATGATTGAGAATCACAAGTTCTCCGACATTATCAAATTAGGTGAAAGAATTGAAGAAGGTATTAAAAGTGGTATGATTACAAATTTCAAGGCCTTGCAATCTACAAATAATGCTTTACAGTCCGGTGGTGTGTCCAAGAAAAAGGACGTAGGGGCCATGATGGTTGCATAAAGGACCAAATCTCCCCTTAAATACCAAGCTAACCCAACACCTCCACTCACACACCAGCCGACCCCAAATTACCAAGGACCCTCGTACCAAGCTCCGCTACCAACTTATCAATCATCTCTACCCCCTACATATCAACCTACTTTACCCAGATACTCCCAACTCAATCATGTCTACCAAACTTATAACGCTCAACCATCCCATTCTCAATCACCCCCTGAATGCCAAAATTTCCCTAGACCCCAACATAATTTTGATCGCAGACCTCCAAAACAATATACAGCCATCGTTGAACCCATCGAACTACTGTATGAGAGGCTCAAAACTGCTGGTTATGTCACCCCTATCCCTGATGCAACCTCTGAGAATCCTTCTCAGTGGGTTAACCCAAACAAGTCCTGTGCATACCACTCCGGCATGAAAGGGCACACCATCGATGAGTGCCGCTCCTTGAAAGACAATATACAATCCTTGATTGATAACAAGATCATTGTGGCAAAGGAGACCACTCCAAACGTCCGCAACAACCCTCTTCCAGATCATAAGGGTGGGGGTATCCACATGATTGAAGTAAAAGATGATTGGGATCCCGAGGGGTCAATCGGGTTGATCGCATAAGGTGATGACCCAAAAAAACCGACAATTACTCTCAATCCAATCATAGTCCAGATCCAACCATTTGAGAACGCTGAGGTGAATATGTCTATGCCTCTTGAGTTTGAAGTAGCGCCGTCCGCAAAGACACCGACACCAATTGAGGTTGAATTTGTATCTCCGGCAAATGCACCCGCACCATTTGAGGTTGCAGTCTTTCCACCCAAGGCACATGTTCCATTCAAAGTGAGGATAGTCGCGCCGATCCCTGTGGTGATGTCTACCATGCAACCATTCTATATAAGTACTGTACCCTAGGACTATACAGCCGAGGCGAGAAGGAAGGGCAAGGTCAGGATTGAAGAAACTGTCGCAACACAGGGTATGACAAGAACTGGTAGAGTCTATACCCCTGAACATATAGCTGAATCAAGCAAGCAAGCCTCCAATCGTCCGCCCCACATTGAGACAGGTCTGGATGACCTTTGGAGGAAAATACAGGCCAAGGAATATTCGATCATCGACCAGTTAAACAAGACACCAGCACAAATATCCATTCTCTCTTTGCTGCAAAATTCTGAGATGCACAAGAATGCTCTGTTAAAGGTGCTAAATGAAGCATACGTGCCAAGTAACATCACTAGCGGGGAAGTGGCTAATATGGTAGGATAAATGCTGGAAAGCCATAAGATCACCTTTTATGAAGACGAGCTCCATCTGAAGGGCTGGGGCACAACAAAGCACTGCATATCACCGCGCAATGCGAAGATTATTTCATCACCAGAATCCTGATCGATGGAGGTTCCAGTCTTAACATTTGTCCGCTGGTATCACTCAAGAAGTTGGGAAAAGAGCTGTATGAGATAAAGGACAGAGCAATCAATGTGAAAGCATTCGATGGTTCTCAGAGGTCCACCATTGGTGAGATTAGTCTATGCCTGCAGATGGGACCAACCTAGTTTGAGATCGATTTCCAGGTAATAGATGTACCAGCATCTTACAACTTGTTGTTGGGACGGCCATGGATTCATGCTGATGGGGTGGTAGCATCAAAGCTGCATCAGGCAGTAAAGTTCGAATGGAATCACTAGGAAGTGATCATTCATGGCGATGGTAGCAACCCTATATATAGTCGCCAGACTATTCCAACGATCGAGGGAAGAAGGAAGCTGGGTGGAGAAACTTACCACCACATTGAGCGGGTCAATGCTATTGACAAAGACAAATGGTGGGATAGCAAAATCGAGAGTATACTAAGTTGGAGTGGGTACGAACCTGGCAAAGGGCTCAGCAAGAACCTCCAAGGAATATCTAAACCCATAAATCTCAAGAAACATGGCACTACCTTCGGTTTCGGACATGAATACACCTTGGAATAATCCAATAACTGATCGCCACCATGGAACAGTCCTTACTATCTACTAGAGCAGCCAATACCACATCTGGAGCAGACCTTCCAATAGGCCGACATTATTTATGGGTCAGATGAAGAAGAAGCACTTGTAGTAGTGAAGAACTTTTTTCTAGAGGATAGTGATGTGGACTGTTGCATTATTCTCAAGGAGGAGGAAAAGGAAGGCCCTTCCATACAGGCTGTGAGTAGAGGGGCACATCTCAAGAATTGGACCATCAGGATAACCAAAACCTGACGAGCCTCGGGCATTACTATTACTTGTCTTGATGAACCAACGACTGTGACATGCAATGAGACAACGCAATAAATGGACATTGATTTAGAGGAAGATGACATACCTGACGAGATTGTCAAAGAAGGTGAGAACTTTGAGAACAGACCTAAGTCAAACCTGGACGAGACCGAGATTGTCAACCTGGGAGATGCAGAAAACATTAAGGAAACGTGAATCAGCATTCACCTATCGCCATCGGAGAAGAAAGAATACACAGAATTTCTAAAGGAATATGAGGACATATTAACCTGGTCATATGATGACATGACTGGTCTGAGTACGTCTATTGTGGCTCACAAACTGCCAATCGATCCAATGTGTCCAACGGTAAAGCAAAAGCTCAGAAAGTTCAAGCTTGATATGAGCTTGAAAATCAAGGAAGAAGTCACCAAGCAAATCAACGCTAAGGTTCTCAGGGTAGTAGAATACCTGACATGGTTAGCCAACTTTGTGCTAGTGCCAAAGAAGGATGGGAAGGTCAGAGTCTGTGTCGACTACCGAGATCTCAATTGGGCCAGTCCGAAAGATGACTTCCCTTTGCCAAATATACACATCCTGATTGATAATTGTGCCAAACACGAGCTACAGTCATTCGTAGATTGCTTCGTTGGTTATCATCAAATCTGGATGGATGAGGAAGATGCTGAGAAAATGGCTTTCATTACGCTTTGGGGAGTGTACTGTTACAAGATGATGCCATTCGGCCTGAAGAATATAGGGGCCACTTACATGAAGGCCATGACTACCATTTTCCATGATATGATACACAATGTGATAGAGGTATATGTGGATGATGTTATTATCAAATCCAAGAAGGCCATCAACCACATAGAAGATCTGAGGAAGTTCTTCAATAAACTACAGAGATACAACCTAAAACTAAACCCCACAAAGTGCATATTTGGGGTTCCTGCTGGGAAATTGCTTGGGTTTATTATGAGCCGTAGAGGAATAGAACTGGACCCATCGAAAGTCAAAGTCATTCAAGAACTGCCACCGCCAAAGAACAAGAAGGATGTGATGAGTTTCTTGGGAAGGCTTAACTACATTAGCCGATTCATAGCACAGTCTACAGTTATCAATGAGCCAATATTTAAGATGTTAAAGAAGGACGTCGCCACCAAATGGATCGAGGACTGCCAAAAGGCCTTTGACAAAAATCAAGGAGTACCAGTCAACACCACCAGTCTTAGTCCCGCCCGAGCCAGGTAGACCCTTATTACTCTACCTTGCAGTGTTAGACGGAGCTTTCGGCTGCGTTCTGGGGCAGCACGATGAAACAGAGAGGAAGGAGAAAGCCATTTATTATCTTAGTAAGAAGTTCACCCCGTACGAGGCCCGATATTCTCTATTGGAATGCACCTGTTGTGCTTTGACTTGGGTATCTCTTACTTCTGCGCATATACTACATATCTCATATCAAGAATGGATACATTGAAGTACATCTTTCAGAAGCCCATGCCCACTGGCAAGCTAGCCAAGTGGAAAATCCTGTTGAGTGAGTTCGACATTATTTACGTAACTCAGAAAGCGGTCAAGGGACATGTACTGGTAGACCACCTTGCTGAAAACCCCGTGGATGGAGGATACGAACCCCTGAAAATGTATTTTCCTGATGAAGAGGTATCATTCATAGGAGAAGACATTGCAAAATCCTATGATGGTTGGACAATGTTCTTCGATGGAGCATGAAACTTCAAAGGAGTTGGCATAGGAGCAGTCCTAATATCAGAAACCGGTCAGAATTATCCGGTGTCTGGCAAAGTTAGGTTCCCCTGCACCAACAATATAACTGAGTATGAAGCCTGCATTTTAGGACTCAAAATGGCCATTGACATAAACGTTCAAGAGCTGCTAGTGATTGGAGATTCAGACTTGCTTATACATCATGTACGAGGAGAATGGAAGACCAAGAACTCCAAGATACTCCCGTATCTGCATCATGTACAAAAATTGAGAAGAAGGTTCATGAAGGCAGAATTCCAGCATGTTCCTAGAATCCAGAATGAGTTCGCCGATGTATTGGCTACCCTATCATCTATGATACAGCATCCCGACAAGAATTTCATTGATCCCATTCCAGTGAAAATCCATAATCAGCTAGTTTACTGTGACTATGTCGAAAAGGAAGCAGACGAAAAACCTTGGTTTCATGATATCAAGGAATATTTGGCAAAAAGAGAGTACCCAGAGCTTGCTAATCCTACTCAGAAACGCACACTTTGGAGATTGTCCAACAACTTCTTCTCCAGCGGAGGAATCCTGTATAGGAGGACTCCCGATTTAGGATTATTAAGATGTGTCGATGTGAAGGAAGCATCTAGGCTACTAGAGGAAATTCATGTTGGGACCTGCGATCCACATATGAATGGTTTTGTCTTAGCAAAGAAGATACTCCGGGCTAGTTACTTTTGGATGACTATGGAAACAGACTACATCCAGTATGTTCATAAATGCCACCGCTATCAGATACATGCAGGCATGATAAAGGTACCTCCAAGAGAGCTTAACACAACAAACTCACCAGACATGATAAAGGTACCTCCAAGCGAGCTTAACACAACAAGCTCACAGTGGCCGTTCACCGCCTGGGGATGGATGTTATTGGACCAATCGAGCCTGCTGCTTCCAACGGACACAGGTTTATCCTGGTAGCCATCGACTATTTCACCAAATGGGTTGAAGTAGCATCTTACAAAGCAGTGACTAAGAAATTCGTGGCAGATTTTGTCCGCGACTGCATTGTTTGTCGATTCTGAATTCTAGAGTCAATCATTACTGATAATGGCTCCAATCTCAACAGCGACTTGATGAAAGCTATGTGCGAAACTTTCAAGATCAAACACAAGAATTCCATAGCCTACAGAGCTCAGATGAATGGAGCTGTAGAAGCCGCCAACAAGAATATCAAGAAGATATTGAGGAAAATGATAAAGAATCACAGACAGTGGCACGCGAAGTTATCATTTGCTCTTCTGGGGGTATCGCACCACAGTCCGCACATCAATTGGAGAAACCCCCTACATGCTGGTTTACGGTACAAAGGCTATCATTCCTGCTAAGGTAGAAATTCCTTCCCTAAGGATTATACAAGAAGTTGAGCTGAACAACGCAGGGTGGGTAAAAAGGCGTTATGAGCAACTAGCCCTTATAGACGGAAAGAGAATGAATACAGTTTTCCATGGTCAACTCTAATAGAACAGAATGTCTAGAGCCTTTAACAAGAAAGTCAAGCCAAGACAGTTCACACCGGGGCAACTGATGTTGAAGAAATTTTTTTTGCATCAAGATGAAGCCAAAGGGAAGTTCTCTGCCAACTGGCAGAGTCCATACATGGTTCACCGGGTTTTGACAGGAGGAGCCCTCATACTTGCATAAATGGATGGAGAAGTCTGGCCAAATCCGATCAATTTAGATGCGGTCAAGCATTACAATGTGTAATCTTTATGCTTTCCTTATAAGATGTAAATTGAACTGTGCCCGACTTAATTCCCATTTAAGAGGGGATATGTAAGAAGCCCTATGAGTTCGGTCACAATTCAATAAAATTTCATTTCCTCCCGCAATTGGAAACTGGGGCAGAATTTTGAGGAGGACCCTCAAAATTTTGAAGTAATTTCAGCCAATCGCCACACGAGCAACAGTTAAAAATGTCAACCCATCAAACTAGGGCAGAATTTTGAGGAGGACCCTCAAACTTTTGAAGCAGAAGAGGTTGCAATGTCCTGAACTACGTCACAGTCATCAGTTCTATCACACCTCCTTTTTACCTACACCCCCGGAAGGGTATAAGGGAGTTTTTTCCAACTTAAAGTGACAATTGAAACATGATTTATTTGTTTAAGAATCAGAGTGCCACTTGGGATAATTTATGATGTCTCAAGTCACCGATTTAAATCCCGAATCGAGGAAACGATAGACTCTGTTTACAGTCCGCGAACGCAGAAATCCGGGTAAGAAATTCTGTTAACCCAGGAAAAGGTGTTAGGCATTCCCGGATTCCGTGGTTCTAGCACGGTTGCTCAACTGTTATAATTGGCCTATTATTTGATTTTAATACATGTTTTAGTCTACGGTTCCATTTTAACTTCACCGCTTTTATTTAATTATTTTTTAGGAAGATTTCAATGTCATTTAAAATACGTCTTGAACCACGTCACATAAATGTACCCGTGGTCCTCTACATATTTTATCTAACACTGTTGAGATTCAGATTTGGGTCGCATAAATGCGCACCCGAGTTTAGGAAGGTAAATTATTAAAATGACACGCCTAAAGCAACTACGCATTTGCAACTTTGCGAGGGCCATGGAAAATTCTACTAAATGGATCGCCTTGATTTCCAAGGATTAAAATAGTAATTAAGCGATTGCCACACATTTTGAGGTTTTGTTCAGCATGGCACAACTCAATTTATTCTAACCCCAAAAGGTTTCTAAACCAACTCATGAAGGCCATAAATTGTTCATTTGGCTAATATGGCGCACCTCCAATCTAAAAAAAACCAAATTAATTAACTGAAGACTAAAAAGTGTAATTACCCTAAGATGAAGTCCAAACTAATTCAACCAGAACTAATGACCGTTACTAGGCAACATCCAATCCACTTCAAAACCTGGGCCTGAAATGAGGCCCAATAGTATGTCGAAATTTCAAAGCCAGCGAATTGCTGATTGCATAATGGCTTAAATAGAGCCCAAGGAAATCCAGCTGTGAATCCATCCCATTGTAGCGAAGTTGGGATCCAGGATCGAACCCCTTTGACGGCGCAAACAAACGTTAAATTTGGAATTAAAGCTGATTCACAATCAAATTTTCTTTAAACTAAATAAAACAAATAAGAAGTGAATTGTAGTTGATTCATAGATTATATATGATTTGACACTATACCACCACAGCCTCAAATAACAACCTTAATAACTGAAAATCCAAACAAAACCTATAGGACCAAAGATTCAAGAGAGTATTGCCCAAATCGACTAACTTAAGAACCATACATAATCATTCGTGACTTGCACACATGCTAACAATGAATTGACTAATGCTCAAGATAAAAAGAAGAATTCAGAGTTTAACTAAACAGACTAGTATCCCAAACTTTCATAATAGTTCCAGACCAAATACCATGATAGAATGTTCAATTACACAACACCAACGTTTACCCATTAATTCAACTAGACAAATTGTTATCCAAGTTTTCATGGTAATCCCCATGTTAAACACAATGGTAAAAACTCACTCACTCAAACCAGAATTTAATCAATCATGACAACAACATCAGGTTTTAAAAGAAAACCCAAACAACACAATTGAATCAACAAAGTGAAATAATGCTATACTTTAAACTTCTGCCTTTCATTTCATTCCTCAAGTCAAGCTTCAAACAAGTGAGGTTCAGGAGCATGTATCTGAATATGGCAACAACAGAACCAGAAACTCAGTTTTTGAGATTGTGAAGAAATAAACAGCAGCAACAGACCAATAGTGAGAAGCGTTAACAAGAATCACTCAAACCCATCAATGGAATAGTAAATCAACCAGCAGAAACTCAAACCAAAACTTTCAAAAACCCAGAGTTCAGTCCATTTAAACCCAAGTGTGAGATCTCATCATTCTCAGTAGTTTTAGCTAAGTAATAAAGATTAGAAAAAACCAAAGACTAGGTAGATTTTGGCAGTTTTCAACAAGGAATTGTAGGTGCCTTTATAGGCATACCAAGTCATGGTGCCTTTATAGGCAAGACATTAGAGCAGCCTTAAAGAATTCAAATTTGCACTTCTATCCTTTTTATGTTCTCATTTTTGCACAGAAAACCCTAGTCTAAAAATCAAATTTCCACATTAGCCCCAATACCCAGCTTCCTAGAAGTTTCCTTAGGCTGTTACAAAGATTCCTCTACCTATAGTTCCTAAACTACCCCCTAAAGCCTCTGTTATTACCCCTTGAGGCCAGGCAGAACCCGGGTCCAAATGACCCAATTTAATAGGTCTGGAAAGACCCAATTCAATTCCATTCTTTGATCTTCAGGAACCAAATCCATATGAAGAAAGACCAAAATAACCAATTGTTCAAATTCAGAACCTTAAAGACTCAAAACAAAATTGGGTCCAAAACAAGAACGAAAAATCAACCTATCCAAACTTGGGAACAGAATACAAATAATAATCAAACAGAACATAAATCTAACATGCGGATACAGATGGTGAAGAATAAAAAATGAAAAATTAGAAACTAAAAGAAAGAGTAGAAGAAGATGAGAAAAGAACACAAAATATCAAGAGGTAAATAAAAATACCTAAGAATCTCGGACAAATAAGAAATATGAACTGATGCTTCAAAGTCTTCAATTTTCGACCCAATCCGAGATTAATCGTGTGTTCTTTATCAAAAGCACACGAATAAAGTCAAAATGGACCTAAAATCTTCAATGAGAACCTGAATTGGAAATTTGGGATTTTAGGGTTCATCTTTGATCTAATATTCGAGAAGCTCGGGCAAGATTCGAGGCAAGCGGAGTGGGGATTTGGAATGAGGGGGTCTTGGTGTTCATGGAGTGTTATTTTGGGAGTGATTAGAGGTGGCGCTGCCACCCTAAAGCGGTGGGAGAGTGGGGGCGGCTTCTAGGGTTCATGGTGAGTTCTCTGAGAGTGAGTTGAGAGAGAGACGATGAGAGAAGGGGGTTCTGAGGGGGGGGGGAGATCTGGTTTCGACACTTATATGTTGGGAAGGGAACAGTTCCGGACCGTTTGATCATCTGAGATCAACGGTCCAGATCAACATGCAAGAAATGACGCCGTTTTGGTTAAGTGTGGAGAAGGACCGGGTAGGGGAACGAGTTTTGGGCCAGACTAAATTGGTATTAGGGGTAACTGACTTGGGCTCGAGAGAATTAAATAAAAACGGCCCAAAATTGGAAAAACCTTTCTAATTCCTTTTCTTTTTCTAAAAATGAAAATAAAACAAAACCCAACTTAATTCCTAAACCAAATTATCCTAAAAAATTAATTAATTAACCCTAATAATTATTACAACTAATTAAATGCCAAATTAAATGGAAAACCAACAAAATTCAAATCTAAAAATTGAACAATGCAAAATAAACCCTTTTTGTGATTTTTTCATTTTTGTAAAGCAACTAAATTACTAATTGATTTAAAAATGCACAAAGAAATCCTAAATGCAAATGCAAAATATTTTTGTATTTTTTATAATTTAAACAAAATCAAACATGCGCAAACAAATGCAAACAATAACAAAAATGCTACGAAATCCACGAAATTGCAAACAATGAAAAAAATTATTTTGTTTTGAATTTGTGGAAGTAATTCATATAGGGAAAAAATCACGTGCTCACAGCTACCCCTCTTTGCTCGGAAACACATAGAGTTTTCGTGCAAGGATAAAGTGAGCGGATACGAGCAATTTTGCCCATTTGAATACTCAGTTGGAAGCATTTCTGAAACATTTTACCGCATCTTGCTTCCGAGGTTGACTACATATCCTTGGCTATAAAGGAATCAGGTCAGTGTAGTTCGGGAAGTTTCGGTACCTGGGACCATCATGAAGCTGTGATTTCACTGCTGCTGCTACTACTACTACTTACTTAACTCCTTATTACACCGTGACAAAATAAAGGAAGCTAGACTAAACTATAATCTATGAATTACAAGAATCCTATCCATATCTTCAAACTTAATCTTGCGATTCCTGTTGCCTTGTTGACTTGTATTCTCCAGGTGAAGTCCCTTTGTTGCCGACTCGAATTGTAATCTGAGATGCTTTCCCTTTTCTCCAGGTGGGCGCCTGATTGCTGAACTTGAACCGTCTTCCTTCGAATATTGCTGCTTTCCCTTCGTTCTCCAGGTGGACTCCTGATTACCAATACTTTGAGTAACTTTGTTCTCCAGGTGGGCTCCTGATTACCGACACTTAAATTTGTTTCCCTTCCTTAAAACGGGTGTTGTTCTCCCTTGCTCTCCGGGTGGGCGCCTGATTGCCAAAACTTTAACTGTATTCCCTTGCTTCCCAGGTGGGCGCCCGATTACCAAAACCTTAGCCGTATTCCCTTGCTCTCCAGGTGGACGCCTGATTGCCAAAACTTCAACAATATTCCCTTGCTCTCCAGGTGGGCACCTGACTGCCGAAACTTGAACTGTACTCCCTTGCTCTCCAGGTGGGCGCCTGATTGCCAAAACTTGAACTGTATTCCCTTGCTCTCCAGGTGGGCGCCTGATTGCCAAAACTTGAAATGTATTCCCTTGCTTTCCAGGTGGGCGCCTGATTGCCGAAACTTCAACTGTATTCCCTTGCTCTCCAGGTGGGCGCCTGATTGCCGAAACTTCAATTGTATTCCCTTGCTCTCCAGGTGGGCGCCTGATTGCCGAAACTTTAACTATATTCCCTTGCTCTCCAGGTGGGTGCCCGCATTTCCAAAATTTGAACTATATTACCTTGCTCTCCAAGTGGGCGCCTGACTGCCAAAACTTGAACCATATTCCCTTGCTCTCCAGGTGGGCACCTGATTGCCAAAACTTGAGCTGTATTCCCTTGCTCTCCAGGTGGGCACCTGATTGCCGAAACTTGAACTGTATTCCCTTGCTCTCCAGGTGGGCGCCTGATTGCTAGAACTTCAACTATATTCCCTTACTCTCCAGGTGGATACTTGATTACCGAAACTTGAACTGTATTCCCTTGCTCTCCAGGTGGGCGCCTGATTGCTAGAACTTCAACTGTATTCCCTTACTCTCCAGGTGGGCGCCTAATTGCCAAAACTTGAACCGTATTCTCTTGCTCTCCAGGTGGGTGCCTGATTGCCAAAACTTTAATCGTATTCCCTTGCTCTCCAGGTGGGCGCTTGATTTCCAAAACTTTAATCGTATTCCCTTGCTCTCCAGGTGGGCGCCTGATTGCCAAAACTTGAACTGCTTATCTGAAACTACTGCCTTTGAACCTGATTACAACAAAATAAACAAAACAAAAGAAATTGTCCTGCCCCAGTTTGGTGCTGGGCGCATCTGAGTGTTAATTGAATCATGTCACCAAATATCTCTATGAATTTGAAAGCTAAATCCCATTATTCAGGAGGGTCCTGAAAACTCCTAGTTATATGACAACTTTACATCTAAATTATATCTTCTAAAGGTATGACTCCCACTAAACCTTGTTATCTAATATGGTCTTAAAACTACATCCCATTATCCAGGAGGGTCCTGAAAATCAAAAATCAAAGTCTTATCTTAAGTGTGACAACTTTTGCGGCTGAATTATACTACCATATAGCAGAACTTACGCTAAATTTTGTTATCTAATGGAAATCTTAAAGCTAAATCCCATTATTCAGGAGGGTCCTGAAAGCTCTTAATTGAATCCTATCTCAATCATGAAAACTTTGAATCCAATTTATATTCCTTTGGGGAAAATTTATGCTAGATTTTGCTACTCATGATTGTTTTGAATTTTAAACTAGATTCCATTTTCCAGGAGGGTCCTGAGAATTTACGGTCAAACCTATCTGGTACTTACTCTTCCCCTACGAGGGGTTTCTCCGAAACGAACAAAAGTTTCGCCCCTGTTTCAATCGAAGAAAAATCTTGTCAGTTTAAAATGTCGTGGTTAGTTTGTGGCATTCTTGTTGAAGGTGGCCTCTCCGCTGCCATGCTTTGTTTTGACTGGCTTCCCCGAACTGGCCAAGAACCGCTTGACTTTCTGACTGACTTTCAACCACATGACCCTGGATGACTTGAGTATTCTACACCCAAACCGTTGTGTTACATCTTTGACCCATCTGCCTAAACCTCTGCATCTCCCATGAAATTACTAACCCTTCAATCAATGGAACCTTCCCTAACACCTTATTTCCCATTTTACAACATACTGTTTCTGGCAATGCTTCGACCGCCTTGTGCTTTGTAAAATTTTGGGGAGTTGGTAGTGAGCTTTGAAACCCTTTATTATTTGCTTAACTAAAGCTGACATTGGAAACATCTTAGAGAAATAAACCCAAAGAAATGAAATGCAATGACTTTGAGAGTTAGGGGTAAGAAAAATCCAACACTGGAATACTGTCTAAAGGGAAGAAAGAAAGAGAGACTTATCTGAGTGGAACAACTGGCACCAATGATCATGACATGCACTTCGGATTAATCGGCCTAGTCTGTCCAACCAATCAACTTTCAGTTGTCGTACTATACGCCCCGAGATCTTCAAACCCCAATTTTCAACAAATCACTGACCCTGTTTGGCCTGCGGTGCCCTGAAGGGTTTTCACCAACAAGCCTCTCTCATTTGTTCATCTCTCAACTCACTGTCTCCTTACGGTGCCCGTGAGGGTTTTCACCAAAAAGACTCTCTCATTTTAATTTCTCTCATCTTTCGTCGCCTTATGGTGCCCGGAAGGGTTTTCACCAATAAGACTCTTTCATTTTCATTTTTCTTGCTTAGACCGGAGTGTTGCCCCTAATATGAATCATCTCTATTTGCTTGACTTGGAATCTCTCGAAGACTGATCGAAAGGTCTTTCTTTGGACCGTAATGTGGGCTTTTGGATAAGGTTAGAAAGAAAAGGTATCAAAAGGCTCAAAACAATTCAAATGGGTTCAAAATTACAACTTTCAGAATCAGATTTCCTACAACAACCACAACTTCTGCCCCAGTTTCTTTGCTTGGGGACTTTTGGATTTTATTTTGATGGGACCGAACCGTGAGGCTGCCTACATATCCTTAAAAGGAATCAGGTCGAACGTAGTTCATGACATAGAAATTGCTTTGTTTTTGTGATTTTCTCTTTTCTTTTCTTTTCTTTCTTCCTTTTTTCTCTTTTTATTGTTTTGTTGTTCTCTCTTTTCTTTTCTTTACTTTTTTTTCTTTTTTTTCCTTCTCTTTTCTTTTCTTTCTTTTCCTTTACTTATCTTTTGCGACTGCATTTCTGAACTTTGCTACTGATTCTAAAAGAGGGGTATGAAAGAAAATAAATAAGGCTCAAAAGGGATAACAAAGGATAAAGTGTTTAGATTGCAGAACAAAATGCCTTCGTTATTCCAATCTTTAGAACATGCCAGGTGCAAACAAATACAATTTAAACCAGAGAAATCATACATAATATCTTTTGACTACATCAGAATTGATAGCCATGTCTACACATTTACCTTCTATATCTGTTAAATATAAAACACAATTGGACAACACTCTCGTTACGGTGAACGGCCCCTGCCAATTTGGGGAGAACTTGCCTTTTGCTTCAGCCTGATGTGGAAGGATATGCTTCAATACTTGTTGACCCACTTCAAACTTCCGTGGACGCACCTTCCTGTTATATGCTCTTGCCATTCTATGTTGATACAACTGGCCATGACACATTGCTGCCAATCTTTTCTCATCGATCAAACTCAATTGCTCTAGGCGGGTTTTGACCCACTCATCATCATCAATTTCGGCTTCAGCGACAATCCGAAGGGATGAGATTTCAACTTCCGTGGGTATCACTACTTCAGTGCCATATACCAACAAATAAGGAGTTGCCCCTTCAAACTCAATTACTCGACCGCTCCGTTCGCCTTGGGGAGGTATGGGGTGGAATTGCGATGTGTAATCTTAAACTGTTAACATACCTCTTTCATCAAATGACTATTGAGATTAGCACCATTATCTGTGATGATTACCTTTGGTATCCCGAACCGACAAATGATATTTGAGTGAACAAAATCGACCATTGCTTTCTTGGTCACAGACTTGAAAGTTTTAGCTTCAACACACTTGGTAAAATAATCAATGGCTACTAGAATGAACCTGTGCCCATTGGATGTTGCTAGCTCAATCGGTCCAATGACATCCATGCCCCAAGCAACAAAAGGCCATGGTGCAGATATTGTGTGCAATTCAAATGGCGGAGAATGAATCAAATCTCCGTGTACTTGGCACTGATGACATTTACACACGAAACTGATACAATCTCGCTCCATGGTGAGCCAATAATAACCCGCTCGGAGAATCTTCTTTGCCTGAATGTACCCACTCATATGCGGTCTACAGACTCCAGAATGTACTTCAGTCATGATAGCTGTGACCTGTCTAGCATCTATGCATCTTAACAATCCAAGATCTGGAGTTCTTTTGTACAAAACTTCTCCACTGAAGAAAAATCCACTTGCCAAACGACGAATTGTTCTCTTTTGATCACATGTGGCTTGTACTGGATATACTCCCATTCTGATGTATTCCCTGATGTCATGGAACCACGGCTTACCATCAAGTTCTTCTTCCACCATGTTACAATAAGCGTGTTGATCATGGACCTGAATATACAAAGGGTCAACATAAGCCTTATCTAGGTGATGTAATATTGACGCCAGAGTAGCCAAAGCATCGACAACCTCATTATGGACCCTTGGAATATCCCTAAACTCTACTAATCGAAACCGTTAACAAAGATCATGCAAACATTGTCGATATGGTATGAGTTTCAAATCCCGTGTTTCCTATTCTCCGTGAATTTGGTGCACCAGAAGGTTCGAGTCTCTCAAGACCAAGACTTCCTGGACACCCATGTCGGCAGCTAACCTCAAATCCAAAATGTATACCTCGTACTCAGCCATGTTGTTAGTATAATAGAAATGAGGCTGAGCCGTACAGGGTAGTGATGCCCTATTTCAGAAATAAGTACAGCTCTTATCCCAACGCCTTTCATGTTAGCAGCTCCATCAAAGAAACTTGTTCCAACTCATCAATGTGCATTACCTCTTCATCAGGGAAGTAAGTCTTCAAAGGCTCATATTCTTCATCCACTGGATTCTCGGCCAAATGGTCGACCAATGCCTGGGCTTTCATCGCAGTCCGAGTCACATAGACGATGTCAAATTCTGTTAGCAAGATCTGCAACTTTGCGAGCCTCCCTGTAGGCATAGGCTTCTCAAAGATATACTTTAGCGGATCCAAATGAGAGATGAGGTAAGTAGTGTAAGATGACAAATAATGCTTCAACTTCTGTGCTACCCAAGTTAGGGCACAACATGTCCTTTCTAGGTGAGTGTACTTAACCTCATAAGATGTGAACTTCTTGCTGAGATAATAGATGGCCTGCTCCTTCCTGCCGGTGATGTCATGCTGACGCAACACACAACCAAAAAAATTGTCCAGGACCGTCAAATACAGAATCAAAGGTCTCCCCGGTTCTGGTGGCACTAACACAGGTGGGTTTGACAAGTACCCCTTTATCTTATCAAATGCTTCTTGACACTCATCTGTCCACTTGACTGCAACATCCTTCTTCAACATATTGAAGATAGGCTTACAAGTTGTCGTAAGCTAAGCAATAAACCTACTAATGTAGTTCAACCTCCCTAATAAACTCATCACCTCAGTCTTGTTCCTTGGGGGTGGCAATTCTTGGATAGCTTTGATCTTTGATGGGTCCAATTCAATACCTCGATGACTGACTATGAATCCCAACCGTTTTCCAGACAGCACCCCAAATGCGCACTTGGCAGGATTGAGCTTAAGATTGTACCTGCGAAGCCTTTGGAAGAACTTTCTCAAATCTCTGACATGGTCAGACTGCTTTCTAGACTTTATGATTATATCATCTACATAAACCTCGATCTCCTTGTGTATCATGTCGTGGAATATGGTCGTCATTGTCCTCATGTAAGTTGCCCCAGCATTTTTCAAATTGAAAGGCATGACCTAGTAGCAGTATGTTCCCCAAGGCATGATGAATGCCATTTTTTTCTGCATCCTCCTCATCCATTAGGATCTGATGATAGCTGATTAGCAATCCACAAAAGACCCAATCTCATGTTTGGCAAAATTATCAATCAAAATGTGGATGTTTGGCAGTGGGAAGTTGTCCTTTGGACTTGCCTTGTTGAGATCATGGTAATCAACACACACTCTGGTCTTACATCCTTCTTTGGCACATGCACAACATTGGCTAACCAAGTGGGATACCGCGTGACTCAAATGACTTTTGCATCGAACTGCTTTGTGACCTCTTCTTTGATATTCACACTCATATCACTTTTGAACTTCCTCAACTTCTGTTTGATGGGAGGAAATGCCGGGTCAGTGAGCAATTTGTGAACCACCAAGTCAGTGCTTAGACCGACATGTCACCATATGACCATGCAAAAATATCTTTGTACTCAAACAATGCTTTAATCATCTCTTCCCTGAGTTGCGGTTCAAGATGGACACTTATCTTAGTTTCTTTGATATTATCTGGGTCCCCTAAATTGATTGTTTTGGTATCACTCAGGTTGGGCTTGGGTTTTTCTTCAAAATGTCTAATTCTTTACTAATCTCTTCAAAGGCCTCATCCTTATCGTATTCTGATTCATCATTACACTCTATTTCTTGAATTATTATTTTAGAATTAGATTGGCTTTTATGACTGGGACGAAGATTCCTCATGCATGTCATGTTATTGAAACCAGCATGAAAAGAATTATACAATGAAGAAAAGAAAAACAAAAATAAAACTATCAGGAATGATGAAAAAGGGAAATTGCATTTCATTGAAATCGAAAGATAACAAGGTTTGTATATCCAAACGGACGGAACATAGAATCTGAATTACAACCCTGGAATAATCCAGATAAACTAAAAGAAAATCAAAGCAAACTACCAAAACTCCTTCCGGGTAGGGAGAGGAGTAGCTTCCCAATTGTTAAGCCTTGCACTCGACCCAACAAATTGCACATCCTCCTTGCTGGAACCTTCTCCAACTTCCACCATGTTTACATCGTCGAACAACCTTTCGAACCTTTCAATCAACTCTTTATCAAGACCAACTATAGAATTGGGAACTGTTGTAACTGGGCGCTTCTTGGTGCCAGGTTTGACAAATGATCTGGAGAGACGTGGGACCGGCTTTGGGAGGACCCATGCCCTCTGTTACAATTTTCTGGCTCTTTTCACGTCTGTGGATGTGGGCTCGAATCCCAAACCAAATGTATCCAAGTTTTTGGGAGAGACACCGGTTGTACTATACCTTGCAGAGATGCACCCAAACCTTTACCAGGTACAAAACCATTTTTCAACATTTCAAAAGTCACCATGACTGATGTGGCAGTTACCCTCGGCATTGAACGCATTTCCCTTCTGGAATTTTCTCGACTGATACTGTGTCAAAAACCTGATAGACCCAAGGTCCCTTGTCGTCTTCAACCTCAATGAACGGAACAATGGCATCACTGAGAACACACAAATTATCTTCGCCGTGCACAAAGATTTCCTGTCTATCCCATTCAAACTTGACCATTTAATGCAGAGTAGACGGGACTGCTTTGGCAGCATGAATCCAGGGTCGACCTAATAGCAGATTGTAGGAAACAGCCACATCCAGCACCTGGAATTCCATGGTGAATTCAACTAGTCCTATTGTCAGCTCAAGGACTATATCACCGACTGAATCTTTCCCTCCATCGTCAAATCCCCGCACGCAGATACTGTTATTGTGAATCCTTTCATCATCCACTGTTAGCTTGTTCAGAGTGGAGAGAGGGAAAATGTTCGCACTAGAACCATTGTCGACCAATACCCTAGTAACCACAGAATCTTCGCATTTCACTGTAAGATAGGGGGCTCTATTGTGCTCAGTACCCTCCACGGGCAACTCATCATCAGAAAAAGTGACTTTGTTTACCTCAAATATCTTGCTAGCTATCTTTTCCAAATGGTTTACTGAGATTTTGACAGGAACGTGGGCCTCGTTCAGGATTTTCATCAAGGCCTGTCGATGCTCGTCTGAATGGATTAACAATGACAACAGTGAAATATGAGCAGGCGTTTTCCTCAATTGCTCCACAATGGAATAGTCTTGCACCTTCATCTTTCTCAAAAACTCTTCTGCCTCTTCTTCGGTCACAGCTTTCTTCACTAGCACTGGGTTATCTTTGGAGGTTTTAGCTTTTCTTAACTCCTCGGGGGCAAAGAATCTCCCCGATCGAGTCAATCCATGGGTCTCATAGACTTCTTCTTTCACTTCTTTTCCTTTGTAAGTCACTGTCACCCATTCATAATTCCACGGGATAGCCTTGCTGTTGACAATTGGTAACTGGGTTACAGGCTTGATAATGACCGGATTTGTGCACGCACCCTCCACAACTACGACAGGCTTGTTCGCCACTCCTGGCACAACCACTTTTGCCCTTTCCTGTTTTGCTGCAACATCACTTGAGAACCCTTTCTTGACTAACACAGATGGTTCACTGTTTGTCCCGCTCAATTCGATCACTGATCTCTCACTTGTTGATTTTTCAACCAACTTCACCTCGCTGGACCGAATCATCATGACGGTCTGTGAAGGTTTCTTGGGCTCCCCTCCATTATGCACTATCTCGATCATATTTGTCTCTTGATGGGTTGGCAACGGGTTCTAGTTGATGTTGGGCGCCTCCGGAGCTTGGACTTCAATCCGATTTGTATCAATGAGCTCTTGGATAGCATTTTTCAATTGCCAGCATTTCTCCGTGTCGTGCCCTGGAGCACCAGAACAATATTCGCAACTTACAGAATAATCAAGGATTTCTCGGGGGAGGATTTGGCAATTTTGACTCGATCGGCCTCGGCATATCCAATTGTCTCAACCTGTGGAACAAACTAGTATAGGATTCTCCCAATGGAGTGAAGGTTTTCTTCTTCTACAACCATTCATTCTTTAATGCTTGATTGGGCCAGAAAGCTGGTCTAGTAGGGTTTTGGTAGGCTCGTGGGGGTGGGTAGGCATTTTGTGGAGCTGGGTAGATATTTTGTGGGGCTGGCGCACACCATTATGCATGGGCGGGGGGTTGACTATATGCTTGGGCATGGTGGATAGAAAAATGAGGGTCTGGTGGTGGGTAGTAGTTTTGGGGTGGATTATATGGGGTGTGGGGGTAGGTTTGGTGGTGGGGTCGAGGCTAATTATAGTGGTGAGGTGAGCCCCTGGGTCCAAACCAAGCTCCTGAATCGATCGTTGCCACATCCTCTTTCTTCTTCTTTCCAATTACTCCCCTAGTTCTGCCTTGAATGGCCTGGGTGGTTGCCTTAATAGCCGAATATCTCATGATTTTGTTTGACTTAAGTCCTTCTTCTACCGTATCGCCCATTTTCACCACTTCATTGAAGTACTTGCCTATAGCTGATACCAGAAGACCGTAGTAAGTAGGTTCTAAGGCCTGCAGAAAATAATCCACCATTTCACTTTCTTTCATTGGAGGGTCAACCCTTACTGCATGTTCTCTCCACCGAAAACCATACTCCCTGAAGTTTTCATTGTGCTTTTTCTCAATCTTTGTCAAAGACAGACAATCCGGAATAATCTCGAGATTGTACTGGAAGTGACAAGCGAATGCTTGGGCTAGATCATCACATGTATACCATTTTCCGTGATCCTGCCGAGTGTACCACTCCAGCGCCGAACCACTCAAACTCTGACTGAAATATGCCATTAGTAACTCGTCTCTCCCTCCAGCTCCCCTCATTTTGCTACAAAAACCTCTCAAGTGCGCCACCGGGTCTCCATGCCCATTATACAAATCAAACTTGGGCATTTTAAACCCCACCGGCAGCTGAACATCTGGAAATAAACATAGATCTTTATAAGCCACGCTTATCTGACCTCCCAACCCCTGCATATTCCTGAAGGACTTTTCCAGGCTCTTAACCTTCCTAAACATCTCCTCTAGTTCAGGATTTTTAGATGGTTTCTCAGTTTCCACAGGGAGATCAAAATGAGGAGTGTAGTAATAGGGTTCTGGAGCTTTGAAAGTGGGCTTCGGGAGGTAATATTGGTTATCATGGGCCTGGAATAAGGGCTCGCTAGAGGATTGGTGGAGTGTAGCGGGTGAGGGTGCCACGAAAATAGGAGTGGCTGGTGGAGGAGGGTATGGAACTGGTTTGGGTGGTGGAGCTTGTGGTGTTTAGGAATTAGTGCCCTGATAGTGGTGGTAAATAGGAAAGCCCGGGGATGAATCGACCGTGGGGGGTTCCTGGGACTGAGCCAATGGCGGGACAAAGGCAGGGTTGGCGGGGTAAAGTGGTGGCGGGTGTCCTTTTACCCATGCTTGGTACATCTCGGCCATCTGTTGTTTCAGCTTATACATATCTTCTTTCAAATTAACATCCGATTCTTCCCCCTCTCTCGACGGATCGATAACACTCGCATCAAGTTCTTGGTTAGCCATGATCGACTTGTCTTTGGACCCAGAATTGTATGGGTGAGTTGCCAGAATGCCAACAAACTAACCACCATCCTGTACTGATTATCAACAACAAACTTGTTAGCAGTTAGAGCATAACAGATAGGCAACCGCACATTTGGGGGAATGTAATGCACCTAAGTAGTTAACCATTTCTATAATGCATTTGATCGGTTGTTTGCGTCATCCCGGCTTTTCTCTTATTTCTATTTGCAACTTCTCTTTTATCTCTCTTTTCCTTCCTTTTTTTTTATTTTTTTTCACTTCTGCCCCCTATTATTTGATTGATTGATTTCTTGGTGTTCTTTATTCTCTCATTTCTCTTTCTTCTCACGGTTTCTCATTTTCTCTCTCTTTTTCTTTTTCTTTTCTCTCTTGTTTTTCCTCTCTCTTTTTCTCTTTTTTTTCTTTTCTCTATCTTTTCTTTTGGTTATGATCGAATCCTATGGAGATTGCCTACGTATCATGACCCTGCATGAATTAGATCTTTTGCGTAGTTCTGGGGGATAAGTGTAAAAATAAATAATTAAAATATTTTGGGATTTTCAATTTTTTTCATAAAATAAACGTTTTGATTACAATGACTCAAAAACTAACAGACTCGAAAAAGAAACTAACAGACTCCAATGGAAATATGAAAATACAGACTCGAAAATAGACTAACAGACTCCAAGATGAAAATACAGACTAACAGACTCCAACGAAAATCATGAATACATCAATGCCTCAACTGCTCCTAGGGCCCGCGAGACATCATTCGGTCTCGCCACGGGCCTACGTGCCAAATCACCTTGGAGATGGTAGAGATCTTCCATTATCTAGCGGACAAAGGTCATCGCTGTGGCAAAGAACATGGATCTAGTCATGTCCTCACACTTACTGCATTTCATTGTGATATAGTCGGCGATCCTTCTGACCCTTTCTCTTATAACGCCCTTTTTTTGCAACAAACGCCCAATCTTTTGGGCCCTAGCTTCCAAAATTTGTTCAGCTATATGATTCCATTCTTGAAGTTGTTGCAGATCTCGTTCTAATTGTGCCATCGCTGCATAACATTGTTCTCTTTCTGCCTTAAAGTCTTTTGCTTGCTTGATCATTTTGTTCTCAAAGATGGTAACCCTTTTCTTCAACCCCATAACCTCATTGTCATATTTTTCTTTAAATTGTTTAACCAAGTGCTCTCATTCTTCCACATTCTTAGACAATTTTGTTCGAGCCCTTGCTAATTCACCCTCCGCCTTGTTCAAGTCAAAACCATACTCACTCACCTTCTACCTAAGGTTCTTTATAAGCTTTTCATCTTTTGCACTTCTGGCGGGATTTCCAGCTGCTATTTTCATTTCCCGAATCTGGGCTCGATGGGCTTAATTTTCCTTGGATAGCTTTTCTTCTCACCCTCATCTGCAGCAGCTTGCAAACCATTCTCGAATTGAAGGTCCTTGACTTGCTTCTCCAGCTTGCTTATGGTATCCCTATATTCATTTTCTTTGGCCAACCAATCCCATTGTGCTTGTGACACCTCGACAAATTCTTGAAGATGGGGTCTTTTGGCCGGCCTTCCAAACTCAATTTCCCTTTTATACCAAGCAAGGTACCCTGGTGAAACTTCACCTTTGGATAGATCACGCACACAGGTATTTGTCATCAGGTACTGACACTCGCTCCAAATTTGGCGGACTGCTGCTTCATGAAACTGACCATCAGGACCAATCTCGACTACCTAAGCACTAAGGTCTTCATCTTTTGGAACTATTTGACATCTCCCCAACTGTCTCAAAACCCGGTATGGGGCATAAGGATGGATACTTCTGAGACCCATCAGGAGGAAGTGAGGTCCGGTAGCTGGCATGTATACAATTTCATATATAGGAAGCCACCCGAACGTCCATTCTATTTGGTCTACAGTGATGGAAAGGAGATGTGATATCCATTCTGTGACCCCTTCTGGAAAGCTAAACCCGTCGACCCTTGTATAAAATTCCTCTATGCAGTTTTTCTCTGTCGACCCATAGCTCATGTATTGAGGACGATGACATAGATGTTCAATCATCCACATCTGTAGCAACAAATTGCACCCTTCAAAAAAGTCTCCTCCGGCTTTGCAGGCTGTGAGAGCGCGGAAGATTTCGGACACTATCATGGGTGCGAGGGTGCTTTTGGCCTGAGTAAGCAAAGTGTTGACGACCCCAACTATCCGTATATCGATATTTCCATCTTTCCTAGGAAACACCAGAAGACCCAAGAATACCACCATAAAAGCAAAGCACATGTGTTCTTCCCATTTGAGGCGATTCCCTTTGCTACAAATTTTATTTTCTAGATTATTAAACCCTCCTATGTGTTCGTATCGCTGGTATATAAATTGCGGAGTGGAAAAACCAGCTGCCAAATCTGGGTTGTGGACCCTCTACTTATCTTTAAGGAATCTAGGAACCTGTGCACATCGACGACTCTTGGAGCAATCAGATATTTGTGTCTCATAGGAACCTCAGTGCTTCCAATATATCCTGCTATTTCTTTAAAAGTTGGGGTGAGTTCAAAATCTGAGAAATGAAACACGTTGTGGGCCGGGTCCCAGAATATAACCAATGCATTTATGATGTCTCCTCTAGGCCTGATCTTCAACAACCCCATGAGACCTCCCAAGTATAGATTGACCTTACCTTGCCCTGATTTACCCAGATCTTCCCACCACATACACATCTCCAAAGGGATCTTGTCCATGACTGTTATTGGCAAATTTTAACTTGTGCTCATTCTGCACATTTATTAGGGTGATTAAGCAAAATCATGACTCATTTGACTCAAGAAAAGTTAATATTTTTTTCCAAATTGTCATTTCAAAAATAAAAACCGGCTTTGCAAATACGGCCTTTCAGCACTTCCGGGGAGAAGATTTTAAGGTTGTGCTTGTTAACCGACCAAAAATTTGAAAAAGAGACCAAAGGTGGTTGTTCTTGCTAAAACAGCCTTCTGCGTCCTTTTGGGGACATTCGGCTATTTTAGACAAAAATGGCATCACCCTGCTTATTTAAAATAAAATAATTTTTTTGTTCTTTTTGGGCTATTTTTGCAAAAGGGAAGTTGGACTCGATGGGGGTTGCCTACGTATCCCACATCCGGTGAAAATCAAATTGGCATAGTTCGGGCAATTTTGACGAAACAACAACTAACTATTTTCAAAGAACCTTCTTTTTTTTTTGAAATTTCGACAGAGTTTCAGTATATTTCGGACATTGATTTTTCAAAAACAGATAGTTATCTCTCTCCGCCCTCACATTGACTTTCCTTCTCTCAACTTTTCCCCTATAAGCCGGTCAACATGCAAATCCAAAGCAAATGAATGCATAAGTAGCAAGTAAGATGCATCAGGATAGTCTTTTCATTTCGGGTACACCTGTCCTAGACAGACCCAACCCCTGTGTTGAGTCTCCAAAGTTAAATGCACATGATGCAAACAAACGCTCCTACTAGGGATCCGGCATGAGGCTGAGTTATATCTAGGTTCAAAACTTGGGTATTTGTTCTAGACTTGTGTACCCGAGCGGACAACTCAAGCCGAGGAGGGGGCTACGTACCGGGAACCAAAAGGCCATCCGGCTTAGTAACTTGTCCGAGCCTCTTTCTTATTTCAAGGTATGCCATTAACAAAATAGGGAGTCACGCCAGCGTGCACATCCCCGAAGATGAGAAGAGAAGGGTTTCGTAACAGTTTATATACAGTTCAGATAATATCAAAGTAGTAAAACAACATTTAGCACATTAGGCCCAAACGTATAATAAAATCAGATAACAGATAAAGCCAAATATAACAATTCATCTAAGCTCGAATTCTGAACCCTGAACCAGAGATTCTGGGTTCGATCCCCAGCAGAGTCGCCAGAGCTGTCACACCTCCATTTTACCTACACCCCCGGAAGGGTATAAGGGAGTTTTTTCAAACTTAAAGTAAATGCAGACGGAGGTAGAGCTTAACCTCGGAAGGCAGAATGGTAGCCTTATGCAATGCGGATGCAGATGGAGACAACGTTTAGTCTCGAAAGGCAGAATGGTAGCCTTATGTAAATTAGAAGGCAGAATAGTAGCCTTATGCAATGTAAATGCAGATGGAGGTAGAGCTTAACCTCGTATGGCAGAATGGTAGCCTTATGCAGATTGGAAGGCAGAATAGTAGCCTTATGCAATGCAAATGCAGACGGAGATAGCGTTTAGTCTCGGAAGGCAGAATGGTAGCCTTATGCAGATTTGAAGACAGAATAATAGCATTATGTAATGCAAATGCAGATGGAGGTAGATCTTAACCTCGGAAGGCAGAATGGTAGCCTTATGCAATGCAAATGCAAAAGGAGATAGCGTTTAGTCTCGGAAGCCAGAATGGTAGCCTTATGCAGATTGGAAGGCAGAATAGTAGCCTTATGCAATGCGAATGCAGATGGAGACAGTGTTTAATCTCGGAAGGCAGAATGGTAGCCTTATGCAAGAAATAAGATAACAAATTATAGTAGAGTTTTCTTAGCTGATAGCATATTACAGCGTTGTGATTACTGGGAATATTGTGACATACAGAACATCACTGGTGTGTACTGATAGCAAATGTTGGTAAGTGCAATGGTTCTGAGAATCGTATTTTGAACAATGTTTGTCCCGTGAGAGTACAGTATGTCTAATGATTTCACAATCCTAGTGCCTGCCTCCAAAGAAAAATCATGAGTTTTGTAATGGGGAGGTCAGTTCGTATCCCCGCTGGCTTTTCTTGACTCGTTCGGCTTTGATCTGGTGATACCGTCTATATTGTTGAGGTAGCATTGCTAAACAAGTAGTTTCAATAATAAACATGCATGATTTTGTAAAACTATGAAATAAATAAAAATAACTTTTAGATGAACCTGTGAGCACGTGATTTTTTCCCTATATGAATTACTCCCACAAATTCAAAACAAAATAATTTTTTCCATTGTTTGCAATTTCGTGGATTTCGTAGCATTTTTGTTATTGTTTGCATTTGTCTGCGCATGTTTGATTTTGTTTAAATTATGAAAAATACAAAAATATGTTGCATTTGCATTTAGGATTTAATTGTGAATTTTTAAATCAATTAGTAATTTAGTTGCTTTACAAAAATGGAAAAATCACAAAAAAAGGTTTATTTCGCATTGTTCAATTTTAAAATTTGAATTTTGTTGGTTTTCCATTTAATTTGGTATTTAATTAGTTGTAATAGTTATTAGGGTTAATTAATTTAATTTTCTAGGATAATTTGGTTTAGGAATTAAGTTGGGTTTTGTTTTATTTTCATTTTTAGAAAGAAAAGGAATTAAAAAGGTTTTTCAAATTTTGGGCCATTTTTATTTAATTCTCTCGAGCCCAAGTCAGTTACCCCTAATACCCGTTTAGTCCGGCCCAAAACCCGTTCCCCTACCCGGTCTGTCTCCACACTTAACCAAAACGACATCGTTTCTTGCATGTTGATCTGGACCATTGATCTCAGATGATCAAACGGTCCAGAACTGTTCCCTTCCCAACATATAAGTATCGGAACCAGACCTCCCCCCTCAGAATCCCCCCTCCCTCATCGTCTCTCTCTCTCAACTCATTCTCAGAGAACTCACCATGAACCCTAAAAGCTGCCCCCACTTTCCCACCGCTTTAGGGTGGCGGCATCACCTCCAATCACTCCCAAAATAACACCTCATGACAACCAAGTCCTCCTCATTCCAAATCCCCACTCTGTTTGCCTCAAATCTTGCCAGAGCTTCTCGAACATTAGATCAAAGATGAACCCTAAAATCCCAAATTTCCAATTCAGGTTCTCATTGAAGATTTTAGGTCCATTTTGACTTTATTCATGTGCTTTTGATAAAGAACACACGATTAATCTAGGATTGGGCCGAAAATTGAAGATTTCAAAGCATCAGTTCATATTTCTTATTTGTCCGAGATTCTTAGGTATTTTTCTTTACCTCTTGATATTTTGTGTTCTTTTCTCATCTTCTTCTACTCTTTCTTTTATTTTCTAATTTTTCATTTTTTATTTTTCACCATCTTTATCCGCATGTTAGATTTAGGTTGTGTTTGATTATTATTTGTGTTCTGTTCCCAAGTCTGGATAGGTTGATTTTTCGTTCTTATTTTGGGCCCAATTTTGTTTCGAGTCTTTAAGGTTCTGAATTTGAAAACTTGGTTGTTTTGGTCTTTCTTAATATGGATTTAGTTCCTAAAGATCAAATAGCCCAGAAGGGAATTGAATTGGGTCTTTTCAGACCCATTAAATTAGGTCATTTGGACTCGGGTTTTGCCTGGCCTCAAGGGGTAATAACAGGGGCTTTAGGGGGTAGTTTAGGAACTCTAGGTAGAGGAATCTTTGTAACAGCCTAAGGAAACTTCTAGGAAGTTGGGTATTGGGGCTAATGTGGAAATTTGATGTTTAGACTAGGGTTTTCTGAGCAAAAATGAGAACATTAAAAGGATAGAAGTGCAAATTTGAATTCTTTGAGGCTGCCCTAATGCCTTGCCTATAAAGGCACCATGACTTGGTATTCAAGTCAGATTTTGGAGATTAAAAAATCCAAAAATAAAAACAGCAGAACTTCTGAAAGTATTTCTAAATTTCCTGCAATTCCTTGTTGAAAACTGCCAAAATCTGCCTAGTCTTTGGTTTTTTCTGATCTTCATTACTTAGCTAAAACTACTGAGAATGACGATATCTCACACTTGGGTTGAAATGGACTGAACTCTGGGTTTTTGAAAGTTTTGGTTTGAGTTTCTACTGGTTGATTTACTATTCCATTGCTGGGTTTGAGTGATTCATGTTGACGCTTCTCACTGTTGGTCTGTTGCTGCTGTTTATTTCTTTTCAATCTCAAAAACTGAGTTTCTGGTTCTGTTGTTGCCATATTCAGGTACATGCTCCTGAACCTCACTTGTTTGAAGCTTGACTTGAGGAATGAAATGAAAGGCAGAAGTTTAAAGCATAGCATTATTTCACTTTGTTGATTCAATTGTGTTGTTTGGATTTTCTTTTAAAACCTAATGTTGTTGTCACGATTGATTAAATTCTGGTTTTAGTGAGTGAGTTTTTACCATTGTGTTTAAAATGGGGATTACCATGAAAACTTGGATAACAATTTGTCTAGTTGAATTAATGGGTAGACGTTGGTGTTGTGTAATTGAACATTCTATTATGGTATTTGGTCTGGAACTATTATGAATATTTGGGATACTAGTCTGTTTAGTAAAACTCTGAATTCTTCTTTTTATCTTGAGCTTTAGTCAATTCATTGTTAGCATGTGTGCAAGGCACGAATGATTATGTATGGTTCTTCAGTTAGTCGATTTGGGCAATACTCTCTTGAATCATTGGTCATACGGGTTTTGTTTGGATTTTCAGTTATTAAGATTGTTATTTGAGGCTGTGGTGGTATAGTGTCAAATCATATATAATCTATGAATCAACTACAATTCACTTCTTATCTGTTTTATTTAGTTTAAAGAAAATTTGATTAAGAATCAGCTTTAATTCCAAATTTAACGTATGTTTGCGCCGTCAAAGGGGTTCGATCCTGGATCCCAACGTCGCTACAATGGGATGGCTTCACGGCTGGATTTCCTTGGGCTCAGTTTAAGCCATTATGCAATCAGAAATTTGCTGGCTTTAAAATGTCGACATACTATTGGGCCTCATTTCATGCCCAGGTTTTGAAGTGGATTGGATGTTGCCTAGTAATGGTCATTGGTTCTGGCTGAATTAGTTTGGACTTCATTTTAGGGCAATTACCCTTTTTAGTCTTCAGTTAATTAATTTATTTTTTTAGATTGGAGGTGAGCCATATTAGCCAAATGAACATTTTATGGCCCTCATAAGTTGTTTTAGAAACCTTTTGGGGTTAGAATAAATCGAGGTGTGCCATGCTGAAAAAAACCTCAAAATGCATGGCCTTCGCTTAAGTACAATTTTAATCCTTAAAAATTGAGGCGAGCCATTTAGTAGAATTTTCTATGGCCCTCGCAAAGTTGCAAATGTGTAGTTGCTTTAGGCGCATCATTTTAATAATTTACCTTCCTAAACTCGGGTGCGCATTTATGTGACCCAAATCCGAATCTCAACAATGTTAGATAAAATATGTATATGACCATGCGTGCATTTATGTGACGTGGTTCAAGACGTATTTTAAATGAAGTTGAAATCTTCCTAAAAAATAATTAAATAAAAGCGGTGAAGTTAAAATGAAACTATAGGCGAAAACATGTATTAAAATCATATAATAGGCCAATTATAACAGTTGAGCAACCGTGCTAGAACCACGGAATCCGGGAATGCCTAACACCTTCTCCCGGGTTAACAGAATTCCTTACCCGAATTTTATGTTCGCGAACTGTAATACAGGATCAATCTTTTCCTCGATTCGGGATTTAAACCGGTGACTTGGGACACCATAAATTATCTCAAGTTTTGTAACTAGGCCTATCCATCTGCCAGAGAACCACCAAAACCATCCTCACAACTCATCCATAACTCGACAAAGCACCACAATGTATATATCCATAACAATAATCTCAGCATTACAAGCACTACATTATCATAATGATACCTGAACATGGATCGCACATCTTAAATCATAACATCTATAAGGTACCTTTCAAATCAAAACTAATTGTTATACAATGAAGCGAAAATATTTTCTTTCCACGACACTTTCAACCTTCAAGGTGGCTTCCTCGACTTACAGGCTTATCCATAACACATTCACGGAAACAATCCCAACCCCAAAACTTATCTAACAAGGATGATAGCTAGATACCGCGCATAAACTAACTATCCATTAACTTTACCTTCAATAATTTCCACCGAGATGATAAACAAAGGATCTCCAACTATCTTCTTAGACATAGGTGTATGAAAACACAAAATACATGGGGACAACTATGGGGAAACATCTTACTCCTAGTGCGGCATAATGTGAAATGCACTTATGTACCCTTCATTATCAATTCACATTACCTCTTCAGGGGAAAATATTGAGAATAACCTGTTTGCCCTCCTAAATTCTAAATCTCTACGCGAACACCCACACTAAACCATTGATGACCTTCAACGATTACTCTAAGATGTGCTATCATAATTTGACCATAAAATTTCCTATCGAATATATGTGACCACGCTGTGATGCTTCCCATTTGACATGTTTAGACCTTCAATACCTAATAGATTCAACTCAATAAGGAATAACAGAGTTCAAGATTGGGCTGGAATTACTTAGGAATCCATTAAGGTGCTGAGCAGAGTATTTCATGAGGTTATATGCTAAGAGACACGAAGATTACTACTAACAATGCTGACATCATTAATCATTGTGACGATATCAATTATCAGACAAATGAAGCACAGAGGTAACTAAAGATACGATAACTTGTCTTCTCAGTCAGTATGCCTATGGTATGTGCAAAAACTTGGAAGCATCTAATATCAACCTTTTACGAGTGAAACCATATAGCTAGGACATCTTAATATGGGGATAAATCTATGTATTAGTTAAAGGGGTTCTAATGGTTAACATGATGCTCCGAGGAGAAAGAAAAATAAAACTCGTATCCACCCAGGGAGGTGGAATGCCAAAGATAGCAAAACTCCCCGCACATAACAATGACCTGGTCAATGATTCTAGAAGTCGAGTGTGCAAAGGCATTAGAACCCAATGAGGCAATGTAGAATAATTATGGAAGGTTGCAGCTGTTCATAATGAGTTCTCCATGGATGTTGACTTGAGAAGTATCCCGATGCTAATGAAAGATAGGAAAGTATAAGAAGTTGGTGTTATGCTATGATAACCCCCAAAGGTGCATTTAGTCTTAACGGGGAGTCTAGTAAGGGTACTTATGAGAGAGGAAGTGTTATAGTGACACATAGGAGGACACATTCTCTCCTAGTTATTGAATAAGTGTTGGGAAACTATCTCAATAAATTCATTAACAGAGGAACACCATTAACACATGTTGTGGAGGTGTAAAGAGAGAATAAATATTTGTCATACGTTTGTCATGCTTCTGCTATATTAATTCCCAACTAAGGTACATGACCATGTCACAAACAACTACAATACTAGGAACAAAGTGAGCTACTTACTACAGGATGTCCCAAGCGAACATGGAGGTTATAGTGAGATGGCGACACAAGATCTTTCTATGACAGGGATGTGAGGATCTCAGTTTTCAGAGAGACCTTATGCACACAGTGGCCATTTCGATTGACATGCACTCATATGATAGCTGTTAAGGCATATGAGGTTGGTGGTACTAAGAAGTGACTCACTTGGTGACTTTAGGTTAGTAGGGCAATAGCTTAATCGATGCCCCTCGACTCCATATCCCTAACGTACGTTGGTAACATACTGATATTTTACATGATCTGGTGGTGCAGTGACATCAATAGGAACAAGGGTACTCCCCTTAACAACAAGTTCTACCAATCCCTCCATGGCTCGATACATTCTCTTAAAAACTCTTGGGCAATCTACCTCAGATTTAATGGTGGGGTCATTCCTTCCTTACTGTTTCAAAGTCATGAATTACACATCTTGAGATAAGACATAGCGAGGAAATTAGCTCCCTATCTTGAGTGCTACCGCACGATCTGGAGTATCAAAGAAGGGTGAAATTCCTAAATGTCAAAGTAGCCTCCTAATTATAGATATGGTCGACAACACACCGATACGAAGGACTCTACTAGACACGGCTCCGAGACCTCATAGGACACTTTAAAAACTTAGGCTCTAATACCAAGTTTGTAACGCCCCAAAACCAAGGAGCGCGACTGGCGCTCAACCGAGTGAACCCGACTGAGCAAGCTTGTTAGGTTTTATTCTACCCAAACCAATTTATGAATAGATAGGAGATAAATTCTATCAACCATACTGTCTAAATATTTCATTAACTTTCGATTTTTGTTTTCATTAGCAGTTTCAACCATAATATCCAGAATATTACAATCTTTGTAGATATGATGAAAAACATATTTGCCAAATACCAATAATTCAAGTTTAATTCCAATACTCGACACCACCCGCAACTTGTCTGTGAAGCCTCTAAATACAATTGAAGAGTAATATGGAAATGCCGATAACAAGGCTCCGGCTATACCTCATATGAATAATACACAATAACCAAATGACACAGGACCCCGAAATGAAGTGGGAATCACCAAGTTAGCTGGGAGGAACATACCGCTATCTTTGATCGTTGCCGCCTACTGTGGAAACACCTGCATCCATTAAAGATGCAGCGTCCCTGGCAAAAGGGACGTTAGTACTGTCGAATAGTACTAGTATGTAAAGCTAAAAATCATCTTTCAAAATAGAATAACTATGCAAGGAAAGGAAAGGCACAGAAACAGCAACTTACAATCGATTATATCCAAATTTGCAATTGAAACATACTAATTAACTCCTTTCGAATTTGCGAAAGTATTGCATATTTAAGTTTAGGGATATCTTTAGTACCAATAATACCACAAGTCCTGATATAACTGTTCACAATGCCACCGTACTTTTGGTATGGATTTTGATCTCGCCCCGATCGGCTAAGCTACCTTATTTAAAGGTGTAACAACAATCACAATTTCCAACACGAATTGCCACCATGTGTGCGACATGGCATCCGATTTCGGCCCGATCGACTAAGCTATTTTACCACAGTGTCGTGTGGTTCGACGTATGCATATTTACCAATAATCTCATCCCAATATTCAACAATGCACCCTATACCAGCACGTGTAGTTTCGGGGTTAGGTTATTTTAACCTACCCTTCCTCGGTGACTATCGATCTCCCAAAAAAAATCATTATATATGTATTTATATTATATGGATTTGCATACAAAGGTAACACATATACACATATAGGAATGCAATCATCTCAGAATCTTTCACGTTGTACAAATTTTTATTAATATTTCCAACCTCTCACAATAGCAATATTTCCTTGGCTATTTGGCCTTTCACAAGTTTCTCTATTCATGGCACGATGGTCGTGTTTCACATTCCATACTTTCACTTCTTTTAATTTCAAGGATCATCACCAATTACCAATGTATATCTTATTTCAGAAATCATATATCTCATGTTCAATAGCAATTGAAACCATAAACACAAACATAACCAATTCAGTTAATTCCTCAGTTCACATTTCATTTCCATCATTTATTTCATAATTATTGGCACTTGGACTCATGTTACATTTGGAGTCTTTTCCCCTTTTTATTCATTCAATAACATCATATTCCATATTGACGGGAACCAACACGTAATGAATTGCACACATAATAGAAGGAGCATGTAGGATCATAATTCACATTTTCAAGTAGCATGGTGACGGTAACCCTATAAAACAATTAGGGAACAGAAACCTTTCAACATATCACATTAAGTAATCAATTTCATATGATCAAGTAAGGGACTCATACCAAGTATTTAAACACCAATGATTTGATTCTAAGAAGAGTGGAATCATCCATACATACCTCAAAGAGCTTTTAGGTAGATTCCACATTTTTGAAGTTATCTTAAATAGTTGAGTCGAGGCTCGTCTCGTAATCCATTTCATATATGTATATTCTCCTTAGGCACAATCATATGTGTATGTGTGTGAGTATATATATATATTACCCATACTCCATACCCCCCAGTTCTTTTAATTAATTTTCAAGTATCTTTATAGTCTATCATCAGCTAAACACACTCAATCAAGGCATTCAGTACAAATATGGGCATCTAGGAGTAATAAATTCATCGTGTTTTCCTCACCCAAATGGGTATGCTAGTGTCCATTTAAATTACGACTCAGAGTCACACCATTTTAATAATGAATCCATACACTAAACGTCTATATTTTGATATAAGGCTCATTCGGAATAATCAAGCTTTATGAGTTCATCTGGGATGACCCGGAGGGTGGGAATTAGAAATTTTGAACCGATTATATTTAAACTTATAGAAAACTTTACGGAATTCCATTTTGAGAGATAAAGTTTAGCCAACATACATGGTTGAGCTTTTCCTAAGTTAATACAATGCATCAACATCTCTAGCAGTAATAATCTATAAGGAGAAAGCGAAAATCAATTAATAATTTAGAAAGATTTCCCATGGTGTAACTCTCTTGGGAATTTCATCAAACACTTAATAATGTGAAATAGACTACAAGATTCTACAATGGAAATTCCTTCTTCCCTCAACCAATTTCATCAAGAACTACCCAAAATAGTTCATTATTCTCACATACTATAGCTTAGTGTCACATACATGGCCTATTTCTAACCCCCACAATATACGTTTGAACTCATAATCTCATATATGAAATATTATAAGTAGGACTTACCCAGAAGATAGTGAACTAGAGATTAGCATGCTTGATTCTTGAGAGTACAAGATTGATGATTAGGAGGCTAGGTTCCCTCTTTCTCTCTCTAAAATGCTCTCACCTCTCTCTAGATTAGGTGGTGCAATTATGCTATAGCATAATCGAAATGTGGGTAGCATTCTTATAGCATAATCATTATGTGTTAGCATAATTGACAGCATAATCGATTATGCTACAGCATAATCAATATGTGATAGCATAATGTTTTTACCGACTCTGCTTCATTATGTGACGCATATGCAGTCCGCATAGTCATTTTGCAATCGCAAAATTGGTCGCAAATTCAGCCTTTCGTAATTTGACCATAACTTGGTGTAGGAATGTCCAAATGATAAATGGTTTGAAGCGTTAGAAACTAGACTCGAAGATCTTTAATTTGATAGGTTTTTCATCATATAAAACCTTATATATATTTAGATATGCTCGTTCAAAGCGTGGACTTGTGCGAACTCATTTAGAATTTTAGCCTATTATGAAATTTTCAATTTGACTTAGACTTATTTATTGTATCCAATTCATTTAGATCATATTTATAGCACATAAAATATTATAATTAGCCTACCTGGCACCCCAAAATCCTAAATTACTTAGCAAAATTTTCTGGGGCCTTACAATACTTCAAGTTCCTCAACTGTTGGGATAACAAAAGCTTTCTACCCCTGGTTTCAGAAATCTGGAACAAAGATGTTAGAGGTAATGCTATATGGGTATTTCACCAGAAAATGAAAGCTCTAAGTCATGCTCCAAGTCTTTGGTCTAGACAACAATATGGGGACATCTTCCAAAAAGCCAAAGAATTTGAACAAAAGGTGAAGGATGTAGAGATAATATGGGCCCAAAAAAATAATGATACTGACATAGCAACTCTCAATGAGCTTAAGGCTCAATATGTTAGACATTTGAAGGTTGAGCAGGATGTTCTAAAATAGAAAACACAACTCCAATGGTTCAAAGAAGGGAATGTTAATTCTAGATACTTCCACAGCTTAATCAGAGGAAGAAGAAGGAAATTGTACATCCACAAAATTAAGAATAAGGAAGGTGAATGCTTCCAAGGTGATGAAAATATTGGGAAGGCTGCCTGTGACTACTTCCAAAACCTCTTCACAGATCCTGGTTCAGTTATTAAGAAGACCTGTTGTCTATTATTCCAACCATGATATATAGTGATGACAATGCCACACTCATCAAGGATCCATCTATGACAGAGCTCAAGGAAATTGTTTTCTCCATGAATCCTACTAGTGCAGCAAGACCTGATGGCATGAATGTGAAGTTCTATTAAGCATGTTGGGAAGTGATCAAGGAAGACTTACTGAATATTGTTCTGGCATTCTTCAGAGGCAATCCAATGCCTAGATACATGACCAATACATGCCTTGTTCTCCTGCCTAAAGTGGAATTCCCTAACAGTCTCACAGAATTTAGGCCAATCAGTCTTAGCAACTTCATCAACAAGATTATTTCCAAGGGTATTTGCTCAAGGCTAGGCCCCATACTGCCAAAGATAATTTTTGCAAACCAATCTGGTTTTGTAGAGGGTAGGAACATCTCTAAAAACATTATTCTTGCACAAGAAATTGTGTATGGAATCAAGAAGCCAAATGTGGGGTCAAATGTGGTCATCAAGCTTGATATGGCCAAGGCCTATGACAGAGTATCCTGGAGTTTCACATGCATTATGCTCAGGAGGATGGGATTCTATGTAATGATCATTGACATGATTTGGAGAATAATGTCCAACAACTGGTACTCAGTCATTGTTAATGGCACCAGATGTGGATATTTTCAATCTACAAGAGGTCCCAAACAGGGTGATCCATTAGCTTCTCTCCTATTCATCATAGGAGCTGAATTTTTGTCAAGAATGCTCAACATTCTAAACCATGATCAGTTGTTTCGTGGACTTTACATGGAGAAGAGAGGTCATCAAATCAACCATTTAAGTTTTGGAGATGATATCATTATCTTCACTTATGGCAGAAGAACATCCCTTAGAAAAATCGTGTGGATTCTGAACAACTATGAGAACACATCTGGTCGACTCATCAATAGGCACAAGAGTCATTTTATGACTGCCCCCTCTACATTGATAAGTGATGTCAGAAGAATTCATACAGAGACAGGTTTTACTAGAAAAGACTCACCTCTCATATACTTGGGCTGCCCCATGTATACTGGTGGATCAGGATAATGCACTTCAGTGGACTCATCTCTAAAGTGATAGGAAGAATCAAAGGGTGGCATGGCAAGATGTTATCATATGGTCGTAGGGCAACCCTAATCAAGTACGTTCTTCAATTACTACCAATTCATATCCTCTCAGTAGTATCCCCACCAAAGACTATCATGAAGCAAATTGAAAGGTTGACAGCTAACTTCTTTTGGGGAATGGATAAGGACAAACACAAGTATCACTGGGCATCATGGTCTAAGCTATCTTTCCCTCTCAATGAAGGTCGTGTAGGTTTCAGAACTATTCATGACTCCTCTAAAGCCATGGAACTCAAGCAATGGTGGCACTTCAGAACAAAAAATTCTCTTTGGAGTTCATTCCTGAAGGCAAAATACTGTCAACAATCAAATCCCATATCTAAGAAATGGGACTCAAGACAATCACAAGCATGGAAAAGATTGATGTTCAATAAGAAAGAAGCAGAAAGAGTAATTCACTAGAGGCTTCATAATGGGAAATGTAGCTTTTGGTGGGATAATTGGCTTGGCTCTGGGCCAGTGGCATATAGCATAATAAAGGGGGGCAGACCTGGCAACACACCATTGTCCTACTTCTGGCATGAAGGCCACTAAGATCTTGAAAAGCTCAATGAAATTTCCCCAACTCACAAAATTTCAAAGATAATGCAGACAACCATCTATTTCAATCCTGACTTTCTTGATAAACCTATTTGAACACCTACTGTCAAGGGTAAGTTGGCATGTGCTTCTACCTGGGATTTCATCAAAAATAAAAAAAACCACCCAACTTCACCAACAGGATAACTTGGCATAGGAAGATTCCTTTCAAGTGGTCTTTCTGCTTGTGGAGAGAACTTAGAAACAAACTTCCAACTGATGATAGAGTGCAGATGTTCAGCAGTCCAACAGTTACCAGGTGTGTATGCTGCTCTATGCTTTCCCTGGAAATAGTTGATCACCTTTTCAGATATGGGAACTTTGCAAGAATCATATGGAAGAAATATGGAGGCCATGTAGGCATTCAAACTGAGAACATGTCTCTGAGACTGCTTCTTATGAAATGGTGGATGTTGAAGGCTCATAACTCTGTGCAAAAGCTCATCTTAGATATTGTCCCCATCATTATTTGTTAGAACTTGTGGAAGAACATATGTAGTGCCAAGTATGGGGCAAAATCCACCTCCCTGGCTAGAGTCTTCTACTTTATTAACTCTAACATCAATCCACTCCTAAAAGCCAATTTTCCTAATCTCCAATAGCCTTTCAACTAGGGAGAACCCTATGTATTCATTAAAAACCTCCAGCATCACACCACCTCAAACCAAGTCACATGGAACAAATCTGATAATAGCTTTGTTAAAATCAACACTAATGGGAGTGCAATGACTAATCCTGGAAAGATTGGAGGTGATGTCATCATCAGAGATCACCATGGTCAATTCATTCATGCAATGGCTATTCCTTTAGGGCAGGGTACTAACAATTATGTTGAAACTAAAGTACCTAGAATAGGAGTTCAGTGATGTTTGGTCAATGGAATCCCCAAAATCCATCTAGAAGCAGACTCAACTCTTCTGGTCAGATGGTTGACAGAGGATAATGATTCACCCTAGGCATTGAATGTGAAGATTTCCCAACTTAGGCTTCTTTGCTCTCACTTTGTGGAATTCAAAGTTTCTCATGTATATAGAGAAGAAAATTGTCCTGCTGATTCTCTCTCAAAGCTCAGCCATGACCTCAGTACATTAACAAATTTCATCACTGCGTCTTCACTCCCATCTCACATCAGAGGCCAAATTGTTCAGGATCACTTGGGTACCCCAGCTTTCAGGCACAAGAAAACAACCAGACTGCTGGTATCTTCACAGACTACTGGCTCATCTTCTACATCTCATGGTTATGGTTGAATCTACTACAAGGAAGGAGGCATAATTATCAGTCCAAATGATGATCATAGGGCAATAGTTGAGGGCGACCCCTGCCCATGCTAACCTTTGTTTATTTTTTTGCAGGTACCATTGCTGTAGGACTACACAACCCATTAGCTTACCCCAGAGTATGGTATTAACAGCATTGCTGTTCAATCTTCTGAGGGCAAGCCAATGGGTTGAGGCAGTACATAACACACACAGAGCAATAGTCCAAATCAAGAACCAATACCAACACATGATAGTCTCTCTACACAATAACCATAACAAGCCATTACACATGCCAATCACCTTTATACCAATCATCAGTACATACCCCCCCCCTCTTACAATACACCATCACCATAAAACAATTCCCAGATCCTTCAAAACAACAATAATAGCCAACTTCACATCCATTCACCTTCATTTCTAGCCAAAACCCAACAGATCCAACACTATATCCCCAAATACCAACCTCCAAATCATACACCTCCCTCCAATTGCATCAGTCTACAAAAGAAATTGAATGCAAACATCAATAAACAACATGAAAAAAACATATCAAAAAAGCATGGCAGAAATCCTTTTCTCTAATTCTGTTTTTTTCCAGGTATTACCTCAATCTCATTCCCAAATCAATACATATGTCACGCCCCAAAAATCGAAGGGCGCGAACGGCGCTCAACCGAGTAAACCCGACTGAGCAAGCCTGCTAGGTTTCATTCTACCCAAACTAATTCATGAATAAAGAGGAGATGAGCTCCATTAATCAAATTCTGAAAATATATCATTAACAACTTCCAATTCATTTTCATTAGCAACTTTGTTCATAATTTTTTTTAAATATTACAAGTCTTATAGTTATGAGGGAAAAAAACATCTTTGCCAAATATCAATATTTCTAATTCAATCCCAATACCCGACCCCACCCACAACCTGTCTACGGAGCCTCTAAATGCAACTGAAGAGAAATATGAAAATACCGGCAACAAGGCTCCGACTATACCTCAATATACAAGTACATGATGAACAGATGATACAGGACCCCGAAATGAAGCGGGGCTCACCAAGTCAGCTAAAAAGAGGATGCACCACTAGCTGTGACCAATAATGTCTGTTATGGAACCACCTACATCCATTCAAATATGTAGCGCCCCCGACAAAAGGGACGTTAGTGCCGTCGAACAGCACTAGTATATATAACTAAACACCATCTCAATAGAAAGAACTATCATATAAGAACAAAGAAATCATAAAAACTCAACAAAAGCTTCAAACAATCACCACATCATCAAATAAAAGGAATTATACAGATTTCACGGAGTTTCTATAGCTTTGGGTTGGGCATTTCAAAACTTTTCATCATTATTCACAATACCACCACTTTATTGCACGGAGTCTGATCACGGCCCGATCGGCTAAGCTGCCTCATTTGAGACATATACCCCAATCACTATTTCATTGTCACTTTCCGGGTTCAATATCAACACATTACCCCCATGTATGTAGAATGGCGTCCGATCACGACCCGATCGGCTAAGCCGTCTTACCAAGACATTACCTCAATCACAATTCATTCTCACTTTCTGATTTCAATATCAGCAAAATACCGCCATATGTGTAGCATGGCGTCCGATCACGGCCCAATCGGCTAGGCCGCCTTACCAAGGAGTTGTTCCTTTCTCATTAATCATCTCATTTCAATCTTTATTTCACATATATCAATTCATAGGCACTTAGGGCCAATATTACCACATCATACTAGGCATTAGGCCACATTTCATAACTCACATTCCACATCACTTTCACTTTCAACATAAAACTTGCAATTAAGATAATGGCACATACAAAAGCAATTCAAATTGTAAGCATAGAGAGGAATTCTCATGATTCGGCATAATAATCACAATTTAAACTTGACTTGAAATCTAGGCAATTTAGAATATAGTTTACATTCTTCACATATCCCCAATTTACCAAGAATAGCACATTGAACACATTGAGACACACTTTTCACATATATTCTTGCAACACCAAATCCTTTGAAATAACAAATACTACATAAATCAAATTTCGGACTTACAACATATGCGGGGACACCATGGGAGCTCAATTTCTAAGAAGAGGGGATTTTAGCCATACATACCTCAAAGAGCTTTTTCTTAAGTTACTACAACGTTCCGAAAATTCTAGCAATCCCAATCTACTTCGAGACGTAACAAAATTGAACACAAATTAGGAAGATATTCATGGTTTCGGCTCATTTGAGCATTTTATCTAATAGTTGTTGTGCGTCTTTATTTCAAGGCTCTTTTACAAGATTTCCTTCATTACCCAATCTAATCTTTACTTATTCGTGTTCAACAATCTTCCCACAAACCTAATTTGTACATGCATGTATACATAATACTATTACACCCAAGAATCATACCTCAATAACCCATCTTATATCCCAAACTCGAAATTAAAGTCTAATGTATAGAACCTTACATCCTAGATGAAGAACATGTGATTGGGTTCTTTGATTCTTGAAGACTTGAGCAAGAGATAAGTGATTATGAAGCTAGGCTCCTTCTTTCTCTCTCTATATGCTCTCAACTCTCTCTAAAATCAGTAGAAAAATGATCCTAAATGAAGCCCCCAAAGCCTGTATATTAAAATGGGGTCGAGTTATAAAATAGGAAAAATAAGCCTCCAAAATCGGGTCTACGGTCGCATAATGGATCGCAAAATAGGAATGTGGGTCGCAAAATGCATCGCAGAACTGGTGCCCAAAACTAGGCTACACTGGTCCAGTTTGCGACCAGATTTGCGATCGCAGATCAATTATGCAGACCGCATAATGGTTTTTGTGATCGCTGAACTGACACATGATCGCATTTTTTCCGCCTTTGGTAATTTGATCATAACTTTATGTAGGAATGTCCAAATGAAGAACGGTTTGAAGAGTTGGATACTAGACTCGAAGATCTTTGATTTGATAGGTTGTTCATCACATAAAACATTAGCCTATTATGCGATAGATGTAGGGACTTGTGCGAGCTCATTTGGAATCTTAGCCTATTATGAAATTTTCTAATTTGACTTAGACTTAGGCCTTTCCTTGGACCCCAAATTACTTACCATAAGACTTGTACACTTATTTACCAAATTCAATTGATGCCCATCATGTTAATAGCACATAAAATATTATAATTAGCCTACCTGGCACCATGAAATCCTAAATTACTTAGCGAAATTTTCCGGGGACTTACATCCCTCCCCCCCCCAGGATCATTCGTCCTCGAATGAGAAGAAGATTCCTCCCTAAACGCTTACCGCAATATATCCCTTTTTTTCTCACCTACTTCAATTCCCTAAATTTTGACTAACTCCCAATTTTTTCAGAAATTTCCATAGAGTCTCCTTTGTAACTAGGCCTATCCACCTGCCAGAGAACCACCAAGACCATCCTAACAACTCATCCACAACTCAACAAAGCACCACAAGGTATATATCCATAACACTAATCTCTGCATTACAAGCGCTACATTATCATAATGATACCTGAACATGGACTGCACATTTTTAAATCACAACACCTATAAGGTACCTTTCAAATCAAAACCAATTTTTATACAATCAAGCGAAAATATTTTCTTTCCACGATACTTTCGGCCTTCAAGGTAGCCTCCTCGACTTACAAGCTTTTCCATAACACATTTACGGAAACAATCCCAGCCTCCAAACTCATCTAACAAGGATGATAGCTAGATACCTCGCATAAGCTAACTATCCATTAACTTCACCATCAATAATTTCCATCGGAATGATACATAAAGGATCTCCAACTACCTTCTTAGACATAGACATGTGAATACACAAAATATATGGCGAACAACTATGGGGAAACTTCATACTCCTAGTGCAGCCTAATGTGGAATACACTTATGCAACCTTCATTATCAACTCACATAATATCTTCAAGGGAAAATGTTGAGAATAAACTGTTCACCCTCCAAAACTCTAAATCTCTAGGTGAACACTCACACTAAACCCTTGATGACCTTCAACAGTTACTCTAAGATGTTCTATCATAAACTGACCTTAAAATTACCTATCGGATATATGTGATCACATGGGGATGCTCCCTCTTTGACATGTTTGAACCTTCAATACCTAATAGATTAATACAATGAGGAGCAACGGAGTTCAAAATCGGGCTAGAATTATTCAGGAATCCATTAATGTGCTGAGCAGAGTATTTCATGAGGTTACATGCTAATAAAGACGAAGATTACTACTAACAATACTGACATGGTTAATCATTGTAACGACATCAATTATTAGACAAATGAGGCGTATAGGTAACTAGTACATTGGAAATAGGAATCATTAAGGAGGAATATTCAAGTACGTGACCTAGACATCTCTTGGAGTGTAGGGAAAATCCATTTATCAAGAATTAGAATGCTCTGGCACCTTGAATGCGATATGGGTTTCAAAATACATAAAGTTGAATTACACTCTTAACGTTAACTGACACAAGGAATCTATGCCACGAACCCATGAGGATGAAAAGGAATTGAACACTTATGAGATTATCATATTTCAAATAGCTTAACCCTTCCCGATAATTGACCCTAAATGAGAGAACTAAACATACGATAACTTGTCTTCCAAATATGTGCAAAAATCTGAAAGCATCTAATCTCAACCTTTCACGAGTGAAACCACGTAGCTAGGACATCTTAATATTGGGATGAAATCATGTATTAGTTAGAGGGGTTCTAATGGTTAACATGATGCTCCAAGGAGAAAGACAGCTAGAACTTCTATCCACCCAGGGAGGTGGAATGCCAAGGATAGCAAAACTCCCCACATATGACAATGACATAGTTAATGATTCTAGAAGTTGAGTGTGTAAGGACAACGGAACCCAATGAGATAGTATAAAATAATCATGGAAGGTTTGCAGATGTTAATAATGAATTCTCCATGGATTTTGACTTAAGAAATACCCAAATGCTAATGAAAGAAAGAAAATCATGAAAAACAGACGTTGTGCTATGATAACCCCCAAAGGTGCGCTTGGTCTTGACGGAGAGCCTAGTAAGGGTCCTTATAAGAAGGGAAGTGTTACAATGACACATAGAAGTATATGTTATCCCATGGTTATCGAAGAAGTGTTAGGAAACTAGCACAATGAATTCACTAACTAAGGAACACAATTAACACATGTTGTATAGGTGTAAAGAGAAAATAAACATTTGTTAAGAGCTGGACATGCTTATGCTATATTAACTCCTAACTGCAATACACGACCATGTCACGGGCAACCACAAAACTAGGAACAAAGTGAGCTACTTACTGCGGTATGTCCCAAGTGGACACGAAAGTTATACTAAGATGGCGACACAAGTTCTTCCTATGACGGGGATGCGAGGATCTCAATTTTTTTCTGAGAGACTTTATGAACATGGTGACCATTTCGATTGACATGCACTCATATGATGGGTGCTAAGGTATGCTCTTATGTTACTAGACAGTGAGAAGGTTTCATGATGATACTCGCAAGAGAGTAGAGTGACTGTTCAAACCATAGAAGCCTTATACACCAGTGAGAAAAATGTGACTCGAGAAGGATCGCAACACTGGGATGCTTTACATGGAACTTGACACCACATAGGTAAACTTTACGACGGTGCATGCATAGGCACAAGTGGGCAGATATTGTTCATTTAAATAAAATATTCTGTAAGAAATTCATTAGGTATGGCCCCTTGTTAAGAATTAAGGAAAAGCAAGTGGGAAGTATTAATCCTAGAATCATAACTCCATTCAAGGACACAATTATAGAACTTAATTCCACAAGAATGTAAATAAGAGAATTTGTAATAGAGTGGATTCACGAATAATGCGCCTCGTTCAAAAAGTTGATACATGCAATGTTTTGTTATTTAACACCTTGTTAAGACCATGTTTATGAGAATTCTTCAATGTGGATGTACATATACAATGAGTAGAAATTTTAATTTGACTCACTCAATGACTTTAGGTTGATAGGGCAACAGCTTAATCGATACCCCTCGACTCCACATCCCTAACGTACGTAGGTAACATAGTGATATACTACATGATCTGGTGGTGCAGAGACATTAATAGGAACAAGGTTACACCCCTTAGCAATAAGTTCTACCAATCCCTCCATGGCTCAATACATTCTTCTAACAAACTCTTAGGCAATCTCCCTCAAATTCAATGGTGGGGTCATTCCCTCCTTACTGCTTCCAAAATCATGAATTACTCACCTTGAGATTAAGACATAGAATGGAAATTAGCTCCCTATCTTGAGCTCTACTGCACGATCTGGAGTATCAAAGAAGGGTAAAATTCCTAAATGTTCAAATAGCCTCCAACTTATAGATGTGGTCAACTACACACCGATAAGAAGGACTCTATTAGAAACGGCTCCGAGACATCCTAGGACACTTTAAAACCTCAGGATCTGATACCAAGTTTGTCACGCCCCAAAAACCAAAGGGCACGACCGGCGCTCAACCGAGTAAACCCGACTGAGCAAGCCTGCTAGGTTTCATTCTACCCAAACTAATTCATGAATAAAGAGGAGATGAGTGCCATTAATCAAATTCTGAAAATATATCATTAACAACTTCCAATTCATTGTCATTAGCAACTTCGTTCATAATTTTTTTTAAATATTACAAGTCTTATAGATATGAGAAAAAAACAAACATCTTTGTCAAATATCAATATTTCTAATTCAATCCCAATACCCGACACCACCCACAACCTGTCTACGGAGCCTCTAAATGCAACTAAAGAGAAATATGAAAATGCCGGCAACAAGGCTCCGGCTATACCTCAATATACAAGTACATGATGAACAGATGATACAGGACCCCGAAATGAAGTGGGGCTCACCAAGTTAGCTGAAAAGATGATGCGCCACTAGCTACGACCAACACTGCCTGCTATGGAACCACTTATATCCATTCAAAGATATAGCGACCTCGGTAAAAGGGACGTTAGTGCCGTCTAATAGCACTAGTATGTATAATAAACACCATCTCAATAGAAAGAACTATCATATAAGAACAAAGAAATCATAAAGACTCAACAAAAGCTTCAAAAAATCACCACATCATCAAATAAAAGGAATCACACAGCTTTCACGAAGTTTCTATAGCTTTGAGTCGGGGCATTTCAAAGCTTTTCATAATCATTCACAATACCACCGCTTTATTGCGCGGAGTCCGATCACGGCCCGATCGGCTAAGCTGCCTCATTTGAGACATATACCTCAATCACTATTTCATTGTCATTTTCCGGGTTCAATATCAACACATTACCACCATGTGTGAATCATGGTGTCCGATCACGGCCCTATCGGCTAAGTCGTCTTACCAAGACGTTACCTCAATCACAATGTCATTCTCACTTTCCGATTTCAATATCAGCACAATACCGCCATGTGTGTAGCATGGCGTCCGATCACGGCCCGATCGGCTAGGTCGCCTTACCAAGGCGTTGTTCCTTTCTCATTAATCATCTCATTTCAATCTTTATTTCACATATATCAATTCATAGGCACTTAGGGCCAATATTACCACATCATACTAGGCATTAGGCCACATTTCATAACTCACATTCCACATCACTTTCACTTTCAACATAAAACTTGCAATTTAAGATAATGGCACATACAAAAGCAATTCAAGTTGTAAGCATAGAGATGAATTCTCATGATTCGGCATAATAATCACAATTTAAACTTGACTTGAAATCTAGGCAATTTAGCATATAGTTCACATTCTTCACATATCCCCAATTTACCAAGAATATCATATTGAACACATTGAGACACACCTTTCACATATATTCTTGCAATACCAAATTCTTTAAAGTAACAAATACTACATAAATCAAATTTCGGATTTACAACATATGCGAGTACACCATGGGAGTTCAATTTCTAAGAAGAGGGGGTTTTAGCCATACATACCTCAAAGAGCTTTTCCTTAAGTTACTACAGCGTTCCGGAAATTCCAGCAATCCCAATCTACTTCGAGACATAACAAAATTGAACACAAATTAGGAAGATATTCATGGTTTCGGCTCATTTGAGCATTTTATCTAATAGTAGTTGTGCATCTTGATTTCAAGGCTCTTTTACAAGATTTTCTTCATTATCCAACCTAATCTTTACTTATTCGTGTTCAACAATCTTCCCACAAATCTAATTTGTACATGCATGTATACATAATACTATTACACCCAAGAATCATACCTCAATAACCCATATTATACCCCAAACTCAAAATTAAAGTCTAATGTATAGAACCTTACCTCCTAGATGAAGAACATGTGATTGGGTTCTTTGATTCTTGAAGACTTGAGCAAGAGATGGGTAATTATGAAGTTAAGCTCCTTCTTTCTCTATATATATACTCTAAACTCTCTCTCTAAAATCAGTAGAAAATGATCTCATATGAAGCCCCCAAAGCCAATATATTAAAATGAGGTCGGGTTATAAAATAGGAAAAATAAGCCTCCGAAATCGGGTCTGCGGTCTCATAATGGACCACAAAACACGAATGTGGGTCGCAAAATGCATCGCGGAACTGGTGCCTAAATCTGGGCTACACTGGTCCAGTTTGCGACCGCAGATCAATTATGCGGACCACATAATGGTTTTGCGATCACAGAACTAACACAGGATCGCATTTTTCCAGCCTTTCGTAATTTGATCATAACTTTGTGTAGGAATGTCCAAATGACGAACGGTTTGAAGCGTTGGAAACTAGACTCAAAGAACTTTCATTTGATAGGTTGTTCATCACATAAAACCTTATATATATATATATATATATATATATATATATATATATTCAAAGTAGGGACTTGTGCGAACTCATTTAGAGTCTTAGCCTATTATGAAATTTTTCAATTTGACTTAGACTTAGGCCTTTCCTTGGACCCAAAATTACTTACCATAAGACTTGTACACTTATTTACAAAATCCAGTTGATGCCCATCATGTTAATAGCACATAAAATATTATAATTAGCCTACCTGGCACCACGAAATCCTAAATTACTTAGCGAAATTTTCCGAGGCCTTACATGATATATTCTGAAGGAGTGGTATTAACATCTATGATGTTAATTCTCCTCCAAACATATCAATTAAGAGATCCAGATCCTCCATGCAATAGTGTCAACTCTCAGACACTCACAACAAAGCTCACCACAGCCAAGGAAAAGGCTGCAATTGCAGAAGCAGAAACTGAAGGCCTTGTTGTAGTTCCTTGTTACAGTTTCCTTCTGAGGTCCAACAGACCTCTTCTTGCTAGCACCAAAGCTCAGCACTGCAGCATCCTAACTTGGAGCAGTTATAGAATTCATCCATCAAAACACCCTTATTCCCACAGCAACAATCAGACAACTTACTTCAGTACACACAAGAACCTGAAAGTAATTGTCCAGAAACAATCCAAAATGCCCCAGTCATATGCAATCCCTCTCCACTCATACCAAACTCCAATTACCACACAACCTCTGTTTCGAGAACCCACAAGAACCTGGAAACAAAGCACCATTCCCACACTATGGAGATATAATGCTCCTTTTTCACTAACATGTTTGCTCAGTTTTGCAGGTACTTTGAATAGGCTAAGTAAATTGCTGCTTTTTCAGTGTGTGGTATTAGCATTCCAAATGCTCATTCCACTGAAAAGGCATCAATTTACCATAGTCTATCATGCTCCACTTGCACACATATGGCAGTCACCCAACCATTGGCTACATGCAGCAACCACAACACTGCAGCTGACATCTCACAAGTAGTCAACTTCCCTCCCTTCAGTCCTCATGCATCTGATTCACTTACAGCAGGCCAAAACATAGGCAGGTCATCAGCAGCAAGCATGCCTACATCAATTTGCAGCAGGTACATCATGCCAGCTGAAGTATCATAAGCAGTCAACTCCATGTTCCTCATCTCCTATGCAGCAGACCCATCTCCAGCATAACCACAAAGCAAGTCAGCAGCAGGTACAGACTAGGGAATCAGACCTTGTTCCATTGCTTTTGACCACCTTTATCACTCAGCAACAACAAGCCATAAACTCCAGCAGACAGTGCAGCATTCAGAAGCTCTCATCCCAGGCTGCATGTTTAAAGTTCAGAATAGAAGAAGCAAGACAGCGTTCATTCTCTTCTGTCAGCAACATCAGGCAGAAACAACTAGTCAGCCCAATCTCATGGGCCTTTTTGATATCTATCTTCAACCTTGCTTTCTTGGACATCAATGTCAAAGCAAGATTGAAGACATTTCCCTCTATTACCATAGGTTTTTTGTCACACATCATAGGGAACATCTACTTTAATTTCAGAAGTAGAATCTGTTGTATATGGAAGAAGATCTTCCAACCCATCTCTCAAGTAGAAATAGGATCAATTGTGCAATTTTGTATAGATGACCTAGGTTTACTTCACTTTGTTTTTGTATATCCATTTGTCTATCAGTTTAGGGTAGACAACTGGATGCTCTTTATAGGTCTAACTCATCGCAGTTCCCTAGGTTCACTTGATTACCAAGTTTGGGTTATCAAGTGTACACCCATTGTAATATTGGAGGTCAGGTTCATGTCCCCTCCATTGTTGTACTTATATTATATTTATGAAAATTAACCCTAGGCATAGTTCCTAGAGGACTTTGATTTTAAAAAAATCCACTAGTAAGCCTTTTTTCGCGAATATTCGACTCCGAACGACTCGAATCTAGCCAAAATAACTTTATACCACAAAATACAAACCATAGGAAATTATTCCGGATAATAAAGTTGCAATCTTTAAAGAAACTTAAAAATTCAACCTCGGGCCCATGTCTCGGTACCCGATCAAACTTACAAAATCCGAACACCCATTTAGTAACGAGTTCAACTATACTAAAATTATTCAATTCCGTCCTCAAATCAACCTTCAAATCATCAAAATATAGCATATGAAGTTTTCACAATTTTTTCCAATTTTTTCAAATCAAAACACTAATTAACGTAAAAATAATGATGGATTCATGCATAATAATCAAATTTGAGTCAAAATCACTTACCCCAATCAACTCCTGGAAAATCTCTTCCAAAATCGCCCAAAACTGAGGTCTCTAACTCAAAAGATGAAAAATAGAACAAAACCCTCGATTTGGAAATTAAATATCTGCTACCTTGTTATTACCTTATACGATCGTAAAAAAACAAATGCTATCGTGGAGAACAAATTACTCCAGCTTACAAAATCTTCATACGCGATCGCGAGAATCTAGTCGCGAATGCGATGACCAGTGACCTCCAGCCTACGCGATCGCAATCAAGGCTACGCGAACACAATGAACCGCACGTGTGTAGACACTGAAATTTTAATATATCAAGATAAATCTTAAATTCAAGACAACTCTTGAAATATTAGGAGTCTATTAGGGTTACTTGGTGACTACTCTATCCAAATCTTAATTCATGCCTACAAATAAGGCTATATATGTCCTTCAAAGATGATCTCAACAATTTCATAAACTCTCGGAATATGCACAAAGAAATCAAATATGAGATCTCCAAAATTCCATGAAATTCTTGGAATATTCATTAAGAGATCAAAGATATGTCAAATATGTCTTGCTAAAAGTCCTACGTTCGAGAAATACGCCGGTAAGGCCCTCGGATCACATAGAATAAATCGGAGGAAAGAATCAAGGGATAAACAGAGTTGTAACATGTAATGTTTATCAATAAAATTCTTTTTTCTCTATCGTTGGTTGTGATTGCAATTTAATTTTCTCTACATAAATTTGTTGCAAACAAATTGGCACGCCTAGTGGGACCAGTTTTGCCCTTCATATCTTCCTCATACAAATCAAAAACTTTAAGTGTCAAGATTATATGTTGTGATGGCCGGGTACTTTAAGTCTTTTCTTCAAGTTTCAGCAAGTCTATACCTCGACAAACCTTGAAGTAGGGGGCATTTGTAGACACTAAAATTTTAATATATCAAGATAAATTCTAAATTCAAGATAACTCTTGAAATATTAGGAGTCTATTAGGGTTACTTGGTGGCTACTCCATCTAAACCTTAATTCATGCCTTAAATAAGACTACATATGTCCTTCAAAGACGATTTCAACAATTCCATAAACTCTCAGAATATGCACAAAGAAATCAAATATGAGATCTCCAAAATTCCATAAAATTCTTGGAATATTCATTAAGAGATAAAAAAAATGTCAAATATGTCTTGCTAAAAGTCTTATATTCGAGAAATACGCGCTGCTAAGGCCCTCGAATCATGTAGAATAAATCAGAGGGAAGAATCAAGGAATAAATAGATTTGTAACTTGCAATAAAATCCTTTTTTTATAGTTATTTTTGATTGCACTTTTATTTTTCTCTGCATAAATTTATTGCAAACAGCGTGCCTTCCCACAACCTCTCTTTCCTACTATGCGATCACGATTCTATAATCGCATTCTTAGAGCATAACATTCCAACCTTCAACGAATGCGTCCTCGTTTATGCGATCACGTAGAGAAAATTAGCATCTTCCAACAAGGACTCTACGTGATCGCGGATGAACCGTCGCAAACGTAGTGAAGGAAACCTGAACACAGAAAACCAGCAATCTCAATTCATGAACAATTGGTCCGAACTCAATCTGAAACACACTCGGGTCCCCCGGGACCCCATCCAAATATATCAACAAGTCCTAAAATATGATATGAACTTGCTTGAAGCCTCAAATTACATCAAACAACACCAAAACTATGAATCACACATCGATTCAAGCCTAATGAACTTATAAACTTCTAACTTCTAAAACTAATACCGAAACATACCAAACCAACTCCAAATGACCTAAAATTGTGCACACAAGTCACAAAATGACGCAACGTACCTATTTCAACTTTTAGAACCGAAATCTGGACCCGGTATCAATAAATTCAACTCTCAGTCAAACTTCTTAATCTTCCAAACCTTCAACTTTCCAACTATCGCCAATTCAAGCCAAAATGACCTACGGACCTCCCAATCAATATTTGGACATACGCCTGAGTCCAAAATCATCATACGAAGCTATTGAAACCATCAAAACTTTATTATGAAGTCATCTACACAAAAGTCAAACTCCGATTAACCTTTTCAACTTAAACTTCTAACTTTGAAACTAAGTGTCCTAATTCATTCTAAAACTCACCCGAAACCAAACCAATCGCCCTGACAAGTCACATAACCACAATATAACATAAAGAAGGAAATAAATAGGGGAACGAGGCTAAAATATTCAAAATGGCCAGCCGGGTCGTTACAATAAAGTTGGTAAGTATCACTCTCATACTATTGAAAATATGTATTGTGTGAAATGTTTGAAGCACAATTGTTTAAGTGTGTCCCAGATGTGTGACAAAGAGAACTGAGTTCTTTCACTTCTAAAAACTGTATGGTCACGAATGAAACACTAGAAACCTGATTCTCAAAGGAAATAAGAACAAAGATATTTATAAAGTTGATATTATGTCTTCACCTGAAAATGAACTAGCATGTCTTAGTGCACTTGACACCGACTCTTTTCTATAGCACTAAAAACTAGGGCATGCTAGTTCTTTTATGCGAAACAAATTAATTTCCAAGGACCTAGTGCTTGGCTTCCCAAAGTTAAAATTCAGGGAAGATAAAATCTATGATGCTTGTGCCAAAAGTAAATAGGCCAGATAATTCTTCAAATCAAAGAAAGTGATAAGTACCTCTCGACCTCTATAACTGTTTCACATGGACCTATGTGGACCCATGGTGGTTCACAATAGAGGAGGAAAGAAGAATGTGTTTGTAATTATTAATGACTACTCTAGATTTACTTGGACCATATTTTTGGCAACTAAAGATAAAACATATTTATATGTTTGTGATCTTTGTGAATAAATTACAAAAAATAAAATAAAAAATTGGATAGTCATGTAGCTAGCATTAGATCTGAAATTGGAACTGAATTTGGAAATGCCAATTTTTATTGAGTTTTGTGTAAGTAATTGCATCGATCATAAAGTCTCTGCACCTAGGACTCCACAACAAAATGGTATTATGGAAAGAAAAAATAGAACTTCAAAAGATATGGCAAAACCCCTGTTAATTGCTAATAGACTTCCTAAAACCTTTTGGGCTGAAGTTGTGAACACTACATATTACATTATCAAAATATGCATGAACATGCCAATAATTGATAAGAATCCTTATAGATTACTTAAAGGAAGAAAACCCAATATAACTCACCTAAGAGCCTTTGGTAGCAAGTATTTTATGCATAATAATGGTAAAGAAGCTCTAGGGAAGTTTGATACTAAAAGTGATGAGGGTGTCTTTCCGAGTTATTCTCCACATAGTAAAGCTTATAAGGTATATAATAAAAGAATTATGTGTGTTGAAGAAAGTATACATGTGATTTTTTATGAATCTAACCATTTAGCTGAGAAAGGTACACAGACAGCTGATGATGGAGAATTTGGACTTGTTGATAACAATGAAGAACAAGCAAACCAAGGACTTCTAGAGGCAGTTGCAGAGCAGACACATGAACCATGTCCTTTAGAGCCTAAGAAAAATGTACAAAATACAGGGAGAACATAACAAGAAAATCATACATAAGCTAATGCACCATGTTCTATCACCGAACATGAAGAAAACAATGGAAGTTAAAGTTTTCAAGCAATGTCCTGGAAGCATCAAAGTTCTCATCCACTCACTAATGTTCTAATTCCAGTTGGGTCTAGGATGGTGACAAGATCAAAGTTCAAAAATATGATTGCTTTCACAACCTAAATATCTATGCTTGAGCCTAAGAACATTAAAGAAACACTAGAAGATGCAGATTGAATAGTGGCTATGCAAGAGGAACTCAATCAGTTCGAAAGAAGTAGAGTATGGCACCTGGTTCCTAGACCAAAGATAGAGATCGTTAGAACGAGATGGGTGTTTAGGAATAAACTAGATGATAAAGAAAATATTACCAGAAAAAGAAAGAAGCAAGATTGGTTGTGCAAGGATACACTCAAGAAGAAGGTATCGATTATGATGATACGTTTGCTCCAGTTGCAAGAATGGAGGCAATTTGAATGGTCATTGCTTTTGCATCCTACATGAGTTTCAAATTATTTCAAATGGATGTGAAGAGTGCCTTTCTAAATAGGTATTTGAAGGAGGAAGTGTTTGTGCATCAACCTTAGAATTTGAGAATCATGACTTCCAAGATCATAAATACAAATTGGACAAAGCATTGTATAGTTTAAAGTAGGTTTCCAGGACATGGTATGAAAGGTTGTCAAAATTTCTCCTAGAGAACTGGTTCTTATGCAGTAAAATTGACAATACTCTATTCTTGTTGAAGAGTGGCAAGAACCTCTTAATTGTTCAAGTATATGTTGACGCCATCAACTTTGGAGCCACAAACTAAGACTTATACAACGAGTTTACCAAGCTAATGAGCGGTGGATTTGAAATTAGTATGATGGGGGAATTTCTTTCTTTCTTAGGATTCAAGTTAAGCAAATTGCTAAAAGAACCATAATATATCAATAGAAGTACAATAAGGAGCTATTTAAAAGATTTGATATGGACAATGGACTCTAATTGCTACAGCAACTAGGTTGGATATGGATGAACCTGGTTCCTCCGTTGATGAAAAGAAATACAAAGATATGATTGGTCTTTACTCTACCTAACTGCAAGCAGGTCACACATTGTGTACAGTGTGAGGTTGTGTGTTCCAGTCCAATCCTAAGGAGTTGCACTTGAAGGCCGCCAAAAGGATCTTGAGATATCTTAAGGGCGTTGCACCCTATTTTGCACAAGTCAAAATAATGTACAACTTCTTTACAAGGTTAATTGGAGTTTAGAGTCACTACCTAGTATTTAAGGTATACTAGGACACCTATACTACATTATGTAATGTACATTTGATTATGGTCTGCAAAAACCATTGAGATTCTAGGTGAGGGTTCAAATTATTTCAAAGAGAAGATGTTAGACATCCCTCAAGATCTACAAAATGTGGTTCTGATGGACTCGATCAAATAGATGAGGGAAGGTTCAGAAGAATAATTGATTTAATACTTATTGGAAATGTGAAAGTAGTTTGAAAGAAGAGTAATTATGAGTGTCACATGAAAAAAAATACGAACATCTATGTGGTAGATTACATACAAAGAGTGTGACCAAAATATATAAAAATTATATTTTTAATGATTTAATAGAATGTAAAGAGGATGTCGTAATGAGTGGAGTATTTGTAAATTGATTAAAATGAATTTTAATTAAAGAAATACACTTGAAAGAATTCAAGTGATGTACAAAAGTAAACTATTTTGAGTGAAAGACTGAACGTAAAGAAAAGAAACTTACTCCAGAATATTTGACCAAAGAGTGAGAAAAGAATTACTTTTGAGTAGTTTAATGTATGATAAATAAAGTGAAAGAATTATTTTGATGAGTAAAAAGTGATATCTATTCACAATAAAGCATAAAAACTTGAGATAAAATATGTTATTAAATACCCAAAAGAAAGTAGACCAAATATGTAATTAAACCTATGAGAGTTGACTTGGGATTGACAATTTTGAAAAAGAATATGTAAAAGAATGATTGTTTAAAATGGTCTTGAAAAGAATAACAAAGAATCTTTTAACAAATGCATAGCTAACAGATAACCGGTTAATAAATATAGACAAGCATAATAGATTATATTGACATGAACCTACTGGATGTACAAGGTGCAAAATATTTCGAACTTGAAGAGGATCTCGCAAGAAGGTAATTAATTGTGCGAATTATAGATAAGCTAATCATATTTGGTGTTATCTATAGAAAGGGGTTAATTATCACGTATCTATGCCAAGCATGTATTGATTTAAAGTGAAGTGAATAAAGTAAGTAATTTACAGATGGAGTGACCTGAAAGTGTAACTAAACATTATAGTACACATGTAATAAGATATACAATTATCTTATAAAAAATGCCATGCTTATGTAGGGAACAACTAATTTAATTAATTAAGTTTGTATCGATCCTAGTCAATTAATCAAGTTGCAAATGCGTATCTGATATTCTAATTATAGATGCAAGCTACACACTTATTTGGCACACATGTTGAGTGTTAATTATTTAACTAGATATATTTTTTCCTAAGTGTTGTCACATATAAACAAATATTGATGGTCCCAAACGCACACGCAAGTATACGTGGTCGACAAGTAATATAAGATTGTAGGTCCAGATATCGTACCCACAGGGACTTGTGATTAACTATCAACTAAATTAAACCAAATAATTAATCTATTCAAGAGAATCCTAACGTATGAATATTTAACTAAAATTAATCTAAAGTAACAAATTAAGAGATTAAAGAAAACAAGTTGACGAATTATAGGGACGAATTCAATGTGAGTGAATATTCTAGAGTTATGGGTTAGCTAACAATCTCATTGAGTTTTCCACCTAAATTGTCTAATTAATTTATCTGGTTTATTGGTTGACAGGGTTAATATTGCTCGTAGTCTTCTCCCGAAGTATAACTCGCCTATACCAGTTAATCTAACGCCTATATTCCTATGAAATTAGAATTAACAAGAACGCATTAATAATTCCTATATAGTAACCAAGCAAGGCGATTAGGTATATTTCAATCCTAACCGCAAATCCGCCCCCTCCCCCTCCCCCTCTAGAGTTAAGATCTTGCTCTACTCAATTTTATATGCAATCTAGAATTTCCTCTTTTACTACTCAAAAAAAATCTATTCCTAAAAATAGAAAAATTATCCGGTTCAAGCTACATCCCCTAGAAAAGAACCGATGCACAAAGAAAAATCAAGGGTGATTATTGTCTAACTAAAACTAACTAGAAAAGAAAAGAAAATATTTTTGAATTTTTTTTTATTGGACCTTAATCCCTCAAGAAAGTTGTCCACAAAATCCATCATCAGGAAAAGTTTCAATTTTCTGATTTTTTTTCATTTTGTTTATTTTTTTAACAAAAACTATTACACTAAGAACGAGTATTACAACTAAGCTAAGATAGCACAGAAAATCACTCAAACAATCTCCTCACCCCCACACTTAAAATTGCGCAATGTCCTCAATGCACACTGAAAATAACAATAGGGTAAAAGAGACTCTCTGGTAGGCCAAAGGCTGAAGAATTAGCAGCTCACGGGATATTCAGACTTCTCCCAGGTATGATCCCTTGTGCGGGTACCTCACACTTAGTTTCAACCATCTGCTCGCTTTTGCACATGCCTATTGGCTTTGACTCCATGCTCGTACTCCTACAAAATACAAAATAACACTACAAATAATAACACAATAAAAAGAAAAGTAAAAAGAAAAATAAAATTGGGTTGCCTCCCAACAAGCGTTTGATTTAACGTCGCAGCACGACGCCATTACTTTCACCACTTTTTCTTCCACTTTGAAGATATGAATTGCGCCCTCAATTTTGTATCAATTTTTCTACTACGTTCCTAGGGTGGTGGTGTAAAAATAAAGGAACCAAGCAATAGATATCGCATCTTGCACTTCTTGGTCCTTAAATGAGGAATGTCGTTTTGCCTCCTTGGTATGGCAAATTTCAGAATATAAATACTCTGTTTCTCATCCATTGACTCCTCCAGATCAATTCCCATGGGGAGAAATTCAAAAATAGCCAGATTTATAACTGGTCATTCAAAAATAGCCCAATTTCAAAAGTAATCGAAATTTAGCCACTTTTCATGTAAAGATAAATCTAAGCAAAAACACTGTTCAAAACCCAAAAAATACGCCAGTATATTATACTGGAGTTCCAGCATAAGTATGCTTGAACTCCAGCATATTATACTGGAGTTCCAGGATAAGTATGCTGGAACTCCAGCATAATATGATGGAGTTCTAGCATAAGTACACTAGAACTCCAACATAATATATTGGAGTTCCAGCAAGTATAATTATCCAGTATAATATACTGGAGTTTGAAGCGTCGTCTCTAGTATATTATACTGGAGTCAACAAAGTATATCGGTCCAGTATAATATGCTGGAGTTCATACACAGGTGCACCGAACTCCAGTATATTATGCTGGACCGGTCTCTGTTGCAGAAAAATAGTGGCTATTTTTTATTGACTTCATAAACGCTGGCTATTTTTGAATGGTCAGTCCGAAAACTGGCTATACCGTGCTATTTTTACACTCCCATGTCACCAACCAAATACAATGTTGAAAAGTGTTTAGAATGAGGTCCAATACGCTCCAACTCCAAAATTGTATTATTTTTTAAATCCTCAATTTTGCACTCTTCGTCAACCTTAGCATCATTAATAATATTTTGGTCTAATAATTGGTATTCTTGTTTTAGCTCCTCAATTTGGTCTAGAAGTTCTTTTTCAGCTTCACACAATTTATCACTAAATTGTTGGGCGTTACATGCATCAACCTTTGCACTCATATCTGCATCCAAGTTCCGCACGACCAAGCTAAACTTGTCAATTTCTTGTGCAAGATCAACTCTCTCCTTAGACCAATCATTTAACAACGTTGTTAGCAAACAATGTCGGTGTGCATATTTTATTAATCGATAATATTCATCACAATACCAACCCTTACTCCCATATTCAAATTCAGACTTCCAAGATGTCAGGTCATGACAAGCCCAAAAATACGTGCCATAAAAATCTTCCGTCAACCATGCGTCTTCATCAATAACCTTATCTCTGTATGCTTCATCCCCATATGTCATGCTGAGAGAACTAGAAACACATTAAGAGAAAAATCAATCAAATAGTTATAAAATTAAAAATATTTACAAAGAAAAAAAATAAAATTTGCAAAGATAATAGTAAAAGTCTAATCTAGTAGAATAGTTAATTTCTAAATCCCCGGTAACGGCGCCAAAAACTTTATGCTTCCAAACCCACACGCAAGTATACGTGGTCGACAAGTAATATAGGATTGTAAGTCCAGATATCGTACCCACAGGGACTTGTAATTAATTATCAACTAAATTAAACCAAATAATTAATCTATTCAAGCGAATCCTAAAGTATGAATATTTAACTAAAATTAATCTAGAGTAACAAATTAAGAGATTAAAGAAAATAAGTTGGCGAATTATAGAGACAAATTCAATGTGAGTGAATATTCTAGAGCTATGGGTTAGCTAACAATCCTGTTAAGTTTTTCACTTAAATCATCTAATTAATTTATCTGGTTTATTGGTTAACAGAGTTAATATTGCTCATATCCCTCTCCCGAAGTACAACTCACCTATTCAAGCTAATCTAACGCCTATATTCCTATGGAGTTAGAATTAACAAGAATGCATTAATAAATCCTTTATAGTAACCAAGCAAGGTGATTAGGTATATTCCTATCCTAACTGCAAATCCGCTCCCCCCAGACTTAAGATCTTGCTCTACTCAATCATATATGCAATCTAGAATTCCCTCTCCCAAGTTCAATCCTAGGTTAGTAGATAGTATTCAATTGGTGATCAAGCAATCAAATAATTAAGCGCAAGATTGAATAAATAAATCAATAATGATAAAATAATAAGAATAATTCAAGCTTCAAACTACAACGTTCATGTAGCACCAAAAACTCTAGAACTAAGAAACTATGAAATTAAAGGAAGAGAAGATAAGAAAAACTAGTTAGAAGCCTCCTCCAAGTGAGCGTGGTAAGTGTTGCCCCGCGTGAATTCTCCTTCAAAGTATGTTAGATTTTCTCCAAATTAGGTTTATAACTCCTTTTATACACGTTGGGGAGGTTTAGGACCGAAATAACATTGTCCCGGACGAAATAGGAAAACTCCCACCTCTAGCATCCATGCCAGCGCCAAACGCTGGTCCTGGCGCTGAAAACAATGGTGTTTTTCAATTCATTCCTTGCTACGTTTCTTTTGCTTTAACATTTAGTATTTTGTTGTCTCAACTTTTTTTGGGGGGGGACAAAGACCAAAGGGTGTCCCCCTGTCATGACCCTAAACCCGGACCCGGTCGTGATGGCGCCTCTCGTGAAGACAAGGCCAGCCAACACTTCTCATTTCCCAAATTATTAACAATTAATCATTTAAGAAACAGTCGAAACATGATAAATAGTTCAAAGTAGCAGATAATATCATAAATACGCGGAAGAACAATCCAGCACAGCCCGATATCGGGGTGTCACTAGTAATGAGCATCTATAAAACCTAATACAAGTCTAAAGAGTCTACAAACTATTACAAATGTCTGATAAGATATAGAAATGATAAAGAGGGAGAAACACAAGACTGCGGACATCAAGCAGCTATCTTGTGAACTACAAATGTCCGCTGGGAGCTCTCAACTCGCATTGGCAGGATCAGCAACGCCTGAATCTGCACACAGGGGTGCAGGGAGAAAAGTGAGTACTCCAACTTAGTGAGTAACAAATGTAAATAAAGACTGAAAGCAAGAAATCACGTAAGGCACAAAGCATTCTATATTGAAGCAGTAAAACCATTTAAAATCAGTGAAAGATAGGTAAAAGCCTCTAACTCATATGTAGTTTCATGAAAAGCCTTTTTCAATAATTAAGCAGGTAATTGAAAGTCAATTATGAAAAGTAAACACATAAAGGCTCACCCCTCGGGCACAATATCAACAAATTCGCCTTTCGGCAATATCTCATAACAGTACCAGCCCCTCGGGCAACAACATAGAACAATACCAGCCCCTCGGGCTCAATCTCATATCACAATGGTTACCCGCGCTCACTGGGGGAGTATAGACTCCTGGAGGGGCCCCTTACAGCCCAAGCGCAATATCAAGCCACCCCATGGCATCATCACTAGGCCCTCGGCCTCATATCAATCAAGCCACCTCGTGGCGTACATATCTAAGGCCCTCGGCCTCATAATCAGTATCAAATGTTTCCTCACAACATAGGTCTTCGACCTTACTTAGTCAAAAATCCTCACAAGCCACTCGGGCAGTAGTAAACATGTTTCTCAGCCCAAAAATATCGTTTAACAGATAATGTAAGTGTTTAAAATAGAGTAAACATGGTTGAGTACGAAAACAGTGAAATATAACATGACTGAGTTCAAGTATAAAGTCAAAACATTAAGGAAATTCCAGTAAATATCCCCGAAGGGTTCAAATAGTTGGCACAAGGCTCAAATATGGCATTCAGCCCAAATAATGATGAAAACAAGTAGATTTCAGTCAAATACGCAGTAAAATCATAAGTCGGGACGGACCAAGTCACAATCCCCAATAGTGCACGACCCCACGCTCGTCATCAAGCGTGTGCCTCGCCTCAATATTGCACTACGATATGCAATCCGGGGTTTCAAACCCTCAGAACATCATTTACAATCATTACTCACCTCGAACCGGTCAAATCTCTAGCTCGCGATGCCTTTGCCCCTCGAATCGACCTCCACTTGCATCGAATTTATCCAAAATCCGAACGAGGATGTTAAAATATACTAAGGGAACGAAGCCCAAGCGAAAACAATCAATAAATGGCACAAATCCCGAAATTACCAAAACCCGGCCCCCGGGCCCATATCTCAGAATTTAATAATTCTTACATCAATAGATTTCTTAACTCCCCACGAGTTCATACATATCAAAAGTTCAGAAATCTAACCCCAAATGGTCCTTCAAATCCTCAATTAAAGGCCTAACTTCCCAAGCCTTGGTTTCCCCAACTTTCACCCTTAATTTCCATAATTTCTAGTTCTAATCCATGAAATAATAGCATAGGAATGAGTTTTAGGTCCAAATTCCTTACCTCAATGAAGTTCCCTTGAAATCCTTCTTCCAAATCGCCCAAAATGCTCCCAAGCCGAGATAAAAATGGTGAAATAGCTCAAAATTCGCGAAGGCTACAATTTATACCTCCTGCCCAGTCATTTTCGCATCTGCGGCACAATACCTGCTTCTGCGGTACCGCATTTGCGGTTATTTCTCCTCTTCTGCGGATATCACTTAGCTTATGATTTTTTTTCGCTTCTGCGATCATTCATCCACATCTGCGACATCGCAGATGCGGTCCATCTCACTACTTCTGTGATTCCTGACTCCCTTAGCATTTTCGGCTTCTGCGGCTCCTCTTCCGCACGTGCGGCATCGCACCAGCGGTCCCCAATCCGCAGGTGCAGAAATACCAGAAGAGCAAAGTTCAGCAGCTGCAACAAGGTTTCAAACACCCTCTCAACCATCCGAAATCATCTCGAGGCCCTCAGGACCTCAACCAAAAGCACAAACATATCCTAATACCTTATTCGAACTTGTTCCAATCATCAAAATACCTCAATAAACATCAAATCACCCAAAACACATCAAATTCAAGCCAAACTTTCTAAAATCTTCCGAATTCCACTTTTGATAAAAAACCCAACCAAACCACGTCCGAATGACCTGAATATTTGCACGCACATCCCAAATGACACAACGGAACTACTGCAACTCTCGGAATTCCAGTCCAACCCCTATATCAAAATCTCGCCTACCTACCGGAAATCGCCAAAATATCAACTTCGTCAATTCAAGCCTAAATGTATTCCGGACCTCCAAAACCCATTCCGATCACACTCTTAAGTCACAAATCACCTCCCAAAGCTAACCAAACCTTCAGAACTCACATCCGATCCATCTAACACATAAGTCAACGTTCGGTTGACTTTTCCAACTCAAGCTTCCTCAAAAGAGACTAAATGTCTCAAACCTTACCAAAATCATTCCGGATTCGATCTGACCAACCCGATACCACATGACACACATAAACAATGCATAAAGAAGCAGAAATAGAGAAAACAGAGCGGTGACTCATGAGACGACTGGCCGGGTCGTCACATCTTCCCCAACTTAAACCAACGTTCGTCCGCGAACGAATCAAGAAACATACCTGAAGCCTGAAACAGGTGAGGATATCTACTCCGCATCTCCCGCTCGGTCTCCCAAGTAGCCTCCTCCATGGCCGACCTCTCCACTGCACTTTCACTGAAGCTATATCCTTTGATCTCAACTTTCGAACCTAACGACCCAAAATAGCTACTGGCTCCACATCGTAGGTCAAATCATCATCCAATTGAACCGTGTTGAAATCCAGAACATAAGATGAATCCCCAATATACATTCGGAGCTTAGAAACATGAAATACCGGATGCACACTCGACAAGATGGGTGGCAAGGCAAGCTCATAAGCCACCTCCCCAATCCTCCGAAGCACCTCAAAAGGCCTAATGAACTGAGGACTCAATTTACCTTTCTTTCCAAATCTCATAACACCCTTCATGGGCGAAACCTTCAATAGAACCTTCTCGCCAACCATGTAAGACACATCTCGAACCTTCCTGTCAGCATAACTCTTTTGCCTCGACTGCGTTGTACGAAGCCTCTCCCGAATCACCTTTACCTTTTTCAAAGCATCCTGTACCAAGTCTGTCCCCAATAGACTAGCCTCACCGGGCTCGAACCAACCAACGGGAGATCTACACCGCCTCCCATACAAAGCCTCATATGGAGCCATCTGAATACTCGACTGGTAGTTATTGTTATAAGCAAACTCTACAAGCGGACCCTTCGAAATCAATGACACAAGCACGCAATATGTCCTCTAATATCTGAGTAGTGCGCTCGGACTGCCTGTCCATCTGAGGGTGAAAAGTTGTGCTCAACTCAACCTGAGTACACAACTCTCGCTGCACAGACCTCCAAAACTGTGATGCAAACTGAGTGCCCCTATCTGAAATGCTGGAAACTGGTACACCATGCAAACGAACAATCTCCCGAATATAGATCTCTGCCAACCGCTCTGAAGAATAGGTAGTACACACAGGAATGAAGAGTGCGAACTTGGTCAGCCGATCTACAATCACCCAAATAGCATCGAACTTTCTCAAAGTCCGTGGAAGTCCAACAACAAAGTCCATAGTGATCCTCTCCCACTTCCACTCGAAAATATCCATCTACTGTAGCAAGCCACCCGGTCTCTGATGCTCATATTTCACCTGCTGACAATCGAGACACCGAGCTACAAATCCCACAATATCTTTCTTCATTATTCTCCACCAATAGTGCTGCCTCAAATCCTGATACATTTTCGCGGCACCCAGATGAATGGAACACCGCGAGCTATGGGCCTCCTCAAGGATCAACTCCCAAAGCCCATCCACATTGGGCACATAAATCCGGCCCTGCATCCTCAACACCCCATCATCATAGATGGTCATATCTCTAGCATCATCATGCTGAACTCTGTCCCTGAGGATAAGGAAATGTGGATCATCATAGTGGCACTCACTGATGCAATCATATAAGGAAGAACGAGAAACCACACAAGCCAATACCCGACTTGGCTCCGAAATATCCAACCTCACGAACCGGTTGGCCAAGGCCTGAACATCAACTGCCAGAGGTCTCTCCCCAACTGGAATATATGCCAAACTCTCTATACTCACTGTCTTTTGGCTCAAAGCATCGGCCACCACATTGTCCTTTCCCGGATGGTACAATATAGTGATATCATAATCCTTAAGCAACTCCAACCATCTCTGCTGCCTCAAATTGAGATCCTTCTATTTGAACAAGTGCTGGAGGCTACAATAATCAGTACATACCTCACAAGAAATGCCATACAAGTAATGCCTCCAAATCTTCAACTGTGAACTATGGCAGCCAACTCCAAATCATGAACGGGGTAGTTCTTCTCATGGGGCTTCAACTGACAAGAAGCATAAGCAATAACTCTACCATCATGCACCAGTACACAACCAATGCCAACTCTCAAAGCATCACAATACATAGTATATGAACCTGAAGTTGATGGAAAAACAAACACTGGAGTTATGGTCAAAGCTGTCTTGAGCTTCTAAAAGCTCTCCTCACACTCGTCCAACCATAAAAATAAAACACCCTTCTAAGTCAACTAGGTTAAGGGCGATGCGATAGATGAGAATCCCTGAACAAACCGGCGATAATAGCCTGCCAAACCAAGAAAGCTACGAATCTCTATGGCTGAGGACGGCCTGGGCCAACTTTTAACATCCTTTATCTTCTTCGGATCAACCTGAATACCCTCGCTGGACACCACGTGCCCCAAGAAAGCCACTGAACTGAGCCAAAACTCACACTTGGAGAAATTTGCATAAAGCTTCTCCTCCCTCAATTTCTGCAACACAACTCTCAAATGCTCCGTGTGCTCCTCGTGACTACGCGAATATACCAGAATATCATCAATGAATACTATGACAAATGAGTCAAGATAAGGCCGAAACACATTGTTCATCAAATGCATAAACGCTGCTGGAGCATTAGTCAGCCCAAAAGACATCACCAAGAACTCATAATGACCATATCTGCTCCTGAAAGCTATCTTAAGAATATCTGAGTCTCTGATCTTCAACTGGTGATCACCTAAACAGAGATCAATCTTGGAGAACACTCTCGCTCCCTAAAGCTGGTCGAATAAATCATCAATGCGAGGCAAAGGATACTTGTTCTTAATTGTTACCTTGTTCAATTACTTATAATCAATGCACATTCTCATAATGCCATCCTTCTTCTTAACAAATAGAACCGACGCACCCCAAGGTGACACACTAGGCCGAATGAACCCTTTATCAAAGAGTTCCTAAAGTTGCTCCTTTAATTCCTTCAACTCCGCTGGTGACATATGATACGGCGGAATAGAAATGGGCTGAGTTCCCGGCACCAGGTCAATACGAAAATCAATATCCCTGTCTAGTGGCATGCCCGGCATGTCTACAGGGAAACACATCGGGAAAATCCCTCACAACTGGGACAGAATCAATACTGGGAGTCTCGGCACCGACATCCCTCACAAAGGCTAGATACGAAAGATAACCCTTCCCAATCATACGTTGGGCTTTCAAGAATGAGATCATGCTACTGGGCACATAATCAGTCATACCTCGCCACTCGATCTGTGGCACACCCAGTATAGACAATGTAACTGTCTTAGCATGACAGTCCAGAATAGCACGATACGAAAATAGCCAATCCATGCCCAAAATAACATCAAAATCCACTATACACATTAATAAAAGATCCACATGGGTCTCCAGACCCCCAATAGTCACAACACACGACCGGTACACACGGTCTACAACAACAGTATCGCCCACGGGGGTAGATACATGAACAAGTAAAGCAAGAAACTCACGGGGCGTACCCAAATAATGAGCAAAGTATGATGACACATAAGAAAAGGTAGAACCGAGATCAAATAATACAGAGGCATCTATGTGGTAGACTAAAACAATACCTGTAATAAGAGCATCTGAAGCAATAGCATCGTGTCTACCTAGAAGTGCATAGAAACGGGCCTGACCACCACCTGATCAACCTTCCCCTCTGGGGCGACCCCTAGCTTACTGACCTCTACCCCTAGCTGACTGAGCGGGTGGTGGTTAAGTAACTGGCGATAAAGTCGATGACTGACCCCTCTGCTGAGATGAACTCGCGAGACGACAAGGGAACTACCTCCACTATGACCCATCTCACCATATTCATAGAAACTCGCAAGTGCTGGGGAAAGGGATTGAAGGGAACCCCTCGCAATGGAGTGACTAGCAGATGCACTCGGCATTGAAGAGCCCTAAACTGATGGAGTACGGGTCGAACTCTAAGCCTGAAGGACCCTAAGTGATGACTGGACTAGCTGAGAACTATGATAACCATGACCCGAAGACGCCCCATGATAACCTGGGTGAGCTGGCTGAGCAGACCTGAATGGATGGCCTCTACCGTGCTGAAATTAACCCCTTGAAGGAGTGCCACTGTAACTACCAGATCCTCGAGGCCTCTTGGCCTCCCTCTCCTCGTGCTTCTGGCGATGAACAAACTCAATCTCACGGACAATATCCACAACCTCCTCAAATGTAGCACCAATTACCTTCTCCCTAGTCATGAGAATACGAAGCTGATAAGTGAGGCCATAAACAAACCTCTTAATCCTCTCCCTATCTGTCGGAACCATCCAAATAGCATGACGAGCTAACTCGGAGAACCTCATCTCGTACTACATCATAGTCATCTCTCCCTGACGCTACCACTCAAACTCACTACGTAGCTCCTCTATGCAGGACTACGACACATACTTCTCCAGAAAGAGAACGGAGAACTGCTGCCAGGTAAGGGGTGTTGCACCAATAGGCCTACGCCTCTCAAACGCTTCCCACCAAGTAAAGGCAGCTCCCAAAAACTGATAAGTAATGAAAGTGACCCCGCTAGTCTCCAGAATACCCGTTGTACGAAGCATCCACTATCACTTATCTAAGAAACCCTGGGCATCCTCGCCCTCTACACCACTGAAGGTTGGAGGCAGCAGCCTACCAAACCTCTCCAACCTACGCTACTCATCCTCTAGCATAGCAGGAACTACATAGTCTAGAGCAGCTGCAACCGGCTGGGCTGGATGTGCACCAACATCTGAAGTCCCTGCACGACCTGCTCAGGTGCGCAAGCGGCAGGAGTCTGATTGCCTCCCCCGACCTGAGAAGTAGTTGCGGCTGTAGTGGATGAAACCGCCTGAGCTAGGCCAGTGCAAACTGATAAGATCTGATCCAAGGCCTCCTGAAGACCCGGAATCACAATGGGCATAGCTGGTGCTGCTGGAGCACCCATAACTGGGACCTGATCCTGAGTTGGGGCAGCTGGTGGATCTGCAGGTGCTGCCCTAGCTGCTCTGCCCCTACCATGACCACAACCGTGCCCTCGGCCTCTAGTGGCCACGGCTGGTGGTACTGGTGGTCGTCCATTCTGACTGATAGTGCGTGTCCTCACCATCTGTGAGAAAATAGAACAACAGAAGTTTAGTACTCGGATAAACAAAATTGCATGACAAGAATTTCAAGAATATGAAGTTTTTCCTAAAGGTTCTACAGCCTCTCAAGGATAAATACAGACATCTCCATACCGATCCAAGAGACTTTACTAAACCTGCTCATGACTCATGAGACCTATATAACCTAGGCTCTGATACCAACTTGTCACAACCCTAAACCCGGACCCGATCGTGATGACGCCTCTCGTGAAGACAAGGCCAGCTGACACTTCCCATTTCCCAAATTATTAACAATTAAGCATTTAAGAAACAGTCAAACATGATAAATAGTTCAAAGTAGCAGATAATATCATAAATACGCGGAAGAACAACACAACACAGCCCAATACCGGGGTGTCACTAGTCATGAGCATCTATAAAACCTAATACAAGTCCAAAGAGTCTACAAACTATTACAAATGTCTCATAAGAGATAGAAATGATAAAGAGGGAGAAACACGGGACCGCGGACGTCAAGCAGCTACCTCGTAAACTCCGAATGTCCGCCGGGAGCTCTCAACTCGTACTGGCAGGATCATCAACGCCTGAAACTTCACATAGGGGTGCAGGGAGTAAAGTGAGTACTCCAACTCAGTGAGTAACAAATGTAAATAAAGACTGAAAGCAAGAAATCACTTAAGGCGTAAAGCATTCTATATTGAAGCAGCAAAACCATTTAAAATCAGTAAATCAGTAAAAGATAGGTAAAATCCTTTAACTCATATGTAGTTTCATGAAAAGCCTTTTTCAATAATTAAGCAGGTAATTGACAGTCAATTATGAAAATAAAACACATAAAGGCTTACCGCTCGGGCACAATATCAACAAATTCGCCCCTCGAGCAACATCTCAGAACAGTACCAGTCCCTCAGGCAATAACATAGAACAATACCAGCCCCTCGGGCTCAATCTCATATCACAATGGTTACCCGCTCTCACTGGGGGAGTATAGACTCCTGGAGGGGCCCCTTACAGCCCAAGCACAATATCAAGACACTTTGTGGCATCATCACTAGGCCCTCGGCCTAATATCAATCAAGCCACCTTGTGGCATACATATCTCAGGCCCTCGGCCTCATAATTAGTATCAAATGTTTCCTCACAACATAGGCCTTCGGCCTTACTCAGTCAAAAATACTCACAAGCCACTCGGGCAATAGTAAACATGTTTCTCAGCCCAAAAATATCGTTTAACAGATAATATAAGTGTTTAAAATAGAGTAAACATGGCTGAGTACGAAAACAGTGAAATATAACATGACTGAGTTCAAGTATAAAGTCATAACAGTGAGGAAATACAAGTAAATATCCCCGAAAGGTTCAAATAGTTGGCACAAGGCTCAAATATGGCATTCAGCCCAAATAATGATGAAAACAAGTAGATTTCAGTCAAATACGCGGTAAAATCATCAGTCGGGATGGACCAAGTCACAATCTCCAATAGTGCACGACCCCACGATCATCATCAAGTGTGTGCCTCACCTCAATATAGCACTACGATGTGCAATTCGGGATTTCAAACCCTCAGAATATCATTTACAATCATTACTCACCTCGAACCGGTCAAATCTCTAGCTCGCGATGCCTTTGCCCCTCGAATCGACCTCCACTCACGTCGAATCTATCCAAAATCAGAACGAGGACGTTAAAATATGCTAAGGGAACGAAGCCCAATCGAAAACAATCAATAAATGGCACAAATCCCGAAATTACCAAAACCCAACCCCCGGGCCCACGTTTCAAAATTTAATAATTCTTACATCAATAAATTCCTTAACTCCCCACGAGTTCATACATATCAAAAGGTCAAAAATTTGACCCCAAATGGTCCTTCAAATCGTCAATTAAAGGCCTAAGTTCCCAAGCCCTAGTTTTCCCAACTTTCACCCTTAATTTCCATAATTTCTAGTTCTAATCCGTGAAATAATAGCATAGGAACGAGTTTTCGGTCCAAATTCCTTACCTCAATGAAGTTCTCTTGAAATCCCTCTTCCAAATCGCCCAAAAAGCTCCCAAGCTGAGATAAAAATGGTGAAATAACTTAAAATTCGCGAAGGCTACAATTTATACCTTATGCCCAGTCATTTTCGCATCTGCGGCACAATACCTGCTTCTGCGGTACCACATTTGCGGTTATTTCTTCGCTTCTGCGGATATCACTTAGCTTATGATTTTTTTCCGCTTCCGCGATCTCTTATCCTCATCTGCGACATCGCAGATGCGGTCCATCTCACCGCTTCTATGGTTCCTGACTCCCTCAGCATTTTCCACTTCTGCGGCTCCTCTTCCGCACGTGCGGCGTCGCACCAGCGGTCCCCAATCTGCAGGCGCAGAAATACCAGAAAAGCAAAGTTCAGCAGCTGCAACAAGGTTTCAAACTCCCTGTCAACCATCCGAAATCATCTCGAGGCCCTCGGGACCTCAACCAAAAGCACAAACATATCCTAATACCTTATTCGAACTTGTTCCAATCATCAAAATACCTCAAACAATATCAATCACCCAAAACACATCAAATTCATGCCAAACTTTCTAAAATCTTTTGAATTCCACTTTTGATAAAAAACCCAACCAAACCACGTCCGAATGACCTGAAAATTTGCACACACATCCCAAATGACACAACAGAACTACTGCAACTCTCGGAATTCCATTCCGACCCCTATATCAAAATCTCGCCTACCTACCGGAAATCGCCAAAATATCAACTTCGCCAATTCAAGCCAAAATCTATTCCGGACCTCCAAAACCCATTCCGATCACACTCTTAAGTCACAAATAACCTCCCGAAGCTAACCAAACCTTCAAAACTTACATCTGAGCCATTTAACACATAACTCAACGTTCGATTGACTTTTCCAACTCAAGCTTCCTCAAAAGAGACTAAGTGTCTCAAATCTTACCAAAATCATTCCGGATTCGATCCGACCAACCCGATACCACATGACAAATATAAACAGAGCATAAAGAAGCAGAAATTGGGAAAATGGAGCGGTGACTCATGAGATGACTGGCTGGGTCGTCATATCCTCCCCAACTTATACAAATGTTAGTCCGTGAACGAATCAAGAAACACACCTGAAGCCTGAAACAGGTGAGGATATCTGCTCCGCATCTCCCGCTCAGTCTCTCAGGTAGCCTCCTCCACGGGCTGACCTCTCCACTGCACTTTCACTAAAGCTATATCCTTTGATCTCAACTTTCAAACCTGACGACCCAAAATAGCTACTGGCTCCACATCGTAGGTCAAATCATCATCCAACTGAATCGTGCTAAAATCCAGAACATGAGACGGATCCCCAATATACTTCCGAAGCTTAGAAACATGAAATACCGGATACACACTCGACAAGATGGGTGGCAAGGAAAGCTCATAAGCCACCTCCCCAATCCTACGAACCACCTCAAAAGGCCCAATGAACCGAGGACTCAATTTACCTTTCTTTCCAAATCTCCTAACACCCTTCATGGGCGAAACTTTCAACAGAACCTTCTCGCCAACCATGTAAGACACATCTCGAACCTTCCTATCAGCATAACTCTTTTGCCTTGACTGTGCTATACGAAGCCTTTCTCGAATCACCTTTACCTTTTCCAAAGCATCCTGCACCAAGTCTGTCCCCAATAGACTAGCCTCACCGGGCTCGAACAAACCAACGGGAGATCTACACCGCCTACCATACAAAGCCTCATATGGAGCCATCTGAATACTCGACTAGTAGTTGTTGTTAAAAGAAAACTCTACAAGCGGTAGAAACTGATCTCATGACCCTTCAAAATCAATGACACAAGCACGCAACATGTCCTCCAATATCTGAGTAGTGCACTCGAACTGCCCGTTCATTTGAGGATGAAAAGTTATGCTCAACTCAACCTAAGTACCCAACTCTCACTGCACAGACCTCCAAAACTGCGATGTAAACTAAGTGCCCCTATTTGAAATGATGGAAACTGGGACACCATGCAAACGAACAATCTCCCGGATATAGATCTCTGCCAATCGCTCTGAAGAATAGGTAGTACATACAGGAATGAAGTGTGCGGCTTGGTCAGCCAATCCACAATTACCCAAATAGCATCGAACTTTCTCAAAGTCCGTGGAAGTCCAACAACAAAGTCCATAGTGATCCTCTCCCACTTCCACTCGAGAATATCCATCTACTGTAGCAAGCCACCCGGTCTCTGATGCTCATATTTCACCTGCTGACAATTGAGACACCGAGCTACAAATCCCACAATATCTTTCTTTATTCTTCTCCACCAATAATGCTGCTTCAAATCCTGATACATTTTCGCGGCACCTAGATGAATGGAATACCGCGAGCTATGGGCCTCCTCAAGGATCAACTCCCAAAGCCCATCCACATTGGGCACATAAATCCGGCCCTGCATCCTCAACACCCCATCATCACCGATGGTCACATCTCTAGCATCATCATGCTGAACTCTGTCCCTGAGGACAAGCAAATGCGGATCATAATATTGGAACTCTCTGATGCAATCATATAAGGAAGACCGAGAAACCACACAAGCCAATACCCGACTGGGCTCCGAAATATCCAACCTCACGAACCGGTTGGCCAAGGCCTGAACATCAACTGCTAGAGGTCTCTCCCTAACTGAAATATATGCCAAACTCCCTATACTCGCTGTCTTTCGGCTCAAAGCATCGGCCACCACATTGTCCTTTCCCGGATGGTACAATATAGTGATATCATAATCCTTAAGCAACTCCAACCATCTCCACTGCCTCAAATTGAGATCCTTCTATTTGAATAAGTGATGGAGGCTACAATGATCAGTACACACCTCACAAGATACGTCATACAAGTTGTGAGCACATGATTTTTGCCCTATATATAAATAATTCCCAAAATTCCAACAAAATAATTTTTCCTTATTTTTACAATTTTTTGTGCATTTTGGCATCATTTTCTGATAATGGTTGCGTTTTATTTGTGCATGTTAATTCATATAAAACATAAAAATATGTATTTGCATTTAGGATATAATTTTATATTTTTAAGATCGATTAGGGGTTAGTTTGTTTTAAAACCAAATATGAAAAATTACAAAATAGCTCACTTTCGCATTTTAATTGTTTTAATCATAAATTTGGCGTAAAATAGGTTTTTAATAATTTTAGAATTTAATTAGTCTAGTTTTGAAATATATTAGGACTTTATTTTAATTGATACAATTTTATAAAATCAGAAAAATAAATACAAAATTACAAAGTGGAGAACAAAATACAAAAATAGATAAAAGAAATAAAAGAGGAAACAAAGCAAACAAGAAACAATTGGGCTTTTTTCTGAATTGAGCACCAGCCCAAACCATCACGCCCAAGTAGCCCAGAACCCTCCGGTCCAATGCGCTAGATCAAAACGACGCCGTTTGGCGTCGATCAATCCAAGTCGTCGAGGTCTCATGATCTAACGGCCAGGAAGCCCCACTCCTAAACTATATAATTGTCCAAACCTTACCCCCCCCACCCCGGTCCTTCGCCTTCCTCACCCTACCTCTCCTTGTAAATCCTAATCCCAGCCGCCCCAAAATCCTCGCCGGAGGCAAGTGCAACCTACACCGTTCAAACCCAAATTAACACCATAGATCCCCTATGAATTACTCTTTCCATTCCTGCTATTGGTTTCCCTAGATTATTGCCAAAGTTCGTCGAATCTCCGTTTGAAGTTTTCCGGCCAAGTCGCAAACTCATCCAAACCGGCCCAAAATCATACCACACCATCCCCGGACTTCCCTCAACCCAAATCCATGATCATCTTCCTTCAAATATCTGTGAACCGACTCGAATTTCAGATCTAAGAATTTCTGGCAAAAACCCTAATCCAAGATCTTTGTGATTTTGGACCGTAATATCCTTAACCATGTGTTCTCTTGTAAGAACACATGGTTAGGGATGTTGCGTGTCAAAAATCTAGAAAGATTCGAATGGCAGTGATTGACCGGAGTTTTCTCTCCGTCGGTGAATCTTTCTCCAACTTTTTAAGCTCGATTTCCATCAGTGTAGCCTAACAGTCCCTTCTTCTTCTCTATTTGATTTAATCGATTGTGGAATTTGTCCGTGATTAATTCTGATTGTTACTTGTTTTAAGTCTAAATTAGTTCGTGTTCCTATGTTTTATCAGTTAGCCGTTTCAATTAACAGTAGGACTTAGGCTCTGAATTATCGTTAATTAGTCAGTTGGATTAGTAGTTCATTGATCAGATTTTTTTTCCAGGCCTTTGTTTTGTTTTTCGCTTTTGTCTGTTTCTTGCTTATGGATGATGATTACGTGATTAATTGTTAGCTTAGTCTATTCTCATGTTGATGATTACTTTCGGGGTTTATTGGTTTGATAGAGTGTGCATTAGGATTAATTGGTAGTATGTTTCAGCTTGGATGTGTTGCATTAGAGGTGAACCTAGTTGGTTATAGCTGAACAAAATCTTTTGTTTTGGTTAACTTTAATTAAATTCTAGCCAGGGTAAAGGGACTGGGATCAGTTGACCTTAGTCTGTAGTTTTCAGACTATTAGAAGGACATTTTAGGCATAGAAAAGGGCAGTTTCTTTAGGAATAGTAATTTCAAAGTAGGGGTAAGGGTAGTATAGGTAGTTTAGGGGTAGAAGAGTATCCTAGGGCCTTCTAGAAGGGTATTTTAGTGTAGATTTCAGCCAACTTAGGATATTAGCGTGGGAAACAAGTCAAGAAATGAGGGACTAAACTGAAAATAGGGGAGGGACCAAAAAGAAAACCAAAAATCTGATGAACCCTTTTGGGATCACCTATAAAAGGCATGAAGTGCCTTGAGGGAGGGGATTGAATTTGGAGCCCAAAAACTTCCACTAAAAATATTTTTCAGTCCTCAGATCTGAAATTCACTAATGATTAGTTGATTTGCATGATTAGTTCAATGTCCGGTTAGCTGAAGTTCAGCACTTTTCCTGGGTTAATTTCGAATGGTTTCTAAGTTTCAAACAAGTCAGATTTGGAATCATTTATCTGGATTTCTAATGGTTGGTATTCCTGAGTGTGTTTTCGGTTGATTCATTGGGTTTGCTCTGCATTTCAACTCATTTCTTCTGAACTTTTGAACCTGGGTGGCTGTATTACTCCTTCACTGATTGTGACTGGGCTATAAGCTAGTTTCTGAGTTGTTGCTGATTTGTTACTGCTGCTAACCTCCCCTTCTCTATTTACATTCCAATTTCGAGGTACACTTTCAAAATCACCTTGATGTAACCACAATTTTGGATGAAATGCAATCACTTTGGTCAATTTGTGCTCGTTGGATGTATATAGCTGTAATTAGTTGACTGATAAGTGATTATACACATTTGATTCGTTTGGATTGAATCGTATTAGGGATTGTTAATTCAAACCATTTCCATACTGTTTAGACTGTTGCATTCCATGTCTATGTAGCTGTAGTTTTCAGTTTGTTAAGTTGAACAGTTTGTTAAAGTTAAATTTGCAAAGTTACAACTGATTTTGAGTTCAGTATGCGTGATTGGTTTCAATTTTGGTTTTAATTTGAATTACATCTTCAATAGCTTCGTATTGTGCCAGTTAATCCTCATAGGTTACCACTAATTTACTTTTGGTTGTTGTACAGTCAGATTTGAATCAAACAGAAATCAGCATGGCCATGTTAGTATCAATAAATAGTATAGTTAATTAATACGCCTAGATTGATGTGCTTTAGTAATTGATAAAAATGGAATTTTAATCTGTATGCCTAACTGGCAAAGTTAAAAACGGCAATGGTTACCCAAATATGCGTGATTGATGGTAAAGGCAGCATTAACATTCACACTTTTTATTCTTGAAATTAAGGCTTGGGGAGATTTGAATTGGGACCCTATTAGTTGACGTTGGATTGGGCTCACATTTGAGCCTGGTAGAAGGTTATTGGCGCATAAGGCTATTAGTGCTAGCTAGGTCCTTTTCTTTATGTTTAAGGACAAGAATAAATAGGAAAACCATAGTCATTTTAGGATTGACCTCAAATAAAATGTTGAGATAAGCCTCGCCGAATCAAAATAAATGTGGTCCCTCAATAATTGGTTATTAAAAATGATTAGAATTTGGGAGGGCCGTTTAGCGAATTTCAACGGCCTTTCCCAAAATAACATTGCGTTAGAACCTTTAGGCGCGATTTAGTTAATTTACTTCCTTAAACTCGGGTGCGCATTGATGCTACCCAAATCCAAATCTCGACGAAGTCGAAATGTGTTGACAACCACGGGTGCATTGATTGCGACGGGGTTCAAAATGCGTTTTCACGACGTCGCAATTCTCTTAAAATAAATAACGATGAAAAGCGGTTTACGAGTAAAAGGCACATAAGCTAGCATGTATTAAAATTAGATAAAATTAAATACAACAGTTAAGCGACCGTGCTAGAACCACGGAGCCCGGGAATGCCTAACACCTTCTCCCGGGTTAACAGAATTCCTTACTCGGATTTTTGGTTCGCGGACTGTTAACAGAGTCATAAATTTCCTCGGTTCGGGATTCAACCGGTGACTTGGGACACCATTAATTTCTCAAGTGATGACTCTAAATTAATTAATAATTAAATCCTGTTCCGATTGTCCTTTAAATGGAAAAACTCCTTTACGCCCTTGCGGGTGTAGGTGAAAAAGGAGGTGTGACAGCTCTGGCGACTCTGCTGGGGATCGAACCCAGAATCTCTGGTTTAGGGTTCACAATTCGAGCTTAGATAAATTGTTGTATTTAATTGTATCTGATTTTCCTGCATGTTTTATGCAATGCTAAATGTTACCGCTTTGATATTAGCTGAACTGTATATAAACTGTGCCGACACCCTTCTCTCTTCACCTCCGGGGATGTGCTTACTGGTTGAGACTCCCTATTCTGTTAGTATCATACCTTGAAATAAGAAAGAGGCCGGACAAGTTACAAAGCCGGATGGCCTTTTGGTTCCCGGTAAGTTGCCCCCTCTTCGATTCGAGTTGTCCGCTCGGGTACACAGTCTAGAACACCGACCCAGGTTTTGAACATAGAATAACGTGACTTCATGTCGGATCCCTAGTAGGAACGCTTATTTGCATCACGTTGCATTTGACTTAGGGGACTCAACACAGGGGTTGGGTCCGTCTAGGACTAGCAACCTGAAATGAAAAGACCATCCTGATGCATTCTCTTGTGCTGTGCATTTATTTGTTCTGAACCTGCATGTTGACCGGTTTCTGAATCTCGGAAATGTTCGAAAATTGAGGAAAAAGGAAAAAGAAAAAGTTAGGGAATTAATTGATTATCTAGAAAAACCCAATGCCCAAACACTGTCGAAACTCTGCCGAAATTTTGATAAAATGAAAAAAGGAAAATGCGTTATTTCTAATAGTCTGTTTTACTAAAAGCAAAAGAAAATAGGAAAAAGAGTCTTTTATTTTTTGAAAGTGTTTGTTGAAAAAGAAAAAAAAAGTCTTTTATTCTTAGTTTGGAAAAATAGATTGTTTATTGTTTGTTGGAAAAGAAAAATGAAAATGAAAAAAAATTGTTCTAAGATAGTTCGGTTAATTCGCCCGAACTACGCAGGTTTAATTCTCATAGGGCGTGAGATACGTAGGCAACCCTCATCGGGTCCAACTTTCCTTTGCAAAAATAGCCAAAAAAAATGTCAAAATTGTTATTTTTCGTTATAACAAAATTGGGTGATGTTGTTTTGTCAAAAATAGCCAAATGTTACCAAACGGGACGCCGGAAGGCTGACCTTGCATAAATAGCCACCTTTGGTCATGTTTTCATTTTTTTCGACCCTCACAGCCTTAAAGTTTTCGTCCTCGAGGCGTTGAAAGGTCGTGTTGCAATACCGGGTCTTTTATCTTAAATAAGAACAAGTAAGAGTTGTGAATAAGCTAAGTAGAGTCGTCTTGTCATAAATAGTCGAATGTCCCCAAAAGGGACACTGGAAGGCTGACTTTACAAAAACGACCATCTTGGTCAATTTTTGATGTGTGACCGGTTGACTTCCGCGGCCTTAAAATCTTTGTTCCCGAAGTGCTGAAAGGCTGCGTTTGAGAATTGAGTTCTTCATTTGAAAATGTAGGGGTAATTTTGAGTCGATAATATAGATAGTTTTTTTGAGTCGAATAAAAAATTTTCTTTTTTGCTTAATCGCCTTAATAAATGTGCAGGATGAGCACGATGATAAATGAGCCTTTTTCAATAATGACCAAAATCCCTTTTGAGCTGCAATTATGGTGGAACGATTTAGGCAAAGAAGGGCAAGACGAAGTGAAAAAATATTTGAAAGATCTTCCGGATTTATTAGACATTCAGCCTCGGGGGATATTATCAGGGCATTGGTCGCTCATTGGGATTCGGCACATAATGTATTTCATTTCTCGGACTTTGAGCTCACCCCAACATTGGAAGAAATAGCAGGGTATATCGGAAATGATCAAGCTCCATTGAGGTTCAAATACTTAATTGCTCCCAGGGCCATTACCATACACCGGTTCTTGGATTCTTTGAAAATACCCCGAATAGTTCATCATCCAGATTTTGCAAAGGGTTTCTGCAGTTTCCGCTTCATGTATGATATATATGGCCACGTGGGCGGGTTCAATAATCCAGACTTTAAGCTATGCAGTAGAAGTAACCGACAAAAATGGGAGGAACACAGACGGGTAGCTTTTATGATAGCCTTTTTGGGCCTCATAATATTCCCAAGGAAAGACAGTACTATTGATTTGAAAGTAGCGGGGGTCGTCAGTACTTTGCAAACCGTGGGGAAAAGAACTTTAGCACCTATGATCATGGCTGACATCTTCCGGGCTCTCACGGCGTGCAAAGCTGGGGGCAAATTTTTTGAGGGATGTAACCTGTTGTTACAAATGTGGATGACTGAGCATTTATGCCCTCGCTCTTAGCTATTGAGTTATGGTTCGTTCGAGAAAACTTGTATAGGAGAATTTTACACAAGAATCAAAGGGGCTAGTCTACCTGAAGGAGTCACGGCCTGGACATCATTATTTCGGAATCTCACTGTCAGCCAGATATAGTGGGTGCTTGGATGGTTGCATGTCGAAGAAGTCATATATATGCCAGTAGCCCGGCCGCATTTTCTGTTGATGGGACTCAAAAGCATCCAGCCCTTTGCACCATATTGGGTTCTGAGGCAAATTGGGAGGTATCAAGTAGTACCGAGAGATGAAGATCTGAGTACCCAAGTGGTCGAAATTAGTCCTGACAGTTGGTTCCCCGAGGAAGAGGTTCGCCAAATCTGGAGTGAGTGTCAACATTTGATGGCGAACACTTGTGTGTCTGATAGGTTTAAAGGGGAAGTTGCCCCAGGGTATCATGATTGGTTCAGAGGTGACATGGCATGTTGGAGACCGGTTAAACGACCTCATCTCGAAGATTTCGCCAAGTCGTCCCAAGAGCAGTGGGACTGGTTAGCAAAGGAAGAAGGCTATCGAGTTGAGATTGGTAAACTGAAGCAGCAAGTTGAGAGTCTGAAATTCGAGAATAGTGTACAACTTGTCGCGGATCAAGGTGAAAAGAACAGACTGGCTCGAGAAAACAAAGTGCTTTGGGCCCAAATCCGGCAATTGAAGATAACCGTCGATAAGCAACCGAGGAGCCGATCCGATGAGCAATTGATAAAAAGATTGGAAAACAAAGTCAGGGAATGGCAGGATGAATTAGATAAATCCGAAAATATCATGGCAGAGCTTAAAGCACAGTGGGCTACCAGAACAGAGGAGCGTCGCCAGTACTTGAATCAGTTGAAAAGGGACCATGAGAAAATTGTTGCCAATTTAAAGAGAAAAGTGGTTGCCCTTGAGGGTAAAGCGGTTAGACAGGCTAGGGATTTTGGAATTGAAAGTGGACATTGTTACGACTTGTTGGCCCAAATGGAGGTAGAAGTGCAGCAGTTGCAAGATCAACACCTACAGGACTCTCGATCTTTAAAGACATGCAGTGATCAGATACGACGATTGTTTATAGAAAAGAAGCAAACAAAAGACAGAATTAGAGCCATTGCTCATGCCATTTTCAGGAGATGCCGGGTTTGTGAAGACATGACCCCTACTACTTTTGTCTCCGCAGTGATGATCTATGTGAAACAAACCATGAATGAATTAGAGCAGCTTGAAAGGGATTTGGATCCTAGGCCCGCGGCGAGGCCGAACGACGCCCCGCGGACACCTAAGTTTGAAGCACTAGAGTATGCATAGGCCATGTCTGTAATTTTCTACCATTTTGATTCTGTCTTTCGTCTGTCTGTTATCTTTTCAGGTCAAGTATGTTTGTAGTCTTAGAGTCTGTGTTTGTTTTTATTTTGCGTCTGTTAAGTTTCATTCCGGAAAATGTTTAGTTTGTAATGGTTTGTTTTAGTAACAAAAATGAAATTTTCAAAAATTTTATTCTTATTTCCACCCTTTATTTTTGCATTTATTTTTCACGAACTACGCTTGGTCTGATTCGTGCGGGGTCACGATACGTAGGCAATCCCCATAGGATTCGACCGTAATCATAACGTAAGAAAGAAAGAGAGATAAAAGAAGGGATCGGGAAAAAAAAGAGAAAGAAAGAAATGAGCAAAAACACAAAGAGAAGGAAATAGGGAAAAGAAAAGAGCACAAAAAAATGTGAAAGCATGGTAAAAAGAAATAAGGAACGAAATGCCGGGATGACGCATGCAATCGAGAAAACGCATAATAGAAATGATTAACTGTATAGGTGCATTCATGTCAACGTGCAGTTGTCAAATCTGTTAAGACTTAATCGCTAACAAAGTGGTTGTCTAAATGTGTGAGTTCAGGCAGGTGGTTAGTTGATTGACAATTCTGGCAACTCACCCGTACAACACCCGGTCGAGAGATAAAGTAAAAATGATAGGGCAGGACTCGGAATTCAGCATCGTAGACCCTTTAAATGAAGTTGACGTAACAGATGTGGGTGCTATGAAAGAAGAGATGAGGAAACTAAAAGCACAAATGGCTGAAATGCATCGGGCATGGTCTCAGGGACATCCGGCACCACTATACCCCGCTAATTCATCTTACATCCCACCCCTGGATCAGGCTCAGGAGCCCACCACTCCCCACGCATCTTCAGCTTTCCCCTATCACACCCAGGGCTATGGTACCACTTCATATGCTCCCCCAGCTCCACCCCCCAAACAGAACCCTCCCCCACCCATGGTTCCAGTCTTTGTGGCACCTCCCCCAGCCCCATTACATAGATCGTCCAGTGAGCCGCTATTCCAAGCTCACGACACCCAATATTACCCTCCCGAACCCACTTTCAAAGTGCCTGAGCCATATACCTATTCTCCCCATTTTGAAATACCGGGAGAGGTTGAGAAACCGGTTAAGAATACAGAACAGGAGGAAATGATTCGTAAAGTCAAAAGCCTGGAGCAATCCTTCAGGAACATGCATGGTTTAGGTAACCAAGTCAGCATTGCATACAAAGATTTGTGCCTTTTCCCTGATGTTCAGTTGCCTACGGGGTTTAAAATGCCGAAGTTTGATTTCTATGAGGGGCACGGTGACCCAGTAGCCCATCTGCGTGGCTTTTGTAGCAAAATGAGAGGTGCTGGGGGGAAGGATGAATTGTTGATAGCATATTTCGGTCAAATCTTGAGCGGATCCGCACTAGAATGGTACACGAGATAGGACCCCGACCGATGGTATACATGGGATGATTTGGCACAGGCATTCATTGGCCATTTTCAGTATAACCTTGAGATAGTCCCCGACCGTCTGTCATTGTTGAAACTGCAAAAGAAGCCTGGGGAAAATTTTAGAGAGTTTGGTTTCCGCTGGAGGGAACAAGCAGCAAGGGTTGATCCTCCAATGAGGGAGAGTGAGATGGTAGATTACTTCTTGCAAACATTGGAGCCTACATATTTTGGTCATCTGGTGACATCTGTCGGAAAGTCGTTTAATGAAGTGGTAAAGATGGGAGCCATGATTGAAGAGAGATTGAAATCTAACAAGATCTTGAGCTACTCGGCATTGAAGGCAACCACCCAGGCCATCCAAAGCGGTACTAGTGGTGTGCTTGGAAAGAAGAAGAAGGAAGAAGTTGCTACTGTTGAAGCTAGTGCTTGGTCCAGGCCCAACAACCCTCCACCTTACTACAACCAACCAAGACCCCACCACCCAAACTACCAATATACCCCATATGGCCCACCGCAACACTACTATCCACCACCAGAACCACACTTTTCTATCCACCATGCCCAGACCTACACTCAGCCTCCGGTGCACTCGCAATGGCGTGCACCGAATCCCCAAAACACACATCCACCCCCACAAAACACCTATCCACCTCCCAGGGCAAACAGACCAGGAACCAGCTTCCGCCCAAACCAAGCTTTTAGAAGTGAGAAGGCCCCAAACAGAAAAACATTTACTCCGCTGGGAGAATCTTACACCGCTCTCTTCCATAGATTGAAACAGTTGGGAATGCTGACCCCAATTGAGTCCAAAGCACCAAACCCCATTCCCAGAAACCTGGACCATTCTGTTAGCTGCAAGTATTGCTCAGGGATACCGGGGCACGATACTGAAAAATGTTGGAAGTTGAAAAACGCGATACAAGAACTCATTGATAATCGCCGTATTGAAGTACAGGCTCTAGAGGCCCCAAACATCAATCAAAATCTGTTACCAGCGCATTATGAAGCCAATATGATCAAACTGATACATAAGGGGACAGAGCCTAAAAAATCCTCGCACACGGTTATGGTGATCCGTTCTACGGAAGCGAAGGTCAAAGAACAGACAGTGTGCGCAAGGCCAGTGGTTCATCTAAAAGCAATAAAAGATAAGCCAGTGTTGGTAATGGGAAAAGGACCATTTGTTGCCGCAAAAAAGCCAAAGCCAGTCAAGTTAGTGGTACTAGGGTCATCATATGCGCCCGTGGTTGTTGTGAAAGGGGCCTACATAGAACCAGTTGTCATAAAACCGGTAGTCCAATTACCCGTGGTTGATAGCAAAGTCGTACCGTGGAAATATGACAAGGTAGTGGTGACATACAAAGGAAAGGAAATTGAGGAAGAGAGTTGTGAAGCACAAGGACTAACTCGGTCGGGACGTTGTTTTGCTCCCGAAGAGTTGAGAAAGGCTAGGGGCGCTAAAGACAATCCAGTGCTAGTCAAAAAGTTTGTAACGGAAGAAGAGGCAGAAGAATTTCTGAAAAAGATGAAAGTGCGAGATTATTCCATTGTTGAACAATTGAGAAAAACACCGGCTCAGATCTCGTTGTTGTCATTATTGATCCATTCTGACGAGCATTGCCGAGCTTTGATGAAGATATTGAATGAAGCCCATGTGCCCGACAAAATTTCAGTGAACCATCTGGAGACAATTGCCAACAAGATCTTTGAGGTAAACAGGGTAGCATTTTCTGACATTGAATTTCATGTGGAAGGCACATAACACAATAAAGCTCTCTACTTGATGGTCAAGTGTGAAGATTCAATGGTTACTCGGGCACTGATCGATAACGGGTCAAGTGCTAATATTTGTACGTTGTCCATATTGAACAAGTTGAAGATTGATGATGATAGAATCCGCAAAAATAGCATTTGTGTCCGAGGGTTCGACGGAGGGGGAAGAAACATAGTAGGGGATATTGTACTCGAATTGACTATTGGCCCAGTTGAGTTCACTATGGAATTTTAGGTGTTGGATGTTGCAGTGTCCTATAATCTTTTGTTGGGTCGACCATGGATCCGGCCAAAGCAGTGCCTTCCACACTGCACCGAATGGTCAAGTTCGAGTGGGACAGACAAGAAATTGTGTTATATGGGGAAGATCCCACATGCGCCATAAATGATGCCATTGTGCCCTTTATAGAAATTGAAGATGATAAGGGACCATGGGTTTATCAGGTCTTCGACATGGTCCCGGTGAGCAGAGTGACCGAGGGTAAAAGCATTCCATGTCCCAGGGTGGCAGCTGCGACCGTCATGGTAGTATCAGAAATGCTGAGCAATGGGTTCGTGCCAGGAAAAGGGCTGGGGGCTAAACTTCAGGGCATTGTTCCACCTGTTTCTCTACCCAAAAATCTGGACACCTTCGGATTGGGGTTCAAACCAACAGCGACAGATGTTAGAAGGGCTCGTAAATTGAAAAAGAAAGCTTGGGTTCTTCCAAAACCGATTCCGTGCTTGTCCAGGTCCTTCGTCAGGCCAGGTAGCAAGAAGCAGTCATTGGCAAAGGTGTCAGGTCCACTAATTGGGGCAGAAGGGAATTTGGATAAGGTGTTCGAGAGAGTATTTGCCGAAGTGAACATGGTTGAGGCCGGGGAAGGGTCAAGCGGAGCAGATATACAGTACATCGGACCACACGCTAACATCAACAATTAGGAAGTTACTCCTCTTCCAGTTTGGAGGGAGTCGTGGTAGTGGGTTTTTGTTTTCCTTTTATCACCTGGGTTATTCCAGGGTTTGTAATCCAGTTGCTATGTTCCGTCCGTTTGGATGAGTTAAAACCTTGTTATCTTTACATTCAATGAAATGCAATTTTCTTCGTTCCTAATTTTGTTTCTATTTTTTCTTTTCTTTTGTACAGTTCTTTTTATGCTGATATCAATGATATGGCATGCATGGGGAATCTTCAGCCCAGTTTTAAAAGCCAATCTAGCTCAGAAGTAATAATACAAGAAATTGAGTGTGATGATGGGATGGATTGCAACAACGATGAAGCTTATGTGGAAATTAGTAAGGAATTAAGTCACTTTGAAGAAAAACCCAAACCTAACCTAAATGACACAGAAGCAGTTAATCTAGGGGATCAAGACAATGTGCGGGAAACTAAAGTAAGTGTTCATCTGGAGCCACAACTCAAGGAGGAGATAATTAGAGTATTGCATGAGTACAAAGATGTTTTTGCATGGTTGTATGATGATATTCCAGGTCTAAGCGCCGATTTGGTGGTCCACAAATTGCCCACTGATCCGGCATTCCCTCCTGTCAAGCAGAAGTTGAGAAAATTCAAAACGGACATAAGTGTGAAGATCAAAGAGGAAATTACCAAGCAATTTGACGCGAAGGTCATTCAGGTTACACGGTATCCCTCTTGGTTAGCTAATGTTGTGCTTGTGCCGAAGAAAGATGGCAAGACCAGGGTATGTGTCGATTATCGGGATCTTAACAAGGCAAGTCCAAAAGACAATTTCCCACTGCCCAACATCCATATACTGATTGACAATTGTGCCAAACATGATATTGGTTCTTTTGTGGATTGTTATGCAGTTTATCATCAGATTCTAATGGACGAGGAAGATGTAGAAAAGACGGCATTCATCACGCCGTGGGGAACGTATTGCTATCGGGTCATGCCGTTTGGTTTGAAAAATGCTGGGGCAACTTATATGAGGGACATGACAACCATATTCCATGATATGATACATAAATAAATCGAGGTGTATGAAGATAACGTGATCGTGAAATCTAGACAGCAATCTGACTATGTCAGAGATTTGAGAGAGTTCTTTCAAAGGCTTCGCAGGTACAATCTTAAGCTCAATCCTGCAAAGTGTGCTTTCGGGGTGCCATCTGGGAAGTTGTTGGGGTTTATAGTCAGCCGACGTGGTATTGAATTAGACCCGTCAAAGATCAAAGCTATTCAGGAATTGCCACCTCCAAGAAACAAAACTGAGGTGATGAGTTTGTTGGGAAGATTGAACTATATCAGCAGGTTCATAGCTCAGCTCACGACAACTTGTGAACCAATTTTCAAATTGTTGAAGAAAGACGCCGCGGTCAAATGGACTGCTGAATGTCAGGAGGCTTTTGATAAGATAAAGGGGTATTTGTCGAACCCACCCGTGTTGGTCCCTCCAGAACCAGGGAAGCCTTTAATTCTATATCTGACGGTTTTGGATAATTCATTCGGTTGTGTACTGGGGCAGCACGATGTTACGGGTAGAAAGGAGTAGGCTATTTACTATCTCAGTAAGAAGTTCACATCTTACGAGGTTAAGTATACTCATCTGGAAAGGACATGTTGCGCCCTAACTTGGGTGGCACAGAAGTTGAAACATTATTTGTCATCCTACACTACTTACCTCATATCTCGCTTGGACCCGTTGAAGTATTTTTCAGAAGCCCATGCCCACCGGGAGGCTTGCAAAGTGGCAGATCCTACTTACAGAGTTCGACATTATCTATGTGACACGGACTGCGATGAAAGCACAGGCACTAGCCGATCATTTGGCTGAGAACCCCGTCGATGAAGATTATGAACCTTTGAAAACTTATTTCCTTGATGAAGAGGTGATGCACATTGATGAATTGGAACAAGCCGAGAAGCCGGGATGGAAACTTTTCTTTGATGGGGCTGCAAATATGAAAGGTGTGGGAATAAGAGCGGTACTTATTTTTGAAACAGGTCAGCATTACCCTGTTACAGCCCGGCTTCATTTCTACTGTACGAACAACATGGCAGAATATGAGGCGTGTATATTGGGATTGAGATTAGCTGTAGATATGGGTGTACAGGAAGTCTTGGTCATGGGTGACTCGGACCTACTGGTACACCAAATTCAAGGAGAATGGGAAACACGGGATTTGAAGCTTATACCATATCGGCAGTGTCTGCATGAGCTTTGTCAACGGTTTCAGGCCATAGAATTCAGGCACATTCCAAGGATTCATAATGAGGTTGTCGACGCTTTGGCTACTTTGGCGTCGATGTTGCATCATCCAGATAAGGCTTATGTTGATCCGCTGCAGATTCAGGTCCGTGATCAGCATGCTTACTGTAATATGATAGAAGAGGAAATTGACGGCGAGCCGTGGTTCCATGATATCAAAGAGTACATCAGGGCGGGAGTATATCCGATACAGGCCACCGGTGATCAGAAAAGAACGATTCGGCGATTGGCAAGCGGATTTTTCTTTAGTGGAGGAGTGTTGTACAAAAGAACTCCAGACCTCGGGTTGTTGAGATGCATGGATGCAAGATAGGCCACATCTATCATGACTGAGGTACATTCCGGAGTTTGTGGACCGTATATGAGTGGGTATGTTCTAGCAAAGAAGATTCTCCGAGCAGGTTATTATTGGCTCACTATGGAGCGGGATTGTATCAGTTTTGTGCGTAAATGTCATCAGTGCCAAATGCATGGAGATTGGATTCATTCTCCACCATCAGAACTACATACGATGTTCGTGCCATGGCCTTTTGTTGCATGGGGCATGGATGTTATTGGGCCAATTGATCCAGCAGCGTCAAATGGGCACAGGTTTATTCTGGTAGCTATAGACTATTTTACCAAATGGGTGGAAGCTAAGACGTTCAAGTCTGTGACTAAGAAAGTTGTGGTCGACTTCGTGCACTCAAATATCATCTGTCAGTTTGGGATTCCGAGAAAATTATCACGGATAATGGAGCTAATCTTAATAGCCATTTGATGAAAGAGACATGTGAGCAGTTTAAGATTACCCATAGGCATTCTACGCCATACCGTCCCAAGGCAAATGGTGCGGTTGAAGCAGCCAATAAGAATATAAAGAAAATACTCCGGAAGATGGTTGAAGGGTCTAGACAGTGGCATGAGAAATTACCTTTTGCGTTGTTAGTATACCGCACCACTGTTCGTACCTCGGTGGGGGCAACTCCTTATTCATTGGTGTATCGCACCGAGGTAGTAATACCTGCAGAGGTAGAAATCTCGTCTCTGCGAATCATTGCGGAGGCTGAGATCGATGATGATGAATGGGTGAAAAGCCGCCTTGAGCAGTTGAGTTTGATTGATGAGAAAAAATTGGCATCAGTGTGCCATGGTCAACTGTACCAAAGAAGAATGGCAAGAGCATACAACAAGAAAGTGCGTCCAAGGAAATTCGAAGTCGGACAGTTAGTACTGAGGCGGATTTTGCCTCATTGGGCTGAAGCAAAAGGAAAATTTGCCCCAAACTGGCAGAGACCATTTGTAGTGACCAGAGTATTGCCTAACGGGGCATTGTATTTGACAGATATTGAAGGAAAATGTATGGAAATGGCCATCAATTCCGATGTAGTCAAGAGATATTATGAATGATTTCTTTATTTCTGAATATATCTATTTGTATTTGGCATATCTTAAAGATTGAAATGACGAAGGCGTTTTGTCCTACTATCCAAACACTGTTATCCCTTGTCATACCCTTTTGAGCCTAACTTATTTTTCATACCCCTCTTTCGGAATCAATAATACTATCAAGGAACATAGGTGCCAAACCTAAAAGAAAGAAAAGAAAAGCAAAGGGAAAAGAAAAGAAAAGAAGAAGAAAAAAGAGAAGAAAATGAAAAGAGAAGGAAAAGAGAAAGAGAAGGAAAAGAAGAAGAAAAGAAAGAAAGAAAAAAAACAACAACAACAAAGGTAACTATGATATAGTGAACTACTTTTGACTTGATCCCGAAAGGGTACATAGGCAGCCTTACTCCGAGGTTCAGTCATACCAAAATAAAAATCCAAAAATCCCCAGGCAAGAAACTGGGGCAGAAGTTGTGATTTTTGTGAAAATTAGATTCCGAAAGTTGTAATTTAAACCCATTTGAATTGTTTTGAGCCTTTTATACCTTTCTTTTTAACCCAATCCAAAAGCCTACACTACGGTCCAAAGAAAGACCTTCTGATCAATTTCTAAGAAATGCCAAGTCGAGCAGGTAGCGGTAATTCGTAGCAGTGGCAACACTCTAGTTCAAGCAAGAAAGAACAAAAGTAAAAATGAGAGAGTCTTATTGGTGAAAACCTTCACGGGCACCGTAAGGCGACGGGAGCTGAGAGAAAATAAAATGAGAGAGTCTTAGTGGTGAAAACCTTCACAGGCACCTCAAGGCGAAAGTGAGTGGAGGAATGGCAAACTGAGAAAGGTCTGTTGATGGAAACCGTTGCATGGTACTGCAGGAAAACAAGGTTAAGGTCTGGGTAATTCAAACAATTGATGGAAGTTCTGAGCAACAAAAGTATGGCAATTGAAAGCTGGTTAGTTGGATAGATTGGGCCGATTAATCCAAAATGCATGTCATGACCATTGGTACCAGTTGTCTCGCTCAGATAAGTTTCTTTTCCTTCTCTTTTTAAACAGTCATCTGGTTTTGAATTCTTCTTATCCTTAACTCAAAAAATCATTGCATTTCATTTTTCTTTTGAGGGTTTTATCTAGCTGAGATATTTCAGTGCCAGTTTTGTTCAATGCAAGTAGAAAGGATTTCAAAGTTCACTACCAGCTTCTGGAATTGTAAAGCACAACGTGGTCAGAACATGTCAAAAATAACCTGATGTCAAGTGGAATACAGGGAATTAACGGAAGCTTCATCGGTGAAATGATTGGAGAATGTCGTGGAAAGGACAAAGGTTCAAACAAAAGGGTCAGGAAAGTGAAATAACAGCATGGGTGTAAAACATTTAGGTTGCCAGAGGTTGGGAAATTTAAAAGTTGGTCAGAAAGTCAAGAGGTTCAGGGTCAGTGCGTGGAAGTTAGTCAACATAAAGCAAGGCAAGGGAAGGAAGATGCAGCAGGAGTGCCATCAGCTAACCACCATTTTTAAACTAACGAAATTTTCTTTGATCAAAACAGGGGCAGGAATTGTTTGGCGGAAGGGATCTCCGTGAGGGAAGAGCAGGTATTAACCCAGTTTAATCACAAGTATGGCATGGTTAAAATACAAGAAAAGGAAGAGTAGCATAGGGAGACGTAAGTTTTTCCAGGTCTGCACTTTAGGGTAGTGGTAAAGTGTTGAAGTGGGGAACCTGCCCCTATAACAGAGGAATACTTTTCAGTCTGTAACTTTTAAAAGAATGCAAGTTTTAGTTTTTAACCCTTGTTAGTAGGTGGTAACAAGCCCCAGTTTCCCCAAACTGGGGCAGAAAGTTTTCTTGGTTCGTTTATTTTTGTGAAATCAGGAACCCGCCTGGATAATAGAGGAATACATTTCAAGCTCAAAAGTCAGGAGTCCGCCTGGAGAATAGAGACATTCAATTTCAAATTCAGAAATCAGGAGTCCGCCTGGAGAATAGAGACATTCAATTTCAAATACTGAAATCAGGAGTCCGTCTGGAGAATAGAGACATACAGTTCAAATTTTAAGCAATCAGGAGCCCGCCTGAAGAATGGAGGTGATACAATTCAAGTTTTAGTTTTCCATCAATCTCTTTGTTTATTTTGAAGTCAGGAACCCGCCTGGAGAACAGAGGTACAGAATTCAAAATTCAGAAGTCAGGAGTCCGCCTGGAGAACAGAGACATACAATTCAAATTTTATATAATCAGGAGTCTGCCTGGAGAACAGAGACACGTATTTTGAATTTTATCAATCAGGAGTCCGCCTGGAGAATAGAGACATACAATTTAATTTTAGCAATCAAGAGCCCTCCTGAAGAACAGAGGTCACACAATTCAGATTTTAGTTTTCAATCAATTTCTCGGTGTGTTCGAAGTCAGGAGCCCGCCTGGAGAATGGAGGTGTTAAATTTTTAAGTAGTCGAAGTCAGGAGCCCGCCTGGATAATAGAGGAGTAGTTTCAATTTTAAGTTCAGCAGTCAGGAGCCCGTCTGGATAACAGAGGAATACATTCGAGTTCGAGTTATTCAAGTTCAACAGTTTGGAGAGTGGGAACAACATCTCAGTTGGCCAGTTGAAATAGCAACAAGGAATTTTATCGAGAAAACACAAGACAATGAGGCAACAAGAAAACACAAGACAACAAGGCAACCAGGAAGTACAAGAGCAAGTTTGAAGAATCTAGATAGGACTTTTGTAATTCATAGAGCATAGTTAGTTTAGCCTCTTTTATCTTTGACGTGGTGTAATAAGGAAGGTTAGCGAGTAGTAGCAGCAGCAGCAATCACAGTGGAATCACAGCTCCCGGTAGTCCCAGCTACCAGACATTCTCGAACTACACTGACCTGATTCCTGTTTAGACCAGGATATGTAGGCAACCTCTGAAGCAGGGAGCGGTCGAGCTTTTCAAAAGATGCTTCACACGGAATTTCCAAACGGGCAAAAATCGCTCATATTTGCTCACTTATCTTCGCACGAAAACTCTTCATGTTTCCGAGCAAAGAGGGGCAGTTGTGAGCACATGATTTTTGCCCTATATATAAATAATTCCCAAAATTCCAACAAAATAATTTTTCCTTATTTTTACAATTTTTTGTGCATTTTGCATCATTTTCTGATAATGGTTGCATTTTATTTGTGCATGTTAATTCATATAAAACATAAAAATATGCATTTGCACTTAGGATATAATTTTATATTTTTAAGACCGATTAGGGGTTAGTTTGGTTTAAAACCAAACAGGAAAAATTACAAAATAGCTCACTTTCACATTTTAATTGTTTTAATCGTAAATTTGGCGTAAAATAGGTTTTTAATAATTTTAGAATTTAATTAGTCTTGTTTTGAAATATATTAGGACTTTATTTTAATTGTTATAATTTTATAAAATCAGAAAAATAAATACAAAATTACAAAGTGGAAAACAAAATACAAAAATAGATAAAAGAAATAAAAGAGGAAACAAAGCAAACAAGAAACAATTGGGCCTTTTTTTGAATTGAGCACCAGCCCAAACCATCACGCCCAAGCAGCCCAGAACACTCCGGTCTAATGCAAAACGACGCCGTTTGGCATCGATCAATCCAAACCGTCGAGGTCTCACGATCTAACGACCAGGAAGCCCCACTCCTAAACTATATAACTGTCCAAACCTTACCCCCCCCCACCCCGGTCCTTCGCCTTCCTCACCCTACCTCTCCTTGCAAACCCTAATCCCAGCCACCCCAAAATCCTCGCCGGCGGCAAGTGCAACCTACACCATTCAAACCCAAATTAACACCATAGATCCCCCATGAATCCCTCTTTCCATTCCTGCTATTGGTTTTCCTCGAATATTGCCAGAGTTCGTCGAATCTCCGTTTGAAGTTTTCCGGCCAAGTCGCAAACTCATCCAAACCGGCCCAAAATTATACCACACCATCCCCGGACTTCCCTCAACCCAAATCCATGACCATCTTCTTTCAAATCTCTGTGAAGCGGCTCGAATTTCAGACCTAAGAATTTCTGGCCAAAACCCTAATCCAAAATCTTTGTGATTTTGGACCGTAATATCTTTAACCATGTGTTCTCTTGTAAGAACACATGGTTAGGGATGTTGCATGTCAAAAATATGGAAAGATTCGAATGTCAGTGATTGACCGGAGTTTTCTCTCCGTCGGTGAGTCTTTCTCCAACTTTTTAAGCTCGATTTCCATCAGTGTAGCATAACAGTCCCTTCTTCTTCTCTATTTGATTTAATCGATTGTGGAATTTGTCCGTGATTAATTCTGATTGTTACTTGTTTTAAGTCTAAATTAGTTCGTGTTCCTATGCTTTATCAGTTAATCGTTTCAATTAACAATAGGACTTAGGCTCTGAATTATCGTTAATTAGTCAGTTGGATTAGTAGTTCATTGATCTAATTTTTTTTCCAGGCCTTTATTTTGTTTTTCGCTTTTGTCTGTTTCTTACTTATGGATGATGATTCCGTGATTAATTGTTAGCTTAGTCTATTCTCATGTTGATGATTACTTTCGAGGTTTATTGTTTTGATAGAGTGTGCATTAGGATTAATTGGTAGTATGTTTCAGCTTGGATGTGTTGCATTAGAGGTGAACCTGGTTGGTTATAGCTGATCTTTTGTTTTGGTTAACTTTAATTAAATTCTAGCCAGGGTAAGGGACTGGGATCAGTTGACCTTAGTCTGTAGTTTTCAGACTATTAGAAGGACATTTTAGGCATAGAAAATGGCAGTTTCTTTAGGAATAGTAATTTCAAAGTAGGGGTAAGGGTAGTATAGGTAGTTTAGGGGTAGAAGAGTATCTTAGGGCCTTCTAGAAGGGTATTTTAGTGTAGATTTCAGCCAACTTAGGATATTAGCCTGAGAAACAAGTCAAGAAATGAGGGACTAAACTGAAAATAGGGGAGGGACCAAAAAGAAAACCAAAAACCTGATGAACCCTTTTGGGATCACCTATAAAAGGCATAAAGTGCCTTGAGGGAGGGGATTGAATTTGGAGCCCAAAAACTTCCACTAAAAATATTTTTCAGTCCTCAGATCTGAAATTCACTAATGATTAGTTGATTTGCATGATTAGTTCAATGTCCTGTTAGCTAAAGTTCAGCACTTTTCCTGGGTTAATTTCGAATGGTTTCTAAGTTTCAAACAAGTCAGATTTGGAATCATTTATCTGGATTTCTAATGGTTGGTATTCCTGAGTGTGTTTTGGGTTGATTCATTGGGTTTGCTCTGCATTTCAACTCATTTCTTCTGAACTTTTGAACCTGGGTGGACTGTATTACTCCTTCACTGATTGTGACTGGGCTATAAGCTAGTTTCTAAGCTGCTGCTGATTTGTTGCTACTGCTAACCTCCCCTTCTCTATTTATATTCCAATTTCCAGGTACACTTTCAAAATCACCTTGATGTAACCACAATTTCGGATGAAATGCAATCACTTTGGTCAATTTGTGCTTGTTGGATGTATATAGCTGTAATTAGTTGACTGATAAGTGATTATACACATCTGATTCGTTTGGATTGAATCGTATTAGGGATTGTTAATTCAAACCATTTCCAGACTATTTAGACTGTTGCATTCCATGTCTATGTAGCTGTAGTTTTCAGTTTGTTAAGTTGAATAGTTTGTTAAAGTTAAATTTGCAAAGTTACAACTGATTTTGAGTTCAGTATGCGTGATTGGTTTCAATTTTGGTTTTAATTTGAATTGCATCTTCAATAGCTTCGTATTGTGCCAGTTAATCCTCATAGGTTACCACTAATTTACTTTTGGTTGTTATACAGTCAGATTTGAATCAAACAGAAATCAGCATGGCCATGTTAGTATCAATAAATAGTATAGTTAATTAATACGCCCAGATTGATGTGCTTTAGTAATTGATAAAAATGGAATTTTAATCTGTATGCCTAACTGGCAAAGTTAAAAACGGCAATGGTTATCCAAATGTGCGTGATTGATGGCAAAGGCAGCATTAACATTCACACTCTTTATTCCTGAAATTGAGGCTGTGGCAAAGCTGTCTTGAGCTTCTGAAAGCTCTCCTCACACCCGTACAACCATACAAATGAAACAACCTTCTGAGTCAACTTGGTCAAGGGCAATCCGATAGATGAGAATCCCTAAACAAACCGGCGATAATAGCCTGCCAAACCAAGAAAGCTGCCAATCTTTGTGGCTGAGGACAGCCTGGGCCAACTCGGAACCGCCTCTATCTTCTTCGGATCAACCTGAATACCCTCGCTGGACACCACGTGTCCCAAGAAAGCCACTGAACTGAGCCAAAACTCACACTTGGAGAATTTTGCATAAAGCTTCTCCTCCCTCAATTTCTGCAACACAACCCTCAAATGCTCCGCGTGCTCCTCCTGACTACGCGAATATACCAGAATATCATCAATGAAGACTATGACAAACGTGTCAAGATAAGACCGAAACACATTGTTCATCAAATGCATGAACGTTGCTGGGGCATTAGTCAGTCCAAAAGACATCACCAAGAACTCATAATGACCATATCTGGTCCTGAAACCTATCTTAAGAATATCTGAGTCTCTGATCTTCAACTGGTGATAACCTGAACAGAGATCAATCTTGGAGAACACTCTCGCTCCCTGAAGCTGGTCGAATAAATCATCAATGTGAAGCAAAGGATACTTGTTCTTAATTGTTACCTTGTTCAATTGCCTATAATCAATGCACATTCTCATAGTGTCATCCTTCTTCTTACAAAATAGAACTGGCGCACCCCAAGGTGACACACTAGGCCGAATGAACCCTTTATCAAGGAGTTCCTAAAGTTGCTCCTTTAATTCCTTCAACTCCGCTGGTGCCATACGATACGGCGGAATAGAAATGGGCTGAGTGACCGACACCAGGTCAATACCAAAATCAATATCCCTGTCTGGTGGCATGCCCGGCATGTCTGCAGGGAAACACATCGGGAAAATCCCTCACAGCTGGACAGAATCAATACTGGGAGTCTCAGCATCGACATCCCTCACAAAGGCTAGATATGAAAGACAACCCTTCCCGACCATACGTTGGGCTTTCAAGAATGAGATCACTCTACTAGGAACATAATTAGTTACACCTTTCCACTCGATCCGTGGCACACCCGGTATAGCCAATATGACTGTCTTAGCATGACAGTCTAGAATAGCACGACACGGAAATAGCCAATCCATGCCCAAAATGACATCGAAATCCACTATACACAATAATAAAAGATCCACACGGGTCTCCAGACTTCCAATTGTCATAACACATGACCGGTACATACGGTCTACAACACAGTATTGCCCACCGGGGTAGATACATGAATAGGTAAAGCAAGAAACTCACGGGGCTTACCCAAATAATGAGCAAAGTATGATGACACATAAGAAAAGGTAGAATCAAATAATACAGAGGCATCTATGTGGTAGACTGAAACAATACCTGTAATAACAGCATCTGAAGCAATAGCATCGGGTTTGCCTGGAAGTGCATAGAAACGGGCCTGACCACCACCTGATCGACCTCCCCCTCTAGGGCGACCCCTAACTGACTGACCTCTACCCCTAGCTAACTAAGCAGGTGTTGGTTAAGTAATTGGCGTTGAAGCCGATGACTGACCCCTTTGTTGAGATGAACTCGCGAGACGACAAGGGCACTGCCTCCACATATGACCCATCTCACCATACATATAACAACTCCCAGGTGGGGGGAATGGGATTTAAGGGAACCCCTCACACCGGAGTGACTAGCAGATGCACTCGGCATTGAAGAGCCCTGAACTGATGGAGTACGAGTTGAACTTTGAGCCTGAAGGGCCCTAAGTGATGACTGGCCCAGCTGAGAACTATGATAACCATGACCCGAAGACGCCCCATGATAACTTGGGTGAGTTGGCTGACCAGACTTGAATGGACGGCCTCTGCCGTGCTGAAACTGACCCCTCGAAGGAGTACCACTATAACTACCAGATCCTCGAGGCCTCTTGGCTTCCCTTTCCTCGTGCTTCTGGCGACAAACAGACTCAATCTCACGGGCAATATCCACAACCTCCTCAAATGTAGCACCATTTACCCTCTCCCTAGTCATGAGAATACGAAGCTGATAAGTGAGGCCATCAATAAACCTCTTAATCCTCTCCCTATCTGTCGGAACCATCCAAATAGCATGAAGAGCTAACTCGGAGAACCTCATCTCGTATTGCGTCACAGTCATCTCTCCATAACGCTACCACTCAAACTCACTACGTAGCTCCTCTCTGCGGGACTGCGGCACATACTTCTCCAGAAAGAGAACGGAGAACTGCTGTCAGGTAAGGGGTGTTGCACCAACAGGCCTACACCTCTCAAAAGCCTCCCACTAAGTAAAGGCAGCTCCCAAAAACTGATAAGTAATGAAAGCGACCCCGCTGGTCTCCAGAATACCCGTTGTACTAAGCATCCTCTAGCACTTATCTAAGAAACCCTTGGCATCCTCGCCCTCTGCACCACTGAAGGTCGGAGGTTGCAGCCTACCAAACCTCTCCAACCTACACTGCTCATCCTCCGGCATAGCAGGAACTACATAGTCCTGAGCAGCTGTAACTGGCTAGGCTGGATGTGCCCCCGGTGTCTGAAGTCCCTGCACGACCTGCTTAGGTGTGCGAGTTGCGAGAGTCTGATTGCCTCCCCTGGCCTGAGAAGTAGTTGTGGTTGTAGTGGCTAAAACCGCCTGAGCTAGGCCAGTGCAAAGTGATAAGATCTTATCCAAGGCCTCCTGAAGACCCAGAATCACAATGGCATAGCAGGTGTCTGAGTTGGTGCTGCTGGAGCACTCATAACTGGGACCTAATCCTGATCTGGGGCAGCTGGTGGATCTGCAGGTGCTGCCCTAGCTGCTCTACCCCTACCACGACCATAATCTCACCCTCGGTCTCCAGTGGCCACGGCTGGTGGTACTGGTGGTCGTCCATTCTGACCGGTAGCGCGTGTCCTCACCATCTGTGAGAAAATAGAACAACAGAAGTTTAGTACTCGGATAAACAAATTCGCATGACAAGAATTTCAAGAATATGAAGTTTTTCCTAAAGGTTCTGCAGCCTCTCGAGGATAAATACAGACGTCTCTATATTGATCCGCGAGACTTTACTAAACCTGCTCATGACTCATAAAACCTATGTAACCTAGGCTCTAATACCAACTTGTCATGACCCTAAACTTGGACCCGGTCGTGATGGCGCATCTCTTGAAGACAAGGCCAGCCGACACTTCACATTTCCCAAATTATTAACAATTAAGCATTTAAGAAACACTCGAAACATGATAAATAGTTCAAAATAGCAGATAATATCATAAATACGCAGAAGAACAACACAACACAGCCTGATACCGGGGTGTCACTAGTCATGAGCATCTATAAAACCTAATACAAGTCTAAAGAGTCTACAAACTATTACAAATGTCTGATAAGAGATAGAAATGATAAAGAGGGAGAAACACGGGACTACAGACGTCAAGCAGCTACCTCGTGAACTCCGAATATCCGCTGGGAGCTCTCAACTCGCACTGGCAGGATCAGCAATGCCTGAATATGCACACAGGGGTACAGGGAGTAAAGTGAGTACTCCAACTCAGTGAGTAACAAATGTAAATAAAGACTAAAAGCAAGAATCACGTAAGGCACAAAGCATTCTATATTGAAGCAGTAAAACCATTTAAAATCAGTGAAAGATAGGTAAAATCCTTTAACTCATATGTAGTTTCATGAAAAGCCTTTTTCAATAATTAAGCAGGTAATTGGCAGTCAATTATAAAAAGTAAACACATAAAGGCTCACCCCTCGGGTACAATATCAACAAATTCGCCTTTCGGCAATATCTCATAACAGTACCAGCCCCTCGGGCAACAACATAGAACAATACCAGCCCCTCGGGCTCAATCTCATATCACAATGGTTACCCGCGCTCACTGGGGGAGTATAGACTCCTGGAGGGGCCCCTTACAGCCCAAGCGCAATATCAAGCCACCCCATGGCATCATCACTAGGCCCTCGGCCTCATATCAATCAAGCCACATCGTGGCGTACATATCTTAGGCCCTCGGCCTCATAATCAGTATCAAATGTTTCCTCACAACATAGGCCTTCGGCCTTACTCAGTCAAAAATCCTCACAAGCCACTCGGGCAGTAGTAAAACATGTTTCTCAGCTCAAAAATATCGTTTAACAGATAATGTAAGTGTTTAAAACAGAGTAAACATGGCTGAGTACAAAAATAGTGAAATATAACATGACTAAATTCAAGTATAAAGTCAAAACAATAAGGAAATACCAGTAAATACCCCCGAAGGGTTCAAATAGTTGGCACAAGGCTCAAATATGGCATTCAACCCAAATAATGATAAAAACAAGTAGATTTCAGTCAAATACGCGGTAAAATCATCAGTTGGGACGGACCAAGTCACAATCCACAATAGTGCACGACCCCACGCTCGTCATCAAGCGTGTGCCTCACCTCAATATAGCACTACGATGTGCAATCCAGGGTTTCAAACCTTCAGAACATCATTTACAATCATTACTCACCTCGAACCGATCAAATCTCTAGCTCGTGATGCCTTTGTCCCTCGAATCGACCTCCACTCGCATCGAATCTATCCAAAATCAGAACGAGGACGTTAAAATATGCTAAGGGAACGAAGCCCAAGCGAAAACAATCAATAAATGGCACAAATCCCAAAATTACCAAAACCGACCCCCGGGCCCACGTCTCGAAATTTAATAATTGTTACATCAATAGATTCCTTAACTCCCCACGAGTTCATACATATCAAAAGTTCAGAAATCCAACCCCAAATGGTCTTCAAATCCTCAATTAAAGGCCTAAGTTCCCAAGCCCTAGTTTCCCCAATTTTTACCCTTAATTTCCATAATTTCTAGCTCTAATCCGTGAATAATAGCATAGGAATGAGTTTTAGGTCCAAATTCCTTACCTCAATGAAGTTCTCTTGAAATCCCTCTTCCAAATCGCCCAAAAAGCTCCCAAGCCGAGATAAAAATGGTGAAATAGCTCAAAATTCGCGAAGGCTACAATTTATACCTTCTGCCCAGTCATTTTCGCATCTGCGGCACAATACCCGCTTCTGCAGTACCGCATTTGCGGTTATTTCTCCTCTTCTGCGGATATCACTTAGCTTATGATTTTTTTCCGCTTCTGCGATCCCTCTTCCGCATCTGCGACATCGCATATGCGGTCCTTCTTACTGCTTTTATGGTTCCTTACTCCCTCAGCATTTTCCGCTTCTGCAGCTCTTCTTTCGCATGTGCGGCATCGCAACTGCGGTCCCCAATCCGCACGTGCGGAAATAGCATAAGAGCGAAGTTCAGCTGTTGCAACAAGGTTTCAAACTCCCCGTCAACCATCCGTAATCATCCCGAGGCCCCCGAAATCTCAACCAAAAGTACAAACATATCCTAATACCTTATTCGAACTTGTTCAAATCATTAAAATACCTCAAACAACATTAAATCACCCAAAACACATCAAATTCAAGCCAAACTTTCTAAAATCTTCCGAATTCCGCTTTTGATCAAAACCTGAACCAAACCACGTCCGAATGACTTGAAATTTTGCAGCACATTCCAAATGACACAACGGAACTACTGCAACTCTCTGAATTCCATTCCGACCCCTATTTCAAAATCTCGCCTACCAACCGGAAATCTCCAAAATATCAACTTCGCCAATTCAAGCCTAAATCTATTCCGGACCTCCAAAACTCATTCCGATCACACTCTTAAGTCCCAAATCACCTCCCAAAACTAATTGAACCTTCATAACTCACATCTGAGCCCTCTAATACATAAGTCAATGTCCGGTTGACTTTTCCAACTCAAGCTTCTTCAAAAGAAACTAAGTGTCTCAAACCTTACCAAAATCATTCCGGATTCGATCCGACCAACCCGATACCACATGACACGTATAAACAAAGCATAAAGAAGCAAAAATAGAAAAAACAGAGCGGTGACTCATGAGACGACTAGCCGGGTCGTCACACCCCCTTTTTATATTCATTTAATTTTCTTTTTTTTCTTCCGCGTTTTATTCAATTTTGATCCAAATCTCGTCATCTTCATATCATTTTATTCCTACACAGTTAAAATATAATATATAAGCACAAACTAAATATAATTAATACTCAAAAGACGATTAAAAGTACTAGAACATGAGTCAACAGTGGAAAAATATATGCATTTTTGATCGAACGTCAAATATCAAGCGAGCATAAATAAATAATTAGATATAATAGCTATCTACGATTTTACTATACTTGTATTTTTTAGTACATCCGAGAAAAACAAATACGAAGCGGGAAAGTTTGACGGGGATCCGTCTTTGATTTTTCTTCAACCATCGTTTTTGAAAGATAACTCCGGGTAGGGTACCTCGCAAAAGAAACAATGAAATATTAGTAAATAACATAACTATAATATATAAAGAATGAAAGTATTTTTTTTTTTTTAAATTGTTTGAAATTTTATAGGAAAGTGTTTTAATTTTTGAAAGATTATCTGAAAATGTTTTAGGAAGATTGTTTTCTTTTTTTAAAAATGGTTTAGAAATATTTCCTTTGGAAAATAATTTTTGGAAATTAATTTAAAATATATTATAACAGACTCAGATATATTTTGATATCCATCTAGACATGAGAACGAGAACCGCCTCGGTTGCGACTCCGGTGGCCAACTGTGTCGCCCTCCAAAGGTTGTTGGTTCGTCGTGTTCTCACCTTTTTCTTTCCCGAGGTTTATCATTACATCCTCGTTATTATAGGGTCTGGTCCGTAGGGTCATTCGGGCATCGTAACCTCAAAAATTTATTTTCATCGGCCTAGAGTCCAACAACAAAAACTTACACGTCCCTCAATATGTGTTACGCCCCATGTTTTCGCACGTGAAAGTACGCCATATATAAATTAAGACAAGCTCAAAAATGAGATGTTACATCCCGCATTTTCGTACGTTAAAATTTCATCGTAAGTTCATCGACGTAAGTTCGGGAATGAGATTATTTTGAGATACCCGATATTTATGGACTTGTGTCATACAAGGTATCATATGACCATGATAGTAAGGTGTATAAAGTGTGTTAAAAATAAGTAATATTTTAAGTAATTTGAGATAATTTTTAATTATGTGGGTAATTGATTAATTATTAAATTAGTGAGGGATTAACAAAGTTAATTAAGGAAAAAAGGTGATTATTGGGATAAGATTAAGGGCACCAACGTGGCAGCACATGAAGTCGATAACAAGACCAATAAATGACTCATATACTATGCAGTAAGGTGTCATATTTAGTGGCTTAGTCATCCTAAAGTAGGGCCCACTCTATTTGATAAAAGAAACCATCTTCCTACATCATTAAAGAAAAATGACAATATTTAGTTAGTAATGGATGATGGAATTCTCTAAAGAGATACTTATGAACTCTTGCAAGGTTCAACGTGAAATGCAAATTTAAAGAAAGGCCGGTACAATCTTTCTCAAGAACATCATACGGATTTTTCCTTACTTCGATTCGCCGTTATGTGATTTGTCGCAATTGACGTGTGTTAAAGAGATTGTCAAGAGAATCGGCTCACGTATATTAAGGTTATCCCTTCTTTCTTTTTGGCATGATCCATACGATACAAATGAAACAAGCAAATACACAACTTTCATAAATGACTCTATTCGTAGAAATGCTAGAGATGCCTATATTCTTGATACCCCATGTGTCCTATTATTCTATCATCTGTTCGTGTGTCTGAGAAAATACGTAAGTTGATAAAGTTTACTTCATGACATTAATCAAAGGTATAATGGTCTTATGACGTTCCGAAAGATTTTAGTGGCGTACTTCTCATGCATTGCATTTATTTATACATGTACAATGACCCATGACCAGATGGCATTATATACACGTATATAATTCCATCTGGTCATGGGTCAATGTACATGTATAAATATAAATACATGTATAAATATATATATATATATATATGGGAAAAGGCTACGACTTTATATACGCACCACCACCTGATCAGCTGGTATACGTTGATAATTTTGGCCACTATACGTTGATGATTTTGCCCACAGTGGCCGAGATGATATGATGGGATGCCCTCAGAGGCTTGATGATGTTATGAACACATATACCTATGCACGACATGACATTCATACGCATGTGCATGACACTATAAGTATTTCATGATTTGCAGAGTTATCCAGACTTACATGTCGAGTCTTTTACTCGATGTTTCTCTCATGTCTATTATTTACCGATTTTCATTCCTTACATACTTGGTACATTATTTGCACTGACGTCTCTTTTACCTAGGGACACTGCGTTTCATGTCTGCAGGTCCCGATAGACAGGCCGATAGTCCTCCAAGTAGGCTATCAGCTCAGCGGAAGATGTTGGTACGCTCCATTTGCTCCGGAGTTGCTTATTTGGTCAGTATGATTTGGACATATATTGTTTAGTATGTAGGGGCCATGTCCCGACCTTTATGGTATTTATCTATTCTTAGAGACTTGTTGATATATGTCATGTACGTAAAAGATTATATGGCTTTGTCGGCCTATGTTCAGTTTACGAGTGGTCATTTTGGTCTTATAGGCATGTATGTCTTATGTATAAGTTGGTATTACATGTTTTATTCTAGTTATCCTATGGTAGACTTTTCGTCTCACTTACCTATGATAACATGATACGAAAAGATACGTTATGTAAGTGATCGGTTGAATAAGGTACCGGGTACCCGTCGCGACCCATCAGTTTGGGTCGTGACAAAAGTGGTATCAGGAGTCTGAAAATTGGACCGAGAAAATTATAGAAATCGTGGTTGAGAACATTACAGAATTACTCTTAGTATCACAGGTACAAGAGAGATAGTACAACAACCATATTCTATAATGGCTCTATGAAAAATCTAGTTAGAAGAGTATCAGCCTCATAAGAAGTTAGTATGAAGCTCCCACCGGATTGTGTATACACTAGAGGTGAAAGTATTACAATAGAGCTTCAAGTTGTGGATGTAAATCATACCTATGTGGAAAGGGAGTTATGAAAGAAATAGAAGAGGTGGTGCTAGATTTCAAAGCAAGTAAAGTAAAGGTGAATAACGTACGAGATACTCAAGTACAAAAGATTGTGAATAGTCTATACTTCAGATAGAGGGCTAGAAGCGCTGGGATTCAGTATCTAGGAATGATAGCAGCATCGTAAGTGGCATATCTTCCAGCTTATGGTTTCTAGGTATCGAGAAGTCTAATTAAGAGAGTAAAGAAGAGTTAGAGATGATGTGATGTCTCGCTTGATGTTCCAGAATAACACAATGAACCTATGGTGCAAGCAAGTTGAAGGAAGGTTACGAGTAGTATAAAGAGAATGTTTAGGTCGCAAGCTAAAGTATGGTAAAGCGACAAGGTTTTAGGAAGACAAGAGTAAGGATAATAAAGGGTGAGTGAGAAGGTGACCAGAATGGATAAATCCTCGGGATTAAGACCATGAAAAACAAGAGAGCTAATGGTTTCTCTAAGTTATAGAAAGCCCAGTATAGCCTGAATGAAATCAAAGGAGTCTAAGACTAATAGCATTTAGAAGAGATAAAATGTTGCCCTAGTAGTAGAATAAGGGTATAATTGTGATAGATAAAGCATGACAGTTTGGGCTTTCGATTGAGTAACGATTTTAAGAAGAAAAAAGGATTTCATGAATTGTATGGGATTAAAATAACCCCATAAGATGAATCACGTAAGGATGCCATGAAATACGATTATTGAAGTATAGTATCGTCTCTAAGTAGATCAGGAAAATCACTTCAAATGTTTCATGATGCAACGTGAGCCCTAGCGATTACGTAAGAGGTTTCAAGTTATCAGTGGTAGATTGTAGATCAGTATTGAGGTGAATCAATAGTGGATGGACAAAAGTCACAAAGTATGAGATGAGATTAAGCCGTCATTCTTAAGATGAACAATAATGAGGAAGCATTAAAAGACTTAGATTTATACATATAGGATAAGCAACGAAAGTAACCTAGAGTTTGGTAGTAGACCTCAGTAACAATAAATTGAAGTAAGAGTTATGGTATTGTATGACCTACCTAGATGCAGTAAAGTTATACGGATGGATAAACGAATCTATAAATAAGGTATAGCATTATGTGTAAGTTCAACAAAGTACCGAGCGAAGAACTTCACTATACCTGCAAATGCCCAGAGGGACATCTTATCAAGCTCAGTATATATTTACAAAGTGAGGCCTAGAGATTGGCTAAAAATATTGGAGGAAAAAGGAGAGAAGAGTCGCATAGGCGCACTTACAAGGTCAGAATCGTACAAGCTGCATAATAGAAGGTAACAACAGTTACGAGATTGGAAGGATTCCGACCACAAGTTGTGGTGTGAGAAAAAGGCCTAAAGGGGGGATGCCCTGGCCTTTGGATTTATTCACAAAACAGTTGCCTAGATGGCAAGAAAAGTACTAAAGTACTCGAAAGACATAGGTTATGAAAATGATAAGTGCTTCAGTCAACATTCGAGGAGAATGTTCCAAAGGGGGGGATGATGTTACACCCCATGTTTTCGTGCGTGGAAGTAAGCCATATGTAAATTGAGATAAGCTCGAAAATGAGATGTTACATCTCACATTTTCGTACGTTATAGTTTTATCGTAAGTTAATTGACGTAAGTTCGGAAATGAGATTATTTTGAGATTATAAGCATTATGTTATTTCAAACAAGTGATGAGTAAATTCGTGAATGTGAGAGGGTAAGCAAATCGAAGAAAATGAATTTCGTCAAAGTTTGACATTTTGGGACAAAATACGGTCTGATCTATAATACTCAGTATTTATGAACTTATGTCATACAAGGTACCATATGACCATGATAGTAAGGTGTATAAAGTGTGTTAAAAGTAAGTAGTATTTTAAGTAATTTGAAATAATTCTTGATTATGTGGATAATTGGTTAATTATTAGATTAGTAGGGGATTAACAAAGTTAATTAAGGAAAAATGGGTGATTATTGGGATAAGATTAAGGGCACCAACGTGGCAGCCCATAAAGTGGATAACAAGATCAATAAATGACTTATATACTATGGAGCAAGGTGTCATATTTAGGGGCTTAGTCATCCTAAAGTAGGGCCCACTCTCTTTGATAAAAGAAACTATCTTCCTACATCATTAAAGAGAAATGACAATATTTAGTTAGTAATGGATGATGGAATTCTCTAAAGAGATACTTATGAACTCTTACAAGGTCCAACGTGAAATGCAAATTTAAAGAAAGCTCGGTACAATCTTTCTCAAGAACATCATACGGATTTTTCCTTGCTTCGATCCGTTGTTACGTGATTTGTCGCAATTGATGTGTGTTAAAGGGATTGTTAAGAGAATCAGCTCAGGTATGTTAAGGTTATCCCTTCTTTTTTTTTGGCATGATCCATACGATAAAAATGAAACAAGCAAATGCACAACTTTCATAAATGACTCTATTCGTAGAAATGCTAGAGATGCCTATATTCTTGGTACCCTATGTGTCCTATTATTCTATCTGTTCATGTGTCTTGAGAAAATACGTATGTTGATAAAGTTTAATTCATGACATTAATCAAAGGCATAATGGTCTTATGACGTTCCGAAAGATTTTAATAGTGTACTTCTCATGCATTGCATTCATTTATATATGTGCATTGACCCATGACCAGATGACATTACATACGCGTATATATATATATATATGGACAAAGGCTACAGCTTTATATACGTACCACACTTGATCAGCTGGTATACGTTGATGATTTTGCCCACAGTGGCCAAGATGATATGATAGGATGCCCTCCGAGGCTTGATGATGTTATGAACGCATGTACCTATGCACGACATGACATTCATACGCATATGCATGACACTATAAGTATTTCATGATTTGCAAAGTTATCCAAACTTACATGTCGAGTCTTTTACTCGATGTTTCTCTCATGTCTATTTACTAATTTTCATTCCTTACATACTCGGTACATTATTTATATTGACGTCTCTTTTACCTAGGGACGCTGCGTTTCATGCTCGCAGGTCCCGATAGACAGGCCAATAGTCCTCCAAGTAGGCTATCAGCTCAACGGAAGATGTTGGTACGCTCCCTTTGCTTTGGAGTTGCTTAGTTGGTCAGTATGATTTGGACGTGTATTGTTTAGTATGTCGGAAACCTGGACATGTATTGTTTAGTATGACGAAAACCTATCCCAACCTTTATGGTATTTATCTATTCTTAGAAACTTGTTGATATATGTCATGTACATAAAAGATTATATGGCCTTGTCGGTCTATGTTCAGTGAGTGGTCATTTTGGTCTTATAGGCTTGTATGTCTTATGTATAAGTTGGTATTACATGTTTTATTCTAGTTATCCTACGGAAGCCTTTCCGTCTCACTTACCTATGATAACATGACATGAAAAGATACGTTACGTAGGTACTCGCTTGAGTAAGGTATCGGGTGCCCGTCGCGAGCAATCAGTTTAGGTCGTGACAATAAGGAAAAATAATAATTTTTTACAAAGAATCGGGATTAAAGTTTAATAGGACTAATAACAACGAAGCACAGTCCCAATAGTACAACCAGCATCAAGGAACAATCAAAAGTAACAGTAGTTGACAGATTTATCGAGAATGACCGTGTACTAGCAAATACAGTAGCATCAACCAACGAAAAGAATTGAAACAACCGTGTACTAGCCAATGCAGTGGCATCAAACAACCAAGCCCTTTACTAGCAGAAGAGAAATGTTGGAACAATGGTCACCAAAAGAACGAACCCAAAACATCAGTAACATTTAGTCCCAAAAAGTATATAAATCATTAAAAGGAAACAAGCAAGGGAGGTCGCCAGAAAGTGTACAAGAACCGAACAGTAAGAGCCACCGAAATAGTTATCTATCCAGATCTGTTTATGTTCATCATAGCCACTAATAAAAATGAAAATAATAACAATATAAAAAAGGGCCAGAGAACGGTAGTAGCAGAACACTAGAGTACCAGGTCGCCGGAAAAGTTCTTTCCGACCAAAACCCAACCAGTAACTACACTATTGAAGTCGTTGACTCTGCTATCACGGTGAACACCAGAGCAGCGTCTCCATGGGAACAAAGTGAAAAGATTATTGTCAAAGTTAGATTTTTTGGCAGATTTGATAGCAGCAGTGAGAGACAAAGGGAGTGAGGGGGAGCGATAGAGAGAAGGGGGGTTGAAGCTGGCCTGCCTCCGGTCATCACTTCCGGCGGCGACAGTAGCTATGCAAGAATGAGGCTGGAGAGCAGGCGACAGAGTGGTCTTAGAGTGAGAGTTGAGAGAGATCCGATGGGGCTCTCAAAAGGGGTTAGCAGTTGCCTTCAAGAAAGAGAGTGAGTGATAAAAAAAAATGACAGTTAGGGTTTCTTAGATGTAAATATCTATTGGTCTCTTATTTTGTGTAGTGAATGTGACTTATGTAACGGGTGTACGTAATTTGTGTGGCTTACTTAAAAATAAAATATAAAAAAAGAAGGAAAACATGTGGTCAAAGGAAAAAAGATGTCAAGTCACATAAGTATCATGTCATATTATTATTTGGTCACATCATTGTCATGTCACATTAACGTCCAGTTATATCAAATGTCTTATCACTTCTTCAACGGATCCTTTTTTTTTCAATTAGTAGATCGCCTTTTCTTAAGATTTCGGATATTAACGGGACATTAATTTAACTGGACTGGATTCCGATTTTGAAATAACTTCTACTCGCTTCCGTGTAATTGCTAGATTGTGCTCTGAAATAGAAAATAGTTATTTAATTAGAAAATCTTATAGTATTTATTTAAAATGTCAACGACTATATCAATGATGTAGTAATTATAATTTATTTTTTGAAAAAAAACATTAAATTAATAAAATATCTCAATATTGGAAAAATAGGATAATTATCAATAAACTACTTAAAATTTGGAAAAATACACAAAATGGTAATATTTAAATAATGTGCAAAAAATTATCACTACTAGAAATTCGATAAATACCGACCAAAAAAACTAACCAACTTTGGTCAGTTATGGCCAACTACCGACCAAAATGTGGCCAAATATGCCTGGACGGTATTTTGATGGTCGTTTTAATATACCGACCAAAGTTGGTCGGAAATTACTGACCAACGTTGGTCGGTCAATTAAATTCAAAAAAAAAATATTGCAAAACAAACCGACCAAAGTTGGTCGGTTTTTTCCGACCAAAGTTGGTCGGTATTTTAATTATGTAATCAAAAGATTCACCATCTGGGAATCGAACCGAGGTGTGTATTATGGCAGAATACTATTATACCACTACACTATTGGTGCATTTTGTTTTAAGATTGTCTTTTTATTTATTTATACTCATTAATTGTATTAACGCACGAAAATAACCGACCAAAGTTGGTCGGTTTTATTAAAAAATAAAATTACCGACCAAAGTTTGTCGATTTTATAAAATGACCGGTTGAATTAACCGATCAATTTTGGTCAATTTTTTAATATTAATTTTATTTATTTTAATTGAAAAATCGACCAAAGTTGGTCGGTTTCTTGAAAAATAAATTTTGCGGGACTCAAAAAATAGTTTCCCGTATTTTTGCGCCAAAGAAAATCGACAAAAGTTGTTCGATTTCGTAAAAAAAATTAAAATTAAAATATTTTGAAAAATCGACCAAACTTTGGTCGGTTTTGGCTGGATTTTTGACCGACCAAAGTTGGTCGGTTTTTGCCAAATTTCTAGTAGTGTATAATTTTTATTATTTTTTACTAGGAAGCCTGCAAAATTAAATTTTTAAATATAGAGGGTCAAAATTGAGTGTCAACAGCTGCCTCTCTTTAACCCGAGACAACGTAAGAGTCTTCGGGAAAAAAATTGACATTATACTCAATTTTGTCCCGACATGAGAGTGGGAATGATGATGTTTATGGAGGTTGTGACCGAAATCTGGTATCTGATATGCCTACATATCTCGGGTCGCGTAAAAATCAGGTCGCATAAAGTTCTGGAATGCAACTGAGTGTTACTTATGAATCGTAGCCTCATGGAGTGGAAGACAAATGTTCGAGGATGAAAAGGTTCATGTGATATCTACATTGGTTCCAAGGTTGCCCAGTGTCTGATTGTGGTAACATTGGGACATGGATGTTAGATAGTGGATGGATTGGTCATTGGATTTTGATGTGGATACGGTCGGGCTCTGTGTTGAAGTTTCCTACATATCTTGGATGTAATGAGAATCAGGACGGTTGCAGTTCGAGAACTGATGGATGATTTGATTTTGATTTTTGATTTGAAAATTCCCCCAACGTCAAGTTGTGATGATACTGGGTGTTTTATTTTGACTATAGGGGTTCAAATTATCTACACACCCCATGTCAATGGAACAAAAGATGATATTGGGGACATGTCGTTGATTGTTGTTGGAAATCTCGACGTCCGTCCTCAAAATCTACCCCGGTTTATTTGTTATATGATAATTCCACGGTGTGTCGCGTCTTTGATCAAGAAAGTTAACGATGTGTAGACTATGCTTCTATTTTATTTGACAAAGACGGATATGTAATTTTTTGAACGAATAGGGTCCCAGGTTTGAACTCTAGTTCGATAGGGATCCGGGCTAGTGTTACGACCCCAGTTCGCCCTCCGTGAACTGTCGTGACGATACCTAGTCTCTACGACTAGTAAGCCTAATAATTGCGGAAAATAAATGAAACTTGCGGAAGAAATAATCAAAGCCAAAAATAACCGAATGAAACAATATTTAAAATATCGCTCGGCATATACAACACAACTTCTCAGAATCTAATACACTATCCCAAAACCCGGAAACTCACGGAACCACAAGCCTTTGAATGTCTAACAGTGCCTAACTCCAGAATATCTAACAAGGAAAAGAAATACAGAAAGGCAAATGTTTAAAAGCTAGAATAGAAAAGGACTCCTAGGTCTGCGGACGCGACAGGTGTGCAACGAAGTCTCTAGAGCAGTCGCCTCGCCTCAAGGGTGGTAGAACTCAGTCGACGTACCTGGATCTGCACATGAAAAACATGCGCAGAAAGGGCATAAGTACACCACATCGGCACTTAGTAAGTGACAAGCCTAACCTCGGTCGAGTAGTGACGAGGAAGGTCAGGGCCCTACTGAGGTTAAATAAAATATAAAGTTCAACAGTGTAGAACATAATAGTATAAATAAATACAGCAGTAAAAGTAACACAGGATGTAAATAGGCAACAACAACTATTACAAAGACAAGGTAAACATAGAAAGAAATACGACGTAGTACCAAAATAACAATTGAGGATCTCCCAGGATACCATCCTATAGTCCAAAATATACATATCCAATGGATCTCCCGAGATCCCGTCCCGTAGTCCAACTCATAGTGCGTGGGGATCTACCGGAATTCCGTTCCGTAGTCCCAAATATAAATACCCAATACTGGGAGAATCTACCAGGTGCAGTCTCGTAGTTCCATATAACTATGTAGGGGGATCTACTGGAATCCCACATCTGTAGTCCCAAATATAAACAGAGAAGGGGGAGCTACTGGAATCTCACATCCATAGTCCCAATATAAATACATAGCAGCAACAGAAAAGTATTCAGAAATGTCAAATTTCATATTAAGGCAAAAGAGCAAGTCTAACCTAGCATGCTGCATAGAATTTAGGTAAAGCAGTTTGAGCAAATAAGGTAATTAAATCACTTAGACATGCTTTCCTAAGCTAACAACAGGCTTAATAGTGCAAGTAATCAGAATAGGAAAGAAAACATACTAGTAATTACTTAATGAAAAATCGAATTGTGAACAATTAGCACAAGTAAGCACTCGTCACCTCACGTACAAGGCATTTCAATTAACAATAATACCAAATCCTAAGGGGAAGGTCCTCCACACTAGGTTAGGCAAGCCACTTACCTCGAACCAGCTCAATTCAACCCGGAACCACACTCTTGCCATGAGTACTCGACTCCAAATGGCCCAAATCTATTCAATTCAATTTCATAATGTAAATAACACTTCAAAGTAACTAATTCTACAATTAAATTCTAAGCTAATACGTGCAATTAGGTAAAATGACCAAAATGCCCCTCGGACCCACATCTCAAAATCGGGTAAAATTTATATTTTCAGAATTCTCACACTCTCACGAGTTCATGCATACCAAAATTATCCAAATCTAAGGTCAAATTCCCAATCAAAAGTCGAATTCTAGGTCTAAAAACTTTCTTCCAACTTTTCCCCAATTTTCATCTCCAATCCGAAATTAAATGATGAATTCATGTTTGGATTAATGGGTTACAAGCAAAAAGGAGTTAAGAATCATTACCCAATCGATATCTCTAAAAATCCCTCAAAACCTTGCTCAAATCCGAGCTCCCAAGCTTTAGTTTTTACAAAAATGGTTAAACCCTCGACTTTGAAATTTTTATATCTGCCTAGGTAAATCCTTCTTTGCAAACGCGGAAGGACTCTCACATTCGCGAAGCACAACTCTGCTTAGCTCAGATGTCCTTTATCGCGAACGCGATGCCCCCTATCGCGAACACGGTAGCAAACTTCCCCCTCCTACGTGAATGCGGGACCCTCTTCGCGAACGTGTAGGCATACAACCTCTCAGCTTCGCGAACGCGGGACCATCATCGCGAACTTAGAGCGTTAAACTTCCACCAGCCCCAGATCCTCTTCGCGAACGCGAGACCCCACTCGCGAACGCGAAGAAGGAAACCAGAACTGGAGACCTGCTGCATTTTCTGCAATCCTCTAAGTCCAAAAATGACCTGTTGAGCATCCGAAACACACCCGAGACCCCAGGACCTTAACCAAACCTGCCAATCATTCCTAAAACATCATTTAAACTTGTTCCAACCTTCGGAATGCTCAAAACAACATCAAAATACCTATTTTTCATCAGATTCAAGCATAAAAATTCCAAAACATTAAAAATACGCTTTCGATCAAAAAGGTTATCAAACATCGTTCGAATGACCTGAAATTTTGCGCACACATCACATTAAACACTACGGAGTTACTCCAACTTCTGGAATTCAATTCCAACCCTCATATCAAAATCTCACTATCGAACCGAAAACTTCAAAAATTCAACTTTCGGCATTTCAAGCCTAAATTAGCTACGGACCTCCAAAACACAATTTGAACACGCCCCTAAGCCCGAAATCACCCAACGGAGCTAACGGAACCATCGGATTTCCATTCCGAGGCCGTATTCACATTGTTTCGACTACGGTCAACTTTCTAACACTTAAGCTCTCATTTAGGGAATAAGTGTCCCAAAACTCTCCGAAACTCAAAACCGAACGTCCCGGCAAATCAAAATAGCAGAAATAAACTTGGGGAAAACAGTTAATAGGGGATCAGGGCATTAATTCTTAATGCGATCGGCTGGGTAGTCACATCCTCCTATACTTAAACATCCATTCGTCCTCGAACGAGCATAGAGACATACCTGAAGTAGTGAAAAGATAAGGGTAACGACTGCGCATATCCTGCTCGATCTCCCAGGTCGCCTCCTCAACCGACTGACCCCGCCACTGAACGTTTACTGTAGAAATGTTCTTTAACCTCAGCTTTCTAACCTGCTTGTCCAATATTGCCACTGGCTCCTCAACATAAGATAGATCCTTGTCCATCTGTAATGAACTGACATCTAACACGTGTGACGGATCACCGTGATACTTCCGAAGCATCGAAACATGAAATACCGGATGAACTCCTGCCAAGCTGGGAGGTAAGGCAAGCTCATAAGCAACCTCCTCAATACGCCTCAATATCTCAAAAGGCCCAATAAACCTCGGACTCAACTTCCCTTCCTTCCCAAATCTCATAACTCCCTTCATAGGCGAAACCCAAATCAGAACCCGCTCTCCAACCATATAGGAAACATCACGAACCTTTCGGTTTGCGTAACTCTTCTATCTGGACTGGGTTGTACGGAGTCTATCCTAAATCACCTTAACCTTCTCCAAAGTATCCTGAACTAAGTCTGTGCCCAATAATCTAGCCTCACCCGGCTCAAACCAACCCACTAGGGATCTACACTACCTACCATATAAAGCCTTATACAATGCCATTTGAATGTTGGATTGATAACTATTGTTGCAGGCAAACTCCGCCAATGGCAAGAACTGATCCCAAAAACCTCCAAACTCGATCACACATGCACGGAGCATATCCTCAAGAATCTGAATAGTACGCTCAGACTATTCATCCATCTGAGGGTGAAATGTTGTACTCAACTCCTCCTGAGTACCCAACTCATGCTGAACGACCCTCCAGAATCGTGATGTGAACTGTGTACCTCTATCTAAAATGATGGACACTGGAATACCATGCAGACGAACAATCTCCTGGATTTAAATCTCCGCCAACCGCTCCGAAGAATAAGTAGTACACATAGGAATGAAATGAGCGGACTTGGTCAGCCGATCCACAATCACCCAAATAGCATCGAACTTTTTTAAAGTCCGTGGGAGCCCAACTACAAAGTCCATGGTGATCCGCTCCCACTTCCACTCCAGAATCTCTATCTGCTGAAGCAGCCCACCCAGTCTCTGGTGCTCATACTTCACCTGCTGACAGTTAAGGCACCGAGCTACAAATCCAACTATATCTTTCTTTATTCGCCTCCACCAGTAGTGCTACCTCAAATTCTAATACATCTTCGCGGTACCCAGATGGATGGAATACCGCAAACTATGGGCCTCCTCTAGAATCAACTCTCGAAGCCCATCAACATTGGGTACACAAATCCAACCCTGCATCCTCAATACCCCTTCATCACCTATAATCACATCTCTGCCATCATCGTGCTGGACCTTGTCGTTGAGTACAAGCAAATGAGGGTCATTATACTGCCGCTCCTTGATATGATTAAATAAGGAAAACCAAGAGACCACGCAAGCTAGAACCCGACTGGGCTCCGAAAGATCCAATCTCACAAACTGGCTGGCTAAGGCTTGAACATCCATCGTCATAGGCCTCTCTGATGCTGGTAAATAAGCTAAACTCCCCAGACTCTCTACCTGGCGACTCAAGGCATCGGCCACCACATTGGCCTTGCCCGGGTGATACAAAATAGTGATATCATAATCCTTCAGCAACTCTAACCACCTCCTCTGGAGTAAATTTAGATCCTTTTGCTTGAACAGGTGCTGCAAGCTCCGATGGTCAGTATAAATCTCATAGGGCACGCCGTATAAATAATGGCGCCAGATCTTCAGGGCTTGGACAATGGCAGCTAACTCAAGGTCGTGGACCGGATAGTTCTTCTTATGTATCTTAAACTGTCTGGACGCTTAGGCAATCACCCTACCAACTTGTCACGACCCCAGTTTTCCCTCCGTGAACTATCATGATAGCACCTAGTCTCTACAACTAGGTAAGCCTAACAATTGCGGAAAATAAATGAAACTTGCGGAAGAAATAATCAAAGCCAAAAATAACCGAATGAAACAATATTTAAAATGTCGCTCGGCATATACAACACAACTTCTCAGAATCTAATACACTATCCCAAAACCTGCCAACCAATCTTAAAACATCATTCAAACTTGTTCCAACCTTCTGAATGCTCAAAACAATATCAAAACACCTATTTTTCATCAGATTCAAGCCTAAGAATTCCAAAACATTAAAAATACGCTTTCGATCAAAAAGTCTACCAAATATCGTCTGAATGACCTAAAATTTTGCACATACATCACATTAAACACTATGGAGTTACTCCAACTTCCGGAATTCCATTCCGACCCTCGGATCAAAATCTCACTATCGAACCGGAAACTTCAAAAAATCAACTTTTAGCATTTCAAGCCTAAATTAGCTACGGACCTCCAAAACACAATCCGAACACGCCCCTAAGCCCGAAATCACCCAACGGAGCTAACGGACCCGTTGGATTTCTATTCCGAGGCCGTCTTCATACTGTTCCGACTACGGTCAACTTTCCAACACTTAAGCTCTCATTTAGGGACTAAGTGTCCCAAAACTCTCTGAAACTCAAAATCGAACGCCCCGGCAAATCAAAGTAGCAGAAATAAACTTAGAAAAAATAGTTAATAGGGGATCGGGGCATTAATTCTTAAGATGATCGGTCGGGTCGTCACATCTAGATACCGATCTGAAATAATCGATGCATTTTGGGATTTTGAAGGAAATTCGGGTTGGGTACCTATCCGAAGCAATATCGGAGCACTTGGATTATTGAAGGAAATTTGGGATGTGTACCGGCCCGAAGCGATATCGGTGCATTTTGAATGAAAAGGGGAAATTCGTGCTATGTACCAGTTCGAAGCGGTATTGGAGCATTTTAAAGATCTAAAATACTCGTATTAGAAGGTGGGTGCCTATAAAATTTGGACTTGAAATGAAATGCGCATTGATCAAGAGAATACTTAGAAAGCAAGAAACTATTTTTCATGTGTAAGAAAATTGATAAAAAAGGGTTTTGTTATTATTGACTCAGGTAGGTAATAAAAGCAAAATGATAGAATTTAAAAATGGTACTAATCTTAGGCTGCCTACATATCTGAATGGAATCAGGCCAAAACGTATTTCGATTATGATAGATGATTGAATTCGATGTGGCTTGCCTACGTATTCCTATTAAAGAAAATCAAGTCGCGGTGTAATTCCGAATATATAGAAATGATTTTTAGTTCTATAATATAAGAGTGGGACCAGACCCTATGTGGGTTGTCTGCATATCCCACCGTGAAAAGTCAAGTCGGGTGTAGTTTTGTTGCAACAAAACCTAAACAAAACTTGACTCTTTTTTGTTTTCTGTATTTTTGCTATTTTGTATCTTTTTATAGAGAATATCTAAAAATTGAAAAAGTAAAGAGAGACTGCGATTTATTGATCAATCATATTTTTGACTTGACTTTGGTTGGTACCAACAATTTTGTGCACAAATATTTCCACCATATACTTTCTAGCAAACCAAGATCAAATTATGGGTAATTCTTATAGCTTTGAGTGATACCTCAAGTATACCTATCTTCGACAAAATTTGTTCGTCTTGCTTCACTCAAAGGTTTTGAATTCTTCCTATCTCATGTTTCGAGTGCCCTCACCAATAGAAACTCCTAATTTGCACACATATTTGAAGTATTTTTTTTTGTATTTTTGACTTTAGGACGTTTTTGCGAAGTGCACTCACACTCAGAAAGATGTTCAATTCATGAAATTATGATACCATATGTTTGACCTTTATGTGAGTATCCACTAATGTGAGAACACTTGGAATATGACTATGTAGGGCTTGTTATTGGCTTGTAATGTAGGTTTGGGCACGGGTAGGATATTCATTTGGGATAAAGTGACTAATCCCTCCTAAAGCACTGCACTCTATCCACATCTTCGGCGTTCAAACCATGCTTCAGCGCTTGATCTTGTTTGGCTTGATGTCCCTTTCTTTGCTTTGACTTCTTTTTGAACTTTATCAGAGGTTCTTCTTCCCTTTTCAGAGATTATGTTTTCTTCTTTTTTTCTTTTGAAGTTTCTCTTGCTTTGTAGGAGTTTTCCCTTCTTTTTATTGGAGTTCCTCCTCGTTGAATTTGTGGAGTCCCCTCCTTTTTGTGGGACTTTTCCTCAAATTTGCGAAAGTTCCTCCTTTTTTCAAATCCTCCTTTTGATCTTGTGGCGTTTCCTTTTTCTTTTCTTGAAGTCATGTCTTTAATTATCTTGGACTTTATATCTTTCGCTTTTACGTGCTTTTCACCTTTACTTTGGTCTTCGTCCGAAGTTACACGTTTTCAGTGCGCTCGAGAAGGTCGGTCCAAGAGAAAGGTTGTGCATTTAACACACGAAAGGGTATGGGCTAAGATGTGGTTGTCCCAGAAAAGGCTTGAGGATGGATTGACGGCATTTGGTAGGCTATAAAGGCTCAAACGAGTCAAAGAAGTCCTACGATCCTTTCCTAAACCAAGCGTTACATAAGATTTTGTCTCAACAGACATTCAGCCTAAGTTCTAGATCTAACAAACCAATGCAATGAATATTTAATCTAAAGCTCACCATACAATGCCCAAGAAACAATGAGGTCTGCTTTGTTCTTATCCTAACTATAAGCATGAGATTTTTCAAGTATCACCAAGGCATAACTGAGAGGTACCACAAGATTCTATGGTTTACCCGAAGCTGGTCCTCTCTCTCATATCAATTAACATGTTGTTTCTCATGCACACTCCTAACTATATCAGTACCAATCAAGTCAATATTTGGTGATTTTTTTTTTGATAAGTGGGACCAGAGTCAAAGAAAAGTTTCCCTTATTTTTTGTTAATAAATGGGACCAAATCCGAGGAAGGGTTCCCTTTTTGGATTTTTGGATTTTGACTTAACAATAATAATTTTGTTTTTCTCTTCTTCTTTTTCGAACTTTTGACTTAATCAAATATTTTTTGTGATTTTATAAAAATGAGGCCGAACCCGAAGGTTGCCTACGTATCTTATTAAAATGAGAATCAGTTCAAGCATAGTTCAAGAAGAGTAGAAAGAAAATATTTAGATTTTTATCTCATTTCATTTTTAGAATTTTTGAATTAATCAATTTTTGTGATTTTTCATAGGGTGCACTAAATGTAAAACGGGTTTTGTACTTTCCGTTCCAAAGCGATACAGGAGCATTTGAATGTTAGACAAGATTTGGTACTATTCCGAAGCGATATTAGACCATTCAATATTAGATGGGCTCTGTAGATACCGTTTCTAAGCGATATCGGAGCAATGATAGTAAAGTAAAATCTTCGCACGATGGGAGTAACAGTAAAGAAAATTCGAATCTCAACGCGACAGGTTGTAGTACCGTTATGAAGTGAATCAAAGTATAGACAAGAAGGTAAATTTGAACCTCCACGCGATGGGAGTATTCGACGGGTTGTAGTATCATTCCGATGTGATATCGCAGCGTAGACAAGAAAGTAAATTCGAACCTCTACGCGATAGGAGTATTCAACATCTATAGTATCATTCTGATACGATATCAGAGCATAGACAAGAAATTAATTCGAACCTCCATGCAATAGGAGTATACGACGGGCTGTACTACCATTTCGATGTGATATCGGAGCATAGATAGGAAAGTAAATTCAAACCTCCACGCGATAGGAGTATTTGACGGGCTATAGGACCATTCCGATGCGATATCAGAGCACTAACATGAATGAAAATTCAAACCTCCATTACGATGGGAGTATTCAATGGGTTATAGTGCCCTTCCGATGTGATATTGAGCATAGATAGGAAAATAAAATCTTCACGCGATGGGAGGGACAAGAAAGTAAATCTCTGCATGATGTGAGTAATTGAAATGTAAATCTCCGTACGACGAGAGTATTTTTGATTTTTGAAAAATGAGATCGAACCCGGGAAGGGTCCTTGATTGACTTTTTTTTTTTGAAAAATGTGACTGAACCCGCAGGTTGCCTACGTATCTCGTTGAAATGAGAATTAGGTCAAGCGTAGTTCGGGAAGATTAGAGATAGAGGGAAGATGTTTTTTTTTTAAATTTTCTCAAGGAAAGAGGATAGTATTTTGAATTTTGATGTTGATGTCTTACAGAGAGACTTCTGTAGAAGAAAGAGAGGAAGGTATATATATGTTTAATTTTAGATTTCTTGGAGATGATTCTTTCATAAGTGTTTTGGTCAACTATGACCTAAGTGGCCAGACTTGACCGATTAGTCCAGTTAAGGATGAGAAAAATCGGACCCATTACAGGCTACTTATGTATCTCGACACAAGATCAAGAATCAGGTACACGTAGTTCGTGATGATTGGAGATTATGAGATGTATGGGTTGCAACACTTCTTTTACCCTCCTACTTTTAAGGAATTGCAACTAACAATATTAATTTCATCAAAGACATATATGAAGTGCAAGAGTATAGACAAATTCGACGATACCTCGTTGTACCCAGATTGGGTGCGGTATCTTTGAAGTTGAAGAGTGACTCCCTTCAAAAGACGTGCCCAGTTGCTCCTTCAGACAATTGCTTCGATGCTCCTGACTGTTTATGAGACAATTTTTGTTGTTGTCTTCCAACCGACTGTAGGGGTATTTTGTTGCGACCTTGCAACTGTCTACAGGAACTTTTTGTATGTGCCTTATGTATCGGGTGTAAGTAATTTGTGTGGATTGCATTTAAAAAAATAAAATGTGAAAAAAGAAGGAAAACATATGGTCAAGGGCAAAAGGATGTCAAGTCACATCACTGTCATGTGATGGTAGGCTATAATCCCGTATTTTAGTCGCTTAATGCACTCTAATTTACTACACTTTAATTGAGTTTGAGCTTCAATCGCTAGTGCTTTACATTAATTGTGTGTTTTATTTCTTGTAGGAGTGATTTCGAGCTATGTAGATGTTATTGAATGAATTAGAGTGATTTGGAACTTTGAAGTCTAAGTAAAAACCCAAATGATTAAGCCAGGATCGCATTCGGGGGTCAAGGACCAAGCCTGAATATCAAAAAGCGAGCGAAAAAGTTTTACTCTGAGAAACTCCACAGCTGCGACGCATGGGGCTGCGCGTGGCACACCGCGGCTGCCCATTTCTGCTGGTGTCAATTTTTCACGCTCTTTGATAAGTTCCACTGCTGTCCCGCTTAGCGCATCGCTCAATGCGGTGCGCCTGTGCAATTTTTACAAGCTAGAATCATATTTCGCACAGGAAAAAGTGTTTTCATCTGGGACCGACCCTACTTAGTATACATATGTGTAAAATATTATTTTTGGGATTTTTGACACATGTTATACCTAAGGAAGCTAAGGAGGAGGTGGTGAAGCAAAGGCACAAGGCTTTCATCATTCAATCCTCACTCAAGACAAGAGTTTGGATTGTTTATGTTCTCCTTTGATTTAAACATATTTGTGATGAATTACTCCATATATATGCAGTAGTTTTCTTTAGGATTTGATGGATTTGGTGTATTGATACTTTTTTGTGGATATTAACTCTATTTTTATGTATTGAATTGTTTTGGATGTTTTAATTGTTGCATCTATATTCACTTGTTAATGTAATCGAGAGAGGTATAACTTGTGATATCTTTGCATTATATTTTGTTGGTTGAATTCATTAATTTATCTTAGTAATCGGAAACAACTAGTTGAATTGTTGATTAAACCTAGTTAGGAGGATAATCGAGAGAGGTTCTCCTAAAGACCAATCCACTACGAATTCTTGCATATCTTCATGTGCTTAAAATTGGTTCATCTTGTGATGTCGAGACTTAATCGAGAGAGGAGTTTCTACTAAATAATTGAAGTAATAACCAAGTGAATTTGAAAGACTCACTTGAACATTAGAAGTGAATTATCTGGAGTTAGATCCCATACATTTGTCTTGCACCTATCCTATCAACACTACCTTCTCCCAATTGATAACCTTCTTTGCTTATTACTTGCGTTGATTGTCATTAGTCAATAGTTTAGACTCTTAGTTAAGTTTAGTCTTAATCATAAAACTCTCAATTGTTGATCTTCTTGGATAGCAATCTAGCTAAAAACTACGATAATACTGTTTAACTCCAATACTATGGATACGATATTATATTTTATTATATTCGACTATCGAGCATATTTAAGTGTGCATTTTGCGCTCGTCATCATGTCACGTCATTGTCATATCACATCATTCTCATGTCACATCAATGTCTAGTTACATCAAATGTCTTGTCACATCGGATATTGACGGGACATTAATTTGACTGAACTGGATTCATATTGTGAAACAACTCCTACTGGCTCCTGTATTATTGCTAGATTGTGCTCTAAAATAGAAAATAATTATTCTATTAGAAAATTTTATAGTATTTATTTAAAATGTCAACGACTACATCAATGATGTAGTAATTATTATTTTATTTTTTGAAAAGACAATGAATTAATAGAATATCTCAATATTTGAAAAATAGGACAATTAACCATAAATTGCTTAAAATTTAGAAAAATGCACAAAATGGTAGTATTTAACTAGTTACAATAAAATGATAAAAATTCCCATATTTTGTAAAAATATGTACTTTTTAATAAATTGTATTAAAGTTAAATAATGTGCAAAAAAACTCTATTTTTATCATTTTTTTCTAGGAAGCCTGCAGAATTAAATTTTTAAATATGGAGGGTCAAAATTGAGTATCAACAGAGGGTACTCAAGACCTGGTTCTTTGGTATCGTACTGGAACTTATTTGATTTGATCGGATACGCAGATGCTGATTATGCTGGATATTTGGTGGATACAAAGAACACATAAGAAATGACTCACTTTCTAGGGTCATGCTTGATCTCATGGGCCTCAAATAAACAAAATTATGTAGCCCTATCAACTACAGAAGTTGAGTATGTAGATGTTGCTTCATGTTGTGCTCACCTATTATGGATTAAGCATTAACTGGAGGACTATGGAGTAACGATTGAAGGGGTTCCCCTATTTTATAATAACATCAGTGCAATGAACATGGTCAAGGACCAGGTTTATTACAAGAGAACCTAACACATTAATGTGAGATATCACTTCTTGAGAAACAATGTTAAGAAGGATCACATCTCTATGGAATTCTACAAGTCACAAGAGCAGATTAATAATATATTCACCAAGGCTTTGAGTAGGGATCACTTTGAAAGAAACCACTTGGAGCTTGGCTTGATCATAATGAACTAGAACATTCTTGATTTCCCTAAATGATTGGCTATGCTTTAATAAAGCAAATTTATGGATCTAAGCGAGAAAAATGTCTAACTCAGTCTTATACTGTAACAGGTATGCACACATGAAACTGTCTCAAGGACACAAACGTTTAATCTAATGATGAAATCCTCACTCGGCAAAAGTTTCTTAAGCCACATTGAGGAAATCGGTTAAAGAACCTAGTTGTTGACACCCAGGTAAGTACCCCTTTCTATAACTACCACATTACTAAAAATCAGGTTTCCACTCATATCATTCATATTTCATGTCAATAACCTCCTTTAGTTCTTCAAATTGAATGGGGATAAAGTTCCAAAAAAGGAAAATTGTCAGTCCTAATATAATCATGACTACACAATTTGCGTGAAATTAGGATCAGTTTTCTAAACTCTCTAGAACACGTCTCTATCGCCCAATTAAAGCTCTTAACCTCCTTTTTAAATTTTGAAATTTTTGGCAGACACCTTCTCTCTCCCTTTGTACTGGATTAGGAGCAATTTGGGTGACAAATTAAAGTCGAAAAACTATCAAATCACACCCCTATAAAAACACTCCCTCACGCCCATTCTCTCTCATTCGATCAAATTGCTTAGAAAAATAAAGCGAAATTGAAACCTTAACTCTTCAATTCTGCATAATTTTTAAACTATTAGTAATGTCGAACTCACCTTGTCAAGCCGCTTCTAACATAACTGGACCAACTACCATATTTTCCATCAATACACTTCTATCCACACCCACCTCATTGAGTTTGTCTAAGATCAATCTCTATCACATAATACCCCAAAAGTTTTCACTGGCTTAGTTGATTACTTTTACGAGAAATAAAAAAATATCGAGAGCGAAATATTAGTAGTGGAGGAGCCACAAATTGAGGAGGAAGGAGACATTGAACAAGTGAAGGAGGATGTGACTAGACAAGAAGAAGTAGATGTAGCTATGAAATCGGTGATTCAGGGAGAAAGAGAGGTAGTAAGATAAAAAGAAAAGGAAAGTAGGGAGTGGAAATTTAGACTCAGGGTGAAGTAGAAGTAGTGGGTGAAGAGGTAGAAGAGAAGGAGAATGAGCGAGGCACTGATGATGTAGGTAGGGACTCTGCAGATACCATGACAGACTCCATGGAAGAATTAAGGGAGGAGAGTACTAGGACTATAGTATAAGCACATTTGGTACTTGGACAATAACCAGATCCTTCTGTTGTTAGTGACGGAGACTTGCGTGAAGAAGAGGTTGCATTGGAAGTTGATGAGGAAGATGGTGATCAGGTTCAAGAACCTGGTTATTTGAATGTTGATATACAAAAATCTGAATCTTTTGACTGGACTGATACTAAGGAAGAAGGAAAAAAATAGGAGAGGAATAAGTGAAAAAAGAAAGTAGTGCCAGTAGTGATGATGAAGCACTAACAAATCTGATTGCCAGAATGTAGGAAAATAGACAAGATGAGGCAAAAATCACCTCTAGAAGGGTAGAAGTTTTAGCCAAGAAGGTTGTGTTACCTCTAGGGTATGTCACTCTTGGCAGTAGAACTCCAAAACTAGAGGGAAAAGTAAGGTTGCACTTGAGAAGGCCTTGGAAGAAAGTAGGGACAAAAAAGATAGACAAGAGTTCAGACTAGTAGATGAATCTGATGTGAAGAAGGTTGATCTGGTGAGTGAAGAAGAGGATGATGAAGACGACGACGACGACGACGAAGAAGAAGAAGAATAAGAAGAAGAAGGAAACGGGGAGGGGGAAGTCCCTATTCGAATAAAAGGAAAGAAAGAGGCTGAATCATCTTCAGCCACTCCCAAGGAAAGGTCTTTCAGAATAAGGAAGTCTGAAATGAAAGGAACCAGTTTCAAATACAGAAAAAGACTCAAAGGAAAAGTGTCATTGTATAAGGAGAGGAGCGGTTTGTAGGGTTGATCATGTTAAATGATCGGGTAACAAACCTTATTACTATTAACGTGTTTGGCATGATAGAGTTGCTAGAAAATTGAGAATCGGGGTTGGACACATCTGTTTTTGTGCCCACCCCTAGTGATGTATGAAAAAGCAATACTTAATTTATATAAGAACTTTAAGATGATGGAAGATGGCATAGTTAGTTCTGAAGTGAGGGGAGTGAACATGATTCTTGATGCCAAGTTGTTAGGTGAGATACTGAAGGTTCTAGTGGAAGGTTTTGACACATATGTGTCGCGTGAATGGATTGAATGGGAGAAAAAAAAAGATGCTTTGTTCTTGAACTCCAAGTACACATAGAAGAGGGAAAATATGACTACAAGAAAGTAGGAAAAGGGGAGATGAAACTGCTTCACAAGCTCTTATTTGAATTTGTGAATAAGTTTGTTGTCTCGATCTGAAAGAAGGCATAAGGCTACTTACTTAGACCTAACAGTGAAGGAAGTGTTCGATCAATATAGGAAAATTAATCTGCCTTCACTGATGATCAAACACATAGCAAGGGCAATTGATTAAGAAAAAGGCCCTCATGCACTGCCATATAGGTTCTTGTTGACTAGGGCGTTTGAGCACTTTGGGGGTTTTCTAAGAGGTTAAGAAATGAACTAATAAATATATGTTTGATGAGGAGACCCTGAAGGAATATGACTATGTTTCATGACCACCAGGTACTAAAAGCAAAAGCATGGTCACAAACATTCTAGAGGAGTTGGCTGCTGTCAATGAGGAAAAGGAGAAGATGAAAGAGGAAATTGCCTTCTCGAAGGAGGAAAATAGGAGGCTGAAGGAGAAGATGAAGAAAGAGCAGGAGGCCTCTACTGTATGGTTTCTCAGGCTCCTTGGCTCTTATTCATAGAGATTCCTCTTTCCTCATAGTACCTAGTCCTCAGTCCTCTTAGATTTTCTAGTCTAGCCTTAGTCTTTTTGTTTGGGCCCCTTTGAGCTTAATGTGGTACTTTGCCAAGTCAATAAAATTTCTTTATTTTGGCTACTATTTGTGCAATCACATTTGATAATTAATTGGATTAAATATTTGAGTTATTGACCTAGTGATTTATGTGGTGTAACCCCAGTGGCCATGAGTTTTACATGCGTTAGTTAATGACCTACTAACGCTATATTTTTTTGATGATGTCAAAAGGGGGAAGTTAAGTATGTGCTTATGCTGCTGATTAGTAAACCTAGTGTCACACCCCAAAATCCAAGGAGGGCGACCGACGCTCAACGAGTGAACCCGACTGAGCAAGCCTGTTAGGTTTCATTCTACCCAAACTAATTCATGAATAAACAGGAGATGGACTCCATTAATCATACTTAGTAAGTATTTTATTAACAACTTTCATTTCATTTCCATTAGCAGTTTAAATCATAAGTATCAAAATATTACAAGTTTTATAAATCTTTGCCAAACATCAATATTTCTACTTTAATTTCAATACCCGACACTACCCACAACCTGTCTACGGAGCCTCTAAACACAACTGAAGAGTAATGTAATATGGAAATACCGGTAACAAGGCTTCGCCTATACCTCAAATATAAAGACATGATGAACAGATGAAATAGGACCCCAAAACGAAGTGGGGCTCACCAAGTCAGCTGAAAGGATGATGCGGCACCAGCTGCAACTAACATTGCCTGCTATAGAAACACCTACATCCATTTAAAGACGTAGCACCCCCAGCAAAAGGGACGTTAGTGCCATCGAATAGCACTAGTATATATATAACTAAACACTATCTAGTTAGAAAGAACTTTCATACAAGAATAAAGAGGAAATCATAAAGACAACAAAGTTTCAAATAAGCACCATGTCAATAATATAAGGATTTTCACATAATTTCTGAAATTTTAGATTGGAGCATCCCACATTGTTGCATCATTATCCACTTTGTCACTGCTTCTTTGAGCGGAGTCCGATCACGGCCCGATCGGCTAAGCCGTCTCCCGGAGACGTTACCATTATTCCATTCACACTTTTAAGTTTCAATTACCAATACATTACCACCATGTGTATATATCATGGCGTCCGATCACGGCCCGATCGGCTAAGCCGCCTCCCCGAGACGTTACCATTTTCCATTATTCCTATCACTCCAATCTTTGGTTACACATGTATTAGTTTACCGGCACTTGGGGCCACAATTTCCATATTCCATAATTCACATTTCACATTGTTCCCATTTTCAATATTTACTTTGCCACTTAAGATCATAGGCGCATACAAAGGCAATTTAAATCATAAGCATAAGAGGAATTCGTCAAGTTTGGCATATTAGTCTCAAAGTAACCTTGACATGACATTTAGGCATTTAGCACATAAATCATGTTCTCCACACATCCTCCATTTACAAAGAATAACACATTAAACACATGAATAAGTACCTATCACATACATTTTTATACCAATAATTCACTTAACATAACAAGTACTGCATCAATCACGTTTCGAACTTTCAACATTTACACGGGCACCATGGAGGCTCAAGTTCTAAGAGACGGAGTTTTAGCCATACATACCTTGTTTAAGCTTTCCTTAAGTTATTACGACATTCCGGAAATTCTAGCAACCCCAATCTACTTTGAGACATAACAAAATTGAGCACAAATTAGGAAGGTATTCATGGTTTCAGCTCATTTGAGCATTTTATCAAATAGTAGTTGAGTATCTTGATTTCAAAGCTCTTTTACAAGATTTCCCTCATTCCTCAACCCAATCTTTACTTATTTGTGTTCAGCAATCTTTCCACAAACCTAATTTGTACATGCATACATACATAATACTATTACCTCCAAGAATCATATCACAATAACCCATCTTATACCCCAAACTCGAAATTAAAGTCTAGTGTATAGATCCTTACCTCTTAGATGAAGATCTTGAGGGATTTCTTGTTGGATTTCAAGGATTGGACAAGATTTTTTATGAACAAGGCACTTGAGCTTCTTCCTCTCTCTAGAATGCTCTTCCCTCTCTCTAAAAGTACCAAAATATCCTAAAAAAACAAACCCCAAACGAGTTAAATGAAATGGAGTTCGGGTCTTAAAAACCCGTTTTTGTACATCCGCGATGTGTGGGACACCGCGGGGTATGGGGCGGCTGTGCAAAATGTGTCTGGAAATGAAATTTCGAAACATTCTGGAATTCTCTATAGGCGCGGCGCACCGGGCGCCTCATGGGGCGGCGCGGTAGTACAACTTTTGGCAGCATTTGGTAATTTGGTCCTAACTTCTTGTAGGAGTGTCCAAATGACGAACGGTTTGAAGCGTTAGAAACTAGATTCGAAAATCTTTCATTTAATAGGTTGTTCATCATATAACTCCTTATACATATTTAGATATGCTCGTTCAAAGTATGAACTAGGTGCAAACTCATTTGGAATCTTAGCCTATTATGAAATTTTCCAATTTGACTTAGACTTAGGCCCTTCCTTGGATCCCAAATTACTTACAATAAGACTTGTACACTTATTTACTAAATCCAATTGATGTCCACCATGTTAATAGCACATAAAATATTATAATAGCCTACGTGGCACCTTGCGATCCTAAATTACTTAGCAAAATTTTCCGGGGCCTTACACCTAGTTGTTTTGTTGAGTTTGTCCGTTTGCTGGTCTAAACAATAAATTATGCCTAGCTATCTTTAGGGTTGTGATCAATTAAAGGCGAGTCCCTTACACTTCTGCAAACATGGACAAATTGAAGAAGAGTGCTTTTAGTTACGACATAATTCACTCCCTTTTTGTGTTTGGTTCAACCCTAAAATAACAAAGTGTAACTACTTAAATTAAATTATTTAATTTAGCGTAAGAATTAGGAACTCTGCAAGTTCGAGAAACTCTTATTGGTGACTCGGGATTACTTGCGGTATCAGCAAAAATATATTGAGTGACTATTTGTCAAAAGGAAACTTATCTTATTACATCCATTTAATTTTAAATTGCATTTTCGAAAGATTCAATTACCTGTAACATCTAGGAAACCTTCACATGATAATTCAGAGGTGTTTTCGATGTCAATGGTGATCTCATTTTTGTTCATCAAATGTAAGAAGACAAGTGTTTATTATTCTTAATCAATAAGAAGTTAAGAAGGGAATATTGAGATTTACCTCACTTGCGTGCTTGTGGTAAACGAAATGAGATTAGTTTCGAATGTTTCCATCACTTCACAACAGATTGGCTTTCTCCAATCTATCTGCGCGGCAAGCGATGAACCATCCATGACTCTAGTAGTGTTTAACAAGTAATATGGAATTATATATGGGGAGTAATAATATTGATATAAAATAATAACATGATTATTAGTGTATATATGTTCTGTTGTGATAATTGGTTTAATTTATAAAACTAAAAAATAGAATATACAGAATATAAAATAAAGCATGTGTTTAATTACTCTTGGTTCAGTTAATTAGTACATGGGTGTACGCATGAATTTTTCTAAGTAGTGTCGAAATTTATAGAATAATGAAAATAATAACTTTAATTATCATATTTTTAGATAAGAAATAGTCTTAGTCCATTGATTTTATTGAGTCTTAAATAGAAATGATCGTGACTTCAATTCTACTTCATCGCAATTTTTAACCACAAAGGCTCTCTTAAATATTTGCAAAAAAAAAAAAGTGCTAGTTGAGGTTTGAACCTTAGACCACTTAGAGCCAAATCAAGTACGTAACCAATGAACCAAGAAACAATTCATGTTAAGTGGTGTCATTTTTCCTCCCCATTCCTTTCCTTACAACAGTGTTTTAAAAGTCGGGGGCGTGAGGCGAGGCGTTTTACCTCTGATAATATCACGATCCAAATCTCCCTCCGTAGAAAGTCGTGATGACACCTAGTCTTAGGGACTAGGTAAACCTAACAATTACTGAAAATAATAACAAAATGAATAAAGATCGACAATTTCAAATTAGGAAATCTCTATACAAGACTTACAAATCCTAAAACCGGTAGTACAAGTCATAAGCTCTGCGGAGTTTGCTAGAACCTCTAAATACAACTGTTTCGAAATAATGATAAAGAGTATAAAAACAACATCATAAGGTAACTCCGAAGCCTGCGAACGCAGCAGCATGTTTACCTTGAGGCTCCTCAGCAAAAGTCCGCATAGCTAGCTAACGATCGACTGACTTCGAAATACCTGGATCTGCACAAAAATTATGCAGAAGCGTAGTATGAGTACATCACAGCGGTACCCAGTTAGTATCAAGACTAACCTCATTGGAGTAGTGACGAGGGATAGTCAAGACACCTATTGGACTAGATAACCTAGACAAGTGTAAGTGTAGAAATAACAGAGTACGATATCTATATAAAGACTACGCATAATGACAATATACGGTAATTGTAGTAAGAAAAAAAAAGCAACAACTAACATCATAACACCATAATAATAATACAGTAGAGTGAGCAAAACACAGTTTAAATTCGGTGATCATAGATAAAGGAAAGGCAAGTAGCAATACAACAAAGATGACCGCTTTCACACCAGGTTTTAGCCAATAATCTCCATGACCACGAGGTACCGAATCTCAGAATATTCACAATTCATGGGTCCCAATTTCGGGACTTTAAACACTTGGCATCATGTTCCCTCATTACAAATTTATAACTGCACCGACGACTCACATGCCAATATAGCCATTCTCACATAGAAGGTAAGTAGACAGGCATATGTAGAAACAATCAATAGCATAATGATCCATCTTCTTAAACCGTTAGAAGTGATTAACTACGTGTATGTTTGTGCCAGTATGCTATCCTAGTTCAGGCAAACTAATAAAATAGAAACAATGAATGACGCATAAGCAACCATCACCACGAAATATACACGGTATAACTCGTACAGGGTAAGTACGCCACTACACAAATATCAACAACAACAATGCCCAAGGCCATCACAAGTCATCACAAATAACCCCCGACATAGCCCACCTTGTCTCGCCACGTGTGTAATAATAAAGTAAATGTCCGCCTTGTCTCGTCACACGTGCATAGTAATATTTCCACCTTGTCTCGCCACATGTGCAAACACACAGATATAGCCCGTCTTGTCACACTGCATGTACATAATCAACAATACAATAGCACGAAAGAAATCTCGTACAACACAACCCCAACCGCATGGCAGAAACCTTGTGCATCACAATAACAATTGCACGACATAAATCTCGTGCATCACAATACTGAGTACAATAACCACAATGACGATAACACAAGAGTTCGGCGAGTAAATCAATTCAAGAACTTTTGATCACAAAGAAACGTTACAACTAGTTCACAAAGAATAACCACAATAAAGAACATTAGTCATAATAAGAATAGCTCAACAAGGGAGAGATAATATTTAAGAACGATCCCACAAAATACAGTTCAACAACAAGGGAGATAACACAAGTCAATAATTTCAAATAAGGATAAGTCAACTAAGATACATGATATCTAAACTTCTTTTAAGTTGAGCATTACAGAAGAAATATAACAAATTCAATTAAGGGTAAGGAGTGAAAAGATAATCATAACCTCAATTAAGGATGGACAATTACAGAAGAAATAATTATATTTTAAATTAAGGAGATGCGATTAGGGAGGGATAGCATGGTAATAGAAGAGATAATAACTTCAGTTAAGTCATATAAGAGTCAAATAGGCAATGAGAGTGGGTCATGAAGCCTTTAATTTCAATTAAAGTATGTAGAGGTGAAACTAGTAAATAGGAAACCTGATTATAACAAAAATAACTTCATATTCGGTTAACATGAGGACCTAAGAGCCCTAAAAGATCAACTTTCCACAAATAAACCCGAGCACATACTCGTCACCTCGCGTGCACGAACTTTACATGATACAATTAGCATAGAAGACTCAAATCCGAAGAGGTAGTTCCCCCACACGAAGTTAGGCAAGATACTTACCTCGAAGAAGACAGACTGTCACTCTAAAATGAACCTCTCGAGTGAAATAACCTCTGGACGGCTCAAATCCAGCCAAAATAACTTCAAAGCATAAACAAAACTCATAAGAAACTATTCCGTATAATAAAACTTTCATCTTTGTCAAAAACTAAAAATCAACCCAAAAGTCGACCTCGAATCCGCACCTCGATACCCGAAAAATTTCATAAAATCTGAACACCCATTCTGATATTGTTCAATAAAATTATCAAATTCTGATATCATTTCATCCCTCAAATCACCATTTTACATTTGAAAGTTTTCTTCAAAATTCCCATTTCTCCTCAACTCAAAATACAAATTATAAGATGAAATTAAAGATAGAATCATGGAATATAATAAAATCTAGGTGAAGAACACTTACCCCAGTGATTGACCTGAAAAACCTATGAAAAATCTCCCAAAATCGAGGTCTAAAACTCAAAATATGGTGAAAATGGCCAAACCCTCGATATATAAGATTCTGCCCAGAACTTTCGCATTTGGGGACAAAGAAGTGCATCCGCACTCTCCCATTTGCGGGAAAACGTTTGCATCTGCAAACTCAACTAGTCAGGCCTGGATCCGTATCTGCAGAAATATAGCGTCACCAGCGACCTCGCAGACGTGCCAAAGTGAGCGCAGAAGCGAACTGCTTCGCATGTGCGATCGCTGGACCGCAAAAGCGGCCTTCGCACCTGCGTGCCGACCTCCACAAAAGCAAACGAGCTCCCAGGCCACTATGACCGTAGAAGCGACCAGGCTCACGCAAAAGCGGAGCCGTACCTGCGCTCCAAGGTGTCGCAGGTACGAAAACACCAGAACCAGACTTGTTCACAACCATGAAAAACAACTGAAACTCGTCTGAAACACGCCCGAGACCCTCGGGACCCCGTCCAAGCATACCAACAACTTCCATACCCTAATACAGACCCACTCGAGATCTCAAATCACATCAAAAAATGTCAGAACTACGAATCACACCTTTAATCGAACTTATGAACTTTTAAATCTTCCAACTTCCCAAACTCGAGTTGAAACCTATTAAATCAACCCAGAATGACGTCAAATCTTGTAAGACAGTCCCTAATAACATAGCGGAGCTGTTCCAACTTCGGATTCACATTCCGACCCCGATAATACAAAAGTCAATTATTGGTCAAACCTCTCCACCTTCCAAACTTCAACTTTTTCAACTTTCGCCAAAATGCTTCAAATTACCCTACGGACTTCCAAATCCAAATCCAGACGCATGCCTAAGTCTAAAATCACCATACGAAGTTATTGAAATCATCCAAAACCCATTCCAAAGCCGTTTACACAAAAGTCAAATTCTGGTCAACTCTTACCGCTTAAGCTTCCAGAACTAGAATCCTTCTTCTAATTTGACTCCGAATCATCAAGTAACTGAACTCGACCACACACATAAGTCATAACACATAATACGAATCTTCTCAAGACCTTATGCCGCCAAACGGGACGTTAATTCTCAAAACGACCGACCGGGTCGTTACAGATAAGGCGAGGCGTAAGCCCTAAGACATGGAGCGTAAGTCCCACGGATCTTTAAATTTTACTAATTTCATGAATTTTAAGATACAACAACAACAATCACCCAGTAAAATCCCACTAATGGGGTCTGGGGAGGGTAGTGTATACGCAAACCTCACCCCTACCCCAAATGAGTAGAGAGGTTGTTTCCTAAAGACCCTCGGCTCAAGAAAATAAAAAGACAAAAGAAGACAATATTAGTATCACCATGGAAATCATAGGTAAAATAGAAATAACATGAAATCCAGAAGAAATATGCAAAGCAAAAGCGATAGCTATTAAATAGGTCCTGCACTGAAAAGCAAAATAGTAAGACACAATATTACCACTAGTTATCTTAGACAAAAACCCTACTGGACTAGTCTCACAATGGCACGAAGTAAGGCAATACTCAACTACTTCCTAACCTACAATCCTAATACTCGACCTCCACATCTTCCTATCAAGTGTCATGTCCTCGGAAATCTGAAGCCTCGCCATATCCTGCTTGATTACCTCTCCCTAGTATTTCTTAGGCCGCCCTCTACCTCTTCTCGTTCCCTCCACAACCAGCCGCTCACGCCTCCTTACTGGAGCATCTGGGCTTCTCCTATGAACATGCCCAGACCTTCTTAGCCTTGCTTCCCGCATCTTGTCATCAATGGGAGCCACATGCACTTTCTCCTGAATATCATCATTCCTAATCTTATCCATCTTAGTGTGCCCGCACATCCACCTCAAACATCCTCATTTCTGTTATTTTCATCTTCTGAATATATGAGTTCTTAACAGGCCAACACTCAACCCCACACATCATAGCCGGTCTAACCACCACTTTATAGAACTTATCTTTGAGTATCGGTGGCACTCTCTTATCGCACAAGACTCCAGATGCTAACCTCCACTTTATCCATCCTACCATAATACGGTGTGTGACATCCTCGTCGATCTCCCCTCCCCACTAGATAACTGATCCAAGGTACTTGAAGCTGCCTTTACTTGGGATGACCTATGATTCAAGTCTCACATCCACGCCCACTTCCCCCGGCTCAGTGCTGAACTTACACTCCAGATATTCTGTGTTCATGTTGCTCAGCTTGAAACCATTAGACTCAAGAGCCTGTCTCCAAACCTCCAGTCTCTCGGTAATACCGGCTCGCGACTCATCAATCAGAACTATGTCATCCGCGAATAGCATTCACCATGGCACCCTCTCTGAATATGGTGTGTTAACGTGTCCATCACCAAGGTGAATAAGAACGGACTGAGCGCAAAACCTTGATGTAACCCCATTACAACCGGAAAATGCTCAGAGTTGCCTCCTGCTATCTTAACCCGAGTCTTATCCCATCATACATGTCCTTAATCGCCATAATGTAGGGAACCGACACACCTTTTGCCTCCAAGCATCTCCGGAAAACTTCTCTAGGAACCTTGTCATACGCTTTCTCTAGGTCAATGAACACCATGTGCAGATCCTTCTTCCTCTCTCTATACAGTTTCACCAACCTCCTAACAAGGTGTATAACTTTTGTAGCAGAATGATCCAGCATGAACCCGAACTGGTTGTCGGATACAGACACTATCATCCTCACCCTCGCTTCAACCACCCTCTCCCACACTTATATGGTATGACTCAGTAATTTGATACCCCTATAATTGTTACAACTCTGGATATCACCTTTGTTCTTATACAATGGAACCACCGTACTCTACCTCCACTCATCTGACAACCTTTTCGCCTTAAAAATAACATTAAACAGCCCAATCAACCACTTCAAACCTGCTCTCCCCACACACACTTCCAAAATTATAAAATAAAAAATAATTATTAAAATTACATTAAAATCATAAAATTATAACAAATAATCTATTTAAAATATTTAAAAATTACAATTCAACTTGAATAATACGAAAAGTATGACATATATCATAATATGCAAATTAGCTGCAACGTCGTTACAACTCAAACATCAAAAGTAATATATTCGAGGTGAAATCTTATGTGTATCTCTTAAGGAGTAATGAATCTTGAAAGAATTTCGATAGTATAATTTGATTTTTTTATAAAATACTCTTTTTATTTAATATGTTTTCTATTTGAAAAAGAATTTATATAAAAACATAATTCATAATTTAAATACGATTCTCTAGCATCATTTATTTTTAAGTTTCAACAAGTTAACAAAGTGACACATAATTCACCATACTATACCATGATAATTAATTATTTGCAAATAGTTACTAGCTAATATTGAGCTATTAAATTAATAAGTATTGTATCTCGTAAACATGAAAAAATAATATTTAGGAAAATAATTATAAAAAAAATTATGGACTATTATATAATAAAAACATAACAAAAGTTAACAAATAAATACTTTTAAATAAAATATTTATTTCAAATTTACTATCATAGTAGTCTTAGTGGACGACGTATAAATAATTTTTATTTTAATTATGACATAAAATGCTCTCAACTTAATGATTTATGATTAAGAAAAAAGTAATTTTGAATAGTCAATGATTTATTAAAAATTTCGAGTATTTACAAACTAAGTTACACATAATTACATAAAGTTCTATTAGGCGAGCCCAGTATGCTGGGCATTGGGTGTCCGAGGTGTAAGTCACGACGGCCGAGACATAAGTCTCACGGAACTAAGCCTCACTCATAAGCCCAAAGGCGTTTTACGAGTGCTCCGCCCCAGGGCAAGCCCCAGACGAATTCTAATTCTGCTTTATAAAATAGAGCCTTACAATATTAATATATATATTTAATAGACAAAAAAATATCGCGTGACACAGCTTCGATATGGGTGTATCCGTTGAGTAAACCCCATGTCATACGTTCAAATAGTTGGAGAGAGGATACGATAGCTGAAGCTCAGTCCCTGAGCCTTCCGTGAGAAAGAAGAAAAGTGTTTTTCACACTACATAAAGTTGAACAAATTTTATTTTTAATTTTAACCTTACATTTCTCAAAGAATTTTCTGAGAATAATTTTGAGAAAGAATAATTCTATTATTTAATTATTTATCACGAAATTAGCTAATTTGGAATGTTATACGATAATATAAAATAATATTGTAATTATAATATAATTATTTCAAAATTATTTAAAATGGAATAAAACTTTTTTTAACTAGACGCAAGATAAAGCAATCCCACATTTTAAGTGCGGATTATTGTGGGTATTCCTTAAGCCAAACGCCCCTAATAAGGTGATTGGACTGGCGGGAACTGGAAAAAATTGAGGAACCATATGGCGGGAATTCCTCGTCTTTATAAACCCCTCATCCCGAAAAAAATTTCCACTAATTAACTTTTACTATTTCTCTTTCTGTACTATATTTTGGTTTGTCGATAGACTTAGCGTTTGAATTATGGGGAAGAGAAAGAAGACGGCTAGGGTTACTGAAGAAGAAGAAGAAGAATTGAAGGACAATCAAGAGCATACCACTGCTTCTTCTTCCCATCACAAGAGCCTATATGAGGTACCGATCATTTTTGCCCTAATTTTTTTTTAAGAAATTGAGGACTTGTGTATGTCTTATTTTTTGGGTATATTTCTGTAATTAACTGTTGACTTTAAGGAATTGGAGATAATTGTGTTTGGTGTTTTTGAATTTTGAGGTGTTTCTCGCTAATATACTGATATAAGGGTTTGTGCCAATTGTGCCCTAGGTTTGGCCAGTCCATTGAGTGTTGAGTTCCTTTGTTTATTTTATGCAAAATTTCGGATTAGATCAGACTTTGGGTTAACAATTCCACTCTGGAACATACTAATTACTTGAATGTAGCTAACAAATAATCATGTAATTATTCATACTCATTGGCTACATGGAACTCATTTAACAATTTATGTTGATTAGCAAAAAAAACAATTTATGTTGGACTTCCACGTCAAGCATTCCTAGTGGTATGAAAAGAGGAGTTGTGATGATCTGATAAATGTCCATGCTCTTTATGAAAAATGATAAATGTCCATGCTGCTCAACTAAGTCTTGTACTAGGGAACTATGAATTAGCTTTAAGGTACCCAGTTCATTTGAACCTAGAACTTTCAATATAGAGTATAAATTTATGCGTACTATTTCATTAAAATTGCAATAAATGGTCGGTATGATGTGTGCAAGCTAAAAACCTTATAGGTTACTTGTAGAGTTTAAATTCTGGATTTGCTTTTGATTGTTGTCGGCTTATAACTGCATCCTGAACCCCATAACCTAATGAAGTGGGTAGGTATTGGAGTTACAAGCTGAGGTGCGCTATTTGAGATCTTACAAGCCTGTAACTTTCTCAACTGAAAGTGGACATTGTTTAAATTAACCTGTTGAATGATTCATTTGTAATGGCCAATCACACACAAGAGCCCTTATCAGTAGCAAAGCTAGCTTGGAGAAAGGGGGTCCAACTAAATTCCCCATGCTGAAAACTTATACTGTGTGAATAGGGTAAAAATTCGTCTTCTGAGTTATATATGAGCTGTTGAACCCCCTTGTCTTGGGGGAAATTTCTTGTAAAGTAGGAAAGGGGCTCAAAAATTGCATTAGGTCATAGGTTTAAATTCCATCTTTGACAGTTTTGAATCCCTAGTGTAAATCCTGGCTACATCACTGGCCCTTTTATCACATGGGAGATAGTTGGAGAAAGTGAAACTGGTTGACGTTGTATACTAATGACTCAATTCGACTCTTTAAGATTTGTCCCTACCATAATGCATTCATATCTCCTAATTCAGACCTAATCCGGCATACTGAACAAGCCCTTACTTGATTACTTTTAGGAAGACTCAATTACTTTATAGAGGAAGAAAGATAATAGTAAACTGGAGCAGGAATATTGTTCTGCGGAATCTCTTTATTGATATTGACATGGTTGCCGTAATTTGTTTGCCAAGTTGGTCTCACTCTGCCTGTACAAAGAGCGTGTTCATTGAATATTGTGATGTACTGAAGTGATTTAGAATGAAACAATAAGTATCATAATTATCATGTGGCATTTATACCTGTTATAAAAATTGCGGTTCAAAGATCTTTCTATGAACTAAGCACATGATTTCTTTCTGTGTCAGTATTAGTTTTGCTTTACTTTATTTTTGGCATAGCTGAGATAACTAACAAGTCATCTGCTTTATAGATTCTTGGGGTTGAAAGAACAGCAACTCAGCAGGAGATAAAGAAGGCATATTACAAGTTGGCACTGCAGCTTCATCCAGATAAGAATCCAGGAGATGAGGTAAGTAACAGTTTTACAAATTTTGAGTTTTGGTTTTCTTCACTACTGCTATATCGTTAGCCAACATGAAAGACAATATTTAATTTTCTTTCTGTAGGAAGCTAAGGAGAAATTTCAACAGCTGCAAAAGGTGATATCAGTTCTTGGTGATGAGGAGAAACGAGCACTCTATGATCAGACTGGCTGTGTTGATGATTCTGTGAGTTACACTGAATTAGACCTCTGGTTTTTGGAGATTGTTATCACAGTTTTGGAACTTTGACTATAGTTGGCATTGTTTGGTACTGTTGCTATTACTTTTTTTTTTTAGCATGTTATGATGTAAAGCAGAAGGAAGTTTGTTTTAAATTTAATAACAACAGCTCCCACTGCAGTTTTATTGCACATGCACCTTCTCCAACTGAGCATTTTTAAATCCCTTCATAGTTAGGAGGAAACTAGATAGTAAATATGTTTAAATACCAATTAACATGACGAACAATGATTCTCTGTAAGGGAAGTAATTCAACATTTTCCCTTGCCTCATGTGAATAGAACATGGAATTGGACTTTTATGAATTATGTGATTTCATTTTATCATCATAATTGAATTATTTCTACTCTGGTCGTCAACCTACCCCAAACCTCCTTTACGTAAGAGAAGTAATTCAACAATTTCCCCTTGCTTCATGTGAATAAAACATGGAATTGGAATTTTATCAATTCTGCAGCTGTTTGTGGTTTCATTTTATCATAATAATTGAACTTTTTCTACTCTGGTCGTCAACCTACCCGAACCCTCCTTAATTAGGACTTATACGGAGCTCACATAGGTGGAGTCACTAATTTTATGGTAGTATTTGTTTGCATTTTGTGTTAGGAAAACATAATGTCTCTTTGTGCGTGCATGTATGGTGTCTCTATGTAAAATAAGTCTAATTTTATCTGAATCTTAATATCTTATGGTCATTCATCTACATAGAGAGATTTGAAAACTTTACATAGTCTCTAAAATTGTAATGTCACCCTATGGTTGAGGCTGAATACTCCCTTAGGGTAAATCAGGCGTATATCTCTTTAATATGTTTGCACATAGCTAACTGGTAATTGACAGGACCTGGCTGGAGATGTTGTGGAGAACTTGAAGGAGTTTTTTCGAGCTATGCACCCAAAGGTAATAGTGACATGGATATGTAACTCTATTTTAATTGAGTGTTAGAGGTTCTCTAACATGGTTCTTGCATAAATGTTTGTTGCAGATCACTGAGGCCGACATTGAAGAGTTTGAAGCAAATTATAGAGGATCTGAGTCAGAGAAGAAGGACTTGATTGATTTGTTTAACAAGTATAAGGGTAAAATGAATAGGTATTAGCTGAGAATCAAGTACACTCTTCTTGTTTCCATTAACTTCATAATCTCTATGCTGCCGTCTAATTCATTAACATGCAGGCTCTTTTGTTCTATGATTTGCTCTGACCCCAAGTTAGATTCACACCGTTTCAAAGATATTCTTGACGAGGCAATTGCTGCAGGTACGGTTTAGCTTCGGTTAGATGAGCTTCTTTGAGAAATTATGTGTTCATGACACTATCAATACATTAAAACCATTTTTGATCCCCGACTTAGTGGTTATAGATTTGGATTTCAGGGATCTGTTTCGTGTTACAATCTGACATTTCCTAGCATGGAATGGACGTTTTCTATGTTCTGATCATTTTTTCTTTTGCAAACTGCTTTGCTACCTTGTTGTTGCTTCCCGATTACATAATTACATCTTTTAGCGTTGTTACATGATGTTGGAACAAATTCCTCAAGCCCCACCCAAAAATTCTTTGCTGACAATGGACTTACAACTTCAATTTTACATTTATAGGGGAGCTAAAATCAACCAAAGCATATGAAAAATGGTCGAAGGAAGTGTCTAAAACAAAACCACCTACAAGTCCATTGAGAAGGAGGCAGAAGTAAGTCATTTTCTTAGCCTTATTCATTGCTAATTAGCAATATTCTAATTGGTGGATGCTTGAAATGTTGTAGGTCAAAGAAAAAATCAGAGGACTTGTATGCTATTATTTCTCAGCGGCAAAATGAGCGGAGAGGTAAGATGAGTTCTATGTTCTCGTCTCTGATTAGCAAATATGGTGGGGATCCATCTGCTGCGGAACCCAGCGAAGAGGAATTTGAAGCTGCTCGTACAAAAATAGAGAGTCTAAAGAACTCCAAGCGGAAGAAAATGTAATATGTTTGTCTTCTACACCTTTTTGCTGCAAAAATTGTCAATAGCTTAATGCTACTAGCTAGTAGTTAATCAGAAATCATTTCTATGCCTTGCTGTTTTTGTACATTTGACAGTAAATGTGGAAGCTTTATTTGCGTAACGCCAGCATAGTGTCTTCAATTTCATCTTCTGTCAGGTATTACGGACCTGAAGTTTTACCCTGTTGAGTGGTTTAAGGATTTAATGACCAATGGGCATGTTTATGAAACTGCTGGAGTTGGTTGATGTCTTGATAGTTTCTTCATTTAGTCAAGAAATAAATGAGAAGTTTAAAATTTACCTGCATATACTAAATTTTGAAATAAATGTATCAGACATTATTAACCTTCTCCCACCCTCAAAATTCGTACTACCAAAAAATTATCTTCCCCACCCAAAACCTAATTATATCTCAGGTATGGCTTGTCATAGGGTTAGTAGGCAGCTCATTTAAGGACTATTTGTCTCTTTGTAAACTCTTGTGCGGAGACCAACAACAACAACAACAACCTAGTATAATCCCATAAGTGGGGTATGGGGAGGGTAATATGTATGCAGACCTTACCCCTACCCCGAAGGGTAGAGAGGCTGTTTCCAGGAGACCCTCGGCTCAAAAACAACAGAAGCCGATATATTAGTACCATAAAAATGCATAATAAAATAACAGCAATACAATATATATGAAATACATAATACGAAATACTAAAAAGATGGCTGGTATAGTAAAACTAGCAGGTAAAGCCCTGCATCAATAGACGACCAATGACATTTTTAGTCCAACTCCTAACTGGCTAGTCTCACTCTATTGTGCTGTAGAAATATTCACAACTCTCCCCTAACCTACAACCTTAATACTCGACCTCCATAATTCCCTGTCAAGGGCCATGTCCTCAGTAATCCTAAGTCGCGCCATGTCCTGTCTGATCACCTCTCCCCAATACTTCTTAGGTCGTCCTCTACCTCTTCGCGTGCCCATTACAGCCAGTCGCTCACACCTCCTCACCGGTGCATCAGTGCTCCTCCTCTGAATGTGCCCGAAGCATCTGAGTCTTGCTTCCCGCATCTTGTCCTCCATGGGGGCCACGCCCACCTTCTCTCGAATATCTTCATTCCTAATCTTATCCATTCTTGTATGCCCGCACATCCACCTCAACATCCTCATCTCTGCTACTTTCATCTTCTGGATGTGTGAGTTCTTTACCGGCCAACATTCAGTTCCATATAACATGGCAGGCCTAACCACTGCTCTATAAAACTTACCTTTTAGTAACGGTGGCACTTTCTTGTCACACAAGACTCCCGACGCTAACCTCCACTTCATCCACCCCACCCCTATACGGTGTGTGACATCCTCGTCAATCTCCCCGATCCCCTGAATAACCGATCCAAGGTACTTGAAACTACCCCTCTTGGGAATGACTTGAGAGTCAAGCCTCACTTCAACTCCCGCTTCCGTCGGCTCAACTCCAAATTTGCACTCGAGGTATTCCGTCTTCGTCCTGCTCAACTTGAAACCTTTAGACTCAAGAGCATGTCTCCAAATCTCTAGCCTCTCGTTGACGCCGCCTCGTGTCTCGTCAATTAGAATAATGTCATCAGCAAATAGCATGCACCATGGCACCTCCCCTTGAATATGATGAGTCAGTGCATCCATCACCAGGGCAAATAGGAATGGGCTGAGCGCAGACCCTTGGTGCAACCCCGTAATAACTGGAAAGTGTTCAGAGTCGCCTCCTACTGTCCTAACCCGAGTCTTAGCTCCAGCATACATGTCTTTAATCACCCTAATATAGTCAACCGGGACCCCTTTATCCTCTAAGCAGCTCCATAAGACCTCCCTAGGAACCCTATCGTACGCTTTCTCCAGATCAATAAACACCATGTGGAGATCCTTCTTCCTATCCCTGTACTGTTCCACCATCCTCCTAATAAGGTGGATAGCTTCTGTGGTAGATCGCCCCGGCATGAACCCGAACTGGTTGTCTGAAATAGACACCGTCCTTCGCACTCTCATTTCTACCACTCTCTCCCAAACTTTCATGGTATGACTTAGTAATTTGATGCCCCTATAGTTGTTACAGCTCTGGACATCACCTTTGTTCTTATACAACGGGACCATTGTACTCCACCTCCACTCTTCAGGCATCCTATTAGTCTTGAATATAACACTAAACAATGCAGTAAGCCATTCCAAGCCTGCTCTACCCACACACCTCCACAGTTCAACCGGAATTTCGTCTGGCCCGGTAGCTCTGCCCCTTCTCATCTTACGCATTGCCTCCATGACTTCATCGATCTCAATGTCCCTACAATTACTTACTTCATGGTGACTGTCGGCATTCCTCGAAAAAATATAATTTTTGAAAAAAATAGTATTTGGAGTTAAGTTGAAAAATGGTAGTTGTAATTTGAAATTATGTTTGGACATGCATTTCACTTGAAAAAATATTGTTGCTTTGTGAGTGGGGAAAACAATTCTGAAAATTTCGAAAAAATGATTTTTGAAAAATTCATTTTTGAAAAATTTTAGGAGCCCGTTTGGACATAAGAATTTTTTCATATTTTTTCGAATTTTTTTTACTTCTTTTTCGAAATCAGTGTTTGGCCATAAAATTTCAAATTTTCACTTGAATATAAATTATGGATTTTTTTTGAAAATTTGAAAAACTCCAAAATATTTTTTTTTTAAAATATTCACTCAGATCACTAACAAAAATTCAAGTACAATCCAAAATTTATTCATGTCCAAATACAACTCTAATTTTTAAATACCATTTTAACTTGAAAAAAAATTTCACCTTTTTTTTTTTTTTTTTTGAAATTTTACAATTCTTATATCCAAACGCCCGCTAAAAAACTTGCAAAAATTCATGTATAAACGCATTTTTAATTTTTTTTTAAGAAAAGAAAAAAAATTAATGGACAAACGGGGCATTAATCCTCCTTAGTAGACTTATCAGCGTATATTAAGATTAACCCGACCAATGAATTTCGACTACCAAATAGTTACACAATAAAAAGAAACTCGAGGTCGATATTTTTTTGATATCTGGTAGTGCAAATTTGGAAGGTGTAACATTGTTTTAAATTTGATGTCTGGTATTGCATGTAATCCAAATAAGATTTTCTTGTTCTTCTACTCCTAGACCACGGGGGGCCTACCAGATGTATTTTGCATATATATATAGTTGTCGATAATAAATAAATAAATGAATGACTGGCAATTTTTTTTGGTTGACTGGCAATATATATATATATATATATATATATATATATATATATATATATATATATATAATCAAGCTCTTACAGGAGGGCACTTAAGGAGATGCATTAGAGGCATCAGATTTACAATACTAGAGATAGCTAAGGCTCCCGTAGAGGAACCAATACTAGAAGCAAAAGTAGAACTACCCAAAAAACTACTAGAAGTACTAGGTACAATACTAGTTACAAGACTACTATTACATATACTAGACCTAGTTTTAATCATGTCATCTTAACAACCCATTTTGATCTTGTTGGTATAATGATGAAACAAAAGGTGGTGGACTTTCAAACAGTAGATAGGTTGTCTTTGCATGCATGGCTTCAAAAGAAGCTAGACTATCTGCCACACAATTTTGCTCCCTGTAGATAATTTGGAGAGGTGGACTATCCAGCTGGAGTAGTAATAACCTGCAATCGTTAATAATATTAGTGTATTGCATTGTAGTGGAGTTAAACATACCTAAAATGGCCTGTGCATCTGTTTCAATGATGAGAGGTTTGAGTTGCTTTTGGACAGCAATTGTCAGTCCCATGAGCAAAGCTAAAAGTTCAGTTTGAATAGCTGTCCTAGGTATTGATGTTCCTATAAAGCCTATGATCCAATGTCCGTGTTGATTACGAAAAAGACCTCCAATACCATTCTTGGTTTGGTTGAGTGAACAAGATCCATCAATGTTAAGCTTATAAGAATGTATATTTGGAGGGTGCCATTTTACATATAACGGTATGGAAGAATAACTCTTGGATCTATGATTAGTAGGATGATAAAATTCTGCAGCCTTTGTAAAGATGGAAGAAATCTTTAAGCAGCATTTTTTATGATTTAATGTATTTTTATTGCGAATAAGCCATAGTTCCCATAACGCAAAAGGTATAAGAGTGGTATTTGAAATATTATGTTGGGTGATTAGCAACTGTTGATGTATGAAGAGGTAAAACCAGTTTAGGGTAGAATTATGGCATTGAGGAGAATTGACATTGATAGTGAATATATTAAGCGTAGTCCAGAGGTGTCTAGCAGGTGAACATTCTAGAAAAATATGATGTAATGTTTCAGGGGCCATATGACACTGAGAATATGTAGAAGAATTAAGAATATCTAATCTTGTGAGATAAGCGGCTGTCGGAAGCCTATCATGACAAAGTAACCATATGAAATATGATATCTTTGAAGGGATGTGGAGTTTCCAAATCTAGCTGTAACTATTTATTGGAGAAATTAATGTAGAATGACTGGCAATTGATTTTGTGCAGGGGAGAATTCAGAAGTTGCTTAATCATCTCTTTATAATTGTACGAGTTTGGTCAAATATGTTTGTTGACAGCCCACATAGCTTCTTTTGTTTTGTTGTATTTTAGTTTTTTTTTTAAATCTTTTTAAATTTCGTTAGTATTTGGTCTCATTTTTCTGATTTCTACAAAATTCAAGTGACTTCTTTAATATCCTTCAATGTCTTAATATTCATCGGGTCTCTGTTTGGCCAATAAATGTAATATCTTTTTCCTGAATAAATTGTTACTATTCCAGCATAAAATGGAGATGCCATTCATTGAGTAACTACCTCATTTAGGGGTGTACAAATCGAACCGAAAAGTCAAACCAAACCGATTAAAAAATCCGATTAGGTTTGATTTGATTTGCTTTGGTATTGAGTTAAAAAATTCGAACTAAACCGATATATAAATTTATAATTTTTATATATACTTTTAAGATTTTATATAGAATTTTTCTTTAAAAATGTCTAGAAATATTTGGGATTCTCTAGTGTGATATAATATTTAATAAAATATGAAGTAGCTCCATATTTATTAACCTTAAATAATGAGTTGTATGATCACTTTCTTATCAAGTATTACTGAAATGAGCCAATCTCTTTGTTCTTCCATATTCATATGTCAAGATCTATTAAATTCTTATATCTTTTTCGAATTTGAAGTGGTTATTATTATTTAGATATCATATTGATTGTTATGTTTTATTCAAATTCGGTTAACCTTGAAAGTATACATCAACAAAAAATTATTGTCAGACGACTAAAAAAATAAGTATCATGTGTTACTAAGAAAATTCTCCCGTAAGAATATTAATAGATAATATATTTGTCAATTTTTTAAATTTTTACTAAACATATATTTACTTATCAAAAATTTAATAAAGTGAAATTGAAATAATGTTTAAGTAATAAAAAACCTGAAAGACCCGCCAAAATCGAACCAATCCAAACAGATATAGTTGGTTTGGATTGATTTTGATAAAAACCAAACCAATCCGGTTCACGTACACCCCTAACCCCATTGAAGTAAACTTCTAGAAGAGATACATATCCGTTGAAAGTTTCTTTTTTCCCTTAGTGAACTGATGTTAGAAGGAGGCAGAGGCGGAGGAAGAAGGTTGGTTACGAGTTAACGTGAACACAATAATTTTTGCTCAAATTTTATATATATTTGATTGTGAACTTAATTATTATTGTAATATTTACTTGATCTCTTTTAAAAATCTCTAAACTTCAAATTATAAATCCGCATCGACAACACCAAAGGCTTCTCTTGTTTTGTTTTCTCTTGCCGTTGTTTCTTTCTTTCTTTCTTCCATTTTGCTCTAGTATCATTTTTGTGATCTCTAAAAAGATTATACTAGTGACTTCTTTAAGTCCCATCAATCTTTCAAAAACTAATTTGGTCTCTTTCTTGTCAAAAGAAAAATATCGAATATATATATGTATCTTTTGGAATAATTGGTCATTATTCCAACAGAAAAGTGAACATGTCATTCATTGAGTAAATTTGATTACCCCATTGAAATAAATTCTTGATTATCAGTTTTCTTTTCCGTTAATCTAGTGGCATAATTGGTCTCTATATCATATCAATATATATTTATCAATGTTAATAAAAGAAGAAAAAAAGATTTTGATGTTTATTCACTTCTATTCTCCAGGTAAACAGAAGCATAATGTACCGTTCATAAATATATGAAAGAAAAAACAAACTTCAATGATTTATTATCAAGGAAAAGAAAAAAAATGTAACTCACTTCAATTTGTTTTACATATTAGTTTTCCACTTCAAAATGAAACTTGAATGCTTGGGAAATAAAACAAAAGCAGCTGTTTCAAGATTCCATCTCTATGGGGATTTAGGTCCTACTAATATTTTGGATAACCAAAAAAGGCTTATAATCATTTCGGATGAATATTCCAAAAACAAAAGAGATTAATTTAATAATTCTTTTTTGTTTGTCCCAACTTTCGATTTGATCTTCTTTTTTTCTTGATATCTAATAAGCATCTTTTAAAAAAATATATATATATATTTCAACGATCTCTAATAAGCTTATGTAACTTATTTTAAGTTCTATCTTTCTTTCAAGATTCCTTTGGTCTCTTGTCCTTGTCCGTAATTTTTTTTTTTAAATCAATAACTCTTCGCGCATGTAAGTTCTATATATTCTTTCATTACGTATTTTTTCCTAAAAGAATTTTGCAAACTTTTGTAGAAACTTACTAAATTTATGTAACATAATTTGATATTTTGATTGAATAATCAAAGAAATTAAAATGATTTGATTATGAATTGGTGAAGATAGAATTATAGGTGCTCGTAATCGGCGTGACTCAATTTTACTTATGAAACTTGAAAGTAACAAATCAATTAATAAGTCGTTTCGCTGAATATATAAATCAAATAAAATAAAATATACAGTTTTTATTGTTTTGGGTTTTTATTAGTTTCATCAGATTTCTCGATTTTTCAGTTTTTTTCTTTTTTCTCTTTGCAGTTTAGTAAGTACTTCTATTATTGATTTTTTTATTTTATTTTTTGGTAATCCCAGACAGACGTTTATTTAAACCCCAACTGCGACCTTTTTTCATCAGAAGAGCCAAAGAAAAGACAAAAGATTATCGAATATACGTATAAATAAATATGACGTATATTGTTGGTTTGGTTCAATTTCAGTTCGAATCTTCTTTTTTGAAATCATATTAGATTTTATCCATCTTTCTAAATTAACAAAAACTGAGTTACTTTTCCGTTTGTGCGATTTTTAAGTTTTCTTGAAAACCTCCAGATTAAGAAGTTGCTAAGCCATAGTGCTTAGTTCTTACTGATAATAGGCTAGATTCATGTAGTTTGGCGATTATTTATGTCCCAATTTGACTATGCTTCACCGTTCTAGAAAGGTTAAATGACGATAAATTAGCTCTAATTATGAATTTCATGTTTTGTAGGAGCAAGTGGTGTTTATGAGGACTTAGGACAGTGTTTGGAGCTAAACTAAAGCAAGGAAAGCCCCTCGGAGCTGAGTACGTGTGAAAGAAGAAAAAAAAGAAGAGAGAAAATGCTGATCCACTCTAGCGCGGGCCAAGCGCGACCGCGCTAGAGCAGAAAAATAGGACAGTGCATTAGCCATATGCGCGGTTCGAGCGCGACCGCGCTAGTCACTCCGGAGCGCAGAAAGTTCTGGGGTAAACTTGGAGGTTTCGGGGTAATTCCACTTAACCTATAAGAGGTCCAGCTCGCCCAAAAAGAGATTATCAAGGTTTTTATAGTTTTGTTCAAGGCAAGAAGAAGCAAGAGATAAGGAGGATAATTCGGCAACGAGTTCTACCTTTATTCCTTTTGTTTTTATTATTCATGATGAATTTTGCTATTGTTATTATGAACACGATTATGAGTAACTAATTATTTAGTCTAAGGTTTTGATAAAACCTATTGATGGATGAACTTCGTGTGGTCTTATTATAGTTTGCCCAGTTTAATCTCTGTTTGTTCAACTACGTTCTTGTTGTAGTTAATTGATAGGATCCTCAATTTGCTGTGCCTATTTAATATGTATTACTCGGGAGAGAGTGCATATTTAGGTAGTTGTTGAACAACGCCGCTCCCAAAGTATATGAGGAATCAATAACCGAGGGTTTAAAGGTGGGATTAGGGATAACGAAACCTTGAGTGCGATCTAAGTGAGCTGTAATAGAAGCCAACTAGCGTAACTCGGGAGAGTGCGTCTAGTAAATTGTCGTAATTACTCGGGAGAGATTTACAGTAGTAAGAGTGCTCATGATCGATAGAGACGATTAGGCAAATCTATACGAAACATAGCAGGAAGGAATTCCATCAATAGGGGAAATCACAACCTTAGATCCTTCTCTTATTTGTTTACAACTCAGTCATATATAGTTAGCTTTTAGTTTACTTAAATTTATTCAGTTATAGTTAGTAAAAATATCACGAAGTGTTATTTAAAATATCTGGGAAGTTGATTACGGGGAATTCAGTGAGTCTGACAAAAGTAATTGGTAGGTTAATTCCCTGTGGGATTCGACTCTGGGCTAAATATCCGAATTATATTTGCAACTACCGCTTGTCCTTTTTATAAGGAATAGTTGGGCATGATTAAATTTTGGTGCCGTTGTCGGGGAATTAACGGTGTTATCAATTATAGCTGAAAGAAATACAAAAATTCTTAGTGTAGTCAATTTTCTTCATTGTCAATCCATACATTGAAATTTTGACGTTTGCTAAATTGGTTGTACAGGTGCATGCCTAGAAACTCATCGAGAACTAGTGAAGTGTTTGAAACATTATCAGATCCCGAGAAAGTTTCAAGGCCTTGAATGTCACGACCCTGGTTTATCCTCCGTGAACCATCGTGATGACACCTAGTCTTTACGACTAGGTAAGCTTAATAATGCGGAATATAAACAATAATTGTGGAAGAAATAATTTAAAATCGAAATAGTGAAATAAAACAGTGTTTAAAATGTCGCTCGACATATACAATAACAACTCTCGAAACTAATAACATTTTCCAAAACCCGGAATCTGAGGATCACAAGCCTTTGAATTTCTACAAGAATCTAACTCCAGAATATCTAACAAAGAAACGAAAGTACAGAAGGGCTAATTCAAAAGGGAGAGTAGAAAGGAACTCTTCGGCCTGCGGATGCGGTAGATATACCTCGGAGTCTCTACAAGCGCCTCGTCTCAAGCGTGATACGTTTGAGTGGAAGTACCTGGATTTGCACATGAAAAACATGCGCAAAAAGAGTATGAGTACACCACAACGGTACTCAGTAAGTGCCAAGCCTAACCTCGATCGGGTAGTGACAAGGAAGGCTAGGGCCCTACTAAGATTAAATAAAAAATAAGGTTTAGCAGTGTAGAATTAAACAGTGTAAATAAGTACAACAGTAAAAGTAACACAGGGTATGACAGACAACAACAACTACTACAAAGGCAAAGTAACCAAGAAAGAAAATACAACTCAGCACAAAGATAACAACCGGGAATCTCCCAGGATACCGTCTTGTAGTCCCAAATGTAAATATCTAGTGGATCTCCCGGGATACCGTCCCGTAGTCCAACCCATAATGCGAGGGGATCTCCTGGAATACCGATCCGTAGTCCCAAATGTAAATACTCAGTGCAGGGGGAATCTACCGGGTGTAGTCCCGTAGTTCCAATGTAAATGTGTAGGAGGATCTCCCGAAATACCGTTCCGTAGTCCCAAAGTAAACATATAAGAGGATCTCCCGGGATACCGTCCTATAGTCTCAAAGTAACATACAGCAACAACAAGAAGAGTACACAGTTCAATTCAAGTTCCGTACCAATGTAAAACAGGTATTTCTAACCTAGCATGCTGCACGTAATCCAAATAAGGCTGTTTGAGCAAGTGAGACAATTAAGTCAATTAGACATGCTTTCCTAAGCTAACAACAGGCTTAAATTTCAGGTAGTATAAACAGAAAAAAACATACTAGTAATTACTTAATAAAAAATCAGATTTTCAACAATTAGGACAAGTACACACTCATCACCTCGCGTACAAGGCATTTCAATTATAAATAATACCAAATCCAGAGGGGAATGTCCCCCATACAAGGTTAGGCAAGTCACTTACCTCGAACCGACTCAAAGTCAACTCGAAACCACGTTTTTGCCATGAGTACTCGACTCCAAATGGCCCAAATTATTCAATTCAATTGCATAAGGTAAATAACACTTCAAGTAACTGATTCTACAAAGAAATTCTAAGCTAATACGCAAAATTAGGTAAAATGACCAAAACGCCCCTCGAGCCCATGCCTCAGAATCAGGTGAAATTTACATTTTCAGAATCCTCATACTCTCATGAGTTCATTTATATCAAAATTATCCCAATCCAACATCAAAATCGTGAGCCAAACTCAATTATTTGGTCTAAGAACTTTTCTAATTTTCTCCAATTTTTCTACCCCAAATTCGAATTTAAAGGATGAATTTATGTATAGATTCGTGGAAAACAATCAAAACCGAGTAAGAATTGTTTACCCAAAACACCCAGGTGAAAATCCCTCTCAAAATCGCCAATCACGAGCTCCCAAATCAATTTCTAACTTTTTGAAACTAAACTCTCGAAACTCTGATTTTCTGCCCAGCAAATCCGTATCTGCGGTCCATCTTCCGCATCTGCGGTCAAGGGGACCGCTCCTGCGATTTCCACTTAAAACCCCTTTGCCGCACCTGCGACCCAGAATCCGCATCTGCGGTCACGCAGGTGCGGTACATCACCCACCTCTGCGGTTCCCTACTTTTCCTCAGCTGGCCGCTTCTGCGGCTTAATTCCGCATCTGCGGCCTTTCAACCGCAGATGCAGTTATGATAGTAGCCCAAGAACTTCAGCTGCAAACTCTAACTTTCCAACTTCCCGTTAACCACTCGAAATCATCCCGAGGCCCCCGGGACCTTAACCAAAAACACAGACAATTCATATACCACTGTCCAAACTTATACAAATCTCCACCACACCTCAAACAACATCGGATCACCCAATTAACATCAGATTAAAGCATAAGAACTTCAAAAACTCTCAAAATAAGCTTTCGATCAAAAAGTCTGTCAAACCTCGTCCGAATAACCTGAAATTTTACACACACGTCACATTCAACACTACAGAGCTACTCCAACTTCCGGAATTCCATTCCGACCCTCAGATCAAAATCTCACTATCAAACCGAAAACTTCAAAAATTCAACTTTCGACATTTCAAGCCTACATTAGCTACGAACCTCCAAAACACAATCCGAACACACTCCTAAACCCGAAATCACCCCACGGAGCTAACTGAACCATCAGAATTCCATTCCGAGGTCGTCTTCACACTGTTTCGACTACAGTTAAATTTCCAAACTTAAGCTCTCATTCAGGGACTAAGTGTCCCAAAACTCTCCGAAACTCCAAATAAACCCTCCTGGCAACTCACAATTGCAGAAACAAACACGGGAAAAGCAGTTAATAGGGATCGGGGCGTTAATTCTTAAAACGACCGACCGGGTCGTTACATCCTCCCACACTTAAACATTCGTTCATCCTCGAACGAGTATAGAGACATACATGAAGTAGTGAAAAGATGAGGGTAACAACTGAACATATCATGTTCGGTCTCGTAGGTCGACTCCTTGACCGGCTGACCCCACCACTGAACCTTCACTGATGCAATGTTTTTTGATCTCAGCTTACCTGCCTGTCCAATATTGCCACTGGCTCCTCGATGTAAGATAGATCCTTATCCAACTGGACTGAACTAAAATCCAACACGTGCGACGGATCACCGTGATACCTCTGGAGCATCGAAACATGAAATACCGGATGAACTCCTGCCAAGCTAGGAGGTAAGGCAAGCTAATAAGCAACCTCCCCAACACGCCTCAATATCTCAAAAGGGCCAATAAACCTCGGACTCAACTTCCCCTTCTTCTCAAATCTCATAACACCCTTCATAGGAAAAACCCAAAGAAGAACCCGCTCTCCAACCATATAGGAAACATCACGAACCTTCCGGTCCGCGTAACTCTTCTGTATGGACTGGTCTGTATGGAGTCTATCCTGAATTACCTTAACCTTCTCCAAAACATCCTGAACCAAGTCTGTACCCAATAATCTAGCCTCACCCGACTCAAACCAACCCACCGGGGATCTACACCACCTACCATATAAAGCCTTATACAGTTCCATCTGAATGCTGGACTGATAGCTGTTGTTGTAAGCAAACTCCGCCAGTGGCAAGAACTGATCCCAAGACCCTCCAAACTCAATCACACATGCACGGAGCATATCCTCAAGAATCTAAATAGTGCGCTCAGACTGTCCGTATGTCTGAGGGTGAAATGGTGTACTCAACTCCACTTGAGTACCTAACTCATGCTGAATGGCCCTCTAGAACCGTGATGTGAACTGAGTACCCCTATCTGAAATGATGGAAACTGGGATACCATGTAGACGAACAATCTCCCGGATATAAATCTCCGCCAACCGCTCCGAAGAATAAGTAGTACACACAGGAATTAAGTGCACAGACTTGGTTAGCCGATCCACAATCACCCAAATGGCATCGAACTTCCTCAAAGTCCGTGGGAGCCCAACTACAAAGTCCATGGTGATACGATCCCACTTCCACTTCGGAATCTCTATCTGTTGAAGTAACCCACCCGTTCTCTGGTGCTCATACTTCACCTGCTGACAATTGAGGCACCAAGCTACAAACCCAACTATGTCTTTCTTCATCCGCCTCCACCAATAGTGCTATCTCAAATTCTGATACATCTTCGCAACACCAGGATGAATGGAATACCGCGAGCTATGGACCTCCTCTAAAATCAACTCCCGAAGCCCACCAACATTATGTACACAAATCCGACCCTGCATCCTCAAATACCCCATCATCACCAATAGTCACATCTCTGGCATCACCATGCTGAACCTTGTCCTTGACGACAAGCAAATAAGGGTCATCATACTAATGCTCCCTGATACGATCAAATAAGGAAGATAAAGAAACCACACAAGCTAGAACCCGACTGGGCTCCAAAAGATCCAATCTCACAACTAGCTGGCTAAGGCTTGAACATCCATCACCATAGGCCTCTCCGATGCTGGTAAATAAGCCAAACTCCCCAAACTCTCTGCCCGACGACTCAAGGCATCGACCACCACATTGGCCTTGCCCAGGTGATACAAAATAGTGATATCATAGTCTTTCAGCAACTCTAATCACCTCCTCTGGTGCAAATTTAGATCCTTTTTCTTGAACAAGTGCTGCAAGCTCCGATGATCAGTATAAATCTCACAAGGCACACCGCACAAATAATGATGTCAGATCTTCAAGGCGTGAACAATGGCAGCTAACTCAAGGTCATGGACAGGATAATTCTTCTCATGTACCTTCAACTGTCTGTATGCTTAGGCAATCACCCTACCGTCCTATATCAAAATCGCTCCAAGATCAATCCTCGAGGCATCAAAATAGATAGTATAAGACCCCGAACCTGTAGGCAATATCAAAACTGGGGCTGTAGTCAAAGCTGTCTTGAGCTTCTAAAAGCTCGCCTCACAATCTTCCGTCCAATGGAATGGAGCACCCTTTTGGGTCAACCTGGTCATAGGGGCTACAATTGATGAAACCCCTCAACAAAATAACGGTAATAACCCGCCAAGCCAAGAAAATTGCGGATCTCTGTAGCTGAGGATGGTCTGGGACAACTCTACACTGCCTCTACTTTCTTCGGATCCACCTGAATACCCTCACTCGACACCACGTGGCCTAAGAATGCCACAGAATCCAACTAAAACTCACATTTTGAGAACTTAGCATATAACTTCTTTTCTTTCAAGGTCTGAAGCACTGCCCTCAGGTGCTGCTCATGACCATCCCGACTCCGGGAATACACCAGAATATCATCAATAAAGACAATAACGAACGAGTCAAGATATGGCTGGAACACACTGTGCATCAAATGCATAAAAGCTGCTGGGGCATTGGTCAGCCCAAATGACATAACAAGGAACTCGTAATTACCATACCGAGTCCTGAAAGCAGTCTTCGGGATATGTGGCTCCCGAATCATCAATTGATGGTAACCTGAGCGCAAGTCAATCTTAGAAAACACTTGTGCACCCTAAAGTTGTTCAAATAGATCATCAATACGAGGTAAAGGATAACGGTTCTTCACTGTAACTTTATTCAACTGGCGATAATCAATACACATACGCATAGAACCATCTCTTTTCTTCACAAACAAGACAAAATCACCCAAGATGATACACCAGGCCTAATAAAACCCTTATCAAGCAATTCCTGCAGCTGATCCTTCAACTCAAGATGAGCCATACGATACAGAGGAATAGAAATGGGATGAGTGCCCGGCAACAGATCAATGCCAAAATTAATATCTCTATGGGGTGGCATGCCCGGAAGGTCAGTTGGAAACACATTAGGAAAATCCCGTACTACTGGGACCAAATCAACTGTAGGGGTATCAATACTGACATCTCTCACATAAGCTAGATACGCGTCACACCCCTTCTCAACCATACGCTGAGCCTTTAGGAAAGAAATAACTCTACTGGAAGTGTGATCTAAAGCACCCCTCTACTCAACACGCAGTACACCTGGTATAGCCAGTGTCACAGTTTTGGTGTGACAATCAAGAATAGCATAATGGGGCAATAACCAGTCCATGCCCAAGATAATATCAAAATCTACCATGTTGAGCAACAACAAATCAGCTCTGGTCTCAAAAACACTAAGGGCAACCAAACACGACCGATAAATGCGGTCCACAACAAGAAATCTCCCAGAAGAGTAGAAACATAAACAAGGGAACTCAAAGAATCCCGAGGTACACCTAAATGCAGATCAAAATAAGAAGACACATAAGAGTAAGTGGAGCTTGGATCGAATAGAATCGATGTATCTCTGTGACAAACCAGTATAATACCTGTGATGACAGAATCGGAGGCAACAACCTCGATACGGGCACGAAGGGCATAGTATCTGGCCTGGCCTGGCCTCCCCCTCTAGGGAAACCTCTACCTCCCTAACCTCCACCTCTAGCTGGCTGAGTAGGTGGGGTAGCAATTGGAGCTGTAATCATAGCCTGAGAACTCTACGGGGCATGCTGTGGCTGAAAAGTCTGTGGAGGTGCACCCATCCTAAGTCTGGGGCAGTCCCTTACCATATGGCGTGTATCGCCACACTCAAAACAGGCTCTGGGAGGATGTGGTGGCTGTGACTGGCTCTGGCCAAGTCTGCTGGACTGACCACTGAAAGTACCCCGCGCAGGAGGCGCACTAGATACTAGAGGTGCATAATAAGGTTCCTGAGGCCTAGGAGGAGCTAGAGTACCACTGGTTGCTGGAAGAGCTGAATGAACGGGGCGACTCATATAACCCCTACCATGATGACCTACAGCTGTGGCACGGGCACCAGAATAATGGCCCGACTCTCAAGACCTCTTGTCCTCTCTCTCCTCTCTTTCCCTAGCATGTATACCCTCAATCCTCCTAGCAATGCTCACCACCTGCTGATAAGAAATATCCATCTCCAACTCACGAGCCATGATACACCTAATATTGGGAATAAGACCCTCAGTAAACTAGCGAACCCTCTCGCGAACAGTAGAAACCAAGGCTGGGGCATGTCTGACCAAGCTAGTGTAACAGACAGCATACTTCGAGACAGTCATAGTACCTTGGTGCAAATGCTCAAACCCTGCACGCCATGTATCCCTGAGGCTTTGAGGAACAAACTCTCTCAGGAACATATCTAAAAACTGGGTCCAAGTCAGTGAAGCAGCCTCGTCCGGACTGTCTAACTCATAGGTGCACCACCACTCATAGGTGGCTCCTCGAAGCTGGAAGGTAGTGAAAGAAACCCCACTCGATCCTGATATACCCATAGTGCGGAGGATACAGTGACACTCCTCCAAAAACCCCAAGGCATCATCTAATGCTAACCCACTGAATACAGGAGGATCATACTTCTTGAACCTCTCAAGTCTCCGCTGCTCATCCTCTGAAGCCGCTGCCCTGCCCTCAGGCTGACTTAGGACTACAGGCTGTACAGGAATAATCTCTGGGACCTGATCAACATGCACTCGCTGCTTAGGAGTATGGGCGACAGGAGTCTGTGCTCCTCCCCCGGCCTGAGATGTGGCTGCAGTAAGGGGAAGCAACCCTGCCTAAGCCAAAGTGGTATACATGCTTATGAACTGCACAAGAGTCTCTTGAAGAGTTGGAGTAGTAGTATCAGTAGGCGTATCAGGTGCCGGACTCCGGCTGGAACTGCTCGTGGTACCTCGGTGGCAGCTCGCTCGGGTGCTCTGGCTGTACCACTTGCACGTCCTCAGCCACTACCCCGACCCCACCTCTGACGGCTGTAGTAGGGAGCGCGGGTGCCTGATGATCTCGAGTATCACGTGTCCTCACCATTTGTGAGAGAATAGAAGACAGAAGTTTAGAATTGATTCATCAAAATCTCTCATGACAAGGAAATCAAATGAAGTGGAATTTTCCTAACAATAACATAGCCTCTCATAGATAAGTACAGACGACTCCGTACAGATCAGCGAGACTCTAATAAACTGGCTTGTGATTCATGGCTCTTATGAACCTAGAGCTCTAATACCAACATGTCACAGCCCCGATTCGCCCTCCGTGAACATCGTGATGGCACCTAGTCTCTACGACTAGGTAAGCCTAATAATGCAGAATATAAACAACAATTGCGGAAGAAATAATTTAAAACCGAAATAGTGAAATAAAACAGTGTTTAAAATGCCGCTCGACATACACAATAACAACTCTCAAAACTAATAACATTTCCCAAAATCTGGAATCTCATGATCACAAACCTTTAATGTCTACAAGCATCTAACTCCAGAATATCTACAAAGAAACGAAAATACAGAAGGGCTAATACAAAAGGGAGAGTAGAAAAGGACTCTTCGGTCTGCGGACGCGGCAGATATACCTCGGAGTCTCTACAAGTGCCTCATCTCAAGCGTGATACGTCTGAGTGGAAGTACCTGGATCTGCACATGAAAACATGCACAAAAAGGGCATGAATACACCACAATGATACTCAGTAAGTGTCAAGCCTAACCTCGATCGGGTAGTGACAAGGAAGGTCAGGGCCCTACTAAGATTAAATAAAAAATAAGGTTTAGCAGTGTAGAATTAAACAGTGTAAATAAGTACAACAGTAAAAGTAACACAGGGTATGACAGACAACAATAACTACTACAGAGGCAAAGTAACCACAGAAAGAAAACACAGCTCAGCACAAAGATAACAACCGGGGATCTCCCAGGATACCGTCCTATAGTCCCAAATGTAAATATCTAGTGGATCTCCCGGGATACCGTCCCGTAGTCCAAATCATAATGCGAGGGGATCTCCCGGAACACCGATCCGTAGTCCCAAATGTAAATACTCAGTGCATGGGGAATCTAACGGGTGCAGTCCTGTAGGTCCAATGTAAATGTGCAGGGGGATCTCCCGGAATACCGTTCCATAATCCCAAAGTAAACATACATTGGGATCTCCGGGATACCGTCCCGTAGTCCCAAAGTAACACATAGTAACAACAAGAAGAGTACACAATTGAATTCAAGTTCCGTACCAAGGTAAAACAGGTATTTTTAACCTAGCATGCTGCACGTAATCCAAATAAGGCAGTTTGAGCAATTAAGGCAATTAAGTCAATTAGACATGCTTTCCTAAGCTAACAACAGGCTTAAATTTCAGGTAGTATAAACAGGAAAAAAATATACTAGTAATTACTAAATGAAAAACCGAATTTTCAACAATTAGCACAAGTATGCACTCGTCACCTCCCGTACAAGGCATTTTAATTATCAATAATACCAAATCATAAGGGGAATGTCCCCCGCACAAGGTTAGGCAAGCCACTTACCTCGAACCAGCTCAAAGTTAACACGAAACCATGTCTTTGCCATGAGTACTCGACTCCAAATGGCCCAAATCTATTCAATTCAATTGCATAAGGTAAATAACACTTCAACTAACTCTACAAAGAAATTCTAAGCTAATACGCGAAATTAGGTAAAATGACCAAAATGGCCCTCGGGTCCACGTCTCGGAATCGGGTAAAATTTACATTTTCAGAATTGTCATACTCTCACGAGTTCATTTATATCAAAATTATCCCAATCCAATATCAAAATCGTGATCCAAACTCAATTATTTGGTCTAAGAACTTTTCCAACTTTTCTCCAATATTTCCACACCAAATTCGATTTTAAAGGATGAATTTAAGTATAGATTCGTGAAAAATAATCAAAACCGAGTAAGAATTGTTTACCCAAAACACCCAGGTGAAAATCCCTCTCAAAATCGCCAATCCCGAGCTCCCAAATTAATTTCTAACTTTTGGAAACTAAACCCTCGAAACTTTGATTTTCTGCCTAGCAAATCCGTATCTTCGGTCCATCTTCTGCATCTGCGTTACCACTTCTGTGGTCAACGGGATCGCTCCTGCGATTTCCACTTAAAACCCCTTCGCCGCACCTGTAACCCAGAATCCGCATCTGCGGTCACGCAGGTGCGGTACATCACCCGCTTCTGCGGTTCCCTACTTTTCCTCAGCTGGCCGCTTCTGTGGCTTAATTCCGCATCTGCGGCCTCTCAACCGCAGATGTGGTTATAACAGCAGACCAATAACTTCAGCTGCAAACTCTAACTTTCCAACTTCTCGTTAACCACCCGAAATCATCCCGAGGCCCCCGGGACCTTAACCAAAAACATAGACAAGTTATATAACACTGTCCAAACTTATACAAATCTCTACCACACCGCCAACAACATCGGATCACCCAATTAGCATCGGATTCAAGCCTAAGAACTTCAAAAACTCTCAAAATAAGCTTTCGATCAAAAAGTCTATCAAACCTCGTCCGAATGACCTAAAATTTTGCACACACGTCACATTCAACACTACAGAGCTATTCCAACTTCCAGAATTCCATTCTGAACCTCGGATCAAAATCTCACTATCGAACCGGAAACTTCAAAAATTCAACTTTCGGCATTTCAAGCCTAAATTAGCTACGAACCTCCAAAACACAATCCGAACACACTCCTAAACCCTAAATCACCTTACGGAGCTAACGGAACCATCAGAATTCCATTCTGAGGTTGTCTTCACACTGTTCCAACTACGGTCAAATTTCTAAACTTAAGCTCTCATTTAGGGACTAAGTGTCCCAAAACTCTCTAAAACTCCAAATAAACCCTCCCGACAACTCACAATAGCAGAAACAAACACGGGAAAAGCAGTTAATAGGGGATCGGGGCGTTAATTCTTAAAACGACCAACCGGGTCGTTACATTGAATCGGGCCAACCGGAAAAATAAACAACAACAATCAACTGAACAACCTGAACCAGACATGGCAGACCAGGTAAACAACAGAGACAATAACGGGGATGACGTGGTAGACCCAACTTTGCAGGTAGTGGCACCTCTAGTTCCAGAGGCTCCTCTATATGACTAGGCACAACCTACAACAGAAAATTTGGCCACAACGATATTAGTCCTGCAGATACAGGCTGAATCTTTTCAAATCACAAATAACATATTGCACTTGTTGCAAAACAAGGGACTATTTTCGGGCTCATACATTGAAGATCTTCAACAGCACTTGAAGAAATTCCTGTCAATCTGCAAAACTCAAAGGCAGCCCAACTTAACTCAGGAAGCAATAAAGTTGTTGTTGTTTCCATTCTCAGTGATAGGAGCTGCCCAGAATTGGCTAAGTTCACTCCCTATTAATTCTATCACGACTTGGGAGGAGTTAGTCAAGCAATTTGTGAATAAGTTTCATCCACCCAACAAGACTGCTCAGCAAATCGATGAGATTTTGAGCTTCAGACAGAAACCAATGGAAACATTGCAAGAAACATGGGAACAATTCAAAGGGATGTTGGTTATATGTCCGCACCACGGTATTCCAGAGCAGATGTTGGGGCAACGGTTTTACATGAGTTTGACAGATAGCATGAAGGATAATGTTGATGCTTTAGCTGGTGGAGCATTCTTGAGTAAATCATGGAGAGAAAGCCAGATCCTGCTTGACAAGATGTCACAGAATTCGGGGTGGACAACCAGGAATGCACCCATCACTCTAGTAGTTCACTCAGTGCCCTTAGATCCAGCCAACACTTTTGCTGAAAATATGGCCACCTTAATGACACAAATGAGTATACTCACCAAAAAGGTGGAAGAGTCGGGGTAGAAGCAACATGTGCACATTGTAGATACAACCAATGGGGCCTTATGCACATCTTGCATTAGTCAGCCAATTGGTAGCCAATGGAATGCAGAAAGTGATCATCATCATTACCATGAAGACATGAATTATGTGTCTAATTATGGGGGTCAGAGACAGGGTGGTCAGAATTGGGACCAACAGAATCAGCCATACAGGCCAGTCCAGCCACAACACAACAATGGAAATATGGGAGCCATGCGACCTCACAATAATGTGGTGCCCTACCAAAGGCCACAAAGATACAACAACCAAAATCAGCAGTAGGGTTGTTATCCTCCTCAGCAGCAACATGGTGGGAGACATGAAGATAGGTTTGCTAGACTCGAGGCAATGATGCAGCAGGTTATTGGGTCAAATGCGAAAATGAGTGAAAGAGTAGATACATAAGAGTCAGCCATAAAGAATATTGAAGTGCAAATGGGCGAGATCTCAATGTGTTTGAATAATCGTCCTTATGGGACATTACCTACAGACACTGAGGTAAATCCAAAAGATCAAAACCTGAAGCAGCTGATGGCAGTGAGTCTACGTAATGATAGAGATCTAGACTTGGAGCAAAAAAGGGCTCGAGAAAGCAGACAAGCTGAGACACTTGTACCAGTGCTCATTGAGCTAGATGATTCAACAAAACTGACAGAGGTGACAGTACAGCCTGCCGAGGAAGAAACCAACATATAGATGGAGGCTGAAAAGAAGATGAGACAACCCAGGAACCGATAGTTGAGGTGGTGTCTGACAAAGAGAAAATCCAAATCACTTGGAAGAAGAGACCTCCAACACCATTCCCACAGAGGCTGGCCAAATACCAGAAAGAGGAATAATACAAGAAATTCTTGGAGATGTTGAAAGAAATTCAGGTAAATATTCCATTGATTGATGCTTTGAAGGAGATGCCTGGTTATGCAAAAATGATGAAGGACTTGATGTCCCGAAAATTTGACTTCCAAGATTTGGCCACAGTGACTCTAACTCAGACTTGCAGTACTATGGTGACTAGACCAGTTGCTGAGAAGGTCTTTGATCCAGGGAGTTTCACAATTCCCTGCACCATTGGTAACTTTGCCTTTGCCAAGGCACTCTGTGATTTGGGGGATAACATAAATCTTATACCCCTGGCGATCTATAAGAGGTTGGGGATTGGAAGAGCTAGACCCACGTCTATGTTGTTGCAGCTGACTGATAAAACTGTGAAAAGACCCTCAGGTATTTTGGATGACGTGTTGATACAGGTAGGGAAATTTGTGTTCCCTACAGATTTTGTGATTCTGGATTGTAGAGTGGATGAAGAAAATCCCATAATTTTGGGAAGGCCGTTCTTTGCCATAGGGCGAGCCCTCATTGATTATGAAACTGGGTAGCTCAATATGAGGTTGAACGATGAGGAGATAACATTCAACGTGCAGAAATATATGAGGCGACCAAGTGAATTCGCCAATTGTTCTCTTATTGATGCCGTGGATGAAATCGTGGAAGAGGATGATGAGACATTGACTATTGAAGATTTTCTTGCTGCAGAAGAATTGGCAGAATGGGTGCTGACTCTAGAGGGTAGAGGGCTTTGGGAGAGAACACTTGAATTCGAGCCCCTGCACTTAGAAAATAGAGAAGCTCCTCCAGCCAAGCCATCCATAGAAGAACCACCAAAGCTGGAGTTGAATCCAGTGCCCACCCATCTCAGGTATGCGTTCCTAGGAGCTAACTCCACATTACTTGTTATTATCTCATCTAGTTTGTTAGATGTGCAGGCACAACAACTTTTACAGGTACTTACGGAGTGCAAAACTGTCATCGGGTGGACCATGACAGACATTAAGGGGATAAGCTCGACATACTGTATGCATAAAATTCTGCTAGAAGAGGGGCACAAACCTTCCAGGGAGCACCAAAGAAGGGTGAACCCCAACATGAAGGAAATGGTAAAGAAGGAGGTCATTAAGTGGTTGGATGCGAGAATCATTTTTCCCATTGATGACTATAAAATATTCATATATTATATACTTAAAAATAAACTATTTTAAATAATATATATATATATATATATATATAATATGTCAATTATCTGTATTTTCTAATAGTATTTTGCAGGAAATAAAAATATCATGATAAAGCAAATAAAGGAATAAAAATAGAAGCACGAGGCATCATGACAATAAAATTACGACGCATCATGGCAATAGAAGCACGTTGCATCATGGCAAAAGAACCACGAGGCATCGTGGCACCTTATGAGATTTGATTTAGGATGTTTATGTTGAAAGGAGAGGAGGGATCATACCTGCCTAATTAGCAACTTTTCTCTAGCTTTGGTCTTTACTTCTTTCTTTATGTCTTTCACTTTCCTCTTGTAGTTTTTGAATTTTCTAAGAGTGTTGATAGTATTTTAAGAATATCGTTCTTTGTGAGATTTAAAAACTCCATAATGGAGTAATCTCTTTTGTTGGGATAGTTGATGAAGCTCGAGATCGTTATAATATTAATCTTAATTTTACTACATGCTTGGCCTGAAACGTTCTAATTATATTTCGATATTGTGCTGGAATATTAGTTTTAATTAATTATTATCACTTCTATCTATTTATTCTCCAAAGTTACTTGTATGTCAATTTTGTAATTCTTACGAAGCAAAATTAATATATGATAACTATTGGGTAAAATAATAGAATGAGAGTAATTCTTTTTAAGCTATCATTCCAAGTCTGTAATCTTGCTTACTTCCATTCTAATTCTCACAGAGGAGTTGTAGTTGGCAAGATTATTGACTTTTAGTAATAAGTAATCGCAAGAGGTTTTTGCTATCTTTTAGCACAATTCAGGCAAGAAAATTATTTCTGTTTAATCGTCACGAGTCATATATCAATTTGATAGAGGATCAATTTGATGAAGTGGCGCCAAGGCCAGCAAACAGAATCCTAAGGGATTATGCTAGACCTGACCGCTTCAACTGTGAATGTAGTGTCAGAAAACCTTCAGTGGCAGCCAACAACTTTGAAATCAAAACTGGCCTGATTTAAACAATTCAACAGTCTTGCATCTTCACTGGAGACGCAAGTGAAGATCCACACAGTCATTTAATTAACTTTTTGGAACTTGTTGAAACAACTAAGTATAATGGAGTACCTCCTGAAGCTATCAAGTTAAGGCTATTTCCTTTCTCTTTAAAAGGAGATGCCAAGACTTGGTTGCGAAGTTTGCCACAAGGTTCCATTACCACATAGGATCAAATGACTCAGAAATTTTTAAACAAATATTTTTTCCCTGCTAAAACCACAAAGTTAAGACAAGACATATCTAATTTCTTGCAGACTGACACAGTAGGAAAGGTTAAAAGCAATGTTAAGAAAATATTCGCACCACGATATTCCTGAACATATGCAATTGTATATTTTTTATCACGGGCTAAAACCCTCTTCTAGAAATGTGATAGATGCAGCTGCAGGAGGTTCAGTAATGGGAAAAACAACAGAGAAAGCGTTGCAATTGTTGAATGAAATTTCTGAGAATGCCATCCAATAGCCATCTGAGCGTATAATTATCAAGAAGGCCATTACAGTAAATCAGGTTGATGCTTTAAATACACTAACACAACAAATTATTTCTTTGGCACAAAAGTTTAAAACTTTTCAGGTGAATACACAACAACCAAGCCAATCTGAGGCTTGTGACATGTGTGGAGGAAATCATCAAAACCATGAATGTCAAGCAACCAATCACAATGATGAACATGTAAATGTCATCAGTTACAAGCAGTATCCTTTTGGAAGTCCAATGACACAGAAACATCCAGGATTTCAATGGAACAATCCAAATGGTGCCGAGAACTCTCAAAGCTTCCAGAAGCAACAAATACAGGGTCCACCCGGATACCAGAATTCAAACCATTGTCAATCAAACTTTACACCTTATCAACAAGCAGGGCCCTATCAGCAAAGGCCTCAACAAGCTCATTCAAGTCTTGATGATCTTCTGTATACGTATATTAAGGTTACTGATGAAAATATGGAGAGCCAAAATTCATCCCTCAAAAATCTAGAAATACAGTTGAGCCAATTGACAGCTATTGTTTCAGAAAAGATTCAAGGTCCCTTACTAAGCAATATAGAGAAAAACCCAAAAGAGTACCTTAAGGCCATCACCTTACGATCAGGTAAGGAGCTTGATGAACCCTATGCAGACCAGTAAGAACAATAGGTAAACAACGGTAAGAATGTTGATATACACTCTGAACCATCTCAAAAGAATGAAGTCAAGAAAAAAGAAGAATTTTTTTTTTGAAAAATTGACTCCTCTCCCTGTGAATATTCCCTTTCCACAAAAAAATGAAAAGAGAAAAGCTTGACAACCAATTTGCAAAATTTTTGGAGATTTTAAAACAAATTCACATCAATATTCCTTTTACTGATACTTTGTTACAAATGCCTTCATATGCCAAATTTTTAAAGGAAATTTTGTCAAGTAAAAGAAAATTAGAAGAAGTTTCTGTGGTAATTCTTATAGAAAAATGCAGTGTTATACTTCAAAATAAGCTACCACAAAAACTTGGTGATCCAGGTAGTTTTACAATTCCATGCACTTTGGGAGGAGTATATTTTGAAAAAGAACTTTGTGATTCTGGAGCTTCTATAAATTTAATGCCATTTTCTATCTTTAAAAAATTAGATCTTGATGAAATGAAAGACACAAGTGTTTCTCTTCAGTTTGCAGATCAAAGTACTAAGAAACCTAAGGGAATAATTGAAAATGTACTCGTAAGAGTAGATAAGTTTTTTTCCCTGTAGATTTTATAGTACTTGAAATGAAAGAATGTCCTAATGAACCAATAATTTTAGGTAGACCATTTCTTGTTACAGGAAGAACAATTATAGATGTTCATCAAGGACAATTAATTTTAAGAGTTGATGAAGAAAGAGTCATATTTGATATGCAAAAGATACTAAGATATTCAGGAGATGAAACATCATCTTCATATTTTTCAATTGATATGATTAGTTATCTTACAGATGAATTCAAAGATGATCAATTAATTCCAGATTCAATGAAAAGATGCTTTATCAAATCAGGCACCACACAGGACGATGATCTCACCATCAGAAAGGAAGCTGAAATATTGGACAAAGATTCAGAAGAAGAGATGAAATCCGAAAAAGTTCAATAAAAAATTGAACTCAAAACTCTCCCTTCTCATTTGAAATATGTTTATCTTGAGCAAGAATTATTTCCAGTAATTATTTCATCTTCTCTTACTGCAGAACAAGAAAATAGTTTGATTAAAGTATTGAAAGCACACAAAGGAGCCTTGGGGTGTAGAAGATATTAAAGAGATTAGTCCGGCTATTTGTACATACATAATCCTCATGGAGGATAGCTACAAGCCAATAGTCCAGCCGCAAAGAAGATTGAATCCAGCAATGCAGGAAGTAATTAAAAAGAGATCGTAAGGCTGTTGGTAGCAGGTATTATATACCCCATTTCTAACAGCCCGTGGGTAAGTCCCGTTCAGGTAGTACCAAAGAAAGGAGGTATGACAGTTATAAAAAATGAAACTAATGAGCTCATACCTACCAGGACTGTTACAGGATGGAGAGTCTGTATTTATTACAGACGTCTCAATGATGTCACTAGAAAAGATCATTTACCTTTGCCATTTATTGATCAAATGTTGGAAAAAATTGCAGGATATGGTTTTTACTGTTTTCTTGATGTCTATTCAGGATATAATCAGATACCAATTGCACCAGAAGATTAAGATAAGACAACCTTCACATGCCCTCATGGAACATATGCCTATAGGAGAATGCCATTTGGTCTGTGCAACGCCCCTGCTACATTTCAGCGTTGCATGTCGGCAACTTTTGCTAACATGACTGACAAATTTCTTAAAAATTTCATGGATGATTTTTGTAACACCCCGTAAAAATTTGACTTAGGTATGAATGAGTTAAAGGAGTAGTAAGGATATATTTTGAACATGTGAAGTCCCATCGGGATGATTATGGGTGAAAATAGTTGTTTCAAAATCAAGATGGAAAGTGAGGTGCATAAGATTTGGCAAAATCGACTAAGTTTGCAGAAGGTCTGTCTTCTAGTAGGTTTTAGTAAAACTTTGTAAGGAATATGGAAACACTTAAAGCATGAAAGTTGTAGGACATTGAAATATCTTTCCAACGATATATTATGGAGCCCAAACGGAGATCTGTGCAAAACGTTATGCCCGTTTTACAGAATAGTATGCAACCACCACGGTCCTGCTGTGTTTTACAGCGACCGCGGTGGCGAGGCAGTGTTCCAGCGATTTACCGCGGTCGGGACTGCAGCCGCGCCAACCGGACGCGGTGGACGACTTGGGAAGTCATTTTTTTGCCCTATTTCGTCCCTCACAGCCCCAAAACATAAAAACTTTCTCTACAAAGAAAAACTCTCAAAAACCTAACTCCTCAAGGGTCCCTCCACCATCTAAGGTAAGTTTTTATGGTGGTTATAAGTTAATTTTAATTTCCCACATCTTATTAACATGGGTAAACCCTCCATATCATTAGATATTCGATTTGGGACACCATTGTTGAGAGAAGAAACCCTAGAACTCGAATTCAAGAAGATTGAACGTCAAAAAGGTAATATCTTCACCCTATAGTTGATTCTATCATTGAATTAATGATTATAAACTCTATTTCATGAGATATGAGTTGATGGGTTTGATAGAAAAGCATGAACGGTGATAGGTTTGGGTTGTTGATAGGTTATTATTGGTTATGAGTGTTGATTACCTTATAGGTGATAAAGAATAATGCTTTTTATAACCATTTGAGACTTTATAATTTATCTAAGAGCAAGAGAATGGTTATTGGGTGTAGAAACACCATTAATAAGAGCTATGAAGCTTTATGCCATCGAGTGTTTGATAAAATACCTAAGTGACCAAAACATGACTATTGTTGCTAATTTGGAATCCTTTTGACTTGTATTGATATAGATTAAAGTTGAAAGGGTTGGCGAATGTTGTATTATTCTCAAGAGCAGGAAATTAAGGTATGTGAGGCTAACTCTCTATGTTTGGAAATTTTAATGATTTTTCCTACACTACGTTTCTTTTACGACGTATCAATTGCCTCAGAAAAATAGTTAAGCCTAGTTCCTTGAATAGTTGTAGGACTTCTATTCTCTAGCTTCATAACTCGTTCATGAATTTCATTCTGAACGTTGTGAGCTCAGTTCGTATTCAATATAGACTTGGGCTTGATGTCCCTAAGTCTCAGTATGGCTTACTCAGCATGTCATAAACAGATGAAGTTTCAGTGTTCACAACCAGTTCAAGAATACATGTCTCATTCTAGTCCTATTCAGTATTCCAATATTATGTAACTCAGTATGATTCAGTATTCCAGTATAATGTAACTTAGTGTGATCCAATATTCCAGTATCATGTAACCCAGCGTGATTCAGTATTTCACTATTATGTATTGCAGTATGATTCTCAATTCCTAATTTTAAATCCCTGAATGTCGAACACCTGTATTTGGGCCTGAGGCCGCAACTAATGCTTTATGCATCTTTGGGCCTAAGGCCGCAGTTTATGCTTTATGCATCTTTGGGCCTGAGGCCACAGTTTATGCTTTATGCATTTTGGACCTGAGGTCGCAGTTATGTATACGTATACTTGGGCCCGAGGCCGCAGTTTGTGCACACACACACACACACACACACACACACACACACACACACACACACATACACACACACACACATATATATATGGGGACTGAGGCCACAATATAATATTCAGATAAATAGGTTGTTCATTATTCAGAAGAGGGAGTATTCATATCCTTACTTCCTTTCAGTTCAATTATTAGTTACCGTTAAGTTATCAGCTATCATATCAGTTACCAGTTATTAGTTCAGTTATCAGTTATCATTTCAGTTTTAGTTTGAATAGTTATCATTTCAGTTATCAATTATAAATTCTCAGTTATCAGCTTAGTTTTGGTTTCAGCATATATAATTCTTTCTTTCAGTTGCTTTACATACCAGTACAATTCAAATGTACTAACGTCCCTTTTGCCCGGGGCCTGCATCTCACGATGCAGGTAATGATTTATAGGTTGATGATTCAGAGCGCTAGAATTCTTGTACCAGCTATTTGGTGATCCCCAGTTCTTTCGGGGCATTATCATTACTACAGTCTTCAGTATTCACATACAGTCAGTGTTTTCAGTACTCAAATAGAGGCTTCAAAGACTAGAGTAACAGTTAGACAAAGTCACGGGCTTTTCCTATTAAGCTATGTTGGCTACAAATATGTTTCAGAATTGTATTAGTATTTCCGCACTCTGATTTATATCATCCAGACTTTCAATATATCAGCATGTGTTAGTTTATTTTATGCATTCAGTATGTTATGATACCACATGTTGATTCAGCCAGCCAGTTGTTTGCTCGGTCACATGTAGTCAGGCACCGAGTGCCGTGGTACGTCCAGGCCCAGGTTCGGGGCGTGACAAAGCTTGGTATCAGAGCACTAGGTTCAAGAGTCCTAGGGAGTCTATGAAGCCGTGTCCAGTGGAGTTTCCTTTATATATGTGTGTCGGTCACTCATATAAACGGTTAACTACTAAGACATCCAAGATTGTCTCATTTCTTTCTACTCTAGATCGTGCCATGAATCTTAGAGCAATAGGTAACTTTCTCTTCCTAGTGAATTCCAAACGTATTGGATTCCCAAGCAACGCGCAGGAGAAACGTAAGGTCCTAGAGAGGATAATTGACCATTGGGGTATAATTATGGAGTACAGGTTGGTAAATATAAGACTTTAGAGGATGTTAAAAATGGGATGCAATGGATAGTATTACAGATTAGAGCATAACGTTATCAGAAAGTACAAAAGTAGTTCTCATATCTTATGGTTATCAGTTTACCTCGGTTACCAGTTATACAGTCTTTCAGTTAGCAAGTTTATGGTTATTCAGTATGCCAGTATTCAGTTGTATGTTTACCAAATATCTAATTTTCAGTGTATCAAAATTCTAGGTGACTTGTGAGTATGCAGTGATGCATATGGGTTCTCAAAGAAAATGTAAGTAACAGTAATTATAGAGAAACCTTCACATATTTTAGGTATGGATTAAGACCCAAGACTCATCGGATGGTACATGAAGTGATTTATCTGATGATGGTATACTCTGAAGGACAAGTTTATGTATGGTAGTGTATTCATATGTGTTTTACCTTATTAAACAATCTCATTTCTAATTCTTGGAAATGGAGCCACAAGTTGGATGATGATAGTTCAGATGTCAGACCCTAACATTGGTCACTATAGTTTTGGAAAGAAAAGAGCCTAAGGTTAAAATACCTAGGAGTCAGAAACATTTGTTATTACCAAAGATGTGATTTCGTACAACTCATGCAAATGACTAGAAGATATGATGTATGCAATGAGGACCAAGAGCAGCCAATAGTGAATTTTAGGGAACGATTTTAAGTTGTTTAGATTTATACAAATCAGAACTAGAAGTACCACATTAGTAAGTTACTATAAGAAGTGGCTATTATTATGAGATAAAAGGTATGACAGTTCCCCTTCAAATGATGTGAATATGTGTTTAGGCCGAATGTTTATAGCCTGAAGTGATTTTGAAGTATATAGAAAGTTTGGGGGTTAGATATTCCAATTTCGTTTAAGATATATAAACTTTCCCTAAGTGTGGTATATGTACATAGTTCAAAAAAAAAGAATGATAGTGTGCGGCAAAAGAATATGATCAGATGATGGGGGAAGTTAGGAGTAATCTTATGCTTCACTTTAGTTATTCAAAGCAGGAGAAGAAACTATGATGCTAGTGGGTGGTTAGTGAAAGGATAGTAAGTAAGTTTTGAGTAGATACAATGAATTAGCAATTTTAGCAGAGATAGTAGAGGTAAGATTTGATCCATTTAGCCAGGTTAACTTTAGTAAGTGGATGACAGTTTGAAACACCGAACGTGTATTAGAATCCAAAGAGTTTAAGCTAAACTCGAAGTACAGTAGCAGTGGGAAAAAAATATTAGCTAGCAGTGAGAGCACAAACTATAGAAGAATAGCCTTTAGGAATTATCGTAATGTGGTTTCTCCAGGATTGACAGTGTGAGCAGAGTTAAATTATTAAGATTGTATATGATAACTGTGAATACATTAGCTTTCCGTTAAGTGAATAATTTAGTTTTTCCTAGTAAGAAAGATTTCTCAGAAGTAAGTTGGAAGATGAGTCGTCATTGACTAGAGTGCAAAGAATAAGGAAAGTTATTTGGATCCCAGCAAAAAGAGAAGTATCCACAAGTATAAGACCTGTGGTCAAAGGGGTGATGTGAAAATTTTCAGTAAGTCCAGTTGGAGATATGAAACTCGAATAGTAGCATAGGATATGAAAAAGAAAATCAGTTCGGGAATGAGGGAAAATTGTATAATTATCACACGGATTATATCTAGCAAGTGTAAGAAAAACAAAGTGGGTAGAATGATCACCGAGTTTAGTTATTGATGATAAAATGATCACAGAAAGCTATAGAATCATGCCCAGCTATGTATCACGAGGGTAGTGTCATTGCACGAGACTCTAGTCTTCGGAGTACTGGTTAAAGACTTAGCTCAAAACAATTCTATAAGTGTTTTCAGGAAGTTCTTAAGAAGATAAAGTGTGGGAAGTATAACTCATGATTGAGATAGATAAGAGAACTCTGGTAAAAGAAGTTCACCAGCCAAGATAGGAGTTCGACTTCGGACTCTAAAAGATGACAGAGTTGTTGTCTAAAATATGACTTGTTCCCCCTTAGTAGGCGAAGTGAAGGAGAAATAGTTTGATGATCCCTACTTGTTGTAGCTGAAAGAGGAGATTCACAAGTATAAGATGATGGCTTTCGAATAAAGGGGAGATGATGGTACTTTGAGGTAACAAGATTGTGTGTTCCATACATAGATGGACTTAAAAAGGGAAGATCATGTTAGAAGCCTATAATTCCTGGTATTATTTCCATCCAGGTCCCCTAAATATGCATCATGACCAAGGAGATTGATTGGATGAACTACATGAAAAAGAACGTCGCAGACTTGCGGCCAATTATCTTAATTGTCAGCAAGTGAAAGTCGAGCAGCAGAAAGCCTAGTGTTTTATCATAGAATATACATATTTTGTGTGGAGATGGTAAATATGCAATTTATAAACGGGATTATCTTTCTCATTTTAAAAGCATGATTTGATTGGATGATTGTAAATCGACTTACCAAGTCAGCACATTTCTTGCCAGTAAAGACTACAGATTCAACAGAAGATTATACCAAGTTATACATTCAGGAAATCATCTAATTACATGGGACTCCGTGGTCTGTCATTTGGTACTGTGGTGCTCAGTTTAAAATGAACTTTTAGAAGTTCTTTCAGAAATGATTAGGCACACGTTTTTCATCCTCAAAAAATGGCCAGGCAGAGCGCATTGTTCAAACAATTGAGGATATTTCCTTGATGTTAAAAGTAATTGGGATGATCACATACCTCTTATTGGCCTTGCTAATAATAACCTACCATTATAGTATCAAGATGGCACCGTACGAAGCTATGTGTAGGGGAAGGTGTAGATCACCAATTGGTTGGTTCGAAGTTGGAGAAGTGGAGTTGTTAGGACCTTATTTGGTCTATCAAACTATAGAGAAAGTTAAGTTGATTCAAGAGCGTTTGAAGAAAACTCAGAGCCGCCAAAATATCCTATTCGAGCGTGCGACATAGAGACCTAGAGTTTCAAGTTGATGATTGAGTGTTTTTGAAAGTTTCGCCTATGAAAGGCATTGTGAGATTTGAGAAGAAGGGAACGCATAGTCCGTGCTATATTGGGCCATATAGAATCTTGCGAAGGATCAGTCAATTAGCTTATGAGTTGGAGTTCCCACCAGAATTAGTGGTGGTATAACCAGTATTTCGCGTGTAATGTTATAACATTCAAGTTTCCAGCACTCAAATACTCATGTCAGTTCAGTACTCAGATACTCATATCAGTTTAGTACTCAGATACTCATGCCAGTTCAGTACTCAGATACTCATGTCAGTTCAATACTTAGATATTCAAGTTCGTTCAATACTCAGCTACTCATGTCAGTCCAATGCTTAGATACTCATGCCAGTTTAGTACTTTGATATTGATGTTAGTTCAGTTCTCAAATATTCGTGCCAGTTCAATATTCAGATATCCATGTTAGTTCAGTATTCACGTATTCATGGCAGATCAATATTCAGTCAATGCAGTTCAGCTCAGTATCTCAATAGTTCAGTAATCATGTATTCATTATATTTAGTATGCAAGTGTTGATGAAAGTTCATGGTTGCACCAGACCCATTTAAGATCCGGAGTTAGCAGAAGTTACAGTCAGGACAATCATTCGAGGACGAATGATCCCAAGGGGGAGATAATGTAACACCCCGTAAAAATTCAGCTTAGGTATGAATGAGTTAAATGAGTAGTAAGGATATATTTTGAACATGTGAAGTCCCATCGGGATGATTATGGGTGAAAATAGTTGTTTCAAAATCAAGATAGAAAGTAAGGTGCATAAGATTTGGCAAAATCAACTAAGTTTGCAGAAGGTCTGTTTTCCAGCAGGTTTCAGTGAAAATGTGTAAGGAATATGGAAAAACCCAAAGCATGGAAGTTGTAGGCCTTTGAAATATTTTTCCAAAGATATATTATGAATCCCAAACGGAGCTCTGTGCAAAGAGTTATGCCTGTTTTACAGAATAGTATGCAACCACCACGGTCCTGCTGCATTTTACCGCGACCGTGGTGGCGAGGCAGTGTTCCAGCGATTTACTACGGTCAGGACCGCGACCACTGTCACACCTCCTTTTTCACCTGCGCCCGTAGGGGGCGTAAAAGGGAGTTTTTCCAATTAAAGGACAATCTAAACAGGATTTATTATTTAATTCAGAGTCGCCACTTGGGAGATTTATGACGTCCCAAGTCACCGGTTGAATCCTGAGTCGAGGAAAAGATTAACTCTATATTACAGTTCGCGAACCAGAAATCTGGATAAGGAATTCTGTTAACCCGGGAGAAGGTGTTAGGCATTCCCGAGTTCCGTGGTTCTAGCACGGTCGCTCAACTGTCATATTCGGCTTAATTATCTGATTTTTATACAATTATGAACCTATGTACAAATTTTAACTTTTAACCGCTTTTATTATTATCATTATTATTTTAACAGAGAATTGCAACGTTGTGAGAACGTATCTCGAATCATGGCACATCAATGTACCCGTGGTTATCGACACAGTTCGACTCCGTTGAGATTTGGATTTGGGTCACATAAATGTGCACCCAGGTTTAAGAAGGTAATATTATTTAAAGTACGCGCCTAAGGAGACTAACGCATTGTTATTTTGGGAAGAAGGCCGTGAAACTCGCTAAGCGGCTGATCCCGAGTTCTAAGTAATTAATATATACAATCGTGAGGGCCCCGCCATTTATATGTTTATTCAGCGAGGCTCATCTCATTTTTACTATATTTAAAGGGCCAACCTAAAGTAATCTATAGTGTTCTGCTTAGTTCGTTTCTAAAATAAAAGGAGGAGTCCCAATTAATTATATGGTTTAAGAGCTATTATAGTTGGGTCATGAACACCACCCGTTTAAAATCAGAACCTAAGTACGCATACGGGCATGGCTATTCACCAACCTGGGCCCAGGTCCAAATGAATGTAGTGTTAAAAACAGGACCTGGGCCATCTTTTTCAAGTGCTGAGGCCCAATCCGCCTAAATACGGGCAATCGATCTCTTTTCGACAAAACACATCACTCTTCCGACTTTAAATGAACTAAACACTTAATGAAACTTACTTAAGTTATTCTACACATATTCAACAATTTGCCACGCAGAAAGGTGAAATGATTATATCTAATTAAGTATATTACTACAGGTTTTAGAAGAGCAATAGTTAGAAAGAAGTAATTTAGATGTCTATTCCTGATCCTAAACTCAAGCCATTGATGTTACAGTTAGATTGTTGTGTTGATTAAATAGTCTATTAGGCCGGAATCTAACGGACATGCATTCGAAATACACTACCTAATAATCAAGCTAAAGCAAACCAAATATTATTGACTACAGCTATACATTCGATATAGACAAGAGCAGATACATGATATAAAGTTCATTTGAAAGTTCACAAATTAAATCGTTACAAGAACTGTCCAGTTATACATACCGCAGGCATTTACATGATATTAGTGAGTGAGATATCCTAATATACAAATCAATAGAAAGGCTAGATCAACTTAAAGCTTCAAATCTTCATGTATATTCATGCTTATGTTTTTCAGCTTACAAATGACCGGGGTTACAACTGTGTACCTGGAAATGGCAATATAAGAAGAAGAAGATCAGCAGAGTAGTATGTAACTCAGCGACAACAACGATAACCAGCAACAACCAGTAGAAATAACCCAGTAACAAATTTAAAAGGCACCAGCAGAATTCCAGCAATATCAACAACAACACAAACAATGCCAAAACCCACGAATGAATCATGGACTGAAGTATAAGCAGTCAACTGATCTTTCCACTAACTCGAACCAACAGACTCGAAGCAAATAGGTAAAGGGGTTGAATTCTAGTTCAAAACTGGGAGTTACAACAATGAAGAAGGAGCAATCAGTAGTAGCAAGCAGCCAGGCATAACAACAGATTTGGAATTCAAATAGCCACGAACACAACCAGTTCAGCCCAGAAGAAAGAATCAAGCCCAGACTCCACTCTCCAAAGAAAAAGATCCCTTCCACTGTCTCAAGCTCCTTTCACTTATAGCCAAACCTTCCTCACCTTTCAGCTCTTAGGAGCATTAAATTAATTAAGAAAGTACTTCTGCCCATGATATTCCCCCTCCACTACTATATGTTTAATTCATTTGTTCCCCATTACCCTTGCCTTTTCTTTATTTAAAATCAAATAGGTATGAGCACCTATTTCTTAATCCATTTCCTTTAAACCTTTCCCCCACCATTATGTTTTGTTCCCCATTAGCACTAAACAATTCATTAACTTTAATATTTTACTGACAGTCCACTTAAACTAGCCAATTTCTGAACTCTTCAATTCCCAAATTACCCCTGTAACTACTGTGATTTACTGTCCTAGTCCAATCCCTTGTACCTTATCAGCTATAACCAATTTCCTTAATCAAAATCAAACAACAACTCAAACTACACAGATTAGATCAAACAACAAACTGATATTAAATTGCCAAGATGCACATGTACATGGGAATAACTGACTGCATTCACCATTCTGAACCAAAACTAACAAAAATGAATGAAATATTGTAATATGCCAAATTCATATGCAACTAAGATGATTGGCAATGGAGAGGAAAGAATCAATCATAACATAATAAGACAATTTGAACCAACAGTAATATCAAACGATCACAGCTTTATACAATCACTCGCTGAACTTGCCTAAACCGAGATATTCAACAATGTAAAGAGGAAACTAATCTAGAGGGAAAACAAACAGACAGGGGTTCGAGCGATTTCAACCAAATTCAATTAACTAAAAAAAAATCCAATTAATTACAGCGATGAACATTTGGACCGGAAAAAAGGTCCGAAAGAGGGGGGGAAGAAGTAATTGACAATCACAGTGATGAAATTAGGCAAACACAAACAACAATCAAAAGGAAAAAAGGAAAAGAAGAGAAATACCTCAGAAACTACAGGCCAAAACCCAATCTGTACCAATCGAACCTTTGATTTGAGGTTTGAAGCCGAGACGGACCATAATCGAGTGTTCTCGACTGAGAACACACTACTAAGATCGGCCACGACCTCAATTTTCTGTTGGATCGACTCCTAGGTTTTGTTCTTCTAGCGCTCGTCGATTGATTTGAAACTCGACCAGTTCTAGCAAGATTCGAGCCAGACCAAGGGCATTTTAGGCACGAGGGAGGTCAGGTGGATAACTGGTGTGAGTTTGGGGTTCATTTGATGAACTAGGGTTTTGGGTCGTAAGCTTCGATCGCAGATTCGAAAAAGCCGGGGATGATTCGAGGACAACAGAGTGGGGATTCAGGTTGAGGGTGGTTAAGAGGTTCAGGGGTGTTATTTTGGCGGTCATCGGAGCCGGAGCCGTCGGGTTTACGACGAAGGAGTGGAGGGGCGGCTAGGGTTTCGGAGGGGATTTGGTCTCTGAATTTGGAGACGATACAGAGAGGGGGGTCTGATGGGTTTTGGGGCATTGGGGGGGGGTTTGATATATTAAAAAAGGGTCAATCAATGTGAACCGTTGGATTAAGGGTGTTGGAGGGTTCAGATCAATTTGGGGAAGGGAAACGGGGTCGTTTGGTTTAGTGCCGGGGTTGGATCGATTATTGGGATGGACGGGTCGGGCTGTGAGGGAGTTGATCTGGATCGTTAATCAAGTGAGATCAATGACCCAGATTGAGAGTGACAAAAACGACGTCGTTTGGACGGTCGTATTGCCAGCCTAATTGAACCGGGTAAAGAGGGTATTTGGACTGGGCCTGAACTCTCTTTTAAAATTGGCCCAGTCCGATTTTCTCTTGTTTTCTTCTTTTTCTTCTATTTTCTTTTTAATTCCTAAAACCAAAATTCCTAAATTGAATTGTAAAACCAAGATTATTTTAAAAAGATATTAATTAAACCTTAACAACAATTAACACACAAGATCAAAAAATAAAATCGCACAATTAAACAATAAAAATGACAAAACTACCAAAATTCATATTTTTTGTGATTTTCATTCTTTAAAATAGGACATACAACAACAACAACAACCCAGTATAATCCCACTTGGTGGGGTCTGGGGAGGGTAGTGTGTACGCAGACCTTACCCCTACCCTAGGGTAGAGAGACTGTTTCCAAATAGACCCCGACATCCTTCCCTCCAAGAACTTCCCACCTTGCTCTTGGGGAGACTCGAACTCACAACCTCTCGGTTGGAAGTGGGGGTTGCTTACCATCAGAGCAACCCCTCTTGTCTTTCTTTAAAATAGGACATGGTTTAATTAATTCCAAAATGCATAATTTAATCCTAAATGCACATGCAACACATATTTTTGTATTTTTCTTAATTAAAGTAGAAATAAACACGCGCAGACAAAAATACAAATAAATTACAGACAACACAAAACCATTTTATTTTGAATTTTTGGGAGTAGTTCTCATAGAGCAAAAATCACGTGCTCACAACTGCCCCTCTTTGTCCGAAAACACAAAGAATTTTCGTGCAAAGATAAAGTGAGCGGATACGAGCGACTTTTGCCCGTTGGGATACTCTGTGTGAAATATTTTTGAAAAGATTTAACCGAACCTTTGCTTCAAAGGTTTCCTACATATCCCTGGCTAGAAGGGAATCATGTTAATGTAGTTCGAGAAGCTTTGGTAGCTGGGACTACCATGGAGCTGTTATTTTGCTGTTACCGCTGTTACCGCTGTTGCTGCTGATGTTACCGCTTACTGACCTCCTTATTACACCTCTATGAAAGATAAAGAAGTTATACTAAGCTATGATCTATGAATTACAAAGATTTATTCTCAAACTTGGTCATGTGACTGTTGCTGCCTTGTTGCCTTGTGTTTCCTCTGGTATTTCTTTACTTCTGATTTGACTTGTATTCTCCCTTGATTGCCGATCTCGAATTGTTTATTTCCTTCTTGTGAGCTTCGCATTATTTTTCCTTCGAATCTTGAACTGCCTTCCTCCGCTGGGGATTTTTGTTGTTTCCCGCTGGGGATTTTTTTTTGTATTCCTCTGCTTTACTGACTTCAACAACAATTACTTCTTAAAATATAACACCTCAATTCTCCAGGCGGCTCCTGACTTCAATAACTTCTTAAAGATAACACCTCTATTCTCCAGGCGGACTCCTGACTGCAACCACTTCCTAAAAATATAACACCTCTATTCTCCAGGCGGGCTCCTGACTTCAACAACTTCTTAAAAATATAACACCTCTATTCTCCAGGCGGGCTCCTGACTTCAACAATTTCTTAAAAATACAACACCTCTATTCTCCAGGTGGGCTCCTGACTTCAAAAACTTCTTAAAAATATAATACCTCTATTCTCCAGGCGGGCTCCTGACTTCTTCAACTTTTAAAATAAACAACCTCCGTTCTACAGGCGGGTTCCTGACTTCATCAACTAAAAATTTAACAACCTTCATTCTACAGGCGGGCTCCTGACTTCTTCAACTTTCAAAATAAACAACCTCCGTTCTACAGGCGGGCTCCTGACTTCATCAACTTAAAATTTAACAACCTCCATTCTACAGGCGGGCTCCTGACTTCCTCAACTTAAAATATAACAACCTCCGTTCTACAGGCGGGCTCCTGACTTCTTTGACTTAAAATATAACAATCTTCGTTCTACAGGTGGGCTCCTGACTTTTTCGACTTAAAATTATAACAACCTCCGTTTTACAGGCGGGCTCCTGACTTTTTTGACATAAAATTATAACAACCTCCGTTTTACAGGCGGGCTCCTGACTTCAACAGCTTCTTAAAAAATAGTACCTCTATTTTTCAGGCGGGCTCCTGATTTCAACAACTTCTTAAAGACATAACACCTCCATTTTTCAGGCAGGCTTCTGACTTCAATTTATGACTTAAAACGTAACACCCCGTTCTCCAGGCGGGCTCCTGACTTCAGCTACAACTCATAATGTAATACCTCCATTCTCCAGGCGGGCTCCTGACTTCAACTACAACTTTAGAATATAACAACCTCTATTTTCCAGGCGAGTTCCTGACTTTAATAAACAATTTAAAGATAATACCTCCATTCTCCAGGCGGGCTCCTAACTTCAATAAACTTTAAAATGTCACACCTCCGTTCTTCAGGCGAGCTCCTGACTTCAATAAACTTTAAAATGTAACACCTCCGTTCTTCAGGCGGGCTCCTTACTTTAACAACTTCTTAAAATTATAACACCTCTGTTCTCCAGGCGGGCTTCTGACTTCAATAAACTTTAAAATATAACACCTCCATTCTCCAGGCGGGCTCCTGACTTTAACAACTTCTTAAAATTATAACGCCTCCGTTCTCCAGGCGGGCTCCTGACTTCAATAAACTTTAAAATATAACACATCCATTCTCCAGGCGGGCTCCTGACTTCAACTATTTTGTAAAATGTAATACCTCCATTCTCCAGGCGGGTTCCTGACTTCAACTACTTCTTAAACAATGCGTTTTATTGCTGTTGTTCCTTCCTGCCTCCCGAACTATTTTCCTTCTAACTTGAATCATCCTCTTTCAGAACTGCTTCCCTCAAAATTGGTGTTTTATTCCTCTAAAAACTTCTGGGGGTAACACCGATATTTTATTCACAAATATGTTATTTTCCTTCTTCAAAGACTACTTCCTTTAAAGCCGGTGCTTTCACTTCTCTGAAACCTGCCAGGGGTAACACTGCTGGGGAATTATCTTCCTTCTTTAAGACTAGCTACTTTCCTCCTTTTAACAATGGTGGAGATGGCACTGATTCAAAGACCACTACCCTTAAAACTCGGGTTATCTTGCTTCTTCCAAGATTTATTTCTTTAAAATTTGTATTGCCTTCTCCCGTATACTGCTAGGGATTCCACTTCCTTCAAACTTGTGTTATCTTCCATCTTCCCCCAGTGGGTATCTGATTTCAAGAAAATTTTCGCAATGAGAGAAAATTTTCTGCCCCAGTTTGATAATCTTCTTTGCGGCCATGTCTTCCCGCTATTGATAACATTTCCTTTCCCTGCTTCAAATCAAAGAAAAATTTATTAGTTTAAAACGTGGTGAGTGGTCGTGCCACTCCTGCTGGGGATGGTTTTTTCTCTTTTCCTTTCCCTGCTTTGCGTTTTATTACAAAACTTGCTGGGGATGATATTATTTGCTGGGGATGATATTTCTGTTGGGTATGGTTTTTCTTTTCTCTTCCTTCCCCGCTCTGTGTTGTCCGATCATCGCGGAACTTGGTCGATAATCTGTGGGAGTTGTTCCTACATCTCGCAAATCTGCTGGGGATCCTCTTGGAATTTGATCCATAACTTCTGAACCTCATAATTTCTGTTTTTCTCCAACTTCCCCTGGAAATTTGGTCCCCTTGGAATCTAGACCCATTCATCATTTGGTCTTGCGACAAACTTCTTTTCGCTTTGGCGTCTTATCTCTGGCCTGTCCTATTCGCATTTTGCTTTGCACCGTTTTGGCAACTGGTAGTAAGCTCTGAAAAATCTTTCTCAAAACAAACTGCTGGGGAGATAAAGTCTTAAAACAAAAGAAATGAAAAATGATGATTTCAAAAGATGGAAAAGAAGAAGTTTTTCCGAACGAATGCTGGGGAGAAGAAATGAAAAGAACTTATCTGAATGATATAACTGATCCCAACGATCATGTCGTGCATTCCGGATTAATCAACCCAGTCTACTTATATCAATCAATCTTTCGAACGGCCTCAACTTGCTGGGGATAAACAGGCACTCAACTCTTTGCCAAATGCGGATCCTTTCCGTCAATCTTGTCTTGTCTCCTCATAGTGCCCTTCGAGGGGTTTTCACTGATAAGACTCTCTCATTTCTCTCAACTCCCGTCGCCTTATGGTGCCTGTGAAGGTTTTCACCTATAAAACTCTCTCATTTCTCTCAACTCCCGTCGCCTTATGGTGCCTGTGAAGGTTTTCACCGATAAGACTCTCTCATTTTATTTTTTCCAGCTGGGGATCAGAGTGTTACCGATATGACTCTCTCTGCTGGGGATTCTTTTTGCTACCAATTCATTTTCAGCCTATGATCCTCTTCTCTGCTAGGGATCAGAGTGTTATTTCTGACTTCCGTTTGCATGACTTGGCACTTCTCGGATACTGATCGGGAGGTCTTTTTTGGACATCAATATGGGTTTTTGTGTATGGCTAAAAGAAAAGGGGTATCAAAAGGGTTCAAAATCATTTTGATGGGTAACACATTACAACTCTTGGAATCAAACTTTCTTCCCAATATTACAAACACAAACTTCTGCCCCAGTTTTTCTTGCTTGGGGATTTTATTTTTTTGTTACATTATGACTGAGCCGTGAGGCGCCTACGTATCCTTCTTTGAGGAATCAGGTCAACCGTAGTTCCCAATTCCTTTGTTTTTCTTGTGACTTTTCGTTTGTCTTTATTATCATCATGTTTCTCTTCTCTTTTCCTTTCATTTCCATTACTGATTCCAAAAGAGGGGTATGAAAGAATAAATAAGGCTCAAAAGGGGAAGCAAAGGTTAAAGTGTTTGGATAGAAGAAAGAATTGCCTCCGTCATTTCTTTCTCCGATAAATGTCAAGTACAAACAAACGACAATTACAATCAAAAGAAATCATACATAATATCTCTTAATTGCGTCAGAATTGATAGCCATGTCGACGCATTTCCCTTCGATATCTGTTATACATAAAGCGCCATTGGATAACACTCTGGTCACAATGAAGGACCCTTGCCAATTCGGGGCGAACTTGCCTTTTGCCTCAGCCTGATGTGGAAGGATGCATTTCAGCACTTGCTAGCCCACTTCAAACTTCCGGGGACACACCTTTTTGTTGTATGCTCTTGCCATTCTCTTTTGATATAACTGGCCGTGACACACAGCTGCCAATCTTTTTTCATCAATCAAGTTCAACTGCTCCAGACGAGTTTTGACCCACTCATCATCATCAATCTCAGCCTCAGCGACAATCCGAAGGGATGGAATTTCATCTTCTGCCGGTATTACTGCTTCAGTTCCGTATACCAACAAATAAGGAGTTGCCCCTACTGAAGTACGGACAGTAGTGCGATAACCCAACAATGCAAATGGTAATTTCTCATGCCATTGTCTGGATCCTTCTATCATCTTCCTCAGTATCTTCTTTATGTTCTTGTTGGCCGCCTCGACCGCTCCATTCGCCTTGGGACGATATGGTGTGGAATTACGGTGTGTAATCTTGAACTGTTGACACACTTCTTTCATCAAACCGCTGTTAAGATTAGCACCATTGTCCGTGATGATCACTTTTGGGATCCCAAATCTATAGATGATATGGGAATGAACAAAATCCACCACTGCCTTCTTGGTTACCGACTTGAAAGTTTTAGCCTCAACCGACTTGGTGAAATAATCGATGGTGACCAGAATGAACCTATGACCGTTGGAAGCTCCCGGCTCAATTGGTCCAATGACATCTATGCCCCATGCAACGAATGGCCATGGTGCTGACATTGTATGCAATTCTGTTGCCGGAGAATGAATCAAATCTCCGTGTATCTGACACTGATGGCATTTTCGCACGAAATTGATACAATCACGCTCCATAGTGAGCCAATAATACCCTGCTCGAAGAATCTTCTTCGCCAATACATATCCGCTCATATGTGGCCCACAAACTCCCGCATGTACCTCTGTCATCACTGTCGTGGCTTGACCAGCATCTATACATCTCAGCAATCCCAAATCTAGTGTTCTTTTGTATAACACTCCTCCACTGAGGAAAAATCCATTTGCCAATCGCCGAATGGCTCTCTTTTGATCTCCGGTGGCCTGCTCTAGGTATATCCCCATCCTGAGGTATTCCTTGACATCATAAAACCATGGCTCGCCATCCATTTCTTCCTCTATCATGTTGCAATAAGCATGCTGATCACGAACCTGGATATGCAATGGGTCAACATGAATTTTATCTGGGTGGTGCAACATTGATGCTAAGGTGGCCAAAGCATCGGCAACCTCATTATGAACTCTTGGGATGTGTCTGAACCCCACTGATCGAAATCGCTTGCTCAAGATCGTGCAAACATTGTCGATATGGTATGAGCTTCAAATCCCTTGTTTCCCATTCACCCTGAATCTGATGCACTAGGAGGTCCGAGTCTCCCAAGACCAAGACGTCCTGGACATCCACGTCTGCAGCTAGCCGTAGACCTAAAATGCATGCCTCATACTCAGCCATGTTGTTGGTACAATAGAAACGCAGCTGAGCCGTAACAGGATAATGATGTTCTGTTTCAGAAATAAGTACCGCTCCTATTCCAACTCCCTTCGCATTTGCGTCTCCATAAAAAAAAAGCTTCCATCCTGGTTCCTTGGTTATTTCCAACTCATCTATATGCATCACTTCTTCATCAGGAAAATACGTTCTCAAGGGCTCGTATTCTTCATCAACAGGATTCTCAGCCAAGTGATCAGCTAATGCTTGGGCCTTCATGGCCGTTCTCGTCACATAGACAATGTCGAATTCTGCGAGTAATATATGCCATTTCGCCAATCTCCCTGTGGGCATAGGCTTCTAGAAGATATACTTCAGTGGATCCAAGCGTGAAATGAGATAAGTAGTATATGATGACAGATAATGCTTCAATTTCTGGGCCACCCAAGTTAGGGCGCAACATGTCTTCTCGAGTTGAGTGTACTTAACCTCATAGCCTGTAAACTTCTTGCTGAGATAATAGATGGCTTGGTCCTTCCTTCCCGTAATGTCGTGCTGCCCCAGACGCAACCAAACGAATTCTCCAGGACCGTTAGATAAAGAATTAACGGTCTTCCCGGCTCAGGTGGAACCAACACAGGTGGATTTGATAAATATCCTTTGATTTGGTCAAATGCTTCCTGACATTCTGCCGTCCATTCTACCGCAATATCTTTCTTCAGTAGCCGAAAAATAGGTTCACAAGTTGTTGTGAGTTGAGCAATAAACCTGCTGATATAATTCAACCTTCCCAACAGACTCATTACTTCTATCTTATTCTTCGGCGGTGGCAAGTCTTGGATGGATTTGATCTTTGACGAGTCTAACTCAATGCCTCACCGACTGACGATGAATCCCAACAGCTTTCCAGATGGAACACCAAATGCACATTTGGTCGGGTTGAGCTTAATATTGTACCTTCGAAGCCTTTGGAAAAACTTCCTTAGGTATGCTACGTGGTCCTCCTGAGGCTTGGATTTTATGATCACATCGTCCACGTATACCTCAATCTCTTTGTGTATCATGTCATGAAATACAGTAGTCATTGCTCTCATATACGTTGCCCCAGCATTCTTCAAATCAAATGGCATTACTCGGTAGCAATAAGTCCCCCACGACATAATGAAGGCCGTCTTTTCCGCATCTTCTTCATCCATCAGAATCTGATGATACCCAACATAGCAATCCACAAAAGACCCGATCTCACATCCGGCACAATTATCGATCAAGATATGGATGTTGGGTAATGGAAAGTTATCCTTTGGGCTAGCCCTGTTCAGATTGCGGTAATCGACACACACCCTGATCTTCCCATCTTTCTTCGGCACTGGCACCACATTAGCCAATCAATCAGGATATCGAGTGACCCGAATAACCTTTGCTTGCAGCTGCTTGGTTACTTACTCTTTAATCTTCACACTCATGTCTGTTTTGAACTTCCTCAATTTCTGCTTGACGGGAGGGCATGCCGGGTTAATGGGCAATTTATGAACCACTAAATCCGTGCTTAATCCCGACATGTCATCATACGACCATGCAAAAACGTCTTTGAACTCAATAAGTGCTTTGATTAGTTCTTCCCTGATATACGGCGCAATGTCGATGCTTATTTTAGTTTCCCTGATATCATCTGCATCCCCTAAATTGATGGCTTCTGTGTCATTTAAGTTGGGCTTGGATTTCTCTTCAAACTGGCTTAACTCTCTGTTTATATCTTCGAAGGCTTCGTCCTCATCGTATTCCAATTCATTATCATAATCGACCTCTTGTACAATTAGTTCGGAATCAGATTGATTTTTTAGACTGGGTTGAAGATCCGTTGTGCATGCCATGTCATTAGAACCAATATAAAGAAAACTGTTCAGAAAGAGAAAAGAAGAAAACAAAATTAGAACAAAATAAGAAGAAAAAGGCTTTCACTTTATTAAAATACGGGATAACAGAGTTTCACATTTTGCCGAATACAAAACAAAACTGGATTACAACCCTGGAATAATCCAAAAACAAGAAAGAAAATCCAGAGCCTATTACCAAGACTCCCTCCGGGTAGGAAGAGGAGTAGCTGTCCAATTGTTGACGTTGGCCCTAGGCCCCACAAACTGTATATCTGTCCTACTGGAACCTTCTCCAGCTCCTATCACGTTGACATCGGCGAACATCCTTTCAAAACCCTCATTCAAATCTCCATCTGGCCCAATCAGTGGTCCGAGAACTTTCGGGACCGACAACTTTCTGATACCTACTCTGACAAATGATCTGGATAGGCGCAAAACTAGCTTGGGAAGAACCCAAACTCTTTTCTTCAACTTGCGGTCCTATCTCACATCCGCCGTTGTAGGCTTGAACCCCAACCCAAAGGTGTCCAGATTTTTGGACAAAGAAACCGGCTGAACAATACCCTGAAGATCAGCCCCTAAACCTTTGCCTGGCACAAACCCGTTCTTCAATATCTCTGAGGCTACCATGACAGTCGCAGCTGCGATCCTGGGAAGTGGAAGGTCCTCGCCTTCATAAATTTTATCCACTGAAACCGTATCGAAAACCTGGTAAACCCACGGTCCCTTATCATCATTAGTCTCTATGAAAGGCACGATGGCATCACTTACGGCGCTTGCATTGTCTTCCCCATGTACTATGATTTCTTGCCTATCCCACTCGAATTTTACCATCTGATGTAATGTAGAAGGCACTGCTTTGGTGGCGTGGATCCAGAGTCGGCCCAACAGAAGATTATATGACACTGCCATGTCTAACACTTGAAACTCCATGGTGAACTCGACTGGACCAATTGTTAATTCAAGTATGATGTCACCCACTGTGTCTGTACCACCACCATCAAACCCTCGAACATAGATGTTGTTCTTGTGAATCCTGTCACCATCGACCTTCAGTTTGTTCAATGTGGCCAAAGGACAGATATTGGCACTGGACCCATTATCAATCAGTACTCGAGTGACTACCGAGTCTTCACACTTCACAGTCAAATAAAGGGCTCTATTATGTTCTGTACCCTCCACGGGCAACTCATCATCTGAAAAAGTGACCCTGTTGGCCTAAAAAATCTTGTCTGCTATTTTCTCCAGATGGCTCACAGAGATCTTATCCGGAACATGGGCTTCATTCAGAATTTTCATCAATACCCGGCGGTGCTCGTATGAATGGATCAACAATGATAACAATGAGATCTGTGCCGGGGTCTTCCTCAACTGTTCCACAATGGAATAATCTTGCGCCTTCATTTTCTTTAAAAATTCTTCTGCCTCTTCCTCGGTAACTGGATTCTTTGTCGCTACTGGGTTGGCCCTTCTTAACTCTGCGGGAGCAAAACACCTTCCCGAACGAGTTAACCCCTGTGCCTCACATATTTCTTCCACAGCTTCCTTCCCCTTATGCATTACCATTACCTGACTGTAGCTCCATGGCACAGCCTTATCGCTAATTATCGGCAACTGCATTACTGGCCTGATAACAACTGGTCTTATGCATGCCCCCTTCACGGCTACTGGCTTGCTTGATATCCCTTGCACCGTTACTTTGACCGACTCTGGATTATTGGCAACATTAGACGAACTCTTCCCTATCACCATCACTGGCCTGCCTTCTACCCTTTCCGACTGTACTACTTCTTTTCCACTGATCAATTTTTCTTTCGGACTGGCACAGATCATCATTACCGTTTGTGAGGGCTTCTTGAGCTTCCCTCCTTCGTGCGCTAGTTCGATCATGTGGGCTTCATGGTGTGCCGGCAATGGGTTCTGATTGATGTTAGGTGCCTCTGGCTCCTGGACCTCGATCCTATTTGTGTCAATGAGATCTTGTACGGTAGTCTTCAACTTCCAACACTTCTGAGTATCATGCCCGGGAGCCCCCGAACAATATTCACAGCTTACCGAGTGGTCCAGATTTTTGGGAAGGGGATTTGGCAATTTGGGCTCCACAGGACTCAATAGGCCTAACTACCTCAATTTGTGGAACAAAGTAGTATAGGTTTCTCCGAGCGGAGTGAATGTTCTCGGCCTCTGCACCCTTTCATTCCTGAAAGTCTGATTCCCACGGAAACCTGGTCCCGAAGGATTCCTGTAGGCCCTCGGTGGTGGATATGTGTTTTGTGGAGGTGGATATGTGTTTTGTGGAGGTGGATATGTATTTTGTGGAGCCAGCGCACGCCATTGCGGGCGAGCCGGGGGATGGGTGTAAGTTTGGGTGTGATGGACAAAGAAATGCGGCTCTTGTGGTGGATAGTAGGGTTGTGGAGGGCCGTATGGGATGTGTGGGTAATTTGAGTGATGGGGTCTAGGTTAGTAGTGAGGTGGGGGATCTCTGGATCTGGACCAAGCACCTGCCTCGACTGTTGCGACATCTTCCCTTTTCTTCTTTCCGAGCGCACCTCCCGTGCCACTCTGGATGGCCTGAGTGGTTGCTTTAATCGCCGAATAGCTCAGGATTTTGTTGGACTTAAGTCCCTATTCAATCATACCGCCCATTTTTACTACTTCGTTGAAAGATTTGCCAACTGACGTCACCAAGTGACCAAAGTAAGTTGGCTCTAGAGTTTGTAGAAAGTAGTCCACCATTTCCCCCTCCCTCATCGGAGGATCAACTCTTGCCGCCTGCTCTCTCCAGCGGAACCCAAATTCTCGGAAGCTTTCCCCGGGCTTCTTCTCAAGTTTCAGCAATGTGAGATGGTCAGGGACGATCTCAAGGTTATACTGGAAGTGACATGCGAATGCTTGTGCTAGATCGTCCCAGGTGTACCACCTACTCGGATCCTGTCTTGTGTACCACTCCAGTGCAGACCCACTTAGACTTTGACCAAAGTAAGCTATTAGAAGCTCATCTTTACCACCTGCTCCTCTCATCTTGCTGCAAAAACCTCGCAGATGTGCCATTGGATCACCGTGCCCCTCGTATAGATCAAACTTTGGCATCTTGAACCCTGCCGGCAATTGAATGTCGGGGAATGAGCACAGATCTTTGTAGGACATACTAACTTGGTTGCCTAGCCCATGGATATTCCTGAAGGACTGCTCCAGGCTTTTAAACTTTCGAAGCACTTCTTCTTGCTCTGGGCTCTTAGCCGGCTTTTCAGTCTCTACCGGGATCTCGAAATGAGTATTATAAGTATGAGGCTCGGGTGCTTTGAAGGTTGGTTCAGGGGGTAATATTGGTTATCGTGAGCCTGAAACAACGACTCGCTGGATGATCTTTGCAGTGGGGGCTGGTGGGGGTGCCACGAAAACAAGAACATTTGGTGGAGAAGGGTTCTGATTGGGTTGTGAAGCTTGGGGATCATAGACATTTCTTCCCTGATAGTATTGGTGACTGGGGAAGCTTGTCGAAGGGCCGGGGGGAGGGTATTCTGGCGTGTGTCCCGGTGGGAAAGTGGGAATAACGGGAGGGTTAGGCACTTTTTGTATCCTAGCTAAGGCCAGCTGCATTTCTTTCATCTCCTGTCTCATCTTATCCATTTCCTCCTTCAGCATTTGATTCTCCGTCCTTTCATCCTCGACACTTTGGTCTGAACTAGTCGTGCTTTTTAGTACGGGCACTTTGGATCTTGTTTGGTAATGGTAATCTACCAGAACGTTCTAACAAACTAAATGGTTCGAAATCTCTGGATAAACAACAAACTTGTTAGCGTTAGAGTTTAACACATATTGCGATTTCACGTTGGGGGATGCAATGTTCCTAGGCAGTTTAACCATTTCTAACATGTCTTTGCTTCGACCGCATACGTCATTCCGGCTTACTTTGTTTGTGCCTTGTTTAAGCGTTTCTGAAACTTTCTTCATCTCTCTTTTTATTTCTTTCTTTTCCTTTTTTTATTCATTTTGCCCCCTTTTTTTCCTTTTAGTGGTGGTCGAATCTTATGTGGATTGCCTACGTATCATGTCCCCGCATGAATAAGACCGGGCGTAGTTCTGCCCTATAAGTGCGAAAAGCAAAAAGATAATTTTTGGAAATTTTCGATTTTTCATTAATAAACATTCTATTACAAACCAGACGCTTCTTGGAAAGGAACATAACAGACTCGAAACCAAACCAAGTACAAACTCAATAACTACTGACATACTCTAATGCGAAATAAAGACAGACTCTAACAGACAATAGACTCTAAGAGAAAGAAAATGCAGATTCAAACTATGAACACATTAAGGTTTTGAATTTGGGTGCCCGCGGGGTGTCATTCGGCCTCGTCATGGGTTTAGGTGTAAGGTTCCTTTCCAGCTGCTCCAATTCATGCATGATTTGTTTCACAAATATCATCATCGCCGAGAAGAAGGTAGTACGGGTCATGCTTTCACAATCCCGACATTTCCTGGTGATAGCACGAGCATTAGTCAGAATCTTGTTCCTAGTTCGGTCTTTCTCTAGGAGTAGGCGTTCTATCTGATCCCCTCTAGCCTTCACAACCCGAGAATCATGTAGATGTTGTTTCCGTAACTGCTGTATTTCATCTTCCATCGAGGCCATCCGATTACAGCAGTGTTTACTCTTAGTTTCAAAAGCCTTGGCTTGTTGAGCTGCCTTGCTCTCTAGGGTGGTCACCTTCCTTTTTAGGCTGACAATGGTCTTTTCATAATCTTTCTTTGCCTACTGTAAGTACTGTGTGCGCTTTTTCGTTCTCTTCACCCATTGCGCCTGGAGTTGTGTTATGGTATCCTCAGATTCCTTCAAATCATCCCGGCACTCACCGATTTCCTTTTTAACCCTTTTATTAACCGCTCATCTGACCGACTCCTTTGTTGTTTGTCAGCATCTCTCCTCATCTGTCGGATTTGGGCTTTCAGCGCCTCATTTGTTTGGGCCAATTTGCTCTTTTCTCCCCGATCGGCATCAAATTGCAGACTATTTTCAAATTCCAGGTCTCCAATCTGTTGCCTCAGCTTACCTATTTCTGCCTTGTAGCTCTCTTCTTTAGCCAACCAACCCCACTGTTCTTGCGACGCCTGGACAAACTCCTGGAGATGGGGTCTTTTAGCCGGCCTTTCGTGCTCAAGTTCTCTCACGTACCAAGCAAGGTATCCTGGCGTCACTTCTCCTTTGGCCCGATCCTACACGCATGTATCTACTTTTAAACATTGGCATTCACTCTAGATCTGACGAACTCTTGCCTCAGGGAACTGTCCGTCAGGGCTAATCTCAATTACTTAAGCGCTAAGATCTTCCTCCAGTGGCACTGTTTGGCATCTCCCGAGTTGTCTCAAAACCCGATATGGCGCGTAAGGCTGAATGCTCTTGAGCCCCATCAATAGAAAGTGGGTCCTTGTTGCCGGCATATGGATGACCTCGTCAATGGGCAACCATCCTAGCGTCCACTGTATTTGGCTGGTGGTGCGGGTCCGAAAGAATGATGTCCATGCCGTAACTCCCTCGGGTAGACTGACCCCCTTGATTCTTGTGTATAACTCTTCTATGCAAGTTTTCTTTGAGGAGCCATAACTCAAGAGCTGGGAACGGTGGCAGAGATGCTCAGCCATCCATATTTGTAGCAACAAGTTACACCCCTCAAAAAAGTTCCCTCTTGCTTTGCAGGTTGTGAGAGCTCGGAAGATATCAGATACTATTATAGGCACAAGAGTGCTTTTATCTTGAATGAGCAAGGTACTGACGACCCCGGCTATTTTCAGATCGATGTTTCCGTCTTTCCTTGGAAATACCAAAAGGCCCAAAAAGGTTACCATAAAAGCCACTCGTCTATGCTCGTCCCATTTCTGACGGTTACTTTTGCTGCATAATTTGTTACCCGGGTTGTTGAATCCTCCGACATGATCGTATCTGTCGTATATGAAGCGCAGATTACAAAAACCTGCGGCCAAATCTGGGTTATGGACCATCCTGGGTATCTTTAACGAATCCAAAAACCGATGCGCAGTGACAGATCTTGGAGCAACCAAGTATTTTTGCCTCAACGGAGCTTCAACATTTCCGATGTACCCGGCTATTTCCTCCAAAGTCGGAGTGAGTGTGAAATCGGAGAAGTGGAAGACATTGTGTGTCGGGTCCCAACAGGTGACCAAAGCTCTTATGATATCCCCCCGTGGCTGGATTTCCAATAAACCCGTAAGACCTTTTAGATATTTCTTGACCTCATCTTGCCCTTCACCACCTAAATCATCCCACCATAGCCGCAACTTGAAAGGGATTTTAGTCATTATTGAAAAAGGTTCATTTTGCATCGTGCTCATCCTGCACATTTATTAAGGTGATTAAGAAATAAAATTTATTTGACTCCACAAATTGACTATTTTTAATTTTTCACAGATTAAAAGGAAGATCTGGCTCCACACATGGCTTTTCAGCACTTCGGAAACGAAGATTTTAAAGCTGGGTGAGTCATCCGGTTCAAAAATCCAAAAATGACTAAAAGTGGTTGTTTATGCAAAGTCAGCCTTCCGGCGTCCCTTTCGGGAACATTCGGCTATTCTTGCCAAAAACGGCATCACCCGACTTATTTATGTTGACAATTAAAATTTGACATTTTTGGCTATTTTTGTAAAAGGGGAGGTTGGACCCGATGAGGATTGCCTACGTGTCTCGCACCCTGTGAGAATCAAACCGGCGTAGTTCGGGTGGGTAAAACAAACTTCTTTTGAAAACAAGGCTCTTTTCAATGGCAAATAAAACCCTTTTTCATAAACAAGACCCCTTTTTTCAAAAATTCGACAGAGTTTCGACGCTATTTGGACATTGATTTTTTTTCAAAACAGGCGATTAACTACCTCTATCTCTCTTTCCTCAAAGTATTCGAAAGCCGGTCAGCATGCGAGTCCGAAACAAACAAATGCACAGGTAGCAAGTTGGATGCATCAGGATGGTCTTTTGTCGTTTTGGTACACCTGTCCTAGACAAACTCAACCCCTGTGTTGAGCCTCCAAAGTCAAATGCACATGATGAAAACAAACGTTCCTACTAGGGATCCGACATGAAGTTGAGTTATTCTAGGTTCGTAACCTGGGTATTTGTTCTAGACTGTGTACCCGAGCGGACAACTCGAGTCGAGGAGGGGGCTACGTACCGGGGACCCGCGAGATCGTCCGGCTTTGTAACTTGTCCGGCCTCTTTCTTATTTCAGGTATTGACACTAACAGAATAGGGAGTCTCGACCAGCAAGCACATCCCCGGAGGTAAGAAGAAAAGGGTTTCGGCACAGTTTATATACAGTTCAGATAATATCAAAGCGGTAAAAGCAGCATTTAGCACATTAGGCCCAAACATGTAAAAATCAGATAATAAACAAAGCCAAATATAACAATTTATCTAAGCTCGAATTCTGAACTCTAAACCAGAGATTCTGGGTTCGTTCCCCAGCAGAGTCGCCAGAGCTGTCACACCTCCTTTTTCACCTACACCCGCAGGGGGCGTAAAAGGGAGTTTTTCCAATTAAAGGACAATTGAAACAGGATTTATTATTTAATTCAGAGTCGCCACTTGGGAGATTTATGGTGTCCCAAGTCACCGGTTGAATCCTGAGTCGAGGAAAAGATTAACTCTATATTACAGTCCACGAACCAGAAATCTGGATAAGGAATTCTGTTAACCCGGGAGAAGGTGTTAGGCATTCCCGAGTTCCGTGGTTCTAGCACGGTCGCTCAACTGTCATATTCGGCTTAATTATCTAATTTTTATACAATTATGAACCTATGTGCAAATTTTAACTTTTAACCGCTTTTATTATTATCATTATTATTTTAACAGAGAATTGCAACGTTGTGAGAACGTATCTCGAATCATGTCACATCAATGTACCCGTGGTTATCGACACAGTTTGACTTCGTTGAGATTTGGATTTGGGTCACATAAATGTGCACCCGGGTTTAAGAAGGTAATATTATTTAAAGTGCGCGCCTAAGGAGACTAACGCGTTGTTATTTTGGGAAGAAGGCCGTGAAATTCGCTAAGCGGCTGATCCCGAGTTCTAAGTAATTAATATATACAATCGTGAGGGCCCCGCCATTTATGTGTTTATTCAGCGAGGCTCTTCTCATTTTTACTATCTTTAAAGGGCCAACCTAAAGTAATCTATAGTGTTCTGCTTAGTTCGTTTCTAAAATAAAAGGAGGAGTCCCAATTAATTATATGGTTTAAGAGCTATTATAGTTGGGTCATGAACATTACCCGTTTAAAATCAGAACCTAAGTACGCAGACGGACATGGCTATTCACCAACCTAGGCCTAGGTCCAAACGAATGTAGTGTTAAAAACAGGACCTGGGCCATCTTTTTCAAGTGCTGAGGCCCAATCCGCCTAAATACGGGCAATCGATCTCTTTTCGACAAAACACATCACTCTTCCGACTTTAAATGAACTAAACACTTAATGAAACTTACTTAAATTATTCTACACATATTCAACAATTTGCCACGCAGAAAGGTGAAATGATTATATCTAATTAAGTATATTACTACAGGTTTTAGAAGAGCAATAGTTAGAAAGAGGTAATTTAGATGTCTATTCCTAATCCTAAACTCAAGCCATTGATGTTACAGTTAGATTGATGTGTTGATTAAATAGTCTATTAGGCCGGAATCTAACGGACATGCATTCGAAATACACTACCTAATAATCAAGCTAAAGCAAACCAAATATTATTGACTGCAGCTATACATTCGAAATAGACAAGAGCAAATACATGATATAAAGTTCATTTGAAAGTTCACAAATTAAATCGTTACAAGAACTGTCCAGTTATACATCCCGCAGGCATTTACATGATATTAGTGAGTGAGATATCCTAATATACAAATCAATAGAAAGGCTAGATCAACTTAAAGCTTCAAATCTTCATGTATATTCATGCTTATGTTTTTCAACTTACAAATGACCGGGGTTACAGCTCTGTACCTGGAAATGGCAATATAAGAAGAAGAAGATCAGCAGAGTAGTATGTAACTCAGCGACAGCAACGATAACCAGCAACAACCAGTAGAAATAACCCAGTAACAGATTTAAAAGGCACCAGCAGAATTTCAGCAATATCAACAACAACACAAACAATGCCAAAACCCACGAATGAATCAGGGACTGAAGTATAAGCAGTCAACTGATCTATCCACTAACTCGAACCAACAGACTCGAAGCAAATAGGTAAAGGGGTTGAATTCTAGTTCAAAATTGGGAGTTACAACAATGAAGAAAGAGCAATCAGTAGTAGCAAGCAGCCAGGCATAACAGCAGATTTGGAGTTCAAATAGCCACAAACACAACCAGTTCAGCCCAGAAGAAAGAATCAAGCCCAGACTCCACTCTCCAAAGAAAAAGATCCCTTCCACTGTCTCAAGCTCCTTTCACTTATAGCCAAACCTTCCTCACCTTTCAGCTCTTAGGAGCATTAAGTTAATTAAGAAAGTACTTCTGCCCATGATATTCCCCCTCCACTACTATATGTTTAATTCATTTGTTCCCCACTACCCTTGCCTTTTCTTTATTTAAAATCAAATAGGTATGGGCACCTATTTCTTAATCCATTTCCTTTAAACCTTTCCCCCACCATTATGTTTTGTTCCCCATTAGCACTAAACAATTCATTAGTTTAATGGTACTTTAATATTTTACTGACAGCCCACTTAAACTAGCCAATTTTTGAACTCTTCAATTCCCAAATTACCCCTGAAACTACTGTGATTTACTGTCCTAGTCCAATCCCTTGTAACTTATCAGTTATAACCAATTTCCTTAATCAAAATCAAACAGCAACTCAAACTACACAGATTAGATCAAACAGCAAACTGATATTAAATTGCTAAGATGCACATGTACATGGGAATAAATGACTGCATTCACCATTCTGAACCAAAACTAACAAAAATGAATGAAATATTGTAATATCCCAAATTCATATGCAACTAAGTTGATTGGCAATGGAGAGGAAAGAATCAATTATAACAGAATAAGACAATTTGAACCAACAGTAATATCAAACGATCACAGCTTTATACAATCACTCGCTGAACTTGCCTAAACCGAGATATTCAACAATATAAAGAGGAAACTAATCTAGAGGGAAAACAAACAGACAGGGGTTCGAGCGATTTCAACCAAATCCAATTAACTAAAAAAATCCAATTAATTACAGCGATGAACATTTGGACAGGAAAAAAGGTCCGAAGGAGGGGAAGAAGTAATTGACAATCACAGCGATGAAATTAGGCAAACACAAACAACAATCAAAAGAAAAAAAGGAAAAGAAGAGAACTACCTCATAAACTACAGGCCAAAACCCAATCTGTACCAATCGAACCTTCGATTTGAGGTTTGAAGCCGAGTCGGACCTTAATCGAGTGTTCTCGACTGAGAACACACTACTAAGATCGGCCACGGCCTCAATTTACTTTTGGATCGACTCCTAGGTTTTGTTCTTCTAGGGCTCGTCGATTGATTTGAAACTCGACCAGTTCTAGCAAGATTCGAGCCAGACCAAGGGCGTTTTAGGCACGAGGGAGGTCAGGTGGATAGCTGGTGTGAGTTTGGGGTTTATTAGATGAACTAGGGTTTTGGGTCCTGAGGTTCGATCACAAATTCGAAAAAGCCGGGGATGATTCGAGGACAACGGAGTGGGGATTTAGGTTGAGGGTGGTTAGGAGGTTCAGGGGTGTTATTTTGGCGGACATCGGAGTCGGAGCCGACGGGTTTACGGCGAAGGAGTGGAGAGGCGGCTAGGGTTTCGGAGGGGATTTGGTCTCTGAATTTGGAGACGATACAGAGAGGGGGGTCTGATGGGTTTTGGGGCATTGGGGGGGGTTGATATATTAAAAAAGGGTCAATCAATGTGAACCGTTGGATTAAGGGTGATGGAGGGTTCAGATCAACTTGGGGAAGGGAAACAGGGTCGTTTGGTTTAGTGCCGGGGTTGGATCGGTTATTGGGATGGACGAGTCGGGCTGTGAGGGAGTTGATCTGGACCGTTGATCAAGTGAGATCAACGACCCAGATTGAGAGTGACAAAAACGACGTCGTTTAGACGGTCGTATTGCCAGCCTTTTTTTTGACCGGGTAAAAAGGGTATTTGGACTGGGCCTGAACTCTCTTTTAAAATTGGCCCAGTCCGATTTTCTCTTGTTTTCTTCTATTTTCTTTTTAATTCCTAAAACCAAAATTCCTAAATTTAATTGTAAAACCAAGATTATTTTAAAAAGATATTAATTAACTCTTAACAACAATTAACACACAAGATTGAAAAATAAAATCGCACAATTAAACAATAAAAATGACAAAACTACCAAAATTCATATTTTTTGTGATTTTCATTCTTTAAAATAGGACATGGTTTAATTAATTCCAAAATGCATAATTTAATCCTAAATGCACATGCAACACATATTTTTGTATTTTTCTTAATTAAATTAGAAATAAACACGCGCAGACAAAAATACCAATAAATTACAAACAACACAAAACCATTTTATTTTGAATTTTTAGGAGTAGTTCTCATAGAGCAAAAATCACGTGCTCACAACCGCGCCAACCGGGACACGGTGGACGACTTGGGAAGTCATTTTTTTTGCCCTATTTCGTCCCCCACAGCCCCAAAACATAAAAACTTGCTCTACAAAGGAAAACTCTCAAAAACCTAACTCCTCAGGGGTCCCTCCACCATCCAAGGTAAGTTCTAATGATGATTCTAAGTTAATTTTAATTTCCCAACATCTTATTAATATGGGTAAACCCTCCATATCATTAGATATTCAATTTGGGACACCATTATTGAGAGAAGAAACCCTAGAACTCGAATTCAAGAAGATTGAACGTCAAAAAGGTAATATCTTCACCCTCTAGTTGATTCTATCATTGAATTAATGATTATAGACTCTATTTCATGAGGTATGAGTTGATGGATTTGATAGAAAAGCATGAACGGTGATAGGTTTGGGTTGTTGATAGGTTATTATTGGTTATGAGTGTTGATTACCTTATATGTGATAAAGAATAATGTTGTTTATAACCATTTGAGACTATTGAATTTATCTAAGAGCAAGAGAATGTGTTATTGGGTGTAGAAACACCATTAATAAGGGCTATGAAGCTTTATGCCACCGAGTGTTTGGTAAAATGCCTAAGTGACCAAAACATGACTATTGTTGCTAATTTGGAATCCCTTTAACTTGTATTGATATAGATTAAAGTCGAAAGGGTTGGCGAATGTTGTATTATGCTCAAGAGCAGGAAGTTAAGGTATGTGAGGCTAGCTCTCTATGTTTGGGAATTTTAATGATTCTCCCTACACTACATTTCTTTTACGACGTATCAATTGCCTCAGAAATATAGTTAAGCCTAGTTCCTTGAATAGTTGTAGGACTTCTATTCTCTAGCTTCATAACTCGTTCATGACTTTCATTCTGAATGTTGTGAGCTCAGTTCGTATCCAATATAGACTTGGTATTGATGTCCCAAAGTCTCAGTATAGCTTACTCAGCATGTCATAAACAGTTGAAGTTTCAGTGTTCACAACCAGTTCAAGAATACATGTCTTATTCTATTCCTTTTGAGTATTCCAGTATTATGTAACTCAGTATGATTCAGTATTCCAGTATAGTGTAACTCAGTGTGATCCAATATTCCAGTATCATGTAACTCAGCGTGATTCGGTATTTCACTATTATGTATTGCAGTATGATTCTCAATTCCTATATTTAAATCCATGAATGTCGAACACCTATATTTGGGCCTGAGGCCGCAACTAATGCTTTATGCATCCTAGGGCCTGAGGCCGCAGTTTATGCTTTATGCATCTTTGGGCCTGAGGCCGCAGTTTATGCTTTATGCATTTTGGACCTGAGGTCGCAGTTATGTATACGTATACTTGGGCCCGAGGCTGCAGTTTGTGCACACACACACACACACACATATATATTGGGCCTGAGGCCGCAATTTAATATTCAGATAAACAGGTTGTTCATCATTCAGAAGAGGGAGTATTCATATCCTTACTTCCTTTCAGTTCAATTATTAGTTACCGTTCAGTTATCAGCTATCATATATGTTACCAGTTATCAGTTCAGTTATCAGTTATCTCCAAATTTTGTTTTCCTAATGACATAAGAAAATACAACTTGATATATAACTAATCAGTATGGATTTTTTCAATCAAAAAATCCTTCTCAATTTTAATTATAACAACAATTATGAGTATATGTAAACCCCCCAAGAGAAATTGTTAGACGGATATATATTATTTATATATGTTCCCGATAGAGAATTATCAGATATCAGAAAAGTATCATACTTCAATTTGAATTTTGAATTGAATAGAAAATTGAAATTCTGTTTTCATAGAGCACAACCCGGGTTGCCCCGAATAGAACAGAGAACGACAATAAAACAATAAAAGAGAAGAAAGACGGATATTATAGATATCTCCACACGTGGTTAAGCCATACAAACCTTCTTTTTTTCAGTACTCAAATAGAGGCTTCATAGACTAGAGTAACAGTTAGACAAAGTCACAGGCTTTTCATATTAAGCTATGTTGGCTACAAATATATTTCAGAATTGTATTAGTATTTTCGCACTTTGATTTATATCATCCAGACTTTCAGTATATCAGCATGTGTTAGTTTATCTTCTGCATTCAGTATGTTATGATACCACATGTTGATTCAGCTAGCCAGTTGGTTCACTCGGTCACATATAGTCAGGCACTGAGTGCCGTGTTACGTCCAGGCCCAGGTTCGGGGCGTGACAATTTTACACTATTTGGCAAAACATATAAGGATTGTTTTAACCATTTGACCTTAGTTCTTAAAAGATGTGAAGAAACAAACTTAGTTCTTAATTGGGAAAAATTTCATTTTATGGTTACAGAAGGAATTGTTTTAGGACATAAAATCACTGCTAAAGGGATAGAAGTTGATAAAGCAAAAATTAATCTTATAGCAGGATTACCTCCTCCCACAACTGTGAAAGGAATTAGAAGCTTTCTAGGTCATGAAGGTTTTTACAGACGATTCATAAAAGGCTTCTCAAAGATTTCAAAACCGCTGACTAACCTCTTGATGAAAGACACTAAGTTTGATTTTTCAGGTGACTGTGTAAAAGCATTTGAAACCCTTAAGGAAAAGTTATCAACTGCACATGTAGTTGTGTCCCCTAATTGGTGTGTGATGCTAGTGATACAGTAGTTGGAGCTGTTTTAGGCCAAAGAAAAGATAAAATTTTTCATCCCATCTACTATGTTAGTAGGACATTGAGTGAGACACAAGTGAATTATGCCACGACAAAAAAAAGAGTTACTAGTAGTAGTGTTTGCTTTTGATAAGTTTCGCTCCTATTTGATAGGAACTAAAGTCACTGTTTTTACTGATCATGCAGCTTTAAAATACCTCTTAGCTAAGAAAGATGCTCGACCTAGATTATTAAGATGGATTTTACTTCTGCAAGAATTTGACCTTGAGATAAAGGATAAAAAAGGGACAGAGAACCAAGTAGCTGACCATTTGTCTAGATTAGAAAATCCTCCCCTTAAGTTTAATGAGATAAAAGAAGAATTTCCTGATGAACATATTTTTTCAGTTGACACAATTGTGACTCAACCACCCTAGTTTGCAGATATCGTGAAATACTTGGTTAGAAAGTGGATACCACAAGATTACTCTTACCAGCAAAGAAAAAAGCTTATATCTGATGCAAAGTATTATCTGTGGGGTGAACCTTACTTATTCAAAAATTGTGCAGATAATATCATTAGAAAGTGTGTACCTGAAGAAGAGATGAATAAAATTCTATATCACTGTCATGATGGAGCAATTGGAGGACATTATGCAACAAATCGAACAGCTTTTAAAGTTTTAGAAGCCGGATTCTTCTGGCCCACACTCTTTAAAGATGCCCTCGCATATGTAGCACAATGTGACAGGTGTCAGAGAACAGGTAATATCACCAAGAGAGATGAGATGCCACTGCAATCAATACAGGTATGTGAAATATTTGATGTTTGGGGAATAGATTTTATGGGTCCTTTTCCTTCTTCTCACTCTTTTGAATATATCCTTGTGGCTGTGGATTACGTGTCAAGATGTGTTGAAAACATCCCTACAAGAAAGAATAATGCTCGTATAGTGTGTAATTTTCTTAGAAAAAATATTTTTACCATATTTGGCACACCGCGAGTCATCATTAGTGACCAAGGAACTCATTTCATCAATAGGCAATTTTATGCTTTACTGTCAAAATATAATGTGACTCACAAAACAGGAACACCATATCATGCTCAAACTCAAGGGCAAGTTGAGGTTTCCAACCGCGAGTTAAAAAGAATTCTTGAAAAAACGGTTAGAATATCAAGAAAAGACTGGGCTTTAAAATTAGATGATGCATTATGGGCGTACCAAACGGCTTTCAAAACGCCAATTGGAATATCTCCATATAGATTAGTCTTTGGAAAAGCTTGTCATTTGCCCGTAGAATTAGAACATAAAGCTTTGTGGGCATTGAAAGCACTGAACTTTGATTTAACCTCCGCTGGTAAAAAACGATTTATTCAGGTTAATGAATTGGAAGAACTGAGATTGGGAGCCTATAAAAATGCTAAAATTTTTAAAGAAGAAACAAAAATATGGCATGACAAGTTGATCCGACCAAAGAGTTTAAAAATTGGAGATCAGATACTTCTTTACAATAGCCGACTCAGGTTATTCCCAGGAAAATTAATATCCAGGTGGACGGGTCCTTACAATGTTATAGGTGTTACTCCGTACGGGGCAATTGAAATTCAGAAAAATGGAGGAGACAAGTTTAAGGTAAATGGTTACAAGCTAAAATTGTACTATGGAAGACATTTTGAACAACATCCATCGGTTACTTTGATAGACTGATGAATTCTGCAATTAATAAGTCGAATTGACGACGTTAAACTCAGAACTAAGATACAAAACCCGTAGCCATTGAGGGAGAAGCAGTGGAGCCTCATAAGTCCGACATAGATTTGGGTAATTAAATGCTTAATCAATTGATCTGGTCAATATCCAGGTTATTGTACAACCAGAACATCTCATGAAGGCCTCTACAACAACAGAGTCACCTGTGCAGGAGTAAATCCATGGTGATCGGTATGCCTAAGTAACTGGTTGATTAACCATTTAATGAATCAATTCAAAATGTTAGCACAAGTAAATTTGTTGGTTTATATTTAAACCAGAACCAAATGACTGATAAGGTCTTAAATTAGTCAGTCTATTACATATAAAAACATGTGTTGTCACACACTCTTTCAAGTTTTTTCTTCTCTCTCCCTATATATATATATATATATATATCCCTATATATATATATATATATCCATCTTTTATTTTATTCTTAATTGTTGTTCTTGTACAATATTAAAGTTTCAAAGTAAAAGTTTACATATTTTTCAAACATAATTTTTTTTCATTTATACCATATAACTTCCAAGTTTGTGATTTTATTTTTGTGAAGGCAAGAACGAGTATCTCCAAATTTGAGAAAGTGTTGGAATTGAGAAGCATTATGATCTCAACAGGTAGAATCAATAAAATTCTGTTAGAACTTGCCCCAAATGTCTATCAAGGCGAAATTCTAGACAACACTATTTTGATACTACTCCTTCCGGCTATAGTTGAACAAAAATAATTATTAAAACAAGCGATGAAGGAATACTTATGGAGTAAATGTTCTATTTTACTCTTAAAAAAGAAGAAGAGGAAAACAAGGTGTATATACCTGTAAAATAAATTATTGGTTCAAGAAGCTTGAATTTAAGAAATCTATTGAGAAAAATGATAAATTAAGTGATGTTAATTATGAAATTGGAGACCGGGACCTTTAGCCCAATCTCTAGAGTTATTTTTTTGTGTTGAGTTGTACATAGATATTTTGATAAAATAATCGGCTCTCATAATAAAGCTGGATGGAACAAAGTCACTACAAATATATTCTTTTACCTTACCAACATTAAGCCTATCATTACAAGCCTGAAAAAGTCCTAAAATAATTTTAGAAATTAGTGTTGATTCTACATTAGTGGAGACTAACATGAAGGGCAAGCCTATGGACAAAATTTGAGAAACTCGAAATTGTAATCATAATGTTATCAATCTCAAAAGGTTCATCAAAAGAGGAGTTGAAAGTTTTTGGCAAACAAAAGCAGAAGCAGAAACAAGGTATAGATTTGGCGACTTGAAAAACTTATAGGTTTTGAATTTTATGTGAAACTTTATTTTTTTACTTTTCTACTCTACAAGAAACATCAATTATTAATAAAATTACTGCCTCGAGGACGAGCAAGGATTCGAGTGCGGGGTAGTTTGATGACTATAAAATATTCATATATTATATACTTAAAAATAAATTATTTTAAATAATATATATATATATATATATATATAATATGGCAATTATCTGTATTTTTTAATTGTATTTTGCAGGAAATAAAAATATCATGATAAAGCAAATAAAGGAATAAAAAGAGAAGCATGAGGCATCATGGCAATAGAAGCACGATGCATCATAGCAATAGAAGCACGACGCATCATGACAAAAGAACCACGAGGCATCGTGACACCTTATGAGATTTGATTTCTATAAATAGGATGTTTGTGTTGAAAGGGGAGGAGGGATCATACGTGCCTAATTAGCAACTTTTCTCTAGCTTTGGTCTTTACTTCTTTCTTTATCTCTTTCACTTTCCTCTTGTAGTTTTTGAATTTTCTAAGAGTGTTGATAGTATTTTAAGAATATCTTTCTGTGTGAGATTTAAAAACTCCATAATGGAGTAATCTCTTTTGTTAGGATAGTTGATGAAGCTCGAGATCGTTATAATATTAATCTCAATTTTACTACATGCTTGGCCTGAAACGTTCCAATTATATTTCGATATTGTGCTGGAATATTAGTTTTAATTAATTATTATCACATCTATCTATTTATTCTCTAAAGTTACTTGTATGTCAATTTTGTAATTCTTACGAAGCAAAATTAATATACGATAACTATTGGGTAAAATAATAGAGTGAGAGTAATTATTTTTAAGCTATCATTCCAAGTCTGTAATCTTGCTTACTTCCATTCTAATTCTCACGGAGGAGTTGTAGTTGGCAAGATTATTGATTTTTAGTAATAAGTAATCGCAAGAGGTTTTTTCTATCTTTTAGCACAATTCAGGCAAGAAAATTATTTCAGTTTAATCGTCACGAGTCATATATCAATTGATTTACATAACCTCGTGGAGTGTTATTAATTGATTATTTCTTAGTGAGCAAAATATAATTGTATTAGCAATAAATAGTTATTCCTAAGAGAAATACATGTAAAAGCTAAGATTTTATTATTATCACGCTATCGAGTGAATTCAATGATTCCCAACTCTCTTTAAATATAAATCTTCCGAAAGTTATTTTATTCAACTTAAGCAATTTAAATTTTCAACAAACAAAATTTCATCAATTTGATTCTCTCAAATAGTAGTAAGAATATTATATGTTTGTAGCTAGATTCTCCAATCTCTGTGGGACGATATCATAAACTATACTAGCATTTGACAGAGTACGAGTAGCAAGATCTTATACGCATTGGCCTCGTCACCCATCTCTGACAGCAACTTGGTTAGCTCGGTGCAATATGTTCCTAATAAGGGTGGTATGACAGTGGTAAAAAATGATAAATATGAGCCTTTACAAGAACCGTCACAGGCTAGGGAATTTGTATGGACTATAGGAAATTGAATCTGGCCACCCGGAAAGACTACTTCCCACTTTTCTTCATTGATTAGATGCTTGACAGACTGGTAGGGAGGTCCCACTTCTGTTTTCTGGATGGGTACTCAGGGTACAATCAAATCTCCATTGCACCAAAGGACAGAGAAGACCTCATTCACATGTCCATATGAGATTTATGCCTTCCGGAGGATGCCTTTTGGCCTATGCAATTCACCCGCCATATTCCAAAGGTGTATGATGGCCATATTCACCGACATGGTTGAAGATATAATGGAGGTGTTCATGGATGATTTCTCAGCGGTAGGAAACTCATTCGATGAGTGCCTTACAAACCTTACCCAAGTGTTTGAACGACCCATCTGTTTGAAACCATTTACCTCCCATGAGCACTTGAATAGTTATGAAATATGAAAAAGTTAAAGTGTGGGGTGGTGGTTTGGTTTTCGAGTGGAACCAAAGAAATAGAGAAAAAAGGTGCAGTACTTTGAAAAAGGAAAGAATAAGTGCCACTTAAAAAGAAAAAAAAAGAAAATAAGTAAATGTAGTCCTTGATAAGTGGTGACTTGATACAATTGCACCTAAAGGAGTTTGGGGTATTATAAATAGAAGTGTGGTGGAATATCTAGTCTGACATAAGTATGGTCTGAATGCAAAAGTGATGGTATTAAAAGTACTTAGGGAGGTTAGTCACTATATCCAAATATATCCTACCCGTCCCTTAGCCTACATTACAACCAAATGAAGTCTTAATTGATCTTAAACTGAATGAGCTCGATTAGTAGAATAGTACACTACGGGCAAGCTTATGGTGCATCTTTGTGGCATATGAATGTTCTTTCTGAGAGTGATGAATTTTGTCTATCTAAGTTCCTAATTGTTCTTAATATTATTATTTGTGGAACTACTCTCTTGTGTGATATGAGGGCATTTGATTTACGAAGGAAAGGTAAGTCTTGACCTCTGTATAGAGTAATTTGAGTAAGTATGAATATTGAACAGCACGCGAGAGTCGACTCTTGATGCAAAGGTGTTACACTACTAGATGCAACTTTGGTGATATGTTCTTGGTGTGATACGTTAAGGAAAAGCTTAGTGAAGGAACATTTATAGAGTATGGTGGATTGCTCGGGGACTAGCAATGATTTTAAGTGTGGGGTGTTAATAATAGGCTAGATTCATGTAGTTTGGCGACTATTTATGCCCCAACTTGACTATGCTTCACCGTTCTAGGAAGGTTAAATGACGATAAATTGGCTCTAATTGTGAATTTCATGTTTTGCAGGAGCAAGTGGTGCTTATGAGGACTTAGGACAGTGTTTGGAGCTAAATTAAAGCAAGGGAAGCCCCTCGGAGCTGAGTACGTGTGAAAGAAGAAAGAAAAGAAGAGAGAAAATGCTGATCCACTCTAGCGCGGGCCAAGCGCGGCCTTAGCGCGATCGCGCTAGAGCAGAAAAATGGGACAGTGCACTTAGCCATATGCGCGACCACAAGCGCGGTTCGAGCGCGACCGTGCTAGTCACTCCGGAGCACAAAAAGTTCAGGGGTAAACTTGAATGTTTGGGGGTAATTCCACTTAACCTATAAGAGGTCCAGCTCGCCCAAAAAGAGATTATCAAGGTTTTTATAGTTTTGTTCAAGGCAAGAAGAGGAAAGAGGCAAGGAGGATAATTCAGCAACGAGTTCTACCTTTATTCCTTTTGTTTTTATCATTCATGATGAATTTTGCTGTTGTTATTATGAACACGATTATGAGTAGCTAATTATTTAGTCTAAGATTTTGATGGAACATGTTGAGGGATGAACTTCATGTTGTGTTAATATAGTTTGCCCAGTTTAATCTCTATTTGTTCAACTACGTTCTTGTTGTAGTTAATTGATACGATCCTCAATTTGCTGTGCCTATTTAGTATGTATTACTTGGGAGAGAGTGCATATTTAGGTAGTTGTTGAACAACACCAATCCCAAAGTATATGAGGAATCAATAACCGAGGGCTTAAAGGTGGTATTAGGGATAAGGAAACTTTGGGTGCGATCTAAATGAGCTGTAATAGAAGCCAGCTAGCATAACTCGGGAGAGTGCGTCTAGTAAATTGTCGTAAGTACTCGGGAGAGATTTACGGTATTAAGAGTGCTCATAATTGATAGAGACAATTAGGCAAATCTATACGAAACATAGCAGGAAGGAATTTCATCAATAGGGGAAATCACAACCTTAGAACCTTCTCTTATTTGTTTACAACTCAGTCATAGTTAGCTTTTAGTTTACTTAATTTTATTCAGTTATAGTTAGTAGAAATATCATCAAGTGTTATTCAAAATATCTGGGAAGTTGATTACGGAGAATTCAGTGAGTCTGACAAAAGTAATTGGTAGGTTAATTCCCTGTGGAATTCGACTCTGGGCTAAATACCCGGATTATATTTGCAATGACCGTTTGTCCTTTTTATAAGGCATAATTGAGCGTGATCACTTACCAAGAAAAATTGAGATAATTGATAGAAATAAGGAGTCTCAAAGTAATAAAACAAAAATGTTTTGGACTTCCATCTCTATGTGAATTTAGGACATGCTACTAAATTATAGGATAAACTGAGGCTTTCAATTATTGGTGATGAATACTCCAAAGTATGATCTTATAAATAATACTATTTGCTTGTCCCGATTTGGGCCAAACAATAAATCAAATTTAGTTAGGAGTGCATTATCTTGTCTGTCCTCTACCAATGCACACCCTTACTTTATTTTTCTATATGTTTGTTTCGCTAATGGGGGGATTGGTTGGGGATAATATTGTCTGTGACGTATTAGGCTAATGAACCTAAAATTCGTTTGGGCTAAACAATTTTCATATATATATATATATATATATATATATATATATATATATATATATAAAACCGGGGTAACATATACCCCGATGTCCCAGTGAGTCAAACGAAGCGAAAATAAGAATATGCGGGATCAAAATCTAAGCTGAGAACTTCTAGTACCAAGGCCCGAACGGAATGCTTGCCATCCAACTGGATAAAACGATGCATCCCGGACCCGGGATAGGTTCTTAGACTTCGGGAAGCTCATGAACGGTTGTAGGCGACGGATAGAGGGTTGTGATATCCGGGACCAATCGGATGTCACGGCGTGGATCTCGCTCGATGGCGGTTACAGATCAGTAATTAACGAGAGAGAAGAATTTTTATCTTTTTTAGACTTGTACTAGTGGTGAAACTCTCCTACTATATAAAGGGAAAGTTTTTTCTTTGATAAGACACATTGTAGCACGCATATCAATGCAATACAAACTTATTTCTCTACTTTCTAGCTATTGAAAGATTCTTATTTTAATTGTAGTTCTTAATATACATTTGGCTTCGAATTGAGGGTCCGGTCAAGGGCAAAACTATTGTTCAGCTTAAATCCGAGCCCAGCCTTAACGTCATAACTGGTTTGGTTATTCATTTTATCTCTAATTCGTTTATCTAACATCCTTGATTACTTAGGTTGAATCAATCCACATATCATTAAAATCGCGTACAAATTTACTTGTTATCCGTTGTAAGGGTAACATTCATATATATATATCCTAATCTACGATGCCATAACTCGACTTCATTATAAAAAGAAGCATTTAATGTAGAGGAAATAAAACCAGAAGTCTCAAGGATGTTTTGTAGAGTCCTTTTTCCTCGTGCCCACTCCTAAGGATCTCCCCATCCTCGAATTCTGAAAAAGATATCGATCAGAGACAAAAATTACACTAGAGTTCATGTTTTTTTGTTGTTGAGGAGCTCACAGACAATAGAATAAAAGACGATATATATATATATAGAGAGATTAACGAAGTACTATAATATTCTTGGAGATCACAAATGGTTGAAGAAATTTTATATTTCTGTTATGTATGTATGACCCCTCATATCCCTTAAAATAATTTTGTCCCCTTTTACCAATATCTTTGAGTGCTCTACCCACTCAAAAGCTTGAATCAATTAAATATAATATACCTAACATTCTTTTAAAAGATTGATTGAGTGGAAGTTGTATTTTAAAAGAAGCTTTAAACCAACACTGAACTTGAAGCTACCTAACTGTTCTTGATTATATTCCAAGAACAATAATAATAGTAATAATAACTTGTCTTGATTAAAGAAAGTCCAATTATATATGATAAAACATTTTTCTATCCATGCATGGAACTCAAAAGAGGACAAAAACAAAGGCAAAGGAATGTTTGTGGTACCAGCCTACCAGGTGTGAGCACATTCACTATATATATATATATATATATATATATATATATATATATATATATATGATTTTATAAATATGTTTTTATACTAAATTGACACCCATTGTCGCAAAGGAATGAAAAATTTAATAGCACTTACCCTCGATTGTCCGTTGAAGAAAACAATCACTTGATTTCCAGGGCCAACATCCAAGATTTCTTTAATTTGTATAATTTAATTACATAGAAACCGTAAGAATTTGGTTGTTCAATATCTCAAAGCACGCATTGCCGACCGTTGCCATCAATATGAAATTATTTTAGCAATTTGGATAAAGTTCATATTTAACCACCCTAGAAATTTTTACTTTGAAAGAACCTGAAAATTCATTGTTTACTACGGTTGAATTTTACACATAGTGGTATAACTATAACTTTTTTATTTATTAAAGCCATATAATTATATTTTCTAACATAAAAATCACATGACTTTCATCGACTCATACAAAATTAAAGTCACAATTGCTGCAGTACTCAATTTTTTTGTCGCAATATTTTTTACTTCATATTTTTATTTTTTATTTTCAATCTAATAAATATTAATCCAATTTAAAAAGGACTAACACCCGACCCAACCCAAAACTCATATGCATGAATTAAATATACTAAAGAAACTTAAGCGAGCCCCCCCTTCCCCCAAACAAATATACGGTATTCAGCCTCTTATCCATGCCTTTTATTTGTTTTCAAGATTATCTTCTAACTTGATAGTTATTATTATTTTCAAAATTAAAGCTCTCTAATTATTTCGAGTAAATATTTCATACCTCCCCCCCCCCCCCCGCATATATATTAACCACTTGTGATAATTCTGCTCACTAAATAATTTCAATACCCAATTCATCTCACATAATCTTATAAACCTTTTTCTTATAGAACTCATTTGGAATAAAAATTATTCTATTAAAATTTACAAATTTGATTCGGGTGGGATCCAGTCGGGTCGATCCTCTCTTAATTGGATCAATAATTATTAGATTAATAATAAAAAAATGTAAAATAAAAAAGTATTGCATAGGAAAGTTGAGTTGGGTTTTTCGGCAATTATGACTTTTATTTGAGTAAGTGAAAGTCTTGTGATATTTGTGTTAGAAAATATAGTTATATAATTTTAGTAGAAAAATATTATAGTTATTGACTATTTGTAAAATTTACCTGTTAGAAAACACCAAACTTCGCCGAGAGTGAAGGAAGGTTAATTGAGTTTTCACAAGGAGTCAAGCATAGATTGGTTTGGACCATTAATTACGCAAAAGAAATGTGAATGTTCATCACTTGTATAGTTGTATTTCACGGTAGTCAATTTACTCTTTGGTTATTCAAAAAGAATTCCCGTTATATATGTATTAATAGTATAAAGAATTTTTATATTATCAGTGTTATTTAATTTAGTGTAGTCATATAGTTAGCGATATTAGTCCCTCAAATCCTCTCCTCAATGATTGTACCCCGAAAGAAAAGGTTGAGATTGTGAAATTTCTTCTGTGTAATTTTTATTCAGTGTAGCTTCACTATATACGAATCTATGTATAGATACAAAAGAATGTAAATAAAATATTCATATACACTTGTACTATTTCCTATTGGCTAAATGTCTAACTAACTAACAGAAATATTCTTTGCAATGTATGTGTGTGTGCCATGCACGTGTGAAAATTCTAGAACCTTTCTCATCTGAAATGAGAAGCATTGAGTGAATGGCTATGATTTATCCTTCCCTTATCAAACCAACGTCCCAGATGAAGTTAGAGTTTTAGCATCAATGCTTATGATTTTGACACGTGTCTCTCCTTAAAATAAGATTAGTGTCTCAGCAAATTTCTTCAGACATAAGCTCAAATAATTCCTTGGAGGCTTCGAATTTCTTCTCACTTCTTCTTCTCTCTTACTTCTTCATTATTCTGTGAATCATTCTTTGAATCAACACGGGGGTTCTTATCTTCAACATCCCCCCTCAAGATGGAGGGGAGAGAATAGACCCCCAACTTGCTCAGAATATGCCGATGAGAACCCCCAGATAAGGGTTTGGTGAACAAATCGGCGAGCTGACAGTCGGATGGAACAAAAAAGAGAGAGATATTAAACCAGAAAGGAATTGCTGACGAACAAAATGGCAATTGAGTTCACATGTTTGGTGCGTTTATGAAAGACTGGGTTGCGAGCTATGTGAACCACAACCTGGCTATCGGAGTGGATAGGGACTGGTAAGGTAGGCTGGACTGTGAGATTCCCAAAAGAGAACAAGCCAAGTGATCTTGGATGTTACTCGATGCATGGAACGATATTCACCTTCGGCAGATGACAAAGTAATGGAAGCCTGCTTTTTGGATTTCCAGGAAATAGGTGCACCTCCAAGGGTAATGAAGAATCCACTCATTGAGCGTCTAGAATCGCGACATGTTGCCCAATCAGCATCGCAAAAGGCCAGCAAATCAAAAGAGGGGTGTGAAGATAGAAGAACTCCTTGTAAGGGATCTGTGCGGAGGTATCTTAACACACGTTGAGCAGCAGAATAATGGGAAAGACAAGGCCTTTGCATGTATTGACTGAGTGATAGAACATCAAATGCGAGGTCAGGTCTGGTGTTTGTCAAATAGTTAAGCTTACCAACTACATGGCGATGAAGACTTGGGTTGTCCATTGGTCCCCCAAATCTGCTTGAAGCTTGATGGAAGGGTTAAGAGGTGAAGAAATTCTGCCTCCTGAACAATCTAACTCTTGTAGCAGTTCTAAGGTAAACTTTTGTTGGTTTATAATGAATCCCTGCTTTTCTCTGAGTATTTCCATGTCTAGAAAGTAATGAATATCACCTAAATGTTTCACTTTGAATTCTGAATTGAGAAAATCAGCAATTTGTGCAATCTCTATGGCATCATCCCCTGTGAGTAGGATATCGACAGCATATACTGCTAGGATAGAAACAAGAGCACCATTGTATTTGTAGAAAAGAGAATAATCATTGAGAAAACTAGAATAGCCTTTAAAACTCAAAGCTCCTGCAAGTTTGGCATACCACTATCTGGATGTCTGTTTTAATCCGTAAAGAAACTTCTTCAAGAGACAAACTTGATTTGGTTTAGGCAGAAGAACACCTGCAGAGAATTTCATATAGACCTCTTCTTGCAATTCCCCATGTAAGAATGCATTATTCACATCAAACTGTGACACCTTCCAACCTTTCTTCACAGCCACAGTCAAAAGGCACCTTATGTGGGTCATTTTGACCGCTGGTGAAAAGGTTTCAAAATAGTGAATCCCTTCTCTTTGAATGTCCTCCCTCACTACTAGCCTAGCTTTCAATCTTTTCACAGTTCCATCTGAATGATGTTTCACCTTGTATACCCATTTACAAGGTAAAACTTTCTTTCCTAGAGGCAAAACCACATCCCAAGTGCGGTTTAATTCTAAAGCTGTAATTTCTGCATCCATAGCAGCTTTCCATATTGGGTGATTAGAAGCTTGGGCATAGCTGCTAGGTTCAGAAATAGTAGATAGGGATTGAACCAGATGTTGATTGGTAGGGTATAGAGCTCCAAAAGAGAAAACATTAGGAGTAGCAGGCTGGGTGAAACAAGAATCAGTGAGATTAGAGAGAATAATAGTATTGCACACATAGTATGTCAAATAAGTAGGCCTTTGAGAAACTCTGTCAGACTTTCTTATAGGTGGTGGAGGTGTGAGAATCACATTTCTTGATGTTGTGTGAAGGGGTGAGTAGGAAAGAGTATAAGACTCAATTGGGATTGGTGTGAGTTGAGCTCCAGTATGAGGTGAAAAGGGTGGAATTTTGGGTGAAATAGAGCTAGAACCAGATGTCCTAAGAGGTGTTGAATGAGTGTCTGAGAGAGGTGAATTTGGTAAGGAAGTAAGTTCTATCTGATATAGAGAAGAGTCATCACTAGGAGTTAGAGAGGAGGTATTGGTAGTTGGCATATCTGGTGCAAAGGTATGAGTAGTGGGATTAAAGCAAGATTGAAAATAGGTGGAGGAGTATGCTGAGTGAAAAGGAAAGAATTCTTCATGAAATTTGATGCCCCTGGATACAAATACCCTTTTTGTATCTATGTCCAGTACTTTGTACCCCTTTTGACCTTGTGCACACCCTAAAAATACACAAGACTTAGCTCTAGGTTTAAATTTTCATCTGTTCTGAGATAAAGTGGACACATAGCACAAACATCCAAAACTTCTTAGAACCTCATATGTAGGTTCTTTCCCAAATAGAATTGCATATGGTATTTTCCCTTTCAACACCTTTGAAGGGAACATGTTTATCAAAAATGTTGCCGTTAAAACACATTCTCCCCAATATTGAAGAGGAACCTTGGATTGTAATAGTAATCCTCAAGCAATCTTCAAAAGATGTCTATGTTTCCTCTCAACTACACCATTCTGTTGAGGCGTAGCTACACAAGAGGTTTCATGAAGTATCCCTTGTTCTTGAAAGAATCTAGATTCTTGTGTTTCCTTTACCAATTCCCAAGCATTGTCTGATCTCACCCTCTTTACTTTCTTGTTAAACTGCCTTTCAACCATAGAAAGAAAAGACTTCAAAACTGGAAAAGCATTGCTTTTGGTACTTAATAAAAAAGTCCAGGTTGCCTTACTAAAATCATCAACTAAGGTCAAAAAATAGTTGTATCCATTGTATGTAGTAGTCTTAAAGGGACCCCAAGTATCTATGTGAATAAGTCAAATGGAGATGTAGTTCTGACTTGGCTAATAGGAAAAGGGAGCCTAGTTTGCCTAGCCTTGGCACAGATGTCACACACATTTTTGAAATCTAAAGGAAATTGAACAAAACTAAATTTCTTCGTTACTGAAAAAGGCAAATGCCCTAACCTTACATGCCATTGAGTTACATCTGAAACAACATTAGTAAAAATTGAAACTGGAAATGAAACTTTACTAGGTACTAGACTAGAATCACTTCCTTGTAGAATAGAAATTACATTTTGACTAAATAAAATTCTAGACTCTAAAGTTCTAGGCTGGAGTAGATATAGTCCATCTCTTACTTCATCAAAAACTTGTCCTCTCTTTATTAAAGGGACATGCAATAGACATTTACTAGAAGTAAGGTTGACGATGCATTTGAATTAAGTGCATAACTTATGAATAATAACAAGTTATACTTGAAAGATGGAACATAAAGAACTATTTCTAGAATCATATCTGGCTGAATGCAAACCTGCCCTATGTGTGTGACAAACAACTGAAAAGAATTAGGCAAACTTATATCTAAAGGCACAGGTAAGGGTGTTAGAGTTAGGAAAGACTTGGAATCAAAACACATATGTTCTGAGGCACTTGAATTAGTTATCCAGGTTTTAGTATTAAAATCAGCAAGACATGTTCCTGAATATTTAAGAATAGTACCAACAACAGCATTGACACTAATTTGTGAGGTTGCATTTCCTGTATTCCCAACATGCACCTGTCTGATTATGTTTACCAGTTCAGAGGCCTGTTCCTTACTGAAAAATTATGTCTGATTGTTTGGGTTTCCTTCATTGTTCTCACTAGACTTTCCATCACCCTGCTGATCTGAAACAACAACATTTGATTTTATTGTTGCTCCTTGAAAATTTCCACCCTTAGCAAATTGGAATTCATCAGGGAATCATATAAGTCTGTAGCAGTGAGCCCTTACATGTCCTATCTTTGAGCAATGGTTGCAAGTAGCATTGAGATTAAACTTAGATTTCTTTGTCTTAGACTTATATTGTGTGTTTCCTGACTTTTGCTGAGAACTCAACCCTTTTGCATATGGTTGTTTTTCTGTGGGAATTTGTTCCGTGATCCTACCATAAAAGAAGCCCCATAAGTAGGATATTGTGGGATCATATAGATCTCCCTTTGGCTCTCATCTTGTAGTAAGAGTGAGTAAGTTTGATCCATCCCAAGAATGGGATTGAACATTAGAATGTTTCTCCTTGCTTATGCATAAGCATCATTTAGTCCCATTAGGAATTGAATGACCTTTGGTCTTCTATGAACTTAGCCATCTTCTTTTTACCATCACAGTTACATGCACAAGTACACCCTAAGTGTGAGTTAAGTGAGTCCAGCTCATCCCATAGTCTCTTAAGAGTGGTAAAATAACCTGATATGCTGCTGTTTTCCTAAATTGTTTTTGAAATTTCCTTCTGCAGATGGTATAGCTTTGCTCTACTTGACTGCCCAAACCTGTGTTCCAGGCTGCTCCAAAGGTCCTTAGCTGTTCTTGAGTAAATGAAACTGTCACCTATCTCTTTGTTCAAAGTGTTAGCAACCAAGAGGTGAACATGTCATTGCACCTACTCCACAATGGATAATCTTTGTCATCCATTGTTGGCTCTACACAAGATCCATTGATGAAGCCAAGTTTGTTCTTGGCTGAGATTGCAATGAGGACAGATCTCTTCCATCCTGGGAATCCTCTTCCATCGAAAGGTGAGCTCACCAGACCCATTCCTGGAGTGTCAGAACAGTGCAAGTGATAAGGGTTATTGGAGTCATTTGTCACTCCACTGCTTATGGATCCGGAGACAGAGATAACAGTTGCAACTTTTGTAACAGTCATGATTGAATCCACAGATGGATAAGAGAAAGAAAATTTGATGAAAACTTGAGATGATTTGTGAATTGATCGAGCTAAATTTGCTCTGATACCATGAAAGAAAAGGCTAAGATTGTGAAATTTCTTCTGTGTAATTTTTATTCAGTGTAGCTCACTATATACAAATCTATGTATAGATACAGACGAATGTAAATAAAATATTCCCATACACCTGTACTATTTCCTATTGGCTAAATGTCTCACTAACTAATAGAAATAAATGTGTGTGTATGTGCCATTCACGTGTGAAAATTCTAGAACCTTTCTCATCTGAAATGAGAATCATTAAGTGAATGGCTATGATTTATCCTTCTCTTATCAAACCAACGTCCCAGATGAAGTTAGAGTTTTAGCATCAATGCTTATGATTTTGACACATGTCTCTCCTTAAAATAAGATTAGTGTCTCAGTAAATTTCTTCAGACATATGCTCAAATAACTCCTTGGAGACTTCGAAATTCTTCTCACTTCTTCTTTTCTCTTGCTTCTTCATTATTCTGTGAATCATTCTTTGAATCAACATGGGGTTCTTATCTTCAACATACCCCCACCTAAGACTGTTTAAGGGGAGGGAATAATCCGTAATCGGTTCGATTCGCTTCGGTACCGATACCGTTCCGTGCTGATTCGATTGGGGGTTACGGGTAAGAAATTTAGGGCAAGGAAACATGGTGTGGGAGGGTACCGAAAAAGTACCGGTAGTGCTGATCTGGTTGGTACCCTTAACGTACCGAACCAGTATCGATCCTATATCGAACCGATGCCCTTATATTTTCTTTAAAAAAAATATCCTTAACAAAATCACAGCTCTCTTATCTTCTCCAACCAAACATGTTTAAATCAGTGTTTCTCTAAAAATTGATGGCTCCTTTTAAAGCATTTATATTTACTAGAGTATTATTTCGACTGATGACTTTTATATGATAAGTATTCCAACTCATGCGTTGCCTCAATCAGGTGACAATTTCAGATCTGAGTCTCTCTCTCTTTTACAACATTAAATCATACCCTTCCATAGTTTACAACTTTACGTTGCTCATTATTGGCTACCATTTCCAACCAGAAAACTATGAAAAAATTATTTTGAAAAAATTATGTAAATTATTTTTAAAAAAATATGTAATTTTATTTTTACAAGTATTGAAATACAAATAAATACTTGTATAGAAAGTTAATATTTACACTGCATTAAATAAAATAAAAGCTACTTTATAGCCTTGAATTTTTTTCATCCCTTAAAGTTTGTATGTATCTAATTATAATAATTTTTTAAATTTTAATTAAAAAGTACCTCTAAGTAACCCTACCGCCCCCTTAAGTACCCCCTTAGGACCGATAGCGGTACCCCCAAAAATTCCCACCCCGAAATTAAAATGTGGTTCTTTTGGACTCAAACTACACAAATAGGTGGTAAAAAATGACCTTTTTATATATAGCGCCATAATACCTGGCGCTATATACTAACAGTAACGGCACCGTTAAGGTATAGCGCCAGGTATTGTGGCGCTATACTGTAAAAGCTGACATGGCCAGGTATAGCGCCACAATACCTGGCGCTATATATACATCATTAATGTATAGTGCCAGGTATAGTGGCGCTATACGTAGATTTTCCTGGCCCCACCAATAATTCGTGACTTCAATAATTCAAAAGCGTATAGTGCCAACTTTTTGGGCGCTATACCTATATAAAAAAAATCCCGGCTAGCCATTTCCTATATAAAGAGGTTATGATTGTATAGAAATTCATTCAAAAATTTTGTTACCTCTTGTTGAAACGTTCATTGTTCTTAAATTCTCCAGCATTTTTTCATTATGTCTGAAGAGCGTAGAATAAGAGTTTCATTATATTGGTGGGGTGAGGTTGTGATGGAGAATAACTCCGTGGACTACAGTTTACCTGCTCAGTGTCATGTTAAATTGCCACTTACAATAGAGTACGATAAATTGATATCGTTGTTATGCAAAAAACTGAGTGTGAGGAAACGTTCAGTGATACTTAAAGTAACCGGAAGATATCCGTATTCCGTCACTCCGCAAGGGGTTGCTTTTTACTCAGAGTTTAACATCAACGATGATGAAACTTTGAGTGATTTTCTGAGGACTCTGGACGAATGCCGGGAATCTCTTGTAATCACAATGTTGGAGATGTACGTGAAGGTCGAAGACGTTCCAAAAAACGAGGTTGTGCGTAGCAGAGATAACCCCCAAATTTTTGAATGAATTTCTATACAATCCTAACCTCTTTATATAGGAAATGGCTAGCCGGGAATTTTTTTTTATATAGGTATAGCGCCTAAAAAGTTGGCACTATACGCTTTTGAATTATTGAAGTCACAAATTATTGGTGGGGTAGGAAAATCTATGTATAGCGCCACTATACCTGGCGCTATACATTAATGATGTATATATAGCGCCATGTATTGTGGCGTTATACCTGGCCATGTCAGTTTTTACAGTATAGCGCTACAATAACTTAACGATGCCGTTACTGTTAGCATATAGCGCCAGATATTATGGCGCTATATATAAAAATGTCATTTTTTTTTACCACCTATTTGTGTAGTTTGAGTCCAAAAGAACCACATTTTGATTCCGAACTCTTAATTTTCCTTAAGAAATTTCCTTATCGGTACCGTTCCTTTATCCAGTCCCTTAAGTACCCAGAACCCTCCCTTAGACAGCACTACCCCATCCAAACAAAAAGAAAGAAGAGAAATAACGAAGTTATATAAAATGAAATGTTCCTTTTCACTTTATAAAGCACGCAGCATAAAAAACCATAGAAATGAGTGTATGATTTATGTCATTTTCTGCAAAAATATTGTCAATATTTAATATCTTAAACCGTGTCTCTGTTCTAGCATTTTCAAGTGGTGGGGCAAACAAATTTGCAAATTAAAATGACAAATTCCAACCTTTATACATGCATTACATATTTTGTGTCACTCTTTTTAGAAAATTTCCTTTTTTCCCTCTTTTGATAGAGATGGCCCCCAACCCTATAATTAATAAACAATTCCACCGACGAAATTTGAGCACATTTCAACTTTTCCATATACAGATGCAAGACTATTCAAACTCACTGCTGATTAAATAGGAAAAAGACATTCTAATCAACCACAATTCTAGATTTATGTGGCCTTTTTTTTTCTTTTCTGACATGACTTTTGTCGGAAATATTTACACGAAATATAGGCCAAGCAACATTCTCTTTTTTTTTTCTTTTCTTTTTTGGGGTTATATATATATATGTATGTATATGTCTCTTAACCGAGGGTCTCTCGACTCCTCCGGAATAGGGTAAGGTCTGCATATACTCTACCCTCTGCAGACCCTATTAATAGAATTATTACTGGGTTGATGGTGTTGTTTGGAGTTATTTTTTCGCTAGAGTTGGTGGTTGGAAAAGTGACACTTGAACCCCCCTAAATGATTCTGATTGATTGAATATATCACACAGAAAGTTTATATGTCTAAGGAGTGAGGACCACTTCTATATTTTCTTGCCCTTTGCCGACTCCCCCAGCCGTGTACAAAATTTTTAAGTACTTGAAGTTGAAGAAGCTTTTGAGTCATTACGGACAACTCAAATAAGGACCTCACTTATAAGAGGAGAGGACATGCAAAGTCAGAATTTTTTTTAAAGGGAAACAAATTCTCGATAAAAGATATTTATATATTATATATTTTTAAAATAAAATATTTTACCTATATACTTTTAAAATATAATATTTTACTTATGTTTAATAGAGACGGATCCAGAATTTAAAGTTATGAGTTCATATATACTTTTTGTTGCAATTTTAATAAATTTTTACACTTAAATTTACGCTCGGCATCAAAAGTTATAAGTTTAATTGAACGCGTTACGTATATACTACATACGCCCCAGACATTTACCATCCACATGTTACATTCCGCTTGAGAAAAAAATGTGAAAGACAACCAAACTAGTTTTGGTTTGATGTTAGATTAATGTAAAAAAGACTGAGGTATTAAATAGACTAATATTTCATTATTAGGTTGGATATAAAACAATCTAACTGTTTCTTGTCCCCTCAGACGATATTGCACATTTGTGTTTTATTATCTGATATTGGTGAAAGTGCTTTGACTTCTTATTTTTCTTTTAAGGTCCAAAATTAATTTGTTCGATTTTTAGCATTTTGTGCAAATATTCTTCAGCGTGAAATAAGTTAATTCACAACTTCTGAATTTTGCTCATGCCAAGTACTCAATTTCAATCATCACATATGGGAATAAAATGTATAACTCTATTCCAAGTACTCAATTTTAATCATTACATATAGGAATATATAATACCGTAGAACACTATTTCTATTGGGAGAGCATTTAAAGTAACAACAACAATAATAATAACAATAACAATAACAACTCAGTATAATTTTACTAGTGGAATTTAGGGAGGATAGTGTGTACGCGGATCTAATCCCTACCCTGGGTAGAGAGGCTATTTCCGATAAACCCTCAGCATCCCTCCTCCCTCCACGAACTCCTTACCTTGCTCTTGGGGTGACTCAAACTCACAACTTCTTAGTTAGAAATGGACGGTGCTCACCACTAGAGGAATCCACTCTGGTCTAAAGTCAGTGCAAATAGGATTAGGGATAATGATGCAATGGTCCATAAGGAATGCCGTGTATTAATTGACAATTGACAACCATAAAGTAGAATGTGTCCAAAGATTTCATGCTTAATGGAAACTGTTTGACAATTAAAACGCCATAAGAACAAAGAGGAATGAAGCAGCACCGCCCTATTAAAAGAATGAAACACTCAGTTGGAGCTTCCGTGGATTGAGCTAGCCGATATCTGCACGGATGGAAAATAGCAAATATCTGGAGAAATAATAAAAATACGAACAAGCTAGCTAATATTTGGCAAAAAGTCTATATATTTGATATATTTCCGCCTCACATTTTGGTTATTTAGATTAATATAAGTGTAATTTGAGCTAATTACGTGTTTTATGCATGTAATATATGTTTTGGAGGAAAGCAGAAAAGAGAGAGGAAGAATTGGCACAAGTTTACGCTGAAAAAGGTCGAAAACCAACGATGTGGTAGCTCATACTTTCATTTAGGGTCTTCATCTTGAGACAAAGATAGAGGTAGACATTGTAGCAGATGGTCAAGTGACGAAAAAGAGTTTTGACTAGATCATGGCACTCCTGAATAAGTTCTCCAAGAGCAATACTAATTAGTAGGGAGAAGCAGGTAGACACATAGTTCATAAGGCCGGCGGTGCTCTTTAGTTGGATATTGTATAAGTATTATCGGCAAAAATGGCCTCCTTGGAAAATCAATTTAGTACGATGAGCATGGTTTTGAACCAATAACAGTTCTAGCTAGTACAACAGGTTCAAACGGTACAACAAATGCATGTGTTCTATGCAATCTGTGGCGAAGGCCACACTAGTGATATCTATTCAGTAAAACTAGAGTTAGTTTATTTTGTGGGCAATGTTAATAGAGTCCAAGCGAATCAGAATCAGTATAGTAACACTCATAAACCCAATTAGAGGAACCACTTGTTTAACCAAAAAATGGAATTTTAGTCAAAGCTAGAATTTAGAAGAACACGGGTTACTGATAATCGAAAGAATATGTAAAAGAGAGTAATTTGAGTAGCAAAAATATAATCAGGAGAAAAACAAGTAAACCAAAGTATATACCAATAGTGTTTCGTGTCCTTACAATTGATCAATTATCTCCCTTTTATAGCTATTTGGGAGATATGCGTTTTGCCCTTGTCTTAATAAGGCTATTATGAGTAATTAAAGATATTGAATGCTACGTTACACAATCATTGTATTTAATACAGATTCTCTAATGTATTCAGTATTTAATGCTCATTAAATACCCTTGATTCCATTAACTAAATGACTTAAATAGATACGGGCGTCGAGTCCTTTGAATATCTGCCCATGTCTCTTCCTTTGCCTTTGCTCGTATCTGTTGCAACTCGTGTCTCTTTGCTAGTTGTAACTTTGTGACTAGTCTACGTGTCTTGACACGTCATCTTTATTCCACTTTAATATGTAAACTCAATTTTCCCAATACAGATAGTCCCCTCACTTGCCATTTATTCATCAATTGAATATTTCGGAAGTGGATTTCATTAAAACGAGAATTTTTATCACTATTAATGCTATGACAAAATTGACGCTTCAATTGTCACTTCTATTTAATGCTCTTTACACGTGTCACCTTTTTATTGGTTCTGCAATTCTGCAGTCCTTTTAAGGCTTTTTCATAGCTCCGCTATTCACGAAGTGTCAGTTATCATTATTATGTACTTCCATCATCACACTTTTTCATTCGGCGGTCGCTTATCAGTATAAATATAACTTCTTTCTTTGTCTTTTCCACATAAAATTTACTGAATATTCAATCTCTCAAATCGCTATTTGTTTCTTTATCGTATCATCCTTCTTCATCATGTCTTCTTCAAATTCTAACCCTAGAAGGGTTCCCATAGTCGATTCCTTCCCTAATGCCCCCATTAGAAGAAGAAGAAGAAGGGGAGGTAGGCTTCGTAATTTAGGATCTGTTCGCGATTCTGCCACTCCTTTACCTAGTTCTGGCCCTTCTTCTAGAACTAGGGGTTCATTTTTACAAAGATCTTCTTCAAGAGGTAAAGAACCTTCTGAACCTCTTCGTGAGCCTACAGTAGAGGAGATAGTTCCTACGGAACTATCTTTTTACCATGACAGAGAATCTCTTATGAACCAAGTCTCTGGTTTAGATCGTGCTGATATTTATCCCACTCAAATTATAGAAGGTTTGATTTCTGTAGTTCGTAGAGACTGTCATTAGAATAGTGATTTCCCTATTATTATCCCTAATCCAAATCAAAGAATCACCTCTTACATAACCGAGTTTTCTTTTATCTATACATATTCTTTCACCTTAGGGTTTAGACCATCTATTGACCCTGTTATTCTTGAGTTCTGTTATTTCTTCGATGTTTGCTTGGGTCAAATTGGCCCAATCATATGGAGGGTTGTTGCCTGTTTGAGGCATTTGACCAACACAGCCGGTGTTCCCTTTACTTTCCCTCATTTGATTCACCTTTACTCCCCTAGACTCTTCCGTAATGGTGTTTTCACTTTAGTAGCCAGGAGCAAGAGAGTTTTGGTGAGCCCTCAGGATGACAAAGACCGTGGCTGGTATGCCAGGTTTGTTGTTGTCCCTACTGTTGGTTTAATGGGTGATGATAATGTTCCCTTCCCTGAGAAGTGGAATTTTGCACGTAAGTCTTTTTAACTTTCTCGTACCTTTTTTCTCCAAATTTGCCAACTTTTCTAATTTTGCTTCTTCTTTTTTTAGCAACCATGAGAGTTGTGGAAGACGTTCTGAATTTTCGTGATTGGGTAGACAAGTTATTGAGGACCGCACCAATGGATGGTAGGTCTTGGAAGACACTTTCTAACCGTTTTGGTTGGAAAGTAAAAACTCATGGTAAGAACTTTTATTTCATCTTTTCGTGTATATTTTTTTTTATTATTGCACTAATTTCAATCCATCTTTTTATCAGGATTTGCTATTCGCGGAGTCACTACCGAGGCAGTCGCGGCTTCTCGCATCTCTTTGGAAAGGGCTCAAGAAATAATCTTGGGTTCTTTTACAAAAAGAAAAGTCGTTGTCGTTGAGGAACAAGACTCTGAAGAGGAGGACGTCGGGGGCTCTTTGGTGACAAGGCCACGAGCTCGAAGACACATCATTTCTGATGATGAAGCAGAGGTATCCCCCCGTTGTTCTGTTCCTCTTACCGAGTCTGCTGAGACTCCGGTACTAATTCTTGATGATGACGTTGCTCCCGCTGCTGCTCATGACTCTGCTGAGCAGCTTTTTATTAGCGGGTTTGGTAGTGAAGGCTTAGGTCTTGTTTTGGATGAAGTACTCTTGGCTTCTTTTTCGACACCCGTGTCTGTAACTCATTCTTTGCTAGTTTAGATTGTTTCTGTTCCTCCCCAGACTATCTTTACTGCCTCTTCTGTTCCTCCTCCAAACATTCATCGCACTGAGGTTGGCTCCTCAAGTAAGAATGCTGCTATGAGGCGAGTAGTCATTGAAGTTCCTGCTAAGGGCAGTCTCTTAAGGAAATCAGGTCAAGCGGATGTATGGATAGAGCCTTTAATTGGCCCAATTGAGAAAGCTAAGCTAGAGAGCCATAGTTCCTTGACCCTGATGAACGATATTGTGCACGCCACTTTGAAGGTATTCCCCTTCTCTTCTTTCTTTTACTTTGTAATTTTTCTATCTTTGAGGATTATTTTTTCTTTTTCCCCCTTTTAGGCCAACCTTATCGGCACAGAGATGATGAAAAGAATTGCCCACTCAGATCAATTAGTGCGTGATTCTAAGTTAGAGGCATGCAATTGGAAGGAACAGTTTGAGAGCTTGCAAATTGATGTGGAATATTTAGAAGAGATCAAGAGTACCTTGGAGCAGCAAGTACGAGCTTTGACTTCGGAGTTGGCGGTTGAAAAGGCTTCCTTAAGCCAAGCAGATAAAGAAAAAACTCGCCTTGAAACTTCCTATTCAGAACAACTGTCCAAGGCTAGTGAAGAAATCAGAGAGTTGAAGGCTCTTTTGAATAAAAGGGAAGTTTACGCTGGGGAGCTCATACAAAATTTGACTCAGGCATTCGAGCTTCTTTTGATAAGGTGCGTGCTTTAGAAAGCTCCCATGCCTCTCTCCAGACTTCTTACACATCCGCCTTAGTTGAAAATGAGAAGTTAAGGAACAAAATTGCTGACTGGGAAATTGATTATGAGATCCTTGAAGATAAATCTGCTATTGAAATAAGTTGGGCGTTTTTGAATTCACGCCGTGATACCCTAATTGAAGCTGGCCAAGAAAATTTCAACTTGGAATTTGAGTTGGCAAAAATCAATGAAACTATTGAGAAAGTTCAGCAAACTCAAGATTTTCCTTCTCCCGTGGCCGAAGCTTCCGTGAATGTTGAAGTCGATACGGGTATCCCAATTATTTCAAGTCTAGTCGAGCCTGTTGCTGCAGGTCAAATTGAGCCCGCAACTGTTGATACTCCTGCCCAAGTTGAGCCCGTTGTTGTTGATGCTTCTACTTCAGTTCCTCCAATTTCTCAGTGATCAGCCTTAGTTATTTGAATAACTTTGTTTTTGTTTCATTTGAAAAATTGTGGTGAAACCCTTGGTTCCATTTAAGGGTTTATTTTGAGAATTAAAGTCCCCAGACCTTTTATGGGGCAGTTTGTATAAACAATTCATAGTTTTGTGACTAAGTTCGTACTTAGTCTTAAGTTTTTAAATATTAAGAAGTTTTTCACGTTATTATCTTAAACTTCTGTTTATTTTATTCTTGCCTTTATTTTTAAGGACTTACAGAATAATTTGCATTTTTGTTCTTCGAAAATGCTTCTGTTATCCTCATGACTAACTAATGAAGAAGACGTCTCAACTTCATAATGGTTCTAACATACGATAAAAGAAATAGGAACACACATGTTTCTTTGAAATAACTTTGACAAGTTTTTATTTGAACTTTGTCTAGTTTTGAATAATACTTTACATGTAATTAAAGTACATCTATAACTTTCTTGTAACTGTTTTTCTTGTAACAGATTTTAAAAAGTAAAAATAATAAATACGAGGTTTTTATTTATAACCCGTTTTAGCACATAGCCTTTACCCTAACTATAATAAGGTTTTCTTTGGCCTTGGCTCGTGACTTCGTGACTTTTACTCTGCACTTGACTCTTTCAGGCTTGATTTTTACTCCATCTGCTTGCCTTCTTTATACACATGCCCGTGTATATTATGTAGTCCCCCAAGTGTTTGAGTGTTGAAGTATGAAGCCTCGAGCACTTTATTGTTTCTCTCATTTGGTCCTTTTCCTGAAAAGGAAAACATACGGGACTCAGACGTGCGATTATAGATGAAGACTGCTTAACCCGTTTGTATTTATATCAGAATAATTGTAACCCTAGGCCATGAATTTTAGTTTATTCCGTGTGCCTTACAGGTCGTGACTCATCATTTAGTACGAGTTAGTGTTTTGCCTATCATCTAAAATTGTTAGTAAAATTTTAACAATTCAAAAATTAAATTCAAAATGTTGATACCTGACCGTGGGTATTCCTTAGAAATAGTATCTCTTCAAGTGAACAACATTCCAATGTGAAGGTAGTATCTTTCCATCCATTGTCTCCGGTTCATATGCTCCTTTTCCTGCAATATCATGAACTCTATAGGGTCCTTCCCATGTTGGACTTAATTTACCAGCGTTAGCTGCCTTTGTAGATTGAAAAACATTTTTAAGCACGAAGTCCCCAATTTTGAAGAACCTGAGGCGTGCTTTCCTATTGTAGTATCATTCTATGACCTGCTTCTGTGCTACCATTCTTATTAGTGCAGCTTCTCTCCTTCCTTCGAGTAAATAAATATTTAAACGCATCTCCTTGTCATTGGACTCTTCTGTTGCCTGCATGAACCTTGTACTTGGCTCCCCTATCTCAACGGGAATTAAAGCTTCTGCTCCATAAACCAACGAAAATGGTGTTTCTCCCGTACTTGTTTTCGCCGTTGTATGATATGCCCATAAAACACCAGGTAGCACTTCTGGCCAATTCCCTTTTGACTCTTTTAATCATTTCTTTAAATTTTTGATTCTGTTTGCCCATAACCCACCGGATGATAAGGCGTAGATGTAATCCTTTTAATTTACCAACTTTGAAGGAATTCCGTGATTTGAGCTCCTATAAACCTAGGGCCATTATCACATACGATCTCCTTTGGTACACCGAATCGGTATATGATATTCCGCCCAATAAAATCTTTGACTTCCTTTTCTTGCACCTATTTGAATACTACTGCCTCTACCATTTTAGTAAAATAATCAGTGAGTACGAGCAAAAATTTTACCTATCCTTTTGCTTGTGGTAATGGACCTACGATATCCATTTCTCATTTCATAAATGGCCACGGTGCGATGACCGGATGTAATAACACCGCAGGTCTATGCATATTGTTACCGTACCTTTGACATTTATCATATTTGGTAACGAAACTTTCTACTTCTTCTTCCATTTTAGGCCAGTAATAACCTGCCCTAATTAAGGTTCTTACTGGTGATCTTCCACCTGCGTGATTCCCGCAATGCCCTTCGTGTATTTCTCTCATTACATACTCCGTTTGCGAAGGTCCGAGGCATCTTGCTAAGGGACCACCGAACATATTACGATATAGATTACCTTGCTTTAAGCAGTACCGAGCAGCCTTTTTCGAAGCGCATGAGCTTTTTTCTTATCATCAGGGACGGTACCATACTGCAAAAAAGCTATAATTTTGTTCCTCCAATCCCAAGTTAAATTATTAAAATTTACCTCATTATTATCAGGGTCGAGAAATGAATGAAATAAATGTATAACTGAGCTGTTTGCATCACTTGCCACATCAGCCGCAGATGCGAGATTAGCTAGGGCGTCCGCTTTAACATTTTCATCCCTTAGTATTTGTATAACATTCCAGGTTTGAAATTGCTTTATCAATTCCCGTACCTTTTCTAAATACTGTTGCATCCTCGCTTCCCTAGTTGTATAAGTCCCCAGCATTTGATTAACCACGAGTTGCGAATCACTTTTGATTATAATCTGATTTATGCGAAGTTCTCGTGCCAATTCTAGACCTACAATTACAGCCTCATACTCGCCTCATTGTTAGTTATAGAATGACATTTAATAGCTTGTCGAATGGTTTCACCAGTAGGTGGTACCAAAACAATCCCTAAACCTACACCTTTTACGTTAGTTGAACCATCAGTGAATGAAGTCCAAGTTCCTGGGTTAGCTCCATTAAACACCTGTAATTCTTTCTCTGCTTCTAATTGCATCCCCTGGCTAAAATCAGCCACGAAATCAGCTAACACTTATGATTTTATAGCAATTCTAGGTTGGTACGTGATTTCGTATTCACTTAACTCTATAGCCCACTTAGCCAACCTACCTGATAACTTATGCTTATGTAATATATTGCATAAAGGGTAGGCAGTTACTGCAGCAATAGGATGACACTGAAAGTAGGGTCTTAACTTCCTAGAATCCATGATTAATGCGTGCAAGTTTTTCTAATTGAGGATACCGCGTCTCCGTATTTAACAAAGATTTACTAACATAATGGATGGGGGATTGTTTACCTTGTTCTTCCCGAACCAAAATAGCACTTACCGCTACTTCCGAAACAGCAAGGTAAATGAGTAGTCTTTCCCCAGCCTTTGGTTTTGCCAGCAAAGGTGGTTTTGATAAGTATGTTTTCAAATTCCTGAGTGCCTGCTGACATTCCTCATTCCATTTAAAATGATCCTACTTTTTAAGGGCTGAGAAGAATTTAAAGCACTTCTCTGATGATTTAGAAATGAATCTTCCCAAGGTTGCAATTCTCCCTGTTAATCGTTGAACTTCTTTCTTGTTTGAAAGTATATCAGGGATTTCTTCAATGGCCTTAATCTGTGCAGGATTCACTTCAATACCACGGTTAGAAACAAGAAAACCCAAAAACTTACCTGATGCAACACCAAATACACATTTCTCGGGATTTAACTTCATATTAAATTTGCGTAAAATTGAAAATGTGTCAGATAAGTGTAATATGTGATCTTTTGAATACTGAGTCTTAACAAGCATATCATCTATATACACTTCCATAGTTTTTCCTAAATGCTCTTGAAACATTTTGGTAACTAACCTCTGATACGTTGCACCTGCATTCTTTAGACCAAAGGGCATTACTTTATAACAGTATGTCCCCCTATCTGTAATGAATGAAGTTTTTTCTTCATCTCCCAGATCCATTTTAATCTGATTATAACCTGAATATGCATCTAAAAAACTTAATAGTTCATGACCTGCAGTTGCATCAATCAATTGATCTATGTGTGGTAGTGGAAAAGAATCTTTAGGGTAGGCTTTATTAAGATTTGTGTAATCTACACAAACCTACCACTTACCGTTCTTCTTTGGAACTACAACAATATTAGCTAACCAGTTAGGATACTTCATCTCACGAATAGAACCAATTTTTAGCAATTTCTGGACTTCTTCCTGAATCACCTGATTCTTGAAAGTTCCTTGCTTTTTTTTCTTTTGCTTGACAGGAGGGTATGATGGGTCTTTATTTAATTTATGAATCATCACCTCCGGTGGTATCCCTATCATGTTAGAGTGGGACCAAGCAAATCAGTCCACGTTATTTTTCAAAAATTCAATTAACTTACCTCTCATGACTTGGCTAAGATTGTCCCCAACGTAAACTTTCTTATCAGGCCATTGAGCAAATAACACAATAGGCTCTAATTCCTCTATTGTTGTTTTGATATTTTCATTCTCTTCTGATTCTTGAATGGTATCAGGCCTTGAATCTACATCTGTTTGCCCCTGTTCAGTTGAGGTTTGTGTTGTGGTGTCCTCAACTGCCTTCTGTGATTGCTATTTTTCTTCATTTCTCGTGCTTGTATCTGCAACAGAGTTGATAGTCCTGGATGTATGTTGATCTCCACGAATTTGACAAATTCCCCATGACGACGAAAATTTGATAACTTGATGCAAGGTTGAAGGAACTGCATCCATCTCGTGGATCTATGGTCTCCCAAGGATCATGTTGTAAGCCATCTCCATATCTACTACATGGAACTTTGTATCTTTGTCGACTCCTTCAGCGAATGTGGTGAGTGTTACTTCTCCTTTCGTCACAACACTAGAATTATCAAATCCAGATAGAGTATGCGCCTTTGGTATTACTTTATCTCAGCTTTCATCTCACGTAATACTCTTAGTAAAATAATGTTCACGGAACTACCTGGATCAATCAAGACTCATTTTACATTAGCATCATATACAATTAGAGATATTACCAGTGCATCATTATGAGGGGTTAATACGCCATCTGCGTCCGTATCATTGAATGTAATGTTGTCTTCCTCTAAGATATGTCGCTCCCGTTTCTTTTGGGTAATTGTAACTTTGGAAATTTTGTTAGCTGCAGTATATGATATACCATTAATGTCTTCACCCCCACTTATAACGTTGACAGTTCTTTTGGGAGAAGGTGGTTTTGGAGGTTCCTGCCTGTTTTTCATGTAAGCTTGCTTACCTTTCTCACTGAACAACTCAGTAAGATATCCTTGTTTCAATAAATGATCAACTTCACTTTGTAAAAATCTGCAGTCTGCTGTTTTATGCCCGTGATCATTATGAAACTCGCACCAATGATCAGGGTTGCGCCTGTTTGGATTCGATCTCATTTCTTTTGGCCATCGAACCTTATCACCCATGCTTCTCAAAACATCTACGAGCTCGGAGGTGCTGACGTTAAAATTGTAACCACCAAATCTTGCTTTGAAGTTTTTATCATCATCTCGTGACTCATAGTTGTTTCGATCGTTCCTAAATCTTGTTGAAGAACTCGATTCTCTATTCCTTGATCTGTGATCATACCTTTGATTGTCCTGCTTTGACCATGAGTCTTTTCCCGCAGGTCCCATATACGGCTCGTACCTGTTTTTACCAGATCTTTTTTCGGTCTCCGCATGTCTCGAACTTACCCTTTCTTCTTTTTGAAATGGCGGAACAATATCTTTTTCGATCCTCAACTTCGTGCTATACCTGTTATAAACAGCATTCCACGTTGTAGCTGGGAATTCACGAAGGCTTTCCTTGAGTCTCCTCGTAGCTTCCGAGCTTTTCTCATTCAAGTTGCTTGTGAAAGCTATATCTGCCCAATTATCAGGTACACGAGGTAAGGCCATTATTTCACGTTGGAACATGTCCACGAATTCTCTAAGCAATTCTGAGTCCCCTTGCTTGATCTTTAAAATATCTTCCATTCTTTTTTCGACTTTTTGAGCTCCCGAGTGTGCTTTAATGAAAGAATCTGCAAGCTCAGCAAAAGAGTTTATAGAATTTTTGGGTAAAAGAGAATACCATGTTAATGCACCCTTGGTGAGTGTTTCACTGAATTTTTTGACTAGTACTGATTCAATCTCTTGCTTAGTCAAATCGTTGCCTTTTAGCCTGTTGTGAATGCAGTCACGTGATCTCGTGGGTCTGTTGTTCCATCGTATTTTGGAATATCAGGCATTTTGAATTTCTTTGGAATTGAAAGGGGAGCAACATTTGGCTTCCAAGTTTGTTGAGAATATTTATCTATATCTACCCCTTTGATTACGGGCGGAACCCCGGGTATTTGCTCTATGCGGTCATTTTGCTCTTTGAGCTGTTTCTGCAGTGTTAGTACTAATATTTGCAAATCTAAATTAACTAAATTACCTGGTCTCCCTCTTGCGATTCACTGGGGGTTCCACCGCTACCTGAATTAACAAGCCCGGAATGAGGGTTCTTCAGAGTGTTGTTATTTGGAGTAGGTATGGGTGGTGCAGCAGGTAACTGGCTAACCAAGGCCTGAACGACTTTATTGACTTGTACGGTAATAAGTTTTTGCAAAGCCTCATCCATAGCTTCATTATTTTCGAATTGAGCCTGTCCATCTGTATGAGATCCATCAGGAGTGCCTTCACGAGATCGCCGAGGAGAGCATCGTGGAAAAATAATCAGTGTGTTATTATCCTGAGGGTCTCTCTGAAGTTGTTGGTTTGTTTGTTTTCTTTGTTTCCTTGAATGTTGTCATTGTTGTTCGACATAGTTTATACAACAAGGAAAGTTAAGTGAAAAGAAAATAGATTATCAGATTCCCGGTAATGGAACCAATTTGTTTAACCAAAAAATGGAATTTTAGTCAAAGCTAGAATTTAGAAGAACACGGGTTACTGATAATCGAAAGAATATGTAAAAGAGAGTAATTTTGGTAGCAAGAATATAATCAGGAGAAAAACAAGTAAACCAAAGTATATTCCAATAGTGTTTCGTGTCCCTACAATTAATCAATTATCTCCCTTTTATAGCTATTTGGGAGATATGCGTTTTGCCCTTGTCTTAATAAGGCTATTATGAGTAATTAAAGACATTGAATGCTACGTTACACAATCATTGTATTTAATACAGATTTTCTAACGTATTTAGTATTTAATGCTCATTAAATACTGTATTTGTACTCTCATATATTGTCAGATTCATTCCCCTTGATTCCCTTACCTAAATGACTTAAATAGATACGGGCGCCGAGTCCTTTGAATATTTGCCCGTGTCTCTTCCTTTGCCTTTGCTCGTATCTGTTGCAACTCGTGTCTCTTTGCCAGTTGTAACTCTGTGACTAGTCTACGTGTCTTGACATGTCATCTTTATTCCACTTTAATATCTAAACTCAATTTTTCCAAATACACCACTCAAATTTCTCATGGGGTAAAAATTGTCCCGGACCAAATCTTACCAACAGTCGTGATGACACATAACCTGTTTGCTACGCAAGCCAACACTTAACAACAATAATATGATCCATTTATTAAGCCATTAATTGATTCATATCATAAATAACAAGGTGGAATAAGTCTCAAATTAGTATCACAAATACAAAATCCCAGACAGAATCTAAACATGACCATAACTGTCTTACAACCTCTTCCAAGACCCGGTGTAACAATATTGTCATGATTATCTAACTACAGTATATAGTCTCAAATAAACAACAACATCTGGCTGAAAATGGAAATACATAGACAAATATAAATGTCACGACCCAAAATCCAAACCATCGTGATGGCACCTAACCCAACCCGCTAGGTAAGCCAATTAACTATAAAACAAAATATGAAAATGTTGATGTGAGTCAAAGATGAAATAACTGAAGTTAATACAACTCCCCAAGGACTGGTAGTACAAATCATGAGCTTCTAAGATTTAAATTTACAAAGCTGGCATGAAATAAAGTACATAATCTGTTTGGAATATACATGAACTGATTAAAATTCCAAAGCTACCAACATCAAGAGGCAGCTATGACCGGAACGCAGGTATGTCTTCAAATCCAGCTTTTGCCGTACACAACAACATCAGCATCCAACATCTACACGCATGGTGCAAAAGTGTAGTATGAGTACAACCGACCCCATGTACTTAATAAGTAACAAACCTAACCTTAGGTTGAAAGATTGACGAGTTGGGGCAATGGTCTGAGTCCAACTCCAATAACCAGTCACAGTTCATAACAATGTAATAAGAATGATACAAGAAAATAACTCAGGGATAAGATGTTCAACTCGTTCACAGTTACAAAAGGTAGGCATGGTTTTCAAGTGTAACAGCAAGTGCCAAATCTTCCACCAAAAACACCAAAAAACTTAAGAGTAAGTTCGAAAAAAATCGTGATTTTTTCCAAAATTCGTTCAACAATAAATAAGATGTTTAATTTTGCAGATAGCCTGAGGAAAGTACATCTCTATGCCTACATGTCACTATGCAGGTGAAATCATGAATGTCACCAAAATCGGGTAGCGTGAGGAAATACATCTCTATGCGTGTATCTCAAATACGCATGCCAAATATAATGCATCTCAGTGATGAACTCATGTACTCACACTCTCAGAGTACTCAATCTCATGGCCTCACTCTCTCACTCATCATGCTCAACACCCAGTACTGTACAGGGCAGATCCAACCCAAAATCTATAGCAACTGACATTCAGTCACTCAGTACTGTACAGGGCCAGTCCAGTCCAGGGAACTCCATCCCAAATATAAATATATAGAGAAACTCCATGCCGAGGGAACTCTATCCCAAATATAAATGTAAAGGACAACTCCATGCCCCAGGAACTCCATCCCAAATGTGAATATATAGGGCAACTCCATGCCTAAAGAACTGCATCCCAAATATAATATCCATTACGATCATTGTACGGGGTGCAGACTCCGAAGGGGCTCCTTTAGCCCAAGCGCTATAATAAGCCAAATCCAGGCATGAATCAATAAAGCCTGCTGCGGCGTGCATCCCGATCCCATAAATATTACTCATGATAGGCCCTCAACCTCATTCATTCATCAATCTCTCCAAACTCTCGGGCTCACAAAACTCATGCTAAGCAGCCCAAAATCAATGATATGAGATGTGGCAATATACAATAACAGAGGCTGAGACATGATATGTAATGATGAATTTGGTTGAGTACATAACTACAATTAATCAAATAACTCAATGGCAAACAACGACCACTGTAGGTCCCAATAGTACCAACATATAGCCTAAACATGATTTCTAGCATAAATTACAGCTCAAGTGCTCCAACACATACAATACAGTAAGAATGTTCAGATAAGATAGCTATACAGTTTTTGGGAATTGACTAAATCACAACATCTATGGTGCACACTCACACGCCCGTCACCTAACATCCGCGTTACCTCAACATCAATCACATAACACAAAATTCGGGGTTTCATACCTTCAGCACCAAGTTTAGAAGTGTTACTTACCTCGAACAAGCCAAATCCATTACCGAACAAGACAAACGATGCTCCAATATGCCATCTCATACGTACCGACCTCCGAACGGCTCGAAACTAGCCAAAAGTAACTCAAATACATCAAATAATGTCAAAGGGAGCAAACCCAATCGATAAAGGTCGAATCATTAATCAAAATCTCGAAATCGACCAAAAAGTCATACCTGGGCCCACACCTCGAAACCCAACAAAACTCACACAATTCGACAACCCATTCAATTACGAGTCCAACTATACTAGTTTCACCCAAATCCGACTCCGAATCGATATTCAAAACTCAAAAATAACTCTATAAAACTTTGGACAAAACCCCCCGAATTTGCTCTTGAAAATTCACAATTCAATTACTAAAAACGAAGATAGATTTACAAAATATAACCAAAATCGAGTAGAGAACCCTTACCCCAATCCTTGTGATGAAATTTGCCTCCAAAATTGCTCAAATCCGATCTCCCCAACTCAAAATATGAATAACATAGCCAAACCCAAGATATATGGCTTCTGCCTAGGAATCTTCACCTTTGCGAACAATTAACCGCTTCTGCGGCGTCGCTTCTGCAACAGAACACCCGCTTCTGCGGAACAAGCTTAGAACTCTCCCCTCGCACCTGCGGACAAAATATCCACCTCTGCGACATTGCAGGTGCAAGCCATCATTCGCACCTGCGCTAGACCTTGCTCCTGCGCTCCATCCCTTCGCACCTGCGCATCTGCACATGAGCCCCAAAACTTCACTTCTGCAATCTTCCTCACCTAGCTTCTTCTTGCTTCTGGACAGTCCGCATCAGCGAAGTCACTTATGTGGCCAAGACTCCGCAGATGCGGCTACACCAGCAAATCTTCAACAAGGAAACAAGAGGAAAAATGATCTGAACCACGTTCGTAACTCACCCGGGCCACTCGGGACCCCGTCCAAATATACCAACAAGTCCCATAACATAACACGGACCTACTCGAGGCCTCAAATCACACATAACAACATTGAAACGACGAATTTTGAACCTTCAACTTCCAAAACTCGCGCCGAAACATATCAAATCAACCGAGAAGGAACTCAAATTTTGCACACTGTGAGAATGCACGAGAGAAAATATTATTGATTAATTAATGACAATGATACAATGAGCCTTATATATATATAATACATGTCTTACTCCTAATACATATGGGATTAGGGTTATTTATTACTATTTAACTATCAAACTAACACTCCCCTGCAAACTGGTGCATATAAATCATATGTACCGAGCTTGTTACATATATAACTAATACGAGGACCAGAGAGGGATTTGGTGAAAATATCAGCAAGCTGATCATTCGACTTCACAAATTTTGTAGCAATATCTCCCGAGAGTATCTTTTCTCTAACAAAGTGACAGTCAATCTCGATGTGTTTAGTTCTCTCATGGAACATTGGATTTGACGCAATATGAAGAGCATCTTGATTATCACACACAAGTCCCATCTGACTAATCTCACCAAATTTCAACTCCTTGAGCAACTGTTTGATCCAAATTAGCTCACATGTGGCCATAGCCATTGCTCGATATTCTGCTTCTGCACTAGACCAAGCAACCACATTCTATTTCTTGCTTTTCTAAGACACCAAATTTCCTCCTACTAAGACACAATATCCAGACGTAGAACGCCTATCAGAAGGTGATCCTGCCCAATCAGCATATGAGTATCCAACGATCTGCTCAAGGCCTCGATCCTCAAATAATAAGTCTTTGCCTGGAGCTGATTTTATATACCGAAGAATGCGTATAACTGCATCCCAATGACTATCACAGGGAGAATCCATAAACTGACTCACAACACTCACAGGAAAGGAAATGTCAGGTCTAGTCACTGTGAGGTAATTTAATTTACCAACCAACCGCCTATATCTTGCAGGATCGCTAAGAGACTCCCCCTGTCCTGGCAGAAGTTTAGAATTTAGATCTATCGGAGTGTCAATACATCTGAGTGGACTAAAGTAAAAGGTGACTCTGATCGATTATCAAGACGCCGCGGGAAATAGGAGCGGGTATGCTTACCGAGCTAACATGACTCACACTCTAGAGTGGACAAGTGAGATAAGTCAGGTACCATTTTCTGAAGTTTTGACAAACTGGGATGTCCTAATCGTTTATGTAATAAATCTAGTGGATCAGTAACAGGACAAGTTATTGGAGGAACACAAGATGCGAGTCCATGTGATTTTGCAAGGATAAGGTAATAAAGTCCATCTGATTCACGTCTGGTACCAATGATCCGCCCTGTACTGCGTTCCTGTATAAAAACAAGGTCATCAAGAAATAAAACAGCAGATTTAAGTGATTTGGCTAAGCAACTAACGGCTATGAGATTAAAAGGAATACTAGGAACATAAAGAACTGAGTCTAAAGGTAAGGAAGGAAGTGGACTTGCTTAACCTATTGCAGTTGCCATGGCTTGAAACCCATAGGTCATTGTGACTGTTGGAAGAGATTGGAAATATGAAATACTAGTGAAAAGAGATTTGTTACCAGAAATATGATCAGATGTACCTGAATCAATGACCCAAGACTCGGAAGTTGAAGATTGGGAGACACAAGTCATGCTACTATTTGTTGGAACAACAGAGGCTAATCCTGAAGATGTTTGTTTACATGCTTTGTACTGAAGGAACTCAATATAATCCGGTAAAGAAACCATCTGGAATGGATTCAATGCATTGGATCCAACGGATTGTGAGTTAAAGGCTTCTGATACGAATGCCATTATATATTGTACCGGAAAAAAGCAGAATTTTTCAAGGAATTACTGTTCTCGCCGGAAAACTTACTGTCCACGCCGGAAAAGTCTCAAAGTTCTAGGAATATAAAGAAAAAGATATGGGTAGGCTCGGAATTGCTGTGCGACCAGGCTATCCTGAAGAAGCTCGGCCAAAAAATGGCCGGAAGAAGCCTCACACGCCGGCGCGTGACGACAGAGACTCACTGGAAAATATTTTCCGGCGACCCGTGAGGGCGCATGGGAGGTGGTTTGCCGGAGAAGTTTTTACGGGTTGGTCGCCAGAAGCTGATCTACCTCGTGGTGGTGTTGGTTTTTGCACAACACCGATGGAAATTGGTTTTTTTCAAGAAAACAACCCTAAAAGGTCGCCGGAATTGAAGCACGACGACTGTTTTGGGTGGGTTTTCTTTCCGGGATGTATTCTCACTATTGCTCTGATACCCTGTGAGAATGCACGGGAGAAAATATTATTTATTAATTAATGACAATGATACAATGAGCCCTATATATATATGTATATATGTATATATATGTGTGTGATATATATATATATTGATTAATTATGACAATGATACAATGAGCCCTATTTATATATAATACATGTCTTACTCCTAATACATATGGGATTAGGGTTATTTACTACTATTTAACTATCAAACTAACACACACAAGTCCCAAATGACGTAATGAAGCTATTTCAATTCCCGGAACCACAATCTGAACCAGATTTTATCAAAGTCAACTCCGGATCAAACTTATGAACTTTCCAAACCTTCAAATTTTCCAACTTTCGCCAATTAGCGCCGAAACCTTCTAGAAATATCCAAATGCAAATTCAGGCATACGCCCGAGTCCAAAATCACCCTCCGGACCTAATGAAACCATAAAAACTCCGCTCCGGGGTCAAATACCCAAAAGTAAAACTTGGTCAACACTTCCAACTTAATGCTTCAAACATGAAATTCATTCTTTCAGATCATTTCCGGATCACCTAAAAGCCCAAGACCGGCGATTCACACAAGTCATAATACACCACGAAGCTACTCAAGACTTCAAATAGCAAAAAGTAATGCAAACGCTCAAAACAACCGGTCGGGTCATTACATTCTCCCCCACATAAACATATTTTTGTCCTCGAACGTGCCCAGAGTCGATCCAAAGCTATAAAACCTCCGTTTAGATTTACCATGCACATACCCGAGGGTGATCAACCATAACCCAAGACACAATCACATGATATACCACATAACTCAAATACTCATAGCAATAACTTCTGATCATAGTTGATGCTCAAAATAACCCAATACTGGTAATGAACCTCATATTAACAAACCTTGTTCTTAAACCTTCGTACACTGCCAATGATGAAAGAAACACGCAGAAACTCTTAACCACTTATCAGATCAACAAGTCTTGGAACTCTCCCTCCTTCAACTAGAAATATAGCCAATTTCTAAGCTGACTTCCGATATTATCCTTCCAAATATACCGCAATCCAATCTGATAGCACCTATTCTAGGTTCAACGGCCTCATCTTATCAAATGCAGTCGCCCTACTAACATGCTACACCCATACAACCTTAAGCTAGAAACCGTGCACCACTACACAATACTTCAAATGCACCCAAAAATGAAAATGACTCAAATGAGAAAACCTTCCCGCAAGCTCAACAAGTACCACCACAACGCAATGCTAAGAACACTTCATACACCATAGAACCAAACACATACAAATCTAACACAAAGGTTCATATCCCAACATAACTTCACTGCAATGCGTGACTCCATCCAAATACCAGTCCACATAAAATACCTCAAGTTACACTGCTCAAAATCAACTATTACGTGCAATTCCACATCAAGTACCCAAGGTGCATGACCATAACCACGGATAAACCAATAACACAATAACATGGATTGGAAAGAACATCACCAAATGCGCAATCAGTCATTCAACATCATAATACCCATCTCACTCAAATTCCGCTATAAGGCCCAAATAGAACCGCACCATGTGTGCATAAAACCAACAGATCACAACCCTTCGCAGCATAGAAGAGTAACTCATAGAACATATCAGAACAAGAATAAGCTCGACTCTAACTGAATGGCATATTCCTCAACAACATCAGTACAAGGTCAACAAATTAGACCCGACGTAAATTACACATTCTTATTGGGCCTACTAATGGGCCCCCTAAATCAACTCCAGTCATCCCTGAATGGACAAATAGTTCTGCAAAAGTCCACAACGACCTAACCATGACACATACTATCATTTGACTAGCTTTGGCCACATTTTCACACTGCACCACTGCGAAACAATCTGCTCATGGGAACTCCTGGTCTCCAAATCCATAGAACAGATGAATCACCATATCCGATCCCAACTCCACCACCTGAATGTCTAACACATCTCTCATACACGATCATCCCACGAGGAATACTTCTATAATCCTTCCATTCCACATAGCAAAATTTGAACATCAACAGTCGATCAACCAGGCGAGTACTGCAGTACCAATGAAGCACCCGTAAGACAAAACACAATGTGCCTTCTAAAATGCATACCCTTCTCAGGATATACCAATTAGTACCGACACCTGAAATTGTTTGTGCTGCATAAACCCGTGGCCTTCCTTTTGGAACTGAAATTTTATGTAATTTTATTTTTACATAGACAAATATAAACAAGTAGGAAAGGGGGACTCCATGTGCTGCAGATCGACTCAAGTAAAATAGCTCACCACGAAGTCTTCAACAAAATACTCATATTCAGCTCATTGGGTACAGCTAATACCAGCCTCAGTTTCTGCACAAAAATATGCAGCATTGTAGTATGAGTACAAAATTACGGTACTTAGTAAGTATCAACTCTAGCCTCGAAGAAGTAGTAATGAGCGGTCGACACTGACACTTACTAACATCTCAATAAGCATATGAAGATATAATTAGAACAAGGGATAAAGCATGATATCATCAATCAAGTCCACCAGTAGAAACACAGTAAATATGAAATTTAGACATGCATTTCAGACAAAAGATATAATACAACATCAATTATCTTAATTTTTTTCATAATTATGATATGAGTCAATCATTGTGTGTGTGTGTGAAAGAGTTATTGCATGAGTCTAAGCTTACCAATGCATGATTAATATCCAATCTCAATACCTCACTACACAAATCATATGCCTAAAACTGGCCAAGTGTCCAAACTAGTACCAATTTGGATGTCTGCGCTCACAGAGCTCAAAGCAATAGGGTGATCGCCCGACTCCGGTGGGACAGATCCATATCCAAGTGATGTTGCAGCGTGCAACCCGATCTACTAATAATAATATTGGAGCATGCAACCCGATTCACATACAATATTATTGCAGCGTATAATTCGATCCATATATAATACCATTATAGCGTACAATTGAATCCACATATAATACCATTGATGTGTTTAACCCGTTATCCAATCGTAATATTAATTAATAATCACTATCCGCTCACAATGTCCTTGGTGCCAAAATTCTCAACTTTTCTCAATACCCAACTTTCCATCTCCTGAATATACATATAAGATGATATAATAAAGATGCACCGGGACATGGCTCTATTATTTAATATTTTTATGTCCGATCATGATATCAACAAGAGCAAAGTAAGTGAATAGCCAATAAATTGTAAATCAAGTAAGGCAATTTCATGAATACGACCAAACTAGTAAGCTCAACACAGTGACAGAAGTCCGACATTCTCAAATCAACAAGTCATAGCCCTAGCATGACTTCTAACCATGATTTAGTTTTATAATGTAGTCATAACATCAAACAAACATGGATAATCAATTCATAAAGTCCAAATAAGGCATATCGTAATCCCAACTCTATTCGGCTATGGTCACAACCTAGCTACGCATATACACTCGTCACTTCGCATATACGTGGTACTTTAACCATGCAACAAATAGCAATAGATCATCATCTATGGGAAAAATTCCCTCTTACAAGGATATACAAGAGACTTACCTCTTCCCGACAAGTTTTAATCAACAACAATATTTTGTCCTTTCAAATCCAACACCAAACGACTCGAATCTAGTCAAACATTTCTCAAACGAGTCAAATAGTGCTATAAAAAGCAATCCCAAACAATAAAGCTTCAATCTTTAATCAATTCTCAAAAAGTCAATCCAAACCCACATGGTCAAAACCCAAGTCTTGAGGTAGATCTCAACCACCCATAACTCTACGAGTTCAAATATATTAAATTCTGAATTCGGGCACAAATTGACCCTCACATCCCCAAAATATACCCTTTTAAATTGTACATAAAAATCTCAAATTTCTCTTAAAAATTATATGGTTGTTTATAAATACATGGGAAACCAATATATAATCAAAATCAAGTAAAAATCACTTACCCTCAAAGTAGTAGTGAAAGTCTCTTCCAAAATTACCTCTTCCCAAGCTGCAAAACTCAAAATAGTGAAAAACGATCTAACGCACAATAACCCTCATGCCAGTCATCCTCGCGCATGCGCTCACTAAGCCGCATATGCAATGTCACTACCGCGTCAAAATAAGTGCTTTTGCGTAACTCCATCCCAAAGGCAGTCCTCGCATCTGTGATGGAACCTCCTCCTGCTATAAAGTCGGCTCATTCATTATTTATATGTATCAGACCATAATGAATAGTGAATTTAATCGAACAAAATTCGCTATTGTATACATATTTCATTAACAGTATCATTGTAGAAGCAGCCACATAAGTGAGACAATAACCGGGCATTTGCAACCTTTCTCCAGCCTAGCCAAACATGCACATCTGCAACCTATCTCTCGTAGATACGGTTCCGCAAGTGCAGCAATTTCCTCTGCAGGTGCGATGCAGTAGTACCAAAAATTCCAACTACCCAAAAGTTATTCGAAACCATTTAGAAACACACCCGAGCCCCCGAGATCCTGTCCAATTATTCTAACAAGTCAACATACTTCGGATAAACTCGTCATAAGGCTAGAAAAATTAGAAATAACAACAAAATCATGAATCAACAACAACATACCTAGTATAATCCCACATAGTGGAGTCTGGGGAGGTTAGTGTGTACGCAGACCTTGCCCCTACCTTTGTGGAGGTAGAGAGGTTGTTTCCAATAGACCATCGGCTCAAACAAGCATAGGTACCACAATAAAGCAAGAAACAAGACGGGAACACACTGAAAAATCATGTAAAAACAGCATACACAACAAGATTATAGAAAAAAAAGCCTACTACCAACCAAATGTAAGAGTACGTCTAACACTACCGATATAAATAATCTAGAACCATCTAAGTCGTGTTTCTCGCTTCTTGTCCTCAATAAGGGCCACACCCACCTTATCCCGAATAATTTCATTCCGAATTCTATCTAATCTGGTGTGCCCGCACATCCATCTCAACATCCTCATCTTTGCTACCTTCATCTTTTGGACCTGAGAGTTCTTGATTGGCCAACACTTAGCCCATACAACATAGACGGTCTGACCACCGCTCTATAAAACATACCTTTAAGTTTTGGTAGTACCATCTTGTCATACAAAACACCGGAAGCAAGTCTCCATTTCATCCATCCCACCCTAATACGATGTGTGACATCTTTATCAATCTCTCCACCCCCCTATATAATAGACTCAAGGTACTTAAAACTCCCCCTCCTTGGGATGACTTGTTAATCCATCCTCACTTCCCCTTCCACTTTCTGCGTAGCACCACTAAACCTACACTTCAAGTATTCTGTCTTGGTTCTGCTCAACTTGAAATCTTTAGACTCTAGGGTCTGTCTCCACAACTCTAACCTCGCGTTAACAATGTCTCGCATCTCGTCAATCAAAACAATGTCGTCTAGAAATAACATGCACCACGGTACCTCTCTTGGATGTGGAAAGTCAGTACGTCCATCGCCAGGGTATACAAAAAAGGGTTTAGTACCGACCCCTAATGCAACCCCATCATGACCGAAAAATAGTTCGAAACCCCTCCCACTATCCTCACACAGGTCTTTGCTCCCTCATACATGTCTTTAATCATCCTAATGTAGGCCACATGTACCCCTCTAGCCTCCAAACATCTCTACAGAACCTCCATCAGGACTTTATCGTAAGCGTTTTCTAAATCGATGAACACCATATGCAAGTCTCTATTCCTCTTCCTATATTGTTCCATCAATCTCCTAACAAGGTGAATGACTTGCGTAGTTGAACGCCCTGGCATAAAGCAAAACTGGTTCTCAGAAATAGACACTCTTCTCCTCACCCTTAGCACTACCACCCTCTCCCACACCTTCATAGTATGAGTAAGCAGCTTAATACCCCGATAGTTATTGCAATTTTGGATATCACTCTTATTCTTGCACACAGGAACCATTGTGCTCTATCTCCACTCTTCGAGCATCTTTTTTGTCCTAAAAATGACATTAAATAACCTAGTAAGCTACTCCAAGCCCGCCTTGCCCACACTCTTCCAAAATTCCATCAGGATTTCATCTGGCCCGGTCGTTCTGCCCCTGCTCATCTTATGCATAGCCCCCACAACCTCCTCAACTCTAATCTGCCTGCAATACCCAAAGTCACAACGACTCTCAGAGGATCCCAAATCACCCAGAAAAATGTCTCTGTTCCCATCCTCATTCAAGAGACTATGGAAGTAAGTCTACCCTCTCCGACGGATATGCGCCACATCCAACAAAACTCTACCTTTCGTCCTTGATGCACTTCACTTGGTCCAAGTCACGAGCCTTTCTTTGTCTCACCTGGGCTAGCCTAAACAACCTCTTATCCCCACCTTTACCCTCAAGTTCTTCATATAAATGAATAAATGTTGCAGTCTTAGCCGCCGTAACCGCTAACTTCGTCTCCTTCCTAGCCAACTTATGCCGCTCCCTATTCGACCTCTTCTCCTCCTCGTCAATGGTTACGACTAGCTTCAGATACGCCGCTTTCTTAATGTTCACCTTTATTTGGACCTCCTTCCTAGCCAACTTTCAGACTTTTCAATTTCGCCAAACACGTTCGAATCATACTTAGACATTCTGGATTATGTCCAAATATTGCACATAAGTCCCATTCAATCAAATGAACTTAGCAGAATCACAATAGGAGTTCGATAACACCAAAGTCAACTTTCGGTTAAACTTATAAACTCTCCAAATATTCAAATCACTAACTATTAATAAATATAGTTAAAATCTTCTAGAAATATCCAAAACTAAATTCAACGTCCAAGTCCAAAATCACAACACGAGCCTATTGAAACTTTTAATTCTCGATTTCGAGGTCATCTACTCAAAAGTCAAATATTGGTCAACTCTCCAACTTAAAGCTTCCATAATATTCCAAACCAAATCTCAAACCTCTAGGAAAATCAAATCAACCATAGACACAAGTTGTAATACATCATATTGAACTATTCAAGGTCTCAAATCACAGAACAAAATGCTAGAGTTCAAATGATCGGTCGGGTTCTTACAAAGTTGAGAAACTCAAAACTAGTTCAGACCACAAGGTCAACACCAGCAGTATTTACCTCCATAGTTAGAATAGTCCACAAACCCGTTGAATAATATTAAGGAGATTATCAAGAAATTTTTGGCCGATAATGAAAATTAGGCTATAACTATTGGCAATTAAGAGCGATAAATGAGACAACTTTCTAGTGCTCAAAACAGCAGCTCAGTCGGGTACTCCCTAACAACACCGAGCCTAATCCTGAGGCTTATCTCAGTGCGGTGAAACTAAGAAATGGGAAAGAACTAGAAGAAGCAATGTCTAAAAAAATTAAGGCTAGTGGCTTTTGATGACTAAATTAGAAATAGACCCAAAAAATGAAATAGAAAAGACAAAGGAAGAAGCCGTAGGAGTCAGAGTAAGCTACCTCCTAAATTGAATGATCGAGGGAGATTCACAATCCGAATTTCAATTAGGAAGCAAGTAATTGGGTCACAAGTTTTGTGTGATCTCGAGGCAAATATAAACTTGATGCCCTTGTTCGTGTTTCGACAACGAGGTTAGGCAGATCCTCAACCGGCTACGACGATGTTGTAATTGGCAGATAGATCCTTAGCTAATCTCGGTGTTGTGATTGAAGATGTATTGGACCAAGTTAGACATTCATATTTTAGTTGATTTCATCATCATAGATTATGAGCCTGGTTAAGAAGTCCCAGTTTTCTTGGGGGAATTGTTCCTAGCAACTAGACTAGCAATTATTGATATGTGAAGGACAGATGATTATGAGAGTAGGTGATAGCAGATGCTTTCAATATGTACTAAGAACTCAAATTACCATTTCACTATGAAAACTTGATTACAGTTTTGAAAGATAGTATTGCAAGCGTCACATTGTACATAATCTTTGAAGACCCTTTGGAAATGGCTTTTTTAGGTGATAAAGAGGTGGGCGAAGATGAGTAATGGAATAGTTAGTGAAATTCCTCACATGACATGTCACTATGTTCATGGGTTGAAGACATTTGAGGAGATTGACAGACCATTTGCATTGATACCACCGAAGCCATCTATTGAGGATGCTCCAAAATTAGAACTCAAGCCCTTACCTTCACACTTGTGCTATGCCTACTTGGATAATTTTTAAACTCTATTAGTAACAATATTCTTTAGTATATCTCATGTGCAGGAAGACAAGTTGTTGCGAGTGTTAAGGGAGCAGAAGTGAGCCATAGGCTAGACCATTGCAGACATTATGAGAATAGTACATCCTTCTGCATGTATAAAATTTTTCTGGAAGATAGACACAGACCAAGTGTTGAACAACAAAGAAGGTTGAATCACATCATGAAAGAAGTGGTGAAAAAGGAAATTATCAAATGGGTTAATGTTGGGATCATTTCTCCCATCCTTGATAGCGAAAGCGTGAGTCTATTCAAACTGTACCGAAATAAAGGAATAACGGTTGTAGCGAATGAGAAAAATGAGTTGATACCTACTAGAACGATGATGTGCTGGAGGATATGCATTGACTATATGAATATCAACAAGGAAATCATAAGGATAACATTTTCCCATACTTTTATTGACCAGATATTAGATAGGTTAGCCCAACATGAGTACTATTATTTCCTTGACGGTTACTCAGCCTACAATTAGATTGTTATAGCTCTAAAGGATCAGAAGAAAATCATGTCCAGATGTTCATATGGTACCTTTGCATTCAAGAGGACACCATTCAAATTATACAATGCAGCAATAACCCTTTAAAGGTGTATGATAGCTATTTTCACCTACATGGTGGAGAAAATATGAAGGTATTTATGAATTACTTTTAAGTAATTGGGTCATCTTATGATGATTAATTGAGGAATTTAGCTATGATATTAGATCATTATAAAAAAACAAACTTAGTGCTCAACTAAGAAAAATGCCCCTTTACAGTGCAGAAGGCATTGTCATGGGCCATAGAGTATCAAAGCACAAAATTGAAATATATAAGGCTAAGGTGGGGGTAGTTGAGATATTACCCCCCACCCATCTATGTGAAAGGTGTCCGCATGTTCTTGGGACATGAATATTTTTATTGGCATTTTATTAAAGATTTTTCTAAAATAACTACTCCGTTATGTAGGGTGTTTGAAAAAGATATGGTGTTCAATTTTTATGAAGCTTTTCTCAAGGCATTCAATGAGTTGAAAAAGCAGTTAGTAGCTGTACTAATCATCATAACACCGGATTGGTCTCTGCCGTTTAAGATGAAATGTAATGCGAGTGACCATGTTATTAGAGAAAAATTGGGCCAAGTAAAAAGGATAAGGTGTAGCACTTTATATATTATGCGAGTAGGACACTTGATAATGCACAGATGAACTAATCACATTAAAGGATTTGTTGGCAATTATATGGGCATTTGATAAATTTCAAACATGCTTTATGGAGATTAAATTCATAGTTCATGCCGATTATGCAGCAATCAGGTATTGATTTTTCAAGAGAGAATCCAAATCTAGATTGACGATATAGTTGTTGCTATAAGAATTTGACCCGGAGATATGAGATTGGAAGGCCATAGATTACCAAGTGATAGATCGCATGTCTAGATTGGAGAGCTGTGAGCATTGGAAGAAAGGGGGAAGATTAAGGAAACATTCCGAGATGAGAAACACCATCACACATCATCTCACTCCATGGTATATGGATTTTGTGGATTTCATAGAGAGCATGATACTTCCCCCAGAGCTACCATCTGAGGGTAGGAAGCGATTCATATACAATGTGAACTTTTGGAATAAGTCATTCTTGTATAGGCAATGTGCCAACTAACTGACGTAGAGATGCATTCCGAAAAAAGCAATGGAGCAGACTTTGTATTTCCATCCCCCACCCTATGGTATCCATCATGTAGGAGATAGTGTTGCACTCGAGGTTCTACTTTCTGACTCTATTCAAAAGTGCTCATGCATTCGTTGAAGAAGTGTGATCAATGTCAAAGGACGGGGACCATTACAAAAGGCATGAGATTCCACTGGCCAACACCCTGAAAGTTGAGATTTTTGATGTTTAAGGTTTTTATTTACATTTCTATTGTCTCGGGGAAACAAGTATATTTTGCTAGTGGTACACTATGTTAAAGTGGGTAAAAATGGTTGCTCTGTCTATCAATAATAAAAAAGTAGTAGCCAAATTTGTGAAGAAGAACATATTTGAAGAAACACATTTTTGCAATATGTTTTGATTAACCTTTTGTCGAAATATAGTGTTTGCCACAGAGTCACAACTGCATATCACCCACAAACTAGTGGATAAATGAGGTGTCAAATAGAGAGGTTAAGAAAATCTTAGAGAAGACCATGGGCATTAAAAGAAAAAATTGGTATACGAAGCTAGATGATGCTCTTTAGGTGTATAGAATTGTTCACAAGACGCCAATTAGGATGTCACCACACAAGCTTGTGTACAGAAAAGCTTGCCACTTACCGGTCGAGCTGCAACACAAAGCCTACAAGATAGTCAAAAAGTTAAACATGGATATGGAGGCAACATGGAAGAAGAGGTTATTGCAATTGAACATGCTAGATGAGTTCAAGTTGCATGCCTATGAGAATGCCAAAATTTACAAAGAGAAAATCAGAAGGTACCATGATAAGCACATTAAGCTGTATCATTTTGACCAGGGCAAAATGTACTATTATTTAATTTGAACTTAAACTCTTTCTTGGAAAGATTAAGTCAAGGTGGTTGGGCCTGTTCGAAGTGGGGAGAGTTACTCCACATAGTGTAATAGATTACAAATAATAAATGGTGATAGGATGTTTGTAGTAAATGGACGGACATTTAAGCATTATTCGGGAGAGGACTTTGATTGGAAAGAGATGAAGGTATACTTTGCAAACATCTAGGCAAGGGTTCTGCATCGTATTGTACGTTAAATTGGTTATTCCATGGGAGGTAGCCAATATTTATTGTAGTTGTACATCATGCTGTGACATTAAATTAAGTGCTAGTTAGGAGGCAATCTAGTTTTCTTGCTTTTTGTAATTTTAGTGTTTTATTTGGTTTTTCATCACTTGACGTGTTTCCTGATTTGTGTAGGTAAGCAAATATAGTAGGGAGACTAGGTTCGAGTCAAGGGTATAGCATAAGGCTACAAATGCGAAAGTGCAAAAAAAACAACCTTTGTAAGGCTCACCACAGGTCTTAGTATCGCGAGAGACCTAAACGTCCGTGGAGAGAGAGCTTTTCAAAAAAGAGCAGAGGTCGACAATCACGAGCCTCATATCGATAGTTTTTTACGCTCATATGGGTATCATTGCGTCACAAGCAACCCCAGCAAGCCTTGGTAGACTATTTGTAAAACATGAAAACCTTCCCCCTATTCCCATTTTTTCAAACCCACTGCACAACCCATCTTGCCCCTCTCACGTCTCTCTACTCTCACATCTCCACCACTACGCGAAATCAAATCCCTACATCTAAGAGTAACTAGTAAGTCTTCCTTTCTCCCTTCTTGTCTCGTCATCACTGTCAGTCCCCTCCCTAGTTCCCATTAGTCTGGTTTTTGTTTAACCAAAAAGTGGAATTTCGGTCAAAGCTTTAATTTAGAAGAACTCGGGTTACTGATAATCAAAAAATATATAAGAGAAAGTGATTTTGCCAACAATAAGATAATCAGAAGAAACAAAGTAAACCAATGTATTCAGAAAGTATTTCGTGCCTTTACAATTGACCCATCATTTTCCTTTTATAGCTATCTTGGAAATATGCATTTTGCCTTTGTCATAATAAGGACATTATAGATAATTAGAGATATTAAATGCTATCTTACATAATGATTGTATTTTAATACAAATTCTCTAACGTTTTATGTTAAATATTAAATACTGTATATGTACTCTCTTGTGTTGTCAGATTCATTCTCCTTGATTCTTGGACTTAAATAGGTACAGGCGTTGAATCTTTTGAGTATCCGCTCATGCCTCCTCTTATGCCTCTGCTCATAACTATTCCAATTCGTGCCTCTTTGCCAATCATAACTCTTTGACCAGTCTACGTGTCATGACACGTTATCTTCCAATCACTTTAATATGTAAACTCAATTTTTCCCAATACAGATAGTCCCCTCACTTGCCATTTATTCATCAATTGAATATTTGGGAAGTGGAATTCATTAAAATGCGAAATTTTGTCACCATTAATGCTATAGCAGAATCAACGCTTTATTTGTCACTTCTATTTAATGCTCTTCACACGTGGCACCCTTTTTACTGGTTCTGCAACTTTGCAGTGCTTTTTAGGGCTTTTTCACGGCTTCACTAACCACGAAGCATCAGTTATCATTATGACTTTTCCATCATTGCACCTTTTACTTTGACGGTTGCTTCGCAGTATAAATATAGTTTTCTTCTTTGTCTTTATCACATAAAGTTCTCAAAATATTTAATTCTTGAATCTTTGTTTGTTTCTTCCTCGTACTATCATGTCTTCATCAAACCCTAACCCTAGAAGGGTCCCCATAGTTGATAACTTCCCTAATGCCCCCAGTAGGAGCAAAAGAGGAGGTATGCTTCGTAATTTAGGATCTTTATCCTTGCGTAGTTCTTCTCTTCCTTCGCCTAGTTCTGGCCCTTCTTCTAGAACTAGAGGTTCTCTTTTACACAGATCTTCTTCTAGAGGTAAGGAATCTTCTGAACCTCTTCGTGAACCTCTAGTAGAGAAGATAGTACCTGCGGAACTATCTTTCTATAATGACAGAGAATCTCATAGAAATCAAGTATCTTTTTTAGATTGTGCTGATATATATCCCACTCAAATCACTGAAGGTTTGATTTCTTTAGTTCATAGATACTGCCATTGGAGTCATGACTTTCCTATCATTATTCCCAATCTGAATCAAATAATTACCTCTTACTTAACCGGATTTTCCTTTGTCTATATGTACCCTTTCACATTAGGATTCAAACCTGCTATTGATCCTGTTATTCTCGAGTTCAGTCGTTTCTTTGATGTTTGCTTAGGTCAAATTGGCCCAATAATATGGAGGGTTATTGCCTATTTGAGGTATTTGACCAACATAGCCAGTGTGCCTTTTACTTTCCCACATCTAATTCATCTTTACTCCCCTAGACTCTTTCGCAATGGTGTTTTTACACTAGTAGCCAGGAGTAAAAGAGTTCTAGTTAACCCTAAAGATGACAAAGACCGTGGCTGGTATGCCAGGTTTGTTGCTGCCCCCGCTGTTGGTTTAGTGGGTGATGAGAACGTTCCCTTCCCTGAGAAGTGGAATTTTGCACGTGAGTCTTCTAACTTTCTCGTACCTTTTTCTTCAATTTTGTTGATTTTTCTAATTTTACTTTTCTTTTCTAGCAATTATGGGAGTTGTCGAAGATGTTCCCAATTTCCGTGATTTGGTACGAAAGCTGTTGAGTATTGCACCAATGGATGGTAGATCTTGAAAGACCCTTTCCCAACGTTTTGGTTGAAAAGTAAAAACTCATGGTAAGAGTTTTTATTTTATTTTACATATTATTTTTTCCCGAACTTATCTCAATCCTTCTTTCTATCAGGATTTGGTATTCCAGGAGTTACTACTGAGGCGGTTGTGGCTTCTCGTATCTCTTTGGAAAGGGCTCAAGAAATAATTCTGGGCTCTTCATCGAAAAGAAAAGCCATTGATGACCAAGATTCCGAAGAAGAGAAAGACATGGGTTCCTTGGTAACAAGGCCATGGGCTTGTAGATGCATTATTTTCGATGATGAAGCAGAAGCATCCCCCCGCCATTCTATTCCTCTTACCAAATCTATTGAAGCTCCGGTAATGATCCCTGATGATGTTGATGATGCTCCCGCTGCTGCTACTAATTTTGTTGAGCAACTTTTTGACCGCGGGTTTGGTAATGAAAGTTTGGGTCCCGTTTCTGATGAAGCTCCCTTGGCTTCTTTTGCTCCTCCACCTTCTCATCGTGCCGAGGTTGGCTCCTCAAGTAGGAGTGGTGCTATGAGGCAAGTGATTATTGAAGTCCCTGCTGAGGGAAACCTTTTAAGGAAATCGGGTCAAGCAGATATGTGGCTAAAGCCTTTAATTGGTCCTGTTGAGAGAGCCAAGCCAGAGAGCCATAGTTCTTTGACTTTGATGAATGACATTGTGCATGCTTCTTTAAAGGTATTCCTTTTTTCTAGCTTTTACTTTGTCATTTTTCTATCTTTGGGATTCTCATTTCCTTCTCTTTCCCCCTTTTAGGCCAATCTCATAGGCACGGAGATGATGAAAAGGGTTACCCTCTTAGAGCTATTAGTGTGTGATTACCAATTGGAGGCATATAATTGGAAGGAACAGTATGAAAGTCTTCAGATCGACATGGAGTAATTAGAAGAAATTAAAAGTACCTTGGAGTAGTAGGTGCGGGCTTTGACTTCAGAATTGGCAGTTAAAAAGGCTTCCTTCACTCAAGCAGACAAGGAAAAGGTTCATCTTGAAACTTCTTTTTCCGAGCAGCTTTCCAAGGAAAGTGAAGATATTAGAGAGTTGAAGGATCTCTTGGATGCAAAAGAAGCCTATGCTGGTGAACTCATGCAGAATTTGACTCAAGCCCAAGAAAACCTCCGAGTTTCTTCTGATAAGGTTTGTTCCTTAGAAAATTCCCACGCCTCTCTTCAAGATTTTTATGAATCTGCCTTGGCTGAAAATGAAAAGCTAAAGAACGAAATCGCTGACTGGGAAAAAGATTATGAGATCCTTGAAGATAAGTCTGCCATTTAAGTGAGTTGGGCATTTTTGAATTCTCACCGTGATACCCTTGTTGAAGCTAGCCAAGAGAATTTTAACTTGGAATCTGAGTTATCTAAGATCAATGAAACTATTGAGAAGACTCAGCAGAACCAAGATTTTCCTTCTCCCGTGGTCGAAGCTTCCACAAATGTTGAAGATGATACGGGTATCCCCACTCCTTCAAGCCAAGTTGAACCCGTTGCTGTTAATGTACCTGCTTCAGTTCCTTCATCTTCTTAGTGACAAGTTTAAGTTGTTTGAATTCCTTTGTGTCTCTTTTTTTCTTTTTGAAAAATTATGGTTAAAACTCTTGGTCTCATTTGAGGGTTTGTTTTGGAAACTTAAGTCTCCAGACCTTTTATGGGGCAATATGTATAAACAATTTTCAGTTTATGACTAAGTTCATACTTAGTCTAAGCTTTTTAATATTAAGAAGTTTTTCGTTACTATTTGAACTTCTGTTTTATTTATTCTTGCCTTTATTTCTAAGGACTTACTGAATTACTTGCATTTTACTCTTCAAAAAATGCTTATGTTAACTTCATGAATACTTAAATTAATCATGAATTTTATAAAAGAGTGTCCTTATATATTCGACACTTAATGAAGAGGATGTCTCAACTTCATAACGGTGTTAATATACGATAAAAGAAATAGGAATACACATGTTTCTTGAAATAAATTTGACAAGTTTTTATTTGAACTGAATAACACTTTACATGTATTTGAATTACATCTATAACTTTCTCGTAACTGCTTTTCTTATAACAGATTTAAAAAAGAAAAATAAACACGGGGTTTTTATTTATAACCCATTTTAGTACATTGCCTTTACCCTAACTATGGTAAGGTCTTTCTTTAGGCTTAGCTCGTGACTTTACTCTGTACTTGACTCATTCATTGAGTGAACTTTTCAGGCTTGATCTTTGATTATTCCCCAATCTTCTTTTCCTTCTTTATACACATGTCTGTGTATATTATATAGTCCCTCAAGTGTTTGAGTGTTGAAGTATGAAGCCTCGAGCACTTGATTGTTCCTCTCATTTGGTCTTTTCCCTGAAAAGGAAAAACATACGGGACTCGGAGGTGCGATTATAGATGAAGACTGCTTAGCCCGTTTGAATTTCTATCAGAATAATTGCAACCCTAGACCGGGAAGTTTAATTTATTCCACGTGTCTTGCAGGTTGTGATTCATCATGTAGTACGGGCTAGCTTTTTGCCTATCATCTAAAATCGTTAGTAAAATTTAACAATTCAAAAATTAAATTTTAAAATACAGATACCTAACCGTGGGTATTTCTTAGAAATAGTATCTCTTCAGGTGAACAACATTCCAGTGTGAAGGTAGTATCTTGCCATCCATTGTTTCTAGCTCGTATGCTCCTTTACCTGCAATATCATGAATCCTATAGGGTCCTTCCCATGTTGGACTTAATTTCCCTACATTAGCTGCCTTCATAGATTGAGAAACCTTTTTGAGCACGAAGTCCCCAATTTTGAAGAATCTTAGGCGTGCTTTCGGTTGTAGTATCGTTCTATGACCTGCTTTTGTGCTACCATTCTTATCAGTGCAACTTCCCTTTTTCCTTCAAGTAGATCAAGATTTATGTGCATTTCTTCGTTATTATACTCTTCTGACGCTTGTGTAAATCTTGTACTTGGCTCTCCTATCTCAACTGAAATTAAAGCTTCAGCTCCGTAAACCAATGAAAATGGTGCTTCTCAAGTACTTGTTTTTGTTGTTATGCCGTATGCCCATAAAACACCAGGTAACACTTCCATCCAATTACCTTTGGACTCCTCTAAATGTTTCCTTAAATTATTGATAATGATTTTGTTTGTTGACTCAGCTTGCCCATTACCCACCGGATGATAAGGTGTGGGTGTAATTCTTTTGATCTGCCAACTTTGAAAGAACTCTGTGATTTGTGTGCCTATAAATTGAGGGCCATTGTCATATATGATTTCCTTTGATACACCAAATTGGCATATGATATTCCGCTAAATGAAATCTTTAATTTCTTTTTCACGCACCTGTTTGAATGCTCCTGCTTCCACCCATTTAGTAAAATAGTCAGTGAGTACAAGCAAAAAATTTTACCTGTCCTTTTGCTTGTGGTAGTGGACCCACGATATCCATCCCCTATTTCATAAACGGCCATGGTGCAGTGACCGGATGTAGCAACTCTGTAGGTCTATGCATATTATTACCGTACCTTTGGCATTTATCACATTTAGCCACGAAACTTTCCGCTTCTTCTTCCATTTTAGGCCAATAATAACCTGCCCTGATTAGGGTTCTTACCAGTGATCTTCCTCCTGCGTGATTCCCACAATGCCCCTCATGTATTTCTCTTATTACGTATTATATCTGAGAAGGTCCGAGGCATGTTGCTAAGGGACTACCGAACATTTTTCAATAAAGATTGCCTTGCTTTAAGCAATATCGAACAGCCTTTTTTTCGAAGCGCGTGAGATTTCCTCTTGTCTTCGGGAACGATACCATTCTGCAAAAAGACAACAACTTTGTTCCTCCAATCCCAGGTTAAGTTATTAAAATTTACCTCATTTTTATCTGGATCGAGCACTGAATGAAACAAATGTATTACAGAAGCATTTTCATTGCTTGTCACGTCTGCTGCAGATGCGAGATTAGTTAAGGCATCCGCCTCAACATTTTTATCTCTTGGTATTAGCGTAACCTTCCAGGTTTGGAATTGCCTGATTAGATCCCGTACCTTCTCTAAATACTGTTGTATTCGTGCTTCCCTGGCGGTATAAGTCCCCAGCATTTGGTTAACCATGAGCTATGAATCGCTCTTGATTACAATCTGATTAATGCCAAGTTCTCATGCCAGTTCTAAACCTGCAATTATTGTCTCATACTCTGCCTCATTGTTAGTTATAGAATGACATTTAATGGCTTGTCGAATGGTTTCACCCGTAGGTGGTACCAAAGTTATCCCTAAGCCTGCACCCTTTATGTTAGATGAACCATCAGCAAATAAGGTCCAAATTCCTGGGTTAGCTCTGTTGAGCACCTGCAATTCTTTTTCTGCTTCTAATTGCATCCCTTGGCTAAAATCAACCACGAAATCAGCTAACACTTGAGATGTTATAGCAGTTCTAGGTTGGTATATGATATCATATTCACTTAATTCTATAGCCCACTTGGCTAACCTACCTGACAACTCATGCTTGTGTAATATATTGCGTAATGGATAAGCAGTTACTACATCAATAGGATGACATTGAAAATAAGGCCTTAATTTTCTAGATGTCATGATTAATGCAAGTGCAATATTTTCAATTGAGGATACCGCGTCTCCGCATCTAATAAAGATTTGCTGACATAATAGATCGGAGATTGTTTACCTTGGTTCTCTCAAACTAAAACAGCACTTATCGCTACTTCTGAGACGGCCAGATAGATGAGCAGTCTTTCCCCAACCTTTGGTTATGCGAGCAGTGGCGGATTTGATAAATATGTCTTCAAATTTTTGAGAGCCTGTTGACATTCCTCATTCCATTCGAAATGATCTTGCTTTTTAAGAGCTGAAAAGAATTTAAAGCACTTTTCTGATGATTTAGAAATGAATCTTCCCAAGGCTCTAATTCTTCCTATCAACTTCTGCACTTCTTTTTTACTTGTAAGTATGTCAGGGATTTCTTCAATGGCCTTAATCTGTATGGGATTCACTTCAATATCACGGTTAGAGGCAAGAAAACCTAAAAACTTACTTGATGCAACACTGAATGCACACTTCTCAGGATTTAATTTCATATTAAATTTTCGCAAAATCTGAAATGCATCAGACAAGTGTGATATATGATCCCCTGAATGTTGAGTTTTGATGAGCATGTCATCTATATAGACTTCTATAGTTTTCCCCAAATGTTCTTGAAACATTTTAGTCACTAGTCTTTGATATGTTGCACCAACATTTTTGAGACCAAAAGGCATTACTTTATAACAGTAAGTCCCTCTGTCAGTTATGAAGGAAGTTTTTTCTTCATCTATCAGATCCATTTTGATCTGATTGTATCCTGAATACGCATCTAAAAAACTTAATAATTCATGTCCTACAGTAGCATCAATTAGTTGATCTATATGTGGTAGTAGAAAAGAATCTTTAGGACAGGTTTTGTTAAGGTCTGTGTAATCTACACAAACTCGCCACTTACCATTCTTCTTCGGTACCACAACAGTATTGGCTAACCAATTAGGATACTTTACCTCACGAATAGATCCAATCTTTAGTAATTTTTGAACCTCATCTTGAATCACCTGGTTTTTGAAAGTTCCTTGCTTTCTCTTCTTTTGTTTGACAAGAGGATGCGATGGGTCTTCATTTAATTTGTGAGTCATTACCTCCGGTGGTATTCCTGTCATATCAGAGTGGGACCAAGCAAAACAATCCACGTTAGTTTTCAAAAATTCAATCAACTTACCTTTCATGTCCTGGCTTAGATTGGCCCTTACGTAGACTTTTCTATCAGGCCATTATGCAAATAACACCACAGCCTCTAGTTCTTCAATTGTTGTCTTGATATTTTCGTTTTCCTCTGGTTCTTGAATGGTATCTGGCCTTGAGTCCACATCTGTTCGCCCTTGTTCAGTTGAGGTTTGTGTTGTGGTACCCTCAACTAGATTCTGTGATTGCTATTTTTCTTCATTTCTCGTACTTGAATCCGCTACAGAGTTGATGTTCCTGGATGTATGTTGGTCCCCACGAATTTGACATATTCCCCATGGTGATGGAAATTTAATAACTTAATGCAAGGTTGGCGGAACGACATCCATCTTGTGGATCCATGGTCTCCCAAGGATCATATTGTAAGCCATCTCCATGTCTACCACCTGAAATTGTGTATCCTTGACAAAGTCTTCTGCGAATGTTGTAAGTATTACCTCCCCTTTAGTCACTACGGTGGAATTGTCAAATCCAGACAGAGTATGTGCCTTTGGTATTAATTTATCTTCGGCTTGCATCTCACATAGTACTCTTAGCAAAATAATGTTCACGGAACTACCTGGATCAATAAAAACTCGTTTCACATTAGTATCATATACAAGTAAAGATATTACCAGTGCATCGTTATGTGGGGATAATACGTCATCCGCATCTGCATCATCAAACGTAATGCTTTCTTCCTCTAAGACATGCTCCACCCGCTTTCCCGTGGGTAATTGTAACTTTGGAGACTTTATTGACTGCTGTGTACATCACACCATTGATGTCTTCACCTCCACTTATCACATTAACGGTCCTTTTAGGAGAAGGTGGTTTTGGGGGCTCTTGCCTATTCTTCATATATGCTTGCTTACCTCTCTCACTGAATAATTCAGTGAGATACCCTTGCTTTAATAGATGATCAACTTCACCTTGCAGCAACCTACAGTCTGTCATTTTATGCCCGTGATCATTATGAAATTCGCACCAGTGATCAGGGTTGCGCCTGTTTGGGTTCGATCTCATTTCTTTTGGCCACCGTACCTTATCACTCATGCTTCTTAAAACAGCTACAAGCTCGGAAGTTCTTACATTAAAATTATAACCGCCAAACCTTGCTTTCAAGTTTCTATCATCATCCTGTTACTCTTGCTCGTTTCGATCTTTCCCAAATCTTGATAACGAGCCCAACTCTCTATTCCTCGACCTATGATTGTACCTCGGATTGTCCTGTTTTGACCGTGAATCTTTTCCTACTGGACCCATATATGGTTTGTACTTGTTTTTACCAGACCTTTTTTCGATTTCCGCCTGTCTTGAACTCACCTTTTCTTTTTTTTGAGATCGTGAGATAATATCCTCTTCTATCCTTAGCTTCGTGTTGTACCTATTATAAACGTCATTCTATGTTGTTGCTGGGAATTCCCGAAGACTTTCCTTGAGTCGTCTCGTGGCTTCAGAGCTTTTTTTATTCAAATTATTTGAGTAGGCTATAGCTGCCCAATTGTCAGGTACACGTGGTAACGTCATTCTTTCACGTTGGAACCTGTCCACGAACTCTCTAAGCAATTTTGAGTCCCCTTGCTTGATTTTGAAAATATCTTCCATTCTTTTTCGACTTTTTGAGCCCCCGAGTATGCTTTGATGAAAGAATCTGCAAGCTCAGCAAAAGAATTTATAGAATTTTCGGGTAAAAGAGAATACCATGTTAATGCTCCCTTAGTGAGTGTTTCACCAAATTTTTTGACCAATACTGATTCAATTTCCTGTTTGGTCAAGTCGTTGCCTTTTACGCCTGTTGTGAGTGCAGTCACGTGGTCTCGTGGATCAGTTGTTCTATCATATTTTGGGATATCGGGCATTTTGAATTTCTTTGGAATTGGGAGAGGAGCAGCACTTGGCTTCCAGGGTTGTTGTGAATATTTATCCATATCTATCCCTTTAATTACGGGCGGCACCCCAGGAATTTGCTCTATGCGGTCACTTTGCTCCTTGAGCTATTTCTGCAATGTTAGTAATAAATTTTGTAATTCAGAATTAACTAAGTTACCTAGTTCTCCTTCTCGTGACTCAGTGGGGGTTGCACAACTGCCTGAACTAGCAAGCCCAGAATGAGGGTTCTCCAAAGTGTTGTTATTTGGAGTAGGTGTGGGTGGTGCGGCAGGTAATTGATTAACAAAAGCCTCAAGAGCTTTGTTGACTTGTTGAGCGATTAGCTTTTTCAAAGCTTCATCAATAGCTTCAACATTTTCAAATTGCGCATTTCCATTTGCATGAGATCAATCAGGAATGCCCTCTCGAGATCGTCGAGGGGAGCTTTGTGGAGAAGGGATTAGGATGTGGTCATCCTGTGGATTCTCCTGGAGAAGGGATTAGGATGTGGTCATCCTGGAGGATGTTTGACATAGTTGATGCAACAAAAAAGGTTAGGCTAAGAAAGAATAGATTATCAGATTCTCGGCAATTGAACCAGTTTGTTTAACCAAAAAGTGGAATTTCGGTCAAAGCTTTAATTTAGAAGAACTCGGGTTACTGATAATCAAAAAATGTATAAGAGAAAGTGATTTTGCCAACAATAAGATAATCAGAAGAAACCAGTAAACCAAAGTATTCAGATAGTATTTCGTGTCTTTACAATTGACTCATTCTTTCCCTTTTATAGCTATCTTGGAAATATGCGTTTTGCCTTTGTCATAATAAGGTCATTATAGACAATTAAAGACATTAAATGCTACGTTACATAACCATTGTATTTTAATACAGATTATCTAACGTTTTTAGTATTTAATGCTCATTAAATACTGTATCTCTACTCTCTTGTGCTGTCAGATTCATTCTTCTTGATTCTTGGACTTAAATAGGTACGAGCGTTGAATCTTTTGAGTATCCGCTCGTGCCACCTCTTATGCCTCTGCTCGTATCTGTTGCAACTCGTGCCTCTTTGCAATCATAAATCTTTGACCAGTCTACGTGTCATGACACATCATCTTCCATTCACTTTAATATGTAAACTCAATTTTTCCCAATACAGTTTTCATTATATATTTGTTACCATAGGTTCTTAGATTAGTTAGATTAAGGTTTTGGGAAATTCAGGAATAATGGTGCTTATGTCTGCTTGATTGATAAACTTGGTGATATGAAAAATTATAATTCCCATATCTCACTAATTTGGGAGGGTAATTCATGTACCTAAAAGATTAAATCTTGCAAGGTAAATTGAGCAAACTAGGTGCTCAATAAATTGACCCGACCAAACTTTTCAATGAGTTGTGTGAAGTCTATGTGTGCAACTCGATCTAGAGAAAATTAAAAGAAATCTTTTATGTGTGAGGTGGCCGATTGGGAGTTTTTGAACTTAATTTGTGCTTATTTTCAGTGAATATTAGCATGTGGACAACTTCGCCACAACTTAAGTGCCGCCTAAGCCCAAATTGAATCGAATTGTTTTGAATTGGTATGTTAGTTGTTGGGTGCTTACTATATGTTGTAGTGTTCAGTTATACCTTACTGCATACTTACGCTCAAGAGCTAAGTGTGGGGTGCGTCATGCATTACTACAACATGTATATTGGAAGTGAACTAACTTTGCTACTTGGTTTTTGCAGGTACTATGGATGTAATAAAGAAACCAACGCGTAATGTCATAGGCTGCTTTCCAGACACGCCCCATGACCCCTTGGCCATGACCCATGGCGTCCTAGCAAGTCTCACAATGCCTAGCGCCATTGTCGGCTCAGTGGTCTTGGTTGCGCCAAGTGACAAGCGCGCATGCACCTTTGTCGCCCCACCGATGCCTCTCGCCAGCGCCCAGCGGCTGGCCAATGACAACAGCGCCACACGCACTGACAATGTCACGCGCACAGATCTTGATGCCTCGCCAGCGCCCAGCTGCAGGCCCATTCCAGTAGCGCCTCGCGCACAGACCCTGATGCCAAGCACCAGTGCCCAGCCTCAGGCAAACACAACAAGTGTCGCGCGCGCAGACCTGACCCGCAAGACAAAGTTGCTGCCATCGGACTTGTTTCTACATTGTAATAAACTAAGTCCTTTTCATTGTAATTATAGGCTAGTTTACATTATTTTCATTCAGTATGCTTCTACAGCTTTATTAGGGCAAGTCATGTAACTTTGGTTTATTTTTTTTAAGCATTATTAAGGGGGATCAAGCAATCAAACATTTTCAAGCAATCAATTTTCTGTACCGGTGTCTCTCCCCCTCGACACTGCATCTTTTGTAATCAGCTTTCATTCATCAATAAAATCATCATCATCATTCAAAACTCAATTCTCTCTCAGCTTCCGCAATTGCTCATGACATTGGTTTTCCCGCACGGCACTGACAATCTAGTCTAGAGTGCGGAGGGGACCTCATTGGCGGACAGCAACCGCACTGACATCGGTTTCTTAGCCTTACGTTGCACTTCCAAGGAACATCAGGAAGGCGTTGCGTAACAGTTGGTATCAGAGCCTAGGCTCGACATCGGACGAATGAACACATTTTCCCTCATCACCATTTCTGACTATGGTGGATCATGGGGAGCGCCTAGCATCCCTAGAAGAGACGGTTGACCGATTACGACCCATCGTGGATACAGTGCCTGATCAAAACAACAATCTAGTGCAAAGGTTGGACGACCTGGATCGTCGGATGCGGCAGGCGAAAAATGACATTGCAAACATCAGTCGTGACTCTGAGGATGACTGACAAATGGCCGCCATCGAAACTGCCAATATTCATGGCAAATTTGAGGACCTCCAATAGGAGCGTGCCGACGATTTAGCCCATCGGGAACAAGAAGCAGACAGACTAACTGCCATGCATCAAACCATAGACAACTTGACAGGCCAGTTCAATGTTGTCAATGCTTCCCTACAGAGCCTATTCGAGGAGGCGACAACCACATCAGGGGTGCAGCAAACCTCACCCCCATTCCACAAAAACTTAAGATACCGGAGCCAAAGCCATACGAAGGATCCCGGGATGCTAAAGAAGTGGAAAACTTCATCTTCGACATCGAACAATACTTTGATGCCGTGGGCCATTTGGAAGAATCCAAAAAGGTAGCAACTGCTGCCATGTATCTTCAGGGTGATGTCAAACTTTGGTGGTAGGTCAAATACGAAGCCATCAAGGCCGGTGAATATACTCTCCAGACATGGGATGAATTAAAGGAAGCCATCCGCCTGCAGATTTTCCCCGAAAATGTGGAATACAATACAAAGAAAAAGCTACGTGAGCTCCGCCACACCAGGTCAGTGCGGGAGTACGTGCGCGAATTCTCCGCACTCATGCTAAACATACACGACATGGGGGACAAAGACAAGCTCTTCGCATTCATAGAAGGTTTGAAACCTCATGCTCGTATGGAACTACGGAGACAACAGGTAGACACCCTGGCCAAGGCCATTCAAGTTGCAGAATGCCTTGGCGATTATTACTTGGGAACTCAGAATGATAGGACCCAGCCGCATGTCCGAGAGGGATTCAACAGGAACCATCCCAGCAATGGTGGCCCAAGCAAAAGTGGGGGAGATCGGAGTGCATCCAAAACTAAAACTCTTCCCTCCAGCAGCAATAGTGTTGCATCCATCAACAACAATCAGGGGAGAAAGCCTCCTTCAGAATGTCGTCATTGCGGCGGGGCACATTGGAACAATGAATGCCCAAACATAAAGATCAATGTTCATCAAAATGCCGAGGATGAGTCAGATGCATTAGACACATCATAATCAGACTAGGTAGGCGCCTTCAATGCAATTGGTGGCTCTATCCCACATGCCTTAGTGGGGACCAGTGCATGTCCTCTTAAGAAAAGCTCAGGCCCAATCACCAAGAAAGGGAAGGAAAAGATGGACGAGGGGCCTCCTAAGCAAGCGAGGACCCTAATGTTCATCGAATTGAAAGTAAATGGCAAGCCCATCCACGCATTGATAGACACGGGTGCTACCCACAACTACTTGTCTTCAACTCAGGTAGAGCGTCTCGGTCTAGTTGTGCAAAAGAGCAAGGGCCAAGTCAAGGCTATCAACTCGCCACCCCAGACATTGGGTGGAACAGCTACAAATGTCCCAGTGAAACTTGGCCCATACAAAGGAAGCATCGACCTACGCATCGCAATCATAGATGACTTCGACATGATAGTGGGGTTGGAGTTCATGAGGCAGACCAACACCATACCAGTACCATATGCCACATACTCCTGATGTTGGGAGAAAACGGGGCCAAGCCCTGCACCATACCATGTTTTCCCATAAAGATGGCTGCTAGAAATATCTCGGCCATGCAGTTGGAGAAGGTAGTCAACAGACATGAACCCCTGGTTCCGGCTACCCTTCGCAACAACAATCAGCCATCAGGTCATCGCCCTCAAAAGACTGGTGACGCTTCTCAGCGTGTGAAGACTTGTCAGTCATGCCACAAGGACAAGTCGGATCACTCATCACAGACGGAACCCTTGCAGCCATTACATGTCCCGCAGAGACCATGGGAAAGTGTTTCCCTCAAATTCATCACGGGATTGCCCTAAGTTGGTAATCTTGCATCCATCCTGGTTGTCATAGATCAGTTTTCAAACTATGCAACCTTTGTAGCAGCCTCGAAAAACATCTCATCAGAAGATACAGCTTGACTCTTCTTCTCGCACATTGTCAAACATTGGGGCCTGCCCAAAGACATTGTTAGTAGGCGCAACTCACGCTTCACTAGCAACTTTTGGACCCATCTCTTCAGGTGCTTTGGGTCAACATTGAGTCACTATTCAGACGTCCATCTACCATTGGATGGCCAGACAGACCGGTTTGATGACATGCTGGAGGAATATCTCCGCAACTTTGCAACCGGATCATAGAAGCATTGGGTGAAGCTCTTGGATGCTGCTCAACTGTGTTTTAATTCTCAAAAGAGCCATCATACAAACAAAAACCCATTTGATATTGTTACCGTACAGCAACCGCTTCTCCCGCAAACGTTGAATGCATCAACCATGCCGAAATCTCCTCGAGTTGCCAACTTCTCGAGCGAATGGGAGCGCAACATGGGGATAGTGCGAAGCTATCTCATCAAAGCCCAAGAGTGGGGAAAAAGGTTTACCGAACAAAATCTTTGCTTTGCCCAACATCAAGCAGGGGACAAAGTAATGCTATGCATCCCAAAGCGATACTTGTTTGCAGAGAGGACCCATGACACTCGCCTGCAGCAAAAATACATCGGGCCCCTGCCTATTGAAAAACGCATTAGGAAGTCCGCATACCAGGTGAAAACTCCATCCTGGTGGAAGATCCATCCAGTCTTCCATGTCAGCCGCATGAAATCATTGCATCGCTACAACAACAAGCTCAAAGAACAGAGGGGCGCAGACCTCCCAACCATCAACCACCAGAACAATCATCATCATCATCATCATAATCATAAGGCTCCGAGGACGGCGCCAACTCAGGTGGGGGAGAATTTCATGGGCTACTTTCCAGACACGCCCCATGACCCCTTGGCAGTGCCCCATAGCGGCCTAGCAAGCCTCACAATGCCTAGCGCCATGGTCGGCCCCGTGGTCTTGGTTGTGCCAAGTGACAAGCGCGCATGCACCTCTGTCGCCCCACTGATGCCTTTCGCCAGCACCTAGCGGCTGGCCAATGACAACAGCACCGCGCGCACTGACAATGTCGCACGCGTAGATCCTGATGCCTCGCCAGCACCCAGCTGCAGGCCCATTCCAGCAGCGCCTCACGCACAAACCCTGATGCCAAGCACCAGCGCCCGACCTCAGGCAAACACAACAAGTGTCGCATGCGCCAACAACACCGTACGCGCAGACCCTGACCCGCAAGACAAAGTTGCTGCCATCGGACTTGTTTCTACATTGTAATAAACTAAGTCCTTTTCATTTTAATTATAGGCTAGTTTACATTATTTTCATTTAGTGTGCTTCTACAGCTTTATTAGGGCAAGTCATGTAACTTTGGTTTATTTTTTTAAGCATTATAGGGGGGATCAAGCAATCAAATATTTTTAAGCAATCAATTTTCTGTACTGGTGTCTCTCCCCCTCGACACTGCATCTTTTGTAATCAGCTTTCATTCATCAATAAAATCATCATCATCATTCAAAACTCAATTCTCTCTCAGCTTCTGCAATTGCTCGTGATATTGGTTTTCCTGCACGGCACTGATAATCTAGTCTAGCATGCGGAGGGGACCTCATTGGCGGACAACAACCGCACTGACATCGGTTGCTTAGCCTTACGTTTCCCTTTCAAGGAATATCAGGAAGGCATTGCGTAACAGTAATCATGAGGGAGAAGATAGAAAGCCTCTACCCAAGAAGCCACCGATTGATAAAGATGCATAAAAAATAACAGTAAAAGAGAAAGAACAAAAAGAAGTCATGACACAAATGAGAGTAAGACTCTTGAGGTGGACACTAAGGACAACAAACAAAGCATTAATCCACCCATAAAAATACAGGAGAGGGCACGACCACACAGCCAAATAGGCCAAGTGAGGTCCCAGTTTAAACTAAGGAGGGAGATTCAAGGCTACCTCCATCAAAGAAGTAGAAAATAGTTAAGGTACATGGAAAGGGGAAGTCCGCACAAGTTATTGTGTCGGAGTCTAAGTCTGACTCATCTGATGATGAGACAATCATTCCACCACCTGAGGGTGTTATGTCACCCAATGAACGAGAGGATGGAAGGATAGATTTATGAGTAAAGAGTCATGGAAGTTGTAGGACAATATTCGATGAAAGCGAGTAAATCAGTAGTTATTTGAGAAGCACCTCAATTTAGATGCCACAAAGAGTGCTTGCCTAGAGATTGTGAAAGTTAAAACTTGAAAAACTTAAGAGAGTTCAAGTTTGGACCTTTATTCCTAGTTATGATATTTCTATACATGTTTTAAGCCCTTAGACAGGTTTGTATAGGATATATTCACTAGTCGAGATGGTTTATGGGGGTCTTAGGGGAGCTCGTGTGAGTTTCGGGGTGGTTTTGGAGTATTTTAGAGCAAAATGCATCTATAGATTTTCTAATGCATAGTAGTGCATCGCGATTGCGAAGGTAGGGCTCGCAATTGCCAAGAAAAAATTGGGCAGGGGGATATTTGTTCATCAGGGATGCGATGGGGGCCTTTGCAATTGCGAAGAGCAAATTTAGCCCAGGAGTATTAAATGTCCAAAATTTTGGGATTGTACTCATTTCTTCAGTTTTAAGTTTTGGACAATGGACTAAGGTAATTTTGGAGGATATTTTCATACAAACATTGAGAGTAAGTAAATCAAACTTGGATTTAATCATAGATCTTGAATACCTAGTAATTTTTGCATCTAGAATAAGGAATTAAAGAGTGGAAACTAGAGTTTTTATTTAAAACTTAAGAGAACGTATTTTGTGATTTTAAACCCGATTTGGGGCCGAAATTGGAAATAAACTATATATTGGGACTCGGGAGGTTATGGTTCACCAAGATTTGATCGTGCTTTCGAGTTTGGACCGCGTGGAATCAGATTGATATTTTTTTGAATTTTGAGATTGTTAAAGATCGAAACTTTATCATTTAGAATTGATTAGCTTTGTTTGACTTTCTTAGGTACTCTTTGGCTAGATTATGGACGTTTGGAGGCTAAAGATAAAGGAAAAAGAATTTTGAATGGTTAAAGCCTGCTTCGAGGAATGTAAATATCCTGATTTGAGAGAAATTCTTTCTAAAATAGATTTACATGCTATATGCTATATTTTGGGTGGGGTGGGAGGGGGGATGGATTATATGCAAGGTGACCAGCATATATGTGGTTACTGCAGTTATATCATGTTGGGATAGAATTTAGGATTCTTTATAACTTATTTTGATATTTATTCTACTTGTAACATGTATTAATTATTTTTATGACTACTTGAGCATTCTTATTCATGATAAAAATCATGTCTAGAATTTTAATTCCTTATTTAGGCATGATGGGATAAATTTGTATGTTATATTAAGTGTGATAGTCGTATTCATACTTTATGCACTTACATACATCTTTACATATTTATCTCTCTTGTACATATGCATTACTTATACTTATCTCCTGTACATATGAATACGCCCCTGTATATGATTCCTTTATATGGATTGGGGTTTTGACATGATGGAACATTTTGTGCAATTGAGCTGATTATAACACGATGCAATATTTCATGCTGATTAAAGACTAATTAGTGAGATATTGATATCTGATATGGCGCATGGATTTGAATCTATCCCTTCGAAGTCACGTGATCACCTTGGGTCATGTGTGTGCAGATTTGTTAAGTACTTAAAGGGTATTAGTTAATGTAAAGATTGAGTGTTTATCATGAATAAACATTTGAGACTCATGTAGAAGCATTCGTATAAATACTATTTGTTTCATATCATCTCTATATGCGGATACAATGCATTAATTATGCTCTGATTATTTTACCTAAAAACAAGCTAGTTATTATTCTCTTTAATTGTGCACCTTCATATATATATATATGTTGTTTTTATTATATTTATGTGTAGCTTATGATTATTAACTGCTTAGTTTATGGAAAGTGAGTATCATTTTTGTCAAATCTCGCCACTAATTTATCGGGGTTAATCTTGATACTTACTGAGTATACGTTATCTTTTATACTCACGCTATACCTTTATATATTTTTATGCAGATTCTGGTATTGGTTCTAGCAGTGTTTAGGATGGAGCTTAAGAGCGTGTTTGAAAACTTCCTAGTAAGTTATTGTGCTTGGATTTGCAGCTCATGAAGTTCCTCTTTATCTCATCTGTTGTTTCTTATCCCCGATAGTATTTTGTATTGGATACTATGTCGTATTTTATTTAGTGGCTCATGACTTATACTACCAGTTCTTGGGGGTTGGTGCGGTATTTTTGCACTTTTATGTTGATTTCAGACTTATCCCTACATTTATCTATATTACGACAGTTGGTCATCTCTTATGTAGTCTCGTTATGATTACTTGTTGTATGTTAGCTCGCTTAGCAGGTTGAATTAAGTGTAATCAAAGTCATGGTGAGATTTAGGTTGTGACAACAAATTTCAGTCTCATATGAGAATTGTATTCAAACTGGATCCTGTGAGCACGTGATTTTTGTTTCGCACGACAATCGCTCCAAAAAGAAATAAAAAATAATAATTGGCCCTGCTGTACAATTTTTGGATTTCTGTGCGGCACCTTGTTGATTTATTTGTGACTTCGGCCCATTTTTATTTATTTACTTTATTAAAACAAAATTCAAAAAAATATATGTGTCCTGCATAATTCGAACCGTAATCCGGTCGTTAAATAGAAAATCATGAATAGGCATCTTCGTCCGTGATTTTATTTTTGTTTGACTTTACCTATTTTGAAATATTTTAGTGTGTGTGCAAATAATTGTATTGAGTGTGTATTTAATTTTAATTTGATTTTTTGGCTTAGTTTTGTTTTAAAATAAATAAGAAAAAAGAAATAAAAAAAAATAAAGAAAGGACCCCTTCCCTTCCGGACTTGGGCCAATTTTAACAAAATTGGCCCAAACAAACAGCCCAAGACCCAGGCCTGCCCGGTCCAGGCCACCTGATGCCCAGGACGTCCAAACGACGACGTTTTAGTCCAGTGTGATCTGGGCCGTTGATCTCAGATTGATCAACGGCCAAGATCACTTCCCCACAACCCACTGAGGAACCCGACCCGTTTACACCCGGACCGAACCCAAACCCTCAACACTTGAAACGACACCGTTCCACTTAACCATCAGATCCAGACCGTAGATCTAAATTGATCTAACGGTCGAGATCCGTCCACCCACTAACTATATAAGTTCATAACCTTACCCTGCCCCCCCATCCGACACCCCAGCCTCCGTCTTCAAACTCATCCTCATCAAACCCTAGAGCCGCCCCTGTATCCCCCACCATGAAAACCGGCGGCATGAACGCCGGTGACCTTCCCCTTAACACCCTAGAACCCCATTGCCATCCTGAACATGGATCTGTTAACCATGTAGTTCGAATCATCCCCTAGGTCCTCGAATCTTCATTTGAAGATTCGAGTCAAAACTCGGTTTACACCAACCAACCCCAGCTTCACACCAGACACTCCCCAGACCCTCCTCGTGACCAAACCATACTTGGTTTGGTCCGAATCTGACCAGGGAAACATGAATCCCGGATCTGAGTTTTGGAACTTTGTAGCTCTTCATCACTGGCCCATGTCTGGCCGAGCCTAAGAGATTAAGGTCTAATGGACCTTAATTGAAGTGTTTCTCATCTGAGAAACACTTCAATTAAAGTCCATTCAGCCTTAAGAGAGGTCTGTCCAAATCCGGGTTCAAACTTTTAACTTTTCAAGTTTAAGGTGAGTCTGCTTTCTTTCCTTTATTTGTTTTAGTTCGTGTGATTTGTTTTAAGAGTCTATTCATATTTGTTTTAAATTTTATCGACTTTTGTTTGTCCACTTTACTTGAACCTCTGTGTTTGTCTGAATCCCCCCTCCTATTCTGATAAGGCCTGTGTATTGGTTGTATTCCAAATTTGTACTGACTAACTGATTCCTCGAAGTATAATTCTGTTTAATCAGTATAAGTCGAGTCATGTGTCCTATACTTTTGAATGTCTGATTTTTGGCTACGATTGTGTATGTTAATGCTAATATAGTCGAGTCGACATGTGTCGTCAATTAGTTTCAACTGTCTGAGCAAAGTAAATCGATTTGCTTCTGTTGAACATTTGTTGAATCAATTAAGAACCAGTTTTGTTTACTTATAGCTGTTGAATTGGATCAGTAGTGCTTAAATTCTGAATCAGAGGGCATGTGCACTTGTGCGCAGCATGTGTATTGGTGCACCTCATGTGTTTTGTGCACAGCCTGTTTTCCTGCATAAAAGGGCTTTTAATTTTAAAATGGTTTGATAGCATATGCTGTCAGACATATTCTACTGCCCATACTTGCTTTTAGTTAATAAAATGGAAAAGTTAAATCTGCCAGGGAAGGATGGGGTTTTAATACCTAATTAGCTAAAGTGGAACTGAAAAATGGAAGGCACATGGGAGGGTACGATGATATTCTAAAACAGGCTGTTAAAAGGGGTGGTGTTGGGGCTTATAAGAGGGGCACATTGAGAGATATAGGGGGGGAAAATCAGAGGATATAGAGAGGATTAGAGGGGAAAAAGAAAAAATAGATAGACTGTGAGGAATTCTTTGAAAGAGAGAGCTGGAATACACACTGATAGAGACACACAGACAGAGCACACAGAGATAGGGAGAGATACTAAGAGGGAATATCTGAGAGTTCAAATTTTTTGGAAACAGAAAACTGGAAAAGAATTTTTGTCTGATAACTCAGACAGACAAAACCAGAAGTTGCTTCCTTTCCTTTTGTTTCTGACTTCACTAAATCTGGACCTGTTCTGTGCAACATTGATTTCTCACAACTGAGTCTGCTTGTTTGTTGTTTGTTCTACTCGAAAGTTTGGTTTAGTTGGGGTTGATCTCACTCCAATTGTTTTGTGAGTTGTGGTTGCTACTCTACTGTTTCTTGTTGCTGTTGCTATACTGCCCTGCTGCTACTGTTAGTGCTGTTACTGCTGCTGCATTTGTTCATTGTTACTCTACTGATTGCCCTCTTCTTCAATTGCAAATATTCCCAGGTACACAACCTTTGAACCATGTATTGTTGAAAGTTTGAAGTTGAAGCAGAAATAAAGAAATGAACATCAGTTTATGTTATAGCATTGGTGTAAAAAGATAGTTCGAATGTTAGTTGGGCCTGTATTTTTACTGCAAACTGCAAATATTCTGTATAAACTAGCATACATTCTGTTTAAGATGAACTGTTAGATAGCATGGCTCAACAGTAATGACAGTATGACATAGACAGCATGTTTGATTTAGTATACATTCAGTTCAGTATAACACTTGTTTGGTTTAGTTATGACTCTATAACATAGAGTCATGGTAAGCACTTGTATGTATTTTTCCTAGACCACTGAATTGACAAATCTGTGGTACTAGGTCCGGGATAAATGTATCCCAAACAAATTCTCATGCGGTCGCATTAAGAGTTTGGCTATGAAGGCCAGCTTTCCTGTCAGATTATGTGCTCCAATATAAGTTCGATGTCGGGTCTCGGTATAGATTCCTTGTTTCGAAATAATGTGATGAATGTTGAGGGAAGCTAGTAGTCGTTTTGAGGTCAATTAGTCGTAATTTTCCTAATAAAACAGCCAATTTCGTTTATCAATTTCAAATAGGTTAGAGTTAAAAAACAGAACTTAGAGATCGTTAAATATAACTCAGTATATGTTGTTAGTTTGCTTGCAATCTCACTTAGCAAATTAATAAGCGCGTTCATTCGATGAAGACAAAGCATGAGGTGACTCTCACCTCATAAATATTCAATCGGGTAATCAAACAAACTTAGGTTCGGCAAACATAATAAAGATTCAGTCTGTATTTGTTCAAATAAGTAAGTTCGGTATCATCTTTCTTTTAGAGACACACATAGCAGAAATGTCGTCACTGTAGGATACCTTTCTAAAATAAAGAGACGAGCCTCGCCAAATAAAAAATGCAAATTGCGGGGCCCTCGATAAATAACCATAATAAATATTTTAGAATTCAGGCTAGGCCGTTTAGCGAATCTCACGGTCCTCCACTAAATAATAACGCGCTAGACTCTTCAGGCACGGTTTAAGTAAATTATATTCTTAAATTCGGGTGCACATTGATGTGACCCAAATTCAAATCTCAACGAAGTCGAAATGTGTTAACAACTACGGGTGCATTGATTGTGACGTGGTTCGAGATGCATTTTCACGACGTTGCAATTCTATAAAAATAAATGATAATGATAAAAGCGGTTTTAAACTTAATAAAAGCACATATAGTCATAACATGTACTTGAATCAGATATTTAGCCATTATAACAATTTAAGCGACCGTGCTAGAACCACGGGATTCGAGGGTGCCTAACACCTTCCCTCGGGTCAACAGAATTCCTTACTTAGAATTTCTGGTTCGCAGACTTCATTTGGAAAAGTCTAAAAATTCCTCGATTTGGGATTCAAGATAAACCGGTGACTTGGGACACCAAAAGCCAAACCTTTCCCAAGTGGCGACTCTGAATTAAATAAATAATCCCATTTCGAATATTGTCACTTAAATTGGAAAAACTCCCTCGCGCATTTAACCCTTCGGGGCGGGCGCGCAAAAAGGAGGTGTGACAGCTCTGGCGACTCCGCTGGGGAATTTTGACCCAGAACCACTAGTTCAGGGTCCAAGAATTCGAGCTTAGAATAATTGTTATATTTGGCTTTATTATCTGATCTTTATTACATGTTTTGCATAAAAGTGCTAAATGTTGTCTTTTACCGCTTTTGATATTATCTGAACTGTATATAAACTGTGCCGAAACCCTTCTTTTCTTACCTCCGGGGAGAAGCTCGCTGGTCGAGACTCCCTATTCTGTTAGTGTCAATACCTGAAATAAGAAAGAGGTCGGACAAGTTACAAAGCCGGACGATCTCGCGGGTCCCCGGTACGTAGCCCCCTCCTCGACTCGAGTTGTCCGCTCGGGTACACAGTCTAGAACAAATACCAAGGTTTAAACCTAGTATAACGAAACTTCATGCCGGATCCCTAGTAGGAACGCTTATTTGCATCATATTGCATTTGACTTAGGGGACTCAACACAGGGGTTGGGTCCGTCTAGGACAGGCAACCTGAAATGGAAAAGACCATCATGCTGCATTCCTATCTGTGTTGTGCATTTATTTGCTTCGGTTCCGCATGTCGACCGGTTCTTAAAAAAAAGGGGAAAATAGCAGCGTAGGGGAGATAATTACTTATTTTTGGAAAATAAAACCAATGTCCAAGTAGTGTCAAAACCTCGCCGGAATTTTTCTAAAAAAAAAACTGTCTTGTTTATTGAGAGTTATTAAAAAAAATATAAAATAAAAGAATTCTTTTATCACTTTCAAAATCAAAAAAAAAGAAAAGGTATTTATTTTAAAAGTAAAAAAAAAATCGAAAATTCATAATTCAAAAAATGTGTAGTTTCTTTTGTAGTACCCTTTTTACGAATTCAGACTAATAGTCCAATTTTTTTCTAAAAAAAAATATAAAAAAAAATATAAAAAAAAAATAGTTCCTTTAATCTTTATCTCTTTTCAAAAAAATATAAAAATACGTATTCCTGATTTCTAGGTTTATTCGATTTTTCCTATTTTTACGATATCCCCGAACTACGCGGGTTTGATTCTCACCGGATGTGAGATACGTAGGCAACCCTCATCGGGTCCAACCCCACCTTTTTGCTAAAAATCCTAAAAACAAATAATAATGAAAAACAAAAAAAAACATGTCAAAGATTTTCAATTCGTCGTAAATAAGTCTAGTAATGTCAAATTTTAATTTCATAAAGAAGTCGGGTGACGCTGTTTTATCAAGACATAGCCGAATATTCCCGAAAGGGACGCCGGAAGTCGGACTTTGCATAAACAGCCACCTTTTGGGTCTTGTTTAGCATTTTTGTCCAGTTGACCCGCACAGCCTTAAACTCTTCATCCCCGAAGTGTTTAAAGGCCGTGTTCAAAACTTGATCCCCTCTGTTTAAAATATTTTGAGTCAAGTCGCTTTGTTAAAATCACCTTAATAAATGTGCAGGATGAGCACGATGCAAAATGAACATTTTTCAATAATGACCAAAATCCCTGTCAAGTTACGGCTATGGTGGAATGATCTAGGTGTTGAAGGACAAAATGAGGTTAAGAAATATCTGAAAGGTCTTGTGGGTCTGTTGGAAGTCCAGCCCCGGGGAGATATCATAAGAGCTTTGATTACCTATTGGGACCCGGCGCACAATGTTTTCCATTTCTCTGATTTTGAACTCACCCCGACTTTGGAAGAAATGGCCGGATACATCGGGAATACTGAGCTTCCCTTGAGGGAAAAATACTTGGTCGCCCCAAGAGTCGTCACGGTACATCGGTTCCTAGATTCATTGAAAATACCTAGAACAGTCCACAACCCGGATCTAGCAGCCGGATTCTGTACTCCATGCTTCATATATGATAGGTACGGTCATGAGGGGGATTCAATAATCCAATCAACAAACTGTGCAGCAAAGGAGTTCGTCAGAAGTGGGACGAGCACAGACGGGTAGCATTCATGATGATGTTCCTGGGCCTTCTGGTATTTCCAAGGAAAGATGGAAACATTGATTTGAAGATATCTGGGGTCGTCAGCACTTTACTCACGCAAAGTGACAGTACTCTCGCGCCTATGGTGGTATCCGACATCTTTCGAGCTCTCACAGCTTGTAAAGCTGGGGGAAATTTCTTCGAAGGTTGTAACTTGCTCCTACAGATATGGATGACCGAGCACCTCTGCCATCATTCCGAGATTTTGAGCCATGGTTCCCCGGAAAAGACCCGCATAGAAGAATCTTACACGAGAACCAAAGAGATCAGTTTGCCCAAAGGAGTCCTGGCATGGACCTCGTTCTTTCAAGCTCTTACCGCCAGCCAAATACAATGGACGTTGGGATGGTTGCCTGTTAATGAGATCCTATATATGTCTGCAGCTAAAATTCATTTCTTACTGATGGGGCTTAAGAGCATTCAACCTTACGCACCCTGCCGAGTTTTAAGACAGTTCGGAAGATGCCAGACAGTACCTCATGAGGAAGATCTAAGCACTCAAGCAGTTGAGATAAGTCCTAACGGACAGTTCCCAGAAGCAAAGATTCGCCAAATCTGGAATGAGGGTCAATATTTGAAATCAGATACTTGCGTGCGGGATCGAGCCAAAGGAGAAACGGCGCCAGGTTACCTTGCATGGTACAGAAGGGAACTCGAGCATGAAAGGCCAGCTAAGAGACCCCACATCCGGAATTTTACCGAATCATCACAAAAGCAGTGGGATTGGTTAGCAAAAGAAAGAGGCTATTGCGCCGAAATCAGCAGGTTAAAGCAACAAGTGGAAAACTTGAAATATGAACACAACGTGCAAGTTGCTACCGATCTGGGAGAGCGGAACAGGTTGATTCAAGAAAATGAAAAGCTCAGAGCCCAGATCAAACAGATAAGGTTGGATGCAGATAAACAGCCAAGGCGTCGATCAGACGAGCACCTGATAAAAAGGCTAAAAAGCGAGATCAGAGAGTGGCAAGATGGTTTGGAGAAATCTGAAAACGTCATAGCAGAGCTCGAAGCACAGTGGGATACAAGAACAGATAAGCATCGCAGATACCTGAATCAATTGGAAGGCGACCACGAGAAGACTGTTGCTAAGATAAAGAGAGAGATGGCAGCACTTGAGATCAAAGCAGCTAGTCAGGCCAAGGATTTCCAAATTGAGAGCAGATACTGGTATGACTCAATAGCCCAGATGAAGTTGGAAGTACGGCGATTGGAGCATCAGCATATACAGGATATTCAAGTATTCGAGATATGCAGCGATCAGATAAAACGCCTACTCATAGAAAAGAAGCAAACCAGAGATAGGATCAAAGCCATTGCCCATGCCATCACCAGACGATGTCTGCGATGTGAGAACATGTCCAGTGTTACCTTCCCCTCGGCAGTAATGGTTTATGTCAAGCAGACTATGCACGAGCTGGAGCAACTTGAGAGGGATCTCACGCCTAGGACCGCGGCGAGGCCGAACGATGCCCCGCGGACACCAATTTTCAAAACCATAATGCACTCATAAGTCAAGCCTGTATCTTAGCGTCTTCTGTTTGTTTTTCCATCAGGGTGATTTTTAGTCTATTTTTGAGTCTAGGTTTATTTTTCAAAGTTTGATTTTTGCAGAATGTAGTTTGTAATAGACTGCTTCAATAATAAAGAGTTTGCTTCTTTCACGCTCATTTGTGTTTTTCGAACTACGTAATGATCTGATTCACGTAGGCATCGTCATACGTAGGCAATCCTCATCGGATCCGGTCGCATTTCTTTTACTGCAAAATAAATAAAATAAATAAAGGAAAAACAAAAGAGAAAAAGAAAAGAAAAGAAAGAAAAAAAAGGGAAGAAACTAATAAGAATGCCGGAATGACGCATGCTCTCGTAGCAAACATATAGTAATCCACTTAGCTGTATAGGTGCATCATGCCCAACGTGAGATTAACTATCTGTTATTTGCTACAAATTAACCGTGCGTTTGTCATTGAGCATTTTTCCAGGGTTTTTGAAAGGACGGTTGGTTTGGTGAAAGTCTGGCCTCGCACTCATATTTCACGAGGTCAAGGAGAAGTGTTCAACTACCTGTTGTTAGGGTCAGAAGCAGTACTCACACTTACTTCACCAGGTCAAAAGGAAGTGTGGAAATGTCTTCAGAAATTCCATTGCAAACGACCCCTGTTTCTGAGGAGAGCTCAATCTCAGCCGTCCTCACACCTGAATCCGCAACTGTGGAGGAAAATAGAATCCTACGGCTCCGCATGTTGGAAATGTTGGACGACTGGAACAACGGGAAAGAGCCGCCAAGTGTCGTCCCCGGATTCCCTGAATTATTCTCCAGGTCAAGTGGAACGTCCAATGTCCCCATAAATTATCCTGCTACTCCATTTGGGTACCCAGCCACCTCCGCCTTCTCTGCTGGATCACCTTCTGAGCCTCATCCCCGAATGTCGGCCACTGATGCAAGCATGAACATCTTTACTGCATCGCCTTGCCCGGTTACGGCACAACCTACCACATACAAGCCAAGCTTTGATTCATCCTCTTTTACATTCCAAGCCCCATCGTTCTCAATGGAACCAACTAGGTTCGCTACCAATACTAATCCTCTACCGCCTCAGTGCGAGCTTGCACCCGGGCAGGATCAGAACCCCAGATTTGCAGAACAAAATGAGATTGCCAAAAGGATGAGAAGCCTTGAACAAAGTCTGAAGAATATGCAAGGATTGAGCGGGCAAAAGAGCGTCTCTTACGCCGACCTGTGCATGTTTCCTCACGTGCACCTGCCAACGGGTTTCAAGACCCCCAAGTTTGAGAAATACGATGGGCACGGTGACCCCATTGCACATCTTAAGAAATACTGCAACCAATTGCGGGGAGCCGGCGGAAAAGAAGAACTGCTAATGGCATACTTTGGGGAAAGTCTAGTAGGGATAGCTTCGGAATGGTATATGGATCAGGAAATGTCCCGATGGCATATATGGGATGATCTCGCCAGAGATTTTGTAAAACAATTCCAATATAACATCGACATTGCGCCAGACCGAAACTCTCTGTCGAATTTGAAGAAGAAGCCTTCGGAAAGCTTTAGAGAGTATGCTATTAAGTGGCGTGAACAGGCGTCGAGAGTGAAGCCTCCCATGGATGAAGTGGAAATGGTCACTACCTTTCTCCAGGCTCAAGAGTCTGACTATTTCCAAAACATGATGTCAGCCATGGGTAAGCCATTCGCGGAAGCGATCAAGATTGGAGAGATGGTGGAAAATGGCTTGAAAACAGGTAGGATTCTGAGTCAGGTAGCCATAAGGGCAACCTCTCAGGCCGTCCAAAGCGGGTCTGGAGGAACGACAAGGGGGAAGAAGAAGGAAGAAGCGACTATGGCAGCCTCTGAAGCAAGGGAGTATCGTCATCCCAGGCCCCATTTTCCGGAAAGAGCCCCACAACACTACTACCCTCACTCAAATTTGGCATATGCTCATCAACCTTATATGGTCATGAATGCCCAACCTTATAACCATCCACCACAACAAGCCAACCGAGGCCCAGCTCCACCTCCCAGAAATCAGCCTCCTTACCGCAACCACTATAACCCACAACCCCCGCAGAATAACTTCCGCCCCCAGGAGCCACCTCGACGGCGGACTTTCACGCCCATCGGTGAACAATACTCTACTTTGTTCCCTAAGCTAGTCCAGTTGGGTTTCTTGCAACCAATCCCCCAAACGAGGCAAAACCCAACATCGCCTTCTTACAAAGCCGGAAGTCAGATGCGCCTATCATTCAGGGGCTGAGGGACATGATACAAACGATTGCTGGTCATTGAAAAGAGTGGTCGAAAATTTGATAGAGCAGGGGAAAATAGTGCTAAGGGACGAAGAGATCCCTAATGTGACTAACAATCCATTGCCCGCTCACAATAATGGGCCGCTGATCGGAATGATTTGTGAAGACAAAGAGTTCGACCCTGCTCTGAAAGCCATAATTGCCATTGTCGACACGGGGAAGAGGCCAGAAATAAACCAGAAATCAGAAAAGGGGGAGGAGGCCAAGGCTGTAAAGAGCAAGCCCGAAAAGAAGGTGGAGAAGAAAGTAGTACCAGCAAAGGGTGGAGTTCTTTACATACCACGAGGTCAAGCCAAGAAGACGCAGAACTTCGGGATCAAAAAGACAAAACCTATGTATGTGCCAAAAGGGGCCTATGTGGTCCGGGGGACGATTCAACCACCTCGGCTGAATGAGCCAGTGGTTATCGGACGCGTGCCACAAAAGCCAATGACCAACCCGTCCACAGTGCCGTGGAATTATCAAAAGACTTTGGTAATGTACAAAGGTAAAGAGGTCATGGGAGAACTTCCAGAAAATACTTTCATTGGAAGGTATTCAAATACCCAAGAACTGAACAACGCCACACAAAGGCGCTTCCCGCCAAAGAAGCCCGTAAGTGTTGAAGAAGCGGAAGTGTTCTTCCAACAAATGAAAATGCCGGATTACGAAGTGATAGATCAGCTGCGCAAGTACCCTGAGCAAGTATCCATGCTGTCATTATTGATGAGGTCAACCGAGCATCAAAAGATCCTGCTGAAAACCCTGAATGAAGCATATGTACCAGTTGAAACCTCGGTGGAGCAACTAGAGCGGATGACAGAAAGATTCTTCGCCGTCAACCAAATCTCTTTCAGCAAGAATGATTTACCCCCGGAAGGAGCAGCACACAACAAGGCCTTGCATTTAACAGTTAAATGCGAGGACTACTATGTCAAGCGGGTAATGTTGGACGGGGGATCAGGTGTTGACATTTGCCCGCTCTCCACGCTACAAAGAATGGAAATTGGGACAGGAAGAATCCGACCCAACAATGTCTGCGTAAGAGCTTTTGACGGCATCAAGAGAGATACCATGGGAGAAATAGACCTGTTGTTGGTCATAGGACCAGTCGAATTTCGAGTCACCTTCCAGGTAATCGACATGGACACATCCTACAACTTTCTCCTTGGCAGACCTTGGATCCATGCGGCAGGAGCCGTTCCTTCCACTCTTCACCAGATGGTGAAGTTCGAGTTCAAAGACCAAGAGATCGTGGTCCATGGGGAAGACGAGCATGCCATTTATCGGGACCCATCCATCCCGTACCTTGAACCAAGAGAAGGAAGCGAACATACGGTCTATCAAGCTTTCGAGGTTGTACTGGCAGAACAGCACGAAGAGGGAATACCCTGCCCCCAGCCTTTCTTGTCTAACGCCTCGTTTATGGTGGCCAAAGAGATGATCCGGCACGGATTTAAGCCAGGGAAGGGGCTTGGACGAACCCTTCAGGGAATAACAGAACCTATTACTTTGCCAATCATCAAGAAACCTTTTGGATTAGGCTTCAAACCTACTCCAGCAGACGAAGAATGGGCAAAGAAAAGGAGAAATGAGGGATGGAAGCTACCTCAGTCACTGTCGGATTTATATGCAACTTTCATCAGGCCGAGATATATTGAAGAAGAAGATGATGAGGTCTTCACGGCTGAGGAAATCGAGGAGATATGTGGGGCAATGAGAGAGATGCTCTACGAGATCCACATGGTTCAGCCAGGTGAAGGAACGAGCACTGCTGAGATACTGTACATGGGGCCGAGCGCCCAACTCCAAAACTGGGAGGCCACGCCATTCCCGACTAGACGGAAGTCCGGGTAGACATGTCCTGCCACCTTTCCTGTGTCACAAGTTATATCCAGGACATAACTTGAACGTTTTCCTCTTTTCAATTGTTGCTTTGAATTCCTAATTGTAAACATTGTTGTCTTCCAACTTTTCAAAGAAAAATAATAAAAAAAAAATCATCATTGCTTTCCTATTCTTTCTTTTTGTTCTGATTTTTATCATTTTTCCTTTTATCTTCCTTTTTCAGTCCTAATAATGCGGATTTAAATATGACATGCTTGCGGACTTCACGCCCAGATCACAATGAGTTATTTAACTGCGAATTAATGAACCCAGAACCAGAATATGATGCGGAAGAGGCTTTTAGGGAGATAAACCGAGAGTTGGAATATTTCGAGAATAAACCTAAGCCAAATCTGAATGACACTGAACCGGTAAATTTAGGAACCCCGGAAGAAATCCGGGAGACCAAGATAAGCATTCACACGGACAAGAAAACGCGAGAGGCGATAATTCAACTTCTTTTTGAATTCAAAGACGTGTTTGCTTGGTCATATGATGACATGCCGGGACTAGGTGTCGATCTAGTGGTTCACAAATTGCCGATTCATCCTGATTGTCCTCCAGTTCAACAAAAGCAACGAAAGTTCAAAACTGAGGTCAGTGACAAGATTAAGGAGGAGATCACCAAGCAACTGAAAACAGGAGTGATCCGGGTAGTCCAATATACAACATGGTTGGCGAATGTGGTTCCAGTACCCAAAAAGGACGGGAAAACTCGGGTATGTGTAGATTACCGAGATCTGAACAGAGCAAGTCCTAAAGATAATTTCCCGCTGCCCAACATCCACATCCTCGTTGATAATTGTGCCAAACACGAGATACAGTCTTTCGTAGATTGTTACGCTGGGTATCATCAGGTATTGATGGATGAAGAGGACGCCGAGAAAACTGCCTTCACCACGCCTTGGGGCACCTACTGTTACCGGGTCATGCCATTTGGTTTGAAGAATGCTGGGGCTACTTACATGAGGGCCATGACTGCCATTTTCCATGACATGATGCATCAGGAAATAGAGGTGTACGTGGATGACGTGATAGTCAAGTCCAGGACGCAGGATAATCACATCCAAGACTTGAGGAAATTCTTCGAGAGGCTAAGGAAGTATGACTTGAAGCTAAACCCAGCCAAATGTGCTTTCGGAGTTCCGTCGGGCAAACTTTTGGGCTTCATCGTAAGCAGGAGAGGTATCGAGCTAGATCCAACTAAGATAAAATCCATCAGAGATCTACCTCCCCCGAAAACAAAGAAAGACGTGATGAGTCTGTTGGGCAGGTTGAATTACATCAGTCGGTTCATTGCCCAACTGACAAGCACGTGCGAGCCCATATTCAAGCTGTTAAGGAAAGACACAGCGATCAAATGGACAGTTGAGTGTCAAGAAGCCTTTGATAAAGTCAAAGAATACCTTTCGAATCCCCCGGTCTTGGTCCCTCCAGAACCAGGGAGGCCACTTTTCTTGTATCTGACAGTCTTGGAAAACTCTTTCGGCTGCGTCCTTGGGCAACACGACGTAACCGGAAAGAAGGAGCAAGCGATCTACTACTTGAGCAAGAAATTCACTGGCTACGAGGCCAAATACACACTGCTGGAAAGGACATGCTGCGCTCTCACATGGGTTGCTCAAAAGCTAAGACATTATCTCCAAGCCCACACTACATTCCTCATAAGCAGGTTGGATCCTTTGAAGTATATATTTCAGAAACCAATGCCTACTGGGAGACTGGCTAAATGGCAAATCTTGCTTACGGAATTCGACATAGTTTATGTCACCCGCACGGCGATGAAAGCCCAGGCGTTAGCAGATCATTTGGCCGAAAATCCGGTTGATGAGGAATACCAGCCATTGGATACCTACTTTCCAGATGAAGAGGTAAACACCGTAGAAGTGATCTCGGAGGAAGCTCATGTTTGGAAGATGTTCTTTGACGGAGCCGTGAACGCCAAGGGTATAGGGATTGGGGCAATTTTGATCTCGCCTTCCGGTCAGCATTATCCCGCCACAGCTAGACTGCGTTTCTTTTGCACAAACAATACAGCTGAGTATGAAGCCTGCATTATGGGCATGCATATGGCAATCGATCAGGATGTCGAAAACTTACTGATTATGGGAGATTCTGACCTGATCATCCGGCAAGCTCAAGGCGAGTGGGAAACTCGGGATGTCAAACTTATCCCATACCGACAACATGTGGAGGACCTCAGCAAGCGCTTTACCTCAATAGAGTTCAGGTATATTCCGAGGTGTCACAATGAACTGGCAGATGCACTTGCTACTTTGGCTTCAATGTTACCCTACCCGGGCAACGCCCACGTCGATCCTTTGGAAATCCAAATCAAGGAAAGACACGGTTACTGCAGTGTAATCGAGGCGGGATCAAATACGCAGCCTTGGTACCATGACATCAAGAAATTCCTGAAGACACAAGAATACCCCGAGCACGCTACAGGAGATCAAAAAAGGACCATTAGGCGACATGCAAGTGGTTTCTTTCTGAGCGGCGAATTGTTGTATAAGAGGACCCCGGACCTCAATCTCCTAAGATGTGTCGATATCGAGGAAGCGAGAAAGATCATGCACGAAGTACACGCAGGTGTGTGCGGACCTCACATGAACGGGTATGTCTTAGCGAAGAAAATCCTTAGAGCAGGTTATTACTGGATGACCATGGAAAAGGATTGCTTCAGCTTCGTTCGGAAATGTCATCAGTGTCAGGTGCACGGTGATTTGATTCATGCACCTCCCACGGAACTGCATCCCATGTCTGCGCCTTGGCCATTTTGTCGCCTGGGGCATGGACGTCATTGGACCAATTGAACCAAAGGCCTCGAATGGACACAGGTTTATACTGGTTGCCATCGATTACTTCACAAAATGGGTAGAAGCTGTCACTCTCAAGTCGGTCACTAAGAAAGCTGTAGTAGATTTTGTGCACTCAAATCTTATCTGTCGTTTCGGTATTCCTGCGACTATCATTACAGATAACGCAGCAAACTTGAACAGTCACTTGATGGGAGACGTATGCGAGCAATTCAAGATAACGCATAGGAATTCCACTCCTTATCGGCCAAAAGCCAATGGTGTCGTGGAAGCAGCAAACAAAAACATCAAGAAGATTTTGAGGAAGACTATCCAAAGTTCCCGACAGTGGCATGAGCAGTTACCATTTGCACTATTAGGGTACCGCACTACGGTACGCACATCGGTGGGAGCGACTCCTTATCTTTTGGTTTATGGGACCGAGGCTGTAATACCGGCAGAGGTAGAAATTCCTTCGCTTCGAATCATTGTCGAAGCAGAAATCGAAGACAGCGAGTGGGTTAAGGCTCGACTGGAGCAATTGACGTTGATTGATGAAAAGCGAATGGCCGCAGTTTGTCACGGACAATTATACCAACAAAGGATGGCCCGTGCTTACAACAAGAAAGTCCGACCCCGGAATTTCGAAGTAGGTCAGCTGGTACTGAGGCGTATTCTGCCGCATCATGAAGAAGCAAAAGGAAAGTTTGCCCCAAATTGGAAAGGCCCATACATCGTAAGGAAAATATTGCCAAGAGGAGCATTGTATTTAGGTGATATCGAAGGAAATGACCCCGACACAGCAGTAAATGCAGATGCAGTCAAGAGGTACTACGTCTAAATCATACTCCAGTGGTCCTGACACATTTGAAAATGGCGAAGGTTTTATTCCCCACTACTCCCCAAACACTACCCAATCCTCTCTACAAAAAAAAAAAAAATATAAAAAAAAAGACAAAACAAAATTTGATTGAGGCCTGAACTACGTTTGACTTGATTCCGAAAGGATACGTAGGCAGCCTCTCCCTGAGGTTCAGTCACACCAACAATAAAATCCCATCCACCCTGAAATTGAAACCGGGGCACATCGAGCAGTTGAGAAATTGGTATCACTACCTCTCCTTACCAAGCACAAGCCTTCAAATCAATTACCAAATATGGTAGGGAACCAATAAGCGTCACGAGTGGAGACCAGCACACTCTGAATTGAGAGAGATAAAATGAGAGAGTCTCGGCGGTGAAAACCTTCGGGCACCACGAGGCGACGGGAGTAGAGAAACCAAAATGAGAGAGAGCTTGTTTAGTAAAAACTCGCAAAGAGTGCTATCAAGCGATGACAGGAAGATAAATGAGAGAGGTCAGCCAGCGAAAACCCGCAAAGGGCGCTGTTGGCCGAAAAAGAATGACGCCACCCCAAGAAAGTTTCGGCAGAATGCCACCAGCTTGGAATCACAGATCCGTTCTGGTTCAGGAAAACGCAAGCTCTTAGAAGGTCAGACGTCCAGTCCAAAGAGCATGTCATGTCATTTAAAGCCAGCGTTATCTTCCTCAGATAAGTCTTTCTCGTCCCGAAAAGAATATTCTTTTTCTGATTTGTTTTCCCCTTTCTTTGTTTCTTTTTGAATCCCTTTTTGCATTCTAACCCCGAGTTCAGGACACACCGGAAAGGACAGGTGGCATGGTTTGTTTGCATGGAATCCCGTCTCACGAAGGAAAGCGCCTCATCTCGTTGGTATGATTGCCCAAGCATGATGAATCATGACGTTTGATGGTGTTTCAGAGTAAAGAGGAAAAGAGAGAAATCTTGAAATCTTCCCCAGCAAGTCCGCCTTCGGACAAGTCCCCACAGAGTCTCCCCCTGTACAAATCCCCACAGAGTTTCTCCTTTTGAACAATCTCCCACAAAGTCTCCCCAATATACAAAAAAAATGGAATCTCCCCCAGCACATCCCAGCGAGTCCTTTTGTAAAACTTCCCCAGCAAGCTTACCCCAACAAATCCTAGAAATCCCGCTTTGAAATAAATCCCCAACATGCCCCATTGTACAAAGATCCACACAAAGAATCCACTTTGTAAATATTCCCCACATAGCTTCCTTTTGTACAAGTTCCCACAGAACACCTCCAATAAAATCCCCGTTGAGAACCTTCAATCAAAATGGGACAAAAAGAAAAAAAGAGGCCTTACGAGGCAAATCATCACAGAATCCGGAAATACAAGCCTGAGCAGTCTAAAGGTTTCGCCACTCGAATCAAATCAATGGCGGGACTTCGCAACAGAAATAGAGACGCAACAAAGCAATTGGGAACGATCAAGGTCACCGAACCAACCGTCGTCTCCGAACTAACAATTGTTCTTTGTCTGAAAAGTTTGAAATAGGAATAATCCAAGACAACCATGCAAGAAGCGGGTGTCACCCAAAGAAGGAGGTACACGGGTACAAGAAACATTTTGGCAATAAGGAATTCACTCAAAAGGTAAGTTCCCGCAAAACTCCCTTTTATCTTCTATTAAAACAAGAAAACTCAAAAATAGATCGTGTAGTATTCTCGAGCTTTATCCCCAGCCAATCAGCATTAGGGTTTTAAACCCTAAACTGAATTTTCCTTTTAGTCAGCATTAGGGTTTTAAACCCTAAACTGAACTTTTCCCTTTCAGCCAGCATTAGAGTTTTAAACTCTAAACTGAGCTTTTTCATGCAATCAGCATTAGGGTTTTAAACCCTAAACTGAATTTTCCTTTTAGTCAGCATTAGGGTTTTAAACCCTAAACTGAACTTTTCCCTTTCAGCCAGCATTAGAGTTTTAAACTCTAAACTGAGCTTTTTCCATGCAATCAGCATTAGGGTTTTAAACCCTAAACTGAATTTTCCTTTTAGTCAGCATTAGGGTTTTAAACCCTAAACTGAACTTTTTCCTTTCAGCCAGCATTAGAGTTTTAAACTCTAAACTGAGCTTTTTCCATGCAATCAGCATTAGGGTTTTAAACCCTAAACTGAATTTTCCTTTTAGTCAGCATTGGGGTTTTAAACCCTAAACTGAACTTTTCCCTTTCAGCCAGCATTAGAGTTTTAAACTCTAAACTGAGCTTTTTCCATGTAGTCAGCATTAGGGTTTTAAACCCTAAACTGAACTTTTCCCTTTCAGCCAGCATTAGAGTTTTAAACTCTAAACTGAGCTTTTTCATGCAATCAGCATTAGGGTTTTAAACCCTAAACTGAATTTTCCTTTTAGTCAGCATTAGGGTTTTAAACCCTAAACTGAACTTTTTCCTTTCAGCCAGCATTAGAGTTTTAAACTCTAAACTGAGCTTTTTCCATGCAATCAGCATTAGGGTTTTAAACCCTAAACTGAATTTTCCTTTTAGTCAGCATTAGGGTTTTAAACCCTAAACTGAACATTTCCCTTTCAGCCAGCATTAGAGTTTTAAACTCTAAACTGAGCTTTTCCATGCAATCAACATTAGGGTTTTAAACCCTAAACTGAATTTTCCTTTTAGTCAGCATTAGGGTTTTAAACCCTAAACTGAACTTTTCCCTTTCAGCCAGCATTAGAGTTTTAAACTCTAAACTGAGCTTTTCCATGCAATCAGCATTAGGGTTTTAAACCCTAAAATGAATTTTCCTTTTAGTCAGCATTAGGGTTTTAAACCCTAAACTGAACTTTTTCCTTTTAGCCAGCATTAGAGTTTTAAACTCTAAACTGAGCTTTTTCATGCAATCAGCATTAGGGTTTTAAACCCTAAACTGAATTCTCCTTTTAGTCAGCATTAGGGTTTTAAACCCTAAACTAAACTTTTTCCTTTTAGCCAGCATTAGAGTGTTAAACTCTAAACTGAGCTTTTTCATGCAATCAGCATTAGGGTTTTAAACCCTAGACTGAATTCTCCTTTTAGTCAGCATTAGGGTTTTAAACCTTAAACTGAACTTTTCCTTTCAGCCAGCATTAGGGTTTTAAACCCTAAACTGAGCTTTTCACGCAATCAGCGTTAGGGTTTTAAACCCTAAACTGAATTTTCCCTTTAGTCAGCATTAGGGTTTTAAACCCTAAACTGAATTCTTCCTTTGTTAGGCGTTAAGGTTTTAAACCCTGAACTGAACCTTTCCCAGCTAGTCGGTATTAGGGCTCCAACCCTGAACTGAGCATGCATATCCTCTTTCATTAATTTTACGAACTTCCTGGTGAATAATTAACGAAATTTTCCTAGTGAAACTGGGGCAGAAAATTTCGTTCGTTTGTTTTCTCCCGCAGGTCTGACCTCGAGCCACACGGATTGAAATGACCCACGAGATGAATCCCAGTTCGGAATCAAAAAAGAAAAAAAGAAAAAAAGAGAAGATGTCCCGAGATATCGGAGTAAATGCAAGAAGGATTGACTCCAACGTTTAATTAAGGGCCTGAACCTTGCCAATCGCGTCTCACTCAGTATCCCAGAGGTTAAACAAGTCGCCACAACTCGCAAGCATCAAGATTCATATCGGAGTCTACAAGCAGAATCAGCTAAGACCCAAGATCAAGTCGTAAAAGAATCATAGATAGGAATCTTGTAACTAGCAGTTGACGTGCATATAAGTAGTTAGTTCAGTTTCCAATTTTCGTTTGGTTGTAATAAGGCGGTCAGTGACGTAGCAGTGACAACAGCAGCAGCAGTAGCAGCAAGCATTGCAGTCCCATGGTAGTCCCAGCTACCAAAACTTCTCGAACTACATTGACCTGATTCCTGTTTAGCCCAGGATATGTAGGAAATCTTTGAAGCAAGATTCGGTCAGATCTTTCAAAAAAAACATGCTTCATACGGAGTGGTCCATAGGCAAAAATCGCTCATACACGCTCACTTTATCTTTGCACGAAAACTCTTCGTGTTTCCGAACAAAGAGGGGCAGCTGTGAGCACGTGATTTTTGTTTCGCACGACAATCGCTCCAAAAAGAAATAAAAAATAATAATTGGCCCTGCTGTACATTTTTGGATTTCTGTGCGGCGCCTTGTTGATTTATTTGTGACTTCGGCCCATTTTTATTTATTTACTTTATTAAAACAAAATTCAAAAAAATATATGTGTCCTGCATAATTCGAACCGTAATCCGGTCGTTAAATAGAAAATCATGAATAGGCATCTTCGTCCGTGATTTTATTTTGTTTGACTTTACCTGTTTTGAAATATTTTAGTGTGTGTGCAAATAATTGTATTGAGTGTGTATTTAATTTTAATTTGATTTTTTGGCTTAGTTTTGTTTTAAAATAAATAAGAAAAAAGAAATAAAAAAAATAAAGAAAGGACCCCTTCCCTTCCGGACTTGGGCCAATTTTAACAAAATTGGCCCAAACAAACAGCCCAAGACCCAGGCCTGCCCGGTCCAGGCCACCTGATGCCCAGGACGTCCAAACGACGACGTTTTAGTCCAGTGTGATCTGGGCCGTTGATCTCAGATTGATCAACGGCCAAGATCACTTCCCCACAACCCACTGAGGAACCCGACCCGTTTACACCCGGACCGAACCCAAACCCTCAACACTTGAAACGACACCGTTCCACTTAACCATCAGATCCAGACCGTAGATCTAAATTGATCTAACGGTTGAGATCAATCCACCCACTAACTATATAAGCCCAGATCCTTACCCTTCCCCCCCATCCGACACCCCAGCCTCCGTCTTCAACCTCATCCTCATCAAACCCTAGAGCCGCCCCTGTATCCCCCACCATGAAAACCGGCGGCATGAACGTCGGTGACCTTCCCCTTAACACCCTAGAACCCCCTTGCCATCCTGAACATGGATCTGTTAACCATGTAGTTCGAATCATCCCCTAGGTCCTCGAATCTTCATTTGAAGATTCGAGTCAAAACTCGGTTTACACCAACCAACCCCAGCTTCACACCAGACACTCCCCAGACCCTCCTCGTGACCAAACCATACTTGGTTTGGTCCGAATCTGACCAGGGAAACATGAATCCCGGATCTGAGTTTTGGAACTTTGTAGCTCTTCATCACTAGCCCATGTCTGGCCGAGCCTAAGATATTAAGGTCTAATGGACCTTAATCGAAGTGTTTCTCATCTGAGAAACACTTCGATTAAAGTCCATTCAGCCTTAAGAGAGGTCTGTCCAAATCCGGGTTCAAACTTTTAACTTTTCAAGTTTAAGGTGAGTCTGCTTTCTTTCCTTTATTTGTTTTAGTTCGTGTGATTTGTTTTAAGAGTCTATTCATATTTGTTTTAAATTTTATCGACTTTTGTTTGTCCACTTTACTTGAACCTCTGTGTTTGTCTGAATCCCCCCTCTATTCTGATAAGGCCTGTGTATTGGTTGTATTCCAAATTTGTACTGACTAACTGATTCCTCGAAGTATAATTCTGTTTAATCAGTATAAGTCGAGTCATGTGTCCTATACTTTTGAATGTCTGATTTTTGGCTACGATTGTGTATGTTAATGCTAATATAGTCGAGTCGACATGTGTCGTCAATTAGTTTCAACTGTCTGAGCAAAGTAAATCGATTTGCTTCTGTTGAACATTTGTTGAATCAATTAAGAACCAGTTTTGTTTACTTATAGCTGTTGAATTGGATCAGTAGTGCTTAAATTCTGAATCAGAGGGCATGTGCACTTGTGCGCAGCATGTGTATTGGTGCACCTCATGTGTTTTGTGCACAGCTTGTTTTCCTGCATAAAAGGGCTTTTAATTTTAAAATGGTTTGACAGCATATGCTGTCAGACATATTCTACTGCCCATACTTGCTTTTAGTTAATAAAATAGAAAAGTTAAATCTGCCAGGGAAGGATGGGGTTTTAATACCTAATTAGCTAAAGTGGAACTGAAAAATGGAAGGCAGATGGGAGGGTACGATGATATTCTAAAACAGGCTGTTAAAAGGGGTGGTGTTGGGGCTTATAAGAGGGGCACATTGAGAGATATAGGGGGGAAAAATCAGAGGATATAGAGAGGATTAGAGGGGAAAAAGAAAAAATAGATAGACTGTGAGGAATTCTTTGAAAGAGAGAGCTGGAATACACACTGATAGAGACACACAGACAGAGCACACAGAGATAGGGAGAGATACTAAGAGGGAATATCTGAGAGTTCAAATTTTTTGGAAACAGAAAACTGGAAAAGAATTTTTGTCTGATAACTCAGACAGACAAAACCAGAAGTTGCTTCCTTTCCTTTTGTTTCTGACTTCACTAAATCTGGACCTGTTCTGTGCAACATTGATTTCTCACAACTGAGTCTGCTTGTTTGTTGTTTGTTCTACTCGAAAGTTTGGTTTAGTTGGGGTTGATCTCACTCCAATTTTTTTGTGAGTTGTGGTTGCTACTCTACTGTTTCTTGTTGTTGTTGCTATACTGCCCTGCTGCTACTGTTAGTGCTGTTACTGCTGCTGCATTTGTTCATTGTTACTCTACTGATTGCCCTCTTCTTCAATTGCAAATATTCCCAGGTACACAACCTTTGAACCATGTATTGTTGAAAGTTTGAAGTTGAAGCAGAAATAAAGAAATGAACATCAGTTTATGTTATAGCATTGGTGTAAAAAGATAGTTCGAATGTTAGTTGGGCCTGTATTTTTACTGCAAACTGCAAATATTCTGTATAAACTAGCATACATTCTGTTTAAGATGAACTGTTAGATAGCATGGCTCAACAGTAATGACAGTATGACATAGACAGCATGTTTGATTTAGTATACATTCAGTTCAGTATAACACTTGTTTGGTTTAGTTATGACTCTATAACATAGAGTCATGGTAAGCACTTGTATGTATTTTGCCTAGACCACTGAATTGACAAATCTGTGGTACTAGGTCCGGGATAAATGTATCCCAAACAAACTCTCATGCGGTCGCATTAAGAGTTTGGCTATGAAGGCCAGCTTTCCTGTCAGATTATGTGCTCCAATATAAGTTCGATGTCGGGTCTCGGTATAGATTCCTTGTTTCGAAATAATGTGATGAATGTTGAGGGAAGTTAGTAGTCGTTTTGAGGTCAATTAGTCGTAATTTTCCTAATAAAACAGCCAATTTCGTTTATCAATTTCAAATAGGTTAGAGTTAAAAAACAGAACTTGGAGGTCGTTAACTCAGTATATGTTGTTAGTTTGCTTGCAATCTCACTTAGCAAATTAATAAGCGCGTTCATTCGATGAAGACAAAGCATGAGGTGACTCTCACCTCATAAATATTCAATCGGGTAATCAAACAAACTTAGGTTCGGCAAACATAATAAAGATTCAGTCTGTATTTGTTCAAATAAGTAAGTTCGGTATCATCTTTCTTTTAGAGACACACATAGCAGAAATGTCGTCACTGTAGGATACCTTTCTAAAATAAAGAGACGAGCCTCGCCAAATAAAAAATGCAAATTGCGGGGCCCTCGATAAATAACCATAATAAATATTTTAGAATTCAGGCTAGGCCGTTTAGCGAATCTCACGGTCCTCCACTAAATAATAACGCGCTAGACTCTTCAGGCACGGTTTAAGTAAATTATATTCTTAAATTCGGGTGCACATTGATGTGACCCAAATTCAAATCTCAACGAAGTCGAAATGTGTTAACAACTACGGGTGCATTGATTGTGACGTGGTTCGAGATGCATTTTCACGACGTTGCAATTCTATAAAAATAAATGATAATGATAAAAGCGGTTTTAAACTTAATAAAAGCACATATAGTCATAACATGTACTTGAATCAGATATTTAGCCATTATAACAATTTAAGCGACCGTGCTAGAACCACGGGATTCGAGGGTGCCTAACACCTTCCCTCGGGTCAACAGAATTCCTTACTTAGAATTTCTGGTTCGCAGACTTCATTTGGAAAAGTCTAAAAATTCCTCGATTTGGGATTCAAGATAAACCGGTGACTTGGGACACCAAAAGCCAAACCTTTCCCAAGTGGCGACTCTGAATTAAATAAATAATCTCATTTCGAATATTATCACTTAAATTGGAAAAACTCTCTCTCGCATTTAACCCTTCGGGGTCGGGCGCGCAAAAAGGAGGTGTGACAGATCCAGACTAAGGTGACATTATTTGGCTACGAGGGATAGGAGCAGATATCTCAACTCAGGCGATGAACTATCATGCCAATCAGCATGCAATGTCAGAGTATTTGAGAAGGGAGTACTGTCCATATTAGGACCATATGCCAAAGATATTGTGCGAGAACTCCAAAAAAACACGTTACTATGTACTAGTGCTAAATAATTGTTTATAAACCTAGAAAAGATAAAGAAAAAAAACCATATACTAGTACTATATTTAGTATATTTTTTATACTGGTTTCGTCCCGAATTTTCTTTAAAACACAATTCTTTCCCAATGATGTCATTTTTCTTTTTTAGGGTACTTTTTAGCTAGATTTTTCAAAATTTTAGACTTTTTCCGATGATGAACTTTCAAGACAATTTTTTAAGGGACTAAAATCTGAAGAAAAATTCAAAAAATATTTTTTTTTCTTTTTATAACTGATAGGTAAGAATGGGAGTACTTGAGTATTTGTGCTATCGTACGTGTTTGTATACATTTGGAGGCAAAGAACACATGAGGAGCGAATACAAATGGGATTCGGTGACGAGTTTCTATTTCTTCATTCTCTTTATTAGTTATGAATTTCTATAATTGTTTTGAGATGACAGCTATGCGTGGCTAACGTTTTTATTTTTGGGATTGTGGTTAGCCATGAATATTAACATATAGCAAAATTTTCTCTTTTAATATGACTTACCATCATATGATTATTTTTTAAATTTTATGCATAATTACTTGATAGTATGGACAATAATTAAATTCTATTTACTATCTAGGTTATGCATGAAAAACCCGTTCTTAAATTAGAGAAGAATTAAAGAGAGCGTGATCTCTGCCATAGGATTAGAGTGCGGATTTGTGGTTAGAACATGAATATACCTAGTCACGTCGCTTAATTACATGTCGTGATCTCATTGCATTTTTAAACGATTAATTTCATAAGAATATATGCGTTAATTTATTCTGAGTATGCGAGTAGTAATTTGAGGGAATACTACGAGTAATTTTAGTTCGATTAATTAACAACCCTCGGTAATTGGGATAAAGGAGGAATAAGCAGAACTCAATGGGAATGGTGAAACGGCCATAACCCTGAAATATTTACCTCTACTAAATTCAGCTCATAACAATAATCTTTCACTGTGGTAGTTTTATTACTTGTTTAATTTTTGCAATAGCAGATTAATAACAAAATTCCCAATTTGGTGAACTCAATTAGATTAAAAAAATCAATTGAATTAGTGAGTAGTTAAAGATATATCTTTGCGGGTTCAATATTCGACTCTAAGTTACTATACTATTTGTTAAATATATATATACTTGCGTGTGTATTTGGACATTAAAATAATTTAGAAAAATATGTAGTTGAGGATAGTGACATCATGGCTGTGCCCCAATTAGAAGGTGTTTAATTTTCTCCCTTGTGTGTGAAATGGTCAATTCCCACACCCTTTTATTGATTCTGGAATTGCAAGCAAAGGTCTTTGGTCCCTCACTTCTTTTGGTTGGCTCTTCCATACCTATCACTCAAAACTTCCTCTTCCTTTTTGCATTATAATAGACACATGTACCTTTTCGTATTCTCCATTATTATGTAGTAATTTACTAGTCTAATGTTGCTTTAGGACAATGTCTCTCTCTCACACGCACACATAGAGTCGTGTATCTAGATTTTTTTTTTTACTTTATTTTATTTTACATTATCATGATATGATGAAACCAACATGGTGCGATTAGACCACTCATGTGTAACGAGGCTAAATTCTTTTCCTAGTTATTAGTCAAAACACTGACTATTAATGTTGAGACAAAGGAATTTATAAGAAAGACTAAGGAATTTATTAGACTAATCTTCCTGCTTTGCCATTAGGAAAATTCATCGTTCATATGTGCGCTTCTTTTTACTTTCCTGACACCTCTTTTATTACTTCCTCCCTTCACTTTTATTTGTCCAATATTTTAAAAATAAATTTTTACTTTTATTTATCACTTTTCGCTTATCAAGAAAAGACAATTTTATTTTTTTCCTGTCATACCTACAATATTAATTACTTACTTCAAATTATTTTCTCAAATTCATTAAAAATATGCATCAATTAATATGGGTATTATGATAAATTATGTATTTCATTTGTTATTTCCTAAGGCGTGTACAAAGTACATAATATACAAATAAAAGTGAATGGATGGAGTATATATTTCTTCTCTTACTTCATCAAATTCATATTTAAAGAGGTTGAGTACTAACATATATGGTTGCTGATATTACAAACAGGTTTTCTTCAATTATTGTCGAAATGAGACTAGTAAATAATTAAATTCAAAAGTATTGTATAGTACTCCCTCCGTTCACTTTTACTTTGTATGTATATTAAAAATAAATTTTTATTTTTACTTGTCACTTTACACATATCAAGAGAAGACAAATGTTTTCTCCTGTTATATCCACAGTATTTATTACTCATTTCAAATTATTTTCTCAAATCCAATAAAATATGTATCAATTAAGATGTGTATCATAGTAAATTATGCACTTCATTTATTATTTCTTAAGGGCGTGAAAAGTCAAAACGTGTCAAGTAAAAGTGAACGGAGGGAGTACTAAACTTCCTTTCGGAATAAATAATTATTTTGTCCGACAAATTTTCTTTTTGTTAAAAGATAACAACTCATAATAATATTTTTGTATAATTTTTAGATATTAAAATTTTCATAAATAAATCATTTCATATCTAACTTATGTTTAAAATTGATCAACTTGGATATAATTTTTCCCGTCATTTATTTTTCTCGTATTCCATTTATGCAACAATGTTTGAATGAGTATGAAGTTTACGAAATTAATATTAAAATAATATAATATTAAAAAATCTAGTTAAGAAAAAGCATCATATCAAATTTAAATTTGAATGATATAGTAGTTAAAGTAGTAAAAATATTTAAATAAATTGATATTAAATATTTTGTGATATTGAGAAAAAGAAAAGAGTGTAGTGTAAAAAACAAATATAGGAAGGAGGGGGATTTTGATTAAAAAAAAAAAAGAGAGAGAGAAGAAGAAGTGGTAAACCAATAGTAATAGTAATATGTTAATTGACTTTTCCTCCAATATTGTTGAAATTTGTTGTCTTCCTAAAATCTTAAGGCCCAACCAACCCTCCTTCCTCCTTCTGCACTCTGGGCCCTCTTTCTTGTCTTTCTCTCTCTCACACACACGTACACATAGTTGTTGCAGCTTGACATCATTATAGCCTTGTGTGTAGCTTTTATGCAAATTCCATTCCTAAACAGCCTTTCATTATTTCTAAGAAACCCAACTTTCCTTAATTTCTGCTTAAGGGTGCAAGACCAAAGATTTGCTTTTTGCTTTTACTTGCATCTTTGAAGAGAAATTTCTAGTGTTGACCCTCAAATATTTTGTCTCAGGTTTGAGTTGGGTGAGTTCAAGAACCAGTTTAATTACCAAAGATTGAATCTTTGTTTGTATTTTCGTTGACCCTTTTGAGTTTGAAGTTAGAATGGAGACACAAAATGGTAGCAAGTCAAAGATAGATGATTATGAAGTGATAGAGCAAATTGGAAGAGGAGCTTTTGGTGCTGCATTTCTTGTTCTTCATATAACTGAGCAGAAGAAGTAAGCAAATAATTCTTTGTATATTTCTGGTTTATTGGTACTAATGCTTCCTAATTCTTTGTATATTTCTGGGAGGTATATGGTTTTTAATTTCATAGATTTTTGCTTTTTTAGGTGTTAGCAAACAAGCATTTCTTAGAATTTATATACTTAGTTACTATTTTTATGTTGGTATTTGCTTCACATGACATATGTAGGTCCATGGTTTAGAAATTTAGTAGAACCCCTTGTAAAACTTGGTTATGGTAATAATGCACTTTTTACTATCAATTTCTAGAACTAATTGTAATATGCTTCTTTCTTGATAAAAAATTGTCTTGATGGAGTGGCCCCCCCGGGGCTTAATTCAAGTGGCAAAGGTTAAGGGACTTGTGACTTAGGTCACAGGTTCCAGCCCTGTGCCATGCGAACTAATCTTGGTGTTTAATAGTAGGAAAAGGGTTGATGGGTGAGCCCATTATCCCTCGAGTATCGAAGGCTGCAGTTCGTCCTTAGGGTTGGCCCCGATTTCTCGGTCTTCAAGAATACAAAAAGAAAATTGTCTTGATGGAGTGTTTCTATCTACTTAAAGCATGTAGAGGAAACTTGTTATGTGCTGTTATCGATCTTATCTTCTTTTAATATTCTAGTCTTTCAGTGTTCATAATGTAACAGAAAATAAAGAAATTCAAAACGAAGTTATTTGTACTGGCAACAAGGTACTCAGAGACAGAAACCAACAATTAATATTTAGCTACATTTGCAGTTTTAAAGTGAGAATTTATGTTGGCTTTTATGGACTGTGTAGTTGGCTTTAATTATGGAAACATAATGATACAACTGTAAATTACCCGTATTCCGATTGAGCTACATATCTTATGTGGTACTGAACCCCTTGTGTAGAACATTCAAGTTATTGACACTGGTAATAATTGCTGAAGACTATTTTTGAATGGACTATTGATATCGCTATCGTTTTTGTCCTTTTAGATATGTTCTGAAGAAGATACCTTTAGCAAAGCAGTCAGAGAGGTTCAAGCGTACTGCACATCAAGAGGTCATTTTAAATGCTTTTTTATATTTGTTTTCTTTTGTATGGCTTTTATAATCAAATGCTAGCCAACCATGTTTTTAGTTCATTCTGAGGCTAGATTGCCTATTTTAATGATTCTTTTAGTTTTTATACTGACTATAAAAACTAACAGCAGTAATATTATACTGGAGAGCTATACTATATAAAAGTGATCCATCATTAGACCTAACAGAAGTGGTATTATATCATCGATGGTTTTTGTTTCATTTCCAATATCTTGGGGGTCTAATTAAAAAAAGGGCAGCCCGGTGCACGAAACAGTCCGCGCTCGCGCTTGGGGTCTAATCGAGGACTATAGATCTGTTGTCTTAGATTCTTGTGCACATGTCTTTCCTCATTGGCCATCAATGTCCTTGCCTTACAATCCTTTGGTTCAACCTAATTTTTTTTCCAAAGGCTGCATTTGCTTTCTATTATGAGATAAATTTTCCAAATATTTAAGTTAAGCATTTCCTTAATCTTCCATTTTGAATTGGTCTTCAGTCATGGATGTCAGTGAGACAAGTTAGGTATATAATAGAAGGAAAAAATTTCTTCAATAGTTGAACTTTGTTAATTTTGGTGTACAAAAATAAGAGCACATATTCTATAGCTTAACCAAGACGTAATTACGGAATTTTGAACAAATGCTAAGGCATTGGCCATCATTCTCATACCCTTTATGTTAATTTTGGTGTCATTTCACTATGTTACTCTTGTACATTTGAAGGGGCAGTCTTGCTCTTCAAACCCTTTCTTATTTGAGCAGTCTTCCTTAGTAATTGAATCATGATCAGTTAGACCATATGGTTAAGAAGATTGGAGAAGATCTTCAGCGATATTTGAAGCATAGATTTTCCATATTTTTTGGTAGAGAAGAAAAGTAGAAAACTATTGTGAGTGTGACCATCCAAACCAAAATCTCATAGCAAAGGTTAGCAACTTCAGACCTTAGTTGAAGGAAATTCTTAGGTTGGAAATTTATATGTAAATTTTGCTACTTGTGGATCACTGGATCATAGTAAATGCTAAAATCGCTTTCTTTTAGGACATGGAGCGCATTTTCATACTTCATATTATTTGGTGCCTACTCCTAAAATGTTCTTGTGAAGAACTTTATAAGCCAGATGGTTTCTCAAAGAAATACTCCCTGTTGTTCTAATTATGTGGCCATTATCCTGTCAAAGTTGGGTTGACCTTTATAAGCAAACCTTTTGCTGCAGCTTTCGAGTTTCGATACTGTTGAGTTTATGGTAAAAAATAGATATTGTTCGGACAATGCCTTTTGACTTTTAGAAGGCAAATAGTCATCGCAGTCAAGAAAAGTTAAGTAATTGAAGAGTTAACTTTATTCTTACCTTTACCGATCAAAAAAAAGAAAAAAAAAACTTACCTTTGAACCTGCACACATTCAGCTCATCTTATTTATTTAGTGTTCTCATCAAATTAGGCCACTTAAAAGTGGACGAGTTTAACAATGTTGAGTAGATATGTTTGTATAATATTATGTTATCTGATGATATGTTTGTATGTTTCGTTCTATGGCAGATGAATCTGATAGCTAAGCTAAGCCATCCATATATCGTGGAGTACAAGGATGCTTGGGTCGACAAGGTATATTATGTTATTCAGTTCTAGCACAGGATTTGAAACTACAATAACTATCCTTCATTTGAGAAAATGTCCACATCGAGTTGCCTTAGGAAAGGCTTGACTTTGTTTTTTCTTTCAGGGGAACTCTATATGCATCGTTACCAACTATTGTGAAAGTGGAGATATGTGAGTGTTATCCTAACCTTGCTAGCATTTTTAGATGATTTCCTTATTTGCACTTAGACGCCTCTTTTGATGGTTGAAACATATTTGTTGAGGTGAACTAGCCTTTGATGCAAGTATATGAAGAATCTTTTGACACCTCTTCCTATATAAAAAGATCGAAAGCAATGATATGACCATAGGAATGTTTTATGGTCTAATACGAGGACACTGACTTTTTTTGGGTGATCAGGGCAAAGATCATCAGGAAGTCAAGAGGCACACTCTTCCCAGAAGAGGTAGTTTAGATACAACTTCCATCATAATGGCTTCTCTGTACTAGCTTGTTTCACTTAAAGTTATGTGCTCACCATCTCTTTCCTCCACAGAAACTCTGCAAATGGCTGACTCAGCTATTACTGGCAGTGGATTATCTGCATTCCAACCGTGTTCTACACAGAGACGTGAAGGTATAAACAGGCCCTGATCTGTTTATGAGTTTTCCTCGTATGACATGTTTTAACATGAACTACTTCGGTTTCAGTTGTCTAACATTTTTCTCACAAAGGACAATGACATCCGGCTAGGTAAGAATGACGGCCAAGTGTTTAATTAGCTCCTTGCTTCTCTGTTATCTATGATCAAACTTGTTTTCACTTTATTTACGCAGGTGATTTTGGATTAGCAAAACTTTTAGATGGAGAAGGCGGTCTTGCTTCCTCGGTATGAGTTCTCTTTATATTCATACAGCTATAGTGGAAAAATCAGCTCCTGCTTATTAATGACAAACTATGATCACCTACACAATGACTCAATATGCTTAAGTAGTTACTAGATAGAGGGTACCCCATCACCCCCCCCCCCCAAAAGTTTGGGAAAACCAGCTGTTCTTTTTAGGTACATTATAGTATGCCATCTTGTAGTGAATTTTATATTAAGGCAGTTGTCAATTACAAACAACCCCGTCTTCATGTGTTTGAGGAACATGCAACTACTTCTTACCTTGCCAACAACTTCTATTAGTGACCTGTTCCATCCAAACAGGTTGTCGGTACTCCAAACTACATGTGCCCTGAGCTCCTTGCTGATATACCATATGGATACAAATCTGACATATGGTCTCTTGGTAAGAGACGAAGCAATGTATTTCCTTTTTTATTATTTCCTTAATACTGGAATAATAATTTGATGTGATTGTAGGATGCTGCATGTTTGAGATTGCCGCACACCAAGCACCATTTAGAGCTCCAGTAAGTTGACCTTAGCTACCTGTGGACATCATAATACATTCATTACCTTAATATATTTGTGCGGTATATTGAATTTTTTTTATTCGGCAGGACATGACTGGACTTATCAATAAAATAAACAGGGGTACTTTATCGCCACTTCCAATTATATACTCCTCCAACTTGTGAGTAGCTTCCAACCATTGTTAAGAAGTGGTTCCTATTTCCTACTACTAGCACTTATGATTGTTATTCTAGCCACAAAAATACAGCTAATCATCAAACTGACAAAATGGATTAATCCTTACAGGAAACAGATTATTAAAAGCATGCTAAGGAAAAGCCCTGAACACAGACCAACAGTGAGTGCTAGCTGCATATATTCAAATGTAATTCAATCTGAAATCGTCATTCTTTCTGATTTTTTTTCTTTTTATGTTCACTTTTAGACTGCAGAGTTATTAAGGCATCAACATTTGCAACAATACCTCCTTCGCTGCCGCAACCCTTCATCTGCTTTTCTTCCAGTGAAGTCCCCAAACAGCCCAAAGGAAAAAACAAAGCAATCACCTGGAAAATCTGGCAGTCCTAGATTCATAAGAGACAGACCTCTAAGGCTAAAAGAGAAGGTTCCTGTTTTTAACTTTGATGAAAGTGACAAATCTCTAAGGCTAAAAGAGAAGGTCCCCGTTATTTACTTTGATGAAAGTGACAACATTCGGCCACGAAATTTATCAGACAACTATGACACTTTTAAAAGCAAACTCGAGACTAAGAGAGTTGATCCCACTAGCTACTCAACAAAGATCTTTGTAAATGGTGCGGATTCTAAATGTTGGGACACTAGTGAGGCAGCTATTTACAACGGAGACGGTCAATCCGACTCTCTATTGCAAGAAGGAAGTACAAATATGCCAGAATCTTCAAGATTCATGGCAAACACTGAGCAAGTTTCTGTTGAGCATGCTCAACAATTTGAAGAAGGTGACGGGGAGAGTGACAAAACAAAAGACCTTGAGGTGTTGAGCACTCCAAGTGGCAGTGGAGAAGCTGACTTGAATGAACTAGATTGCATCTCCGAAAAGCCTAGCAGAATGATTTCGTCTAGTGGAAGCTCCACTGAGAAAACACGGTCCTTTGACGAAGAGAGCACTTCATCGACTACGCAACCTGCAAAATCTGATACTGATGCTGAACTAAGGTGTCATGCATCTGAAACTGAAAACGTTGGCGAGTTCAAAGAAGTTGATGTTGACTGCAATGCTTCTGAAAGAAATGGTTCAACCCCACTTAAAGATGACATAGAAAAGAAAGGAAATATGGTTGAAGATGCTAAACAGACTGATAAAGATGCTCTTCAAGCACTAGATGATAGGGTTTCACTGCTTAAGGCACTAGCTGCATTAGCTGAGCACAAAAATAACTGGGAAACTCCGACTCAACAAAGAGCTGAAGCTCTGGAATCCCTTTTAGAGGTTTGTGCACGACTACTTAAGCAAGAAAAAATTGATGAGCTCGCTGGTGTGTTGAAACCATTTGGCGACGATACAATTTCATCTAGAGAGACGGCAATATGGTTGACTAAAAGCCTCATGAGTGCACAAAAATTGGCCAAGGGATCGTGATTTTGTGATAGCAAGCTTTCCCTTTACTGGAATATTACTGTACAAAGCGATGTGTTTGCTTTCTGTGGGTTGACATAGATATTTAGCTAGACTGTCGTTTGATTTTCCTTCTAAATGATTTGATTTATGGGAAAGCTTACTTTGATTGTATTTTTCATCGAAGGAGCTTCTCTGGTGTGTAACATGAGCAACCAAGGTGAGAACTAAGTTATTGTTGGAGGCTTGTTGGATTGAGGTTTTCTTAGTTTTTGAGTGTATAATTGTAGGACATCTGATGGAATTGTGAAGATCTTCTGTTTTGGTTTTTGCACTATATTATTAATAGAAGTGAACTTGTGCATTGCGTGAACGCGGGATGCCTTGTGCACCGGGTTACCTTTTTATTTATTTATTATTATTAATAGAAGTGGACTTGTGCACCGGGTGAATGCGGGAGCCTTATGCACCAGTCTGTCCTTTTTTTTTTAGCTGCTCCTTCTGGCTAGAACAACTTATCACATTTGGTCACAGAGGACATGATATTACTTCAGCTTCTTGCTTTTGAACTTTTAGCGATGCTTTAACTTTGTTCTTTTTGATGAAAATTTCTTGTAAGTTTGTCATTTTTTGGATGTTCTTTTGGGGATAAGGTCATTGGGAATTGTGTTGGATCAACGCTACAAGCTTTCGCAATGTAATGAAATCTTTGTAAAGTCATAACTACTAGGGTTATAAATCATTCAATTGGTAGGGCCAATCAGTCACACTCATCCGTGCCTTTTTTACATCTGGTATCGGTCGATTAAAATGATGCCGGATGTAAAAAAGGCATGGATGAGTGCCAAGTGCCCCCCCTCCCTTCCAGTCCACTTAAGGATAAATGTGTGCGGATAGTAAGACAACAGGGAGTTTTATGGTCCGATCATATAACGGGGGTCAACTTTAAACAAATTATCATAGTAAAAGAGGCATGGATGAGTGCCAAGTGCCCCCCCTCCCTTCCGGTCCACTTAAGGATAAATGTGTGCGGATAGTAAGACAACAGGGAGTTTTATGGTCCGATCATATAACGGGGGCCAACTTTAAACAAATTATCATAGTAAAAGGACATGTCAGAATCCTTTTCCGTAATATAAAGTATTATTGGTTCTACGTTTTTGCATGATTGATAATTCTTTCACCAATGAACAACACAAGCAAGATTTGCTTAGCTCATTTAACAGAATGGTTTCGTAACATGTTCTGGTTAGCCCCCTGCTTAGTTTGAAATTCTCCCTAGCTTTACTAGTTAACAGACATTATAGAGCTGCTGTGGACTTGTAGTCGATATTCAAACTTAACGCTTGTATATAATACATATATGAATGACATTGTATAGCTGTTGTAGTCCAAAAAAATGTATAAAATTTGTATATGTAAATATTATGTATGTTATATACAAAACTTATACACGTTTTATACACTTTTTCAGTTACCAGATATAAATAGTTTCTGGCGCATGATAAAAGTGATAATACCCCTAAATGAGACTTCTTAAAGCTAATTTTTCAATTTTTCCTTGAGCCCAATGGCCTTATTTGTTTTAGGTTTGGGATAAGGGACTCTCAAATCCAGATGTATATGGTGTCTCTTGTGTGTGTATTCAATGTTTTCCTTGAACTCCATGTTCAATATTTAGGGGTCGTTTGGTAGGGCATATAAGAATAGTATTGAATAGGATGTATTAGTAATGTTGAGATTAGTTATGTTAGGATTATTTCTTATCAACTGTTTGGTTTGTGTGTTAAATCTTTTGAAAGGGTAGTTCTATCTTTGTACTTACTTATCCATGTATTAAAACTCATGGTACTACTAATGTCATAGTTTGCTATGTATAAGAAATACTGAATAGGGTGAATAATTAATATAAGTATTAGTTATACATAGGTTGAAAAAAATAAAGAATTAATAATATCAAAGCTAATACATGAATAGTTTTTCGTAATACATTCTAACAAATGACCCCTTAATGTTATGTTGTTGATAGAAGAACAAAAGAACTGCCCCTTTTTTCTGTTTATTCTTTGAGAAAAAGTCACCATTTTAGTTTGATAGTAGGATACCATAACTCAAGCAGTATCCTGGCATTTATAAAATTACTAAAATTTATTTTTCTCAGTGTTAATAATTATTATTTCATCACCAGAACCACTAAGTGGTGACCTAGTTTTTATTTGGAATTTGCTATTATCTTAGTGGATGACCACGATGGCATTGCATTGATGTCAAGAAGGATATCACATTACAACAACAACAACAAACCCAATATAATCCCATAAATGGAGTTTGGGAAGAATAGTGTATACGCAGACCTTTCCCCTACCTTATAAAAATAGAAAGGCTGTTTCCGATAGACCCTCGGCTCAAGGAACAATAGAAATAAGATAAAGCAGCCAAGTAGTAAACAAAGGTGACAACAATGCATTATGGTGACGGGCGTGAATGACACAGCAACAACAACAACAACAAACACAACATGTAATAATAAAGAACCATGACTAAAATAATACAAAAATAATCTTAATACTACTTGTAGGCCTAGGAGGAACACACTAATAACTGTCAACCTACGACCCTAAATCACATTGCTAAATAATAATCACAGGTCCCTACTCAATTCTGCAAGACAAGTCTTAGTACTGACCAAGTTTTTATTTGGAATTTGCTATTATCTTAGTGGGTAACCATGAAGGCATTGTATTGAGGCAAAAATAAAGATGTCGCATTGCTATAAAAAGCCAGAGTTCCCTACTGTTTTATGCAACTCAAGTTTTAGTTCTTTTTCTTTCCTTCTCCAATTATATTTGGTTGCAAAACCAAAATGAAAAGCTCAGGAAAGCTGGGGCAATGGTCTCTCATTGCAGTTGCTTTGGCAATTTGCTTAGCAGCTAGCACCGTTGTTGCTGATTACTCTTATGGTTATGCTTCTCCTTTACCTTCTTACAACTCTAAGAAGCATTACAAATCTCCATCTCTACCCAAGTACCCAGTACTTACTCCTTACTATAAGTCGCATGCTCCTTCAAAGAACTACTACAAATCACCGGCTCCCGCAAAATACTACAAATTTCCAACCCTCGCAAAATACTACAAGTCACCGATTCCCACAAAATACTACAAGTCACCGGCTCCTACAAAATACTACAAGTCGCCGGCTCCCACAAAATACTACAAATCTCCAGCTCCCGCAAAATATTACAAGTCGCCTGTTCCCACAAAATACTATAAGTCGCCAGCTCCCGCAAAATACTACAAATCTCCAGCTCCCGCAAAGTACTACAAGTCGCCTGTTCCGGCAAAATACTACAAGTCGCCAGCCCCCGCAAAATATTACAAGTCGCCATCGCCTGTAAAATATTACAAATCGTCATCGCCTGCAAAATATTACAAGTCACCATCCCCAACAAAATATTACAAATCGCATGCTCCCTCTAAATACTATAAGTCACCTTCACCAATAAAATATTACAAGTCCCCTGTTTACTATAAGTCTCCACCACCACCAGCTTATTATGAGAAATCACCTTCGTACTACAAGTCACCTCCACCTCCTCCAAAATACTATGAGCAGTCATCTTATTACAAGTCACCTCCACCCCCACCAAAATACTATGAGCAATCACCATCTTCTTACAAATCTCCACCTCCACCATACTATAAAGAATCTACGCCTTCCTATAAATCTCCTCCACCTCCAACAAAATACTACGAGCAATTGCTTACTTACTTTTCACCACCTCCACCAGCAACCTATGAAAAATCACCATCTTATTATTCACCTCCACCACCAGCGAACTATTACAAGCAAACTCCCACATATGCATCACCTCCACCACCTGAGAAGTATGAGCAATCCGCCACCTATGCTTCACCTCCACCCCCATCAGCATCTCCTCCACCAACCTACTACTAATATTAACTATTCAATCATTTTCCGCCATTTCCCATGATTTTAAATTCCTTTTTGTCTTTTAGTTTTGCAGCTCCATTTCCTCTGCCAAAAATTGTTGTATGCTTCCCAAAATGATCGGCTTTTGCTTATTGTGTGTTCAATATTTTTTTATTTTAATAATTTGTATTATATATTTATTTGGGATTTATTTAAGATCCTCAATATCTTCATCAATCAACTGTTTTTATTATATCGAGATTCTTTGCATTCTATTTTTCTTAATTTTGTTGTCTTCTTTGTCTAATACTGCGTGCTTTAATCGAGTGAATTCTTTCATTGGTTCATAAGTATATCTCCTGGACATTTATTCAAATTTACTTGAAATAACGCGATATTGTCTCTTGAGAATTTTTTCCCTAGAATGGTTTATAACCTATATGTGCGATTATATTGGGTACGTTGTTGTTGTAATGCTTTATAACCTATCCACTAAAGAATTGCTAAAATTATGAATATATTTCTAAAGATGTAATAAAATAATCGAAAGCCTAAAATGGCACATTTCAAATTTTAATATTTTGACATATTGCATTAAAAGTCGGGGACACAAAGAGAGGTATAAGCTCGTAGGCATGGCGTGTAAACCCATGAATCTTTTAAATTATGCTAATTTATAAATTACAATAATTTGTATAATTACATGATATACGAATCAACTACAATGTCCTAACAATCCAAACATCACTTACGTATACCTCAACTATTTCACACCTCCCACTTGTATGTGTACCAAGTAACTCTAACCAACAAAACTTAGGTAGGTATAAAAATCATCTAATATTTTAAAACTAATATTTACATTACTAAATTCCTTGTTTGAGATACAATCAAGTGTTAGATAAGTTAGAAATATGATATTTAGACTTATAGGAATAATAACAATTACATGTGCTTCCAACTGATTAATCTCCCTCTGATCCACAATAAGTGACCATTTTACCTTTGTCACGCCCATTAAGGAAATATGAACTCCTAAAGAAAAAAAAATGTATTCACCAAATTAACCTTAATTAATTATTACCTTGACACATTGAAATATGTAAATAAGCGTAAATTTTGAAAAAAAATAGAATTAATTCCTTCTTGATTATGTAAATAAACACTTATTTTGGACCAAAATAAAAGGATAAAATGGTCACTTATTGCGAACCGGAGGGAGTAATTTAACAAACATCTCACAATACTATGATTCGTCAAAGATAAATTTTTAGATATAGTTGTTCGTAAATTGTTACTTTCTAACACTTATTGTAGAAAATAAAAACTAGAGATTGAATTTGAGAGAATTTTTCTGATGATCTTCTCATTGATGAGTGTAGGTATTTATACATGTATCTGACTTAAAAATAAATAAATAGCTATACACTTGTCTATTTTCTATTGAACCTAAAATAACAGAAAAGAATCTTCTATACACTACTAAATACATTGATGTGTAACAAACTTCTGTCATGTCATCTTTATCTTTCTTATTAAATGAATCGTCATGATGAAAGTTTGTATAATCTAATCCAACGCTCCTAAGCTGCCCACTTATTTCATTCAAGACCTGAGAAAGGGAAGATATATAACTTCCTGTCTTTGACACAGGCTGGAAAATATCGCCTCTTTCCCTTTCTTCTCTACACATTCAACATCATAATTAGGGCATAAATTATCACTATTTCCAACACCCCCCCCCCCCTTCAAGATGGAGGGGAGTGAAGTGACCGCCATCTTGCAAAGAATCAATTTGTGGGAAGGATCAGATAAGGGCTTAGTAAAGATGTCGGTAACTTTAGATGAAGAAGGAACAAAAGTAAGAGAAATCAAGTCGGAGAGATACTGTTGGCAGACGAAGTGACGATCGAGCTCAACGTGCTTCGTTCGCTCATGGAATACATGATTTCGAGCAATATGCAAAGCCGCCTAACTATCAGAGTGAAGCGGAATCGGAAGAACCGGTGGAGCAGAGAGATCGTGGAGGAGACGATTTAACCAAGTCAACTCAGCAAGGAGTCGTCGCATAGAGCGATACTCTTCTTCAGCAGAAGAAAACGAAATAGAGACCTGCTTTTTGAACTTCTAAGAGATTGGAAAGCCACCAAGGCTAATGAAATAGCCATTAATAGATCGACGAGAATTAATACAGAAGGCCCAGTCAGCGTCACAAAAATTCAGGAGCGAAAATGAAGAATTTGCTGACATTAACAATCCTAGACCCGGATCTGTGCGAAGACAGCAGATCACTCGAAGAGCAACAAAAAAATGGGGTAGACGAGGACTTTACATGAATTGAGATAGCTGTTTTACGGCGAAAGACAAATCCGGCCGAGTATGGGTCAAATAATTAAGCTTTCCAATAAGCCGTCGATAACAAGAAGGATCTGCAAGTAATTCACCAGAATCAAAGGAAAGTTTACAAGAAGGGTCCAGGGGAGAAGATACTGATGTCAAATGAGCACAATTGAACTCAGAGATAAGATCAAGAGTGAACTTTCGTGAGAAACAATGATCCCTTGCGGTTCACGGAGGACTTTCAGGCCGAGAAGTAATGTAAGTCTCCAAGATCCTTAATTTTGAATTCTTCATGAAAAAATTCTTTTAATTGGGAAAGTTCTGTAGGATTGTTTCCCGTAACTAGAATATCATCGGCATAAACTGCTACAATAGAGATAGAACCCTCTGATCTTTTATAAAAAAAAGTGAATAAATCATTCAAAGATAAAGAAAACCCCTTGAAATTTAAGGTTGTTGTAAGTCGTGCATACCATTGCCTCGAAGCTTGGTGTAACCCATACAAAGATTTCTGTAGACGACAAACATGAGCAGGATTGGGAGAAGGCATACCAGTAGGAAACTTTATGTAAACCTCTTCATCTAAATTGCCATGTAAGAAAGCATTGTCCACATCTAGTCGTGAAATAGGCCAACCTTTCTTGACAGCCACAACAAGAATACACCTGATGCTGGTCATTTTGGCCATTGGAGAATAGGTTTAATTGAAATCAATACCCTCTCTCTGTGTATCACCCCGTATGGCCAATCTAGCTTTTAGCCTTTCAATAGTACCATCAGACTTGTGCTTGACCTTGTATACCCACTTGCAAGGTAAAGCTTTGTGACCAACCGGTAGTTCAACTACATCCCATGTATGGTTAGCCTCTAGGGCTGCAAACTCAAATGCCATAGCTTGTTGTCATCCAGGATGCATGATAGCTTGTGAAAAGATAGTAGGTTCAGTAAAATTAGAAATAGATTGGAGAACCTGCTGGTTAGATATTGAAAGAGCAGCAAAAGGAAAAATGGGGGTGTTAAGAGGGTGAGAAAAACAAGAGTCAGTGAGATTAGTCAAGAAAACTGAACTACAAATATAATCTTTTAAGTAAGTAGGCTCTTTGTGTTCCCTCTCTGATCTTCTAAGCATTGGAATAAGGGATGGGGAGGTAGTAGAGGGAGAAGAAATAGGGGTATCTGAACTACTGAGGTTGGGAACAGGGGAAAGAGCAGGGGAATGAGAGGTTGAAGGATGAGGAGGAGGAGGAGGAGGAGGAGTGTGAACTCTGGGTGTGTTTGGGAAATCTGGACAATTAGAATGAACAGGGGATGAGGGAATGATTGTAGGGAGAGGAGAATCATAGACAGTGAATTGAGAATGAGAAGCAGTAAAGATGGGAGGGGAAATAGTGATGAAAGAGAAAGGAAATACAGATTTAAAAAACTGAACATCTCTGGAGATAATATTCTTTTGGAGGCTAACTCTAACAGTTTGTAGTCTTTCTTTCTAGGGGATAGCCTAAGAAAACACAGGAAATGACTCGAGGGGCAAGGTTAGGTCTGTTATGAGACAAAGGAGAGGCATAGAATAAACAACCAAAACATCTCAAAAAATCACAGGGAGGGACTTTGCCAAAACTGACTTCATAAGGTGTCTTACCCTTTAGAACAAAAGAGGGAAATCTATTAATTAAAAAGGTAGCAGTGAGCAAACACTGCCCTAGTAGGAAATACGCAATTTAGGCTGATGTAACAATGCTCTTGAAGTCTCCAAAAGGTGTCTATATTTTCTTTTAACAATGCCATTTTGTTGAAGGGTGGCAGTGCAAGAGATCTGATGAATAATCCAAGTAGAGGTGAAGAAATCAGAAATAATAATGCCCCATCCCAGTTCTAAAGCATTATCTGATCTAACCATCTTAACATTGGTATTGAATTGTCGTTCAGTCATAGCTAAGAAGGATTTTCAACATGAAGAAAGCATTGCTCTTAGCACTTAACAAGTAGGTCCGGGTGCCTCTACTAAAGTCATCAACGATAGTAAGAAAATATTTGTAACCATTGTGTATTGGAGACCTATAAGGTCCCCAAGTGTCAACATTTATTAAATCAAAAATACCAAAAGATTTGATAGAACTCAAAGGAAAAAGTAACCTTGATTGTCTAGCTAAAGGGCAAGCATCACATGAACAATTAAAATTAGAAGAAGAAGAGATAAAACTGATATTTTTCATTGCAGAAAATGGTAAATGGCCCAGTCTAATATATCAGAGTCGTACATCTGAATCCCTAGAAACAGGAATAGAAAAAGAATCTGAAACAACCGTACAAGAAAATACAAGAAAAAGAGAAAACAATAGGCCTAGAAACTAAAAGAAGTCATTGAAAAATTGAAGGGAAGACTATAGGAGAAAGATCCCATCCCTAGCTTTACCAAAAACTAGAGGGGTCTTCACTAAAGGGCATGCAAAATACAAATGATAGAAGAGAAAATAAGGAGGCAGCTCAATTGTTTGCAAAATTTCTCTACAAAAATAAGATGGTTCCTAAAACATGGGACATATAAAGCATTATGAAGAACAAGATTGGGAAATAAAGAAACAGTCCCTCCATGAGTGACTTTGACCTTGAAAGAATTAAGCAAGTTGATAAACAGATGAGTAGGTAAAGGTGATATACTGGTAAAAAACTTAGTATCAAAGGATATATGTTCAGAAGCTCCGGAATCAATGATTAAAGAGCTTGTATTAACACATGTAAGATATGCAAGGGGATTCTTGAAAATGGTACCAACACACTGAACAACATTAGCATTGACATCTGATAGAGCAGAATCTGAGTTCCCAATCTGAGCATTTTGGAGCAACTGAACCAACTGAGTTAATTGAGGCTGAGTTATAGAATTGGAACCCCAGCTATAGGATGCTCATTAGGAGAAATATAGGGAGCTACTTGTGCAGGAGTTGTCAAAACAACATTAGTCTTGATCCCCCCTTGAAACTTTGTGGTTCTAGTAAACTTAAAATCATGAGGAAAAACAATGATCCAGCAACATTTTCAACAGAGTGTAGGGCTGCGCATGGATCGGATCGAATTTAGCACATTTCGGATTGAATTTCGGATTTGGGATTCTAGAAAATGCAATCCGAATTAATATCAGATCGTATTTTAAAGTTTGGATCAGATCAGATTTTCGGATTTCAGATCGGATTATTATGCCTCAAAGTTGCAAACTCATATGTATATTTTCTTTGTAAAAGAGGCAATACAGTAAGAAAAATTCATGTTTTTGCAATTATGAGAGTACTATGGTGCCAATATAGCTAATCCATCAATTGTAAAGGCAATAACTTGGAGAAAAATATAAAAGAAGTACTAACTATCCGAAATTAAAATTCAGTATTTATACATGCCCTAATAATTTCGAATTTCGGATCGGATTAAAATTATACCAATCCGAATCCGTTCCGAAATCTGAAATTTTAATAAACACAAATCGAAATCCAATCCGAAATTCGAAATTCAAAATTGAACGGATCGATTCGGATTTTAGATATCCGATCCAAATGAACAACCCTAACATAGTGACCTGGTTTCTTGCAGCGAGAACAAGAAGTTATTTTTCTTTCCCTTAAAATCATAGTGCTGAAGTTTCTGACTTGCAATGTTCTGTTGTGTAACCAGGAAAGAAGAAGAATCACCATGGAACTGTGGACTGACATAAATCTCGTGCTGCTTCTCATCGAGTAGGCATGATTGAGATTGGGTAAAGGGGACATCATCAGGATGTTGCTTCGAACAACGGCATAAGAATCATTCAAGCCCATGAGAAATTGATGGGCCTCTCATCTTGAAGAGATTTCACAAGTTTAACCCTCCCACAGATGCAATTGTAAGAACAAGTAACAGAAGAATAAAGAGAATCAAGCTCATCCCATAGCAACTTCAGCTTAGTGAAATATCGAGCAACATCACTAGAGCCCTGAGTTAAGTCACTGATATCTTTTTGCAGGTGATAGAGTTTGGCACTATTGGTTTGGCCAAACCTATCTTCAAGTTCAGTCCAAAGATCCTGGGCAGATTTAGAGTAAATAACACTGGAAGCAATTTCCTTAGAGAGGGAATTCAGAAGCCAGGAGGTAACCATATCATTAGATCTAGCCCATAGGTTGAAGGAAGGAGAATCAGGAGGAGAAGACTTGTAACTGCCATCAATGAAGCCCAACTTATTTTAAGCTTAGAGTGAAATGAGAAGATACCTCCTCCAACCACCATAACCACGGCCATCAAAGATGGAGGTGACAAGAGTCATACCAAGAGAGTCAGAAGGGTGGAGAAAGTAAGGATGACTAGTATCCAAAGAGACTGAACCGCCACGGCCAGAAGAAGCATCACTGGTAGTAATAGAGAGAGTAGAAGAGTCTCTAGTAGTAACCATTTGGAATGATCGGAGAAAGAAAACAAAATAAAGAGAAAAGATAACTGAAAAAATAGGATCTAGACGGCGACTGATACCATGTAGAAAATAAAAACTAGAGATTGAATTTGAGAGAATTTTTCTGATGATCTTCTCATTGAGTGTATGTATTTATACATGCATCTGACTTAAAAATAAATAAATAGCTATACACTTGTCTATTTTCTATTGGACCTAAAATAACAGAAAAGAATCTTCTATACACTACTAAATACATTGTTGTGTAACAAATTTCTGTCACGTGTCCAGAGAATCTAATTTCTCATCTCTATCTTTCTTATTAAATGAACCGCCATGACGAAATTTTATATAATATGATCCAACGCTCCTAAGTTTCCCACTTGTTTCATTCAAGACCTGAGAAAGGGAAGGTATACAATTTCCTGTCTTTGACACAAAACACAGGTTGGAAAATATCGCCTCTTTCCCATTCTACTCTATACAATCAGCATCACAATTAGAGCATAAATTATCACTATTTCCAATACTTATAGTTTTCATACCCCATGAAACGAAAAGGATAATATTATTACCAACCGCAATAGAATAAAAGAACAGGACTTGAAAAAAAATAACATTGAAACTATATTATGAAGACTTTGCAAAGTTTAGCGATAACTATTTTTTTCTGATTGAAAGGTTCCATCAAAATTCACCCTTATGGTGTTCTTAGCGCAAATCATTCGATATTAGGACACATTTTTTAGTTGCACTGTAATCAACGTCTAATTTATGATCGAATGATGGCTCTTAAAGAGTTCTGATTTAGTAAAGAAACTTTTGGATTTACAAGGCTAACTATACTTGATTAAACTAAAGTAATGGGATGAGCGTCGTGCGTTGGGCGTATATTTTACAAGACAAGAGCCCCACGCCAGTCTTAGACCGTCTTACGGGTGCCTCGTCGTAGGTGAGCTCCTGAAGAGTCTTAATTCTGCCTCTGTACGCAGTTTTGTACTACCTATATATTTAAAATATATACAACTGATATGCGTATAAACTATTTTTGCCCGAATAGCACCCTTTGTTGCTCAAATCTTGCAGTTAAGAATTTTTTCTAAGGTATAAATTGGGAAAAATAAATAAAAAGTATCTTTTTTCGACTATGAATGTTTTTTCTTCCCAGTTTAAACGGTTCAGATGCTATTCACATGCTACTTCTGTCAAAGATGTCATGTATAAATATATGAAAGATTTGATAAACATAAGGACTACAACTGCTAAAGTATACTACTATATAAGACTATTTTACACCAACCGAAAACATAAGGGACCAGTTTTGTCATTTTCTCCTAATATGGCATTTAGGATTTGTAACTTCGAGAGGAAAATAGAAAAAAGAAAAGCTTCGACCTTCTCTTTTCTCTCGACATTCACCGCCGCTGCTCCGCCAGTCCAGCCTCCGATATCGACTGCTCAGCTACTCCGCCACTCCGCCAGCCGTCCACCAATCGCCGGAGCAGGTATACCTGGATTTACACCTCTCCAGCATTTCCTAAAAAGAACATTCCTTTTTTTAAAGATAAGTTGGTTGAGAACATTCCTTCAAATTTTTAACATTCACATATTGTAGTAATTAGTATCTGTGCAAGCAGCAGACATTTGGTTTGGAGATGCCCAAATTTGAAAAGGCTCAACTAAATCCCAATCCCTACATAGCTAAGTTACCAATTCGCACAAATCCAAACCGAAAGAAAAAAACTTAATTGTACCGAATTTAATTTGGTTTGGTTTCAGTTTAGAGTTTTGTAGAAACCGAAAATACCGAATCAAATTTTCCAAAACCTAACCGAGCTGACTGATAGGTGCTCAGACGAAATTCAGTTGTACGTTTAGCCCTCTTTTTTCCTCCTTCCCTCAGATTCTTTTTTATCTGTAGTTTGTAAAAAAAGTCATTATCTGCTTTTTGTGGTTTGTTTGTGGGGTTTAGTTTGGTTTTTTGTCTGGAATCTGGATATAAAATAACTACAGAAAAAATCTTGAAATGTTTTATTGAGTTAGTTATTTTGGAGGATTTTTCCTAATCAAAACATTTGCACTCGATAAACCCTTGAAAAATGTCGCATTGATAAATGGGTATGGCGAATCTTGATTGTATATGATGTATGCTTTATGCACCATAAAATACGAAGCATTCAATATTCTATATTTCGTATGATTCTTTGGTGTCATTTATCTTCCAGATTTTTGGGCTTTCAAATAGTTTTGCTTGGATAGAGAATAATTTTTCTTGCCAGTTTTGAAATGGTTTCGTCTGGATAGAAAATTGCTTTTGAAATTTTAGAAGTTGGATTTTGATTTTGATGTTATGGAGGTTGTTAACTAAGCTGCTGAATGAGCTGATTTAACCTTTTGCAAACCTCAAGTTGGCTGACACTATTGTAATTATATGTAAATTAGGGTACCACTTTACCTGGCTGTCAATGATGAAGAGGGTATGGAGAATCTCGGATGCTTCCCAGACGGAAGCAATTCTCCAAAGATTTTCTGAAAATTATAGAAAACATTCATGGTGTTACACAATTGCACGAGCTTCAGCCAATACGTTGTGGGTTCGAGGACTAGCGGGCGGAGCAGCTTCTTCCCAACCTGCCTGGTCACAGGTATTTGCTTTGTTCGCAGACAGGTGGAGTCACGCTGATTCATTGGTCAAACAGGATCTAAGAGAAAGGGTTTCACATTTAAGGGATGAGTTGCTAGCTTGCAATGGTGATGCTGAAAAAATTGAGAGAATATTAGCGGATAGAGGGGTTTTGTTGTTTAGGAGGTATGCAGATGGTTCTGCAGTTGTTGAGCTCTTAAAACAACTAAAATCTTCGCCCCAATTAGCGCTCCAGGTGATTTTATTTCTGTACGTAATATACTTATTATCTGTACTTAGCAACATACCATATCCTCATTGTAACTGAACCGATTTTGTTTTGCGATGGTTGACTTATTTTTTGTCTGACAGATTCATTATTGCCCGTTATAAACTACATTAAAATTCTGCTAACCACCAATCTTTGAAATAAAAAAGGATAAAACAAATATAAATATGGAATCTTGGTCAAAGAGGACTTGTTGACACTCCAAAGGTCAATCGAGTAGACTGCTTGTGTGAATTTAACTTATATGATTACATTATGTAAACTAGGCTCACTTGTGGGATTTTACTGGGTTGTTGTTGTTGTTGTTGTTGTTGTTTTGTAAACTTGGCGTGGAAAATAATAATGGAGTTGAGTTTGTGGGTGAGACAAAAATGAGGCGTTTCTCTTCTTTTGGCAATATTAGACGATTTTCTTCTCGGTTAATCAATAGTAATTTCGTGTCATTCTAGTAGTCACAGTTTAAGAAATTATCTTCTCAATGTTTTCTACCTAAGTCCAGATGTTAAGTCTATGATCACTGCAATTTTTTTTTTGGGTTGAGGAAGTAACGTACTTTGTCTGTTTTCTCAGGCTTTTGACTGGAGGAGAAGACAATTGGATTACTGGACTCCCATGACAGCTGAGGAGTATTCCAAGGCTATTGTTGTGGCTGGAAGGTTAAAGAATGTTGATCTTGCAGCTGAACTATTCAAAGAGGCTTCCAACAAGCAACTCAAGTCCACCTCTTTATATAACGCCCTTATGACTGCTTATATGTTCAATGGTTTGGCTGTAAAGTGTCAATCAGTTTTTCGGGACTTGAAGAGGGAAGCAACATGTACTCCAACTATTGTAACATACAACATACTTATCTCGGTGTTTGGTAGATTAATGCTGATAGATCACATGGAGGCAACCCTACGGGAAATAAATGATTTGAATATCTGCCCAAATGTTAGTACATACAACAATTTAATTGCTGGGTATATCACAGCATGGATGTGGGATGATGTGGAGAAGACATATAGAATCATGAAGGCAGGAGGTGTCATACCTGATCTTGCTACCCATTTATTGATGCTTCGAGGATATGCACATTCTGGTAAGTTGGATAAGATGGAAGAGATCTATGAGCTTGTCAAAGGTCATGTTCATCAGTACGGGATCCCATTAATTCGATCTATGATATGTGCTTACAGTAAAAGTTCTGACGTAAATAAAGTTCAAAAGATTGAAGAGTTGATGAGGTTGATTCCTAAAGATGATTATAGGCCTTGGTTGAATGTCATATTAATCTGTCTGTATGCAAAGGAGGATTTATTAGACGAGATGGAACATTCAATAAATGAGGCATTTAAACGTAACACGTCTGTCACAACAGTTGGTGTCATGCGTTGCATCATTTCAAGTTATTTCCGAAACAATGCAGTAGACGAACTTGCTAATTTTGTTAGCCGTGCAGAATGTGCTGGTTGGAAAATATGTAGGTCCCTTTACCACTGCAAGATGGTTTTGTATGCTTCACAAAGGCGACTCATTGAAATGGAGCAAGTTCTTGATGAGATGGATAAAGTGAACTTGGTCTGTTCAAAGAAAACGTTTTGGATATTACTTAAAGCCTACACAACGTGGGGGGAAAAGGATAAACTTCATCAGGTCTTGGGTATGATGTGCAAGCATGGATATGGAATTCCTACGAATGGATGAACGTGGTAGTTCATATTTCAATTTCCTCCTGTCATCTTGCTTTGAAGGTCATGGTTAACTGATTGTACTGCTTGCTGGAATTTGGGATTTTGATGAAGCCAGTTGACACTCTTATTTAGTTCTCCCTTTTCTTGTTCCCTCTCATTGCTGATATACAGCAGTTAAAAGCTCAAGCGATGAAAGCATTTCTATTTTACAGAAGAGTTAAGTCAAGCATGTGTGATGAACATGTCTGCTTATTGTCAATAAAATTCTGGGTAATTTAGACATCTCATAGTACTTAGTTATGTAACTTTACGTGTCTTATAATGGGAAACTGCATTGCCATGTACCGCTTCTCTATTTTGCTCTCTGTGGCTCTAAAATCTTCTACAGCCTCTTCGGTTCATCGCCTTCCAGCTTTTCTGGGTTTTAGCATCATCTCTCCGCTACTAACTTTGTATGTTCTTTCTATTCTGCTTTCCTATTTTTTCTTGTATTATTATCTTTTATATATACGCTTCTGACTCTGGCGATATAACTGCTCTCTCTTCTTGGCTGTTCTTGCTAGATTCTTTGTTGCTGCACCCGCTTGGATATTATGTTGTTCCATTGCCTCTGATCGGTGAGTCTCACCGATATTCTATCACTTTTTCTTCTTTCTCCCTGGTTTCTAAATTTAAATCTGGGTTAATGGTTTTAATTCCACGATAGAGCATGTAGTAACATAGATGATGCTACTTTTGGTCTATTTATTTTTAGGGTAATTACAGCCCCAGGGCCTAGCTCAAGTGGCAAAGGGTGGTGGATTTGTGTCTTAGGTCACAGGTTCAAGCCCCCATACCATGCAAAGCAAAGCCTGGTATTTAAGTGGAGAAGGGTAGAGGGGCGGGCCCATCATCCACCGAGTTTTTAAGGCTGCGGTTGGTCCAAAGGATCGGCCCCAGACGGATTTCTCGGTCATCAAAAAAAATTACACTAAGCACTCCTACAATATTGCTCAGTTTTATATACACCGCTTGTATTTCTAAAAGAAACACGCATTCCCCTATATTATGAAAATCCAACTCATTCTTATTTCCTTATATAAAAATTAATACATGGACAAAGTTTCCCTTATCCCGATTTTCATTCAATCCTTCTAGAACAATTTCCATTATCCAACTTTTCCTCACAACTCAATAAGTTTGTGCCTTCTCCTCTATTGCTACTGTATCCCAGCAGCCTTACCAAGTGTGGCCTTATCCTCCAAAGTGTCTTGATTTCTCTTGTAAAGCTTTTATCCAATAAGAGATTCACATTTTAGTTGATTTATATATAACCGCTGTTCGGACTAATGGAGGCACAATTTCGGCAAACACCTTTGGTGAATGGTTCGTGACCAATTCGATCGACGATAATTACATCTATATATTTCTCTTTGAAAATAAACTTTTATTGCAAAGAAGAAAAAGAAGAGACCGGAATACGGAAGTGTTTCAAGTTTAGAGAGTGTCCAACGGAATGGCCAGTAAGGGACAAGTGAGTAAGGATGGGAATAGGGATAAGGGCAGCCTCCATATATTAATTTTTATATGAAGGAAATAAGAAATGTGTAGGATTTTCATAATATAGGGGCATTAAGTGTTTGATGTTTGATTTAGAAATACAGGGGTGTCTCTAAAATTAAGTGATATTATAGGGGTGTTTAGCGTATTTTACCCTTGCTTTTATAGTAAAATAGATAGATGATTCTGTTTAATTAATCAAGTATTTTAAATGGCCTTCATAGTAGTTATTTGATCAGTTATTCATAGGAATCGTGAATATCTGGAAAGCTACACTGCTTGAATGCCCATTCTTCCCTCTTTACTGATGGAAATGCTAAAATTGGTGTTGCCTCTATTCAACTGCTGGTTTACAAATAATTCTCGTTCTTATTCTTTTTTCTAGAATAAACTTTTCTCAAATGACAGCGTTACTTTTCTATCTTGTTTTGAGAATCGAGTATTTTCACAGCCTTTGTCGTGGTTGTTATTCGAAAAGATTTATGCATTTGGCTTCAAAGATCCATTGTGTGTATAGTTAGAAGAATGTTGCTACGGGATCCGAACTTCCTGTTTTCCCATTTATTTTCTGACAAAAATTGCAGAGCCTTGAGATTGATATTTTATCAAGGCAAAGAAAAAACTTTTTTCTGACAGTTCTATTACTTCAGAATGAGTGCTAATATTTGGCCGAAGTGACAAATTACTCATTTAGAATGAACTATCACATGAGATATAAATGAGGTACCATCTGACATATTGTGCATTATTCATTCTCTTCTGTCAGTTTTTAGAGGAGTAATAAGAAGAATTCTATGAACCACACTGGGTAATGCCTTCCCAAATTCATGTGGCATATTGTCATGCTCTTCGCTCCTTTAGCTGATAAGTCTTCTCTTCTTATGTGTGGGGTGTTTCTCCTATCTAAGCTTTAAGTGAGGATTGAGAAAGCTACACATATCTTTGTCAGAAGACTGACATATATTTATGCTTCTAACTGAAATTTGTCACTTACATATATAAGAAGAGAAATTTGCATTGAAAGAGCTTTCATTCTGGAATAAACTATTTGGAAGGTCTGCCATAAGCGCCCAACTAAATTCCATGTTGAAAATTTCTGAGCAGTCGTATGCTTTTCTCTGTCAGGACATCCAATTTGATTGCAGACTTCATTTTTCTTAGTGCATGTGGTCTTATTCATCTAGAGGAACAAGAAAGTAAATTTCAGATAACCATGTATGGGTAAATAAATGTGGTTTCAATTGCCTGAGGAATATGCAGCTGTACTAAGGGCAATTAACACCCCCATTATGCTGGTTGAATCTATGTAAACCATTGTGAGTTTGGATTTTCTGTCTTTTACCTTCCTGTTACTGTGCTAGCATAATGTTCAATTCTTCCATTGGTACTTGTATGAAAAACCTGTGTTTCCTGAGCAGACATGCGCAGAGACAAATGACAAGCATTTCTGTGATTATTTTTGCAAGCACCAGCCAACTCATTGCGGTTTTGTATTTGAACCAAGCCTCCGAATTCCATTATTCTACTATTTCTGCATCCAAGTCAAATTGTTTCTCATCTTCTGTTCAAATTGAAGGATCTCAAAGAAGATATTTTGGGTCTAGTATCTCCAAGCTGAAGAACAGCTGTCACTTGTTAATACTTAGAACTGCAGTGAATCCCAGATATACTTGGAAGCCGTGCCTTGATATTTCTATTCAGTTCCAAAATGTGAATATGAGGCTGTTCTTGCCCAATCAGTCAAAAGTTCCGGGAAAAACTGATGCAGAGTAGGGCATATTTCTGGGCTGTGATGTATATGAGTTTTTTCTTGCCCAATCAGTCAAAAGTTCGGAGAAACTGAAGCAGAGTAGGGCATATTTCTGGGGCGACGTTTTACATCTGCTGGTTTATTTATTGGTTTGTCAGTCTGCTATTTAGCCTCTCAACTAGTGCATACTGAGCTGAAGCATCAGAAGAAAATAGGGGAAATAACTGTGCTTCCTCAACCGCTGGCTATTCACATGGAAAGGTCTATATTGACTATGTAATTGGAGTGGTGCATTCTGGACTTTTATGTTCTGTTTCTTTCCACTTTCCAGGTTTGGTTGATATGATAAACTACTCTTCCACCTACTGATTATGTGAAAGCATATTACAGTAACTTTAAGGCCCTTCCTTAGAAATACAAACTTAATGATAGATGTGGATCCATCCGTATTAAAAAAAAAGTTAGATGTGGACCCAAGATTTAGAGTCATTGAGGTCGGAGGTGGTGCAGTGTATGTACTTTCTAATTTTTTTTTTTACATTTGTATGCATGGTTCGAGTTAAGAAAATTGTGTCTGGTTGAACTCCCTACAAAGGGCTAGATCTGCCTCTACTAACTAGTACTAATAGTTACTATCGAAGTTATTTTAATTGAAAAGACTGCTTCATTTCATGCAGGTATATCTGGAGATGGAAGATGTTTATTTCATTCTGTTGCTCATGGTGCTTGTTTAAGGTCGGGGGAAGCCCCTGAGAACCTACAGAGGCAATTAGCAGATGAATTGTGTGGGAGCACAATGGAGCATGTACAACAGTGGCCAAAACCATGCCAAGATCACTAGAGGCACTATGGGCTTACCAGAAGGTTCTGGAATGTGCGGAAGTCTATGGAAGCCCCCAATGAGTGGAATGTGAAGAAGGAATGGCGAAAACACCGCGGGGAGAGAGTGATAGATAACTGGGAGAGAGCGTAGGTAATGTGAAACAGTAGGTGGTATCGCATTAGAAATGTTATTGGACCCGAGGTCTGAAGTTTTCACTATTCTTTTGGGTTAAACAGAAGTGTTTTATTTAAACCAAGTATAACACATCAAGAGAAGGTTCCGCGGTAGCTATAGCTTTGACTTAATGTCAAAATTACTAGAGATGCAGATTTTTTGAATTCTTTGTTTTTGTTAGGTTTGTACCTAAGACTTATAACTATGGATGCCATTTAAGCTTCTTGTTGGGAGAAAGGCGGGGGAAAGTGGAGTAGGGATGGGGTTCTGTTAGCTTGGTTGGATAAAGTGGATTTCCTGATGTTTGCCATTATCATATGCTAAAGATATTTCCATTGCTCTGAACAGTGTATTAGTAAATTTCTGTTCCTAATATATGCCTATTTTGACATGTGAGACTTCATATGGTTGAGTTATTAGACAAAATAGTTTCATAAACTATACTTATTTTTTATAGCCTGAGACCATGTAGTACCAATTTAGAATCCAGTGCCATGTATGGTAAGCATTTTTAACTATTTTTCAAAGGCCAAATACATAGACGGCCCATTAAACTTGGCACGATTTTTCACTTTGGTACTTTAACTCAGCCTTGTTCCATTTTGTTCCTGCAATCCCATTTCTTTTGTTCCACTTCGACACAAAAGCTGATTAGATTCCATGTGTGATTTGCCTCACACTTGTAGGCGCGTGAGAAGCATTTTTTAAGTTAAATTTTATACTCCCAACGTGGAGGGGAATTCAGAATTTAAATCTTATTTGGCTAAGTTTAATGGTGTGTACGTGTATTTGGCCATTTTTCAAACATCTAAATACTTTAGAATAAACATACTGCTTTCTAGTTCCACTTTCTAAGCAGGTGGCGACAACAGATTTCTTTTTTAATTAACATGATGCACATTTTCAACATCTTTTTTTTTAATAAATGTCCCAACAGGAATTACGTAACGTAACAGAGTGAGGGCATCTCCAACCTTTACCCTTATTTTTATCCCCAAAATGGGGATTTTTCTATTTTGGGGACAACTTACTCCAACCATTCCCCAATTTTTTTCCCCAAACTTTTTTATATTCTTCTAATTCTTCTATATTATATTATTATCTTTCATTTCAATTTCATTTTTTAATTTTCATTAAACAAATTCCATCTTTTATTTTTATTAATTTGTAATTTCCATAATTAAAACAATTCCATAAAATTTTAAATAATATAATTTATAAGCAATTATTATAGATTAACTAATAATTCAAATAAAAGTGAAATCATTGCGATACAAGATTAATTAAATACATATTACATAACGATAAAATTCATTCGAAATACTAGATAAATATTCAACTTCAACCTCTAGTATTCTCCCATAAATAATCTATTAATGCATTACGAAGTGCAAAATGAGCATTTTTGTCCTTAATTCTTCTATGTCGAAATAAAAATTCTTGAAATCGTTGATTTTTATCTACTGCCATTTCTACAAATAATAATAAATGCACGAAAATTAATTTATCAAAATTATACACCAAAGTTAAGATATAATATTAATAAAATAAAGACATTACATAAACATAATTAGGTATCTATAAAGAGATAAATTAAAAGATTAAATAATAAAATAATAATAAAAAAGTGATGAATAGTAATGGGGGAGATGAATAGTGTACCCCCATATTTGAGGAAACACTATTCATCCCCCATTTTGGGGACAAAAATGGGGGAGAGTTGGAGCTAAATTTCCCCAAATATTTCCCCCATTACGGGGGATGGGGGCAAGGTTGGAGATGGCCTGAATAGAAGTTAAGGTACGAATATAAGCCCGACTGAGCACGAATCAGCCTCAGAAGTCATACCAAGAAATCCTTTTTCTCTTCCACAATGGTGTTGCTCCCGGAAGGGAGCCTTGGCGTAACTGGTAAAATTGTTGTCATGTGACCAGGATGTCACGGGTTTGAGCCATGGAAACAGCCTCTTGCAGAAATGCAGGGTAAGGTTGCATACGATAGACTCTTTTGGTCTGGTCCTTCCCCGGACTTCACGCATTGCGTGAGTTTAGTGCACCGAGCTATTCTTTTTAATCGGTTCTTTGGGTATTTATGATGTAGTGAGTTTCTACATGTATTTAGTGAGATTCAGTTCTGATGATTTGGTTAATTAAAATATCTGTCCGCTATTCTGTCCATTAAGAGGTGTTTCAGTAGCAGCTTTCTGTTAGTGGGCAGAATGAAAGATGGTAATTCACTTGGGCAAAGTTAAGCTAATTGAGTTTTACAAAATGATGGGAAAGAAGTTTATTTTCAATTTTAGAAAGCACAATCTTTATTGATATTGGGCTATTGGCTATGGAGTTGGAATTCTTTTCTTCATGTTTTTTTTTTTTTTTTTTTTTTTGATTTTGAATACCAAGTATAGTAGACTTTACTCGCCTAGGTATCTTGAGTAGGTGAACAGTGTGAAGGTGGTTTTGATTTCATCAATCTTCCATCTTTTATCACTTTGCAGGAGTAAGCTTTAGTTCTACTGTTGTTTTGCATAATTAGAGGTGAATCTTAATTATCTGAAGAAGGGTGTGAGAAAATAAGATTAGGGAAGAAATATATCAAAAACTTTATGAGTTGATGAATACAAGTCTCACCTATTATAGGTGTTAGATACAAGACGTGATATTTGTCTAATATTGGATGAAATCTTACACAAAGAACTTATTTCATCCTTTTTACTGACACTTAATATTCAGACTTTTGTAAAAAATAAATTTTTTATCACACCTCTTTAAAATAAGAGCGGGTAAACCAAATTCATTTTATTTGTTTTGAAAGCATTTCGTAGACGAGGAGGAGAAGAGGACGAGTAAGGGGTGGTATAAGAAAGTTAAGAAGGAGGCGAAATTAGCGGTTACGGCGGCTAAGACTGCAACATTTGGTAATTCGTACGAAGAACTTGGAGGCAAAGGCAGAAGACAGAAGTTGTACATGCTAGCCAAGATGAGAGAAAAAGAAGGCCCATGACCTGGACCAAGTGAAGTGCATCAATGACAAGAAAGACAGAGTTTTGATGGAAGAGGTACATATTCGACGAAGATGGCAGACATACTTCTATAACTCTTGAACGAAGAGGGGACATGAACAATTTGCTGGGTGATTTGGAATGATGCGAGAGTCGTCAAGACTTTGGGTATTGAAGACATATAAAAATTAAGAAGGCCAAGGGGGTTATGCGTAAGATGAGCAGGGAAAGAGAGATCAGGCCAGATGAAATTTCAGTAGAATTTTGGAAGAACGCGGGCAGGGCAGGCTTGGAATGGCTCACTGAGCTGTTTAATGTCATTTTTAGGAAGAAGAAGATGCCCGAAGAATGGAGGTGGAGTACGATGATCCCTTTCTACAAGAACAATGGTGATATAAAAAATTGCAACAACTATAGAAGTATCAAGTTGCTAAGTCATACTATAAAAGTCTGGAGATGGTGGTGGAGTTGAGGGTGAACAAGAGTATGTCTATTTCCGAGAACCTGTTCGGAATTCATGCCAGCACGTTCGTTTACGAAAGTCATTCACCTTGTTAGGAGATCGGTGGAGCAGTACAGGGAGAGGAAGAGGGACTTACATATGGTGTTTATTAACTGAGAAAAGACTTACGATAAAGTCCCGAGGAGGTCATGTGGAGATGTTTGGAGGCTAGAGGTGTATCTGTTACATATATTGGGGCGATTAAGGGCTTTGTATAATGGGAAAAAGACAGGGTACCTATAAAAGTGAAACTATTTACCTTGCCCTACCCATTAAAGAATTCTACCCACTAAATAATTACAATCTCCTACCTATTTAATAAATAAACGGGAATATCAAAATAACTACCCCACGCTTAATGCCCTACCTATAAAAACGCAAAAGCTGCTCAAAATTTCAGAAAATCAGCGCACAAAATTGAGATTTCCACCGACATTCCCTAATTTGAAGATCACTAAGTGTGAAAAAACAGATAGAAGATGTTGATTCGCATCTTCTTTTCGGATTTTGATTTCACTGTTGTTTTCAGATTTTGATTTCGCTGTTGTTTTGATTTTGATTTCGGAGCTAAACTTCTGAATTTTAGCTGAAAATTCTAATCTAGGTTTGGAGATCTGGAGATCTAGAGGTTTGATTTCGAAAAATCTGTTGCAGCTATATACTGTTGAAATTTCGAACATTATTGAAATTTGCATTGTTGAGATTCAATTTTAGACATAAAAGTGATTATAACTTTAGAATCATGGAAAATATTCCAATTCTACTGCAGCATAGTGGAGAATGGGATGATAACAATAATTTCATAAATTTTCATGTTGATGCAATTCCAATAAAAACCTCTTGGAAATTTGAACAACTTCTCAGAGAAATTGCAAAGCAACTGCAAAAGGACAGTAAAACAATAGTTATTCAGTATGCTATTGCTCAAGGATATCCACCAATTACAATTTGCAGCGATATGAGTGTTAGTGTTTACATGGAATTGAAAAAATCAAGTGCAGGGATGACAACACTTTCCCTGTGTGTGTCGTTTGCTAAAAACACTATAGCTGCAAGCACCTCCAGTTTCGATGTTGCTCCAATTTCATCAGAAATTGCACAATTTGAAAGCACTGATATGATTACTACGTTTGATGTGCAAGAAGGAGATGACACCATTTTAGAACTTGATGATGCAAACATCATAACTGATCAATTTCATCAAAATATTGTAAAAGGACAAATTTATGAAGACAAGAACCTGCTGGCTCTCGTTATGAAACAGTATGCCGTTAGAGAAAAATGTCAATATCGGGTTCATAAATCATGCCCAAGAAGGTCCGTCTGCATGTTTTCAAGTAAAAAACTATGTGATACCTATATAGTATATAAGTATGCTAATATACTATGCGAGTATGGAATTGTATTGGTTTGTCTGTGTTTTTTATCAGTGATACTGGTATAGTATATAAGTATGCTATATCAGTATACTATGCGAGTATATAACTGTATTGGTTTGTCTTTGTTATTATCAGTAAAACATAATACCAATATAGTATATATGTATGCTAAATCAGTATACTATGTGAGTATAGAATTGTGCTGCTTTGTCTATATTTTTTATCAGCAAAATATGATATTGATACAGTATATAAGTATACCAACAGAGTATACCATGTGAGTATATAATTGTATGGATTTTTGTGTGTGTTTTTATCAATAAAATATTATACATAACTGTATTTGTATTATAAACAGGTATATCCTTGAATGCGTGGATGAAAGATGTACTTGGAGACTTAAAGCATCAAGCCTACGAGCATCAAATCTTTTCAAAGTGACGGATTTCAATTCTGTCCATAATTGTTTAACTGATAAGAGATTTTGTTCACAAAAGCAAGCTGTCTCAGCTTTTGTTGCAGCTGTGGTACAAGATAAACTTGTTGACCCGAAACCATATATACACCAACAGATATCCAGAGAGATATCCAAAAAGCATATGGTATGGACTTAAGCTACATGCAAGCATGGAGATCAAAAGAAAAAGCAATGCAATTATTGAGACGATCACCAAGTGAATCATACAAGAAAATGCCAACATATCTTTATATGTTAGAGTACGCTAACCCAGGATCAGTGACACGACTACACACTGAAGGAGATGGGAGCTTCTTGTATGCATTCATAGCTATATATGCATCGATTAGAGGATGGGTCTATTGTAGGCCAACAGTTGTAGTTGATGGAAGTTTTTTAAAGTCAACATATAGAGGGACCATACTCACGGCTTCTACGCAAGACGCAGAGGGTAAGAATACAATCCAATTACATTCAGTTAAAGAAACAAAACATATTTTCAAATATTATATGATACCAGTATGGTATACAAGTATACCAACAGAGTATATAGTTGTTTTGCTACACACCTGCGCGTACCTATAACTATACTACTATATAAAATGCTAAATTAATATTTTTTGTACAATCCAATTACATTTAGTTAAAGAAACCAAAAACATTTCAAATATTATATGATACTAGTATGGTATACAAGTATACCAACAGAGTATATAATTGTTTTGCTACACACCTGCACGTACCTATAACTATACTACTATATGAAATACTAAATTAATATTTTGTGTACAATCCAATTACATTCAGTTAAAGAAACAAAAAACATTTTCAAATATTATATGATACCAGTATGGTATACAAGTATACCAACAGAGTATATAGTTGTTTTGCTACACACCTGCACCTACCTATGACTATACTACTATATGAAATGCTAAATTAATATAGTGTGTTGTAATTGATATTTTATTCTTTGGGTTTACAGGACAAATTCTACCCTTTGCATATGCAATTGTTGATTCGGAAAATGATGCATCGTGGGAATGGTTCTTCGTGCAGTTCAGAGAAACCTATGGACAAAGAGAGGGAATGTGCATTGTATCAGACAGGCATGATGCTATATGGAAAGCAACTTCAATTGTCTATCCAGAAGTCCCTCATTGTGCATGTATGTTCTATCTGTGGAACAACATAAAGACAAACTTCAGGAAGAGCCAAAAACAAATCAAAGAAGTATATTTTGAGTTAGCAAGAGCATACACTATTGAAGAATTCAACAGGCATATGGCAGAGTTAGAAGCTATTGATAGTAGAGTGAAAACATACCTAATGGATATTGGATATGATAAATGGTCCCGGGCGCATTCCAAGGCAAATAGAACCATGACCATGACATCGAATATTGCGGAATCAGTAAATGCAGCAAACAAGCACGCAAGAGACCTCCCAGTTGTGAATTTGCTTGACTTTATGACAACATTGATTCAAAAATGGAATTACACCAATCGGAAGGATGCAGTGGAATCATTTATGAAGATTGGTGTAAAGTATGAAAAAATATTGGCAGATAATACTATCTTATCACAGACGATGACGATATGCATTTTCAAAATCATAAAAACACTGCATTTACTGTATTTTTACCTTTTTACCTTAGTGATTTCACTAAACAACTGAATATTGTTATTTAAGAAATACTATTACTTCATATAGCTAATGACTTTTCTTAATTAAAATTATACTAGGTGTTGCCATAAACTGAATTCTTACATTTAGTAATTGATGGCCAAACAAGAAATGTGGTGCGCCTATATGAAAGAAACTGCACTTGTGGGAGGTTTCAACTAGACGATATTCTATGTCCACATGCAATGGCAGTTATACAAAAATTCCATATGGATTCATACAAGTATTGCTCAAATTACTACAGCATAGACTACTTGCTGAAAATATATGAGATACCAGTAAATCCATTGCCTGATGAAACAACGTGGCAAATTCCAGAAGATGTCTCTTCGCAGGTGGTACTGCCACCAAAAGGAAAAATCAAACCAGGAAGACCTAAAAAGAAGAGATGCATAGGAGGCTGGGAAGGAAATACTGTTACATGTGCACTATGCGAGAGAAAAGGACACAACCGGAGAACATGCCGAAATATTCCAAAGAGAGATTGATATAATGCTTCAATGTTTTTATAGAACTCATATATCGTAGAATCATAGCATTTGAATTGCAAAAAAATAAAATGCATTTCTTGCACTAGACATATATTTGGTATGATGATTCTTTGAGAAATTACTTTTTGGCAACAAATTTATATGACTACTTGTATTTTTAATAAGAATCTATTTATTTTCTATTTTAGTATATAAAAGTGGGATGCATTTACATTTAGTTGTTGCAGGAAAAAAGATGCTAAAATATATATGTGATACCCAAGTGGTATATCTGTATACCTTATTGGTATATCTGTATATCTGTATATCTTATTAGTATCAAAATATGTGCAGAAATAGAAGTGGTGCTGCAAATGCAACATTTGTACATACTTTGTTAACAAAATGGGCACGCTTTGCAGCTCATGTCTGTATTGAAGTATAACAAATTGGAAGCCATTTACATGCAGTTATTGCACATCATCAGGTACATTAAAATAAGGTGATACCCAAATGTTATATTTGTATACCTCGCTGGTATATAGTGGTATTGCACTAATATGGCTAAAACAAAATGTGCGCAGAAATACAAATGGTGCACCAGATACAACGTGATACCCAAAATGTGCACGCTTTGCAACTCATGTCAGTACTTACATCTAGTTGCTGAAGGAAAAAAGGTGAGTCAAATACAATGTGATACCCAAATGGTATATCAGTATACCTGATTGGTATATAGTTCTACTATACTAATACACCATCTATGCTAAAACTACAGATGAACATTAAAGCTTAGACCATCATCACATTCGAAAGCAGATCATTTAACTTCTGTCACAACTACTTTGTATGTTGTTGGAAGTGTTCGCTTCATCTTCCCCTAATTTTTACTTGTAGAATCCATTAAACCTTACCCTCTGGCAAAGGAATGGACCTCGACATCCTAATAAACCAACAACTTTATGAAAGAAGCCTAAGAAAGGCCTAATAAAACAAGCTGAAATCAGAAACAAAATTAGCAAATTTTCAGCATCAAGAGACATAACTAAACTGATAACCCCCATGTACTTGAAGAAATCTATACCACATATTCTGAACCAGAATAATTAAATACGACAAAAGAAACATTAGCAGCTGGAAATATTTTATAAAGGCACAAGTTTCCTACAGTCTTGAATCAGCAGAAGGTCATTTACTACTAATAATACCATACTTCACCAAAAACTATTAAAATCCTGCAAAGTCTTCATGATACGATTAACTAAAACCAAAAAGAGACCTATACTACTTCTTGTGTTTCTTTCCATGAGTCTTTTTAGGTGCTACTGGAGCCTCAGATTCACTTGATTCGCCATGCAACTGCTTGTTCCTCCCATAGTGCCACAACAGTTTACCAAACCTAGCTCGAAGACCATCCACATCAAAATTGGTAACAGGGATTGGAAGATCTTCAATAATATACTCAGCAAAGTAAGCAATATATACTCTACAATCTCTGAAATAAAACAAATGAATAGACTATAAAAATCAATTAGAAGTGAAAATGTTAATATGAATGAGGAAAACAAAGTAAAAAAAGTAACTATTCTTACGAATTTTGCTGTGTTGACAGATTTGTAATCAGTTCAATCTCAAAAGGATCAGTCAACTTCTTTCCCATGTGCAGACCATTTTCTACTACAATGTCACTTCTTTGGTTATAAAATTCAATACTAACTAGAAATAGGGGGATCAACACAACATAAGACTCTTCCACTTTTTGAATAGCTTTTTTGTGCTTTCGACTACGTAGCGAGTCATATACGTAAAAACATCTCTTGTGGAATGACACACACCCCAATATCCAATGCCAAATTTCTGCCAAATTAATTGGAAAAATGACATGATCAACCTGGTGCCATGGAGTGTTGCAATGCATCCTAAATTCTTTCATGTACTCCATGATATCGTCTGATCTATCAATCAAATGATCTTGTTTCCCACCTTTTACAAATTCTGTGAAAACCCTTTGAATGATATTATGAAAAAGAGTATCTGTAGTTATAACTTTGATTGGCATATTAATTCCATATTCGCCTTCTTCCTAAGATAGTAAAATATAATATTCAAGTGCTGCAAAAAAGAGAAGAAGAAAACATGACTACCACTAACAATATGAATGAACTACTACAACAACAAAAATAAAAAGCAGTACACATACCGAACTAGAGAGCGGCCTGCCAGAATAGTTTAAGGTATGGAAAAACGTCTTATCATCAATCTGTTCAACTTCAAAGTCAAAACAAGGCTCTAGCTTTTGATCACCAGGTAAATACACTTCCCTATTTCGTATAAAAGAAGATATGGATAATAAATATAACAACAAACATTAAGAAAAAATGAAAACAAAAGTACATGGAAACGAATATGCACTCTCCCAATTGCATGTTTGCTTCAACAAAGTTTGAGAATGCAGTCATAAGCTTAAAATCAACAGACTCTGAAATGTCATTTACAAATGGAAATCTTCCTTTGATAACCTTCGAGGATCCCCCAACTGCACTAACACCAGATTGCCAGTCATTCCTATACGGCGACTGTTTTACAGCTGCGGGGCGCCTTCTCCGTGCGAAAACTGCAGGAGTAGTTTCAATGTCTGTTTGTATCTGGACAATACTTCTTGATACCGACTGATCAGGTTTAGACTTATTTACAGCACGAGTTGTCAGTTCATTTCCAAAATGATTTACATTACGTCTCCCTCCTTATGTAATGGCAGCAATTATATCAAGTTGAGAATCAGTATATTCAAAATCAGAATCCAAGTGAAGATCACCCTCGTGTCGACATGGAGCTTAAATTAGAAAATGCTAGTGAATAAATAAATATACAAATTTAGAAAAAAAGAATGAAAAGTTATATATAGAAGACATTACCAGAAGGCAAATTCACATTACTGCCACCAACATCCACTTGACCAACATTATCAACCCGACATGCTGAACACATAAAAGCATTATCAGTATCACTACTTAAATAAAAATTAAAAAACTATCAAGAACCTATCATTTACATACTAACTACAGAATTAGTAACATCAACATCGTACCCTGTGAAGTAGTATTAGACTCAATAACAACATTTGCTCGTATCTGTACAGGGATTCCTGATGGCAGCAGAGCAGGACCCGACTTTTTAACATCATGAGATGACTGCTTATATGTTGCTTGTTGTGTAATGGCGGTGATTTGATCAATTGCAGATGCAGACAGTTCAAAGTTAGAATCTAAGCCAAAATCATCATTAACTACACCATCACTTGCTGTGACGTTCTTCACATTGACACCAGTGGTACCTCCATCTTGACCAACCCCACCAAAACCAGATACTAAACATATAAAAGTATAAGCAAGAGTACTATTTTCAAAAAACAATAGCAAAAAAAAAAATCAAATTTGTGATTTACATACTAGAAGGCGCTTTGGGCGTGCTATCTCCAAGAACTACAGGATTATTCCCAACGTGGCAACTTTCAAACTGGTCATAATCATTATGCATCTCACGAAAGTCAGGATCATTATCTTGTTGCTTATTCTGAAAATAAGAAACTAACAATTTTAGTATTATGTATATTACAAGAATACTATGTGCACTAAAAGTAAAGAATGGAATAGTATCCTATAAGCATATATTGCATCTTTGAACAATATACTATAGCATTATATTATATAAAATATCAATACCGCTGATATCCCTCTGGTTTCATTGATTGCCTACCAATAGCTGCAAGCACCTCCTCAAACTTGGTCTCTACAAAAAGCTTCAAAGCTTGTAACTCCTTCATTACCTCAGCATTGGTAGGTTGGGAATCACCTCCAGTACTTTCATACATACTTTGTGTCTTTGGTAATTGAGTGCCAAAAACCTGAAAGCTATCGGGCTGACTGTCAGTGCATTCAACTTCAATTTCAAAGTTTAGACCACGCACATCAAATAGTTGCTTCTCATCATCAGTTGAGGTGATGTTCTTTAGCTGCAATTATTAAGCACACTAATTAGAAATAAAAATGATAATAAAGTATGGAAAGATAAAAGATCCCTATTACCATATGATACTAATATAGTATACATGTATACCAACAGAGTATATCACTGAACTGGGATATAGTATACATAATACCAATATAGTATACATGTATACCAACAGAGTATATCACTGAACTGGGATATTGCTACAACTGTGACTAAACTACTGTACCAAATATTAAGAGAGGCAATAAAATTATGAGAAAATTACCTGCTCGCGTTGCAAGCTACACATTTGCAAAGCAACTCGCTCATTCGGTATTTGACCCATGACTACCCAATTCAAAATTCGTGGAAGTTTGTTTCCAAGATGATCAGCAAAGTGACCATCCAAACTTGGGCAGCATTCATACAACCAAGTCTGTAAAGCCAACGGGAAGCCACCGAGTCTATAAAAAGAAGGCTTATCTTGAAACTTGTTGGAACACGAGTCAATTGTAGCTTTATAAACATCTATACCCCAGGGATAACTATTGAAATCACCGCACTCAACCAAGTCAATGTAAGACCGTGAAATAACCTTTGTTTTGAGTTGAGAAAGTAAGAAGTTGTTCACAAAATAAAGAACTGCTATCTTCAACGCATCATCATCTGTTTCCCATTTCTTCTTCTTAAAACATTCTGCTAGTTGAGCAAATGTCATGGATGCAGTCTCAAAATATTTTGAAATCAACCTATTCTCTGCTATGCTCTCTATACTTGTATCACCCTTACATTTCAACCCAGTAACAAGTGCAAATTCACCCAAGCCAAAGCGCAACCTAGAATCATTCACTACAAATCGAATCTCATTTTTCACCTCATGATGTACTTCTCTAATAAGCAAATGGTGCATAATCCGAATCTGCACAATAACTGGTGGCAGATCCAAAAAAAGCCAAAGCATGTTTTCTTAAACAGTCGAAGTTGCCTCTTTGATAAATTCGCTTTCAATTGATGAATAACATGGTAGTTGGTATCCCAATCAACCTTTGGTTTATAATCTAAGTCCATAAGCACAAGGAAATCCCAACACTGCAAAACATGTTCATATAAAATAATTTCAGAAATAGAATTCACTTAAAATGCAACTAAACCAACTAAAAATATTACAACTACCATACGATACCAATACGACATATAACTATACCGGCAGGGTATACAATTCTACTGACTAATTTCCGGCAACTACAAATTTTACTTATAAGGAAACAAAAGGAAAATAGTGTGGGAACAATTTGCAGCAATACTAAGTGACCATCAATGCATACACTTACTTTAAGTTGTTTCATTTGAAGATGCATATTCAATATTACTAGGGAGGGAAAGCCAAAAGAAACTTAGCTATTAAATCTACAGTATCCGGAAACTATTTTATCAAATACATATTTTAGAGGATAGTAGCAAAATACTTTTCATCTTGCATATTCTTGAGATTACTAAGGAAGTAAAAGAATAGCATAAACTCACATCAAATTGCACTACAAGATAGCTAATATTCGACAAGGAACTTATGCTACAGTACCAGCGCTTCTCGCCCATTGACCCCATCCACACAATGCCACCTATAAAGAAAAGCTTATTCTGCACTCCTAACTTACACGGTCCCATTCCTTCCATGATTCTCTCCACCACTGTCAACTAAATACTAAATCATGTACAAAACCATCTAATGCAAAGCTGAAAATCAGAAATTACACAGAGCAGCTCTGGCTTCAATAAATATGGTTGACTAGAACAACTACTGAATCAGTGACTCTTTTTAAACCTCAAACAGAACATTAATTTAATCTGTCTATATTGATTCAAAAACATTGAGAAACTAATAGCAAAGAAAAATATGCCATCCAAAATTAACAAGCTCATTATTGCAAATTAACTGGTCTGTACAATATACTAGAAAAGATCACTCAATTCCTTCATGCTCAAACACAATGTATACAAACTGATATCTTTTACTTCTTCTAAGCAGAATGATAGGCCTAAATTTTGCTAATATCACAGAAACATACACATAGAATAGCTCAAATGAACTTCACCCAAAAACTCAAAATTTGCTGGTACTTGATTTTCTCTTAGTTAATCATCTAATGATGGATTTTGACAGCTATAAATACTATTACGTCACACTGAACATTGATGAAACGGATAGCTGGAATAAACAGATAAATGGAAATCGTAATAAATTTACAACAGTTCTCGTAAATGTACAGAATGAACTTGAAGAAATAGAATCCACTTAAAATTAACACAACTGACTATAACTATAATATAATATAAAAGCATAACAAGAAATCAAAAAATAACAATGTAATATACATTAAAAATCTCAAAGATCATAATTGTAAGAAAATTACCTTCTTGGGTGCGATACCAATTTTTTTCTTCTTTAACTGAGAATCATCGCTACAATCAACATTTACTGGTTGAGTCTCTGTTTTAGGCACGAATTCACGTCGGCTTCCCCCTAACTCAGAATTCTCAACAACTTTACCTTTTCCCTTATCAGTCATAGGAACACCTCCTATGACTGGTTCGAAATTTGTGTCGGGTAATGACAGGTAGGGAGTTTCATCGACTAACGAAGCATTAATATTGTTGCCTTTTCCACCCTCTAATTCTACATTTTCAGTTGTGTTTTCAACATGACTACTGCTAGGGTTACGACTAAATAGAGACTGAGAATCGGAAAATAAGGAAAAACTAGGAACAGACATGGCTGAGGCAACGGATTCAACAACTACTTGTATTGAAGAATGATATTGTCCACGACGCCACCATCTACGCGCACGATGCTTCCGACCCATAGAGAAACCAACAACCCATAGACATTGATTCACAAAAGTACAAAGGAAAACACAAAAATCCTATGATTTTGAAAACCCACTTTCACTAAAATGTACTTTCAGAAGCAAAAATTTCACCCAAAGCAAAAATGTCACCCAAAAATAGGTACTAGACGAAGAGATAGAACGGAATCAGAAAAAAAAATTAAAAACTCGAATGTGGGTGAATTTTGCGTTCTCATCGGTTGGCTATGGAGATTTGGAAACTGTACTCTAGTCTACATGTTAACTGTTAAAGAACGAAGAAAAGCGTGGGAAACTTGTGCCGGGTGAAATAGGTGGGCTGGATCGAAGATAAGGAGAGATGGGTAGATTGGGCCGCGTGAAATATGGGGGCCGGGTAAATAAATTGGGCCGACTGGGTAGGCAGGGTAAATAGTTTGGGCATGGGTATTAAAAGGTAAATAGTTTGGCTTAATAGGTATAAAGCGAGATTTTCACTTGTATAATGGAGCTAAGACCCATGTAAGAACCGTGGTAGGAGACTCAGAACACTTTCCAGTTGTGATGGGCTTGCACGAGGGATTAGCTCTTAGCCCATTTTTATTTGCCCTGGCAATAGCCACATTGATGCGTCACATTCAAAGGGAGGTGTCATGGTGTATGTTATTTGCCGATGACATTATAATGATTGACGAGATGTGAAGTAGTGTTAATGCAAGGTTAGAGATTTAGAGGCAGACCATGGAATCTAAAGATTTCAGTACGCATTACCTTTTCCAGACTCTACTTATGAGATTACGTTGGATTTATTGTTGTTAATTTGAAAACATTGAAATGGTAGGATGGACATAGCTATAGTTTGATGCTGACTAATTTGATATATGCCGTACATTTGCCTCTACGTACTAAAGGCTTTTTTAGCATGTTGCTTAAACATTTATAACAAAAGTTATGCCGATCCATTAGCGGCTTAAGATGTCTCAAAGCTTATGGTGTTAAACTAGTAGCTTGTTTGGCCAATTTTTTTTTTTTTTTTTTTTTTTTTGTGTTAAAAATTGAGGTGTTTGTCCAAGCTTTTAGAAGGGAAAAAGTAATTTTGAGGAGAAGTAAAAAAAAATAATTTCTCTCCACAAGCACTTTTATGAGAAGGACTTTTGAGAAAAATACAGTTAGAAACAGTTTTTAAAAGTTTGATCAAATACTAATTACTGTTCAAAAATACTTTTGAAACTAATTAGCCAAACATAAACTGCTGCTACTCGGCCAAACATGCTATAATATAAATAGTATTTGATAATCTACCACAGAATTAGGTGGCAGCGGTTTGTAGTCTAACGTGAATGACCACTGTATTTGCCAATATAATTAGGCAACTTACAGCTTGTTTGGATGGTTGTTACACATCGTTTCATAATTTATTGTATTGTATTGTATTATATCGTGATGAATACAATATTTGGATAGATTGTATCGTTTGCCGTTGTTTTATGATATCATGCACTAGCAATATGAAGAATAAATTTGTAATATTATAAAGATAAATTATGATACAGGGTAAATTTATTATATAAAAAGTTAGGGTAAATGATAAAATAAAATAATTTAATAATAGTTAAGGGTGAGATGAGAGAAAAAGACAAGATAACGACGCAACTACACCAAATCGGTCTTTACATAAAGTGGCATATTTCGTCGTTACGTAGCGACGGATTTAACAATACGATACAATAAAATTTAAGTAACAATAAAAACAAACATCGTATTTAAAGTAACAATACGATACGATACAATAGGTAACGACCATCCAAACAAGCTGTTAAAGGATACTTCCAGGAGCTTTAGCTTGTTTTATGTGTATATTACCATATTTAACTTTTCATTAACAGCTAGATTGTCTTTCCAGGAGTATATTCAAGATTGGACAAAATTAAGTTGATTTTGACGACAACCAAGATTGTCTAAATCTGTTTGAGAAGGTTTGTATGTTTAGTCGATCTCTTAAATAAATCTAACTCAGTCCTAGCCCTTTATATTTTTTTTTTTCTTTTTCTTGAGAGATGAGACTTGTGGCCAATGCAAATTTGATCCCTTTCTTTGCATAGTATAGGAATTGGCAAGGCCGGATGTTTGTTTCAAGCCATTATTGCTCATATCGAAATGTTTCCTTTCTTGATCTCATATTTAAAACTAAAATATTGTAATAACTCTTCTTCAATTCGAACACCACCTTACTCAATGATGTTCCTTCCCCAGTTTCCTTCGTCTTCCAACAAATTTAAAGCTTCAATCATAAGATGCTACACCATTTAAGATAGAAAGCCACTGGAAGACAAAGTTTTGGACTAAATACTCCGTCCGGTCCACGATAAGTGATCAATTTGCTTTTTTATTTTGGTCCAAAATAAGTGTCCATTTATATAATCAAGAAAAAATTTAATTTGTTTTTTCAAAATTACCCTTATGCACGTATCCCTAAAAAATCTTTTACTCCTCGCATTAACTCAATATTTAATTAAGAATAATTTAATCACACTAACTAGTTTTATTTAGAATTTAGTATTTTCTTAGTGTGTGCATCCAAAATAAATTGATCACTTATTATTAACAAGAGGAGGTATTAAATTGAAAAGTTTTAACTTTGTGACGGGCACAGAACTTTCTTCATTTGACATGTAAAAAGTGGGTATCATGTTGATACGTTAAATTAAATAAAAAAGTAGAGTGACTTTGACTCGAGTACCAATATTTTAAAGGTCGTTTAGTTTTAATACGGCATATGTCGGAATATCTTGGTATAAGTTATATTGGGATTACTTTTTATTTATTATTTAGTATGTTTTATTAAATGTGACAATTGTATAATTTGTAAGAAGAATGTATAAGTTATACCTGAGCTAATTACCCCATCCTTTATAAGGTATAAATTATTTCGGTATTAATTTTAATCCTGAGATAATTTATATCTGGTTTGCTAACCAAACGAAGTATTAAGGTGGTTAAATTTTTATACCAGCTTTATACCTTCTTATACCTCATACCAAACGACCCCTAAATGTTTTATATGTAAAATTATGGCTCCAGGTAAGTCCAAAACAAACAATTTACTTATCTGTCCTCGGTACTGTTTTTGTTTTGATCTAATTGGACAACTACTTGACCAAGAGGGTGTCTAGATTGACTTTTAAGCCGGTCAAATCAGCATTTAAGTTCTTTTTAATTTTTTTAGTATTTGGCAAAGTTAAAAAGTATTTAGAATAAGTTTAAAACTGCTTAAAACAAGCCAAAAGCAATAAACTAGGCAATTCCAACTTATTGCTTTTTGGCTTAAAAGCCATTTCACTTGAAAATTCACTTTTTTAAGACAATCCAAACGAGCTCTAAAACTCCATTTGGCTAAGCCGTCAAAAATTACTTTTTCTGAAAAGTATTTTTGTTCAAAATTATTTTTCGAAAAGTAGTTACAAATTAGCAATTTGTGTTTGGCAAATTCGTTTGAATAATAATTTTTGCAAATTGTGTTTGACCAATCTCTTCAAAAAGTATTTTTAAGTATTAAATTATGGAAAAAAAGGCAAGGACTATTATTTAAAAGATAAAAATAAATTTAAATTTAAGTTTTTCAGTTGTGTGAAAATACAATAAACCAAATAAAGAACAATACATCACATAAGGTGTGAATGTTTAGATTTTCTCAGAAAAAGAAAAAGAAAAAATGAATTATTTTAGTTAAGGCAAGTTGAAGCCATGTTCTTCCAATAGTCATTTGCCAACTGCTTTGAATTTTAAACGAAAAAGAAGTCTTCTCGGCCGCCGCAACTCTATTTACACCGTCCATCACAATTTTCCAGCTTTCACATTCGGTTACCTACACCAATCAATACTCTCTGTCGCCAGCTGTCCTCTACCCCACCCACCACCCCCCTCCCCCTATATATACCATACTCTCACACATTTCTCCTTTCATCTTCACCACCAAAAACCCTAATCTCCTCTCCATTTCTTCATTAGATCTCTATCACATTCTCAATTATCTTCTTCTACAGCAGCAATGGCACAAGTTAGCATTGTGAAGGCATTTCTTATTGCATTTTTCGTTGTGGCTTTCTCAGCCGTCGCTTCCGCTCAGGAAATGGCTCCAGCACCGTCACCTGATGCCGGAGCGGCGTTCTCACTGCCGACCTCCGGTGCTTTGGTTGGAGCTTCTCTCGTTCTCTCCGTTGCTGCTCTGTTGAGGCACTGAGTGTGTTTTGCTGTATTGTTTTTATGAGATTTAATATTTATTTATTATATATATATATATTTAGGAATTTAGGAGAGGGTTGATTTGATTTGATGTATTTGTGTTGAGATTATTCTTTTAGCAGTATATATTTATATATATGGCTATTTTGATGAGAATAAAGTTTATATATGTTCGATATTTCTTTTACTTTTTTATCTCTTTAGTTTTAATTCTTCTGGTTCTGTGAGAATTGGAGATGATGATTTTAAAGTAGACAATACTACAAAGAAATTTTATTTTGTGTCTCATACGAAATACATTTGTCTCATACTACTTTTTTTTTCTCACAAATTTGTGGACCCCAATCTTACACTTCTGGGTCTATAGAAATTTAGGTTCACAAAACTATGAGACAAAAAAGTTGACTCATACAACAAATATGAGTTGTATGAAACACAGAAATAAAATTTTCCTTCAAATATTCACTTTAAATATTGTGCTGAGGCTATATTACGTATAGCTGCTAACGGAAAATTGAAATAATGAGTTAAACCGTTGAAAAAAATACTAAATTATATCTAATTAATTTAGAGTTGAGACATTGATTTTTTATTTTGATTAATAAACACAGGAAAAGCGAACAAAAACCAGTGTTTTCTTTCTTCCGATTGAAGTATGCATAAAGATCGATTATTATATGTGAGAACTCAAATGAGGAAGAGTTGTTCAACTAGCTAGTCTTGGCTGTAGATAGGGCTGTCAAATTTGGCCCAAGCCTAAACCGTACTTAGCATATTTTGACTTAACCTGTCTCAATCCATTTAATATTAGGTTAATTTTTCGTCTAAATTTAGGTTAATTGGAGCGTTTTCGCATGAATAGTTGCAAATCCATGGATACTCCTACAACAAGAGGTGACACTTTAAGCCTTGAAATGTGTCCCAAGACTCAAAAAGAAAAGGAACATATGTCTCGAATTCCGTATTCAAATGTCGGGAGTTTGATGTATGCTACGATTTGTTCTCGCCCAGACATTTGTTATGTCGTAGGTATGGTTAGCAGGTATCAATCCAATCCTCGAAGAGATCATTGTAAAGCTGAGAATTTTCAGATACTTAAAGGAACTGCAAATTATTCATTATGTTATAGTGGAAATGATTTATACTTGAGAAGATATAAAGAAGTTGATTGGGCTGGTGACCGAAATGATAGAAAATAATCATCCGATTATGCTTTCTTACTTAATGGTGGTGCTATATCATGGAAAAGTAAGAAACAAACCTATAAAGCCTTTTCAACGACGGAAGCTGAGTTCGTGGCTTGTGCGTCTGCAGTACAAGAAGTTGTTTGGTTGAAGAGATTCTTTGAGCATTTGAATATTATAAAGAACTCTTAGGGTCCCATGACTCTATATTTATGATAGACAAGCGGTTATTGCATACACAAAAGATCCTGAGTATCACAGCAAGAACAAACATATTGACATCAAATATAACTTTGTGAGAGACATCGTATCAAGTAGAGAGATAAATTTACAGTACATTTCCTACACGAAACATGATAGCTGATCTTTTTACAAAGGTAATATCTAGAGAACTGTTTGAGAAACATGCTATGGCTCTAGGTTTGTGAAAGATATGAACATATTTATGTATTGTAAAATGACTTTAGTATTATAATATGCTCATCAATATTTGACTCTTGAATTTATGCTTATATCTTGTATGCATGTGATGATATTTTGTTGATAAAGTGTGTCGAACAAGTCGCGAGATTGGCTCTCTCACGCGAGCAATCGCCTCTTACGTTAAGAATCGTAAAGAGATGAGACCTTATATAACCTTGAATAATGCAAGTTTATATTTATTTGTAGAGGTTGGTTTTGACAACAAGTCAGACTTAGGAATTTTACCATTCGATTATGACTTGTTTTATAAGCTAGATGTGAGTCTAGACCAAGATTTGTATGGTGTTGAACAATTAAAAGAATGCGACACACGCGACAATATAAAGTGAGAATACCATAACATGTATTTCATACCACATGTGCTAATGACTAGTGGGAGAATGGAAGAATGAATCCATGCTTCTTCATTGTGTGAGATCCCAAAGAAGTTATATTAACTTTTATTGGAATACCCTTTGACCTTTTAGTATCTCTTGAAGTGTCAATCAGTGTTGCTACTTTAGCATGGCATTTATAGCCATGAGTAATTCGGCAATGCAGTGCATGTTTAGGAAAGCAGTTGATTTAAAATGGAAAAATTCGAGTAGGAAGGGAAGACAACTAAAATTTTAGTAATTTAGCTTGTATTCATAGGTCGACCATTACACTTACTATGAGGGTATCAAATATAATTATGGATACAAAGTTAAACATGAACTCGAGTTCACCTCTTTCAAGGATGTGGGATCAGAAAAATAGCTAGTGGAATAACAAATGATGTCTGGGGTATAGCGAGTAATAAGATTTAGACGAAAAATTCTCAGCCCAAGTACTTTTGTGCGATTCAATAATCCGCCCATTTATTGATTCTTCCCAAAATTAATCTTACCCATTTGACACCCTAAGTTGTAGATCTATGCGTCCGTAGGGTTCTTATTTTACAATAGATTTTCATTTCAAGCAATTACTTAGGACCTCTTTGTTCATAATTTTTTTCTTCTTCTGAAACTCATCTTCAAAATATTGTTTGCAAAATATTTGTACTTAATTTTTGATTTTTTTTAAAGATAAGTTTCAAGTTTGAAAAAATGGGGTTTCTACCACTTTTTCAAGTAAAATTTCATTTCCACCCACAAAACTGTAATATTTTTTCTAAGTCAAATTCATATCCAAGTAAAATTTCAAATACCTTTTTCAACCTAATTCCAAAATTACTTTTTATTAAAAAATTATATCTTTTATGTTCAAACGCTTTCTTAGTCATCTCACGGTAAAATCTTGCATGACCTGGTCTACTACATCAATTGCTTTCCATATCAAGTCTTCTAATAGTAGATTTTGCATTTAGCTATTTAGCGCAATTATACTTAGGATAGTAATATCATCATGCTCAATATTTCTCAAGTCATTTTTCATTTTTAGGTTGCCCCACATTTGGTGAAATTATTCCTTTTTGTATATAAATGTTCCTCTTTATATTTCTCTTATTTTTTAGTTCATGGTCTAAAGAATTTTTCTTATCTAACTGAAAATTTTATGAGAAAACATGAGAACACAATCTAATTGTTAACTAAAATCGAGTAATAGGGACATCGATTTGTGTATCTGTTAATTATAGTGGAAGTCTTGCAGAACCTGCTTTGATCAATTGCTCAAGTCCGTCTTCATCTCTCTTGGAAACGAAATACTTTTCACAAACTAGATGCCTTCTTTTTTCTTTTAATGTATTCTTTTCTTTGTAGGGAGAATTGCACAGAGTATTGAATCTCTAAAGAAGGAGATCCTTGATTATATAAAGAAGGAAAGTTGTCAGAGAAAAAGCTACCGATAAACTGATCCCACACTAATCCCCACGCTCCCATTTACTTTGCAACGTGTGGTAGTTTTATTTTTAGGAGTTAAACCTTCCCTAGGTAACTTTCTTTAATCATATCTCCTCTAAAACGGGTTGGGTTTGTCCATATGGGTGGCCCAAACCTAAGATCCAACATCTCCCACTTCGCACATGGTGGACTTGACCCAAACCAGTACCATGACAATAATACACGTAATTCATACTATCAAATAGTTCGTGCAACCTGCGAGCTCAAGAGCTGTAATATTTTTTTAAACCTGTGAAGTAGTTAATAGCATCATGTAGAAATCCAATCACATGCGCAAGGGATTTACTACTAACACGAGGATCTTATTACTCGCTATACCCTAGACATCATTTGCTATTCCACTAGCTATTTTTCTGATCCCTCATCCTTGAAAGAGGTGAACTCGAGTTCATGTTTAACTTTGTATCCATAATTATATTTGATACCCTCATAGTAAGTGTAATGGTCGACCTATGAATACAAGTTAAATTACTAAATTTTTAGTTATCTTCCCTTCCTACTCGAATTTTTCCATTCCAAATCAACTGCTTTCCTAAACATGCACTGCATTGCCGAATCACTCATGGCTATAAAAGCCATGCTAAAGTAGCAACACTGATTGACACTTCAAGAGATACTAAAAGGTCAAAGGGTATTCCAATAAAAGTTAATATAACTTCTTTGGGATCTCACACAATGAAGAAGCATGGATTCATTCTTCCATTCTCCCACTAGTTATTAGCATGTGTGGTATGAAAGACATGTTATGGTATACTCACTTTATATTGTCGCGTGTGTCTCATTCTTTTAATTGTTCAACACCATACAAATCTTGGTCTAGACTCGCATCTAGCTTATAAAACAAGTCATAATCGAATGGTAAAATTCCTAAGTCTGACTTGTTGTCAAAACCAACCTCTACAAATAAATATAAACTTGCATTATCCAAGGTTATATAAGGTCTCATCTCTTTACGATTCTTAACGTAAGAGGCGATTGCTCGTGTGAGAGAGCCAATCTCGCGACTTGTTCGACAAACTTTATCAACAAAATATCATCACATGCATACAAGATATAAGCATAAATTCAAGAGTCAAATATTGATGAGCATATTATAATACTAAAGTCATTTTACAATACATAAATATGTTCATATCTTTCACAAACCTAGAGCCATAGCATGTTTCTCAAACAGTTCTCTAGATATTACCTTTGTAAAAAGATCAGCTATCATGTTTCGTGTAGGAAATGTACTGTAAATTTATCTCTCTACTTGATACCATGTCTCTCACAAAGTTATATTTAATGTCAATATGTTTGTTCTTGCTGTGATACTCAGGATCTTTTGTGTATGCAATAACCGCTTGACTATCATAAATATAGAATCATGAGACCCTAAGAGTTCTTTATAATATTCAAATGCTCAAAGAATCTCTTCAACCAAACAACTTCTTGTACTGCAGACGCACAAGCCACGAACTCAGCTTCCGTCGTTGAAAAGGCTTTATAGGTTTGTTTCTTACTTTTCCATGATATAGCACCACCATTAAGTTAGAAAGCATAATCGGATGTTTATATTCTATCATTTCGGTCACCAGCCCAATCAACTTCTTTATATCTTCTCAAGTATAAATCATTTCCACTATAACATAATGAATAATTTGCAGTTCCATTCAAGTATCTGAAAATTCTCAGCTTTAGAATGATCTCTTCGAGGATTGGATTGATACCTGCTAACCATACCTACGACATAACAAATGTCTGGGCGAGAACAAATCGTAGCGTACATCAAACTCCCGACGACACTTGAATACGGAATTCGAGACATATGTTCCTTTTCTTTTTGAGTCTTGGGACACATTTCAAGGCTTAAAGTGTCACCTCTTGTTGTAGGAGTATCCATGGATTTGCAACTATTCATTCGAAAACGCTCCAATTTTTTTTATAAGTTTATTAAGATAGACTCAATAATTTTTTGGAACAGTCTCTTTCAATCTTAACTCTAAGGATATAATCTGCTTCACACATGTCTTTCATGTTAAATAAATTTGAAAGCCATGACTTGATAGTTTTCAAATACTCCAAATTGTTTCTGGCCAAAAAAATATCATCCACGTAAAGAGAAAGAATTACAAACATCCCATTAGACTTCTTCACGTAAATGCAATGGTCTTCATTGATCATGGTGAAATCATACGAGATCACCTCCTTGTGAAATCTCAAATACCATTGCCTTGAAAATTGTTTCCGGCCATAAATAGAACTTTTCAATTTACAGATCTTCTTTTCTTGGCCTTTAACGATGAAACCTACAGGTTGTTCCATGTAGATTTTTTTGTTTAGTTCTCCATTGAGAAAAGTTGTCTTCACGTCCATCTGATTTAATTCCAAATCCAAACGTGCAACAATGGCCAAAAGTAAACGAATTGAGGTAAATTTCACAACTAGTGAAAATATTTCCTCATAGTCTATTCCAACTTCTTGAGTAAAGCCTTTTGCCACCAATCATGCCTTGTATCTTTCTATTGACCCATCCGCTTTACGTTTAACTCTCAGAACCCATTTATTCCCAATGGCTCTACGCCCAGGCGGAAGGTCAATTAGATACCATATTTTGTTAGTTTTCATGTTAAGCTTGTCAAATAACTCAGTTAACATGAAACCATAAGGCATAACATGCTTGGGTTTGGTGGTGTCTCCTGCTCTTGCCATATGCTGAATCATCAGGCTAGAAAGATTGATAGGTCTACTAGTGTCAAGCAGCTCCATCACAACCATGTCCAGCAAAGTAGCTTCATGACTTCTCTCAGACCTCTGAAGAATGCAGGAATTGACAAAATGAAAAAATTACTTAGAGAAGAGAGTCATATCAGTCTTGTACACTTTCTAGGAAGCATCTAGTTCAAACTTTTGAGAGAACTTCCTTGTGACCACAATGCCAGTGTCAACATCATTGTCTATGGCTGGCCACTTTTTCTTCGAGTAATTGTCAAACACCAAGGAAAAGACATTCACAAGCATCCCCAGCTCCTCAGCATCAAACTCTATTTCAAAGCCCCCTAACTTACTCTTGACTACCTTCCCATAAAAGTTGAAATTTTCATAGAACTCCACCACAGTAGGAACACATACTGGGGGGAAGCTTTCAGAAACATGTGCTTCCACCCCTGTAGCTCAAGTTTTTCAACCAGTTGAAAATGAACACATACCCTATGAATATATTATAAAGATACATTTCTTACCTTTTAGACCTAATTTACCAAACTTGCTAAAAGAATATTTTGCTATACAGTACAACCCCAAGGTCGTATTTCTTTTAAGTTCGGTTTACGAACAGTCCATAGCTCATAAGGAATGGAAGAAACTGATTTAGAAGGAACTTTGTTCAATACGTAAGTTGCAGTCAATAACGCATCTCCCCAAAAGGAGATAGGTAAATTTGCCTGCGCCATCATGGACCTTATCATGTCCAGTAATGTTCTATTCCTCCTTTCTGCTACACCATTTTGTTGAGGTGTGTGATCGGTTCCAACCCTATACTACTATAAAGTGGCAAGAGCGATCGATGCAGCTTTTACCAGAAAAGGTCAGGATCGAATCCACAGGGAGCTAAGATATGTTTGGAGTTGGATTCCTATCTAATCTAGCAATGTGCAGTGTTCTTGATTGCACTTCCAACCATTCTTTGTTTGTTCACTATTCTACTTTAAGACTAATGATGCAGGAAAATAAGCCAAGTATGTGTTTTTGCAAGGTTTTATTAATTGGTCTAAAGGCACTACGGAAGTGACTTGCACCTAGGTGGGTATCTAACGGAATCTAAAACTTAGGGCAAATTTGTTATAGTTAGGATCATGATATAGCCATTGCACATAACTACTGACTCTATTCCTCTCGGTAGTTTGATTGACTTTGCCCTAGTTGTCTTTCTCAAGCCCAATTGGGTGATAAAACAATGCAAGCAACATTGGCTCAAGTTGGGTATTACTATATCTAGGTTTAACCCTTTAATTAGGGTTATCAATCTCTTGAATGCACCCCAATTCCTTGTTGGCCTGAATTTCCTAGACGTAGTCTCTCTTTCTCAAGAAGAGCCTAAGTCAAAAAGGTACAAATCAGTGTTTGCAACCACCAATTTAATATTTAAAGCATAAATCAGACCAAATATCAATCACCCATAAACATTTAAGACCTAAAATAGAAGATCCATTAAATACCACTCTAGGGTTGAGCCACAACCCTAGCTAATGGGTTTAGCTACTCATAATCAAAGAAGAAATCATAGATTGAGATGAAATAGAAGCCATAAAAGTAATTACAAGATAAGAATCTAAGATTAATTGTTAAACAAGCTCTAAAATTACTCATAAAGGTAAAAAGAGGCGGTTCACGTGCTCATCTAAACAACAGATGACCTAAAAATCTGAAAAAGAACTATTTATACACAACTAAATTTTTCGGACAAAAAATTCCCCTACTTAGGTACCGCTGACAGCGGAAAATGGACCGCTACAGTGCTGAGACTACCGCGGCCGCATAGTCCTCTGAATCTGGCTTCCGCTAAGGGCGGTAAATGCACCGTGGCCGCACTGAAGCCATCGCTGTCGTGCAAAATCACCGGGGGAAGCAGTGACTTGTTAAGCCCCAAATTATAGCTCTCTTAACCTTGCCACCACGTACCGCGAGATCAAGACCACCTCAGCGGTGGAACCTCCATGTCCGCGGTTGATTTTCCGCTGTCAGCGCTCATTTGACCCAGCTTTAACTTGTGCAAGTTTCACTCCTTTTTGAGTTGATTTTGACTTTCTTGTCTCTTTTTGACCAAACACTACAAACAAGCACAATAAGTTAGCTTTTGGGAATACTTGTACACATTTTTAATCCAGAACTTAAGCAAAAAGAAGCGTAGAGTAGACTAGAATCCCTAGTTATCAACTCCCCCAAACTTTAGCTTTTCCTTGTCCTCAAGCAAATAAAGTAATTCCTACCTCCTCAAGATAATAGAAAGGAAAATTCACCTGTCCTAAAGTGACCTCATCAAGCATTAATTGGGACTAACTATTACCCTCAACTCAAATGCATTATTAACAATACACAACGTTTTAAGCACCATGGCTATAGTGCGACACAAAAGCTTCAAGAGTTGACTAAACTTATCAAGAAAACTCTTTCTACTACTTTGGTCATTGTGGAACCCAAACTCATAGTCCTCAGCTCTCTATAAGCAAACCCCACTTTTAGATTATAGTACTCAGAACGTGGATTTTGGAAAATACACTCACCTCTCTCAAAGGACGGTCACAAGTCTGACTCTAAGTACCATAAACTTGCCCCTTATATGAGTTACCACTAATGTAAGCTCACCCAACTCAAGATCATATAGGGCTTTTGTGGGGATGTAATGAAGGCTTTTGGTTCAGGGTAGGATATATTGGTCTAAGAAGGTTTCATCTTCCCGTAGGCACTTTATTTGATTCATTTTGGCACACATTTTCTTGACTCTTTGAGTCATTTACTTCTTTATTAAGGGCTAGAGAGACACACTGTCTTTCTTTCTTGTTCATTTCAATCCTTTTTCTCCTTTCTAATCTTTCCTTGCCTTTCATCTTTTGCTTTTATTGAATCCCTTCATTTCTTCTACATTGTTCACTTTCTTTTTGACTTTTTGGCTTTTCTTTCTTTTTCTTTTTGCCTTACCTTTTCTTCATTGTATACCTTTTATCACTTTTTAATTCCTCATCTCTCTCCCCAAACTTATGCTTTTGCCTTGTGCTAAGGAAAGATCGGGTGCCAAGAGAGGATCATTTCAGAACGGATAAAGGCTTGTATCATGGTATTTTGAAAGAATAAGGGCTATGGCTCAATGGGGTTGACTAGGGATATCATTATTGGTGGGCTATGGATGTTTTCAAGTCTCAATTAGGATCAAGGAGAGCCTATAATCACTTCTCAAGTTGAGCTACACTTAGAATTTCGCCTAGACAAACATTCAGGTTAAGTTCTAGACTCATTAGCACGAGACTTGGACTTGCAAATCAATACCTCACCACACAAGCTATAGGATTTCTAAAAAAAGAGAGTCGGGGGCTCACAACAACCTTATCTAATATTTGAGCAACACAAATGGTTCCGAAAAACCACTCGATGATTGTTTAGTCAACACAAGAGTCTCAAGGTCACAACTGTCACTATCATATACACACCAATTTGTTTTTAACCATAAGGTCAAAGGTAAATGTGTTAGGCCCAAGTGAAGCTTTGCTTGAGGCACCATTGCTCACTAACTACTATTTACACAAAAACGAAAAGAAAAACAGACTCAAACCCTTAAGAAGGTTGTCACGCCATCCATCATCGGGAAGAGCCACCCGGTTCACACAAACTCCACCTTTGGAAAGAACCGTGGCATTAAGAAAACCAGAGGCTTATTGATCATTGAAACTTGTAAAATAAGAAGCTACGAATCGAAAAAGAAGCTATTAAATGAAATAAGAAGCTATACTATTAAGGGAAATTGTAAAAGTAGTTATAAAGTAAAATGCGGAAAGTAAACTAAATATGTACAATAGGGGATTTAGATGAATATACATAAGAGGGAATGAATATCTACATGAGAGAATAACTTTATATACAGACCAAGATTGAAAAATAACGAAAAGTGAAATAAATAATAAAATTATATACATATCAAAGGTGAAAAATAAGCATAAAGGAAAAAAAATAGTATCATCATTACAAACCAACTACCAAATCATCAAAGTAGGACCACCCCTCAAATGAAAACTAACATTTTCCTCAATGCTAACTAACCAAAAATAAGATCAAAAAGAAAGGTAAAGAGTAAAGGAAACTCCATATGGGTCTGCATGGGGTCCTGTGGCTGGGTCCCTAGATCACCTGGCTCGGGGGCCTGTGGCTAGTCAGAGGCACCTCCCCCAGTCTCCTCCAGCTCAATCTCTACATCATCAACCCGTGGCATCACTCTCCTCCTCCTAGGCTCTCCCTCAGTCTCCTGCTCCTGAACCTGCTCTGTCTGAGCTGCTGAAAGCTGGTCCTATAGTAGTAGCTCTAATGGAAAATCACCAACTGACTTCATCTTCTCGACCTCTCCCCTCAATTGCTTCACCGACTCCTTCGAGGCTGAGTCTTTTTTAGCTTTTTTGTCTGCTTGCTCAGCTCCTTAAGTGTTTTTCTTTGAACTACAAGAGCATCCATAATAAGCTTTTGGTTCTCTAGGAACTTCTTCTGATTGTCCAGAAGCTCCTTGAGAGACTCCTCTACTGAAGCTGGGAACTGACTGGGTTGCCACTGAACTGGATAGCACAAACATCTTAGAAGTTGCTGCCTGTATCCAGTTGTTGATACTGGAGAGTGTTTGGCTCATCCTGTGAGCAGTCAATGGGTATGCTGAGGAGGATGGAACTGAGGACAGCATGGAAGTAGATAGTACTGAGGCAAGATCCGGTATGGCAGTGGGAGGCTGTGAAGTAGTGACTACCACTACTGGCTCTTCAGACTAGCCAGTAGATATAATAGCTTTGCCCTGGGATCCCTTGGATTTGGGGTTACCTGGACCCTTAAGGCTATACCATGAAAAAGGCATCTTGGGCTTTAACTTGACATCGAAATTTCTTTTCTCCACCTCCTGATCCTCCAAGTACATGGTGAGGAAGTTCGGGAAGGGGTAGGATCTATCACCCTTGTTGACCACTCTAGTGATAACCCTAGACATGATATTCCCGATATTGATCGGGAACTCCGCCATGATAGCCGCCACTACAATCGCCCGGGAGACTGACAAGATGTTGTCATGAGAAGTGGGGTCTAGCCTGCTGCACATAAAGGTCTCCCAACCCTTTGCCTCAAAGTTCAGGGTGTTCCTCAAGATAGGAACCCCTACTGTCAACCATGCTAGAGTGGTATTCAGGAGAGCCAGAAGTGATGCCAACCACGGGCAGGATGCCTCATCCATCGCCACTTTCTCTAAGTACAATGTCTCATCTTCATCATTGAAGCACAGGTAATCATAAATCATTTTCCCATCAAACTTGACCTTCAGGTTCCGCACCTTAGTCACTTTTGTATCCTTCTTGATGTAGGAGGCATTGGCGTAGAATTCCTTGACTAGTTGTTCATTAGTCTCTGACACTTTGCTAGTGAAGTACTCCCATCCCACTCGTTCATTGAAGTGCTGCTTCATATTAGGGTTGTGAGGCAGAAGATCCCACTCTATGAATTGGCGCTCATGAATTAGGGACTTCTAAGGCCACCATTCCCTGAATTTATGGTATGTCAGCTCACTGACAAATCTCTGTTGCCAAACCTCTAGGTTTCTTGTCCTTTCTACACTTCCGGTCTGGGTGGCACCCCCTCTCTCGTCATCTAGTACCTCGGCATCTAAATCTATGGGGTCCTGTACCGGTTATGAAGTTGTAGGTGAGGCTGAAGCTAAGGATTCACCACTCTCCGCTAAGCCATCAGACGAATCAAAAGAAGCAGGAGAAGTGGTAAAGGTCGGAGGTGTAGGCTCATCTCTCAACCTAAGTCTCTCCGAGAAGTCTGGTACATATGCTGGCACTGAGTCAGTCTCTGATGCCTCCCAGGAGGGCACATACTCACTCCCCTCTGAGTGGGAAGCAGCTCTATTTGCAGCTCTGATGTTCTTCCTCATTTCCCCAATTGATTTGCGAATTGCTGGGGTCAACTTAATTTGTCCTTGTCCCCTACCCCGAGAGGACTATGCTTTCCCTTTTTACTTCCTACTGCCGCCTCTAGATTTAACCATTGTCTACAAACATAATCAGTGGAAAATTGTTAGTACTAATACTAGAAGAAGCAATGCAGAAAAGTAGAAGAACAGTTGACAGTGCTTGAACAAAATTGTAGACAGCGGACTGCGAAAAAAGGAGCGCGACCGCAGAGGCTACACCGTGGACCGCGGAAAATGCATCGCGGCCATGGAGGTGTGGGGATCAGACTACCCACCCTCTAATTCTATTGCATCGCTGAGCGCGGTAAGTTGAGTGCGGCCGCGGTAGTTGCACCGCTGTCCGTGAAAAATCAACCATGGTTGCGGACTCTTGTTTAGACCTCTCTGAACTTGAGCATCGAGGGCCGCGAGAAAAGCATCGTGACCGCGGAGAGGCACCACTGTCAGCGGAATTTGACACTGCTGATCGCAGTTATCAGGACTTTCTATCTCAGATAAAACTTATGAACGCGGACCGCAAAAAATCAACCGCGGCCGCGGAAGTCAAAAGAGGGCTCAGCAAACCTAGGGTTTCAGTTGTTCATGCATTTAGAAATCTCCTCTACATTTTCAAACCCCACTAGGTATTCATTAACAACTCCTAACTATTTTAAGCCTAACCTAATTAACATTAAACAACCCTAGGTCAAAATTAAAAGAAAGAAGAAGAAGAAGTAAAAACAAAACTAACAGTTAAAATAAAAACAAGTCCAAAATTAAATAATAATGAGGGAATGAATTTACCAGATGTGAAATGTGCGATGAAAATGGACTCTAAGTCTTGTGTTTTTGCAGCTTAGGGCATTGATGAACAGTAGTGATTTTAGTTTGAGAGTGAAATGGGCGAAAAAGGTAAAAGACCTTATGACCGCTTATTTATAGAAAACACCTAGGGGCCCACTAAAGCTTACCTAGTGCAACCGCGGTAATTCATTGCGGTCCGCGCTTGTGAAGAACTGAAGGGCTGCTATTCTGAGACTACCGCTGAGAACGAAAAATGTTTTGTGACAGTGATTGAGCACCGCTGACCGCGAATAATGCACCGCAGACACGGTAGAAACTTCAGAGAAGTCTCATTTTGGGATTTTCAATCCCGCGTCCACCACCAATTTCTGCCTCCGCGATAAGGCCACCACTGACCGCGAAAAATGGAGCGCTGTCAGCGGTCCAACTTCAGAGAGTACCAAATTTTTCCAGCTTAGTCCTGCATTGCATTAAACATCCCTACACACATCTTACAACCAGTTAGTTCAAAAACAAATCCTACACTAAGAAGAAAATAAAAAAGAAGAAAAACATATGGGTTGCCTCCCAAGAAGCGCCTGATTTAACGTCGCGACACGACGCAGGTTACCATCAATCACTTGAGATGGATCATTGCCACCACGTGGCTATCATCAAACTTGCCAAGATAGTGCTTCACTCTGTGCCCATTAACTCTAAAGATTTCACCATTTTTGTTTTTCAAATCAAAAGCACCAAACGGAGTCACAAGCACCACCTCAAAAGGTCCACTCCATTTTGATTTAATCTTTCCTGAAAATAGTCATAACCGGGAGTTGAATAAATGAACCAAGTCACCTTCTTTGAACTCCTTGCTATGGGCATACTTGTCATGTAAGTACTTCATCTTGTCCTTATACAAGGACGAGTTGGAATAGGCATGAAACCGGAACTCATCAAGCTCATTGAGTTGCTTCACCCCAGAGATTTTCTGCAACATCCCATTCAAGATTCAACTTTCTCAAGGCCCACATGGCCTTGTGCTCTAACTCAACCGGGAGATGGAAAGCTTTCCCAAACACCAACCGGTATGGAGACATACCAATCAGAATCTTGTAAGCAGTCTTGTATGCCCATAAAGCATCATCCAGTTTCTTTGACCAGTCAGTCCTATTTGCATTAATCGTCTTTGACAATAAGCTCTTGATATCCCTATTGGAGACCTCAACTTGCCCACTAGCCTGAGGATGGTAAGGGGTTGAAACCTTGTGATTAACACCATACTTTGCAAGCAAAGTGTCAAATGCCTTATTGTAGAAATGAGAACCCCCATCACTGATGATTTCTCTAGGAGTGCCAAACCGAGTAAAGATATTCTTCTTGAGAAAAGCCACCACACTGCGGACCTCGTTGTTGGGTAAAGCCACAGCCTCAACCCATTTGGAAACATAATCAACAACCACTAGAATGTATGTGTTTCCACATGAACTAACAAAGGGTCCCATGAAGTCAATGCCCCACACATCAAATATGTCAACCTCAAAAATAGTAATAAGAGGCATTTCATTCTTCTTTGAAATTCCACCTGCTCTCTGACACTCATCACATCTCTTCATAAGATCACCCACATACTTGTACAATGTAGGACAATAAAAACCACAGCTAAGCACCTTTGAAGCTGTTCTCGCCCCATCATGATGACCACCGTAGGGAGAGGAATGACAAGCATCCAGAATACTTATTTGCTCATCTTCCGGAACACATCTCCGGATCACACCATCATTACAGATTTTGAACAAGTAAGGCTCATCCCAGTAGTAGTCCAAGCTATCATGTTTAAGCTTCTTCCTTTGGTTAGAAGAGATCTCACACAATATAATATTGGTCACAAAAAAGTTGGCAACATCCGAAAACCAAGGCATACTATTCACAGATACAGAGATGAGTTGTTCTCAGGGAATGAATCATTAATTTCGAGGCCATCACAGGGCCTCCCCTCCTCCTCCAAGCGGGACAAGTGGTCTGCCACTTGGTTTTCACTCCCTTTCTGATCAACAATCTCAAAGTCAAACTTTTGAAGCAATATAACGCATCTCATCAACCGAGCCTTATAATCCTTCTTTGTCATCAAGTAGCGGAGTGCTGCATGGTCAGTATGAACTATCACCTTGGCACCCATGAGATAAGGCCTAAACTTCTCCATTGCAAACACAATTGCTAGCAAATCGTTTTCCGTCACTGTGTAATTCACTTGAGCATCATTCATTATTTTGCTTGCATAATACACCGGGTGAAACATCTTATTTAATCTCTGACCCAAGACCGCTCCTATCACAACATCACTTGCATCACACATGAGCTCAAAATGTAAGCTCCAATTGGGTGCGGTAATAATGGGAGTATTTGTCAATTTGTACTTGAGAAATTCAAAAGATTTCATACATTCCTCATTAAACACGAACTTGGCATCCTTTTCCAATAATTTGCACAAAGGATTCACTACCTTAGAAAAGTCTTTGATGAATCTTCGGTAGAACCCCGCATGCCCAAGAAAACTCCTAACCCCCTTGAATGAAGTAGGAAGAGGAAGCTTTAAGATCACTTCAAGGCCTTGTCCATCTCTATACCGTGCTTTGAGATCTTATGGCTAAGGATAATGCCCTCCTTTACCATAAAGTGACATTTTTTCCAGTTAAGCACAAGATTTGTCTCTTCACACCGGGCCAACACTTTGTCAAGATTCTTCAAACACTCATCAAAGGAGTCACCCACAACACTAAAATCATCCATGAACACTTCCAAAAAGTCCTCCACCATATTGGTAAATATAGCCATCATACATCGCTGGAAGGTACCTGGTGCATTGCACAAACCAAATGGAATCCTAGAAAATGCAAAACTGCCATACGGACACATGAAAGTTGTTTTTTCTTGATCTTCTGGAGCAATCAAAATCTGGTTGTAACCTGAGTATCCATCCAAGAAATAGTAGAAGGCACGCCTGACAAGTCTATCTAGCATTTGGTCAAGAAAAGGCAAAGGAAAATGATCCTTACGGGTCACTTTATTCAGCTTGCGGTAGTCCATGCACACCCTCCATCCCATGACAGTCCTGGTAGGAATCAACTCATTTTTCTCATTGGTAACCATAGTCATACCACCCTTCTTCGGCACACATTGTACCGGCGAAGTCTAAGAACTATCCGAGATGGGGTACACAACCCCTACATCTAACCACTTGATCACCTCCTTTTTGACAACCTCTTACATAGCCTTGTTCAACCTCCTTTGATGTTCCATGGAGGGCTTGGCATCATCTTCAAGTATAATCTTGTGCATGCAAAAGGCGGGGCTTATTCCTCGAATATCAGCTAGAGTCATTCCAATTGCCTTCTTCCTTCTTTGGAACACCTCCAGTGTTGCATCTACCTGCATATTAGTAAGACAAGATGAAAAAATAACAGGTAAAGTTGAACTAGGGCCGAAGAATTCATACCTGAGGTGTGAAGGCAAAGGCTTCAACTCCAGAATGGGAGGTTCCTTAATTGAGGGCTTTATTGGTGGAGTCTTTCTGTTCTCAAGATCCAAAGAGAGCTTTCGAAGCTCATAAGAGTAAGAGCCCATTCCATGCAAAGTATTGACACACTCTACCCTACCTTCGTCCTCATTCACATCAAGGTTCAACAATACCGCTTCTAGAGGATCCTCCACATTGATTATTGCACTATTATCATCAACTATCACTTCCGTGGCAAGATCCACAAAAGAGCATACTTCAGTACTATTTGGCTGCTTCATTGATTTGCACACATGAAAGACCACTTTTTCATCACCTACCCAGAAGGTGAGCTCCCCTGCTTCCACATCAACCAATGCCTTCCTAGTTGTAAGGAAAGGTCTTCCCAATATTATTGGAACCTCATAGTCGACCTCGCAGTCCAGAACCATAAAGTCAGCAAGCAAAATAAACTTATCCACCCGGACAAGAACATCATCAATAATACCAAACGGCCTCTTCATTGTTCTATCCGCCATTTGCAACCTTATTGAAGTAGCTCTCAGTTGACCAATACCCAAAGTTTTGAACATGGAGTAAGGCATCAAGTTGATACTAGCTCCCAAATCATACAATGCCTTTTCATAATCCGCACTCCTAATGGTACATGGAATGGTGAAAGCACCAGGATCTTCAAGCTTTGGAGCCATCGAGTGCACAATTGCACTTACTTGATGAGTCATCTTGATGGTCTTACAATCCATAAATCTCTTTTTAGTCACCAAGTCTTTCATGAACTTGGCATAACCCGGCATTTGCTCAAGAGATTCCACCAAAGGAACATTGATTGCCAAGCTTTTCATCATCTCAATAAACTTCTTAAATTGCTTTTCATTCTTTTGCTTCACAAAACTTTAAGGGTAAGGTGGAGGAGGACTTGACAAAGGAGCCTTAGCCTTGGGAACTACCATTTATGGTATGTCTTTATGTGTTCCATAGACGGGTTCATGTCATCTTGAGTCTCCACCTCATTATCATGAATATCAATTCTTACTTACGCATCTAATTCTCTTCTCTCACTTGCTCATCAACTATAGGAACATCATCATCTTGTACTTCAACCTCATCACTCACAACTTCATTTTGCTCGGAGGTATTCACATCACCACCTCGACCGCTTCTTGTAATCACCACCATTGCATGCTCGGTGTTGTTCCCACCCTTCGGGTTTACTACCGTATCACTAGGTAGAGCCCCCTTAGGGCGAGTATTCAAAGATTGCAAAATCTGGCCAAGTTGAATCTCCAAATTTCGAATTGAAGTATTGTGGGATGCCAACTGGGCATCAAAGTCGGCGTTCTTCTTCATCATTTGTTCAAACATCATCTCGATCCTTCCCATCTCATTGTTTGACGATCTAGGACCTTGGGACGGAAATGGAGGTGGGTTGTTTGGTTGATACATCGGAGGCCTTTGAAAGCCTTGCCCCCGATTCCCTTGACTGCCATTATTCCAACCCCCTTGGTTGTTATTTCCTCCCCAATTATTGTTGTTGCCACTCCTATTGTCCTGGTTGCCCTTATTCTGATTGTTTTCCCCCCAGTTACTATTGCCTTATCGGTTTTGATTCCCCCAATTTTCTTGGGATCTCTATTATTATTGTTGGTTAGGAGCATTGCCCCTTTGGCCTTGATAATTGTTCACGTACTGCACTTCTTCACTTTACTCATCATAGCCATCATCTTGATTGAAACTACCACTACCCTGCTCATATTGATCCGGACTACCTTGACCTTGTTGGCCTCTTTGTCGCCTCTTGTTGACCAATATGTTGACACCTTCCATAGAATTTACTTGTCTTGGTGCTTGAACTTGTTACAATTGATCTTTTGCCAATTGGTTCATTATTATAGTTAACTCTGCTATTGCCTAGCCATGATCATGGAGCTCTTTGTGCAAGTGAATGATAGAGGGGTCACCCTGCGACACATTGGCTCGACTTTGCCAAGCTGAGGAAGTATCTGCCATCTCATCCATATCTCACATGCCTCAGCATAAGGTGTGTTCAAAAAATTTCCCCTTGCTAGCTGGTTCACTATACACTGATTTGTCGAGTTAATGCCATAGTAGGATGTCTGCTGGATCATTGCTTCGGTCATGTCATTATTCAGACATTCTTTCACCATTGTCTGATACCTCTCCCAGACCTCATGAAGTGGTTCATTAGGTTCCTGTTTGAAGTCCAAAATCTCATCTCTTAAAGTCTCCATATGCCCTGGCGAGAAAAACTTAGCTATAAATGTCACGCCCCGAACCATGGCCTAGGCATAACACGACACTCGGTTCCTGACTGCATGTGACCGAGCGAACCAACTGTATGGCTGGATCAACATGTGGTATAATTGTAAGCTAGAGGTATGATAATCTACAAAAGAGTCTGACTCAAATACCATAGACGCGAAAAATACTAAAAAGGTCTGCAAGTATAAACAAGTAGCCAAGGCTAACACATAAAATCCTGCTAATATCTGACTGACTGGGTTATAGTCTACGAAGCCTCTAAGGAATAGTAAAAATACCAACTGTTTACTGGGACAAGGTCCCCGGTATACCTTATTAACGGAAATACTATAATGACTAAAAAAGGGAGGGATAATGCCCCGAAAGACTGGGGCTCACCAATAGCTGATACGAGATGTCCTAGCAAGCAGAATCGTCAACCTGTAAATCATTACCTGCATCGCGAGATGTAGGCTGCGGTCAAACAAAGGACGTCAGTACATTTGAATACTACAGGTATGTAAAACAACTAAAGGAAAGAACTGTAAATATGGTAACTGAAACTGATAACTGATAACTGAACTAAACATAGGAAGTAGGATTATGAATACTCACTCTTCTGAATGATGAACAACCTATTTATCTGAATATTAAACTGCGGACTCAGGCCCAATATATATATATATATATATATATATATATATATATATACATATATGTGTGTATGTGTATGTGTGTGTGCGCACAACTGCGGCCTCGGGCCCAAGTATACATATACATAACTGCAGCCTTAGGCCCAATGATGCATAAAACATAAACTGCAGTCTCAGGCCCAAATAAAGGTGTTCAACTTTCAAGAATATAAAATTAGGAAATGAGAATCATATTACAATACATGATACTGAAATGCTGAATCACACTGAGTTACATAATATTGGAATACTGAATAGGACTAGACTGAGACATGTGTTTTTGAACTGATTATGAACACTGAAACTTTAACTGTTTATGAAATAAAGAGTAAGCTATACTAAGACTCGGGGACATCAAGCCCAAGTCTATATTGAATACGAACTGATCTCACAACATTCAGAATGAAAATCATGAACGAGTTATGAAGCTAGAGAATAGAAGTTCTATAAGTATTCAAAGAATTAGGCTAAACTATGTTTCTGTGGCAATTAGTAATGTGGGAAAAGAAACATAATGTAGGGAGAATTATTAACATTCTCAAACATAGAGAGTTAGCCTCACATACCTTAACTTCCTGCTCTTGAGCGTAATACAACGTTTGTCAACCTTTTCAACTTTAATCTATAGTAATAGAAGTCAAAGGGGTTCCATATTAGCTATGATGCTCATGTTTTGGTCAGTTAAGCATCTTATCAAACACTTGTTGAGAATAAAGCTTCATATTCCTTATTAATGGTGTCTCTACACTCAATAACCCATTCCCTTGCTCCTAGATGAATTCTAAAGTCTCAAATGGTTATAATCAACATTATTCTTTATCACCCATAAGGTAAACAACACCCTTAACCAATCATCAACAATCAACACCCTAAACCTATAATCGTTCATGCTTTTCTATCAAACCCATCAACTCATATCTCATGAACTAGGGTTTATAATCAATAAATCAATGCTAGAATCAATTAGAGGGTGAAGACATTACCTTTTTGAAGTTCAAACCCTTTGAATTGGAGTTCTAGGCTTCTTTCTCTCAACAATAATATCCCAATCGAATATCTAATGATATGGAGGGTTTACCCATGTTAATGAGATATTGGGAAATTAAAATTAACTTAAAATCACCATTAGAACTTACCTTGGGTGGTGGAAGGACCCTTAAGGAGTGTTCCCCTTTCTAGAGCAAGTTTTTATGTTTTAGGGCTGTGGAGGACGAAATATGGCTTTAAAATGACCCCCCACGAGTGCACCTGCACACCTGAAGACCTGACCGTGCAAAATGGCAGTAACACTGCCTCAAAAGAAGCGCAACCGCGCTAGGGGCGCGCTCAGGGCGCACATATTTCATATTGTTCTGTAAAAAGCACATAAAGTTTTGCACAGAGATACGTTCAGGCTCTACAATATATCGTTATAAAGCTATTTCAAAGGCCTACAAATTTTTGGTTTTGAGTTTTCGCAAATACCTTACACGTTTTTCACCAAACCTACTGCAAGACTGATCTTTTGTAAATTTCGTAGATTTTATCGAATCTTGAACACTTCACTCTTTGTATTGATTCTAAAATAACTATTTCCACACCTAATCATACCAATGGAACTTCACATGTCCAAAATATAACCTTACTACTCATTTAACACATTCACACCAAAGCAAATTTACGGGGTGTTATATTATCCCCCCCTGGAATCATTCGTCCTCGAATGATGGTCCTGGTTGCAACTACGACTATCTATGGACATTAAACGGGTGTGATGGTGATATGCGAATATTGAAATATCATGAATACATGTATATCAAACTGAACGAGTACGTGATAATTGAATACTAAGCTGAGTAAATACTTAAGGACATGGAGATTATAATATAAGTCCTGAATGGAAAGGTTAATTACCTTCCACATTTTCCGTTTTCTCTTCAAAGAGATGGAGATATCTAGACTTCCTGTCCTCTTCGGCTTCCCATGTAGCCTCTTCAACCTTTTGATTCCTCCAAAGCACTTTTACTGAAGCAATTTCCTTAGTTCTGAGCTTGCAGATTTGACGATCAAGAATAGCCACTGGAATTTCCTCATAAGACAGGTTGTCTTTAACCCCTATAATCTCCGTAGGAACCACAGGTGACGGGTCTCCCATGAATTTCTTCAACATGGACACATGAAACACTGGGTGTATAGTATCTAGTTCTTGTGGCAATTCTAACTCATAAGCCACCTGTCCGATCTTTCACAGGATTCTATATGGCCCAATATAGCGGGGACTAAGCTTCCCCTTCTTCCCAAATCTCATAACGCCTTTCATGGGAGATACTTTTAGAAACACCCAATCATTAACTTGGAACTCTAAGTCTCTACACCGCATGTCTGAATAAGACTTTTGGCGACTTTGAGCTATCTTCAATGCCTTTGTATCAAGTTGACTTTCTCCATAGCCTGATAGACCAACTCGGGTCCTAACAACTCCGCTTCTTCGACTTTGAACCAAACAATTGGTAATCTACACCTTTGCCCATACAGAGCTCTGTACGGTGCCATCTTGATACTAGAGTGATAGCTATTATTATAAGCAAACTCAATGAGAGGTAGATGATCATCCCAATTACCTTTAAAATCAATAACACACGCCCTCAACATATTCTCAAGAGTCTGAATGGTGCATTCCACCTGGCCATCTGTCTGAGGATGAAAAGCAGTGTTGAGGTTCACCCTTGTGCCCAGTCCCTTCTGAAAGGATTTCCAAAAGTTTGTTGTGAATTGAGCACCACGATCTAAGATAATGGACAAAGGAGTCCCATGCAATCAGACAATTTCTTTGATATACAACTTGGCATAATCCTCGGCCGAATCTGTAGTCTTCACTGGCAAGAAGTGAGATAACTTGGTAAGTCGGTCTACAATCACCCAAATCGAATCATGCTTCCAAAACGAGCAAGGTAGACCTGTTATGAAGTCCATGTTTATCATCTCCCATTCTAAACATGAATTTCTATATTCTGAGTTAAACCGCCAGGTCTCTAGTGTTCGACTTTCACCTGCTGACAATTTGGACTCTTAGCCACAAAATATACTATATTCTTTTTCATATCGTTCCACCAATAAACTTCCTTAAGATCATGATATATCTTTGTGGAGCCTGGGTGAATAAAATACCTAGAATTGTGGGCTTCTGACATAATCCGCTCTCTGAGCCCATCTACGTCTGGAATGCATAGTCTGCCTCTGTACCTTAAGGTACTATCATCTCCCCCTTGTTCAAAAGCCGTAGTCTTGTGTTTGTGAATTCCCTCCTTCAGCTGCAATAAGTAGGGATCACTGAACTATTTTTCCTTTACTTCAGCTACTAAGGAGGATTCAGCCCTGTTCTGGAGAACAACGCCACCATCTTTGGAGTCTAAAAGTTGAACTCCTAGACTTGCTAAGCGGTGGACTTCCTTCATCATAGTTCGGTTGTATGCCTCAACATGAGCTAAGCTTCCCATAGAACGCCGATGCCGAGAGCATCGGCTACAACATTTGCTTTCCCCGGATGATAGATGATATCAACATCATAATCTTTAAGTAATTCGAGCCACCTTCTCCGACGTAGATTTAATTCTCATTGCTTGAAGATGTACTGGAGACTCTTGTGATCTGTAATAATGTCAACATGCACCCCATACAAATAATGGCGCTAGATCTTAAGCGCAAATACCACAGCTGCTAATTCAAGATCATGAGTCGGATAATTCTTCTTGTGAGCCTTAAGTTGTCTCGATGCGTAGGCTATGACTTTACCATGCTGCATTAATAGACACCCAAGACCAACCCCTGAAGCATCACAGTAAACAACGAACCCTTCAATTCCTTCTGGTAGCGTCAAGACTGGGGCTAAAGTCAATCTCTTCTTTAACTCCTCAAAACGTTTCTCGCACGCGTCCAACCATTGAAACTTGACTTTCTTCTGAGTTAATCTAGTCAAAGGGGACGAGATAGAAGAAAATACCTCTACGAAATGCCTATAATACCCTGCTAGGCCCAAGAAACTTCTTATATCGGATACTGAGGTGGGTCTAGGCCAATTCTTCACTGCCTCTATTTTCCGAAGGTCCACCTTCATGCCTTCCCCTGAGATGACATGGCCCAAAAATGCTACCGATTTCAACCAGAATTCACACTTAGAAAATTTTGCATATAGCTTGTGATCCTGCAGTGTACACAACACAATTCTGAGATGTTTTACATGGTCAATCTCGCTAAGGGAATAAATCAAGATGTCATCAATAAATATGATAACGAACAGATCAAGATAAGGCTTGAAGACCCTATTCATAAGGTCCATGAAAGCTGCTGGTGCATTCGTTAAACCGAATGACATTACCAAAAATTCAAAATTCCCATATCGAGTCCTGGAAGTTGTTTTTGGAATATCAACTTCCTTAACCTTCAATTGATGGTATCCCGATCCGAGATCAATCTTGGAATAATATTGGGCACCCTGAAGTTGATCGAACAAATCATCTATTCTGGGAAGATGGTACTTGTTCTTGATGGTGACTTTATTCAACTGACGATAGTCAATGCACATATGCAATGACCCATCCTTCTTTCAGACAAACAAGACCGGTGCGCCCCAAGGTAAGACACTTGGACTTATAAATCCCTTATCTAGAAGATCTTTCAACTGGACTTTTAACTCTTTCAACTCTGTTGGAGCCATTCTATAAGGCGGGATAGATATTGGCTTAGTGCCTAGAAGTAGATCAATTCCAAAGTTGATCTCTCGATCGGGAGGGATTCCAGGGAGATCTTCGGAAAACACTTCCGGGAACTCATTTACAATTGGCACCGACTGGAGAGTGGGAATCTGAGCATCTGCATCCTTAACTCGAACTAGGTGATAGATATATCCTTTAGAGATCATCTTTCTGGCTTTAAGATAGGAAGTAAACCTACCCCCTAGGTGTTACTGCATCACCCTTCCATTTTAAGACTGGTTCACTGGGAAATTCAAAACTTACTATTTTGGTTCTATAACCCACTGTGGCATAACATGACTCTAACAAATCCATGCCCATGATTACATCGAAGTCTACCATCTCCAATTCTACTAAGTTTGCTACAGTAAGACGATGATACACTTTGACTGGACATCCCCTATAGACACACCTTGTTATAACTGATTCTCCAACTGGAATGGACACTTTAAAGGGTTCGCATAAATTTTCTGGTTCTATCCCAAATTTCTTAGCAATATGGGGTTACATCAGATAGGGTGGACCCCGGATCTATAAGAGGATATACATCAAAAGTGAATATTGTTAGCATACCTGTGACAACATCTCCACGAGCCTCTGTATCCTGACGGTCTGCCAGTGCATACAAGAAGTTTTGACCACCGCTTGCATTATTAGACTTTGCTGCACCGCGCCCTTGTTGGGCGCGAGAGTTATGGGCTGCTTAATTAGTGGACTGAGCTATATTGTCTCCATTGTTCTGCTTTGTCGATGGACAATCCCTCAAGAAGTGGCACTGCTGACCGCACCCAAACCATTTGTGCCCAAGTGACACAACCCTGGGTACCTCTTACCACACGTGTTGCAAATAGGGTAACCAGGGACTTTGTAGCCCACACTATCCTGTGACTGTGAGTTTGCTGTTATGAAATTCTGGTTTTTCTTGTTAAACTTTGACCACTGAACCGGTGCACTAGCTGAAGATGGAGCATGTCCTGATTTTGATTTCTTGAAAAACTGGCGATTGCCTCCTGCTTGAGATCCCCCATGATTGAAATTTCCTACAGACTCAGCTCTCTTGCTGAATTCCCTCTCCTTCTCTCTGTAGCCGTTCTTCTTCCTTCAACATGTCTTCGTTCCCTTGAACAAAGGCAACCATCTTAGTGACGGTCATGTCATTATTCTGAGCAGCTATATTAGCATCAACAAACAAATCATCTGGAAGTCCAAACACAAACTGCCTAACTCTGGCCCTCATATCACGTACCATTTTCGGAGCATACTTGGCCAGAGAGACGAACTTGAGGTAGTACTCATTCACACTCATATCATTCTGTCTGATTCTCTCAAACTCCAAAGCCTTAGCTTCCAAGATTTCAATGGGTAGAAAGTGCTCAAGGAGCGCATATGAAACTCCTTCCAAGTTGCAGGAGCCGCATCCTCTCCTCGGGACTCTTCCCATATTTCATAACAAGTGTTGGCAACATCTTTCAGCTGGTATGCAGCAAGCTCTGCTGCCTCAGTGTCTGTAGCATGCATTACTCGAAATATCTTCTAAACCTCATCAATGAAGTTTTGCGGATCCTCATCCTTTTTGGACTCTGTGAAGATGGGAGGTTTCATGTTGAGGAATTCCCTAGACCTGGAACTACCTGTCTCATGAACATCACTGGGTGAGCAACTGGATAGCTCCCCTGACATCCATGTCTGAAGCACTGGGCACCGAGCCCGATGCAACCCTCTGGGCCGGAGTGTCCTCTTTCTGAGCAGCATTAGTCGTGGCCCCCTGGCTAGTAGCTGAGGCCCTGCTGGTGTACTTTCTTTTTGCAGGAATTTTTCTGAAATACGCAATTCGCACGGGTTAGAAATATTCCTAAAAGCATAGCTCTAACTGCACGATCTAGAGTATGAAAGAAATGGAACAATCCTAGATGTCTTGGTGGTCAATTGTTTACACATGTGGCATGCACACACACATAAAAGAGACCCCACTGGACACGGCTTCATAGACTCCCTAGAACTCTTGAACCTGGATCTGATACCAAGCTTTGTCACGCCCCGAACCATGGCCTGGGTGTAACACGGAACTCGGTGCCTGACTGCATGTGACCGAGCGAACCAACTGTATGGCTGGATCAACATGTGGTATAACTATAAGCTAGAGGTAAATATATGGCATGATAATCTGCTATAGAGTCTGACTGAAATATCATAGATACGGAAAATACTGAAAGGGTCTGCAAGTATAAACAAGTAGCCGACAAGGCTAACAAATAAAAGCCTGCTAATATCTGACTGACTGGGTTATAGTATACGAAGCCTCTAAAGAATACTAAAAATGCCAATTGTTTACCGGGACAAGGTCCCCGGTATACCTTATTAACGGAAATACTATAATGACTGAAAAAAGGAGGGATAATGCCCCGAAAGACTAGGGCTCACCAATAGCTGATACGAGATGTCCTAGCAAGCAGAATCGTCAACCTATAAATCATTACCTGCATCGTGAGATGTAGGCCCCAGGCAAAAAGGGACATCAGTACATTTGAATTGCACTGGTATGTAAAACAACTGAAGGAAAGAACTACAAATACGGTAACTGAAACTGATAACTGATAACTGATAACTTATAACTAAACTAAACATAGGAAGTAAGGTTATGAATACTCCCTCTTCTGAATGATGAACAACCTGTTTATCTGAATATTAAACTGCGGCCTCAGGATATATATATATATATATATATATATATATATATGTGTATGTGTGTGTGTGTGAGAGAGAGAGAGAGAGAGAGTGTGTAAGTGTGCACAACTGTGGCCTCAGGCCCAAAGATGCATAAAGCATAAACTGCGGCCTCAGGCACAAATACAGGTGTTCAACTTTCAAGAATATAAAATTAGGAACTGAGAATCATATTGCAATACATGATACTGAAATGCTGAATCACACAGAGTTACATAATACTGGAATACTGAATAGGACTAGACTGAGACATGTGTTCTTGAACTGATTATGAACACTGAAACTTTAACTATTTATGACATGCTGAGTAAGCTATACTGAGACTCGGGGACATCAAGCCCAAGTCTATATTGAATACGAACTGAGCTCACAACGTTCAGAATGAAATTCATGAACGAGTTATGAAGCTAAAGAATAGAAGTTCTACAACTATTCAAGGAATTAGGCTAAACTATGTTTCTGAGGCAATTAGTAACGTGGGAAAAGAAACATAATGTAGGGAGAATTATTAACATTCCCAAACATAGAGAGTTAACCTTACATACCTTAACTTCCTGCTCTTGAGCGTAATACAACGTTGGTCAACCCTTTCAACTTTAATCTATAGCAATACAAGTCAAAGGGGTTCCATATTAGCTATGATGCTCATGATTTGGTCACTTAAGCATCTTATCAAACACTTGGTGAGAATAAAGTTTCATAGTCCTTATTAATGATGTCTCTACACCCAATAACCCATTCCCTTGCTCCTAGATGAATTCTAAAGTCTCAAATGGTTGTAATCAACATTATTCTTTATCACCCATAAGGTAAACAACACCCTTAACCAATCATCAACAATCAACACCCCAAACCTATACTCGTTCATGCTTTTCTATCAAACCCATCAACTCATATCTCATGAAATAGGGTTTATAATCATTAAACCAATGCTAGAATCAATTAGAGGGTGAAGACATTACCTTTTTGAAGTTCAAACCCTTTGAATTTGAGTTCTAGCCTTCCTTCTTTTAACAATGATGTCCCAATCGAATATCTAATGATATGAAGGGTTTACCCATATTAATATGACATTGGAAAATTAAAATTAACTTAGAATCACCATTAGAAATTACCTTGGTGGTGTACGGACCCTTAAGGAGTTAGGTTTTTTAGAGTTCCCCTTTCTAGAGCAAGTTTTTATGTTTTGGGGCTGTGGGGGACGAAATATGGCTTTAAAATGACCCCCCACGAGCGCGCCCATGCGACTGAAGACCTGACCATGCTACTAACCGCACAAAACGGTAGTAACACTGCCTCAAAAGAAGTGCGGCCGCGGTAGGGGCGCGCTCAGGGCGCGCATATTGCATACTATTCTGTAAAATGCAAATAACATTTTGCACAGAGATCTTTTCGGGCTCCATAATATATCGTTGGAAAGCTCTTTCAAAAGCCTACAACCTTTGTGTTTTGGGGTATCCCAAATATCTTACACTATGTTCACCAAACCTCCTGCAAGACTGATCTTTTGTAAACTTCGTAGATTTTATCAAATCTTGAACACTTCACTCTTCGTCTTGATTCTAAAATAACTATTTTCACCCCTAATCATACCAATGGAACTTCACATGTCCAAAATATAACCTTACCATTCATTTAACACATTCACACCTAAGCCAAATTTACGAGGTGTTACAATAAACTTGTCCGCCAACTCATCCCACGTAGTGATGGAATGGCTGGAAAGACTTTCGAGCCAGTCCAAAGCTTTCCCTTTGAGTGAAAAAGGGAATAATCTCAATCTCTATGCATCCTCTGACATATTGGTCTGCTTGCTTCCCCAGCAGGTATCCACAAAGCCTTTAAGATGTTTATATGCATTTTTATGGGGAGCGCCTGTGAAGTACCCTCGCTGCTCAAATAAGTCAACACCACATTTGTAATTTGGAAATTGCCCGCCCGGATCCGGGGTGGGACAATTGCACTTGCGTATCCTTCATTTGGAAGCACCCGAGGAGCCACTCCTGGAGGAGGCGGGGGAGGGTCTGAAACATTGTCATTGGCCTGGCGGCCTCGTCTTTGACCTTGAGGTACTAGAGGCACCTCATCCTCACCATTATCATCTACCTCATCCCCCGACAGAAAATTTCCTAGAGGATCATTGTTTTCCATTTTGTACCTATATTGATAACACACACAAGTTAGTAACACAGAAGGAAAGAAAAACAAGACAAAAAACTACTCAGATAGATAGCTAAAGTCATTTAGCTCCCCGGCAACGGCGCAAAAAAGTGATCGGTTCCAACCCTACAGCACTATAGAGTGGCAAGAGCGGTCTATGCAGCTTTTACCCGAAAAGGTCGGGATCGAACCCACAGGGAGCTAAGATATGTTTGGAGTTGGATTCCTATCTAATCTAACAATGTGCAGTATTCTTGATTGCACTTCCAACCATTCTTTGTTTGTTCACTATTCTACTTTATGACTAATGATGCAGGAAAATAAGCTAAGTATGATGTTTTTGCAAGGTTTTCTTAATTAGTCTAAAGGCACTAGGGAAGTGACTTGCACCTAGGTGGGTATCTAACAGAATCTAAAACTTAGGGCAAATTTGTTACAGTTGGGATCATGATATAGCCATTGCACGTAACTACTCACTCTATGCCTCTCGGTAGTTTGAGTGACTTTGCCCTAATTGGCTTTCTTAAGCCCAATTGGGTGTTCAAATAATGCAAGCAAAATTGGCTCAAGTCGGGTATTACTATCTCTAGGTTTAACCCTTTAATTAGGGCTATCAATCTCTTCAATGCACCCCAATTCCTTGTTGACCTGAATTTTCTAGACTTAGTCTCTCTTTCTCAAGAAGAGCCTAAGTCAAAAAGGCACAAATCAGTATTTGCAACCACCAATTTAACATTTAAAGCATAAATCAGAACAAATATCAATCACCCATAAATATTTAAGCCCTAAAATAGAAGATTTATTAAATACCCACTTTAGGGTTGAGCCATAACCCTAGCTAATGGGTTTAGCTACTCATAATCAAAGAAGAAATCATAGATTGAGATGAAATAGAAGCCTTAAAAATTAATTACAATATAAGAATCTAAGATTAATTGTTAAACAAGCTCTAAAATTACTCAAAAAGGTAAAAAGAGGTGGTTCACGTGCTCAGCTAAACCACAGATGACCTAAAAATCTGAAAAAGAACTATTTATACATAGCTAAATTTTCTGGACAAAATTCCCTTACGGAGGTACCGCTGACAGCGGAAAATAGACTGCTGCAGCGCTGAGACTACCGCGGCCGCATAAAATCAAGCGCGACCGCGGTCTTAAACTTTTAGCTCCATTCTTGGTCCTCTGAATCTGGCTTCCACTGAGGGCAGTAAATGCACCGCGGCCGTGCTGAAGCCACCGCTGCCGCGCAAAATCACCGCAGGCAGCGGTGACTTTTTAAGCCCCAAATTATAGCTCTCTAAACCTTTCCACCACGAACCGCGATATCAAGACCGCCTCAGCGGTGGAACCTTCGCGTCTGCGGTTGATTTTCCGCTGTCAGCGTTCATTTGACCCAGCTTTGACTTGTGCAGGTTTTACTCCTTTTTGAGCTGGTTTTGACTTTCTTGTCTCTTTTTGACCAAACACTGCAAACAAGAACAATAAGTTAGCTTTTGGGAATACTTGTACACATTTTTAATCCAAAACTTAAGCAAAAAGAAGCATAGAGTAGACTAGAATCCCTAGTTATCAGTGTGTAAGGAATAGTTAACTATCTGATCATGCCCTTTTCATTACACAATTCTTCAAATTCATTTGAAAGATAGTCACACCCTCTATCGGTTCTTAAGGTCTTAATTGTTTTATCTATTTGATTCCAACTTCATTCAAATATTTCTTAAAGCATTCAAGTGATTCAGATTTATGAGAAATCAAATAGACATAACCAAAGTGCGTGAAATCATCAAGGAACTCAATGAAATATAAAACACCAGACCTAGACCTTATATTCATTAGACCACAGATATCTGAATGGATTAATTGCAATGAAAAATCAGATCTCTTAGCCTTTTAAAATGGTTTACGTGTAATATTTCTGGCAAGACAATTTTCACAAGTTGGCATTTCAATTTTAGAGAAAGAACCCAAATGTCCTTCCTTAGCCGATCTATTCATTCGATTCTGCCTTATGTGACCTAATCTTGCATGCCATGTAATAATATCAATATCATTGTTACTCGAATAACATGTCATAACACAATGGTCAGCATAATAGTTATACGTAGAAGGATTACAATCTAACACAATAAAACCATCATAACGATGTCCAAAGCCATAGATAACATTGTCTAGAGTAATTCTAATACCATTGCGACTAAAGTTCAGATTGAAATCTAAATCTAGAAGAACAGACACAAACACTAAGTTTCGTCTAATCTCTGGAACATATAGGATGCCATGCAACATCAAAGATCTGCCACCACACATGTCCATTATGTAAGTGCCTATACCTTTAACTTCAAGCTTTGCATTATTTCCCACATACGCATGCCTTGATCCAGGTGGAACTCAACGAAACTCTATAAATGTTTCTCTATCATGGCTTACATAGTCGATGGCACCTGAGTATACAACCCACATAGGATAAGATTCAGTTAGTAAAAAGTGATAGAAACATATATAACACTTAGAGATGCGTTTTGAAATGCTACTTTTTTCGGCTCAGTGCACTCACGAGCAAAATGCCCTGTAACTTCATCTTGCTATTCTCTTTCTTCTTGTAGAACTATTTTCCTTTCTTGGATATTGGCTTGTTTCTTTTCTTAGAGGATCCTTCTCTAGTCTCCCTACCCTTTCAGTCATTTTTTAGTTTCTCTTGTGCTTGAAGCTTGATCTCTTTGTACCACTTGATTCTGTCACAAAGGCAATAGGTACAGCTTTAGCAACATAAGCCGCTCGTCTTCAAGCTCCACATGACAGGCAACATTAGCAGATGCTATCATTGTGGGTCAAATAAACCTTTAGATATTCCTAATTATTGGGAAGAGACCGAATCACTGCCTAAACATACTCCTCATCAGAGAGAACATGGCCAACACTTTTGAGTTGAGCAAGCATATTTGACATCACCCTTAGATATCTTGATACTGTGATCATGATACTTTTTTGTATGTGTCAAACTTGATGCTGTCGAAGGCGAGTCATAGTTGTACCCCATATGCCTCTCTTAAATGTGCCTCCATGGCTTGAGAAGTAGGATATTGCTCACATTCATGGTAAGATTATCAGCAACTGAACTTACAATAATTCCACGTGCCATGGAATCATTCTTTTTTCAAATACTGTAAGTTTCCAGATCCCTCCTGTGTTGGACAGTATTACCCTCATCTAGGTGAATTATAACATGGTTAATACTTTCAAGAGCATCTTGCCTTCGAGTACATATCACATTTTACGGCTCCAGATGTCATAATTTTCACCATTCAGTTTGTCATCCTTGGTCAAGTCGGCAATGATACTTTTCGATGTCATGTTTGTTATTAGAGATAATATTACAAGTTTAACTCATCAATATATACTGCAGTCAATTTTTACATGTGATTACACACACATGCAAGCTAATTATAATATTAATTTCACATTTAGTATAGAATTGAAAGGTCACTATGTTTCCGTTCACCATCTATAACTAAAAATTTTAATTAATATAAAAATCACTTCTTAGTGTGTACTTATTTCAAGTTTCAATACATTACAAAATAAAATAATAAATAATATATATAACTGGTGAGATAAACAACATAATTGAAATTTCATTAAAACAAAACATATATTAACAATTTACATGTTTGCTAGGACATCCATGTACCAATTGAATACTAACTCTTGTACATATATGCTAAAAGGTGAACTAGGCCAAATATCATGATAAATCTCACTTAAACTTCTACCCCAAGGCTCTCGAAGAGAGTCCGCTAAAATAGTTAATGCTTCCCAATCAGTAATTTCTATGTAATTAGCCAATTCAGCTCTTTTTAACTGAAATAGGTGTACATGTTCAGGAATGGAAGCATCCAGGCCCATTTTAAATTTCTTAAACTCCCTAAATTTCTTTTCTCCTTCCCTTCATTCATCCCTCTAATCCCTTAACTCATTTTGCCTCACCCTTGGGACATTCCCGATGACTTCAGACTCCGAGTCTGAATCATTATAGAAATAAGTCCTAGGACGATGTATCCTTCTACATTGTCCCCCTCCTCGACTTCGAGGACTCTTACTTGGAGTAATTCGAACGTGTCCCTGTTCAGCCATAGCTGAAATAGGACCAAAGAAACAATAAGCATAGCTACAACCATTCAATGTGACAACATTTGTCACATACTCGTAGAAGAAAAATTAAATCTAAGGGATTACTGCTAAACTAGTAGATATATACAAATATATACCGATGAATAAGGAATTATTATTTTTCGGAAAGCTAAACAGAGGTTGAATTAATCAAATTCATGGCCACGCTGTTGATCGAAGCCAACCCTGTACTACTACAAAGTAGCAAGAGAGGTCGAAGCAGCTTTTGTCCGAGAAGGTCGGGATCGATTTCCACAGGGATCTAGAGATTGGAATTGAGTTTCTATCTAAATTGGAGTTGCGTAATTGTTCCTAATATCACTTCTATTCATAATTGGTTTTTATATTACTTCTAATTTTTTACTACTAAGATGCTAAATTAGGCTAAGTGAAGCTAAGACTAAACTATTGAAGGTTGTCTAAATAGGTAAAAGGCACTAGGGGAGTAACTTTCTCCTAGGTGGGTAATTAACGGATTCTCGAGTCTAAGGTTAGATTGTCATATTTGGGGAGTATGATATAACCATTGCACGATTCTACTCACTCTATACCTCTCGGTAGTTTGAGTGATTTTGCCCTAATTGACTTTCTCAAGATCAATTGGGTATGATAATTTGTGCAAGCAATAGAGGTTCAAGTTGGATATTACTATCTCTAGGTTTAACCCTTTAATTGGGGCTATCAATCTCTTGAATATGCCCCAATTCCTTGTTGGACCAATTTCATGGACTTAGGCTCTCCTTCTCAAGAAGAGCCAAAATCAGCTAGGCATAAACTAGTGTTTGCAACTACAATTCAACATTTAAACCATAAATTAGTCCAGATATCAAACACCCATAGACATTCAAGCCTTAAAACACAAGATCCATCAATTACTCACACTAGGGTTGAGCCACAACCCTAGCTAATGGGTCTAGCTACTCATGATTATAGAAGAAAACAAAAAAATAGATGAAGAAAAACCCATAATATTTAATTACTAGATAAAACTTGAAGATTCAATGATGAAACTAAGCTAAAATTACTCAAAATAGGAAAGGAGTACTGTTCACAAGCGCAGCTGATCGTTAAAATACAACTGATGAACTAAAAATGTGAAAAGAAACTATTTATACTAGGCTGAAAATTTTGGACAAAAATACCCCTGCGGGGCTAGTGCGGACCGCACAAAATTGAGTGCGGACGCACTAAGGCTCTTGGCTGAAACAATCTGCTCTCTGAAGTTGGCCACCGCGGGCCGTACAAAATGCACCGCGGCCGCGGTGGCTTCTATTGCGGTCCAGACAAAATGGACCGCGGACTGTATTGGCAATGTTCCTCCAACTTGGCACCTCTCTGAACTTGAGCTTTGCGAATCGCACAAAATCAAGTGCGGCCGCAATAAAGTCAATGCGGTCCGTGTGAATTGTTTTACGGCCGCATTGCTTGCCCGCCTGAAATGCACACTCTCTGAACCTCCTCTTTGCGGACCAGACAGAATGGTGTGCGGCCGCACTAGTCCTGTTATACTGAGCTTGGCCTTGTTCTTGTTACTTGTGCATGTTTCACTCCTTTTTGATCTGGTTTTTGACAAATTGTCACCTTGTTGACCAAACCCTGCCATCAAGTACAACATGTGAGCCTTTGGGACTATTTTGTACACATTTCTAATCAAAACTTAAGCAAGAAAGAGTGTAAAATGCATCATAATCCCTAGTTATCAACTCCCCCAAACTTAAGCTTTTGCTTGTCCTCAAGCAAACAAAATATAACCCACCCCTTAAGAGTAAATCCAAGAAAATTCACCCGACCTAAAGTGACCTTATCTAGCATCAATTGAGACTAACAATTGCCCTCAATTCAAATGAATCATTAACAACATTCACTATTTTAAACATCACGGATTTAGTGCGACACAAGAGCCTCAAGAGTTGACTCAACACATCAAAGAAACTCTTTCTAGTACTTTGGTCATTGTGGAACCCAAACTCACACATCCTCGACTCTCCCTACGCAAACCTCACCTTTGGAATAGTAGCACTCAGAATGAGGTTAATGGAAATACACTCATCTCTCTCAAGGAAAAGTCACAAGTCCGACTTTAAGTACCATATCCTTGACCCTTATGTGAGTCACCACTAATGTAAGCTTCATTCAATTCAAGATTATATAGGGCTTTTGTGGAGACATAGCGAAGGCTTTTGGTTCAGGGTAGGAAATGTTTTGTCTAAGTAGGTTCCATCTTCCCTTTAGTTTTGGCACGCATTCACTTGACTTTTTAAGTCATTTCACTTCTTTCTAAGGGGTTAGAGAGACACACTGTCACTCTTTCTTGTTCATTTCAAATCTTTTCTCCTTTCTCAACTTTTCACACCTTTCATTCTTTGCTTTTATTGAATCCTTTCTTTCTTTTCTACATTGAACATTCTTTTTGTCTTTTTGATTTTCTTTCTTTTTCATTGCCTTTCCTTTTATTCATTTTGTATCTTTTACCACTTTGGTTCAATCCTCGTCTCTCCCCCCAAACTTATACTTTGGCCATGTGCTAAAAGGATCGGGTGCCAAGAGAGGGTCTCCTTAGAATGGGTAAAGGCTTGTATCGTGGTTTTTGAAGGAAAAAGGTCTAAGGCTCAAAAGGTTTGACTAGGGATTTTATCATTGGTAGGCTATGGAAGTGTTCAAGATATCATTCGGATCAAGGAGAGCCTATAATCATATCTCAAGTCAAATTACACTTGGGATTTTGCCTAGACAAATATTTAGGGCAAGTTCTAGACCAATGGCTCGGGACTTGGACTTGCAATTCAAATTCTCACCAACAAGCTATGAAATTTCTAAAGACACAGAGTCGAGGGCCCACAACAATATTAGGTAAAATTTGAGCACATAATGGTCCCGAAAAATCACTTGATGATTACCGGCTAACACAAGAGTCTCAAGGTCACAACTTTCACCATTCTATACACAACGATTTATTTTTGACCATAGGATCAAAGGCAAATGTGTTAGGCCCAAGTGAAGCTTTGCTTGAGGCACCCTTACCAACTAACTACTAAAAATAAAAATGGAAAACAGAATCAAACCCTTAAGAAGTTTGCCGAGCCATCCATCATCGGGAAGAGCCACTCGGTTCACACAAATTCCACCTTTGGAAAGAACCGTAGCATTAAGAAAACCAAAGGCTTATTGCAAAAACTCAAAACAAGAAGCTACAAACATAAAATGAGAAGCTAAGAAAGGAAAAATGCGGAAAGTAAAATGAATATGTACAAAAGGAGATTTAATCGAATATACAATAGGGGGAATGAATATATACATAAGAACGTAACTTTTATATACAGACCCAAAGTAAAAAGCACGAAAAGTGTTATGAAATGCTAAAATTATATACATACCAAAGATTAAAAAAAGCGTAAAATATTGTCATATGTACAGTCATCCAAATATCCAAATAGGGCTACCCCCTCAAATGAAAGCTGACATTGTCCTTAATGCCAACTAACCAAAATAAGCACAAAAATAGAGAGGAGAGGAAAAAGAAACTCCCTATGGGCCCTCCGTCTACGTGGGATCCTGAGTCTGGGTTATTGGGTCCTTTGTCTGCTCGGGAACCTGTGACTGGCTCCCTGTGATCTGTGGCTCTTTTGGGACCTGCGCTTGGACCTGGACTGAGTGCTAGGCTGAATCCTGGGGCTGGCTAGAGGAACCTCCCTGCGGGTCCTCCAAGTGAATAACTACATCATTAGACCGGGGGATCACCCTCTTCCTCTTGGGAGGCGACTCAGACTCCTGCTCTGGCTGGGGTTGGGCTGTTGGTGCTGGGTTATGCAGTAGCAAATCTAAATGCAGGTGATCTGCCTTCAATCTCTCAACCTCGACTCGTAGCTCCTTCACAGACTCTTTTGAAGCCCGAGTCTTCCTCATTTTCTTCGCCTCCCTAGCAAGTTCCTTGAGTGCCTTTCCATGTGAATCAACAATGTCCGTAAGTAATTTCTAGTTCTCTAAGATCTTATTCTGGTTGTCTAGAAGATCCTTAAGAGTGCCCTCAATGGACTGTGGGACCTGTGGAGGAGGAGGTGGTGACTGAGCTGTCACCATGGTAGATAGTACAGACAGCTTAGAAGTAGCTGTCTGCATCCAATTGTTGATGCTGGTGAGGGCCTGGATCAGGTGGTCGATAGTCTATGGGTATGCAGTAGTGGAGGGTATCTCTGGAGCTGTAGAAGTGGATGGATTTGGGGCCATGTCTGTTGAGGTGGAAGGAGGCTGAGTAAGAGCCACTACTACTACTGGCTCTTCAGACTAGCTAGTCGAAGTAGTGGCTTTGCCCTTGAAGTGCTTGCCCTTAAGGTTGTCATCACCATGTAGGCTATACCATGAGAAAGGTGCCTTCGCCTTCACTTTCATATCAAACTTCTACTTTCCACATCTTGGTCCTCCAGGTACATGGTCAGGAAGTTGGGGAAGGGATAATATCTATCACCTTCGTTCACTAGCCATGTAATAACCCGAGACATCACATTCCTGATGTTAATCGGGTACCCCACCATGATTGATGCTACCAAAATCGCCCGGTGAATAGGGAGTGAGTTGTCGTAGGTGGTGGGGTCTAGCCTGGTGCACACAAATGTCTCCCACCCCTTAGCCTCAAAGTTTAAAGTTCTCCTCAAGATCTTCACTCCCGCAGTCAACCAATTTGGGGTGGTACTTGGGATTGCCAAGTACTCCACCTACCAAGGACGAGCTTCCTCACCCAATGCCATCTTCTCCAAGTACAAGGACTCATCCTCCTCCAAGAAGCCCATGTAATCATTTATGGTCTTGCTATCGAATTTCACCTTCAAGTTCCGCACTTTGGTCACTGTGGTGCCCTTTTTTATGTGGGCCACATTTGTGTAGAACTCCTTCACTAAATGCTCATTGGCGTCCTTCACATGGCCTATGAAGTAGTCCCATCCAGCTCTCTCTCTGAACTGCCTCAACACATTGAGGTTGTGAGGCAATAGGTCCCAGGTGATAAATTTATGCTCAGGTATCAATTTCCTCTCGAGCCACCACTCTCAACTTGTGGTAGGCAACCTCACTTACAAACTTGTCCTGTCATGCCTACAGATTTCTAGTCCTCTCTACCCCACCTACTTGGGGCTCGCCCCCTTCTAGTTCTTCCCCATCTTCTGCTACTAGACCCTCTCCAGATAGTGAAGCTGTAGGAGAGGTGGAGTATTCATTTCCACTGCTGGCAGTTGAGCCCTCAAACGACTCAGAAGATATACGCATTGATGCTTGGGAAGTGGGAGAGCCTAGAGGTGTATCCCTCAACCTATTCCTCTCTAGCCAGTCACGAACATACTCTAGCACGGAGCCTGAAGATGCCTCACGGGAAGGCTCATACTCATTCCCCGACTGGTCAATGGCTCTGTCAGCAGCTCTTTTGATCTTCCTTGTGTTCTTTATGTTTTGTCGGACTTGTGGGGTCAATCTTAGCGTTCCATGTCCCCTACCCCGGGAGGACTCTCCTCTTCCTGATTGTTTACCACCTTTTCCTTGAGATTTCACCATTGTCTGCAAACAACATTCAGTTATGCTTTGTTAGTATCAGTAGAAACAATGAAATGCAAAGTTGCAGAAAAATTTGTTACAGACAGTTTAAATGTTGCAGAATGCGGACCACACAAAATGAGGTGTATCCGCAAAGAGGCTACTGCGGACCACACAAAATCCATTGCGGTCCGCATAGAGGTGGGATTCAGACTACCCACTCTCTGAATCTATGCACCGCAGACCGCACAAAAAGACATTGCAGTCCGCATTGAGGCACTACGGACCGCACAAAATCCATTGAGGCCGCGGTCCTTAGATGTCAGCATTCAGAACTTTGTCCATTGCGATCCACACAAAATAGCATTGCGGACCACACAGAAGCACCGCTAACCGCACAAAATCCACCACGGTCCGCACTGAGTGCCCAACAGCAATACCAACCTAGGGTTCATGTTTTGTTCATTTTAAGTCCAATTGTTCACCTGTTAATGATTCCCTAGGTGTTGCCTCAGTGTTTTAACTACCTAGTCCTAATTAAAATAGTATTTAACTAACCTATGCTACAAGATTGAAAGAAAAATGGGAAGGGAAGGAAAAAGGAACTAAGAAAACCAAAAATTCAAAGAAAATAACAAAATTAAACAAATGAGAAGGAGTTAAAGTTACCAGAAATGAGATGTAGTGATGATTAATGAGCCTTAGCAGTTATTTGCGTGCAATGAGAGTGATGAATAGTGATTTTTATGCTTCTGAGAATAAAAAGATCGAAAAGTTTAAAAGGAGGGCCTCAAGTCCTATTTATAGAAAAAGGTCCTGGGCCCCAGCTCACCTATCCACCGCGGACCACACAAAATGGCACTGCGGTCCACGATGCTCAAAACCATGAGACACTAGCAAATTGATCACTGCAGACCGCAAGAAATCTAGTGCGGCCGCAGTGGACCACCGCGGACCGCACAAAATGCAATGCGGCCGCAGTGGACAACTTCAGAGACTTTCTACTTTTGTCAAATCACTTCTACGGTCCGCATTGATTTCTTGACCCCTCACAAAGGCCTTTGCGGCCGCAAATGAGTGCGGTCCACATTGCCAACTTCAGAGAGTGATCATTTTTCAACTTGTTCTTGTACTGCATCAACACAATCCTATAGCATCTCACAACCAGTTAGTCCAAAAATAAATCCTACACTACAACGAAAATTAAAGATAAAAAACAAGAAGAAAGAAATATGGGTTGCCTCCCAAGAAGTGCCTGATTTAACGTCGCGGCACGATGCAGGTTACCATCAAATCACTTGAGATGAAAGAGTGCCACAACGTGACTGTCATCAATCTTGCCCAGGTAGGGCTTGACCCTGTGCCTATTCACTTTGAAAACTTTCCCATTTTTGTTCTTCAAGTCAAGTGCACCAAACGGAGTCACAGGTACCACTTCAAAAGGTCCACTCCATTTTGACTTAAGCTTTCCCAGAAACAGACGTAACCGAGAGTTGAACAAGAGAACCAAATCACCCACTTTGAACTCATTGCCTCGAGCATATTTATCATGAAGCTAATTCATCTTGTCCTTGTACAAGGATGAACTAGAGTAGGCATGGAATCAGAATTCATCAAATTCATTAAGCTGCTCCACAGGAAGATTTACTGCCACGTCCCATTCAAGATTCAACTTCCTCAAAGCCCACATGGCCTTGTGCTCTAACTCAACTGGTAGATGGCAAGCTTTCCCAAACATCAACCGATACAGAGACATACCAATCGGAGTCTTGTAAGTAGTCCTGTAAGCCCATAGAGCATCATCCAACTTCTTTGACCAATCGGTCCTATTTGTATTGACCGTCTTTGACAATATACTCTTGATTTCCCTGTTTGAGACTTCAACTTGGCCACTTGCTTGAGGATGATAAGGAGTAGAAACTTTGTGGTTGACACCTTACTTTGCAAGCAAAGTGTCAAAAGCTCTATTACAAAAATGAGACCCCCATCACTTATGATTGCACGAGGAGTGCCAAACCTTGTAAAAATGCTCTTTTTGAGAAACACAACAACACTTCAGGCCTCATTGTTGGGTAAAGACACGGCTTCAACCCATTTTGAAACATAGTCAACCACCACAAGAATGTATGTGTTCCCGCACGAGCTAACAAACGGGCCCATAAAATCAATGCTCCATACGTCAAAAATATCAACTTGAAGGATGGTATTGAGAGGCATCTCATCTTTCTTCGAAATTCCACCCGCTCTTTGACATTCGTCACACCTCTTCACAAGTTCACTTGCATCTTTGTACAAAGTTGGCCATTAAAACTCACAACTAAGAAATTTGGAAGCCATCCTCGCCCCGCCATGATGCCCACCATAGGGAGAGGAATGACAAGCCTCCAAGATATTCAATTGCTCTTCCTCCAGGACACACCTTCGGATCACACCATCCGTGCAAATCTTGAACAAGTAAGACTCATCCCAATAAAAATCCAAACTATCCCATTTGAGCTTCTTCCTTTGGTTAGAAGAGAGATCACATAAGATTATACCGGTCACAAGGAAATTAGCAACGTCCGCAAACCATGGCATACCATTCACCGACACCGTAAGGAGTTGTTCGTCGGAAAATGAATCATTGATCTCTACGCCATCACGAGGCCTCCCCTCCTCATCCAAGCAGGACAAGTGGTCCGTCACTTGGTTTTCACTACCCATCCGGTCCACAATCTCCAAATCAAACTCTTGAAGTAACAAGACACATCGCATCAGTCTAGCTTTGGAATCCTTCTTCGTCATCAAGTACCGGAGTGCGGCATGATCGGTATGGACTATGATCTTGGCACCCATAAGATATGGCCGAAATTTCTCCATGGCAAACACAATAACCAAAAGTTCTTTCTCGGTCACCGTGTAGTTCACTTGAGCATCATTTATTGTCTTGCTCGCATAGTATACCGGATGAAACATTTTATTCACTCTTTGACCCAAAACTGCCCCAACCGCAACATCGCTCGCATCACACATGAGCTCAAAAGGTAAGATCCAATTAGGTGTGGTAATGATAGGAGTGGTAGTCAACTTGTGCTTGAGAAGTTCAAAGGCTTGCATACATCTCTCATCGAACACAAACTTGGCATCTTTTTCCAATAACTTGCATAAGGGGTTTACTATCTTCGAAAAGTCTTTGATAAATCTCCGGTAGAACCCCGCATGCCCAAGAAAACTTCTAACTCCCTTGACAGAGGTAGGGGGAGGAATCCTTAAAATCACATCAATTTTTGCTTTGTCCACCTCGATACCATGCTTTGAAATTTAATGCCTAAGAACTATGCCCTCTTCCACCATTAAGTGACATTTCTCCCAATTAAGAACAAGGTTGGTTTCTTCACAACAGGCCAACACTCTATCAAGATTTTTCAAACACTCTTCAAATGAATCACCCACAACACTAAAGTCGTCCATAAACACCTCCAAATTATCTTCCACTATATCGGTGAAAATGGCCATCATACATCGCTGAAATGTAGCCGGTGCATTTCACAACCCAAAGGCATCCTAGAAAAGGCAAATGTGTCATATGGACAAGTGAATGTGGTCTTCTCCTGATTTTCCAGAGCAATCAAGATTTGGTTGTATCCATAATACCCATCTAAGAAATAGTAGAAGGCACGCCCAGCAAGTCAATCTAACATATGATCAAGAAAAGGCAATGGAAAGTGATCCTTGCGGGTCACTTTATTCAACTTGCGGTAGTCCATGCATACCCTCCAACCGGTCATGGTCCTAGTAGGAATCAACTCATTTTGTGAATTTTCAACCACGGTCATTCCACCCTTCTTCGGTACACATTGCACCAGCAAAGTCCAAGAGCTATCAGAGATGGGGTACACAACCCCGACATCCAACCACTTGATCATCTCCTTTTTCACAACTTCTTGCATTGCCTTGTTCAACCTCCTTTGATGTTCCAAGGAGGGCTTTGCATCATCTCCCATAATAATCTTGTGTATATAGAATGCATGGCTTATCCCTCGAATATCAGCTAAAGTCCATCCAATTGTCTCCTTCCGCTTTTGGAGCACCGCCAATATGGCATCAACCTACATGTTAGTAAGACAAGAAGAAATAATAACTAGAAAAGTAGAACTAGGGCCTAAGAACTCATACCTGAGGTGTGGAGGCAATGGCTTCAACTCCAACACCGGAGGTTCCTCAATTGAAGGTTTTGTTGGTTGAGTCTTCCTATTCTCAAGGTCCAAAGATAGTTTGCTAGGCTCCTAAGAGTAAGATCCCATCCCATGTAAAGCATTCACACACTTCATTTGGCCTTCATCATTATTGACATCAAGATTCAACAACGTGGCCTCTAGAGGGTCTTCCACATTGATCATTGAACTTGTATCATCAAGTATCACTGCCATGACAAGGTCCACAAAAGAGCACACCTTAGAACTGTTGGGTTGCTTCATTGACTTGCACACATGAAAGACCACTTTTTTATCACCCAACCGGAAGGTGAGTTCCCCTGCTTCCACATAACTAAGTCCTTCCCAGTAGCAAGGAAAGGTATTCCCAATATGATTGGAACTTCATAATCCACCTCACAATCCAAGATCACAAAACCAGCTGGCAAGATAAATTTGTCCACCCGAACAAGCACATCATCAATAATACCCAATGGTCTCTTCATCGTTCTATCTGCCATTTGCAATCTCATGGAAGTCGGCCTCGGTTGCCCAATACCCAAAATTTTGAAAACTGAGTAGGGAATCAAGTTGATATTTGCCCCCAAATCACATAGAGCCTTAGCAAAGTCCGCACTCCCAATAGTGCAAGGAATGGTGAAAGCACCGGGATCTTTAAGCTTCGGGGCCATTGAATGCACTATTGCACTAACTTGGTGGGTCATCTTTATAGTTTCACAATCCATGGATCATTTCTTTATCACCAAGTCCTTTATGAAATTAGCATAGCCCGACATTTGTTCAAGAGCTTCCACCAAAGGCACATTAATAGATAAGCTCTTCATCATGTCAATGAACTTTTTAAACTGATTCTCATTTTTCTGCTTTGCGAGCCTTTGAGGATAAGGTTAAGGTGGCCTTGGCAAAGGAGCCTTGGCTTTAGGCACAATCGGCTCCGGCATGTCTATTACGTGTTCCCTAGATGGGTTCACATCATTTTGAGTTTCCACCTTGGCATCTTGATTATCAATCCTCACTTCTTCATTCACATTCTCATCAATCACATTTTCAACCACCAAAGGAACTTCATCTTCTTGCAACTCAACTTCATCACTCAAAATTTGCTTTTGTTTGGAGGCATTCACATCACCACCTTGTCCACTCCTTATAGTTATCGCCATAACATGATTGTTCCTACCCTTCAGGTTTACTACCAAATCACTTGGTAGAGCCCCCTTAGGGTGAGTGTTTAAGGACTGTGAGATTTGTCCTAACTGAACCTCCAAATTTCTAATTGAAGTATTGTGGGAAGACAACTGCGCATCAGAGTATGCATTCTTTTTCATCATCTGTTCAAACATCATTTCAATTCTCCCCATATCATTATTGGAAAAACTAGGACCTTGGGATGAAAATGGGGGTGGATTGTTCGGTTGTTGGTACATTGGGGGCCTTTGGAAGCCTTTCCCCCGATTTCCTTGATTTCCATTGTTCCAACCTCCCTAATTGTTGTTACCACCCTAGTTGTTGTAGTTGCCATTCCAATTACCCTGATTGTTCTAATTATTGTTCTGATTGCCCCAATTGGAATTTTGGTTGTTGTTCCCCCAATTACCATTGCCTTGTTGTTGTTGATTTACCCAATTGCCTTGGGGTCTCCACTGTTGTTAGTTGGAAGAATTGCCCCTTTGGCCTTGATAGTTGTTCATGTATTGCACATCTTCATTCTGCCCATCATAACCATCATCTTGGAATCCACCACAATTATTATCAAATTGCTCCGAATTCCCTTGGTTCTGTTGACCTCTCTGTCTTCTTTTGTTAACTAACATGTTGACACCCTCCATGGCATTCACTTGGCGAGGATTTTGAACTTGTTGCAATTGTGCCTTTACTGGTTGGTTCATTGTAGTTGTCAGCTCAACTATAGCTTGCCCATGATCATGTAACTCTTTGTGCAAATGAGTGACCGTGGAGTCCCCCTGGGGCACATTGGCTTTACTTTTCCAAGTGGAGGAAGTGTCATCCATCTCGTCAAGAATGTTACAAGCCTTATCATAAGTAAGCTTCATGAAGTTGCCCCCAACTAGTTGGTTCACTATGCACTGGTTTGTTGTGTTAATACCTATGTAGAAAGTCTGTTGGATCATCGCCTCAGTCATAACATTGTTGGGGCATTCCTTTACCATTATTCTATAGCGCTCCTAAATCTCATGTAATGGTTCGGTGGGCTCCTGCTTGAAAGCTAAGATCTCATCTCTCAATGCTTTCATATGCCCCGGTGAGAAGAACTTTGCAATGAACTTGTCCACCAACTCATCCCAAGTAGTGATGGAATGGTTAGGAAGTCATTCAAGCCAATCCAATGCCTTCCCTCTAAGTGAAAATGGGAAAAGTCTCAACCGAAGTGCATCCTCGGACACATTAGTTTGCTTGCTCCCCCAACAGGTATCCACTAAACCCTTGAGATGTTTGTAAGCATTTTGATTGGCAGCGCCCGTGAAATACCTCGCTGCTCTAGCAATGTCAGCATCACATTGATAATTTGAAAATTGCCCGCTCGGATCCGAGGTGGGACAATTGCACTTGCATAGCCTTGGTTTAGAAGCAGTCGAGGAGCCACTCTTGGAGGTGGCGGAGGAGGGTTTGGAATATTGTCATTGGCATTGGCCTGACGGCCTTTACAATGTCCTTGAGGTACAAAAGGCACCTCATCATCTCCGAAATTATCTACCTCCTCCCCCGCAATCACATTTCCAAGAGGGTCATTGTTGTTTGCTGACATTTTGTACCTAAAGTTGTGATACATACAAATTAGTAACGCAGAAGGAAAGAAGAATAATACACAAAACTATTTAGATAAATAGCCAAAACCGTTAGCTCTTCGGCAACAATGCCAAAAAGTGATCAAAGCCAACCCTGTACTACTACAAAGTAGCAAGAGAGGTCGAAACAACTTTTACCCGAGAAGGTCGGGATCGATTTCCACAGGGAGCTAGAGATTGGAATTGAGTTTCTATCTAAGTTGGAGTTGCGTAATTGTTCCTGATTGAACTTCTATTCATAAGTAGTTTTTATATTACTTCTAATTTTATACTACTAAGATGCTAAATAGGCTAAGTGAAGCTAAGAGTAAACTATTGAAGGTTGTCTAAATAGGTAAAAGGCACTAGGGGAGTGACTTTCTCCTAGGTGGGTAATTGATGGATTCTCGAGTCTAAGGCTAGATTATTATATTTGGGGAGTATGATATAATCATTGCACGATTTTACTCACTCTATACCTCTCGGTAGTTCGAGTGATTTTGCCCTAATTGACTTTCTTAAGACCAATTGGGTATGATAATTTATGCAAGCAATAGAGATTCAAGTCGAGTATTACTATCTCTAGGTTTAACCCTTTAATTGGGGCTATCAATCTCTTGCATACGCCCCAATTCCTTGTTGGACCAATTTCATGGACTTAGGCTCTCTTTCTCGAGAAGAGCCAAAATCAACTAGGCATAAACTAGTGTTTGCAACCACTAATTCAACATTTAAACCATAAATTAGTCCAGATATCAAATACCCATAGACATTCAAGCCTTAAAACACAAGACCCATCAATTACCCACACTAGGGTTGAGCCACAACCCTAGCTAATGGGTCTAGCTACTCATGGTTATAGAAGAAAACAAAGAAATAGATGAAGAAAAACCCATAATATTTAATTACTAGATAAAACTTGAAGATTCAATGATGAAATAAGCTAAAATTACTTAAAATAGAAAAAGAGTACTATTCACGAGCGCAGCTGATCGTTAAAATACAACTGATGAACTAAAAATGGGAAAAGAAACTATTTATACTAGGCTGAAAATTCTGGAAAAAAATACCCCTGCGGGGCTAGTGCGGACCGCACAAAATCAAGTGCGGCTGCACTAAGGCTCTTGGCTGAAACAATCTGCTCTCTGAAGTTGGCCACCGTTGGCCGCACAAAATGCACCGCGGCCGCGGTGGCTTCTATTGCGGTCCACATAAAATGGACAGCGGACCGCATTGGCAATGTTCCTCCAACTCGGCACCTCTCTGAACTTGAGCTTTGCGGACTGCACAAAATCAAGTGCGGCCGCAATGAAGTCAATGCGGTCCGCATGAAATGTTTTGCGGCCACTTTGCTTGGCTGCCTGAAATGCACACTCTCTGAACCTCCTCTTTGCGGACCGTACAGAATGGTGTGCGGCTGTACTAGTCCTGTTATACTGAGCTTGGCCTTGTTCATGGTACTTGTGCATGTTTCACTTTTTGAGCTGGTTTTGACAAATTGTCACCTTGTTGACCAAACCCTGCAATCAAGTACAACATATGAGCATTTGAGACTATTTTGTACACATTTTTAATCAAAACTTAAGCAAGAAGGAGTGTAAAATGTATCATAATCCCTAGTTATCAGCTGTCATAGTGCGATGAAATCTCTTTACAATTTTAGAAATTCATAGGACAACACAGATTATGGTACTATTTTTCAAGAGAAAGAAACAAAAATAAAACTTATATTTCTCAAACTTTAAATAGTTCATCCTGTAAAAGCATTATGTCTATATTTCAATGAGTACTCGTTATACTCTCTTCCCTTCTTCTCTTCATAAAGTAAGAATTTGTCAATATTTTTTGTGATAACTTATCAACAATAAAAATAAAAGCATAATAGATGCTTTCACCATCAAATACTCACCGGTGCTTTCCACAATATAACCAAGAAGGATCCATTGATTTTGGTGTCAAGCAACTATGTTTCAACTAGAATTAAACATTATGTTTGCTTTCCATGTTTCAAATTTTATTGAACAGTGAAAGGAAAAAATAATAACAAGGTTACATGTAATTAATAACCATTCTAGGATAAGGCCTTGATCAATCCCCCTTCTGATGAGCGTCCATATTGAGAATGGAATAAGACATTAACACAATTTAAAAAAATTTCATATACAACAACTAAGCAACCAATGCTCTTATCCATCATATTACTACTCGGTAAGTTTCAATTTTCTCTTTTTACTCTATAACGGAGATGCCAGAAAGAGGAACAAAATTGCCGCGGAAGTTTTTTTTTAGACCTTGCTTTTCAATAAGCATATACAGACTAGGAAGAAATGAAACCCTATACTCTGATACTATTGTTAACTAAAATCAAGTAACAGGGACATCGATTTGCGTATCTGTTAACAATAGCGGAAATCTTGCGGAGCGTGCTTTAATTAATTGCTCAAGTCCGACTGTGCCTCTCTTGGAAATGAAATACTTTTCACAAACTAGATGTCTTCTTCTTTCTTTTAGTGTGTTGTTATCTTTGTAGGAAGAATTGCATAGAGTATTGAATCCTGAAGAAGGAGATCCTTAATTATATAGAGAAGGGAAGTTATCAGAGAAAAAACTACCGATAAACTGATCCCACACTGATCCCCATGCTCCCATTTACTTTGCAGCGTGTGGTAGTTTTATTTTTAGAAGTTAAACCTTTCCTAAGTAACTTTCTTTAATCATATTTCCTTTAAAATGGGTCGGTTCTATCGATATGGGCGACCCGGACCTAATATCCAACACTAATATTTCGTGCGCAAACTAAAAATTATATAAGCAAACATTAGATCCAAGTCTAACATTTTTCGGAAGGGACAGTTTTTAGGGGTTGTTTGGTACATAGGATAAGAATAATAATTCCAGTATAAAGTTTGAGATTAACTTTATCCCATGTTTGATTTGGGGTATTAGCTAATTGTGTGATACCTTTTAGACTAAAATGGTGGGATTAGTTATCTCATATAGAAGATGAGATAATTAATCCCATCAGATATCCCACCCCATGGATATTCCACCATACGCCCCCTTAAGGGTTATATTTGTATAACTTTTTAAAATAGAATCAAAATCAAATAGAGGCCTATGGGACATTTACGTAAAGGAAATTTTACATGCTATAGCTAAACAATGTACCATATTTATTATAAATCATATTACTTTAAAATATTATTATTTATAGCCACTTTTTATATTTTATAGCAAGGCATAAATATATATAACTAATCCCTTAACTTTTCCTTCAACCAACTCTCTCTTCTCCCTCAACTCTTTTTCATTTTTCCTCGACCTCTCTCTCTTTTCCCTGTATTTTTTTGGTCGCCGTCCAGCTCTACTGGAGCCCACCCAAACAACAACATCTCTCTCTCTATTTCCATCTCTCATCTCCATTATCAGATCCAACCGCTTCTCTCTCTCTCTCTCTCTCTCTCTCTCTCTCTCTCTTTTTCTTTCCCTCATCTCCACCATCATATCCAGATATGAAAATCACGAAGTCACTATGGGTCCATTATTTGTAGCAAAAATAATAGAGGATAAAGATCATAGGCGTCACAAGATCTGGATCAGACGGAGATAATGAAATCCATGGCTTCTTCTCCTTCTTTGTATCTCACATTTGAGTGCTTTCTCTGATTGAATTTTGGTAGATAAAATGTGATAGTGCATTCTCAGATCTGGCCGGATTTTTGTTCGTCTCTTTTTTTAGTTTTAATACAATGTATACAATATTTTGCTTGGCCGAAAGACGCCATCTCTGGTGAACTTTCTTCTCTTCTTTGCTATTGAGTCACATACAATGATGCAAATACATTGCATTATATGCAAATACACTCAAATTTGAGTGTATTTTGTATTTTTCAATGCAAATACAGTTTATATTTTTTATATTTTCGCTTATATTTATTCATTTCGAAGGTTGTTTTTTGTGATAGATCCTTATATTTTTTGAATTTTTGTTATTTGGATACAATCGAATTAAATACAGTGAATTAAATACAGTATAATAACGGCTAGAAATGAATATTGTGAATTGAATACAGCCGAATATCACTGTATTTATGATTTTTTGTTGTTTGAATACCGTCGAATTAAATACAGTAAAATTAAATACGATGTAAGACAAGAGGGGTTGCTCTGATGGTAAGCAACCTCCACTTCCAACCAAGAGGTTGTGAGTTCGAGTCTCCCCAAGAGCAAGGTGAGAAGTTCTTGGAGGGAAGGATGCCGGGGGTCTATTTGGAAACAGCCTCTCTACCTCAGGGTAGGGGTAAGGTCTGCGTACACACTACCCTCCCCAGACCCCACTAAGTGGGATTATACTGGGTTGTTGTTGTTGTTGTAAAATTAAATACGATGTAAATAATTAAGAATGAATATAGTCCAATTGAATATTGTGTATTCAACCGAATTGAATATAACGATATACACCATGTTTCTTGATTTTTTGTTATTTGAATGCAATTGAATTCAATATATTGAAATTGAATACGATGTAAAATATATAAGAACGAATACATCCGAATTGAATTCAATATATACAACCAAATTGAATACAACGACATACATCTTATGACAAGGAATTGGTAACTACGAAATGTAATTAGCTAAATTGTGATTACGCCCGGTAATAAGCCTCCAAACAATAGTCATTTCTGAAAGTTCCTCTTACAAAAATTAGCCCCACATTTGGAAATTCAATGGGCCACAATCTGAATTGGGTAGTCTAAGTGGATTCAGGCCCATACCCAAATTGTTCTACATTCAGGCCAGTACCCAAATTTTGCTGTTAACTTGCAGGTTTTAGCTGATTGGAGTGCTGAATGCTGAGGAGTTGTGCTTTTCATTTTTGGTTATCAAAAGTTGGACATCAAGACTCCCTCAAGAAGACACTAACAATTATACAAAAGATTAAAATGACCTAACGATAGGTGTGTCCGCGTGTATGATCATAAAGAAATGTACTAAGTAATAGATAAATTAATTCATGTTTAGTTGGTGGAGTCGTCTGTTATTAAAATATTACATTTGAAATCAAATTCAAATACATGAATAAGTCGAAGATAGAATCAGATCAAATTATAATTCTCAAATGGTCCATATCTAATTATCCTAATTCTATTGAGAAGACGACAGTTTTTAAGAAACAGTATCTACAAAGAGGAAATAAATGACACGAAATTAAATCTCTTTTGCGATAATGTGTGGTATGATAATATCACTATCTGTTGTTTGTCATATCTTAGGTGGTATTTGTTTTCCGGTAAAACGGTACATTTAAAATTGTTACGTGGTTTATGGACACGTGAATTAATTTGACACAAAAATATGAAATAAATAGGAACAAAAATAAGATTATAAAATAAACTTAAACGAAATACAAGACTCACTACGAATTCAGCTTCCCCAATAGCAAAAAAAGAACAATATTAAGAACAAGGTAAAAGAATAATGTTATAGAATGAGTGTTGATTCAAGCTTTTGTACCCAGAATGTTTCGTGTCCTACGTTAGATACTAATTCTCCTATTTATAACTCTATCTAGGGAGACAAGACCCCCAAATCAAGCTCCTCTTGAATGAGAATAAAATCGTTAATCGTCATTGATGGTTGCATAACAGTCGACTACAAATACATATATCATTTGTAACGGCTGCTCATTGAATGATATCCGCTATCAACTTTAAAAATCTTTGTTACCGGTTACCCTGTCTTCGAAATTCACCCAACACCGATCCCATGCTCGCATCCGATACCGACTACTTGCTGACTCGTATCTTACATGTCTTTAGTTTCACATGTCACTTTCTCATCTGTCTAATGGCCACTAACCAAAATTACTGGATATAGTATTATATGTAAACTTAATAATACTTTTGAACAAAGGTGTAACAATTATAGGGGAATCAAATTACTGAGTCATACCATAAAAGTGTGGGAGAGGGTGATTGAAGCGAGGTGAGGATGACAGTGTCTATATCCGACAACCAATTCGGGTTCATGTCGGGTCGTTCTACTACATAAGCTATACACCTTGTTAGGAGATTAATGGAACTGTACAGAGAAATGAAGAGTGATCTGCACATGGTGTTTATTGACCTAGAGAAAGCGTATGACAAGGTTTCTAGAGAAGTTCTCTGGAGATGCTTGGAGAACACTCAAAAAGTGTGTCGGTTCCTTACATTATGACAATTATGGACATGTATGATGGGGCTAAGACTCAGGTTAGGACAGCAAGAGGCGACTCTGAGCATTTTCCGGTTGTAATGGAGTTACACCAAAGTTCTGCGCTGAGTCCATTCTTATTCGCCCTGGTGATGGATGCTTTAACACACTATATTCAAGGGGAGGTGCCATGGTGCATGCTATTCGCCGATGACATAGTTCTGATTGATGAGTCGCGAGCCGGTGTTAATGAGAGGCTGGAGGTTTGGAGAGAGGCTCTTGGTTCTAAGGGTTTCAAGATGAGCAGGACGAAGACAGAATAACTGAAGTGAAGCGCCGAGCCGGGGGAAGTGGGCGTGGATGTGAGGCTTGAATCACAGGTCGTCCCAAGTAGAGGCAGCTTCAAGTACCTTGGGTCGGTTATCCAGGGGGGAGGGGAGATCAACGAGGATGTCACACACCGTATTAGGGTAGGATGGATGAAGTGGAGGTTATCATCTGGAGTCCTGTGTGACAAGAGAGTGCCACCAATACTCAAAGGTAAGTTCTATAAAGCGGTGGTTAGACCGGCCATAATGTATGGGGCTGGGTGTTGGCCTGTTTAGAACTCACATATCCATAAGATAAAAGCAGCAGAAATGAGGATGTTGAGGTGGATATACGGGCACACTAGGATGGATAAGATTAGGAATGATGATATTCGGGAGAAGGTGCACGTGGCTCCCATTGATGAGAAGATACGGGAAGCGAGGTTCAGATGGTTCGGGCATATTCAGAGGAGAAACCTAGATGTTCTGGTAAGGAGGTGTGAGCGGCTGGTTGTGGAGGGCACGAGAAGAGGTAGAGGGTGACCTAAGAAGTATTGGGGAGAGGTGATCAGCGAGGGTATAACGCGGCTTCAGATTTTCGAGGACATGACATTTGATAGGAAGATGTGGAGGTCGAGTATTAGGGTTGTAGGCTGGGAGGTAGTTGAATCTTGTCTTACTTCGTACCATTATGAGACTAGTCTGGTAGGGCTTTTGCCTAAGATAGCTAGTGACAATGTTGTGTCTTACTATTTTACTTTTCAGTGCATGACCTATTTATTAGCTATCGCTTTTGCTTTGCATATTTCTTCTAAATTTCATGTTGTTCCTATTTTTCCTATGATTTCTGTGGTGATACTAATATTGTCTCCTTTTGTCTTTTTGTTTTCTTGAGCCGATGGTCTTTCAGAACAGTCTTTCTACTCCTTCAGGGTAGGGGTAAGGTCTGCGTACACACTACCCTCCTCAGACCCCACTAGTGCAATTTTACTGGGTTGTTGTTGTTGTTGTTGTTGTTGTTGTTGTTGTTAATAATACTTTTGAATTAACCTCTAAATAATATTTGTTTTTTTTTTATATTTTCTATGTCAGATATAGAAACAGTGTACAAAATATATACAACTATCATAATTATATATAAATTATAATTTTTGACTGAATTCTGTACAAAGAACTGAATATTTAAGTTGGAGATGAATTGTAGATAAGTTGTAGATTTTGATCGAAGTTTTCTATATTTTGTAAAAAAATTTTAGTTACTTTCTGTAAATAGAAAAGCTTATTTAAACTCGGTAAATCAATTTAAAATTTTGTAGATATACGAAAAGTCGATTTACTAAAATAGTTTGCGTTACCATTGTCTCAAAGAATTATTCGCCCACTCCGAAATAATATATGGTTTTGTTATTTAAAAAAAAAAGAAGAAGAAGATTTATAAGCTCCTCTAACCCGCGTTCCCGCGTTACAAGCCGGTTACGGTTGATTATTCCATTTTATAAAACAAATCCAACAACAGTAGCATTTTAAAAAAAAAAAAAAAAACAGGTAAAAAATATAACAAAGGAAAAGGTAAATAAAATTTTGATCATCACCAGCCTGCTAAGTATTTGCGACCGCTTCACTTGCTTCTCAGGTACCTATTATCTCCATTTCTGTATTCTTGTTTTTGGTTTTCTTCTTTTGGATATTTATTAAAATTGTTACAAACAGCTAGATATTGTTTATTTAATTCCAAGTTTGATCCGACTTTTCGTATTTATGAGTAATGAATATTGATGATTCCTGTAGTTGACTCTAACCAGATTAAGATTTAGGTCAAGTTATTGGAGATGAAGAAAAGATATCTCTGTAAGAGGGTTTTAGCTGAGATAATTTGTGGGGTTGGGCTTATTTAATTCCTCTATCATTTTTTCTTAAATTTATGAGTGACTAACGAAAAATTCCATTTCTTCCCACCCTGCCCCCATTCCCCTCCTATCAAAGAAAAGGCAGCCCGGTACACTAAGCTCCCGCTATGTGCGGGGTTCAGGGAAGGGTCGAATCACATTAGGTCTGTTGCACGTATCCTTCGTTTGTATTTCTTCAAGAGACTGTTTCCACGACTTCAAGATATTTCTGTAAAAGGGTTTTAGCTTAGATAATTTGTGGGGCTGCGCTTATTTAATTCATATATCATTTCTTCCCCACCATGTCCCCGTTCCCCTCCTGTCAAAGAAAGTGCAGCCAGGTGTATTAAGCTCCCATTATGTGCGGGGTTCGGGAAATAGCCGGATTGCATTGGGTCTATTGTACGCAGTCTTACCTTGCATTTTTGCTAGAATCTGTTTCAACGGCTTGAACTCGTGACCTCCTGATTACACAACAACAATTCTTACTGTTGCGCCAAGGAAAATGTGAGGAAGACTTTAGATGGAAACTTGGAAATTTTGGTTGTCTTTTAAATTGGAAGTTGGAAATTGGTGTGACTTTTTGTTTCCACATTGAAGTGATAAATCATGAAAAGTTTACTTGGTGAAATCTTATTAAAATTTGAAGTCTCTGCTAGGTTCTAGTTTGATTAGAACATAAAAACTTCCCTACTGATAAAAGGAAAGGTAGGGAATAAAGATGATGACTGCTTTGTTATTTCATTTGCTTATTATGCTTCAATGTTAATACTCTGTTGTTTTCGTTTTTGTATACTTGCACTGGAAATGTAGTCGTTGGATTCTTTTAGACAATTATATGAATCTTAGGATCCAACCTCTTGTGTGTGCAGACCTGTTGGTTGCGAAAGTTTGGTGGATTTCATAATTTACTTTCAATTTTGAAAACCGATGGGTCTTTTGATGGCTAATAAAATTATAGGTGCAGCTCTGTCTCAAATTTTAAGCTTTCTTTTCTTTCATTATATTGTTTGTAAGATTTAAGATAACTTCCGAGAACAAATTTAGCTGTCTAAGAAAGGTGGAAATGTTACAGATAGTCAGTGGACTTCTAATGTTTAGGGTGTCAGTGGTTCTAAAAATTATGCTATACCAATTTCTCGGTTAATCTATTATGTATAACCAAAATTATACCTTTATAACCATCGCGTTGTGTCTGTTTTTCTTTTTGAAAGACAAATAAGAATTTCAATGATTTTTAGGATGTCTCACTTCTTATGTAAAACAATAACACCTTAATATAACACAAAAATATACAACTTTTCATCATAGTTTAAGCGAGCTAGTACTAGTTGTCATCAGTCTTACCTATCGCAAGTACTAAATTATGAAAGTTCTGTTCTCTCTTATTTACTTAATAGCAGAAAGAAAAGCCTATTTAAGAAAGATGGAGGAGGCAAAGGCATTACTGACTTAAACCGGTAGAATATAAGTAATTGAAGTATTTTGAAGCTTCTAAAGTCCAAATCTATGACTGGTTATTATATTTAGTATATATGTGATTATACATATAGCATTTAGGAAGGTTGTTCGGTTAGATTAGGTTGAGATCTATATGTTGGATCGCTTTAACAATATTTTTGACACTCCTACCATAATGCGCATAAGATTCGGTTCTTTAATACCATTAATATTTGCCCTTTTTTGACTAGATTTTGAGATACTTCAATGTGAACCGAATCGTTTCGAAATGCTAATGTAGATTTCTTGTGTTGAACTTGGCTATAAATAGACCAATAGTTGACCACAACTTCATTGTGTTTGTTTTATTGTACTTTTTCTAATCAGCATATGAGATGGCCGGATGGTCGGCACTTCCATATGACCTAATTGAATCAATCGCAAACCTATTGAACGCAGCTGAAGATTTCCTTTCATTTTCTTCTGTATGCCGCTCCTGGAGGCTAGTTTATAAGAGCAAGAACTGGCATCCTGGTTTCCAATTGCCATGGCTCATGCTCGGGGAAATGCAAACCAACAAAGGGTCGATGAGGCAATTCTTGAGTATGTGCAAGTTTAAGTTTCATTACTTGCCATTCCCTGAAACTCAAGATTTTCGGTGTTGGGGCGCTTGTCAAGAATTGGTCATCACCATTAACCCAAGATTTGAGGTTCGCCTTGTCAACCCTTTTACTCATGCTTGCATTGATCTTCCATCGATTACCACATTAAACATCCAAGGTGCTGCTAGAGATTGTTGGTTCTCTTTTATTCACAAAGCTAAATACTTCAAGATTCAAAATGAATATATGGTTTTCATTATATATGGTCCTCGTTTTGAAGTGGCATTCACTAGATCGGGAGACAGCATTTGGTCTTTGGTTCAATCCTTAATCCCTGCTCGTTTTGTTGATGTTGTGTGCTTTAAGGATCAGATTATGGCACTTTCAATTGTAGGAACACTCTTTTCTCTTGAAACCAATGGAGTCGACCCTCCAAGGATGCTGTGTGTTAGTCCTCCGCCCCAACAAGAGAAATCTTGGCAAAAGATGTATTTGGTGGAATCGTCGGGAGATCTTCTGATATTATTCTCTTATCCAAGCGGAAACATGGTTAGTAGATTCAGAGCATACAGGTTTGATATCTCAAAAAGGGAGTGGATGAGGTTGGAGGACTTGGGTACTAATGTTTTACTTGTTGACACCGATATTTGTACTTCCCTTCCTGCATGTGACTATCTGCAGCGCAATTGTATCTACTTTGTGCACGACAACCTGGATTCGTTGTTGGCATCTGGACCGAGATGTATGGGGAATTACATGAGTGTGTATAACTTGAAAGAAAATTACACCGATTTTATGAATTTAGGAAATGATAATTCCTTTAGGTATATTTCCGCAACCTGGGTACTTCCTAGTTTGTGGTAGAAAGTCGTAGGCATTCACATTCATGCTTTATTGTAAACCTAGACTAGATAAAGAAAGAGCATAGGATATTGTTCTTCTTCAAGTTTTAATTTGTGTTCATCTTTGCATGTATCAGTGGCTCATTGCAGCCTGTTTGATCATTGTTCTTGCATATTACTTGATTGAGTAAAATGTGGTGAATAGATGCTCTAATTGCTTATCGATTGGTCTTATTTCTTTGGTCCATATTTGTATTTGGTTGCTGACTTATGTTCATAGCTAAGAGATGAGTGGATTAGATCAATGTTTCAGTATTCTGCTAATTCTTATGAAGAGGTAAAAGGGTGCTACTATAGCTAGTTCTTTTTCAGTTTGTGATGCTAATGAAAAATGTCTCAACTGTGTTACCGTGAAGCGGAGTTTAGTGCACCGGACTGCCTTTTTATCATTAGGTCGAGGTAAGGTTTCCATATACACTACTCTCCCCAGACTCCACCTGTAGGAATACACTGGATTTTTGTTGTTGTTGTTGTTGCTGTTGTTGTTGCTGTTGTTGTTGTTGTTGTGAAGTTTTGGAGGTGGAGTAGGTAAAATGAAGAGAAGTGTCATGAATAGATACATTGAACAAATGGGTTAAGGGGTTTGCTATAAACGAGTGAGAGATACATAGGAAGTTGGGGTTAGAAGTTTGATATGCAAGTTTGTCATAGTGCAGTCTGCTACTCATCTGGAACAAATTGATCTCCTATGGCTAGTTACAATTTGAATAGAAAAAATATGACTTTATAAAGATCTCATGTGTTTTATTCATCATTTCTTGTGTTGTATTTTATGAAAAAGGATCATATAATTAAAAGAACATTTGTATGATTAATGCAAGGAATAGATTAATATTCACTTAAACAAAATCCCAAATTACCAATTGATAATATTAGAATTGGGTTACCAACCGATTGCCGACCAATTTGGATCCCTTGCTAAAAGGCTATTGGTAATATTTACCGACGGATAATTTTGTCAGTAAAACTACCAACGGAAAATCAATCGGTAAATAGCAAAATAATTCGTTGGCAATTTGCTTGATCAAGTCCAAAAATTTCCATTGGTAAATTTACCAACCGATATTCCATCGATGTGTCATTAGTACATGAAATATTTACATGGTATAACTAACCTATACATTATATTTACCATAAAAAATATACTTTAAAATAATTATAATATATAGCTACAGTTTGGTTTTTATAGCACACATTACCTTGGATACGACCCTCGTCTCTCTTCCCAGAGATTTGACTCCCTCTCCAACTGTGCTGACTTTGAGTCTGTCAATGACCCTGCCACCACCGATGATTTTCCCATTTTTACTTCCTCTAAACAACAGATTCATGTCCCCGATCCATATGAATTCTCCAGTTTCTCTTCCGAAGCTAATGGGATATAGATGGACCAATTCTGTCCCCCCCCCCTCCCGGAGATGAAACCATAAATGAAATAGTCAGTGATAAAATCGCCATTGAATTACCTGGCTAAATATTTTAGTTATTCTCCAGCAATTACTCTCACAAATCGCTGTCAAATGCTTCGGCATCGCAAATCATTTTATGTACGAGCAGATTCTCTTTCTTTAAAATTTCTGCAGCGATATGAGTCGTCGAGATTTGAGATTCTCTTCTTTTCACAAATATGAGTCATCTTCATAGATCTAAGTCATCTTCTCCATTGATACAACTTTTATGTCAAAATGTATTAATTGATATAGTCATTATGCGTGAACGGTCCTTTCCAGTAGTATCACTGTTGTCTTTTTTGCAGCTTTTGTTGTTGTCGGAACTATGTGGTATGGTTCGGCAACTACAAAAATAACCCAGTAGAATCCCACTAGTGGGGTCTGCGGAGGGTAGAATATTAATAGATCTTACCCTTACCCCAGAGGGGTAGAGATGCTATTTCCGAAAGACCCTCGGCTCAGAGATAAATGATCCGTAACAACAACAGAAATCGAAAAATTAATATCAACAACGTGAGAGACAACCAATAAATGAAAGGGCAATAACACAAATAGTACGTAAAAGTGTGAAACATAACATAAATCGCTAGCAATCCTAGACAAAACATTAGCAGACTAGCCGATACAAAGAGGAAAAACGCTCGACTACTCCCTAACCTACAACCCTAATGCTTGACCTCCACACCTTCCTATCAAGATCCATGTCCTCAGAAATCTGGAGCCACACCATGTCCTACCTAATCACCTCGCCCCAATACTTCTTAGGCCTCCCTCTACCTCTTCTCGCACCTACCAAAGCCAACTGCTCACACCTCCTAACCGGGGCATCTAGAATTCTCCTCCGCACGTGCCTGAACCATCCAAGCCTCGCTTCCGCATCTTGTCATCCACCGGAGCCATGCCTACCCTCTTCCGAATGTCTTCATTCCTAATCTTATCCAGCCTAGTGTGCCCGCACATCTATCTCAACATCCTCATTTCTGCTACTTTCATCTTTTGGATTTGTGAATTCTTGACTAGCCAACATTGAGCCCCATACAGCATGGCCGGTCTAACCACTGCTCTATAGAACTTCCCTTTAAGTTTTGGTGGCACATTCTAATCACACAGGACTCCAGACGCTAACCTCCATTTCATCTACCCCACCCCAATACAGTGCGTAACATCCCCGTCGATCTCCCCATCTTCCTGGATAATTGACCCTAGATACTTGAAACTTTCTCTCTTGGGGATGACTTGTGAGTCAAGGCTCACTTCCACGCCTGTTTCCCCCGTCACGTCGCTGAACTTACACTCCAAATATTTCGTCTTAGTCCTACTCAACTTGAAACCTTTAGACTCCATGTCCTGCCTTCATACCTCCAGTCTCTCATTAACGCCACCTTGCATCTCATCAATCAGAACTATATCATCCGCGAATAGCATACACCATGGCACCTCCCCTTGGATATGGTGTGTCAGTGCGTCCATCACCAGGGAAAATAAGAACGGGCCGAGTGCAGATTCTTTGTATGAACCCACAACCACCAGAAAAAGCTCTGACTCGCTTCCCATAGTCCAACCCGAGTCATAGCTCCATCATATATATCCTTTATTGCTCTAATATAAGATATCGACACACCTTTCACTTCTAGGCATCTCAAACGAACGGTCCCTATGGATCTTTTCATACGCCTTTTCTAGGTCAATAAACACCATATGCAAATCTCTCTTCCTATCCCTGTATTGTTCCACCAACCTCCTGATAAGGTGGATAGCTTCCGTAATAGAACGACCCGACATGAACCCAAACTGGTTTTCAAATATAGACACTGCCCTCCTTATCCTCCCTTCCACCACCCTCTCCCAAACTTTCATGGTATGACTTAGTAACTTGATACACATATAGTTGTTACAACTTTGAATATCACCTTTGTTCTTGTATAGTGGAATCATCGTACTCCACCTCAACTCATTTGGAATCTTCTTCGTCCTGAAAATAACATTAAACAGCCCAGTCAGCCACTCCAAGCCTGCTCTACCCATATACTTCCAAAATTCTATTGGAATCTTGTTTGGTCCGGTCGCTTTTCCCTGACTCATCTTATGTATCACTCCTACAACCTCCTCAACCTTAATAAGCCTACAGTACCTAAAGTCTTCGTGACTCTTGGAGTTCCCCAATTCCCCTAGCACGATAATTCTCTCTCCCTCTTCATTCAGGAGTTTATGAAAGTACGACGTCCATCTTTGCTTAATTTAGGCATCTTCCATCAATACTCGACTTTCCTCGTCTTTGATGTACCTCACTTGATCCAAGTCGCGAGCCTTCCTCTCTCTCGCTTTGTCCAGCTGAAATAACTTCTTGTCCCTACCTTTTCCCCCAGTTCCTCACCAAACACAACAGTCTTAGCCTTCGTGACTGCTAATTTCGCCTCCTTCCTAGCTTCCTTATATCTTTCTCTACCCGCTCTCCTCTGCTCCTCGCTGGTGCTCTCCACTAGATTAAGGTAATCCGTTTCTTTGCTTCCACTTTACCTTGGACTACGTTATTCCACCACCAGTCGCCTCGGTTCCCAGCACAGTAACCTTTCGAGACTCCTAACACCTCTATCGCGGCCTCCCTTATACAGTCTGTCATCGCCATCCACATACCACTAATATCCCTACTACTCTTCCAGGCTCCCATAGCTGTCAGCCGCCCCGCCAACTCCTGTGCATTATCCTTAGTCAAAACTCCCCCACTTGATCCTCGATTGACCTAGTACAAACATTTTCTTCCGCTTTATCGAGATACCGACGTCTATCACCTGGAGCTTATTTTGTGTCGCGAGGTTCTCACTCTAGATCACCTTACAATCCTCGCACAATTCTCTATCACAACTTCTGAGGAGGAGATTGCCAATCTGAGTCTTAGCCACCATACTCCGGAAAGTAACCAAATGCTCATCCATCTTCGGAAAAATAGAGTTCACGATTACCAACTCAAAGCTCTAGCAAAATCCAACAGTGAAGTATCTCCTCCATTCCTATCCCCAAAGCCGAAGCCACCATGCACCTCGCCATAGCTGCCAACAGACAACCCAATATGACCATTGAAATCCCCTCATATAAATAACTTCTTTAAAGTGAGGTACCCCACGCCATCTCATCCAAGGCCTCCTAGAAGCGGCTTTTAACCTCCTCGTCCAAGCCCGCTTCCGGCTCGTAAGCGCCAATGACATTCAAAGTGCTCCCTCCAACTACTAACTTAATCTCCATCAATTTGTTATTCACCTGCCTAACCTCTATCATTGACTCTTAGAGCTCCCTATCCACTAAAATACCCACTTCGTTCTTTCCCTTCACGCCTATAGAGTACCACAACTTATACCCGTCTACATTCCTCACCTTCGATACTACCCATATAGTATCCCGCACACATGCTATATTGACATTCCTCTTCTGGAGAATCTTCGACATCTCTTTAGACTTACCCGTCAACGTCCCTATATTCTACAATCTAATTCTCAACCACAGGCTCCCTTGAACCCCTTACCCCCTTTGTTCCCATCCCACCCCCTGATCCTTGCACACCCCCTCTCCATCACCCGCTCTCCTCGAGGACATGACCCTACTCTACCATTACAAACCACAACCGCTATACATATGGAAGTCTAGGAAAAACATAACGCCAACACAGAACAACAAAGGTCTAAACTCAAAGGGAACAAATAGTAACTATAGGCCCACTACTAGAATAACTAAACTAGTACGAATTACTACGGCAATAAATTAACTAACACAGGAGACACAGAAATAGTTGGAGGGAGATACTAATTTCCGGAATAGAACCTGGACTTTTGACTTGGTATACTCCCGATGCTGTGGAACCCGACGTACTACCCTTGTTCCTGCCAACCGGTCTGCTCTGCTACTTTTGCGCGTGCACCTCCCTCCCATCACCAAGCAGTCACAAAAATGATACTTGAAAAACATACAAACACCACGGGACCAAGAAAAATATAGGAGGGCAAGACTGTCACCGTCACCACTGGTGACATGCGGATCTGGTGATGGCCTAGTTAAAGTTGCTGAATCAGCTGGTGTCGCCGGAGAACAGTGACGACATCGAGAAACGGCAGCAGAGAAAAGTATAAAGAAGAAGGAGCACCGGGAAGGGGGTTGGGGCTGCATTTGGAACTAAAAATAAGAAGAATGAAGGAGCAGCGCCGGCGGTGGGACGGTCGCTGGAAAAATCTGCTGCTATGGGTAAGAAGGGGGAGAAGAGAAAATGGGGAAGAAAGAGAGACGGGAGAAGAGAGAGAATAAGGGGAGAGGAGAGAGAGAAGGGGTGGTGCTTTCCTGGTCTGCTCGTCAATGCCATTGCCGGAGCTAGAGGGGTTCGCCGGTGAAAGAGGTTGTTTAATGACCGTTAAAAAGAAAGTCTTTGAAGAGAGAGAGAGAGAGAGAGAGAGATAGAGAGAGATATATATAGAGAGAGAGAGAGAGAAGAGCGTGTAGAGAGTAAAATCTGAGAAGTTGAAAATATAAATTTGAATGGTTTGGCAACTACCTCGATTGAATTATTTGGCCCACTCGTTACCAATGAGATTAGGGGTACGTACTTCCAGCTATAAATATATCGAAGAGTTAGTGCTGGGCTAGCAGAAAATCAAAGTTTATCAGAAGCCTGGTCTAAAATTTCTGAAAAATTAGCTTTTTATAATTACATCGGCATAATCCGAATACAGTTAATAGCTTGTGTACAATATATAGAGTATATTTTTTTAAATTGTTTTTATCCTCGTATAAACCTCCTATTTTTCTGTATTTATCTTGATTGTATTCGTTGTGTGAACGAATACAGTTAATACATATTGTATTAGTTGTGTAAATGCAGTTGAAATAGACTGTATTCGTTGCACGAACGAATATAGTAAATACAAACACCTAGCAAAGGAAAATTACTCTTAGCTATGATACTGTGCTTTCTGAAAATTACTCTTAGTAAATTTATTAACAGATAGAATCTGTTGGTAAAATCGGTTGTTTGTTTTTTCAATTTTCTAGGTAATCAGTTGGTAATTATAGTAACAAAATAAATTTTATTAGTGTATTGTTAGTATATTAGTTATTTACTAACGAATGGACAATCCGTTGATAAATATGGCTTTTTTTCTTTATTAATTATAAAATTTCAATTGGTAATCGGTTTGTAGATTTAGTAGTGAAATAATATAATTTCATTAGTAATTCATTGGTAAATATGGTCATTTAATTATCAAATTTCGTTGGTAATTTGTTGAGAATATTCTATTATTAAGATTGTATGCGGTGAAATCAGGTGCCCCGATTATGTAGGCTTGAAGACGTCGCATCGAGGGCAGAAGTTCGATAAAGACCAAGTCCGGGCTCGAAGGCAGAATGAGACACTCGAAGACCTAAGTATCCGAGGGTATTGGAGCCAAGTATGTCCGAGTCCGAGATAGAGCCGTTATGAGTTTGTTACAGAAGGATAAAATTCTCGCCACGTCCCCTAAATCATGGCATAAATTCCGGAATAGATTTCTATGAATTAGTACAAATCCATACCAGGTGGTTATACAGCTATCCCAATGAGATTCTTTACTGTAAATGGAAATGTACCCTATTTAGGGTTCCCCTCCTATATAAAGGGGACCCCAATCATTTGTGAACATCATCTAATCATTGGCAAAGAATATATTATCTTACTTTTTCGCTCATTGTTCATGAGAATTGTCCTTTAGTTTTATTGCCCTTGTTTTACTGTCCTTGCCTCATTGTTCTTAGCCTGCCTCGAGGTCATTGGGCTCGAGGTCGAAACTAATCTATCTACTGGTTTAGTCTTACTTATTTTCTTCATACATACTTCATATTTCTTGATTATTAATTGGTATTGAACTAAATAATGTATCTTTAAAACCACAAATCAAATTTAATTATTACTCGTATTTTCAAGGTAAACAATTTGGCGCCCACCGTGGGGCTAAAGATAATAGTGATTATTTCATTACTGATTCTCATAACACATGTTATTTTTACGCTTTTTCTTGTCAAGAATTTTTGATTCTCAGGCTGAAACATGTCTAGCTCATAAAACGCACCTGTTCATGACAACGAAGGTGTTGGAGAAAACAACAACATAGGGGTAGGTGTACCACTAATAAACCCTGAGAAAGTGCCAAATATGGAACCAGTTGATGTTAGCTCACACATTGGCTCTAAACGCGGATTTTGGCACAGACCCTAGAGGGAGTGTACGCAGGGAAGCCCGATCTGGTGGCCAAGGAGCACAGGGAATGGGAGATGGGGGAATAAGCCTCCAAGTGATATTCGAGATAGCGCAAGCTCAACAAATCGCCATCTTTCAACTTCAAAGTCAGAATAAGACTCCGAGTATAGCTGAACCAGAAAACACTCAACGTGCTGAACCAGCACAAGAGAGGTCGAACGGAAATGATTCGGGGACTGATCTCATCATTATAAGAATGCTCGAAGAGCTCACCAAGAGGATCGAGTTCGAGGAAAAGAAGATTGAAGACAATGACAAAAAGGTGGAGACTTATAACTCCCGTGTTGATCAAATACCGGGGGCACCTCCGGTCTTGAAAGGTTTAGATGCCAAAAAAGGTCATACAAAAACCATTCCCTCCGAGTGCGGCTCTGATGCCCATTCCCAAGAAGTTTCGCATGCCCGATATACCCAAATACAATAGGACAACCAACCATAACGAGCATATTACTTCATACACTTGCGGGATCAAAGGAAATGACTTGCATGACGATGATATCGAATCAATTTTGTTGATAACGTTTGGAGAAACACTGTCGAAAGAAGCTATGATTTAGTATCACAACTTGCCTCCTAACTTTATTAATTCATTTGCTATGTTAGCAGACGCCTTCGTGAAAGCACACGCTGGGGCCATAAAGGTGGCAACAAGGAAATCAGACGTCTTCAAGATAAAACAAAGGAACAACGAGATGTTGAGGGAGTTTATGTCTAGGTTTCAGATGGAGTGCATGGAATTATCTCCGGTCTTGGATGATTGGGAAGTACAAGCTTTTATGCAGGGTCTGAATGAGAAGAGTTCAATTGTGCCTCGACAATTAAAGCAGAATCTGATCGAGTATCTAGCTGTGATGTGGTCAGACGTACATAACCATTACTAGTTAAAGATTAGGGTCGAGGACGACCAGTTGGGAGCCCCCTCAAGCTCAATTCATCCTAACAGGCTGGCGGTTAAGCCCCGTGGGATACAGACAGGGAATCTAGATTTAACAAAGAACAATATCACCTATATGTCTATCAGAGAAACAACGGCTCGTGTCGTAATGCTCCTTGGAATAATCGAAGAAACGATGGAGGTCAAAGCTCTCGGGGACTCATGAGTAAGAATGGGTTCGATAAACATACCGACCCCGCGGAGGCACCTCTATTGACAAAGATAATTTCAGTGTAGATACATCAGGGATTGTGTCAGCTATTGGAAGGATCAAATATACCAAGTGCCCGGGCCTAAACAAATCAATCCATCTCAAAGGAATCCGAACTTGATGTGTAAGTATCATGGCACACATGGCCACAGAACCGAAGACTGTAGGCAGCTAAGGGTGGAGGTAGCTTGGTTATTCAATAAGGGTCACCTTTGAGAATTTCTCAGTGATCGAGCTAAGAACCACTTCAGGGAGAGAGATGCAAGAAAAAATGAGTAGGAAGAACCATAATATGTAATCCACATGATCTTAGGCGGTGTCGATGTCCCACAAAGACCTGTATTCAAACGCACCAAGGTGTCGATCACCAAAGAAAAGTGGACTCGGAGCTATGTGCCCAAGGATGCCCGATCATTCTATGACGAGGAAGCAGAAGGCATATCTCAGCCGCACAATGACGCCCTGATCGAGGGTCGTAGAGCAGCTCGACCTGCAAGATCAAATTGTACAGCATCCCAAGTCCTGAATGGTTTCAACATGGCGAGCGAAACAATAAAAGGGGAGATTGTCCTACCAATAAATGTGGCCGGAACCATTCAAGATACAAAATTCCATGTCATCGAAGGCGACATGAGGTATAATGCACTTCTCGGGAGGCCATGGATCCACAACATGGGGGCAGTACCTTCGACCCTTCACCAGATGATGAAATTCCCAACAGAGGATTGTGTGAAAACGGTCTATGGAGAACAACATGCTGCAAAGGAGATGTTTGCAGTTGAGGAAGTGACTCCGGCGCCAATACCTTCGACCTCGGAAAAATTGGGGACCAAAGATAAGCCAGCGGCCAAATAACAATCACCGATCCCAGTCCCGATCGAGCTAGAGGAACAGGTAATCGAGGAAAAAGAAGAGGATTTCCTTACTCCTCGAACCTTCATTGTTCCCGAAGAGTCGGACGCAATCAAATCAACGATCGAGGAACTAGAACAGGCCATACTAATCGAGCACATGCCCGAGAAAAAGGTATACCTGGGAACGAGGCTAACCCCCAAACTCAGCAAAAAATTAATTCAATTTCTTATCAATAATATGTATTGTTTTGCTTGGTCCCACCTAGATATGACAGGGATCCCATCAAAAATAACAATACACCTGCTAAGCATCGACCCTAGGTTCAAACCGGTGAACCAAAAGTGGAGGCCCCAGTCCGAGGTGAAGCATGCGTTTATAAAAGACGAGGTAACTAAACTTCTTAAGATATGGTCTATTTGGGAAGTAAAATACCCCGAGTGGTTAGCCAACATGGTTGTAGTTCCTAAAAAGGGAAAAAACTTATAATCGATGCCACGGCTGGCCACAAGATTCTAACTTTTCTCGATGCCTACTCCGGGTACAATCAAATTCAGATGAACCCGGAGGATCAGGAAAAGACCTCGTTTATCACTAAGTTTGGAACTTACTGTTACAATGTAATGCCCTTCGGGATAAAAAATGCCGGAGCCACATATCAATGCCTAGTTAACAAGATGTTCGAAGAACAGATAGGTAAAACGATGGAAGATTACATTGACGATATGTTAGTTAAGTCCCTGCGTGCAGAGGACTATTTAACTCATTTGCAGGAAACATTCAAAATCTTGAAGAAGTACCACATGAAGCTTAACCTGGAAAAATGTGCCTTCGGAGTTGGCTCGGGCAAGTTTATCGGCTTCATGGTATCTAATCAAGGAATTGAGATCAACCCCGATAATATCAAGGCCATCGAAGATATCACCATCGTGGATAGTATGAAAGCTGTGCAAAGACTAACTGGACGAATAACCGCTTGGGTCGATTTATTTCAAGGTCATCGGATCAAAGTCATAGGTTCTTTTCCTTACTCAAAAAGAAAAAGGACTTCGCATGGACCGTGGAATGCCAGCAAGCCTTAGAAGAATTGAAGCGATACCTATCGAGCCCACCTTTGCTTCACACCCCGAAGGTAGATGAAAAGCTTTACCTATATTTGGCAGTGTCCGAGATAGCGGTAAGTGGAGTACTAGTTCGAGAAGAGGAAGGTACACAATTCCCTATTTGTTATGTAAGTCAAACTTTGGGAGATGCTGAAATAGATACCCTCACTTAGAAAAATTGGCACTTGCATTAATCAACACATCTAGAAAGTTAAAGCCATATTTTCAATGTCATCCCATATGTTTATTAACCACTTATCCTCTCCGCAATATCTTGCATAAGCCCGAATTGTCGGGTCGATTGGACAAGTGGGCAGTCGAACTAAGCAGGTACAATATCAAATATCAACCCCGAATGGCTATCAAGTCCCAAATCTTGGCTGAATTCGTGGCCGATTTTAAGCCGACCCACGTACCCGAAGTAGAAAAAGAACTTCTACCGAGATCGGGTACATCATCGGGGGTATGGACCCTTTTCACGGACGGTGCTCCGAGTGTGAAAGGGTCCGGACTCGGTATTGTTTTAAAGTCACCAACAGGTAGTACTATTAGACAATCTATCAAAACATCAAGATTGACTAACAATGAGGCCAAGTACGAGGCCATAATTGTAGGTCTCGAGCTAGCTAAGAGCTTGGGGTTAGAGGTCATCGAGGCCAAATGCAACTCCCTATTGGTGGTGAGCTAAGTAAACAAGAGTTTCGAGAAGATAGAATGCAGAGGTACTTAGACAAACTACATGTGACATTGCAACGCTTTAAGGAATGGACCCTGGATCATGTACCTCGAGAGCAAAATAATGAGGCCGATGTGCTTATAAATCTGGGATTGTCAGTCGAAGAAGACGACATTGTCCCGAGGACTGTCGTTCAATTATCGAAATCCGTGGTCAAGAAAGGTCATGCCGAAATAAATTCCATGAGCTTGACTTGGGATTGGAGAAATAAGTATGTCGATTATTTGAAAAATGGAAAGCTCCCATCGGATCACAAAGAATTGAAGGCTTTGCGAACCAAGGCTGCTAAGTTCACACCAGATGGGGATGAAACATTATTCAAAAGAACATTCGATGGGCCATTGGCGAAATGTTTAGGGCCAGGGGATACCAATTATGTTCTACGAGAAATTCATGAAGGTACTTGTGAGAACCACTCCTGCGCCGAGTCTTTGATTCGCAAAATTATCATAGCAGGGTTTACTGGGACAACATGAAAAAAAATACTAAGGAATTTGTCAAAAAATGTGATATATGCTAACGGTTTGCACCGATAATCCATCAGCCCGGAGAATAGCTCCACTCGGTCCTATCCCCATGGCCTTTCATGAAATGGGGGATGGACACAATCGGCCCCAGGAAAAACTAAATTTATTTTATCTAAGACTGATTACTTTTCTAAATAGGTGGAAGCACGACCTTCGAGAAGGTCAGAGAAAATAAAGTTATTGACTTCATCTGGGACCACATCATCTGTCAGTTTGGGATACCGCCGAGATTTTATATGACAATGGAAAATAATTCATCGACAGCAAGGTGACGGAGTTCCTCGAAGAACACAAGATAAAGAGGATTTTATCAACACCATACCACCCAAATGGAAATGGATAGGCTAAATCAACACACAAAACTATCATTCAAAACCTGAAGAAAAGGTTGGACGATGCAAAGGGAAAATGGAAAGAAGTTCTACCCGAGCTCCTTTGCATATCAAACAAGATCGAAGTCTAGCACAAGGGCTACTCCGTTCTCTTTAGTTTATGGCTCCGAGGCCCTTACCCCTGTTAAGGTAAGAGAACCCAATGCTAGGTTTCGACATGCATCGGAGGAATCAAATCACGAGGCTATGAACACTAGCCTCGAGCTATTAGATGAAAAACGAGAGGCAACACTTGTTCGGATGGCCACGCAAAAGCAAAGAATTGAGAGATACTACAATAAAAGGACCAACCTTCGATACTTTGGAGTCGGGGACTTAGTTCTATGAAAAGTCATCCTCAATACTCGAGACCCGAATAAAGGGAAACTAGGCCCGAATTGGGAAGGACCATACCGAGTCCTCGGAGTTGTCGGTAAAGGATCTTACAAACTTAGCTCAATGGAAGGTGAACAACTGCCAAACAATTGGAATGTATCATTACTCAAATGATACTATTGCTAAGGTATGACTTTCTCTTTTTGTCCATTTGAATTTGAAACTAACCCATTGTAGGTGTTTGATCAAAGCTATCGAAGACACCTTTTTACACGAAGGCCTTAGGTTTTAAAGCATGCGTTGCACTCTTTTTCCCTTTGATAAGATTTTGTCCCAAATGGGTATTACCGGTGAGGTTTTTAACGAGGCAACAACTATGTACTACCTAAGAAGAACTCAATAGTATCCGAGGCTTCTTTTCAATCAACCTCGAATACTGGGGGGCATCACCCTTGGAGGTTATATTTTCAAGGAAAATACTTCATGCCAAAGGGGGCCTCGATAGGAGAACTTTATAATGGGCCAAACGGTCAGATGAACCGTGTCCATATAGTATAGTCGAGCCCCAATGGCAAAACATGTACGCATGTATCAATTATTCAAAGAAGCATTCGTTCTATATCAAAACACTTTGTGTTTCAAAAGAAGTCTATTATCATACGAGCTCCACACTTATAATCCTACAAAAAATAGCCCAAGGACCAGAATGCAAATACACCCCGAATACTCGGGGACTGTCATCGACAGTCAACACATCCGAGTCATCAAAAACTCAAACTCATGAGATCTCAAAGAGGCATCCCCTCGATATAAAAGCCAAGGCCATCATACTCGGGGACTAAATATTATCGAGAAACAAGTCCAAGAGACATACCCGAAGGCTACGACCATATTAAAGACTACGGTCATATAAAGGCTACAGATGAAATAATGTGGCTCGGAGACGTCTGACTTTTGCCATAAATTACAGGCCTTCAAACACTTTAAAAAAAATTGGTTAAATCAGGCTACCCTCGGCAAAAGCAAATGATGAAGGGCTTCGATAAAATTAGTCCTCGAACAACTTAAAGGCTTCAATAACATTAGCCTTCGAAAAAACCTCAAAAGGTATTCGAGTATGTTTACACAAACAAATCACAAATAAGGTTGCAATCCATTGAACCTCCAAAAAACCCAATGGGTACAAAAAACATATGGGAATAAATAAACTTTCACTAAGTCTTTAGCTGAAAAGAGGGAAAAGTTATAGTCGTCTCGGAGGCCGAATTGGCCCAATTTAAAGAGCCTAAGGGCCTACCTAAAAGAGCCTAAGGGCCAATACAAAAAGAGTCCAAGGGCCGACCTAAAAGATCCTAAGGGCCAAAATATATAAGGTTCGAGACCTTGCTCTCACCCAACTCGGACTCAAGAGTCCCGACATCCTGAGCTCGCATCAAATCAATTTAATCTTAGCTCGAGGAGCCTTAAGAAGTATTATATTGATCAATAAAAAACCTAAGGGTTTATTATGTTCTAAGTCCAAGCCAATATTCGGACTGATCGTTAGAGTTATACAATCAAAATTTTCAAGACGAAACGGAATACAACACAAATCGAAGATAAAGCAAAGAGGCTCTTCATATTTATAGGGGATGTTTACAAAATATATTTACAACATCCACAAGGGGCCCTTACACAAAAACAAAGAAACAAAAAAAAACCTAATCTATTTCGGGGCTGCATCCCCGGTAGCAACATCCCCGGAAACAACATCCTCAGGAACTGCATCCTCGAGAGCTCTATCTTCGGGAACCTCCTCCCCCTCGGGGACTCCATATTCACCTTCCCCACCCTCGGAACCACTCACAACATCTTCATCATCAGAAGAAACAAGAAACCTGACATCGGTTTCCAGCACCTTCGCTTGGGCTATTTCTTCAGTGAGATCAAATCCTCGGACGTGGATTTCTTCAAGAGTCTCCCTCCGAGCTTGGCACTTGGCCAAATCATTACTACGTTTTTCCCAGCCGGATGCCTCTCTCATCTCCGCCTAAACAACTTTGGCATCCTTTAAGAATACGACGATGGTTTTATTAGCCGTAGCCTTCATCTTCTCAACTTCAGCCTTGGCCTGTGCAGCTTTGGCTCCGGCTTTGGCAAGCTCTGCTTCTAACTCCTCAATTTTCTTGGCCTGAGCCAAACTCTTCACTTTAATGCCTCGGAGTTGAGTTTTAGCTGAGGCCAATTGGGCTGTAGCAGCTTCTTTATCGGTAGCAAGCCGGTCCATGCTCTCTTTCTATCGGTGGCAGTCATTCTTAACTTGATTGACCTCGCCCCGGAGCTGCCCAATCATCTCCGACTTTTGTTGCAGCTGAGACATCGAAGTGTTAGCCTCCAAAGTAAGGCTAAGAAGACCATACTCTGTTAAAATCACAGTTACCTGCTCGTCTAGCTCAGCCTCGGTTTTTCGAGCTTTGGCCAAATCAGCTAGAAGATCCTTGAGCTCCTCGTCTTTTTGGCTATAGAGGAGCTTCAAGGCCTTCTCTTCACTCGAAGCTTTCTTGAGCTCGGCCTCACATTGTCTTATCTCGGCCCTGAACTTGGTAATGGCCTACGCAAAAAACAAAGAGATGTCAGTCAACACAAAAAGAGAAGAAAATAAAGAATTTTTGCAACTATAAATATTAGTGCTTACCCGAGAGAAGATATGCTGAGCCTCTTCAAAGAGGGTAGATGCATCATTAAGGTCCGCATCATCATTGACCCCAGCAAAACAATCCTGAAAGGGATCTTCTTCGAGGACCTTGCTCGGATCGGGCGTACGTAGAGCGTTGGCATCTTCGATTGCCTCTTCGGAATAAGATGGTAAAGAAAGGGAGTGACCTGTTGTCACAGAACTGAGCTCTTCACTCGGGGCGTTCTGGTTAGCTTCGAGGGTTTTCGCACTCGCCCCTTCTGGTATACTTATTGAAGGCGGAAGAATGATGTCAATCTCTGGGGACAGGGGGGGCATTGCTCGAGTCCCTCTTTGGAGTTCCCTCAGAATAGGATGAGGTCTCTAGTTCGGAGGGCTTGGTGGCCTCGATCGATTTCCTGGTTCGAGGCACTAACGCCAACTCTTCACCATCATTTTCTTTGTCATCTAGGGAATCATGGGCCGAATCTGTGCCTACATGAACAAATCTCTTCCGTAGCCTTCAAGTAGGGGCTTTCTTGTCTTGGGGTTCCTTAGGCTTTGATGCCCTCTTTCTTTTGTTGTCTTTCCCTGATTTCGAAATCGGGGACTCGGTCTCTTCCTTGGGTGGGGCTGGCCTCAATTCAGAGACATCTCTTGTGCCTGCATAAATAAGCATGAATGAGGTGACATCACTAATAAGAGAAAAATATCAAAAACCTAAAAGGAGAACTTACCATGATATTTGGCCTTCCATTTACCCCTCGACAAGTTACGCCATTTGCGCTCGTCATACAAGGAGGTCGTAGCTAACTTCCTGACTCAGTCCTCGAGATCAGGGATTACATGTGGCATCTAAGCATTAGCTTCATGAAAAGAGAAAGACATCACACAATGCGAGAATAAAGCACAAGGGGATACCGGAAAAAGAAGTTTTACTTACGATGGAGGTTCCATCTCTACAGAAACAACATTTTTTCCTCGAGAATGATGTCCGAGGTCCTCATTCGGATGAACCGGTTCATACAACCTCGGTCTTTGGTCTCATCATTGCTAGCAAAGAAGGTTTTTTTCGATCGACAATGGAGCTTGATCAGTCCGCGGAAAATCTGAGGCCGATACAATCTGGTAAGGTGATGGAGGTTAAACTCCAACTCCTTGGCCTTGCTAGAAAAATAGCACAGCATAATCACGATGCACCAAAAGGAGGGATGGATTTGACCTAGAGTGACCTCGTACCTTTTGCAAAAATTGATCACCACTGGATCGAGGGGACCCAGTGTGAAGGGGTAAGTGTAAACACTTAAAAACTCCTCTACATGAGTTATGATGCTCTCCTTGGGGCCGGAATCTGTACCACAACCTCGTCCCCCCAGCCGCACTCCTTTTTCACAGCCTCGAGATGTGTTGGGAACTGTATGGGGGTTCTCGATGTCAACATCCTTCTTTAAGATGCAAGCAACTGGAACAATCTCATGGAGGGCCGACGCTTTATCACCGGCCGAACGGGAAAAAGAGGAGGAGGCCTTTTCTTTTTGAGGGACTCTTTTAGAGGTTTTTGCCATAATTTTAGAGTAGATATAATGAAGAGGTAAAGTTTTTATTTCAAAAGAAGAACCCCATATTTATAAACGAGAAATGCTGGCTCAGTAGCCCTAGTGATCGACTATTACTGGCGTGCATTTAATGTCTTGGGGAAGTGGACTGACGGGATATTTCGATCACTTAGAGCGCCTACGTCATGGGAATGATGTCATCATAAGAGGATCCAAAAGAACGAGGTTCAAAATATGTCTTATCATTTTACTCTAATAAACACAAGGACTATTTGTATGTGGTGAAATCAGGTGCCTCTGATTTAGTAGGCTCAAAGAAGTCACAACGAGGGCAGAAGTTTGATAAAGACCAAGCTCGGGCTCGAAGGCAGAATGAGACGCTCGAAGACCTAAGTGTCCGAGGGTATTGGAACCAAGTATGGCCGAGTCCGAGATAGAGCCATTATAAGTTTATTACAGAAGGACAAGATTCTCGCCACGTCCCCTAGATCATGGCATAAATTCTAAAATAGATTTGTACGAATTAGTACAAATCCGTACCAGGCGGTTATACAGCTGTCCCAATGAGATTCTTTACTGTAAATGGAAATGTACCTTATTTAGGGTTCCCCTCCTATATAAAGGGGACCCCAATCATTTGTAAACATCATCTAATCATTGGCAAAGAATATACTATCTTACTTTTTTGTTCATTGTTCATCAGAATTGTCCTTTAGTTTTATTGCCCTTGTTTTACTATCCTTGCCTCATTGTTCTTAGCCTGCCTCGAGGTCACTAGGCTCGAGGTCGAAATTGATCTATCTACTGGTTTGGTCTAACTTATTTTCTTCATCTGTACTTCATATTTCTTGATTATTCGTTGGTATTGAACTGAATTACGTATATTTAAAACACACAAATCAAATTGAATTATTACTCGTATTTTCGAGGTAAACAAAGATAATCGAACTGTCCTGGATTTTTCTTTTCAAATTAAAAAATTATATTATTGCAGTTGGGTACCTTAAATTGGAAAAAGATTAACTGTGAAATGCAATTCAGATTATTGTCCAATAAATAATTTTCCTTATAATTATACTCCAATTAAACTCTGTATGAACAAAAGACTGCAGAGATGCACAATTAAGTTATTTTCCTGTTGTTTGACCAATAAGTTTTAAGTCCTTTTTGTTAAACCAATTTAATAAGTAGATAAAGGGTGAATCCAAGTTAAAAATAATAAATCCTAGATCTTAAGTTCAACAACTTTGGTGGTACGGTATCGTGTTCAGGTTGACGAATGTCAAGTTAATGCTCAATGACTATCAATAAATATGAGAATGAAAGCATGCAATAAATGTGATAAATGACATTAAAGGTAATAAGAAGGAATTTGTCACCCAAATGTTGAATGAGATAGATGATTCCTTCTTCTAACTATAGCGTGTGATAGCAGACTATGGAAATGAACAAAGTGTTCCTGGATCTTGGGAATAAAAGAGGAATGTTTTGTAATGGAATCAAACCGAGGAGACAAGACAAGCTTTTTTTACATTCTTGATAGTCAACCCTTTACAAGATGTTCTCTCATAAAAGTCCCGAGAGCCCTTTTTGTTTCCTCTCCTATTTATAAGGGATATTCCTAGAAAACTCTAAAAAAGCAAAATTTGGGGGAATATTCCTATTCATAAACCTAGGAATATTCTAAGAGTTGCAGCTGTTTGTTCTCTACTCGACCTCGACACTGGTCCCTCTCTTTGAACGACCCCTCGCTATTGGATCGTGCTTGGTTTCGACCTTGGCCTTAGCTCGTCCGTCTGCATTCACTAAACTAGACCTAATTTTGGCCCATACAGTTAGTCCCTCCACTTATTGAGGTTGTCCTCTTGAGAGTCCTTGATAAGCGGATTTTATCTGTATCTAATCACAAGACATTCCGCCGTGGTGAACGAGCTGAATTGGTCGATGTTGCATTGATGACGGATCGTCTCAAAGGTTGTGGTTGATCTGGCTAACATAGGATGATGTCATGGCCACACGCTTTATCATTAGGCATCTTACTGATGTAATGCATCATTTCTAGTACCTCTGTTGCTTCGATTTTAGTGTCAATGACAGTTTCTTGCATCGATCTAGGTGCCACAATATCTTATAAATAGGGGAAGGGAGATTCAAAAATGAAACTTTTCGCACTTCATATTCCTTTGGCACTTTGCTTGTTCTTCTGCTTCTTCTCTAACCCTTGCTTCCAATTTCCTTCTGTTTTTCAGCTCTAGCTTATGATTTCTTTTCCCATTGATACTGTTTTTCTGGCTCTACTGTATACACATTACTGCAAAAATGACAAACTCCCCTCACACTTATGACATAGTCTCCGATGCCACCCTTTTTCCGTGGCCATACCTTCCAGTAGTGGTGAACCCACGGTTGCAGAAGACGAAAGTTTTCCCACCGTGGATAAGATTGTTCCTCGGACGTCGGCCAGAAATGACTTCCCAAAAAACCCTGCCCTTACTCCTAAGAAGGTAATATCAGTCATGGGATCGAAACAAATATCTCACCTACGGTCTAAATTCCATATTCCTGCTCATGTCAATATTGTTCCAGCGGGGAATAATGCGATACAAGTTCACCGGCCTGGGTATTGTGCTTTCTACGCCTACCCGTTTTTGGTGGGTTACTCTCTTCCTCTTCCCCTACTAGCTGAGGAGTTCTACCGCTTTTATGGCGTCTGCCCGACACAGCTTTCCCCTTACCTATATAAAGTTTTTTTGATGATGGCAAAGTTCATAGAGTTGGCCGGCTGCGAAGTCTCCATCTGAGATCTGCTGCATCTCTTCTCGCCTAGTTTCTACCGAGGCACGCTGATTCATCTCCACCACCGTGGGACTAAAGGATTGGTGACGGGGATGGATGGCAAGGTAAACTGCCGTTTCTGGTGCAATTACTTCTTTGTCAGGACCGAACACGTAGTGGCGGACCCAGTCGGTTTCCCCGAGCAGTGGAACTTCAACTGTATGGGTCTTTTACTGTCTGTCATATATTTTGTTTATCCTCCCTCTTTTTGTTTCCGACTAGCTCATGTCTTTCTACTTTCAATTGGTAGGCGTCCACCTTCCTTGGTTCTTGATATCGAAGACTAGGTAACTCATGTCTTACTTTATACTGTGGAAAATTCGCGACTGGGCATCCTTTAACAAACGGTTCGGTCCCAATCCTTCGACTAGTGAGTCTGATTCTCATTTCCACGACCCTTTCATTTTCGTTATAGTGTACCACCATCTTGTCATCATTTTTGTAACATGATTTTCTTTTTACGCCAGGTCGGCGAGCTTTCAAGAAGGCAAAGGCTTCGGTGCCTGCATTCCGCCAAGCAGTCGCTTCAGCTGGAATGCAATTTGTACTGGCTAAGTCTATATGAGAGGGTCAAACTCTAGCTCCGCCGTTGGGCGATTTCGCTCTATAGACAGCCTTTACGTTGGATTAGACCTCCGATAATCGCGTCTTGCACCTAATTGACGAGCCGTCTCATGACGAGGAGGAGGTGGTACCGAGGAAAAGGCGGAGGGTGGAGACTGGAAGGGTCGGTGCTACTGATACCGAGTTGTAAAGGCCATTGTTTTGGATGTTGAGGTGGCACCCTTACTGTGCATTGAGGCTGCTCCCACCCCGGCTATCGTCATGGAGGAAAGGCCGTCAGAGGTTGAAGGGCCCTACGACAAAGAGGAACCTACACGAATAACTGGGGTGGGCTCATCATCAGAGGACAGAAGGGATAAAATCGTCCTCGTAGAAGATGATGGGTCGGGCTCCAATGTCGACCCTAAGGAGGTACGGGCTTTTGAGCAGAGGTTCACCCGAGTGGAGATAAGGACAGAGGGGTCTGATTGGCACATAGTCATCCCCATAGATTATGACCTCTTTAACGGGCGATGTCGGCCTGCGCTCCCCTATACGCGGATTCTGAGAACAGGACACTACAAATGTTGAAGGATGCAGATCTGTCATTGGGTATATTTGGCATGGCCTTGTGAGTATGTTTGCTTTTCCCATGTTAGGTTAGTTCATTTCGTATGTGTAATTTACTTCCGCTGACCTGTCTTCCTTTGCGTGTTAGACCCTCATCATGGAGATTGAGCGTGATTGGGGCAAAGCGTAGGACGACCCTCTTAAATAAGATGGTATCCAAGTACAGAGAGTACCGTTCTAAGCACCGAATGATAGTCGACTTACTTAGCCAATATAGCCACTTTCAGACGCCCTATGATGGGCTCAAACAGAAGGATGAGGAGTCTAGGGAGAAGTACGAGGAACGTATGAGGGCCATCGGCAGATGCAGCGTGCTTGAGGGGGCACTGAGGGCTAAGGAGGATGAGCTCGAGGTGAGCAAGGGAGTGATGGCCGGGAATACTGATCTTCAGGCGTAGGTGGCGTCTTTAAAGGTCGAGCTCGAGTAGAGTGAAATAAGGGCCTTCAACTTGAGGGGTGAGTTGAGTACCAGGGTTGAAGCATTGGGCCGAGCTGAGAAAGCCAGAATGGCCGCTGTGGCGGAGGCGAAAGCCCTAGGGGCACCCTCCGTGTTTGAGCGAGCTACTAAGGTGGAAACTTCGGCGCTCAAGGAGGAAAGGTTTGAGGAGTGGATTAGGGGTTTAGAGGCAGAGCTGTCTGAGCTGAATGAGCAAGTTATTTCCCTAAGAACCGAGAAGGCGCAATAGCAGGCCCAACCATCTACTTCTTATAGTTCTTCCTCTCCCGGTGTGTCACGTGAGTTGTATGAAATGTGGGTTCATGCTGAGGCCTAACTTGACATATACAGGTCTCTAAAGACTGTTAGAAAGATTTCCGAGGCAGAATTTGAGGATGTTCGTGTCAAGGCACGTGCAGCTCGTGACGCCTGTGGTTATGATCCTGGTATGCCTGATGGGGATGATGATGAAGACGCCTTATATGGTCTTGCCTCCTACCCTTGGTACGACGATGAGTATATCAATGACGTCGGTGATAGGGGGATGATGCGGTATGAAGTCTTTGTACTTGGTTTTTTCTTTTTTGTGTTTTGCTATTTTTTTGTTGGGGCGTCTTTCAAGCCCTTTGTAAAATGTATTGGAATGGAATGATTAAAATGGAATAGTTGTCTTTTGCTGTGTATTTCCGGCTCTTATTTATTTTTTCTTTCCTTTGAGCATTCTTTTGTGATAAAGTCCCTGACTTTCGGTCAGTCGTAAGTTGATTCGAATGAGGTCGAATGTAGATCGATTCAAACAAAGTCGAATGTAGATTGATTCTAACGAGGTAGAATGTAAGTTAATTCAAGCGAGGTCAAGTGTAGATTGATTCAAATGAGGTCGAATGTAGATTGATTCGAACAAGGTAGAATGTAGATCGATTTGAATAAGGTCGAATGTAGATAAATTTGAATGAGGTTGAATATAGATGGATTCGAACAAGGTTGAATGTAGATTGATTCAAATGAGGTTGAATGTAGATTGATTCGAGCGAGGTCGCATTTAGATCGATTCGAGCAAGGTCAAATGTAGATCGATTCGAATCAGGTCGAATGTAAGTTAATTCGAGTGAGGTCGAATGTAGATTGATTCGAATGAGGTTAAATGTAAGTTAATTCGAGCGAAGTCAAAAGTAGACGTCGAAAATAATTCGAGTAAAATCGAATGTGCATTTCCTTTGCGTTGGCATGATGTGTAAATTTGGCGGAGTTGTGTAAGAATGTCATATGCTACTTTGTTTAATCATTGGAGAATTATATTTCTGTTCGGTCCATACATACATTTGAGGAGTCCCAGTCTATCTAGTCCTTTCATCGCTCGACCTAGAGAAGTAGTCGATAGGCGGGGCGATGAACTTAATACCTAAACTTCGAGACGCCTTCATCATCGCCTCATTAAAAATCTCCCCGAGAAAACCCAATTGGGACAAAACTCGGGTAAGGAAAAAAGAGTATGACTTGGAGGACATCCGTCTTTAAAAGTTGAAGTATTTGAGGTGGGCGATGTTCCAATTGTTTGGTAGTAGTTTTCCCTCTATTGTTTCTAGTTGGAATGACCCTTTGTTTGCTGTTGCCATGATTTTGTATGGTCCGTCCCAATTGGTTCCCAGTTTGCCTTCCTGTGGGTCTTTGCTTTCTTGTGTTTTGGCTTTGAGTACATAGTCCCCTACCTTGAGTGGTCTGACTTTGGATTTTTTGTTGTAGTACCGTTCTGCTTGCTATTTTTGAGCTATCATTCTTACGTAGGCCATGTCTCTTAACTCATCTATTTCGTCGAGGTCTTGCTTTCTGCTTTCATTGTTACTTGGTCCACTCTCGTTGGAGTATCTCAAACTTGGCTCCCCGACTTCGGCTGGTATCACTGCGTCAGTCCCATAGACTAGTGAATATGGCATTTATCCTATGCTTGTTTTTGGCTTGGTATGGTATGCCCACAACATTTTCGGTAGCAGTTCCAGCCACAGTCCCTTGGCGTCCTCAAGCTTCTTCTTCATAATGTTCGGTATTGTTTTATTGGAGGACTCCGCCTAACCGTTACTTGTGGGATGATATGGAGTGGAGAGTATTCGCTTGATGTGCCATTTCTCCAAGAATTTGGCGGTCTTTTTTTCGGTAAATTGGGGTCCATTGTCACAACTGATTTCTTTAGGGATTCCGAAGCGGCATATGATGTTCCTCCATATGAATGTGATAACTTCCTATTTACATATTTTGGCGAATGCACCTACTTCTAACCATTTGAAAATTTTTCAGTTAAAACCAAAAGAAATCGTACATTACCTCGTCCTGCTGGAAGGGGTCCAACAATGTCCATCCCCCATTTGATGAATGGCCAAGGCGATGTGATCGAGTAGAGGTGCTCGCCCGCCTGGTGGATCAGTGGAGCGTATTTTTGGCATTGTTCGCACTTTCTAATGAAGTCGGCGGCTTCCTTTTTCATGGTGGGCCAGTAATAGCCTGCCCGTATGAGGCATCTAATAAGGGCTCGATTACTAGTGAGGACTCCACAGTGGCCTTCGTGTACTTCTTTGAGGACGCTCCTAGTTTGGTTTGGTCGTAGGCACTTCGCCAAGGGACTGCCAAACAATCTTTTATACAGGTCATGGTTGATGATGTTGTATTGGGCCACCTGCATTCAAAGCTTCTTGTCTTCTTTTTTGTCGGGTGGGAACACTCCGTCCTGCAAATATGACATAATACGGTTGCACCAGTCCCAAGACAAGTTTATAGTACGTACCTCAATTTGGTCTATCGATGAACGGAGGATGGTGGCCACGTTTTCTTTTCTGCTTATGTTCTTGGTGGCTGCTGCTAATTTGGCAAGGCCGTTTGCTTTGATGTTTTGTGCTTGAGGTATCTGGTCGAGTTGGCACTCGTCGAACTCGGGCAGTAGCTTATGAATTTCTGCCTGATATTTTGTAGCCTCTGTTCTTTGATTTGGAAAGTCCGTGTGACTTGGTTGACGACGAGTTGTGAGTCACATCGGAGGATGACTCGCCGTGCTCCATACTTGAGAGCTATTTTCAGTCCTGCAATTACGACCTCATACTCGGCCTCATTGTTAGTCATGCCGGGACACCATATGGGCTGGCGGATGACTTTGCTTGTTGGAAGCCCTATTAGTGTACATGACCCATATATTGGATAACTTGGGGAGGTACGGGAGGATTCCTGCTCGGCCTCAGGCATTATTTTGGCAACGAAGTTGGAGAGTACTTGCGATTTTATCACTTTTTGTCGCTTAATTTGATGGACCACTTTGCTAGTCTACCCAACAATTTGGGTTTAGGTAGGATGCTTCTTAGGGGGAAGGTCGTGACCACCGAGATGGGGTGGTACTGAAAATAGGGTCTAAGGTTTCGTGAAGCTACGACTAATGCCAGGGACAGTTTTTCGAGGTGAGGATACCTTGTTTCAGCATCGACCAGGGTTTTACTAATGTAATATATTGGAAATTGTGTACCTTTGTTTTCACGGACCAAGACTACTCATACTGCGGTGTCAGATACGGCCAAGTAGATTAAGAGACGTTTGCCAGGTTCTGCCTTGGCGAGTAATGGGGGCGAGGACAAGTATGCCTTTAATTCTCTTAGGGCATTGATGCATTCAGAATTCTACTAGAGTCCATTGTCCTTTTTTAGTATGTTGAAGAATTTGTGGCATCTGTTAGAGGATCGTGAGATTAACCTTGACATGGTGGCTATACGATCGGTCAACTTCTGCACCTGTTTCTTATCGGTCAAAATTTCAGGTATTCCCTCTATAGCCTTGATTTGGTCGGAGTTGACCTCGATGCCTATCTACGACACCAAAAAGCTGAGGAACTTTCCCGAGGTCACGCTGAAAGCACACTTTTCGGGGTTCAGCTTCATGTTGTATCGCCTAAGTATGTCGAAGGCTTCCCTCATGTGGTCTATGCGGTCCTCTTTTCTTTTTGATTTGACCAAAATGTTGTCTATATAGACTTCCATTATTTTGCCAAGTTGCTTTTTGAACATGTTAGTGACCAGCCTTTGATAGGTCGCCCCTGTATTTTTTAACCCAAGCGGCATGACTCTGTAGTAGTACGTCCCTCGGTGGATGATGAAGTTGGTCTTTTCCTGGTCCTCCTCCTCTATGAGGATTTGGTTGTAGCCTGAGTAGGCATCCAAGAAGCTTAATAACTCATGCCCAGCTGTAGCGTCGATGAGCTGATAGATGTGAGGCAACGGGAAAGAGTTTTTCAGGTAGGCTTTGTTTAGGTCCATGAAGTCTACGCACATGCGCTATTTCCCTTTTTTCTTTTTTACCATGACCGCATTGGCGACCCATTGGGAGTACTTTGACTCTTGAATGGAACCGTTGATGAGCAATTTTTCTACGTCTTCGCGGACGGCATCGTTGATTACAACATTGAACTTTCTTCTGGTTTGTCGTACTGGCGGGTAGAGTGGATCAACATTAAGCTTGTGTGTTGCAATGTATTTCAGGATACCTAGCATGTCTGCATGGGAGAAAGCAAACAGATCGGCGTTGTCAATAAAAAATTTATGGAATTTACCTGGTTCTGTGAGTTTGTGGCCGTGTAGGCTTTTCTGTTGTGGTCGCTTTTGTCCAGCTGGATGGGATTGAGGACTTCCATTGTTGACCTTGTGGCTTCCACGATGTCGGGGTCTTTGACGACGTCTCTTTTCTCGTCAGACTCGAGCCCCGATGTTGGTAATTGCTATACTGCTGAGTCTTCCCTTATTAATTGTTGAGTGTATGTGCAGTCTTGGGCGATGCAGTAGCATTCTTGAGCTATTCGCTATTCACAACGAATGCTGAATATCCCCATGTGATAGGGAACTTGATGACCTAATATAAACTAGACAGAATGACCCTCATGACGTGTATCCAAGGTCGCCCTATAATGGCATTGTAGGTTGTGTCTTGGTTCATGACATGGAATGTTATTTCCAGGGTGACTCCCCTGGCCAGAACGGGCAATGTTATCTCTCCGGAGGTTCGTTCAACAGCATTGTTAAAACCTATTAGTGTTATGCAGCATGGTACTATATTATCCTCGAGTCTCATTTGTGTGAGAACTCTAGGGTGGATAATACACGCGTCGCTCCTATCGTCTACCATGATTCTTTTTTGTTTGGTATCTGAAATTTGTAAAGTAATAACAAGAGCGTCGAAATGAGGAAAGGTCGAACCGTGTGTATTTGACTTATCAAAGATGACATTGTCTTTGAGGTCATCATACTGTTCATGGGTGATTGACCGCTTCAATTTGTGTGTGGTGGTGAACTTCACATCGTTGATTGTTGCTTCGTCGCCTCCGCCGATGATCATTTGGATAGTGCGGGCGGGGGAGGGTGGCTTTGGGGGGCCTTGATATGGTTCTCATCCACGGGCGAAATTAGCTCTCCCTCGGTCGCTCATCAGCTCCTTTAAATGTCCTTGGTGGAGCATGTTCACTGCTTCTTGTCATAAGGCTATGCAATCCTCGATCTTGTAGCCTCGTTCTTGATGGAACTCGTAGAGGGCATTCGACTTTCTGGAATTTGGGTCCAACTTCATCTTTTGTGGCCATTTCACCTTAGGACCGAGCTTCTCTAGGGCGTAAACTATTTCTGAAGGAGAAATACAAAAATTGTGAGCAGATAAAAGTGGAGGAATACCTCTTTCATTTCAGTGAGTTCCCATTTGTGGCCTGGACACCCCTTCTTCTTGGTAGGGAGGTAGTGGGATGGTCGCTCTAATGTACGGTTGGTGCATTTTCCAATTGAGGCGCGGACCTGCGTGATCTCTTCAGCTATCATTCCGTCGATCTTTCCTTGATTCCATTTGGACTATCATTAGCCATTAGGTTAGACCATTGAGGTCGTCTTCGTCTGCTCTCACCTCGGAATAGTAAGCATTGTGAATTTCTTCCGATGTGGTGGGAGGGTATTTTATGAGTCTGCTTAATAGTTTTCTAGTCGCCCTCGACCCATTCCTGTTTAACCCATTTTGAAAGGCCGCTACCGCCATCCCCTTTGACATGTTTGGCAGGCTCATTCTTACTCTGTTGAACCGGGCTCGGAAGTCCCTGAGTCCTTCGCCAGGCGATTGTTTGATGGCGAATATGTCATTCACTCTGTCTTCTGCTTTCTTGGCCCCGACATAGGCGATGACGGACTTGTCGGCCATTTCCTTGAACGTCATTATAGAATGTGCTAGTAATTGTGAGTACCATGTTGAGGCTCCTCCTGTTAGGGTTTCGGCAAACTTCTTCAGCAGCACCAACAGTACCTGCTCTTTTGAGTGGTTGTTGCCTTTTACCGTCTTGATGTAATGAATGATATGGTCTTCAGGGTCTGTTGTGCCGTCATATATTTTCAGATATGATGGCATTTTAAAGGTTTTGGGTATGGCATGTGGGGATGCCTCCTCGCTGTATGGCTGTTCCACGAACCGACCGAATTCCCATTTTTGGCAGGAGTTTTGAGGCGCCTGGTATCTTATCAACCCTTTCTTGGTTCTCCCTCATTTTGTCGTGGAGCGCTTTATTCTCATTCTCTATTTCTTTTATTTTCTTCAGAATAGCTACGAGGGCATCATTACCTACATCAACAACTGTGTGAGTGTTACCTGTTGGGGGAGGAGCGTGTTGCTCGTTGACGGTTATTAGGGTGTCAACTTGTGCGGTATTCCTGCTTGCCCCTTGAGTGGTCTTGTCGAGTATACTGCTTAGGGTACTTGTCAGCCACACCTCCAATAACTCTTTCACTACGGGTGGCGCTTCATCCGTTGTGGACATAGAGGCTACCTTCTCATGTGAAGCGGTTACACTCCCATGAGGAGGAGGTGAGTCACTTTGCCTGGGTGAGGCGCTCGGTGTCACAATCTCCTCGTCTTCCCTGTCCACATCGTTGATGGTGCCTAGGAGGTTAGTAGTGACATCCATCACTGCTTTCAATCTTTCCTCTCCTTTTCTTGCCATTGTTAGCTTGTGAAAATAAGAAAGAAAGGGGTTTTTGTTGATTTTTTTAGATCTAGAAGAAACTAAACATTTTAACTAGGAAGTCCCCACAGACTGCGCCAAATTGTTCGACCAAAGCGTTTTAAGCCGTTTTTGTTAAACCAATTTAATAAATAGATAAAGGGTGAATCTAAGTTAAAAGAAATAAATCCCAAATCTGAAGTTTAACAACTTTGGTGGTACGGGACCGTGTTCAGGTTAACCAATGTCAAGTTAATGCTTAATGTCTATCAATAAATGGGAGAATGAAAGCATGCAATAAATGTGACAAATGGTATTAAAGGTAATAAGAAGGAATTTGTCACCCAAATGTTGAATAAGATGGATGATTCATTCTTCTGACTATAGCGTGTGATAGCAGACTATGGAAATGAACAAAGTGTTCTTGAATCTTGTGAATACAGGAGGAATGTTTTGTAATGGAATCAAATAGAGGAGACAAGACAAGCTTTTTGTATATTCTTGATAGTCAACCCTTTACAAGATGTTCTCTCATAAAAGTACCAAGAGACCTTTTGTTTCCTCTCTCCTTCTATTTATAAGGGATATTCCTAGAAAACCCTAAAAAAGTACAATTTGGGGGAATATTCAATGGAATATTCCTATTCACAATCCTAGGAATATTCTAACAGTTGCAGCTGTTTGTTCTCTACTCGACCTCGACACTGGTCCCTCTCTCTAAGCGACTCCTCGCCACTGGATCGTGCTTGGTTTCGACCTCGGCCTCAGCTCGTCCTTCTGCATTCACTAAACTAGACCTAATTTTGACCCATACATCTCTTTGGGAAAACAATGTTGGAATTGATATATTTCATATGCCTACGCCTACTTTTAAAACAAATGGTGATAAATTCGTGAAGTGACCTGGGTTATCTTTTACAAATTAAAAAAAACTGTTGTATCTGTAAAAGATTGGTGTTGAAATACTAAAAGCGTTAACGTATAAAAAAAGTTATTCATATGATTTTATTCAAATAGTTTAGATTGACTATAAACATTATGATTTGATAAAATAAATCCTTTGAGGCTAGTAGGATATGAATCTATTTTTGATATGTCAAATATTTTGAGAATTACTAGTGAAGAGGACCGAGGTTGGTTCGAATATTAAGTTCGTTACCATGGAACTACATATATCGGTATAGGGACACATTTCAAGGCTACGTAGAGATATTTGGGATAAAGTCCTCTATTATGAGGGCAAATAATTATTGCTTAATGTAATATGTTTACACTATGGAAAGCTGCTACTACAAGTAAGATTTGTTGCTAGATTAATCACAGTAAAAAGTAAAAGAGAAATTTCTTATGTTTAGGTCTAAGTAGCGAAAAGTGATTTCAATGACTTAATGCAATTGAAATAGTTTTATATGATTTTTATTAAAATCATGGATTGATATAAATATCTAAAAGTTTATCTCATGGTTTACATTTTACATGTCTTTTCATTTACAATGATAAGGAACATGATTGCTATAACTTTTTTTCATTTTATATTAAATATTCATTGCATTATTCTGTAAAGTCTTGTCACAAGAATTTAAGTTATTTATGACATTTATTGAATACGTGACAATGTACTCAGCTCTCTTGGTTCCCTCTTGTGACGACCCGACTAGTCATTTTAAGTGTTTGTACTTCGTTCGGTAGTTTGAGGGCACAAGTATCTCCGCATGATGTATTATGACTTGCGTGAATCATCGGTTTTAGTTTTCAAGTTATTCAGAATCGATTTGCAAGAATGAACTTCAAGATTTAAGCTCTAAGTTGGAAAAGTTGACCAAGTTTGACTTTTTAGAATTTGACCTCGGAATGGAGTTTCGTCAATTTTGTTAGCTCCATTGGGTAATTTTGGACTTAGGAGCACGTCCGGATTGTGATTTGGAGGTCCATAATTGAATTAGACTTGAAATGACGAAAGTTGAATTTTTGGAAAGTTTGATCGGGAGTGGACTTTTTGATATCGGAGTCGGATTCAAAATTTGAAAGTTGGAGTAGGTCCGTAATGTCAAATGTGACTTGTGCGCAAAATTTGAGGTCAATCGGACGTGGTTTAATAGGTTTCGGCATCGGTTGTAGAAGTTTAAGGTTTCAAAGTTCATTGATCTTGACTTGTGGTACGATTCGTCATTTCGAGGTTGTTATTCGTAGTTTGAAGCCTCGAGTAGGTTTTCATTTTATCATATGGAACTTGCCTGCAAAATTTGGCGCTATTTGGAGTTGATTCGATATTGCTCATACTCTTGGTTTCTTTTCTAGGAGTTCTTGAAGTTTCATATGTTTTGGCGTTCGATTAGTGCTTTTAGAGGTTATTTGGATGTTTTTGATCGCGCGAGCGAGTTCATGTCATATTTTTGGACTTGTGTTCATGTTTGGTTTAGAACCCTGAGGGCTCGGGTGAGTTTCGGTTAAGCTTCGGAGTGGTTCTGGAGTTAGAAAAAATAGCTGGTGTAGCTGTTTCTAGTGCAGGCCACAATACTCGCAATTGCAATGTCTGAGTTCGCATTTGCGAAACATTGCCAAGATTGATGGGTTCGCATTTGCGAACCCATTATTCACATTTGCGAAGTGCACCTATGGAGAGCTTCTTTGCATTTGCGATCATTTTGGTTGTATTTGCGGAGGGTACATTGTTCGCAATTGCGATGACAACAAAAATGGGAAGACTTCGCAATTACAAGTGGTTCTTCGCATTTGCGAACCCCAAGTCGTAAATGTGACATCTGCGACTAGACAAATAGTTGAACCCTGGCACATGCATATATGCTCGTCATTATTATATTACTATGGCCGATGGAGTGTTTATACATTATTACACATATTCATGAACCTTGGCACATGCATAATTGCTCGTCATTGTGATTGGGGTTTCATTTGGAATATTCATTTAAAAATTCTACTTGATGTATTTATGCTTCCTACCTTATTTGTCATTGATATACATATGCTTGATAAGGAAGAGTGTAAAGCACGAAGGGAGATGCCGTGCCATTGTATATACATTATCATGTGAGGGAGAGTGTAAAGAACGAAGGGTAATGTCGTGCCATATCATTTGAGAGTAAAGCACGAAGGGTGATGTCGTGCCATATTATTTGAGAGTAAAGCACGAAGGGTGATGCCGTGCCATATTATTTGAGAGTAAAAACACAAAGGGTGATACCATGCAATATTATTTGAGAGTAAAAGCACGAAGGGTGATGTCGTACCATATCATTTGAGGGTAAAAGTACGAATGGTGATGTCGTGCCATTTCATTTATATTATCATGATTTTTTGTTATCACGAGTTCATGGCACGAAGAGTGATTCCGTGCAAGTGAGGACGAGGGACATGCATTTTGTTATGATATCTTTACCTCGTATTTACGTTAATTTCTTTACCTTGAGTTGTTATTGTCGTACTTATGGTTCTTATATGACTTGCCGTTATTGTTCTGTCTATATTCTTTACCTCAATTGCTGTTGTGTTGCCCCTGCCTTCTACCTGCTTAACTTGCAAATACCATGTATACTTACTGTTGTTATATCTATATCCATGTCGTATCTATTTTGTTACACTTTAATACAAGCCTTCTACCATGTTAGTCATCCATGCCACTACCTATTAACTTATAAAGATCATGTTTTTCCTTCTTGTTAGTTATATTTACATCTAAACTTTATACCATGTTAGTTAGTGAAATCTATGTTCTACTATACTTGCTATCACTTTTGTGCCCTCTATCTCGTCTATTTCTATTCTATATGCTTCCGGCTTCTTAATTGTTACTTTCTAGGTACTCTCTACTTGGTGGACATTATTGTTAGAAATTATTCTACCTGGTTGGTTACTGTATGCACATTTGGTAAGGATGAGATGAACGCACGAAGGGTGTTGCCGTGCTAATTGATTTGACACATAATTATTTGTATATGGTGAGGAAGAGATAAAAGAACGAAGGGTGTTACCGAGCCATTTGATTTGATATCTTGGATATACTTCTCACACCATGAAAGATTATGAATTTTCTACTATGATTTCTCCTAGTAATCGTTTACTGTCTCGCATAATTGTTTATGGTACTCTTATCTATTATGTTCTTGAACTGTCTATACTGTTAGTCTAATGTACATATTATAACAGTAAGCATCTTTAAACTAAAAATCCTCGTCACTACTTCAACGAGATTAGACAAGATACTTACTGGGTACATGGGGTCGGTTGTACTCATATTACACTTCTGCACCTTGCGTTCAAATTTTTCTCTTAGAGCGGAGCTCCTGGTGATTCGGGAGCTGACTCGTAAGATGTTCATGCATTCGGGATATGGCTGCCACTTGTCCTTGGTAGTTTTAGATTTTGCTAATCTATTTATGTATTTTTTAAACAGATCGTGTAATTATTTGTACCATCTTTATAAATTTCAAGTCTTAGAAGCTCACGATTCATACTACCTGTCACACCTCCTTTTTCATCCGCGCACGCAGGGGCGCAGAGGAGTTTTTCCAATTAAAAGACAATCGAAACAGGATTTATTATTAAAAGATCAGAGTCGCCACTTGGGAGATTTGTTGTGTCCCAAGTCACCGATTTAATCCCGGATCAAGGAAAAGAATGACTCTGTATTACAGTCTACGAACCAGAAATCCGGATAAGGAATTCTGTTAACTCGAGAGAAGGTGTTAGGCATTCCCGAGTACCGTAGTTCTACCACGGTCGCTCAACTGCTATATCTGGCTTAAATTATGTGATTTTAACAATTATGAACCTGTGAGCAAATTTCAACTTTTAACCGCTTTTATTATTTATTATTCTAAAAGAGAATTGCAACGTCGTGAAAATGCATCTCGAACTGCGTCACATAAATGTACCCGCAGTTTTTGACACGTTCTAACTTCGTTGAGATTTGGATTTGAGTCACATAAATGTGCACCCGAGTTTAGGGGGATATTATTAAAAACCCGCCTAAAGATGCTAACGCATTATTATTTTGAGAAGGCCGTGAAATTTGTTAAACGGCCTGTCTCGAAATTTACGCAATTAAAATAACCATCTATTGAGGGCCCCGCAATTTGTGTTTTTATTTCGCGAGGCTCGTCTCGTCCATTTTAAGGATATCCTAAAGCGACTATGATTCTCTATTTATTTTTGTCTCTAAAGATAAAGAAAAGTCATAATTAATTACATGCGTATAATGGCCCAGCTTTTATTATTTGCTCCAACAACTTAGCAATTTCAGCGGTTATACCAAACGAGAAGATACTGTTCAATTGAATTCCATTCAAGTTGTTCAATTCTACTAAATGCAAACTTAGGCGTGTATGGTAGACTGAAGTAAACCGCAGTAAATTGAAGTTGATTCGGATCGATATACATGAGAAATTAAGTTGACAACTAACAGCTCAAGCTCTAACATTCATTAGATATTTCCAGTACTCTAAATCTACTTCCCTATTCTACTTCAATTCTGTTTTTCAAAAAAAATAAACTATGTCAATTGAGATTATACTATAGCATGGCCAAAGGGCAAATATCCAACTAATAGTTCACTGTTTCCATCACGCACAGGAATATAAATACACTAACACTCAACTAACAACCACGTGAACAACCTAGGCATAGGGTTTATCAGTTCAATTTTCAGGCAACAATTTACATTAACTGAAGATAATTCTAACTAAGCAAATCCCTATCCAATACAACTCAAAACCATCAGAAATAACGACTAGGCAGTAGCTATCAACAATCCGGCATCACAGAGACTCGGATCATGCTTCATTTCATTCCAATAGCCAAGGATATACAAATGTGTACCTGGTATTGACAATACAAGAAGAGGAAGAAGAGGATCAGCAGCAGCAGTAGCAATACAATACAACAGAACAGCAAACAGCCACTGCAAATACCAAACAGCAGGTACCAACAGCTATCACTGAAACAGTAGCGGAAACAAATACTGATTTTTCAACAGTCAAGGGAAGCAAATTTCTTTAGTTCTTTTACTCTCAAAATACTGAACCCGTTTTCTTCCCCCCCCCCAAGGACTGATTTATAGCTATTTTAATAGGCATCCCATTAGTGCTCAACCCACTAACAACTTATCTTTTCCATTCTTTAATTACCCCCATTACCCTAGTGCTTTTACTTTAATCATTAATGCCTATTTCAGTCCCTAAAATCAGCAAGTGCATTCCCCACTATTATATGTTCCTTGCCATTATCTAATTCAATTGGTATGGGCATACTATATTCAAATCAATTCCCCTTGACCCATGTTACTTCTGACTTAATCCCAACCATCATTCCCCTTTTCCATAAGCCAATTTGAATTAGTTTAATGGTATATTGGTACCCACTGACAAACCACAAAACTTTTTCAAGTTTTGGATCCTAAATTACCCCCGATGCCCAGTGATTAGTGTCCTACCTTAACCCCCTTTAATCTGTACTACATCTTTCAGCTATAATCTATTCAAACTTAATCAATTAACTAACAACTGAATAACTAAAGCTGAATTCTAATTGGAACAAAGGGACTAAATTTGAATCAAAATCATATTAACATCACACAGAACCCAACAACATCATTGAAGCTGAAACTTGATATGGGGATTAAGCTAACACAATTCTAAGTTAAACCTATCCAAAATGTTGGATCACTGTCAGTATAATGACACTGAGCCCTGAAGCTAAGTATCTACAAATCAACACACACAACACGTGACATTAAACCATTTGACGAACTTACTGGTCTACAAACAAGAACGAATTAATCGACGAAACTATTTATAACCTATGTTATTAATCGACAGAACATAAATTGGACCAAGAAAAAAAAGGTCTGATGGAGAAGAGAGAAAATAACGGACAAAAGACGAATTACAATGAACCTAATTTAGGCAAACGAAGAATTGATTGAACTACTCGAACAAACTTTGGAATATTTAATCAAACCAGAATCAGAAAAAAGAAGCAGAATATATACTGGATTAACTTAAACTGAAAACCTAAAGAAGCGACTAATTACACAGACAAACAAACACATAGAAAAAAGGAAAAGAAGAAGCTAAGAAGAACTCACTGTTCTTTTCTCGGATCTCACCAATATGCCCTTTCGAACTTGAGTTCCAGTTAGTATTATACGTCTATTTCATCAGAAATAGGCTTATAATACTAACCAGAACCCGTTCGACCCTGACAGCTTTGAATCAGTCTCGAACTGTCGAACCCTAGATCCTCCATTCAACGAGTTTTACTCCGATTCGAGCCAATCTGGTTAGGGATTAGTCACGAGGAGGTCAAGGGGATTATTGGGTGTGATTTTGGGGTTAAGTGGACAAGCTAGGGTTTGGGACGGGGGTCTTCGATCGAAGATTCGAGAAGCTGTAGTATGATTCGAGGTTAATGGAGTATGGAATCGTGTTGAGGGTGGTTAGGAGGTCCAGGGTGTTATTTTCACGACCATTGGAGCCGGCGCCGCCGGGTTTACGGTGAAGGGATGGGGTGGCAGCTATTAGGGTTCCTCGTCTCTGAAAGAGACGAGGCTTGGGAGAGAATGAGAGGGGGGCTTGGTTTGGGGGGGCGGGGTATGGTTTGGGAATATATAGGGGGTGGGATTTGATCCAAGCCGTTCGATTAAGTGAGATCAATGGCTTCGATCAATCCCCCTATAGGAAACAGTGTCGTTTGGTTTTGTTGGGGGACTGGGTCGATCCGGAGGCCAATGGGTCGGGTTGTGGGGATTGTTCTGAGGCGTTGGATCAAATGAAATGAATGGCCTGGATCTATTGGCTATATGCGACGTTGTTTGGATATATCTGGAGATGGACTGGACCATTCGATCGAGTGAGATCAACGGCCCAGATTCTTCATGCCTGAACGGCGTCGTTCCACCCGTCTCCAAGGCTGGTTGGATTAGACAGGGTAAAAGGGTACTTGGACTGGGCCTGAACTTTCTTTTAAAATTGGCCCAGTACGATTTTCTTCTCTTGTTTCTTCTTTTTCTTCTATTTTCTTTTTAATTCCTAATTACCAAAAATTTGTCAAATAAATTGTAAAGCCAAAATTAACTCAAAATACTAATTAACCCTTAATAATAATTATCACACAAGATTAAATACAAAGATAATCACCCACTTTGACATTAAACACTTAAAATGCGAAGTACGTTATTTTTCAATTTTTTATTTTTCGTAAAACTATTATTGTTTAATCAATTCCTAATGTGAAATTGAACCCTAACTACACATGCAACACATATTTTATATTTTTTCTTAATTAAAGTAAAAACAAACATGCACAGGCAATTACAAATAAATCACAAACAACACAAAACTATTTTATTTTGAATTTCTGGGAGTAGTTCTCGTAAGGCAAAAATCACGTGCTCACAGCTGCCCCTCTTTGTTCGGAAACACGAAGAGTTTTCGTGCAAAGATAAAGTGAGCGGATATGAGCGATTTTTTGCCCGTTTGGCTACTCCGTGTGAAGCATTTTTGAAAGATTTGACCGAACATCTGCTTCAAAGGTTTCCTACATATCCTTGGCTAAAAAAGAATCAGGTGAATGTAGTTCGGAAAGTTTTGGTAGCTGGGACTACCATGGGACTGTAATTTTGCTGCTACTGATGTTGCATGCTGCTGCTAATGCTTACCGACCTCCTTATTATACCGTGCTAAAAGAAAATAAGAATCTAGACTAAACTAGGGCTTGCAAAATCTTATCTATCTTCAAACTTGCTCTTGTTGCCTTGCTTTCTTGTTGGCTTGGGTTTCCTCCGCTGTTTCCTTCGTTGACTTGACTTATAGTCTTCCTCCTGATTTCTGAAGTGGGATTTATGCTGGGGATATTTTGTTGTAACCCTCCGCTTTACTGACTTCTGACTTGAACTTGAATGTATTCCTCTGTTCTACAGGCGGGCTCCTGACTTCAAACTTGAAACGTATTCCACTGTCATACAGGCGGGCTCCTGACTTCAACTAAAATTTAAAGATGATACGACCTCAATTCTCCAGGTGGGCTCCTGACTTCAACTGCAATTTAAAGATAATACAGCCTCCATTCTCCAGGCGGGCTCCTGACTCCAACAACTTCTTAAAAAGATAACAACTTCCATTCTCCAGGCGGGCTCCTAACTTTAATTACGACTTAAAAGATAACATCTCCATTCTCTAGGCGGGCTCCTGACTCCAACAACAACTTTGAAAGTAAATCAGCCTCCATTCTCCTGGCGGGCTCCTGACTCCAACAACAACTTAAAAATATTTGGGCCTCCATTCTCCAAGCGGGCTCCTAACTTCATCAGCAACTTTGAAAATAAATCAGCCTCCATTTTCCAGGCGGGCTCCTGACTCCAACAACAACTTAAAAATAATTCGGCCTCCATTCTCCAGGCGGGCTCCTGACTTCATCAGCAACTTTGAAAATAAATCAGCCTCCATTCTCCAGGCGGGCTCCTGACTCCAACAACAACTTTGAAAGTAAATCAGCCTCCATTCTCCAGGAGGGCTCCTGACTTCATCATCCACTTTGAAAATAAATCAGCCTCCATTCTCCAAGCGGGCTCCTGACTCCAACAGTAACTTTGAAAGTAAATCAACCTCCATTCTCCAGGCAGGCTCCTGACTCCAACTTAAAATTAAACAACCTCCATTCTACAGGCAGGCTCCTGACTTCTTCAGCAATTACTTCCCTCAAACTGGTGTTTTCACTTCTCTGAAACCTGCCGGGGATAACACTACTGGGGAATTATCTTCCTTCTTTAAGACTAGTTACTTTCCTCCTTTTAACAATGGTGGGGATGATACTGATTCAAAGACCACTACCCTTAAAACTTGGGTTATCTTGCTTTTTCCAAGATTGCTTTCTTTAAAACTTGTATTGCCTTCTCCCCTAAACTGCTAGGGATTCCACTTTCTTCAAAACTTGTGTTATCTTCCATCTTCCTCAAGTGGCTATCTGATTTCAAGAAAATTTTCCTAATGAGAGAAAATTTTCTGCCCCAGTTTGATAATCTTCTTTGTGGCCATGTCTTCCCACTGTCAATGACATTTCCTTTCCCTGCTTCAAATCAAAGAAAAATTTGTTAGTTTAAAACGTGGTGAGTGGTCATGCCACTCCTGCTGGGGATGGTTTTTCCCTTTTTCCTTTCCATGCTTTGCGTTTTATAACAAAACTTACTAGGGATGATATTATTTGCTGGGGATGATATTCCTGTAGGGGATGGTTTTTCTTTTCTCTTCCTTCCCCGCTCTATGTTGTCCGACCATCGCGGAACTTGGTCGATAATCTGTCGGAGTTGTTCCTACATCTCGCAAATCTGCTGGGGATCCTCTTGGAATTTGATCCATAACTTTTCAACTGTTGTTTTTTCTGTTTTTCTCCAACTTTCCCTGGAAATTTGGTCCTCTTGGAATCTAGACCCATTCATTATTTGGTCTTGCGACAAACTTCTTTTCTCTTTGTCGCCTTATCTTTAGCCTGTCCTATTCGCATTTTGCTTTGCATCATTTTGGCAATTGGTAGTAAGCTCTGAAAAATCTTTCTCAAAACAAACTGCTGGAGGAAAAATTCTTAAAACAAAAGAAATGAAAAGTGATGATTTCAAAAGATGGAAAAGAAGAAGTCTTTCTGAACAAATGCTGGGGAAAAGGAAAGAAAAGAACTTATCTGAATGATATAATCGATCCCAACGATCATGTCGTGCATTCCGGATTAATCAACCCAGTCTATTTGTATCAATCAATCTTTCGGACGGACTCATCTTGCTGGGGATAAATAGGCACTCAACTCTTTGCCAAATGCGGATCCTTTCCGCCAATCTTGTCTTGTCGCCTCATAGTGCCCTTCGAGGGGTTTTCACTAATAAGACTCTCTCATTTCTCTCAACTCCCATCGCCTTATGGTGCCTGTGAAGGTTTTCACCGATAAGACTCTCTCATTTTATTTCTCTCAACTTCCGTCGCCTTATGGTGCCTATGGAGGTTTTCACCGATAAGACTCTCTCATTGTATTTTATTTTTTTAGCTGGGGATTGGAGTGTTACCGATATGACTCTATCTACTGGGGATTCTTTCGGCTACCCATTCATTTCCAGCTTATGATCCTCTTCTCTGCTGGGGATCATAGTGCTATTCCTGACTTCCGTTTGCATGACTTGGCACTTCTCGGATACTAATCAGGAGGTCTTTTTTGGACATCAATATGGGTTTTCGTGTATGGCTAAAACAAAAAGGGGTATCAAAAGGTTCAAAATAATTTTGATGAGTAAAACATTACAACTCTTGGAATCAAACCTTCTTTCCAAAATTACAAACACAACTTCTGCCCCAGTTTCTTGCTCGGGGATTTTTTATTTTTTTTGTTACACTATGTTACACTATGTTACACTATGACCGAGACGTGAGGCGCCTACGTATCCTTCTTAGAGGAATCAGGTCAAACGTAGTTCCCAATTCCTTTGTTTTTCTTGTGACTTTTCTTTTGTATTTATTATTTTTCTCTTCTCTTTTTCTCTCATTTTGATTACTAATTCCAAAAGTGGGGTATGTAAGAATAAATAAGGCTCAAAAGGGGAAGCAAAGGTTGAAGTGTTTGGATGGAAGAACAAATTGCCTCCGTTATTTCATTTTCCGAAACCATGCCAAGTGCAAACAAACAACAATTACAATCAAAAGAAATCATACATAATATCTCTTAACTGCGTCAGAATTGATAGCCATGTCGACGCATTTCCCTTCGATATCTGTTAAACACAGAGCGCCATTGGACAACACTCTGGTTACAATGAATGGCCCTTGCCAATTCGGGGCGAACTTGCCTTTTGCTTCGGCCTGATGTGGCAGGATTCGTTTCAACACCTGCTGCCCACTTCAAATTTTCTGGGGCGCACCTTCTTGTTGTAGGATCTTGCCATTCTCCTTTGATACAATTGGCCATGGCATACTGCTGCCAATCTCTTTTCATCAATCAAGTTCAACTGCTCCAATTGGGCTTTGACCCATTCATCGTCATCAATCCCAGCCTCAGCGATAATCCGAAGGGATGGAATTTCAACTTCTGCCGGTATTACTGCTTCAGTTCTGTATACCAACAAATAAGGAGTTTCCCCTACTGAAGTACGAACAGTAGTGCGATAACCCAACAATGCAAATGGTAATTTTTCATGCCATTGCCTCGAACCTTCTACCATCTTCCGAAGTATCTTTTTTATGTTTTTGTTGGCTGCCTCAACTGCTCCATTCACCTTGGGACGATATGGGGTGGAATTGCGGTGTGTAATCTTAAACTGTTTTACATACCTCATTCATCAAATTGCTGTTAAGATTAGCACCATTATCCGTGATGATCACCTTTGGGATTCCAAATCTACATATGGTATGGGAGTGAACAAAATCTACCACTGCCTTCTTGGTTACTGACTTAAAATTCTTAGCTTCAACCCACTTAGTGAAATAATCGATGGTAACCAGAATGAACCTACGACCGTTGGAAGCTGCCGGCTCAATAGGTCCAATGACATCCATGCCCCAGGCAACAAATGGCCATGGTGCTGACATTGTATGCAATTCTGTCGGCGGAGAATGATTCAAATCTCCGTGTATCTGACACTGATGGCATTTCCGCACGAAACTGATACAATCACGCTCCATAGTGAGCCAATAGTACTCTGCTCGAAGAATCTTCTTCGCCAATACATATCCGCTCATATGTGGCCCACAAACTCCAGCATGTACCTCTGTCATAACTGTCGTAGCTTTACTAGCATCTACACATCTCAACAATCCCAAATCTGGTGTTCTTTTGTACAACACTCCTCTACTAAGGAAAAATCCATTTCCCAATCGCCGAATGGATCTTTTTTGATCTCTGGTGGCCTGCTCTGGGTATATCCCCATCTTGAGGTATTCCTTGACATCATAAAACCATGGCTCGCCATCCATTTCTTCCTATATCATGTTGTAATAAGCATGCTGATCACGAACCTGGATATGCAAGGGGTCAACATGAATTTTATCTGGGTGGTGCAACATTGATGCTAAGGTGGCCAAAGCATCGACAATCTTATTATGAACTCTTAGGATGTGTCTGAACTCCACTGATTGAAATTGCTTGCTCAGATCGTGCAAACATTGTCGATATGGTATGAGCTTCAAATTCCTTGTTTCCCATTCACCCTGAATCTGATGCACCAGGAGGTCCGAGTCTCCCAAGACCAAGACGTCCTGGACATCCATGTCTGCAGCTAGCCGTAGACCCAAAATGCATGCCTCATACTCAGCCATGTTGTTGGTACAATAGAAACGCAGCTGATCCGTAACAGGATAATGATGTCTTATTTCAGAAATAAGTACCGCTCCTATTCCAACTCCCTTCGCATTTGCGGCTCCATCAAAAAAAAGCTTCCATCCTGGTTCCTTGATCATTTCCAACTCATCTATATGCATCACTTCTTCATCAGGAAAATACATCCTCAAGGGCTCGTATTCTTCATCAACAGGATTCTCGGCCAAGTGATCAGCCAATGTTTGGGCCTTCATAGTCGTCCTCGTCACATAGACGATGTCGAATTCTGTGAGTAATATCTGCCATTTTGCCAATCTCCCTGCGGGCATAGGCTTCTGGAAAATATACTTCAGTGGATCCAAGCGTGAAATGAGATAAGTAGTATATGATGACAGATAATGCTTCAATTTTTGGGCCACCCAAGTTAGGGCGCAACATGTCTTCTCGAGTTGAGTGTACTTAACCTCATAGCCTGTAAACTTCTTGCTGAGATAATATATGGCTTGCTCCTTCCTTCCTTTAAGGTCGTGTTGCCCCAGTACGCAGCCAAATGAATTCTCCAGGACCGTTAGATAGAGAATTAATGGTCTTCCCGGCTCAGGTGGAACCAACACAGTTGGATTTGATAAATATCCTTTGATTTGGTCAATGCTTCCTGACATTCTGCCGTCCACTCTACCGTAGCATCTTTCTTCAGTAGCCGAAAAATGGGTTCACAAATTGCTGTGAGTTGAGCAATAAACCTACTGATATAATTCAACCTTCCCAACAGACTCATTACTTCTGTCTTGTTCTTCGGCGGTGGCAAATCTTGGATGAATTTGATCTTTTATGGGTCCAACTCAATGCCTCGCCGACTGACGATGAAACCCAGCAGCTTTCCCGATGGAACACTAAATGCACATTTGACCGGGTTGAGCTTAATATCGTACCTTCAAAGTCTTTGGAAAAACTTCCTTAGGTCTGCTACGTGGTCTTCCTGATGCTTGGATTTTATGATCACATCGTCCACGTATACCTCAATCTCTTTGTGTATCATGTCATGAAACACAGTAGTCATTGCTCTCATGTACGTTGCCCCAGCATTCTTCAAACTAAATGGCATTACCCGGTAGCAATAAGTCCCCCACGGCGTAATGAAAGCCGTCTTTTCCGCATCTTCTTCATCCATCAGAATCTGATGATAACCAGCATAACAATCCACAAAAGACCCGATCTCACGTCCGGCATAATTATCAATCAATATATGGATGTTGGGTAATGGAAAGTTATCCTTTGGGCTTGCCCTGTTCAGATTGCGGTAATCGACACACACCCTGATCTTCCCATCTTTCTTCGGCACTGGCACCACATTAGCCAACCAATCAGGATATCGAGTGACCCGAATAACCTTTGCTTGCAGCTGCTTGGTTACTTCCTCTTTAATCTTCACACTCATGTCTGTTTTGAACTTCCTCAATTTCTGCTTGACGGGAGGGCATGCCGGGTTAATGGGCAATTTGTGAACCACTAAATCCGTGCTTAACCCCGGCATGTCATCATACGACCATGCAAAAATGTCTTTGAACTCAATAAGTGCTTTGATTAGTTCTTCCCTGATATTCAGTGCAATGTGGATGCTTATTTTAGTTTCCCTAATATCATCTGCATCCCCTAAATTGATGGCTTCTGTGTCATTTAAGTTGGGTTTAGATTTCTCCTCAAACTGGCTTAACTCTCTGTTTATCTATTCGAAGGTTTAATCCTCACCGTTTTCCGATTCATCATCATAATCGACCTCTTGTACAATTAGTCCGGAATCAGATTGATTCTTAGACTGGGTTGAAGATCCGTTGTGCATACCATGTCATTAGAACCGATATAAAGAGAACTGTTCAGAAAGAGAAAAGAAGAAAACCAAGTTAAAACAAAATAAGAAGAACAAAAGCTTTCACTTTATTAAAATACGGGATAACAAAGTTTCACACTTTGCCGAATACAAAACAAAAACTGGATTACAACCCTGGAATAATCCAAAAAGACAAGAAAGAAAAATCAGAGCCCACTACCAAGACTCCCTCCGGGTAGGAAGAGGAGTAGCCATCCAATTGTTGATATTTGCCCTAGGCCCCACAAACTGCACATCTAACCTACTGGACCCTTCTCCAGTTTCTATCATGTTGACATCGGCGAACAGCCTTTCAAAGCCCTTATTCAAGTCCATCTGGCCCAATCAGTGGTCCGAAAACTTTCGGAACCGACAACTTTCTGATACCTGCTCTAACAAATGATCTGGATAGGCGCGGGATTGGCTTGGGAAGGACCCAGACTCTTTTCTTCAACTTGCGGGCCTATCTCACATCCGCTGATGTAGGCTTGAACCCCAACCCAAAGGTATCCAGATTTTTGGGCAAAGAAACCGGCTGAACAATACCCTGAAGATCAGTCCCTAAACCTTTTCCTGGCACAAACCCGTTCTTCAATATCTCCGAGGATACCATGACAGTCGCAGCTGCGATCCTGGGAAGTGGAAGGTCCTCGCCTTCAGAAATTTTATCCACTGAAACCGTATCGAAAACCTGGTAAACCCACGGTCCCTTATCATCATCAGTCTCTATGAAGGGCACGATGGCATCACTTACGGCGCTTGCATTGTCTTCCCCATGTACTATGATCCCTTGCCTATCCCACTCGAATTTGACCATCTGATGTAATGTAGAAGGCACTGCTTTGGTGGCGTGGATCCAGGGTCGCCCCAACAGAAGATTATATGACACTGCCACGTGTAACACTTGAAACTCCATGGTGAACTCGACTGGACCAATTGTTAATTCAAGTATGATGTCACCCACTATGTCTGTACCACCACCATCAAACCCTCGAACATAGATGTTGTTCTTGTGAATCCTGTCACCATCGACATTCAGTCTGTTCAATGTGGCCAAAGGACAGATATTGGCACTGGACCCATTATCAATAAGTACTCGAGTGACTCTCGAGTCTTCGCACTTCATGGTCAAATAAAGGGCTCTATTATGTTCTGTACCCTCCACGGGAAACTCATCGTCTGAAAAAGTGACCCTGTTGACCTCGAAAATCTTGTTTGCTATTTTCTCCAGATGATTCATAGAGATCTTATCCGGAACATGGGCTTCGTTTAGAATTTTCATCAATACCTGGCGATGCTCATCTGAATGGATCAACAACGATAACAATGAGATCTGTGCCGGGGTCTTCCTCAACTACTCCACAATGGAGTAATCTTGCGCCTTCATTTTCTTTAAAAATTCTTCCGCCTCTTCCTCGGTAACTGGATTCTTTGTCGCTACTGGATTAGCCCTTCTTAACTCTACGGGGGCAAAATACCTTCCCGAACGAGTTAACCCCTGTGCCTCACATATTTCTTCCACAACTTCCTTCCCCTTATGCATTACCATTACCTGACTGTAACTCCATGGCACAACTTTCTCGCTGATTATCGGCAACTGCATTACTGGCCTGATAATAACTGGTCATATGCATGCCCCCTTCACGGCTATTGGCTTGCTTGATATCCCTTGCACCGTTACTTTGACAGGCTCTGGATTCTTGGCATTATCAGACGAACTCTTCCCTATCACCACCACTGGCTTGTCTTCTACCCTTTCCGACTGTACTACCGCTTTTCCACTGATCAACTTTTCTTTCGGACTGGCACGGATCGTCATTACCATTTGTGAGGGCTTCTTGAGCTTCCCTCCTTCGTGCAATAGTTCGATCATGTGGGCTTCATGGTGTGCGGACAACGGGTTCTGATTGATGTTAGGTGCCTCTGGCTCCTGGACCTCGATCCAATTTGTGTCAATGAGATCTTGTACGACAGTCTTCAACTTCCAACACTTCTCAGTATCATGCTCGGGAGCCCCCGAACAATATTCACAGCTTACCGAGTAGTCCAGATTTTTGGGAAGGGGATTTGGCAATTTGGGCTCCATAGGACTCAATAGGCCTAACTACCTCAATTTGTGGAACAAAGTAGTATAAGTTTCTCCCAGCGGAGTGAATGTTCTCTGCCTCTGCACATTTTCCTTCCTGAAGGTCTGATTCCCACGGAAGCCTGGTCCCGAAGGATTTCTGTAGGCCCTTGGTGGTGGATATGTGTTTTGTGGAGGTGGATATGTGTTTTGTGGGGGTGGATATGTATTTTGTGGAGGTGGATATATATACTGGGGAGCCAGCGCACGCCATTGCGGGCGAGCCGGAGGCTGGGTGTAAGTTTGGGCTTGATGGACAGAGAAATGTGGCTCTTGTGGTGGGTAGTAGGGCTGTGGAGGGCCGTATGGAATGTGTGGGTAATTTGAGTGATGGGGTCTAGGTTGGTAGTGAGGGGGGAACCTCTGGATCTGGACCAAGTGCCTGCCTCGACTGTTGCGACATCTTCCCTTTTCTTCTTTTCGAGCGCACCTCCCGTGCCGCTCTGGATGGCCTGAGTGGTTGCTTTAATCGATGAATAGCTCAGGATTTTGTTGGACTTAAGTCCCTCTTCGATCATACCGCCCATTTTTATTACTTCATTGAAAGATTTGCCGACTGACGTCACCAGGTAACCGAAGTAAGTTGGCTCCAGAGTCTGCAGAAAGTAGTCCACCATCTCCCCCTCTCTCATCGGAGGATCAACTCTTGCCGCCTGCTCTCTCCAGTGGAACCCAAATTCTCGAAAGCTTTCCCCGGGCTTCTTCTCAAGTTTCAGCAATGTGAGACGGTTAGGGACGATCTCAAGGCTGTACTTGAAGTGGCCTGTAAAGGCCTGCGCCAGATCATCCCAGGTGTACCACCTGCTAGGATCCTGTTTTATGTACCATTCCAGTGCAGACCCGCTCAGACTCTGACCAAAGTAAGCTATCAGCAGCTCTTCTCTTCCCTCGGCCCCTCTCATCTTACCGCAAAAAAACCTCGCAGATGTGCCATTGGATCACCGTCCCTTCGTATAGATCAAACTTTGGCATCTTGAACCCTGCCGATAATTGAATGTCGGGGAGTGGGCACAGATCTTTGTAGGCCACACTGACTTGGTTGCCTAACCCATGGATATTCCTGAAGGACTGCTCCAGGCTTTTAAACTTTCGAAGCACCTCGTCTTGCTCTGGGCTCTTAGCCGGCTTTTCAGTCTCTATCGGGATCTCAAAGTGAGTATTATAAGCATGAGGCTCAGGTGCTATGAAAGTTGGTTCAGGGGGGTAATATTGGTTATCGTGATCTTGAAACAACGACTCGCTGAATGATCTTTGCAGTGTGGCTGGTGGGGGTGCCACGAAAACAGGAACATTTGATGGAGGAGGGTTGTGAAGCTTGGGAGTCATAGGCATTTCTTCCCTGATAGTATTGGTGACTGGGGAAGCTTGTTGAAGGGCCGGGGGGAGGGTATTCCGGCGTGTGTCCTGGTGGGAGAGTGGGAATAACGGGAGGGTTAGGCACCTTTTGTACCCTAGCTAAGGCCAGCTGCATTTCTTTCATCTCCTGTCTCATCTTATCCATTTCCTCCTTCAGCATTTGATTCTCCGTCCTTTCATCCTAGACACTTTGGTCTGAACTAGTCATACTTTTTAATATGGGCCCTTTGGATCTTGTTTGGTAATGGTAATCTGCCAGAACGTTCTAACAAACTGACTGGTTCGAAATCTCTGGTAATCAACAAACTTGTTAGCGTTAGAGTTTAACACATATTGCAATTTCACATTGGGGGATGCAATGTTCCTAGGCAGTTTAACCATTTCTAACATGTCTTTGCTTCGACCGCATGCGTCATTCCGGCTTACTTTGTTTGTGCCTCATTTAAGTGTTTCTGAAACTTTCTTTATCTCTCTTTTTATTTCTTTCTTTCCCTTTCTTTTATTCACTTCACCTTTTCTCTTTTTCTTTTTAGTGGTGGTCGAATCTTATGTGGATTGCCTACGTATCATGTCCCCGCATGAATCAGACCGGGCATAGTTCTGCCATATAAGTGCGAAAAGAAAAAAGATAATTTTTGGAAATTTTTGATTTTTCATTAATAAACATTCTATTACAAACCAGACGCTTCTTGGAAAGGAAAATAACAGACTCGAAACCAAACCAAGTACGAACTCAATAGCTACTAACATACTCTGATGCAAAATAAAGACGGACTCTAACAGACAACAGAGTCTAAGAGAAAGAAAATGCAAATTCAAACTATGAACACATTAAGGTTTTAAATTTGGGTGCCCGCGGGGCGTCATTTGGCCTCACCGCGGGTTTAGGTTTAAGGTTCATTTGCAGATCTTTCAAATCTTCCATGATCTGGTGGACATAAATCATTATTGAAGCAAAGAAGGTGGTACGGGACATATCCTCACAAGCTAGGCACTTTATGGTGATGTAGTGCCCGATATCGTCGATTCCTCCCTTGATTCTGTCCCTTTCCATAAGCAATCGCTCTATTTGTTGATTCCGTGTCCCCAATATTTGCGCGTTGTAAAGGAGTTGATCCTGAAACTCATTCATCTGTTTCTCCATTCGGGCCATTAGATCATAGTAGCACTTCCTATCTGCTCTGGCATCTCGGGCTTGTCTGAAGATCCGCTTTTTGAGAGTGGATATTGTTTCTCTCAATGTAGCGATGTTCCTTTCGTAGTCCCTCTTCATTTGTTGCATAGACCGTGCTCGCTTTTCTGCCTTCTTTATCCATTTCACCTGGATTCTCGCTAGGCCAGCTTTAGATTTTTCTAGGTCTTCTTGATACTCGAGAAATTTCTTCTTTAGACCGTTTATGAGCCTTTCATCAGCCCGACTTCTCTTTGGGTTTCTGGTAGCTATTTTCATTTCCTGGATTTGAGCTTTGAGGACCTCGTTTTCCTGAGCTAGTTTTCTCTTTTCTCCCTCATCTGCAGCGATATGCAAATCTTTCTCAAAATTTCAAATCTAGAACTTGCTTCTCTAACTTGCCTATTGTAACCCTGTACTCGTGCTCTTTAGCCAACCAATCCCACAGTTCTTGCAACACCTTGACGAATTCCTGGAGATGGGGTCTTTTAGCCGGCCTTTCGTGCTCAAGTTCTCTCCTGTACCAAGCAAGGTATCCTAGCTCCACTTCGCCTTTGGCCCGATTCTGTACACATGTATCTGCTTTTAAATATTGGCATTCACTCCAGATCTGACGGACTCTTGCTTCAGGGAACTATCCGTTAGGGCTAATCTCAATTACTTGAGCACTAAGATCTTCCTCCTGTGGCACTGTTTGGCATCTCCCAAGTTGTCTCAAAACTCGATATGGCACGTAAGGCTGAATGCTCTTGAGCCCCATCAATAGGAAGTGGGTCCTAGCTGCCGGCATATGGATGACCTCGTCAACGGGCAACCATCCTAGTGTCCACTATATTTGGCTGGCGGTGAGGGTCCGAAAGAATGATGTCCACGCCGTAACTCCCTCGGGTAGATTGACCCCCTTGATTCTTGTGTAGAACTCTTTTATGCAGGTTTTCTTCGAGGAACCATAACTCAAGAGTTGGGAACGGTGGCAGAGATGCTCAGTCATCCATATTTGTAGCAACAAGTTACACCCCTCAAAAAAGTTCCCTCTGGGTTTGCAGGCTGTGAGAGCTCGGAAGATATCAGATACTATCATCGGCGCAAGAGTGTTTTCATCTTGAATGAGCAAGGTACTGACGACCCTGACTATTTTCAGATCAATGTTTCCGTCTTTCCTTGGAAATACCAAAAGGCCCAAAAAGGTTATCATAAAAGCCACTCGTCTATGCTCGTCCCATTTTTGACGGTTAGTTTTGCTTCATAACTTGTTACCCGGGTTGTTGAATCCTCCGACATGACTGTATCTGTCGTATATGAAGCGCAGATTACAAAAACCTGCGGCCAAATTCGGGTTATGGACCGTCCTAGGTATCTTCAACGAATCTAAAAACTGATGCACAGTGACAGCTCTTGGAGCAACCAGGTATTTTTGCCTCAACGGAACTTCATCATTTCCGATGTACCCGTCTATTTCCTCCAAAGTCGGGGTGAGTTCAAAATCGGAGAAGTGGAAGACATTGTGTGTCGGGTCTCAGCAGGTGACCAAAGCTCTTATGATATCCCCCGAGGCTGGATTTCCAATAAACCCATAAGACCTTTTAGATATTTCTTGACCTTATCTTGCCCTTCACCACCTAAATCATCCCACCATAGCCGCAACTTGAAAGGGATTTTAGTCATTATTGAAAAAGGTTTATTTTGCATCGTGCTCATCCTGCACATTTATTAAGGTGATCAAGAAATAAAATTTATTTGACTCGACAAATTGACTATTTTTTAATTTTTCACAGATTAAAAGGAAGATCCGGTTCCGCACACGGCTTTTCAGCACTTCAGGAATGAAGATTTTAAAGCTGGGTGAGTCAACTGGTCAAACATCCAAAAATGACTAAAAGTGGCCGTTTATGCAAAGTCAGCCTTCCGGCGTCCCTTTCGGGAACATTCGGCTATTCTTGCCACAAACGGCATCACCCGACTTATTTATGTTGACAATTAAAATTTGACATTTTTTTGGCTATTTTTGTAAAAAGGGAGGTTGGACCCGATGAGGGTTGCCTACGTATCCCGCACCCTGTGAGAATCAAACCGGCGTAGTTCGGGTAGATAAAACAAACTTCTTTTGAAAACAAGACTCTTTTCAATGGCAAATAAAACCATTTTTCATAAACAAAACCCTTTTTTTTTCTCATTTTCTCAAAAGTTCGACAGAGTTTCGACGCTATTTGGACATCGAGTTTTTCAAAACAGGCGATTAACTACCTCTATCTCTCTTTCCTCAAAGTATTCAAAAGCCGGTCAGCATGCAAGTCCGAAGCAAACAAATGCACAGGTAGAAAATTGGATGCATCAGGATGGTCTTTTGTCGTTTTGGTACACCTGTCCTAGACAGACCAACCCCTGTGTTGAGCCTCCAAAGTCAAATGCACATGATGCAAACAAACGTTCCTACTAGGGATCCTACATTAAGCTGAGTTATTCTAGGTTCATAACCTGGGTATTTGTTCTAGACTGTGTACCCGAGCAGACAACTCGAGTCGAGGAGGGGGCTACGTACCGGGGACCCGCGAGATCGTTCGGCTTTGTAACTTGTCCGGCCCTCTTTCTTATTCCAAGGTATGACACTAACAGAATAGGGAGTCTCAACCAGCAAGAACATCCCCGGAGTTGAGAAGAGAAGGGTTTCGTAGCAGTTTATATACAGCTCAAATAATATCAAAGCGATAAAAGCAACATTTCGCACATTTAGGCCAAAACATGTAATAAGATCAAATAATAAATGAAGCCAAATAATAACAATTATTCCAAGCTCGAATTCTTGAACCCTGAACCAGAGATTTTGGGTTCGATCCCCAGCAGAGTCGCCAGAGCTGTCACACCTCCTTTTTCATCCGCGCACGCAGGGGCGCAGAGGAGTTTTTCCAATTAAAGGACAATTGAAACGGGATTTATTATTAAAGGATCAGAGTCGCCACTTGGGAGATTTGTGGTGTCCCAAGTCACCGATTTAATCCCGGATTGAGGAAAAGAATGACTCTGTATTACAGTCTGCAAACCAGAAATCCGGATAAGGAATTCTGTTAACCCGGGAGAAGGTGTTAGGCATTCCCGAGTTCCGTGGTTCTAGCACGGTCGCTCAACTGCTATATCTGGCTTAAATTATCTGATTTTAACAATTATGAACCTGTGCGCAAATTTCAACTTTTAACCGCTTTTATTATTTATTATTCTAAAAGAGAATTGCAACGTCGTGAAAATGCATCTCGAACTGCGTCACATAAATGTACCCGCAGTTTTTGACACGTTCTAACTTCGTTGAGATTTGGATTTGAGTCACATAAATGTGCACCCGAGTTTAGGGAGATATTATTAAAAACCCGCCTAAAGATGCTAACGCATTATTATTTTGAGAAGGCCGTGAAATTCATTAAACGGCCTGTCTCGAAATTTAAGCAATTAAAATAACCATCTATTAAGGGCCCCGCAATTTGCGTTTTTATTTGGCGAGGCTCGTCTCGTCCATTTTAAGGATATCCTAAAGCGATTATGATTCTCTATTTATTTTTGTCTCTAAAGATAAAGAAAAGTCATAATTAATTACATGCGTATAATGACCCAGCTTTTATTATTTGCTCCAACAACTTAGCAATTTCAGCGGTTATACCAAACGAGAAGATACTGTTCAATTGAATTCCATTCAAGTTGTTCAATTCTACTAAATGCAAACTTAGGCGTGTATGGTAGACTGAAGTAAACCGCAGTAAATTGAAGTTGATTCGGATTGATATACATGAGAAATTAAGTTGACAACTAACAGCTCAAGCTCTAACATTCATCAGATATTTCCAGTACTCTAAATCTACTTCCCTATTCTATTTCAATTCTGTTTTTCAAAAAAAAAAAAATAAACTATGTCAATTGAGATTATACTATAGCATGGCTAAAGGGCAAATATCCAACTAATAGTTCACTGTTTCCATCACGCACAGGAATATAAATACACTAACACTCAACTAACAACCACGTGAACAACCTAGGCGTAGGGTTTATCAGTTCAATTTTCAGGAAACAGTTTACATTAACTGAAGATAATTCTAACTAAACAAATCCCTATCCAATACAACTCAAAACCATCAGAAATAACGACTAGGCAGTAGCTATCAACAATCCGGCAGCACAGAGACTCGGATCATGCTTCATTTCATTCCAATAGACAAAGATATACAAATGTGTACCTAGTATTGACAATACAAGAAGAGGAAAAATAGGATCAGCAGTAGCAGTAGCAATACAATACAGCAGAACAACAAACAACCACTGCAAATACTAAACAGCAGGTACCAACAGCTATCACTGAAATAGTAGCGGAAACAAATACTGATTTTTCAACAGTCAAGGGAAGCAAATTTCTTTAGTTCTTTTACTCTCAAAATACTGAACCCCTTTTCTTTCCCCCCAAGGACTGATTTATAGCTCTTTTAATAGGCATCCCATTAGTGCTCAACCCACTAAAAACTTATCTTTTCCATTCTTTAATTACCCCCATTACCCTAGTGCTTTTACTTTAATCATTAATGCCTATTTCAGTCCCTAAAATCAGCAAGTGCATTCCCCACTATTATATGTTCCTTGCCATTATCTAATTCAATTGGTATGGACATACTATATTCAAATCAATTCCCCTTGACCCATGTTACTTCTGACTTAATCCCAACCATCATTCCCCTTTTCCATAAGCCAATTTGAATTAGTTTAATGGTATATTGGTACCCACTGACAAACCACTAAACTTTTTTAAGTTTTGGATCCTAAATTACCCCTGATGCCCTGTGATTAGTGTCCTACCTTAACCCCCTTTAATCTGTACTACATCTTTCAGCTATAACCAATTCAAACTTAATCAATTAACTAACAACTGAATAACTAAATCTGAATTCTAATTGGAACAAAGGGACTGAATTTGAATCAAAATCATATTAACATCACACAGAACCCAACAACATCATTGAAGCTAAAACTTGATATGGGGATTACGCTAACACAATTCTAAGTTAAAGCTATCCAAAATGCCGGATCACTGTCAATATAATGACACTGAGCCCTGAAGCTAAGTGTCTACAGATCAGCACACACAACATGTGACATTAAACCATTTGACGAACTTACTGGTCTACAAACAAGAACGAATTAATCGATGAAACTATTTATAACCTATGTTATTAATCGACAGAACATAAACTGGACCAAGAAAAAAAAATGTCTGATGGAGAAGAGAGAAAATAACGGACAAAAGACGAATTGCAATGAACCTAATTTAGGCAAATAAAGAATTGATTGAACTACTCAAACAAACATTGGAATATTTAATCTAACCAGAATCAGAAAAAGAAGCAGAATATATATTGGATTAACTTAAACTGAAAACCTAAAGAAGCGACTAATTACACAGACAAACAAATACATAGAAAAAAGGAAAAGAAGAAGCTAAGAAGAACTCACTATTTTTTTCTCGGATCTCACCAATATGACCTTTCGAACTTGAGTTCCAGTTAGTATTATACGTCTATTTCATTAGAAATAGGCTTATAATACTAACCAGAACCCGTTCGACCCTGACAGCTTCGAAACAGTCTCGAACTGTTGAACCCTAGATCCGCCATTCGACGAGTTTTACTCAGATTCGAGCCAATCTGGTTAGGAATTAGCGACGAGGAGGTCTAGGGGATTATTGGGTGTGATTTTCGGGTTAAGTGGACAAGCTAGGGTTTGGGACGGGGGTCTTCGATCGAAGATTCGAGAAGTTGTAGTATGATTCGAGGTTAATGGAGTATGGAATCGTGTTGAGGGTGGTTAGGAGGTTTAGGGGTGTTATTTTCATGGCCATCGGAGCCGGCGCCGCCGGGTTTACGGTGAAAGGATGGGGTGGCGGCTATTAGGGTTCCTCGTCTCTAAAAGAGACGAGGCTTGGGAGAGAATGAGAGGGGGGGCTTGGTTGGGCGGGGGGCGGGGTATGGTTTGGTAATATATAGGGGGGTGGGGATTTGATCCAAGCCGTTCGATCAAGTGAGATCAATGGCTTGGATCAATCCCCCTATAGGAAACGGTGTCGTTTGGTTTCGTTGGGGGACTGGGTCGATCCGGGGCCAATGGGTCGGGTTGTGGGGATTGTTCTGAGGCGTTGGATCAAATGAAATGAATGGCCTGGATCTATTGGCTATATATGACGTCGTTTGGATATATCTGGAGATGGACTGGACCATTCGATCGAGTGAGATCAACGGCCCAGATTCTTCATGCCCGAACGTCGTCGTTCCACCCATCTCCAAGACTGGTTGGATTGGACCGGGTAAAAGGGTATTTGGACTGGGCCTGAACTTTCTTTTAAAATTGGCCCAATCCGATTTTCTTCTCTTGTTTCTTCTTTTTCTTCTATTTTCTTTTTAATTCCTAATTACCAAAAATTTGCCAAATAAATTGTAAAGCCAAAATTAACTCAAAAATACTAATTAACCCTTAATAACAATTATCGCACAAGATTAAATACAAAGATAATCACCCACTTTGACATTAAACACTTAAAATGCGAAGTACGTTATTTTTCGATTTTTCATTTTTCACGAATATTGTTTAATCAATTCCTAATTGTGAAATTGAACCCTAACTACACATGTAACACATATTTTATATTTTTTCTTAATTAAAGTAAAAACAAACGTGCAAAGACAATTACAAATAAATCACAAACAACACAAAACTATTTCATTTTGAATTTTGGGAGTAGTTCTCGTAGGGCAAAAATCACGTGCTCACACTACCAGTCTTTGGGTTAATATATATATGTTCAGATAATTCTTCACTGTTTCCCATAAATTTTATTTGGATTGTATTGACTGTTAGTTGACTTACCTAGCGGGTCGAGTTAGGTGCCATTACGACTAGTGATTTTTGGGTCGTTACACCTCTCCAGAGCCCCAGTTACTATACATATTTCAGGATGATGTATGATACTTGATGTGTGGACATCACTAGGAAGACTCTATTCCCGAGGTATATAGTGAGGCACACAATTCTATTTCATGGTAGCTGTCATGTTATTTCTTATTTCTTTTAGTCGAGAATTGTCCCAAGTGTTTGTTTTTATTTTTTTTGGTATAGAGGCTCTATAGATAATCACATATAATAATGAGGTTGTACGATATACATGAAAGATAATTATTTTATTCAATTTTATTACTTTTATGAAATGCTTCATGGACGATTTTGGATATGCAAAATATTGCATGACTGGATTGAAAAGTATATATCTTGTAAGATTATATTAGGTTTGTTGTTGATTGAAATATATATATATTGATTTCAATTGGCTTTCGCGTTTAATTGGTTTTCATGTATATTGTGGGATGAATCATATAAGTTGGTCCAATCGGATCGTGTAATGTATCGGGTATTGATCATGTAGATTGGGTCGTGACCCTCCAATTTTTCAATTAATTCCGTACCTAAATACTCCAAAAATAAAATGAACACTAATTTCTAAGCCATATTTTAATATAACGTTACCATTGATGTAAATAGGAACAACGTGAGAAAGAAAAACACCTTTGAAGCAATATCCACGCTTCAAGTAATTGATGCCTAAGCCACACAAAAACACATAACATTTTATTTGTTTTATAGTTGAAAGGTCACCCAACAATCACACAAAATCAGTGTTTCTTACTAGGTAAAAACTAGTGAAGTTTGGTTGGATTTTTCGATCTTGTGCAATTATAATTTGTGTCGATTGGGTGGTATCAGATTTTGTTGAAAATCGAGGTTGAAGATGACTTCATCCTCTTTTTTATCCATATATATCCCCTTTATATCCGTGTATATCTTCCACGTATATTAATGTGAACTTGTATATCAGTGTATATTTATGAAAATACATGAGTGATTGACACTGATATACGAGATATACATGATATACATACCTTATAAAATATTGTCGCCGTGAATTTCCCTAGGACGATTTCAATTATGATTTTTGACTCGAAATAATTCACATCACCCCAATCTTCAAGTTTTTATTTTTATTTTTTATATAGCCTTGTCTAGGTATCTCCGATAAATCTCAACTATACTTATTCAAAAAAAAATATTAAAATTTTCAAATTCAAGTTCAATTGCAATTTAAAGATTGGAATTTTGATAATATTTTGCCACGACGAATTGAGAAGATATTTATGGTGGTAGTGGTTAAATTCGAAGGTTTTCAAAGTGATATCTAGGTTGTTTGACCAAAAGGTTTTAAGCCTTTTTGTTAAACTAATTAAATAAGAAGTTATGAGATAAATCCTAGCCAGACATAATTTATTCTAGATCTGAGATAGAAGACAAGAATAAACAGGCATAGTTGAACATAAAATTTGATTACATTCGTGATTGGATTCCATAATGTAAGAAACGGATAACGGCTTCCATAATATCAAATGATAAAAAAGAGTACATACAGAAAAAGAGTCACCATTCTTGAACAAGATAGACCTATGTACATTTGATAAAGTTCAACTATAAACGAATGTCAGGATCCTGAGATTTATCTCCCTTTCGGCGAAGAGCTTGAGAAAACGAAACATCTTCTCCTTCAGAGAGGTGTATGTGTATATGTATGTTCCCATTATCCCCCCTTCTGCTACTCTCTCTCATGATATTCATACAAAACACTTTCCTTAACCAGCGGTCCTTAACCGGAGTACCTAAGTTCTTAGAATATTCCTCTAAAATGTCTAAGTGTTGAACTAGCCGTTCGGACCGAACTAAGTGCTCGACCTCGACTGTAGCTGAACCATTTGCTGGTATATTGTTTCCTATAAGTGAGTTCGGCTTGGTTGACTTCTGGTCGTCCTTCCTTAAGTAGAATTCATTTGATTATATTTTGACCTATACAGTTAGTCCCTCCGCCCGTCAGGATTGCTTTTGGGCGAGCTCGGTGGGCGGACTTCACTAGTTGCACTTTTGAGAAATCTGAGCACATTGGTCGAGGAGTCACCCTTTTTTTTGGCGAGCTAGTGACGTGGCACTTCAAGAGCCGCACCTTACCATCACGTCAGTTTGAAATGACATTGTTTCATCATGCGTCATTATGGCACATGTTCCCCATACGTTACATCATTTCCCTCGCCTCTTCAGTTTCGAAATTAATGAGGTGGCATTTGGGCTTTCTCGATCGGGGTGCCCATATTCTTATAAATAGGGATAGGCACTCCTCATTTGAATTGTTGCATTTAGAGCGTTTGAAGCCTAAGTTCTTTTCTTCTTCGAGTTTCTAGCTTCTGTGTTTTCTTTCTCCGTTCAGTATCTTTTGCTATAGTCATCTCCTTCATCTTTGTATTTCCTTTTCGCATACCATCAGAAAAATGATCAGTGTTTCCTCTGATCTTGTGACGTTGGTTGTGGATGCACCTCCTCATGAGGAAGGATAAGCCATGGTGGAAGATGAAAACTTCCCCACCATGGATGAGATAATCCCACGTTCCAGGAAGGCTAGGTCAGACTTCAAGAACCTACCCGAGGACGAACCTGAACCTATTATTTTTGCGATGGATGCGGTGGTGATTGCTGCATTTAGGGTTAAGTGGCGAATCTCGGCCCATGTGGAAATCGTTTTCGCTGGTAGTGATGTAGTGAAAATACATTGCTGAGGGTACTGTGCATTTTACGCGTACCCATTCGTCGTCGGCTACACACTTCCCCTTTCTTCCTCGGCGGAGGATTTTTGCCATTTTTACATCGTGTGCCCAGCTCATCTCTCTCCGTACATATACAAGCTTTTCCTCATGCTTATCACGTACGCGGAGCTATCCAACCGTGGTATTTCTCTACGCCATCTGTTTCACCTCTTCTCCCCAAGTTTTTATAGGGGCACGATGATTCATATGCGCTACTACGTCACCAAGGGGTTGGTGGTGAATATGGACAACAAAACTAATCGTCATTTTTGGGAAAAAAATTTCTACGTGAAGACAAAGCACGTGGTATCGAACCCCAGCGAATTCTCCGGGGAATGGAACTTTGCTTGTAAGTGTTTTTCTCCTAACTGGCTTTGTTGTTTATTTTGGGTAATTTGATCATTCTCCTTTTATTCTTGCAGCCGAATGAGATCCTCCTCTACCAGTCGTTGACATTCTCAACTGGGTGAGTCAAGTTTTGCCTCATACTATAGGGATTCATGAGTGGTTGCACTTCAATGAGAGGTTTGGGCGCATACCTGCGGCCGGTGAGTTACCTTTGACTTTGATGGTTGACCTTTATGCCGTCATTTCTATCTTCTCTTATTTATCTTTGTTTGTAGGTCGGAGGGCTTCAAAGAGGGCGAGGGCTCCCATACCTGATTTCCATCAGTCGAGTCTCTCGGTCGGACCTGCACCAATTGCAGCTACAAGTGAAAGTGTTCAGGCTGCCGCTACTTTTCAAACTACGGCCCCTCTCGGACTCGGCCGTCAGGAGTTTGATCATCAAGCGGAAGCTCTGATTTCCGCAGTTCATTTGGTGGATGAATCGTCTCAGGACAATGGCGAAGAAACTGCATTAAAGAGGCGGAGAATAAGAGCTGATGGGGTACCCGAGATTGAAGGCCTTCGAGGGGTGATCCCGTGTTGGTAGTGTCTGAGTCTGATGGTGATGCTAATTTAGACGAGGAGACCGTATCCCCCCTGGGCATGAAGGTGGTGCCCATTTCTAGCGTAGGGGAATCAACCGTGGTAGGGGGCAGAGCTCGGAGGTCGCTACAATCATTCCGAGGGGTCCATCCACTTCACAACAGGCCTGTGCTCCCTTTTTAGCCAATGGGAAGGCAAAGGGCGTGGTTATAGATGACTATGAATCCGGTTCAGATATTGACCCCGAGGACATAAGCATGTTTGAGGTGGGGTTCAATCGGGTTGAGGCGGGAACAGACGGTTCCTCCCGCGTGTTAATATCCAATTTTTTCTTATATTTTTCAATATGAAAAATAACTTCAAAATGGTATATATATATATATATATATATATATGTATGTAAGCATAACCAAGTGTTTTATTATTTTTCCATAATTTTTAAGGTTTTTAAATCAATTTATTTCCTTTTTTTCATCCATAAAATCCCAATAATTATGTCCAAAATTATTATTTTTGAAGATTCATTTATTGAATCTTTATATTAATGCCAAAATATAGCTAAGGTAATTTTTACATATTTTTACATTTTTATTTAGTATTTTTTAAAGCTATTTGCATATAGTTGCAATATTAGCCATTTTAAGGTTTAATTGTGTTCTATATTCATAAAATTAAGCCCTATATTTTTAAATTTTTAATTATATATTATAAATCATTTTAGTGCTTTCAATTTATTTCTAGAAATTTATTTACTATTTTTAAAATTTAAAAAGGTTAAAAATAGGCTATATAAATAACAACCCATTTATATTTAAATTCTAGCCTAAATATGACCCCAAATCAGTTCCAATTTCCCCGGCCCAATTTTAATTAAACCCGACCCCAACCCAATTTAATCGGCCCAACCCGGACTCCCCACCTACCCTTTTAATCTAGGCCGTTGATTATTTAGATCAACGACCATTGTTCCCCCTTACCATTTTTAACCCTGAACGACCGCTAAACCTAACTCATTTCCCACCACCCTCCGCCTCTAAATCTCTTCCCTCTCACTTCTCTCTACAACCTCACATGAACCCTAGCCGCCACTATCTAATTCCGCCCTAATCCACCTCAACACTTGCCTAATCCACAGCCTCTCATGGCCATTTGAGATGTGTATCGACCTCCTATGGCTCCTGGGTGTTTGTTTCTGTGGTTTCATGGCCAAACCTCGAAGGAATCTAGTCCAGTCCTCGCTCAACTTCTGTTCATGGCCTTTCTCCAGCCATCCATGACCTTTCTCTGGTCATTCACGGCCTTTCAAGGCAAATCCTTGACTTTTCTGGTTAGATCAGTAACTTTCAAGGTCTTTCTCACCTTTTCTGGGTTTTTCGAAACCCTAATCTTTAAGATCTTTCAATTTTCTTCAGATCTATCTTAGATCTGTGTTTACTACGAACTTCTTAAGTGTTTTCTCGAAGGTTCTTCAACTTTTCTTTCAAAACGACTCTTCATTTTTTGACGACTAGGGTTTTCATTTAAGTTTTTCAAAAGAGCTCTTCTCTGATTTTAATGTTTTTTATGATTTTGCTATGTTTAAAACGATTTTCCCATGTTGTTCTTCTATCTATTTCAGCATGTTAAAAACCCTAGTTCCTTTTTTGTTCTTATCCGAGTTCTGAAATTGTTTGCTTAAATGTGTGCTGATTTTAAGTTCTTCGTCTATGACTCTCTTCTCCTTATTTGAATTATCTGATTTGAGTTCTTATCACTTCTTAAACTCGACTACTGTTGAAGCCCTAATTTCGTAGAAGTTTTGCCTCACTTGTTACTGTGAGACCTTTACTTGTTTTTGACTCTCTTTACCTGTTACTATGTTCTTCTTCATTGTTGATTCTATGTGACTACTTGACTACTATACTTCGAATATTTTCTTGCTACTGAACCCTAGCTTACCCCTACTGCTACTGTATGTTTGTGTTTCTTCTTTTTGTCAACATGTTTAACTCTGCATGCTTGTTCATCCCTTGCTATTTATATGGTGAAGTGCAGAATCATGTTCCTTTCTTGATTGATCTTGATTTCCTCGATCTTCCGACTAATTGTAAAAGGTTTTTATTACGAGCCCTAATTTTTACTCATCTGTTTAAAATTAATTGATTCCTTTCCTTTCCTGTGATGTTTTACCTTGCTGAATCCTTTCCCAAAATAAGCCTATTTTGTACTCAGACTTGGTTATTTACTTCATACTTTTACTGCCCCATTATATGGCAATAATCAATCTGTCCCCAAACTGATTTGTTTCCTTAATTAAACTTGTTACTACCCGTTAAATGGTGATTCCTTAATTAAAGGTAATCACTTGCGTTAATAGATTTTGATTGTGATTATTTCCATGTTTGTGTTTAAGACTTTACCTCTTCTTCTCTCGTTTTCAAAACTATAAATACCCACCCCTTATTCTTTCGAAGACACGAACAATTTGAGTTCAAGAACACACACTTACACTCAAAACTTTCTCTCTTTTCTCTACTACTACCTATGCTACTACTTTGTCTAGCCGGCGGAAAGCCAAGGCTAGATTGTGAAATTTTGCTTACTTTTTGCACTTTGCTTCTCTACTGGTATGTCCCAGTGAATTTTCAAGCATCAACAACAACATGTTTCTTTAATTGTTCCAACTTCTCTCATTCTTGTCTACTTTTGCTTATGTTTCTGCAGTCAAGTTACATTACTAGCATGCTGAAATATGTTCCCTTTCCCTTTTAAATTAATGCTCTTCTATGTGTATGAATCCCAAACCCCATATCCCCTCTATGTGTTTGTGTTCCTTTGGTTGGTTTGTGGCCATGCCAGCATCACCTATTGTTGTGCATGACCAAACCAGACCCCTGCTGGGTCATGTGCTTACAAACAATGTATTCCCAAAACCCCTTTGACCCCTTTTATGACTATTAATTTTGTGTTTTGATCATTACCCCAAATGATTTTAAACACTTCTGCTACTGATTATCTTCAACAAATGGACTTACCAGTCCAGTTTTAAACAAACTCTTTTTTTTAAAAACTGTGTGTTCTGCACTTCCACCATATTCTTAGAACCTAGGTTCTGCCCCTCTTGTGTGAGCCTTGCCTTAGGACCCTTAAGCTCCCTCTGAACTTGGACGCATAAGGGTTGGACTTTCCACACTACACTCATTTCTGTCTGGTTATGCAAACCTGGGTATAAGCACTGTTTGAGGTCCCTTGAGGCCCTTAAGGAACTTTGACACACCCAGGTCTAAGAAAGGCTTTGAAACAATATGCGCATTTGAGGTAGTTTATTCCATAACTCAGAGAGGAAATCAAGAATCAGGCTTCCTATGGTTGTAACTTCTTATTTTTGCACGTTTCTGATGTAATTGAGTCATTTTTGGTCTGTAATAATTTGTAACAAATATTGGGGTTGGCTATTGAAAAGGGATGGGGTGATTATGCATGCTTTAGCTATTAGAAGGGTATATAACATGCCTATAGGATCTGTTTACTAAATTCTGCATGCTTCACTTCATGTTCACTTAGACACCGTGCCTATAGGGTTTAAGTGGCTATAATCAGACATCATGCAACAAGGTTAAAATCAGCTTTGAAATTAGATGTCATGCCTATAAGATCAAAATCAATTTTTAATAGAAATCATGCCTATAGGAATTTCGCTGTGATCAAATGGATCCTGCCTGCTTCACTTCATGTTCAATTTGATAACATGCCTATAGGACCAAAATCGGCCTTTAATACTTAGATATCATATATGTAGGAATTAAAATCAGCTATAATAGAGATCATGTCTATAGGATCTAAAACCAGTTTAGTTAAAAAATAAGTTTGACTCGTACTATTCTGAACCAGTTTAAATAAACTGCTCTTTTAAATTAATACGGTTAGAAAGCATGCCTATAGGATCCAAATCGCTCGTTTCAAATTGTTTACTGTTTTACTACACCCCTAATCAGTAATAGATATCATGCTCACTACTGCACCTAGGCAAGCCTTAGATAATAATGATAAAACTGAACTCGCTTTTGTTTAATTAGCACTGCTACAACAAGTCGGTAGACCTGATTCGGACTTCTTATTTGAGTTATGTAATAAATTAGTCTACTTCAACAATTAAAACACTCTGCCTTAGTACTTTAAATTTTGACCTCAACTGTGTTTAAGTCATGCTATTTATATGCATTGTCTACGGAGGTATATATGAGCCTCTTAATTATTTATGTGTTTCGCCTTTATATGCAGTCCTACATGTTTTGTCTGTCGCCTTAGCCTTTTATCTTTAAACCTAAGAGTCAGCCTAAAATCCTCTCTCTTATAGGAATAGTAGTCCTAAATTACTGCGGGACTTATAGGAATGGGACGGGTAATAGCATGTAATAGAGGTTGAGACCAATCCGCGCTATAATACCTTAACGAGGTAGGAAGGGTAGAAATGGATATGATAACCGGTGCGCTAATACCACGTGTATCCCCTTTTCTGAGGAGTGTCATACCGGGTATCGCATTGATGTGATCCATATTGCAAACAAACCTAGGACCCCCCTTCCTTTTTATATTCTCAAGTATTTGTAATACTGTAACTCCTTTTTAAAATTCGCCTTTTAATGATTATTTTCAAACTCTTATGTTTTTAAACTTAAATCCCCTACTATTTGAGCCTATACTTGTCTATTTGCTAACTATACAAATTCACAAAACTGTCTGGCCGGAAATCACACTAGTGGATTCTGAGGGGTGCCTAACACTTTCCTCTTAGGATAATTTCAAGCCCTTACCCTATCTCTGGTTATCAAACAAACTTAGAAATGAACCCTATAGGAGTCCTAATACACCCTAAATCATTAGGTGATGACTCTTCAAAAATTCAAACCTCGTTCCCAAAAGGAATGAGTTGTCGTATACCCTAAATGTCATAAACCAGATTTTCCGAGGAAAATGAGGGAAAAAAGGGCGCGACAGCGTGACGACTCTGCTGAGGATACTTAGGCTTTTACCACTTCATATTGTTCTTGTGAATTTGTACCTCCCCTTTATGTTCAATTACTTGTTTAATTCTTTAAGCATTTAATTTTTTTCAAAAGCAAAACTGACTTATCTTCTTTGTTTCCTTCCTTTATTGTTGCTTTAAATTATGAAACTGCTGTATTTATCCCTTTCTTAACGTGCAAATACGTACCCAACATGTTTTAATTATTGCATAATCATGCTCAACATTATATTCCACTCGTGCCAAACAAATACCATATCGACGCTTTTAATGAGTGGTTGCGCTCTTCCTATATCATTACCCCCTAAATTTGAAAAGTCATATTTGCGGTAAAACTAGTCGATCAGCGGTGTAATCGACAGTTCCGTGCCTTCCCCCTTGAGTTGTCCGCTCAAGGGTACCAGTCTAAAACCCCATAGAAACCTTATTCTGTTCAAATTGTGTATGCATCATGGTCAAACCTAGCCAGATCAGTTATGTTGTCCAAATAATGATCATTTAAGATAGCCTTGTACCAAAGTCCACTGGGTTTCCCTAAACCCAAACGGACATCATCACATTCTGTGCATTTATTTGGAGAACTAAATGCTTCATGCTAATTGTTGATGATAAATAGTCGAGTCTGGTGGGGGTAGGGTCTAACCCTTTTATTTTGCAGAAAATTAGGCACCAGGTCCCCAGTTTTGGTATGATTAGCATACCCCCACTCTTGCTAGAATGGTGGAGGAGTTTTCCATCAAATGACAAAATCAATGAGTGGAAAGAGAGGGCCGCCAAAGTTAGCAAAAAGTTAGAATATCTGGAATACAGTCTGCTGGAATTGGAAAGAAAAGTGAGAAAGAGAATCACCGACTGCCAGAACGCTAAGGGAAATGAAGGAGAACACCTGGCAAAGGCATTTTTACTGGTGAACCTACGTGAACTAGAGGACCTAATCGACGAGAGCATTCCTTCTGGGATCAAGTAGATAGGAGTTTATCGTTTTTGCTTTATAAATGTAATAAGGCCAATGGCCATTAGTGACTTTTATTTCCTGCTTATTTTAGTGTCGATTTGGGATTCGTCATTTTTTATCAATAAAATGAGGCATTTAGCATTCTAAGTTCTCCAAATCAATTTTTCGCCAAACTTACCTCGGGCACAAAGAGGTTCCCAAATTAGGACATGATTTACATTCCCGCACTATGTGTTTAAATAATACAATACTCTTTATGATTCTCACTAACCTGATTACCTTTTTGTTTGATTTTTGTTTTATTATTCCCCTTCGCAAAGGTTAGTTCATGCACTCTGGCATTATCATCTTATTTTACAAGATCCAAGGGCCCTCTAACCACTCCTCCTCTTAGTCCCATTAAAGGCAAGAACCTCCAAGGAATTGCTAAGCCCATACAACTCAAGAAATATGGCACTACCTTCGGTTTAGGATATGATTACACCTGGGAAGAATTCAACAACTGGTTGCCACCATGGCATCGTCCTTCTTATCCTCTAGAGCAACCTATACCGCATCTGGAGCAGACTTTCCAACAGGCTGATATCGTTTATGGGTCAGACGAAGAAGAAGCACTTGCAGCAATGAAGAATTTGTTCCTAGAAGACAATGATTTGGACTGTTGTGTTGTTCTCGAGGAGGAGGGGGAGGAAGGCCCTTCCATACAGGCTGTGAGCAAAGGGGCACGACTCAACAATTGGACCATCAAGACAACCAAAGCCCGACAAGCCTCGGGGTAGCAAGGCTAAAACAGGCATTATTCACTATTTTATTTACTAAATGATTTTCTTTTCGCATTTTTCAATTCCCGCGATAAAACCTTCAATGTTCCAAACAGTTATGCAATTTATCAAAGTATTTTTGACTTTTCTTATGAATCAGCACTCATTACTATTTTCTCTCATTACTTTACTTATACAACATTACTATTACTTATATTGATGAACCAATGACTGTGACATGCAATGAGACAACACAACAAACGAACATTGATTCAGAGGAAAATGACATACCCGACGAGATTGTTAGAGAAGTTGTGAACTTTGAGAATAGACCTAAGTCCAACCTAGAAGATACCGAAATTGTTAACCTGGGAGATGCAGAAAATGTCAAGGAAACACAAATCAGCGTTCACCTATCGCCATTAGAAAAGAAAGAATACATAGAATTTCTAAAAGTGTATGAGGACATATTCGCCTGGTCGTATGATGACATGACTGGTCTAAGTACGTCTATTGTGGCTCATAAACTGCCAACCGATCCAACGTGTCCACCGGTGAAACAAAAACTCAGAAAGTTCAAGCTTGATATGAGTCTGAAAATCAAGGAAGAAGTCACCAAGCAGGTCAAAGCTAAGGTTCTCAGGGTAGTAGAATACCTGACATGGTTAGCCAATATTGTGCCAGAGCCAAAGAAGGATGGGAAGGTCAGAGTCTACGTCGACTAACAGGATCTCAACCGGGCCAGTCCGAAAGATGACTTCCCTTTGCCGAACATACAATCCATTGACAATTGCGCCAAGCATGAGCTGCAGTCATTTGTAGATTGATTTGCTAGTTATCATCAGATCTGGATGGATGAAAAAGATGCTGAGAAAATGACTTTCATTACGCCGTGAGGAATGTACTGTTACAAGATGATGTTGTTCGGCCTGAAAAATGCAGGGGCCACCTACATGATGGCCATGACTGCCATTTTCCATGATATGATACACAAGGAGATTAAGGTATATGTAGATGATGTCATCATCATGTCCAAGAAGTCCACTGATCACATGGAAGATTTGAGGAAGTTCTTCAATAGATTGCGAAGATACAACCTGAAACTAAATCCCGTGAAGTGTGCATTTGGGGTTCCTGCTGGAAAATTGCTTGGGTTTATTGTGAGTCATCGAGGAATAAAACTGGATCCATCAAAAGTCAAAGCTATTCAAGAATTGCCATCGCCAAAGAACAAGAAGGATGTGATGAGTTTCTTGGGAAGGCTCTATTACATTAGCCGATTCATCGCACAGTCTTCAGTTATTTGCGAGCCAATCTCTAAGATGTTAAAGAAGGACACTACTACCAAATGGACTAATGACTGGCAAAAGGCCTTTGACAAAATCAAGGATTACCCGTTAACACCACCAGTCCCAGTCCCGCCCGAGCCAGGTAGACCCTTAATACTCTACCTTACAGTGTTAGATGGAGCTTTCAACTATGTTCTGGGGCAGCATGATGAAACAGGGAGGAAGGAGCAGGCTATTTATTATCTCAACAAGAAGTTCACCCCGTACGAGGCCCGGTATTCTCTATTAGAGAGCACCTATTGAGCTTTGACTTGGGTAGCCCAAAAGCTGAGACACTACTTCTGTGCCTATACTACATATCTCATATCAAGGATGGATCCTTTGAAATACATCTTTTAGAAGCCCATGCCCACTGGCAAGCTAGCCAAGTGGCAAATCCTGTTGAGTGAGTTCGACATTGTTTATGTAACTCAGAAAGCGGTCAAGGGAAAAGCACTGGCAGACCATCTTGCTGAAAATCCAGTGGATGGAGAATACGAAACCCTGAAAATGTATTTTCCTGATGTTGAGGTATCATTCATAAGAGAAAACATTGCACAATCCTATGACGGTTGGAGAATGTTTTTCGATGGAGCAGCAAATTTCAAAGGAGTTGGCGTAGGAGCAATCCTAGTATCAGAAACCGGTCAGCATTATCCAGTGTCCTCCAAACTCAGATTCTCGTGCACCAACAACATAGCCGAATATGAAGCTTGCATCTTAGGGCTTAAAATGGCCCTCGACATGAACATTCAAGAGTTGCTAGTGATTGGAGATTCAAACCTACTTATACATCAAGTGCGAGAAGAATGGTTAACCAAGAAATCCAAGATACTCCCGTATTTGCATAATGTACAGGAATTGAGAAAGAGGTTCACAAAGACGGAGTTCCAACATGTTCCCAGAGTCCAGAATGAGTTCACCGATGCATTGGCTACCCTGTCATCTATGATACAACATCCGGACAATAATTTCATTGATCTTATTCCAGTAAAAATCCATGATCAACTAGCTTTCTGTGCCCATGTTGATGAAGAAGCAGACGGAAAGCCTTGGTTTCATGATATCAAGGAATATTTTGCAAAAGAAGAGTACCCAGAGCTTGCAAACCCTACTCAGAAATGCACACCTCGGAGGTTTTCCAACAATTTCTTTCAAAGCAGAGGAATCCTATATAGGAGGACTCCCGATTTGGGATTACTAAGGTGTGTTGACGCAAAAGAAACATCCAAGTTACTAGAGGAAATTCATGCTGGGACCTACGGTCCACATATGAACGGTTTTGTATTAGCAAAGACGATACTTCGAGTAGGTTACTTTTGGATGACCATGGAAACGGACTGCATCCAGTATGTTCGAAAATGCCACCGCTGTTAGATATATGCAGACATGATAAAGGTACCTCTAAATAAGCTTAATGCAATAAGCTCATCATGGTCGTTCGCCACCTGGGGAATGGACGTTATTGGACTAATTGAGCCTGCCGCTTACAATGGACACAAATTTATCTTGGTAGCCATAGACTATTTCACCAAGTGGGTAGAAGCAGCATCTTACAGAGCAGTGACTAAGAAAGTCGTTGCAGACTTTGTCCGCGACCACATCATTTGTCAATTCAAAATTCCAGATTCAATCATCACTGATAATGGCTCCAACCTCAACAATGACTTGATGAAAGCTATGTGTAAACCTTTCAAAATCAGACACAAGAATTCCACAGCCTACAGGCCTCAAATGAATGGAGTTGTAGAAGCCACCAACAAGAATATCAAGAAGATATTTAGGAAAATGATAGAGAAGCATAAATAGTGGCATGAGAAGTTGTCATTTTCTATATTGGGTTATCGCACCATAGTCCGCACATCAACCTGGGAAACCCCCTATATGGTGGTTTATGGTACAGAGGCTGTCATTCTCGTTGAAGTAGAAATTCCTTCCCTAAGGATCATATAAGAAGCTGAGCTCGACGACGCAGAGTGGGTAAGAAGTCGTTATGAGCAACTAGCCCTTATAAATAGAAAGAGAATGAACACAGTCTGCCATGGTCAACTCTATCAGAATAGAATGTCCAAAGCCTTCAACAAAAGAGTCAAGCCAAGATAATTCACACCAGGACAGCTGGTGTTAAAGAAAATCTTTTCGCATCAAGATGAATCCAAAGGGAAGTTCTCTCCCAACTGGCAGGGTCCAGACATGGTTCACCGGGTTCTGATAGGAGGAGCCCTCATACTCGCAGAAATGGACGGAGAAGTCTAGCCAAAGTCGATTAATTTGGATGCAGTCAAGCGTTACTATGTGTAATCTTTATGTTTCCCCTATATATGATGTAAATTGAACTACGCCTGACCTGATTCCTGTTTAAGAGGGGATACGTAGGCAGCCCTATGGGTTCGGTCACAATTCAATAAAAGTTTTCATTTTCCCCCACAATTGGAAACTGGGGCAGAATTTTGAGAAGGACCCTCAAAATTCCGAAGTAATTTCAGTCGATTGTCGCAAGTAGCAGTCAGAAGCATCAACCCATTAAACTGAGACAGAATTTAGAGGAGGACCCTCAAAATTCTGTAGCAAGAGAAGTTGCAATGTCCTGAATCATGTCAAAGTCGTCGGTTCATCTAAAAATTATTTTTATTATACATTTACGACATACTTTTACAAGAATCATGCATGTTTATTATCAGAACTGCTTTGTTTAGCAACGTTACCCCAATGATACATACAATATCACTAGATCAAAGCCAAACAGGTCAAGTAAAGCCAGCGGGATACGAACTGACCTTCCCCCTTACAAAACTCACAATTTTTTCTTTGGATGCAGGCACTAGGATTGCAAAATCATTAAACATACTATACACTCATGGGACAAACACTATTCAGAAATACAACTCTTCGAACAGTCGCACTTACCAACATTTGCTACCCGCACACACTAGTGATGCTCCGTTTGTCATAATGCTCTCATTAATCACGACATCACAATCTACTATCAGCTAAGAAAACTCTACTATCACTCATTATTTACATTGCTGCATAAGGCTACCATTCTGCCTTCTGAGACTAAACGTTGTCTCCATCTACATTCTTGCATAAGGCTACTATTCTGCCTTCCGTGGTTAAGCTCTACCTCCTTCTACATCTGCATTGCATAAGGCTACCATTATGCCTTCCGGGACTAAACACCGTCTCCATCTGCATTCTTGCATAAGGCTACTATTCTGCCTTCCGAGGTTAAGCTCTACCTCTTTCTGCATCTGCATTGCATAAGGCTACCATTCTGCCTTCCGAGACTCAACACCATCTCCATCTGCACTCTTGCATAAGGCTACTATTCTGCCTTCCGAGGTTAAGCTCTACCTCCTTCTGTATCTGCATTACATTAGGCTACCTTTATGCCTTCCGAGACTAAATGATGTCTCTATCTGCATTCTTGCATAAGGCTACTATTCTGCCTTCCAAGGTTAAGCTCTACCTCCTTCTGCATCTACATTGCATAAGGCTACCTTTCTTCCTTCCGAGACTCAACGCTGTCTCTATCTGCACTCTTGCATAAGGCTACTATTTTGCCTTCCGAGGTTAAGCTCTACCTTCTTCTGTATCTGCATTGCATAAGGCTACCTTTCTGCCTTCCGAGACTAAACGATGTCTCCATCTGCATCCTGCATTGCATAAAGGCTACCATTCTGCCTTCCAAGGTTAAGCTCTACCTCCATCTGCATTCTCACCTTTGCACAAGGCTATCATTCTGCCTTCCGAGGCTAAGCTCTGCCTCTAATTTTCTTCGAAACTAAGCACTATCTCAAGCATCGTTTATTTCGTTTCTCTTACGGGCTAAGATTTGTCTTGTCCGCGTCATGCTACTGCATATCAGGGGCTGAAAGATCGCCTCATACTGCATCTCATGGGCTGAAAGATTGCCAAATTATCCAAAGGCATCATCGTTCGGAGGCACCATCTTCATATCCCGAGAACACCATGTCATGGCCTGAGGATCCCTTTCAATCTTTTACATATCATTATTCAAATGCATCATGGTTCGGAGGCACCATCCTCATAGCCCGAGAGCATCCTTTCATGGCCTACGGATCCTTTATCATACGCTTCATGGCCCAGGACGTCATGGTCTAAGGACGTCATCCTAACCGTCCAAAGACAATATTCATGGTCCGACGGTAATTTGCATCATGTCTAAATTTATGCACAGAATACGCTTGTATTGTTTCATTGCAGGCAAACCAGCGAGCAATGGCCATCCCGGCAGGAGTAATCCCACTCCAGTTCCTGCAACCATATCAAACCTTAACCATCCCCACAAGTTGTCCACTCACCCCGCCCTGGATATTGCATCCGTCTTTGAAATTGCTTCATCGGTATACTCCGCCGATGAAACCTCAACTACATATGGCCTGATTCTTGTAAAACTAGGTGGTATGTAGGCAGCTCAAAAGCCAGGGTGCAGCCTAAACCTCTTCAAACCGTTTCGCTCAGTCAAAATTGGCCATCATATCTTTACCCGACAACTCTTTCATCCTTCTCGGGTAAAGAAGGGCAGCTGTTGATACCCAATTTTTCCCTATATATTTTAAATATGCAAAATAACTTCAAAATAGCATATATATGCATATGTAAGCATATCCAAGTATTTTATTATTTTTTCATAATTTTTAAAGGTTTTTAAATCAATCTAGTTTCGTTTTTCATCCATAAAATCCCAATAATTATGTCCAAAATTATTATTTTTGGTGATTCATTTATTGAATCTTTATATTTATGCCAAAATATGGCTAAGGTAATTTTTACTATTTTATTTAGTATTTGTTAAAGCTAATTGCATATAGTTGCAATATTAGCCATTTTAAGGTTTAATTGTGTTCTAATTCATAAAATTAAGCCCTATATTTTCAAATTGTTAATTATATATTATAAATTATTTTAGCGCTTTTAATTTATTTCCAAAAATTTATTTACTATTTTTATAATTTAAAAAGGGGGAAAATTGGCTATTTAAATAACAACCCATTTATATTTAAATTCTAGCCTAAATCTAACCCCAAATCAGATCCAATTTCCTCGGCCCAATTTCAATTAAACCCACCGGCCCAACCCGGACTCCCCACCTACCCTTTTAAATCTAGGCTGTTGATCATTTAGATCAACGACCATCGTTCCCCCTTACCATTTTTAACCCTGAACGACCCCTAAACCGAACTCATTTCCCAAAACCCGCTGCCTTTGAATCCCTTCCCTCTCACTTCTCTCTGCAACCTCACATGAACCCTAGCCGCCGCTATCTAATTTTGCCCTAATCCACCTCAACCCCTGCCTAATCCATGGCGTCTCATGGCCATTTGAGATATGTATCGGCCTCCTATGGCTCCTAGGTGTTTGTTTCTGTGGTTTCATGGCCAGACCTCAAAGGAATCTTGTCCAGTCCTCGCTCAACTTTTGTTCATGGCCTTTCTCCAGCCACATGACCTTTCTCCGGCCATTCATGACCTTTCAAGGCAAATTCTTGACTTTTCTAGTTAGATCGATAACTTTCAAGGTCTTTCTCACCTTTTATGAGTTTTCCGAAACCCTAATCTTTAAGATCTTTCAATTTTCTTCAGATCTATCTTACATCTGTGTTTACTACGAACTTCTTAAGTGTTTCCTCGAAGGTTCTTCAACTTTTCTTTCAAAACGACTCTTCATTTTTTGACGATTAGGGTTTTCATTTATGTTTTTCAAAAGAGCTCTTCTCTGATTTTAATGTTGTTTATGATTTTGCTAAGGTTAAAACGATTTTCCCATGTTGTTCTTCTATCTATTTCAGCATGTTAAAAACCCTAGTTCCCTTTTTGTTCTTATCCGAGTTCTGAAATTGTTTGCTTAAATGTGTGCTTATTTTAAGTTCTTCATCTATGACTCTCTTCTCCTTATTTGACTTATCTGATTTGAGTTCTTATCACCTCTTAAAATTGACTACTGTTGAAGCCCTAATTTCTTAGAAGTTTTGCCTCAGTTGTTACTGCGAGACCTTTACTTGTTTTTGACTCTCTTTACCTATTACTATGTTCTTCTTCATTGTTGATTATATGTGACTACTTGACTACTATACTTTGAATATTTTCTTGCTACTGAACCCTAGCTTACCCCTACTGCTATTGTATGTTTGTGTTGCTTCTTTTTGTCAACATGTTTAACTCTGCATGATTGTTCATCCCTTGCTATTTATATGGTGAAGTGCAGAATCATGTTCCTTCCTTGATTGATCTTGATTTCCTCGATCTTCTGACTAATTGTAAAAGTTTTTTATTACAAGCCCTAATTTTTACTCATTTGTTTAAAATTAATTGATTCCTTTCCTTTACTGTGATGTTTTACCTTGCTGAATCCTTTCCCAAAATAAGCCTATTTTGTACTCAGACTTGGTTATTTACTTCATACTTTTACTGCCCCCTTATATGACAATAATCAATCTGTCCCCAAACTGATTTCTTTCCTTAATTAAACTTGTTACTACCCGTTAAACAGTGATTCCTTAATTAAAGGGAATCACTTGCGTTAATTGATTTTGATTGTGATTATTTCCATGTTTGTGTTTAAGACTTTACCTCTTCTTCACTCGTTTTCAAAACTATAAATACCCACCCCCTCTTCTTTCGAAGACACGAACAATTTGAGTTCAAGTACACACACTTACACTCAAAACTTTCTCTTTTTTCTCTACTACTACCTATGCTACTGCTTTGTCTAGCCGACTGAAAGCCAAGGCTAGATTGTGATTTTTCTTACTTTTTGCACTTTGCTTCTCTAATGGTATGTCCCAGTTAATTTTCAAGCATCAACAACAACATGTTTCTTTAATTGTTCCAACTTCTCTCATTCTTGTCTACTTGTACTTATATTTCTGCAGTCAAGTTACATTACTAGCATGCTGAAATATGTTCCCTTCCCCTTTTAAATTAATGCTCTTCTATGTGTATGAATCCCAAACCCCATATCCCCTCTATGTATTTGTGTTCATTTGGTTGGTTTGTGGCCATGCCAGCATCACCGATTGCTATGCATGACCAAACCAAACCCCTGCTGGGTCATGTGCGTACAAAAAATGTATTCCCAAAACCCCTTTGACCCCTTTTATGACTATTAATTCTGTGTATTGATCATTACTCCAACTGATTTTAAACACTTCTGCTACTGATTATCTTCAACAAATGGACTTACCAGTCCAGTTTTAAACAAACCCTTTTTTTTAAAAACTGTGTGTTCTGGACTTCCACCATATGCTCCTCTTGTGTGAGCCTTGCCTTGGGACCCTTAAGCTCCCTCTAAACTTGGATGCATAAGGGCTGGCCTTTCCAAACTACACTCATTTCTGTCTGGTTATGAAAACCTGGGTATAAGCACTATCCGGGGTCCCTTGAGGCCCTTAAGGAACTTTGACACACCCAGGTCTGAGAAAGGCTTTGAAACAATATGCGCATTTGAGGTAGTTTACTCCATAACTCAGAGAGGAAATCAAGAATCAGGCTTCCTATGGTTGTAACTTCTTGTTTTTGCACTTTTCTGATGTAATTCAGTCATTTTTGGTATATAATAATTTGTAACAAATATTGTGGTTGGCTAGTGAAAAGGAATGGGGTGATTATGCATGTTTTAACTATTAGAAGGGTAGATAACATTCCTATATGATATGTTTAATAAATTATGCATGCATCACTTCATGTTCAATTAAACACCATGCCTACAGGGTCTAAGTGGCTATAATCAGACATCATGCCAACAAGGTTAAATTCAACTTTGAAATTAGATGTCATACCTATAAGATCAAAATCACTTTTTTTATAGAAATCATGCCTATAGGAATTTCGTTGTGATTAAATGAATCCTGCCTGCTTCACTTCATGTTAAATTAGATACCATGCCTATAGGACCAAAATAAGCCTTTAATACTTAGATACCATGTCTATAGGAATTAAAATCAGCTATAATAGATATCATGTCCATAGGATCTAAAACCAGTTTAGTTAAAAAATCAGTTTGACTCGTACTATTCTGAACCAGTTTAAATAACCTGCTCTTTTAAATTAATACGATTAGAAAGAATACCTATGGGATCCAAATCGCTCGTTTCAAATTGTTTACTATTTTACTACACCCCTAATATGTAATAGATATCATGCTCACTACTATGCCTAGGCAAGCCTTAGATAATAATGATAAAACCGAACTCGCTTTTGTTTAATTAGCACTGCTACAACCAGCAGGCAGGCCTGATTCAGACTTCTTATCTGAGTTATGTAGTAAATTGGTCTGCTTCAACAATTAAAACACCCTGCCTTAGTACTTTAAATTCTGACCCCAACTGTATTTAAGTCATGCTATGTATACACATTGTCTACGGAGGTATATATGAGCCTCTTAATTGTTTATGTGTTTCCCCTTTATATGCAGTCCTACATGTTTTGTCTGTCGCCTTAGCCTTTTACCTTTAAACCTAAGAGTCAGCCTAAAATCCTCCCTCTTATAGGAATAGTAGTCCTAAATTCCTCCAGGACTGATAGGAATAGGACGGGTAGTAGCATGCAATAGAGGTCGAGACCAATCCACGCTTTAATACTTTAACAAGGTGGGAAGGGTAGATATGGATATGATGACCGGTGTGCTAATACCACGTGTATCCCTTCTTCTGAGGAGTATCATACCGCGTATCGCATTGATGTGATCCATATTGTCAACAAACCTAGGACCCCCCTACTTTTTATATTCTCAAGTATTTGTAAAACTGTAACTCCTTTTTAAAATTTGCTTTTTAATGATTGTTTTCAAACTCTTATGTGTTTAAACTTAGATCCCCTACTATTTGAGCCTATACTTGTCTATTTGCTAACTGTACAAATTCACAAAACTGTCTGGCCGGGAACCACACTAGTGGATCCTGAGGGGTGCCTAACACCTTCCCCTTAGAATAATTTCAAGCCCTTACCTTATCTCTGGTTATCAAACAAACTTAGAAATGAACCCTATAGATGTCCTAATTCACCTTAAATCATTAGGTGGTGACTCTTCAAAAATGCAAACCCCGTTCCCAAAAGGACTGAGTTGTCCCATACCCAAAATGTCATAAACCCGATTTTCCGACGAAAATGAGGGAAAAAGGGGGCGCGACACCGCATGATCGAGATTTCTTTGGATTGCAATTTGTTGGAGACAAGGTGATCCTGGTGCCCCAATTTTCCCTTCTTTGTTCCGCTACTGAAAGCAGATCCCTTCTGGAGATCAAAAGCGATGCTGGCCTGTCACGAGGCGTAACCGGAATGGCTTTGAGGGTAAGTTCTTTATTGCTTTCTTCGTTTTACGTTTTCCACTCTTGCTGACTTTTTCTTTCTGTTTTCTTTTCTTTCTTCATACTTTTAGTTTGGAGACTTAGAGTATCCTTTGCAAGGAGTGGCAGGTTACCGCTTATCAGAAAATGGTTTCAAAGTATCGCTGATTCTGTAACAAGTGCCGCGCGATGCATGCACGATTCAGGGTAGACGACAATCTTAAATCCCTTAGGGAGGAGTTGGAGTAGAAGGACGAGGACCTGATGTAGTCCATTGGCAAATGCAACAAACTCTAGGGGCAGCTTAGGGCTAAAGAAGAAGAGCTCGAGGTGGACAAGGGGGTTGCGGCTGAGTGTGTTGATCTTCAGGCTAAGGTGGTGGCCCTGCGAGCGAAGCTTGAGAAAAGTACCACTAGAGTCACCGGTCTAAGTGTTGAATTGGTGGGGAAGGTGGCCGAGTTGGAAAGAAAGGCAACCGAGCTGAAGAGGTCCGAGGGAGCTCGAGTAGCGGCCTTGGCGAGGGCTACCGCACTGGAAGATTCTATCCACGTTCTCAGATCTGAACGAGCAACTGAGATGGAAACGACCGCTCTGAGGGAGTCGCGACTTGATGAGCGAATTGGTGAGCTTGAGAGAGATGTCTTGAGCCTGGGTGATCAAGTTATTGCTCTCGAGGCAGAGAGGACGCGATTGTTGGCTTCGACTCCTTCTCCTACGTCCACCTCTATTGAAGTTCCTCGCCTTTTGTATGAGATGTGGATCCATGTTGAGGCTTAGTGAGATATATATAAGGGCTTGTTGGCAGTGGGGAATGTTCATGAAACCGCTTTCGAAGAAGTTTGTGTTAAAGCGTATGAGGCCCGGCTTGCCTGTGGCTATGACCCTGCGACATCGGAGGCTGGTGGAGACAATGAGGCCGAGGACGGGCTTACCTTTGATGATGACATTCTGATGGAGAGGGTGATGACAGAGATGAAGCCGCTGAACCAAGCGGGGAGAGAGATGTAACGTGCATAGGGATAATTCTGAGTGAAGCTTTTGTACTTAATTTTTCCTCATGTACTTGGTTTTTCAGTACTTAGTTAGTTGGGTGGGGCCCCCTTTTGGCCCTTTGTAAAACGCTATTTTTCCTTTGAATGAAACGGTTGATTTGTCTTTGATTGTACATCTTTGGCCTTTCCTTCTCTTTTCTTTTTGAATTTCTTGGATCTTCTCGCAATAAGTCCTAATTTGAGCGAGGTCGAATTTGACTCATTAATTCGAGCGAGGTCGAATTTGACTCGCTAATTCGAGCGAGGTCGAATTTGACTCATTAATTCGAGCGAGGTCAAATTTGACTTGCTAATTCGAGCGAGGTCAAATTTGACTTGCTAATTCAAGTGAGGTTGAATTTTACTCGTTAATTCGAGCGAGGTCAAAACTCGCTAATTTAGAGCGAGGTCAAATTTAACTTGTTAATTCGAGCATGGTCGAATTTGTCTCGCTAATTCGAGTGAGGTCAAATTTAACTTTTCAATTTGAGCGAGATCGAATTTGACTTGTTAATTCGAGCGAGGTTGAATTTGACTTGCCAATTCAAGCGAGGAGTTGTTAATTCGAGCGAGGTCGAATTTGACTTGCCAATTCGAGCGAGGTCAAATTTAACTTGCCAATTCGAGCGAGGTCGAATTCGACTTGTTAATTCGAGCGAGGTCGAATTTGACTTGCTAATTCGAGCGAGTTCGAATTTGACTCGCTAATTCGAGCGAGATCGAATTTGTATCGCTAATTTGAGCGAGATCGAATTTAACTAGTCAATTCGAGAGAGGTCTAATTGGACTTGCCAATTTGAGCGAAGTCGAATTTGACTTGCCAATTAGAGCGAGATTGAATTTGACTTGTTAATTCGAGCGAGGTCTAATTTGACTTGCCAATTTGACATGGGTCAAATGACTTGCCAATTTGAGCGAGGTTGAATTTGACTTGCTAATACGAGCGAGGTCGAATTTGACTCGTAAATTCGAGCGTGGTCGAATTTGACTCGCTGATTCAAGTGAGGTCGAATTCGACTTGCTAATTCGAGCGAGGTCGAATTTAACTTGTTAATTCGAGTTAGGTCGAATTAGTATCTATAATTCGAGCGCGGTCGAATTTAACTTGTCAATTCGAGCGAGGTCAAATTTGAATTACCAATTCGAGCGAGGTCGAATTTGGCTTGTTAATTCGAGCGAGGTCGAATTTGACTTGCCAATTCGAGCGATGTCAAATTTGACTCGCTAATTTGAGCGAGGTCAAATTTGTCTGTCTAATTTGAGCGAGGTCGAATTTGACTTCCCAATTCAATCGAGGTCGAATTTGACATGCTAATTCGCGCGAGGTCGAATTTAACTTGTTTATTCGAGCGAGGTCGATTTTGTCTCTCTAATTCGAGCGAGGTCAAATTTAACTTGTCAATTCGAGCGAGGTCAAATTTGACATGTTAATTCGAGCAAAGTCAAATTTGACTTGCCAATTCGAGCGAGGTCGAATTTGACTTGTTAATTCAAGCGGAGTCGAATTTGACTTGCCAATTTGAGCGAGGTCGAATTTGACTCGCTAATTCGAGCAAGATCGAATCTAACTTGTTAATTCGAGCGAGGTCGAATTTTTCTCGCTAATTTGGGCGAGGTCAAATTTGACTTGCCAATTCGAGCGAGGTCGAATTTGACTTGCCAATTCGAGTGAGGTCGAATTTGACTTGCCAATTCGAGCGAGGTCGAATTTGACTTGCCAATTCGAGCGAGGTCGAATTTGACTTGCCAATTCGAGCGAGGTCGAATTTGACTAGCCAATTCGAGCGAGGTCGAATTTGACTCGCCAATTCGAGCGAGGTCGAATTTAACTTGTTAAATCGAGCAAGGTCAAATTTAACTTGTTAATTCGAGCGAGGACGAATTTGTCTCGCGAGCGAGGTCGAATTTAACCTGTCAATTCGAGCGGGGTATAATTTGACTTGCCAATTCGAGCGAGGTCGAATTTGACTCACCAATTCGAGAGAGGTCAAATTTAACTTGTTAATTCGAGTGAGGTCGAATTAGTATCTCTAATTTGAGTGCGGTCGAATTTAACTTGTCAATTCAAGCGAGGTCAAATATGACTTGCCAATTCGAGCGAGGTCGAATTTGGTTTGTTAATTCGAGCGAGGTCGAATTTGACTTACCAATTCGAGCGAGGTCAAATTTGACTCGCTAATTCGAGCGAGGTCAAATTTGTCTCTCTTATTCGAGCGAGGTCAAATTTGACTTGCCAATATGAGCGAGGTCGAATTTGGCTTGTTAATTTGAGCGAGGTCGAATTTGACTTGCCAATTCAATCGAGGTCGAATTTGACTCGCTAATTCGCGTGAGGTTGAATTTAACTTGTTTATTCGAGCGAGGTCGAATTTTTCTTGCTAATTTGAGCGAGGTCAAATTCAACTTGTCAATTCGAGCGAGGTCGAATTTGACATGTTAATTCGAGCAAAGTCAAATTTGACTTGCCAATTTGAGCGAGGTCGAATTTGACTTGTTAATTCAAGCGGAGTCGAATTTGACTTGCCAATTTGAGCGAGGTCGAATTTGACTCGCTAATTCGAGCAAGGTCGAGTCTAACTTGTTAATTCGAGTGAGGTCCAATTTGACTTTCCAATTCGAGCAAGGTCGAATTTGACTTGCCAATTCGAGCGAGGTCGAATTTGACTTGCCAATTCGAGCGAGGTCGAATTTGACTCACCAATTCGAGCTAGGTTAAAATTAACTTGTTAATTCAAGCGATGTCAAATTTAACTTGTTAATTCGAGCGAGGATGAATTTGTCTCGCGAGCGAGGTCTAATTTGACTTGCCAATTCGAGCGAGGTCGAATTTGACTCGCTAATTCAAGCGAGGTCAAATTTAACTTGTTAATTCGACCGAGGTCAAATTTAACTTTTTAATTTGAGCGAGGTCGAATTTAACCTTTTAATTCGAGCGAGGTCGAATTTGACTTGTCAATTCGAGCGAGGTCGAATTTTACTTGCCAATTCGAGCGAGGTCGAATTGGACTTGTTAATTCGAGCGAGGTCAAATTTGACTTTCCAATTCAAGCGAGGTTGAATTTGACTTGCTAATTCGAGCGAGGTCGAATTTGACTCATTAATTCGAGCAAGGTCAAATTTGACTCGCTAATTCGAGCGTGGTCGAATTTGACTCACTAATTCGAGTTTGGTCGAATTTAACTTCTTAATTCGAGCGAGGACAAATTTGTCTCGCTGATTCGAGCAAGGTCAAATTTAACTTGTCAATTCGAGCGATGTCGAATTTGACTTCTTAATTCGAGCGAGGTCGAATTTGAGTTGCCAATTCGAGCGAGTTCAAATTTTACTCACTAATTAGAGCAAGGTTAAATTTAACTTGTCAATTCGAGCAAGGTCGAATTTGACTTTCCAATTCGAGTGAGGTCGAATTTGGCTTGTTAATTCAAGCGTGGTCGAATTTTACTTGCCAATTCGAGCGAGGTCGAATTTGACTTGTTAATTCGAGCGAGGTCGAATTTGTCTCGCCAATTCGAGCGAGGTCGAATTTAACTTGTCAATTCGAGCGAGGTCGAATTTGACATCTTAATTCGAGAAAGGTCGAATTTGACTTGCCAATTCGAGCGAGGTCAAATTTTTCTTGTTTTAAATTCGAGCGAGGTCGAATTTGTCTTGTTATAAATTCGAGCGAGGTTGAATTTAACTCTTAATGAATTCGAGCGAGGCCAAATGTACATTTCCTGTGTTGGCGTGATGTGTAAACTTGGTGGAGTTACATAAGAATTCTGTATGCTGCTTTGATTACTCATTTATTGGAGAATACTACATGTTGTTGTACGGTCTGTACATACATTCGAGGAGTCCCAGTCTATCTAGTTCCTTCATCTCTCGGCCTTGAGAGGTAATTGATAGGTCGGGCGATGAATGTCTTGCTCAAGCTTTGAGACATCTTAATGTATGTACGAGATCGAAATTTAGCTAGTTGTGTTGTTGCATAGTGACTTTGGCGAGCACCTGGGTGAGTTTCACGCACTTGTGTTCTGTCTGCATTTGGAGAGATTCGTATGTTTTCTGGGCTGGTGACCCAGTCCTAGTCTATACAGACTTTTCCATTATGATGTTGAGTACCAACTTATTGGGGGGGGGGGGTTCGCTCGACCGATACCTACATGATGATATGGCGCGGTGTGTTTTCTTGGTGTGCTATTTTGATGGAGTTTGTTCCATGTTCACGTGTCTGTGAGGATGCCCATATTCCTGTCCGACTCTGAAAAGAAATAGCAAGTTAATGCCAAACAAAATTGTTTGTTACCTCGATTGATTGGTTGATGAGTGGAAGGGAGCGACCATGTTCCCTTCTTTTGTTATGCTTCGCAGCTGCTATCATTGGTTGAGCTGATATCCATCGAACTCAGATGATATCTTGTGGGTCTTTGGCTTGGTGTTTTTTCCGTCTCCGCTACTTGGGTCCTGAAAGTCCTTTCGATCTGATTGGCAATGAATTGAGAGTGCTAAATTCAGATCCGATCTCAGCCTCATACTTAGCTTCAGCGTTAGTCGAATCTGGGCACCTTGTGGGATGATTATTTACTTCGCCCGTTGGGATCTCCGAGTTCAAGTCCCAATCCGATCCATTCCCGAGTGCATGAAGATATGGAAACATAAGCCACACCACAAACATACAGGCGGGAACGAGTTTTGTCATTTCAAGGAATTATACAACAAGTTATTATTCCTTTATGAGAGGGAGAGGGTTGTATGCACAAGGTATATATTGGTATCTAGAGCTAACATGGTGACAAGATTGTGGACGTGCTAAATACGTGATGGCCACAGTCCTAGTCCGACGGCTTGCATTCGCAATGTGCCGAAAATATAGCGTAGTTTTCGTATAGATATCAGATTTAGTTTTGATTTCATGCAAGGGTCTAGATTAAAATTATGTTTGGCTATTTCAAGATCTTGCCTACGAATTCCTCAAATTTGTGTTCGTAGCAAAAGGATGAAGTTACAACGAACAGGAAGTAGGATTAGAACCGTGTTTAGATCTGGAGGAAACTAAAACTTTGGCTAGGAAATCCCCACAGATGGCACAAAATTGTTTGACCAAAGTTTTACGCCTTTTTGTTAAACTAATTAAATAAGAAGATAGGGGTAAATCCTAGCTAGAGATAATTTATTCTAGATCTGAGATAGAAGATAGGAATAAATAAGCATAGTTGAACATAAAATTTGATTATATTGGATTCCATACTGTAAGGAAAGGATAACGGCTTCCATGATATCCAATGATAACGAAGAGTACATAAAAAAAGAGTCACCATTCTTGAACAAGAAAGACCTCCATCTATTTGATAAAGTTCAACTATAAACGAATGTCAGGATCCTGAGATTTATGTCACGTCCTTAGTTATTAACTAAGTACACGTACCGCACTTTGCAACTCGCTCACGATCTTGCACACCCTGCTCACGTTCTTGCTATGCCAAGTCAGCCTTACTACACTCAAGATCGCTAAGGAATGTTAGAACACTTGAAAATTGCCAAAAGAAAATTTTGTAGTAGAGAGAACTTGAATTGTTTGCTTGGTTGATGAATTACAAATGAATGTCTCCTATTTATACTAATCACCTAGGACTAGTATGTAAATAATAATTGTTCTACAAGTCCTTTCGTATCTACAAATAAGTCCTTCTCTAGAATATTCTACATAGCTAGAATCTTATAAGGACTTTCCTAACAATTCTATAGGGTTCTAGGGTCTTCCTAAGGAAACCTCTATATTTCTCTAGAACCTTCCTACAAGTGCATAAATATCTAGAACATTTCCAAGGAAATTCTCCATAGTTCTAGAATATTCCACCAAGATCTTTTCTCTAACTTATGTAACCCTTCCATATGGAATAAATATATGCCAAGTGGCACCTACGTGGCATGATGATGTGGCGGGTCATGAAACTCTCCCCCACCTAATTTTGTGCTGCCCTCGACATAAAGCACCGACACATATGCGCGCACCTCGCCTGGGTGTCGCCAAAGATCTTTGTCCATTAGCCATGATGCCCTATGAAGCGGTTCTCCTTCCTATTTCACAAGGTATAGGCTACCATTATTCTTATGTCGTTTGTACATTGGACGGCTAGCAATGATGGCGTTCATCCTCCTCCTATCGGATGACCCTCCTTGCTCTTTACATGAATCTTCCCATGACTCAACCAAGTCTAGCAGCTTCTCAAGCATCGATTCCATGCTTCCACTCCCTATTTGGCTGCCCTCCGTGGTCCAGCCTTACTGGAAAACTTGAACTCTCTGCTTTGGTGCATCGCCTGAGTCTGATAGCATTCCATCACTTTATAACTTGCCATCCTCTTCAACTATGTCCGTCCAACTTTTCTTACTGCCATCATGCTCCATTTGCATGGTGCCAAGATAGGCTTTGGAATCCCCTACTTTTGGCTTAGATTCCAAGCCCATCCCTCAATACAGGCGGTTCCCCCTGTGTCATCCTTATGTGCTTGAGCAAAGTTCCCTATCATTGCTGCAACCTTCCCCAACTCGGGGCATTCACTTGCCCGATGTGGCCCTTTACAGAAGTAGCACCCTCCTTTAGGCACGTACTCCCTCCCATTTTCCGGCCCCTTGCCATTTGTCTTGGACCCCTGTCCGTTATGGGATGGCCCCTTACCATTACCCTTGTACACCTCGGCTATGTATTTCCCATTTTCCTCATCATGATCTCCCTCTTTCCCCTCGACGTTGCCTTCTTTGGACTTGGCAGGCTACATCTTGAAGTCAACAAGTGACTAGGCTACTCCGATGGCCCCGTTCATGTTGGCTATTTGATGTCTTCTTAACTTATGCTTTGCCCAATTTTGCAACCCATCCATGAAGTAGAAGAGGAAATCAACCTCGGACAACGACGAGATTTGCAGTATTAAGGTAGTGAACTCACGTACATACTCCCAAATTGTGGCCTCTGTCGGAGCTCCCTTAGCTTCCGTTAGTCTGCCACCTCTCGTGCACCATTATACTGCTTTCGTTTATGGACCTTCACGTTGATCCCTTCTGCAAGTACCAAGCCCTTGGTAATTCCGACCATGGTTCCATACAAAACTTCCTTCTAGCAATATCTTGTATTCTTTCTAACATTAATTAGTCATAACCTTTGCTCTGATACCACGTTGTCACGTCCTTAGTTATTAACTAAGTACACGTGCCGCACCTTGCAACTCGCTCACGATCTTGCACAATCTTCTCACGTTCTTGCTATGCCCAAGTCAGCCTTACTACACTCAAGATCGCTAAGGAATGTTAGAACACTTGAGAATTACCAAAGGAAACTTTTGTAGTAGAGAGAACTTGAATTGTTTGCATGGTTGATGAATTACAAATGAATGCCCCTATTTATACTAATCACATAGGGCTAGTATGTAAATAATAATTGTTCTACAAGTCCTTCCGTATTTACAAATAAGTCCTTCTCTAGAATATTCTACATAGCTAGAATCTTCTAAGGACTTTCCTAACAATTCTATAGGGTTCTAGGGTCTTCCTAAGGAAACCTCTATATTTCTCTAGAACCTTCCTACAAGTGCATAAATATCTAGAACATTTCCAAGGAAATTCTCCATAGTTCTAGAATATTCCACCAAGATCTTTTCTCTAACTTATGTAACCCTTCCATATGGAATAAATATATGCCAAGTGGCACCTACGTGGCATGATGATGTGGCGGGTCATGACATTTATCTCCCTTTCGGCGAAGAGCTTGAGAAAATGGAACATCTTCTCCTTCAGAGAGGTGTATGTGTCAGTGTACGTTCCAATTATCCCCCTTTTCTGCTACTCTCTCTCATGATATTTATACAAAATACTTTTCTTACCCAGCGGTCTTTAACCGGAGTACCTAAATTCTTAGAATATCCTGTAGAATATTCCTCTAAAATATCTAAGTATTGAACTAGTTGTTCAGGCCGAACTGAATGCTCGACCTCGACCGTAGCTGAACCATTCATCGGTATATTGCTTCTTGTACGTGATTTCGGCTTGATTGACTCCTGATCGTCCTTGAGTAGAATTCTTTTGATAAGATTTTGACTCATACATAGGTGAGATGGTAATAGTAGTGGAGTTTCTCTAATACTTTTGTCTGTTTTAGAGTAAATCCGTATTGGTTATTTACTGTTAATTATTTTGGGGCTTCAATTGCTAGCTCTAGTCTTTCATAAATTCTGCTAATTGTTATTAGTAGTGGTACATACATGCCAATTATACATTCTCTTTTATCCTATCAAATACTTACTTACATCAAACGAAATAATTTAATGTTAATAGCTACTTCCTCCGGTCCACAATAAGTGACCAATTTGCTTTGGGTACATCCATTAAGGAAATACTAAATTCTAGACAAAAATAGCTAGTGTGACTAAACTACACTTCATTAAATATTGCACCATAGTTATAGTAGTACTTACTTATCTTCTCAAATGTGAGGAGTAAATAACTTTTTAGGGATACGTACATAAGAGTAATTTTGAAAAAACAAATTGAATTTTTTCTTGATTATATAAATGGACACTTATTTTGGACCAAAATAAAAAAGCAAATTGGTCACTTATTGTGGACCGGAGGGAGTAAAAATTAAAGTGAAAATATATATTACCCAATTGTATTTACTAAGTTATAAAGTATATATAAAAATAAATATTTTTATATTTATTGATTTGATTAAGCATATTTTATACTTTTAACCCCCTCTTTTTTCCTGAAAAAAGAACAAAAAAGAAAAGGCAAAAGTTATTATACAAATTGTGTGTGGGACCCATAAATTCAAACTAAACGGCTGGAAATGTCACAACGTCTCTCTAACAGCCGACATAGCCAGTTCACTTCAGCCACATCACCTGTCATCTGCAAAAACTGAGCTGTTTACTGAACAAAATCAATATTACCTTTATGCTATAAATACTCTCTTCCTCTTATCTCCATTTCACATTCAAATACTCAAATCCCAATTTCCCCCTTTTGCAAATTAATCTCAGTTAGCTCTCGTTCGTCAATGGCCGTCGTTAACATTGTCAAAGTTTTTATGCTCGTCGTTGTTCTCGCCACCATTACTATCTCAGCACAGGAGCCTAGTCTTGCACCGGCTCTCTCGCCCGACGCAGGAGCGGGATTCCCCTTGCCTGTTTCTGGTGCTTTGGTTGTAACTTCTATGTTCCTCTCTCTTTTTGTTGTACTAAGGCATTAAAAGCTTGAGGCTTTTAGTATTTTTTTTATTGGAATTGATTTGATTGTTGTTTGTTTTTTGTATATGGGATTGTGTAATATGGTGAAGTAATATATATAATTCTTGATTCTTATTTCTGTCTTAATCAGTATGTGCTTTTGGGATATTCTGAACTCAATTGAGATTTGTAGGATAGATGATTATTATATGAGTTGTTAATGATAAGAGTTAGAGCTCAAATTTTTAGCTGATTTAAAATGAGTTGAGCTCAAATAACTAAAATTATAACAATTTAAGTTTGAAATCCATAATGACAGAATACATAATCAGGCTCTTAAATTTGGCCTCAATTATATGCCCTCCAATTTTGGGTGCATATAAGTGTTTGACCCAAAAGATATTGAAACTTTTTTGGTTAAATCAATTAAAGAAGATAAATGGGTAAATCTCAGCCAAATGTAATAAACTCTAGAATGAGAGACATGAGGGATGGACAAGGTAAAGTATTTATTGATCTCGTGGAACAGAAGGATTAAGCCTGTAAAAATGATCACCAAGAAGGTAGAATGAATATTACAATAGAAGTTCTTAGTCAAAAAAATCTCCTTTACAATATTATTTCCTCACTATAATATATAAGAGACAACCCCTTTCTGAACCCTATGAGATGCACCATAGGGAATATTCGAAAGTATATTCCTGATGTCCCATGTTAGGCCTACACTACTGCAAAAGTCATACGTCCTTTATCCGTTGTTTGTCATCGTCGTCCTCCACAAGACGTCGTGCTGTGAAGACCTCACCTTCTATCGTATTTGATAGTAGCCATAGTCCAAAAAATTTGGACCCCTACAGTTAGTCCCTCCGCTTGTCGAGGTTGCGACTTGGAGCATCCTTGATAAGCGGATGCCACCCACACCTATGGAGAAATTTGGTTTCACTAAGCGTCATGGCTTGGCCAACAATGGAAGGTTAGCGTGCTCAACGAGACCCTGGGTGGTGTATCTTATCGGGAAATGACGTCACTTCCATGTGCGTCATCATTATGCGTGTGTCGAGACAGGGGCTGAGGGCTTGTCGCTTCGATTTTGGTGCCATTCTGCAGCCTTCCGCTTCGATTCTGGTGCCACCCAATCTTATAAATAGATGGAGGGTTTGTATTTTCAAAAGCGCTTGGCCATTTCTTCTTTGGTTATTCCTTACCTTCTCTCCCGCTTATAAATAGATATGCCTAGATCACATCGATCTTGTGAGAGGGTTTCTGATGCTACCCCGTTATCCGTGGCGCTCCCTACTGGCGGTGAGGACATGATGATGGAGGAAGGGGACAACTGTCCCACCATGGAGGAGTTGTTGCCGAGACACCCTACGTCTCGAAGCAATTTCCTTAAGGACCCTCTTCCTACACCTGCCTCCGTACTCTCTAAGACTGAGCAAGTCCATATCGATGCTCTTCGTGCAAAATATAACATTCCCGCTCATATTCAGATGGTTCCAGCGGGGGGAGGGGGCGACTTCGTGGAAATCCATAGGCCTAGGTACTGTGCCTTTTATGAGTATCCCTTTGTGATTGGTCATTCCTTCCCCCTTCTCCCATTAGCAGAAGAATTCTATCAGTTCTATCAAGTTTGCCCGGTGCAACTTTCCACGTACACGCTCAAAATACTCCTGTTATTGACAAAATATGCGAAGTTGGCGGGTGCGAGGTTACCGTTCACCACCTTCTACACTTGTTTCACCCATCTTTCATAAGGGTACTATGGTACATCTAAGGCATCGTGGGACAAAAGGGCTGCTGGTCGGAACCTTTGACCGGGCGAGTCGCAAATTTTGGCATAAGTATTTCTTCATCAAAATTGAACACATCGTGTCTGACCCTGCTAGATTCCTCGAGTGGTGGAACGAGAATCGTAAGTATCGCCACTTGTTTACTCTTTCTTTTTTTCTTTATTCACCTTAGTGTCTATTTGCTTCTCATTTGTAGCTATGGGGCACCCACCCTACCCTATTGTAGCTATAGGGGATTGGGTAGCCCGTCTGCTGCCCCATGCAGTGGAGACTCGAGACTGGCCCGCTTTCGTGAAACGCTTTGGGCAGAAAGTTTCTTCTGGTAAGTGTCTTCCTCTATGCCTCTACTTGGTCATTTGTCGTCATATCAATTGATATGGCTTTCTATGATGATAGGTCATGGTGCTTCCAGTCGTAGGGCCCCACTCCCTGCATTTTGACAGGTCGTTGCTGTTGCAGGAACGCAATTTACTCTGAGTAAGTCCATCCAAGAGGGTCGTGCTCAACCGATACAGGTGGGAGATTCTTCTTGCAATATGGTCGTGAGGGAAGAAACCTCTTCCTTACCGGTCCATCACCTTGTGGATGAGTCCTCTAATGGGGACGAATCATTACTGAGGAAGAGGGTGGAGCTTGGGAAGGGCGTGGTCGCTGATACTGGTAAGAATATGATGGGTGCATCATAGATGGCACCTGTGCCCGCGTTTATGGTCGACGCCATCTTGGCGGGGAGGTCTCCCCAAACAGAAGGGGTTTGCCAAGGAGGTGGTTCCGTGCGCTCCTTTGAGGGTGGCACATCGTCTAACATCGAAGAGGGACCACGCATCGAGGGCGAAGGCTCGGGCTCAGATGTCGACTTAGGGGATGTTCGTGAGTTTTTGGAGTGTCACATTCACGTAGAGGTCAGAATGGATGGTTCTGATTGACACATAGTTGTCCCTGGGGACTACAACTTGTTGTCGGACTGTGATCAGGTGGCGTCTGCTTTAGCTCCTTTATGTGTTGCCCCTGAGAACAAGGCGTTTAGAGCGATGGGCAATATGGAGTTGTCTCGGAGCGTCTCTGGCATGGCCTTGCGGGTAGATATCTTTCTTTTCATTTCGTCGTTGGGTTTGTGTTATTATTCTTGGCCTATACTTTTGTTTTAACTTTAGTTTGTGTGCCAGACCTTTATCATGGAGATCGAGCACGAGCACCGGGAAAGGAAGAGGATGGCCATTTATGGAAAGATATCTTCTAATATCAAGAATATAGCACCAAGCATCGTGTCATGGCTGAGATCTACAGTCAAGATCCTAACTTCCAACTGTTCCGCGAAGGGCTCAAACAGAGGGAGGATCAATTGGCGCGTAAGGTCGAAGAGCTGAGGGAACAAGACGAGGACCTCATGAAGGTCATCGCCCGTAACAACGAGCTCGAGGCATCCCTTAAAGTGAAGGAAGATGAGCTTGAGCTAAGTAGGGGGTGATTGTCGAGAATGCCGACTAATCGAGGCCAACCCTGCACTACTATTGAGTAGTAATAGAGGGTTGAAGCATCTTTTACCCGATTAAGGTCGGTATCGATTTCCATAAAGAGCTAGAAGTTGGAGTCAAGTGTCTATCTAAAGTGGAGTTGTGTATGTGTTCCAAATTGCACTTCTTAATATTTTTGAGCTTTTTATTTACTTCTAATTATATAAAACTAGAATGCTAAATTAAACTAAAGTAAGCTAAGATTAAACTATTGCGAGGTGTTCAAATGATTAAAAGGCACTAGTGTAGTGGCTTTCGCCTAGGTGGCCAATTGATGGGTACTTGAGTCTAAGGCATGATTTAGACATTTGGGGAGTATGATATAACCACTGCACGATTTTACCCACCCTACACCTCTCGGTGGTTCGAGTGATTTTGCTCGAATTGACTTTCTCAAGACCAATTGGGTATGCAAATTAGAACAAGCAATCCAGGTTCAAGTCGGCTATTACTATCTCTAGATTTAACCCTTTAGTTGGGGCTATCAATCTCTTGAGTATGCCCCAATTCTTTGTTGGACCAATTTCAGAGACTTATAGACTCTCTTTCTCAAGAAGAGCCAAAGTCGAATAAACACAAACTAGTGTTTGCAACTATTAATTCATTAAATAAACATGAAATTAGTCCAAATATCAAACACCCATAGACAATCAAGCATCAAAACACAAGACCCATCAATTACCCATACTAGGGTTGAGCCACAACCCTAGCTTATGGGTCTAACTATTCATAATTAGAGAAGAAAACAGAGAAATAGATGAAGAAAAACTCATATTAATTAATTGTTAAGATAAACTAGAAGATTCAATGTTGAAATGAAGCTAAAATTGCCTAAAATAGCTAAAGAAATGGAAGTCACGAGCGCAACTCAGTACAAAAACTATCTGATGACCTAAAAATGGGAAAAGAAGCTATTTATACTAAGCTGAAAAATCTGGACAAAAATATCCCTGCGGGGCTTGTGCGGACCGCACAAAATCACGTGCATCCGCACTAAGGCTCTTGACAAAAAAATCCAGCTCTCTGAACTCGGGCAATGCGGACCACACAGAATGGAGTGCGGTCGCGGTGGCTTCTTGTGCGGTCCGCATGAAATGGAGCACGGACCGCATTAGGTTTCAAACTCCAAACTGGCACTTCTCTGATTCTTGGCTCTGCGGACTGCACTAAATCGAGTGCGGCAATAGTGACTCCAATGCGGACCGCAGTAAATCCCATGCGGCCGCATTGCCTGAGTTGCATACTCTCTGAACCTCACTTGTGCGGACCACACAGAATGGTGTGCAGTCGCACTGGCCCTATTTTGCATGAGCTTTGTCCTGTCTTGATACTTGTGCAAGTTTCACTCCTCTTTGAGCTGATCTTTGACATCTTGTCACCATGTTGATCAAACCTGCAATCAAGCATAACCTGTGAGCCTTTGGAAATATTTTGTACACATTTCTAATCAAAACTTAAGCAAGAAGGAGTATAAAATGTATCAAAATCCCTATTTATCAACTCCCCCAAACTTAAGCTTTTGCTTGTCCTCAAGTAAACAAAATAAGACCCACCCCTTAAGGGAAAATCCAAGAAAATTCAGCTGTCCTAAAATGACCTCATCTAGCATCAATTGGGACAAACAATTGCCCTCAATACTAATGGATCATTAACAACATTTACCCTTCTAACACCATGGATTAAGTGTGACACAAGAGCATCAAGAGTTGACTCAACACATCAAAGAACTCTTTCTATTACTTTAGTCATTGTGGAACCCAAACTCACACATTCTCAGCTCTCCCTAAGCAAACCTCACCTTTAGAATAGTAGCACTCACAACGAGGTTAATGTAAATTCATTCATATCTCTCAAGGAAAAGTCACAAGTCCGGCCCTAAGTACCATATGCTTGCCCCTTATGTGAGTCACCACTAATATAAGTTCCATTCAACTCAAGATCATATAGGGCTTTTGTGGAGACTGAAGGCTTTTGGTTCCGGGTAGGCAATGTTTGGTCTAAGTAGGTTCCATCTTCCCTTAAGCACTTCTTTTGTTTCATTTTGGCACAAAATTCACTTGACCTTTTGAGTTTTTTCACTTCTTTCTAAGTGGTTAGAGAGACATACTATCACTCTTTCTTATACATTTCAAAACTTTTCTCTTTTTTCAACTTTCCACACCTTCCATTCTTTGTTTTTCTTGAATCCCTATTTATTCAATTCTACTTTGAGCATTCTTTTTGTCTTTTTGCTTTTCTTTCTTTTTCATTGCCTTTCCTTTTCTTCAGTTTGTACCTTTTTACCACTTTGTTGCCATCCTCGTCTCTCCCCCCCAAACTTATACTTTTGCCATGTGCTAAGGAAAGATCGGGTGCCAAGACAGGGTATCTTTTAGAACGGGTAAAGGCTTGTATCATGGTTCTTGAAGAAAAAAGGCCTAAGGCTCACAAGGGTTGTCTAGAGATTTTATCATTGGTAGGCTAAGGAAGTGTTCAAGCTATCATTTGGATCAAGGAGAGCCTATAATCATGTCTCAAGTCAAAATTCACTCAGGATTTTGCCTCAACAAATATTCAGGGCAAGTTCTAGACCAATGGCTCGGGACTTGGACTTGCAATACAATTTCTCGCCACACAAGCTATGGGATCGCTAAAGACATAGAGTCGGGGCCCCACAACGACCATAAATAAGATTTGAGCACACAATGGTCCTGAAAACCCACTTGATGATTATCGGTCAACACAAGAGTCTCAAGGTCACAACTTTCACCATCCCAAACACAACAATTTGTTTTTGACCATGAGATCAAAGAAAAATGTACTAGGCCAAAGTGAAGCTTTGCTTGAGGCACCCTTACCACTAACTATTAAAAAGCAAAAAGAAAAACAGACTCAAACCCTTAAGAAGGTTTTCACGCCATCCATCATTGGGAAGAGCCACCCGGTTCACACAAACTCCACCTTTGGAAAGAACCGTGACATTAAGAAAACCAAAAGCTTATTGCAAACGTTCAAAACAAGAAGCTGCGAACATAAATAAGAAGCTATGACAAAGAAAAATGCGGAAAGTAAAATGAATATTTACAAGAGGGGATTTAATCGAATATACAATAGAAGGGATGAATATACATAATATAACATAAACTTTATATACAGGACCAAAGTAAAAAGTACGAAAAATGTAAAGAAGTGCTAAAATTATATACATACCAAAGATGAAAAACAAAGAAAGCATAAAAACTGTCAAATATATACAATCATCCAACAAATCAATATAGGGCCTACCCCCTCAAATGAAAGCTGGCATTGTCCTCAATGCCAACTAAACCAAATAAACACCAAAAATAAAAGGGAAGGGGATATAGAGACTCCCTATGGCCCGTGTGTCTGCATGGAATCCTGAGTGGTCCTAGGGTCCTCAATATGCTCGGGAATCTCAAATTGGTTCCCTATAGCCTGCTGCTGGGACCTGGACCTGGACTTGGATAGGCTCCTAGGCTATATCTTGTGGCTGACTGGAGAAGGTCTTTGGTGGGTCTGCCAACTGGATGGCTGCATCATCTGCTCGGGGAATCATACTCTTCCTCTTGGGAGGCCTCTAGGACTGCTCTGGCTGGGGGTGAGCTACTGGCTCAGGGTCCTATAACAATAAATCCAAAGGCATATGATCTGCCTTCAACCTGTCAACCTCAACCCTTAAATCCTTTATGGACTCCTTGGAAGCCCGCATCTTTCTCATCTTCTTGGCCTCCCTAGCAAGCTCCTTGAGAGCTCTTCCATGAGACTCCTCAGCGTCCATAAGAACTTTCTGAATGTCAAGGATTTTCTTCTGGTTGTCCAGAATATCCTTGAGGGCATCCTCAATAGACTGTGGGACCTGTGGAGGTGGGGGTGCCGATTAATCTACTACTGTAGTAGTGAGGACAGAAAACTTAGAGGAAGCTGTCTGCATCCAGTTGTTGATACTGAGAAGGGCCTGGCTCAGTCGATTTGCAGTCACTGGGTAGGCTCGGGAAGAGGGGATATCTGGATCTGCTGAAGTGGATGGACCAGGGGGAATGTCCGCTGAGGTAGAGGCAGGCTGAGTAGGAGCCACTACCACAACTGGCTCTTTCAGACTGGCCAGGTGGAGCAGTAGCTGTTCCCTTGAAGTTCTTGCTTTTTGGGTTGTCATCCCCCTGCATACTGTACCATGAGGGGCCTTTTCTTTCACTTTGATATCAAACGGACGCTTTTCAACTTTGAGGACCCTGAAGTACATGGTCAAGAAGCTGGGGAAGGGGTATTTTCTGTCACCCTTACTGACTACATGTGTAATTACCCGAGACATTACCTTCCCGACATTAATCGGGTACCCCACCATGATCGATTCCACCAAAACTGCCCGATGAAGAGGGAGGGAGTTTTCATGAGTAGTGGAGTCCAATCTGCTGCATACAAATGTTTCCCACCCCTTGACCTCGAAGTTCAAACTTCTTATCAAAATCTTTACGCCTGTATTCAACCAATCGGGGGTGGTACCTGGGATTTCCAGATACTGTGCCAACCAGGAATGGACCTCCTCACCTAATTCCATCTTCACCAAATACAGCGACTCATCCTCCTCATCAAAGCCCAAGTAGTCATTTATGGTTTTCCCATCGAACAACACTTCCAAATTGCGCACCTTGGTCACTTTGGTGCCCTTCTTGATGTGGGTAATATTGGTGTAGAATTCCTTGACCATGTGCTCGTTTGCATCCTCACAGTTGTTTAAGAAATACTCTCAGCCCACTCTCTCTCTAAACTGCCTTCTCACATTGGGGTTGTGTGGCAAAAGGTCTCTATCTACAAAACTTCTCTCCGGAATTAGTTTCCTCACAGGCCACCATTCTCTGAATTTATGGTAGGCCACCTCGCTCACAAAGCGGTCTTGCCACACCTTCGGGTTTCTAGTTCATTCTACCCCGCCAACCTGAGGCTCACCCCTTCTCCTACTACCTCTTCTTCTCCTACTACACCCTCTCTGGATAATGAAGCTGTGGGAGAGGTGGAGTATTCATCCCCACTGCCTTCAGCTGAGCCCTTAGACGACCTATAAGATACATTTACTGACTCTTGGGCAGCGGGGGAAGGTGGAGGAATGTCTCTTAGTCTGTTTCTCTCCGGCCAGTCAGGGATGCATTTTGGGATTGAGTCTGAAGATGTATCCCGAGAGGGCTCGTATTCGCTCCCAGACTGGTTGATGACCCTATCAACAACTTTAATCATCTTCCTCATTTTTTAATATTTTGTCGGGCTTGAGGAATCAGTCTTATCATTTTCTGTTTCCCTCCTCGAGAGGATTCACCTCAACCAGCTTGTTTAGAACCCATGCCTCTTTGTTTCACCATTGTCTGCAAACAACATCCATTAAGCTTGTTAGTATTAATAGAAGTAATTAAGATCAGAGTTGCAGAAAAGAAAAGGTTGTAGATAGTTGCAGATATTACACATTGCGGACCGCACAAAATGTAGTGCGGCCGCACAGAGGTGAGTGCGGACCGCACAAAATGCCAATGCGGTCCGCACAGAGGTGGGGTTCAGACTACCCACTCTCTGAACAATTGCCCCGCGGATCGCACAAAATGGTAATGCAGTCCGCATTGAGGCACCGCGGACCACACAAAATGCAATGCAGCCGCAGTCCTCGAAGATCAGGTTTCAGGACTCTCAGCAATGCGGTCGGCACAAAATTCCATTCCGGACCGCACAGAATCGACCGCGGTCCGCATTGAGTGCCCAGAAGCAGTACTAACTTAGGGTTCAATGTATTTTGATTCTAAGTCGAATTTTACACCTAAGAAAGGTCCCTATGTGTTTTTCCAGTGTTATTAACTAACTAATTCCACTTTAATCAAGAAATTAACTAACCTAATTTTACCAAATCAAAAGAAGTACGGGAAGAACAGAAAGGAAGCTAAGAAGACAAAAATTAAATGAAAATAATAAACTTAAACAACTAACAAGAAGTAAAAGTTTACCAGATGTGAGATGCTGACGATTAATCGAGATTTTTCAGATGAAATCATGCAATTCTTGTGATGAACAATGATTTTTTTACGGTTTTGAGAGCAAAGGTCGAAAAGTGTAAATGGAGGGCCTCAGGACCTATTTATAGAAGAGGACTTGGGGCCCAGCTTACCTACCCCAATGTGGACCGCACAAAATGCAATGCGGTCCGCACCACATAGTGTAATTCGAAGTGTGAGAAGGCAACCACTCCGGTCCACACAAAATGTAATGCAGCCGCAGTGGTCCACCGCGGACCGCACAAAATGTAATGCGGCCGTGGTGGCAAACTTCAGAGAGCTGATATTTTCACCTCCATCAATGCGGTCCGCACTAATTTTTGTGCCCCCGCACTGAGTTCTTTGCGGCCGCACACAATGTAGTGCGATCCGCATTGAAAACTTTAGAGACTTGACAATTTTTTTCACTGTGTCCTGCACTGCATAAACACAAACCTGTAACATCTCACAACCAGGCAGTCCAAAAATGAATCCTATCCTACAATGAAAAACAAAGAAAAACACATGGGTTGCCTCCCAAGAAGCGCCTGATTTAACGTCGCGGCACGACGCAGGTTACCATCACATCATTTGAGATAAAGAAGTGCCACCACGTGGATGTCATCAATTTTTCCCAAGTAGTGCTTGATCTTATGCCCATTCACTCTGAAAACTTCCCAATTTTTGTTCTTTAGATCAAGTGCACCAAACGGGGTCACACACACCACTTCAAAAGGTCCACTCTATTTTGACTTAAGCTTTTCCAGAAACGGACGTAACCGAGAGTTGAACAAGAGAACCAAATCACCAACTTTGAACTCCTTGCTACGAGCATATTTATCATGAAGGTACTTCATCTTGTCCTTATACAAGGACGAACTAGAGTACGCATGGACGCGGAATTCATCAAGTTCATTAAGCTGCTCTACATGAAGATTTGCTGCAATATCCTATTCAAGATTTAGCTTCCTTAAAGCCCACATGGCCTTGTGCTCTAATTCAACCGGTATATGGCAAGCTTTCCAAACACCAACTGATACGGAGACATACCAATCAGAGTCTTGTAAGCAGTCCTATAAGCCCATAGAGCGTCATCCAACTTCTTTGACCAATCAATCCTACTTGCATTTACCATTTTTGACAATATGCTTTTGATTTCCCTTTTGGAGACTTCAACTTGGCCGCTTGCTTGAGGATGATAGGGAGTAGAAACTTTGACACCATACTTTGCAAGCAAAGAGTCAAAAGCTCTATTGCAAAAATGAGACCCCCCATCACTTATGATTGTACGAGGAGTACCAAACTTTGTAAAAATGCTCTTCTTGAGAAATGCAACAACACTCCGGGCCTCATTGTTGGGCAAAGCCACGACTTCAACCCACTTTGAAACATAGTCCACCACCACAAGAATGTATGTGTTCCCACACGAGCTAACAAACAGGCCCATAAAATCAATGCCCATACATCAAAAATATCAACCTCAAGAATGGTATTGAGAGGAATCTCATCTTTCTTTGAAATTCCACCCGCTCTTTGAAATTCATCACACCTCTTCACTAGTTCGCTTGCATCTTTGTACAAAGTTGGCCAATAAAACCCACAACTAAGAACTTTGGAAGTCGTCCTCGCCCCGCCATGATGGCCACCATAGGGAGAGGAATGACAAGCCTCCAAGATACTCAATTGCTCCTCCTCCGGGACACACCTTCGGATCACACCATCCCTGCAAATCTTAAACAAGTATGTATCATCCCAATAGAAATCCAAACTATCCCTCTTGAGCTTCTTACTTTGGTTAGAAGAGAGCTCACACAGGATTATACCAGTCACAAGGAAATTAGCAACATCCGCAAACCATGGCATACCATTCATCAACACCGAAAGGAGTTGTTCGTGGGAAAAGAATCATTGATCTCTAGGCCATCACAAGGCCCCCACTCCTCCTCCAAGAGGGACAAGTGGTCCACCACTTGGTTCTCACTACCCTTCCGGTCCACAATCTCCAAATCGAACTCTTGAAGTAATAAGACCTACCGCATCAGTCTAGCTTTGGAGTCCTTTTTCGTCATCAAGTATTGGAGTGCGTAATGGTCGGTATGGATTATGACCTTGGCACCCATGAGATATGACCGAAATTTCTCCATTTCAAAAACAGTAGCCAAAAGTTCTTTTCGGTCACCGTGCAGTTCACTTGAGCATCATTCATTGTTTTGCTTGCATAGTACACTGGATGAAACATTTTATTCACTCTTTGACCCAACACCGCCCCAACTGCAAAATCGCTCGCATCATACATGAGATCAAAGGGTAAGCCCCAATTAGGTGCGGTAATGATAGGAGTGGTGGTCAACTTATGCTTGAGAAGTTCAAAGGCTTGCATACATTTTTCATCAAACACGAACTTGGCATCTTTTTCCAACAACTTGCACAAGGGATTCACTACCTTCGAACTCCCTTGACAGATGTAGGGGGAGGGAGCCTTAAAATCACATCAATTTTTGCTTTGTCTACCTCAATACCATACTTTGAAATTTTATGCCCAAGAACTATGCCCTCTTCCACCATAAAGTGGCATTTCTCCCAATTGAGAACAAGATTAGTTTCTTCACAACAGGCCAAAACTCTATAAATATTCTTCAAGCATTCATCAAACGAGTCTCCCACAACACTAAAGTCGTCCATGAACACCTCCAAAATATCTTCCACCATATCGGTGAAAATGGCCATCATATACCGCTAAAATGTAGCCGGTGCATTACACAACCCAAAAGGCATCCTAGAGAAAGCAAATGTGCCATATGGACAAGTGAATGTGGTTTTTTCTTGATCTTCCGGAGAAATCAATATTTGGTTGTACCAAGAATACCCATCCAAGAAACAGTAGAAGGCACGCCAAGTAAGTCAATCCAATATCTGATCAAGAAAAGGCAAAAGAAAGTGATCCTTACAGGTCACTTTATTCAACTTGCGGTAATCCATGCATACCCTCCAACCGATGACGGTTTTGGTAGGAATCAACTCAATTTCTGAATTTGCATCCACGGTCATGCCACCCTTCTTCGGTTCACATTGCACCGGTGAAGTCCAAGAGCTATCAGAGATGGGGTGCACAACCCCGGCATCCAACCACTAGATCACCTCCTTTTTCACAACTTCTTGCATTTCCTCGTTCAACCTCCTTTGATGTTCCAAGGAGGGTTTTGCATCGTCTTCCAGAATAATCTTGTGCATACAGAATACAGGGCTTATCCCCCGAATATCAGTTAAAGTCCACCCAATTGCCTTTTTCCACTTTTGAAGCACCGCCAATGTGGCATCACCCTGCATGTTAGTAAGGCAAGAAAAAAAGAATAAGTGGCGAAGTAGAATTTGAGCCTAAGAACTCATACCTGAGGTGTGGAGGCAGTGGTTTCATCTCCAATACCGGAGGCTCCTCAATTAAAGATTTTGTTGGTGGAGTCTTTCTATTCTCGACGTCCAAAGATAATTTCCTAAGCTCATAAGAGTAAGAGCCCATTCCATGTAAAGCGTTCACGCTCTCCACTCTGCCCTCATCATCATTGACATCAGGATTCAGCAATACGGCCTCTAATAGATCCTCCACATTAATCACTGCACTGGTGTCATCAACTATCACTGCTGTGACGAGGTCCACAAAAGAGCACACCTCGGTACTGTTGGGCTGCTTCATTGATTTGCACACATGAAAGACCACTTTCTCGTCACCCACCTGGAAGGTGAGTTCCCCTGCTTCGACATCAACTAAGGCCTTACCTGTAGCAAGGCAAGGTCTCCCCAAAATGATAGGAACTTTATAATCCACCTCACAATCCAAGATCACAAAGTCAGTTGGCAAGATAAATTTGTCCATCCGGACAATCACATCATCAATAATATCCAATGGTCTCTTCATCGTTCTATCTGCCATTTGTAATCTCTTGGAAGTCGGCCTCGACTGCCCAATACCCAAATTCTTGAAAACGGAATAGTGCATCAAATTGATACTAGCCCCCAAATCACATAGAGCTTTAGCAAAATCCGCACTCCCAATGGTGCAAGGAATGGTGAAAGCACCGGGATCTTCAAGCTTTGGGGCCATTGAATATACTATTGCACTAACTTGGTGAGTCATTTTTATAGTTTCACAATCCATAGACCGCTTCTTTGTTACCAAGTCCTTCATGAATTTACCATAGCCCTACATTTGTTCAAGAGCCTACATCAATGGCACATTGATGGATGAGCTCTTCATCATGTCAATGAACCTTTTAAACTGATTCTCATTTTTCTGCTTCGCGAGCCTTTGAGGATATGGTGGAGGTGGCCTTGGAAAAGGAGCCTTGGATTTAGGTACAACCGGCTACGACATGTCTATTATGTGTTCCCTAGACGGGTTCACATCATTTTGGGTTTCCACCTCCACATCTGGAATATCAATCCTCACTTCTTCATTCACATTTTCATCAATCATATTTTAAACCACCAAAGGAACTTGATCTTCTTGCAACTCAACATCATCATCCACAATTTGCTTTTGTTTGGAAGCATGCACATCACCGCCTCTCCCACTTCTTGTTGTTACCACCATAACATGATTGTTCCCACCCTTCGGGTTCACTACCGTATCACTTGGTATAGCACCCTTAGGGCGAGTATTTAAAGACTGTGAGATTTAGCCTAACTGCACCTCCAAGATTCTGATAGAGGTATTGTGGGAAGTCAACTGAGCATCCAAGTCTGCATTCTTCTTCATCATCTGTTCGAACATCATTTTAATTCTACCCATATCATTTCTAGAAGAACTAGGACCTTGAGATGGAAATGGGGGGTGAATTGTTCGGTTGTTGGTACATTGGGGGCCTTTGAAAGCCTTGCCCCTGGTTTCCTTGGTTTCCATTGTTCTATCCACCTTGATTGTTATTACCACCCCAATTGTTGTTATTACCATTCCAATTTCCTTGGTTGTTTTGATTGTTGTTCTGATTGCCCTAATTGTTGTTTTGGTTGTTGTTCCCCCAATTACCATTGCCTTGTTACTGATTATCGCAGATGCCTTGGGGTCTCCATTGTTGTTGGTTGGAAGAATTGCCCCTTTCGCCTTGATAATTATTCACATATTGCACCTCCTCATTTTATTCGTCATAACCATCATTTTGGAATCCACTACACATTGTTAAATTGCTCCGAATTCCCTTGGTTTTGTTGCCCTCTTTGTCTTCTTTTGTTGACAAGCATATTGACACCCTCCATAGCATTCACTTGGCGAGGATTTTTGACTTGTTGCAACCGTGCCTTCGCTAGTTGGTTCATCGTGGTTGTCAACTCAGCTATAGCCTGCCTATGATCATGTAATTCCTTGTACAAATGAATAACCGTGCGGTTACCTTGGGGAACATTGGCTCTACTTTTTCAAGAGGAAGAAGTGTCAGCCATCTCGTCAAGAATGTCACAAGCCTCATCATAAGAGAGCTTCATGAAGTTTCCCCCAGCAAGTTGGTTCACTATGCATTAGTTTGTGGTGTTAATACCCCAGTAGAAAGTCTATTGGATCATCGCCTCGATCATATCATTGTTGGGGCATTCCCTTCGCCATTGTTCCATAATGCTCTAAAATCTCATGCAAAGGTTCCCGTGGGCTCTTGCTTGAACGCCAAGATCTCATCTCTCAATGTAGCCATATTCCCCGGTGAGAAATTTTTTGCAATGAACTTGTCCGCAAACTCATCCCAAGTAGTGATGGAATGGTTGGGAAGTCGCCCGAGCCAATCCAATGCCTTCGCTCTAAGTGAGAATGGGAAGAGTCTTAACCGGAGAGCATCCTCGGACACATTAGTTTGCTTGCTCCCCCAACATGTATCCACGAACCCCTTGAGATGTTTGTAAGCATTTTGATTTGCAGCGCCCATGAAATACCCACGCTTCTCTAGCAAAGTCAGAATCACATTGGTTATTTGAAAATTTCCCGCCCGGATTAGGGGTGGGACAATAGCACTTGCATAGACTTTGTTCGGAAGCACTCTAGAAGCCACTCTTGGAGGTGGCGGAGGAGGGTCTGGAATATTGTCATTTGCATTAGCATTGGCCTGTCGGCCTCTACGTTGCCCTTGAGGTACAAGAGGCACCTCATCATCTCCGACGTCATCTACCTCCTCCCCCGCAATCACATTTCCAAGAGGGTCATTGGCATTGTTTGCTGCCATTTGGTACCTGAAGTTGTGACACACACAAATTAGTAACAAAGAAGGAAAGAAGAACAATACACAAAACTATTAAGATAGATAGCCAAAACCGTTAGCTCCCCGGCAACGTCACAAAAAAGGTGATCGAGGCCAAACATGCACTACTATTGAGTAGCGAGAGAGGGTCAAAGCAGATTTTACCCGATTAAGGTCGGGATCGATTTCCACAGAGAGCTAGAAGTTGGAGTCGGGTGTCTATCTAAAGTGGAGTTATGTATGTGTTCCAAATTGCACTTCTTAACATTTTTAGGTTTTTTATTTACTTCTAATTATATAAAACTACAATGCTAAATTAAACTAAGTAAGCTAAGATTAAACTATTGCGAGTTGTTCAAATGATTAAACGACACTAGAGTAGTGACTTTCGCCTAGGTGGTCAATTGACGGATTCTTGAGTCTAAGGCATGATTTACACATTTGGGGAGTATGATATAACCATTGCACGATTTTACCCACTTTACACCTCTCGGTGGTTCGAGTGATTTTGCCCGAATTGACTTTCTCAAGACCAATTGGGTATGCAAATGCACAAGCAATCCAGGTTCAAGTCGCGTATTACTATCTCTAGATTTAACCCTTTAGTTGGGGCTATCAATCTCTTGAGTACACCCCAATTCCTTGTTGGACCAATTTCAGAGACTTAGACTCTCTTTCTCAAGAAGAGCCAAAGTCAACTAAATACAAACTAGTGTTTTCAACCATCAATTCAGCGAATAAACATGAAATGAGTCCAAAAATCAAACACCCATAGACAATGAAGCATCAAAACACAAGACCCATCAATTACCCACACTAGGGTTGAGCCACAACCCTAGCTTATGGGTCTAGCTACTCATAATTAGAGAAGAAAACAAAGAAATAGATGAAGAAAAACTCATATTAATTAATTGCTAAGATAAACTAGAAGATTCAAAGTTGAAATGAAGCTAAAATTGCCCAAAATAGCTAAAGAAACGGAAGTCACGAGCGCAGCTCAGTACAAAAACTATCTAATAACCTAAAAATGGGAAAAGAAGCTATTTATACTAAGCTGAAAAATTTGGACAAAAATACCCCTGTGGGGCTAGTGCAGACCGCACAAAATCACGTGCGGCCGCACTAAGTCTCTTAACATAAAAATCTTGCTCTCTGAACTAGGGCAATGCGGACCGCACAGAATGGAGTACGGACGTGGTGGTTTCTAGTGCGGTCCGCATAAAATGGAGCGCGAACCACATTGGGCTTCAAACTCCAAACTGGCACTTCTCTGATTCTTGGCTCTACGGACCGCACTAAATCGAGTGTGGCCACAATGACTCCAATGCGGACCATAGTAAATCCCATGCGGCCGCATTACCTATTTTGCCTGAGTTGCATACTCTCCGAACCTCATTTGTGCGGACCGCACAGAATGGTGTGCGGCCGCACTGGCCCTATTTTGCATGAGCTTTGTCTTGATACTTGTGCAAGTTTCACTCCTCTTTGAGCTGATCTTTGACATTTTGTCACCTTGTTGATCAAACCTGCAATCAAGTACAACTTGTGAGCCTTTGGGACTATTTTGTACACATTTCTAATCAAAACTTAAACAACAAGGAATATAAAATGTATCAAAATCCCTAGTTACCACCAACCTCCAAGCAAAGGTGGCCAATTTAATTGTCAAACTTGATACGAAGACGGCGGAGATCAATGAGCTTAAAGGTGAGTTGGGCGTGAGCGCCGATAGATTGGTGACTGTTATCTCTGAGACAGCGGTCTTCGAAGATGCCCTCTGTGTTTGTAGGTCGGAGCGGACCAAGGAGAAGGAGGCGTCCACATTTAAGATAAAGAGGCTTGGGGGCGTGTTTAAGGGTTGGAGGCGGAACTATCCGCATTGAACAAGCAAATGGATTCTTTGAAAGCAGAGGACGTACGACGACAGTCGCAACCTTCTACATCTTATGCTCCAGCTGATCCCGTCATGCCTCGACATCTATATGAGTTGTGTGTTCACGTCGAGGCTCAGCTCGATATGTACAAGGCTCTTCATATTGATGGGAGGGCGTTTGAAGCAGAGCTTCGGGATGTACATGCCAAGGATCGTGTAGCTCATGAGGCATACAGGTATGATCCTCTTATGCCTGACGGAGATGATATCAATTCTGATGATGCAAACAGACTCACCTCCAACTCTTGGTATGAAGACGTGTATGCCACCGGGAATGATGTGTAGTATTTGTTTTGTACTTACTTTTTGCTTTGTGATTTGTGTAAGGGCGTCTTTGAGCCCTTTGTAAATACAAATATTTGTAACATATTTTGCTGTGGATGGAGGTCGTTTTGGTCGTACATCTCTGAGTCATTTTCTTCCTTTGACTGATTTTTTGATGACTTCAGCCATAGTTACATCACTTCGACTCTTTGTTGAAATGCTAAACTTATTGTATTGAGTTTAGTTGAACTCTTTTTGTTGGCAACGGCCTTAGCCGTGGGGGAATTGATTTTTGTAGTTTGAGTGATGTCAAACTCGCTTTTTATCGATGGCCTTAGCCATTGGGATGTTACTTTTGAGCTATCACCAAAGTAATATCCCGTTGTAGTTAGAGTGATTTCGAACTCGCTTTTCATCGATGGTCTTAGCCATTGCGATGTTACTTTCGAGCTGGTGCCAAAGTAGTATCCCGTCGTGGTTCGAATGATATCAGACTCATTTTACGTCGATGGCCTTAGCCATTGGGATGTTACTTTTGAGCTGGTGCCAAAGTAAGATCCTATCGCAGTTCGAATCATGTCGAACTCATTTTTTCGTCGATGGCCTTAGCCATTAGGATGTTACTTTCGAGCTGGCACCGAAGTAAGATCCCATCGTATTTCGAATAATGTCGAACTCTCTTTTCGTCGATGGAATTAGCCATTGGGATGTTACTTTCGAGATAGTGCCAAGGTAAGATCCCATCGCAGTTCGAATGATGTCGAACTCGCTTTTCGTCGATGGCCTTGGTCATTGGTATGTTACTTTCGAGATGGCGCCGAAGTAGTATCCCGTCGTGAGGGTGGCGTTCTAATTTATTTGTTGGAGTGTCGTGGATTCCAGTTTCATTCATACATTGGAGGTGCGTGTTGCTTTCGTATACATAATGGAGTGATTTCATTCATATATCGGATATACATGTCGACTTCGTACATATAATGGAGATTATACCTAGTCCCTTCATTGCTCGACCGGTAGGTGGGGAAATGAACAATACTTCGAACCTCGAGACGTCCCCCTCGTTGCCTCATTAAAAACCTCCCCAAAAAACCCGATTGGGAAATAACACGGGTCAGGAAAAAAGAGTAAAACTCGGGCAGTGTCTTTTTTCAGAAGTGGAAGTATTTGAGGTGGGCAACATTCCAGTTATTTTGCAATAGCTTTCCTTCCATTGTTTCTAGTTGGAATACTCCTTTACTTGCTGCTTTTGTGATTTTGTTTAGCCCGTCCCAACTTATTCTCAGTTTTCCTTCATTCGGGTCCTTTGCTTCTTGCGTTTTGGCCTTTAGTACGTAGTCCCCGACTCTGAGTGGTCGTACCTTGGCCTTCTTGTTATAGTACCTTTGTACTTGTTGTTTTTGGGCCACCATTCTTATGTGTGCCATATCCCTTCACTCTTCAACCTCATCCAGGTATTGTAACTTGCTTTCGTCGTTGCTTGATCCACTCTCATTGGAGTACCTCAGGCTAGGTTCTCTAACCTCAACGGGTATGACTGCATTGGTGCTATAGACCAGTGAATACGACATCTCACCTGTGCTGGTCTTTGGCATTGTGCGGTAGGACCATAGCACCTTTGATAGTAGTTCCGGCCATAGCCCTTTGGCGTCTTCAAGCTTTTTCTTTAATATGTTTAATATTGTTTTATTGGAGGATTCCGCTTGACCGTCGCCGGTAGGATGATATGGCATAGAGAGTATCCGCTTGATGTGCCATTTTTCGAAGAACTCAGTCGTCTTTTTTCTGAAAAACTGGGATCCGTTGTCGCAACTGATTTCTTTGGGGATGCTGAAGCGGAAAATGATGTTTTTTCAGATGAACATGATGACTTCTTGTTCCCCTTTTTTGAGCAAACGCACCTGCTTCCACCAATTTGAAAAAATAGTCAGTTAAAACCAAAATGAAGCGTACCATACCTTGCCCTGCTAGGAGGGGCCCGACGATATCTATCCCCTATTTTATGAATGGCCATGGGGAGGTAATAGAGTGCAGGAGTTCCCCTGCCTAGTGTATCATAGGGGCATATTTTTGGCATTGCTCTCATTTCTTGATGTACTCCAGGCATCATAGGGGCATATTTTTGGCATTGCTCTCATTTCTTGATGTACTCTGCAACCTCTTTTTTCATAGTGAGCCAGTAGTATCCTGCATGGATGAGATACCTAATGAGGGCTTGGTTACCAGTATGTGTGCCACAGTGGCCTTCATGTACCTCTTCGAGCACTCGTCTTGTCTGATTGGGTCCGAGGCATTTAGCCAACGGACCGCCAAATGTCCTTTTGTAAAGGTCATGGCTTATGAGACTATATCTGGCCGCCTGTGTTCAGAGCTTTTTGGCTTCTTTTTTATCTTGTAGGAGTGTTCCTTCTTGTAGGTGTGATATGATGTGATTACTCTATTCCCAAGTTAAATTTATAGAATGTACCTTGACTTGGTCTATTGACGAGTGGAGAAGGGTGACCAAGTTCTCCTTAGTGATATTTTTGGTTGCCGCTGCCAGCTTGGCGAGACCATTTGCTTCGATGTTCTGTGTTCGGGGTATTTGGTTGAATCGTTATTCGTCAAATTCTTGTAGAAGTTTGTGGATTTCAGTTCGGTATTTCTGCAATCTTTGTTCCTTAATTTGGAAAGTCACAGTAACTTGGTTCACAACGAGTTGAGAGTCGCAGTGAAGGATAACCCGTCGAGCACCATACTTAAGGGCCAATTTTAATCCTGCAATTACGGCCTTATACTCGGCCTCATTGTTAGTCATTTCAGGACATCGTACAGATTGACGAATTACTTCTCCAGTTGGGACCTCGAGTACGAGTCCCATTCCCGATACCAACGCGTTGAACGCGCCATCGGTGTAGAGGACCTAGAGGTCAGATTGCTCATGTGAAGTGCGAAGTGCTTCTTGCTCGACATCAGGCAGTATCTCTGCGCTGAAATCGGGGACGAAGTCGACGAGCACTTGCGACTTTATTACGATTCACGGTTGGTATATTATATCGTTCTCGCTCAGTTCTATGGCCCATTTGGCTAGCTGACCCAATAATTTGGGTTTATGTAGGATACTCTTGAGAGGAAAGGTTGTCACCACCTTTTATGGGGTGGCACTGAAAATATGGTCTAAACTTTTGTGAAGCTACGACTAGTGCCAGGGCCAGTTTTTCAAGGTGGGGGTACCTTGTTTCAGCATCAATTAAGGTTTTGCTGATATAGTAAATTGAAGATTACATACCTTGGCTTTCCCGAACTAGAACTGTGCTTACCGCGACTTCGGATAAAGCTAGGTAGACTAGGAGGCACTCGCCTAGGTCTGCTTTAGCGAGTAAGGGTGGCGAAGACAAGTACGCTTTTAGTTTCCTCAAGGTGTCGACGCACTATGCATTCCACTGGAGCATGTTGTCCTTCCTTAATACATTAAAGAATTTATGGCACATATCTGATGACCGTGAGATGAACCTCGACAGGACTGCTATTCATCCTGTCAATTTTTGTACCTATTTTTTGCTGGCTGGTGTTTCGGGTATTCCTTCGATGGCCTTAATCTATTTGGGTTGACCTCGATGTCTCTTTGTGACACTAGGAACTGAGGAACTTTCCCTAGCTTACGCCGAGGGTGCATTTTTCGGGATTTAGTTTCATGTCGTACCGTCTCAATATGTCGAAGGCTTCTTTCAGATGACCGATATGATCTTCTTTCCTCTTCGACTTAACTAGCATATCATCGATGCAGACTTCCATTTTTTTACCAAGCTGGTTTTTGAACATTTTGGTGACCAATCTCTGATATGTTTCCCCCGCGTTCTTTAGTCCGAACGACATCACTTTGTAGTAGTATGTTCCCTGGTGAGTGATGAAAGTGGTTTCTCCTGGCCTTCTTCTTCCATGAGGATCTGGTTATAACTCGAATAGGCATCCAAGAAGCTTAGCAACTCGTGTCCTACTGTTGCATCGATGAACTGGTCGATGTGTGGCAATGGAAAAGTATCTTTCGAACATGCCTTGTTTAGGTCCGTGAAATCTACACACATTCGCCATTTTCCTTTTTTCTTTTTCACTATGACCACATTACCTGTACGTTGGGGGGGGTCTTGCTCATCCTCGTTTATCGTGGTATCAGCATGTGTCACATTCCTATCATCCCTTTGGGTGGGTTTATCAAGGATGGTGTTCAGAGCACTTGTTAGCCATTCTTCCAGCAGTCTTCTTACTACCGGTGATACCTATCCTGTTGCAGATGTGGAGGCTTCCCTTTCGTGTGAAGCAGTCACGCTCCCGTGCGGGATAGGTGAAGTGTCTCCCCCGGGTGTGATGTTTGGTGTTTTGTTTTTGTGATCCTCTCTTCTATCTTCGTTGATGGTTTCTAGGAGGTTGGCTGTGACTCCTACTATGGCTTTTAGCCTTGCATCTCTTTTCCCTTCCATTGTTGGTTTGTACCAAACTCGAAAGAAGTGATTATCCCTTTCAGGAGTCTAGATGAAACTATAATCTTAACTAAAGAAATCCCCACAGACGGCGCCAAATTGTTTGACCCAAAAGATACTGAACCCTTTTTGGTTAAATCAATTAAAGAAGATAAAGGGGTAAATCTCAACCAAGTATAATAAACTCTAGAATGAAGACATGAGGGATGGACAAGGTAAATAGTATTTATTGATCTCGTGGAACAGAAGGATTAAGCCTATAAAAATGATCACCAAGAAGTAGAATGAATATTACAATGGAAGTTCTTAGTCGAAAAAAATCTCCTTTACAAGGTTATTTCTTCACAATATATAAGGGACAATCCCCTTCTGAATCCTAGGAGACGCATCATAGGGAATATTCGAAAGTATATTCCTAATGTCCCTTGTTAGGCCTACACTACTGCAAAAGTCATACGTCCTTTATCCGTTGTTGGTTGTCGTCGTCCTCCACAGAACGTCGTGATGTGAAGACCTCATCTTTTGTCGTATTTGATAGTATCCGTAGTCGACCAAATTTGGACCCCTACAATAAGTAGGCACCTTAACTTGTCTTCACTTTTTTAGTTGATTACCCTAACTTACAAAATGATCATCTAGATACCTTCAAAATACACATACATGTAGTTAACAACAACTTCATACCTCGATTCTTCAATGGTGTTAGCACATAAAATTCCTCTAATAGCTTGTTTGGCCAAGCCGCAAAACTCAGCATATTTTGAGAAGTATTTTTTCTCAAAACTGCTTTTGGTGATAAGCAATTTATGTTTGGCAAATTAATTTGAAAAATACTTCTGAGCAGCAATTAGTGTTGGGCCAAGCTTTTAAAAACTTCTTCTAAGTGTATTTTTCTCAAAAGTGTTTTTAAGAAAGTACTTTTGGAGAGAAGCTACTTTTTTTTGCTTCTCCAAAACTGCTTCAGCTTCTACTCAAATTTTTTCTTCCAAAAATACTCCAGCTTTGAAAAAAATATATATTTTTTCAGAAAAAAGTAATTCTAGGATAGGAGACAAACAGGCTGTAAAGACGACGTAAATCTCCACACAAAAGTTCATAAGCAAAAATCATATAGTTTTATGCATTGAACTGCTCTAACAGGTTTTTTGTAACTTGATAGTTTAAATATACGCTTATCATGCTTAAACTAATTCTCCAAATTGAAGGCAAAATACATAAGTTGCCACTTGAACTATGGACCAAATCCTTGTTACACTTTCTGACGATAAAATCATCTTACACACTTTACCTTTCACAAGTGTGTCTAATACATACTACTTTTGACCAAGTAAGTTGCACGCAAAAGGAGCGCGTGAAGAGGTGAAAAATGAGAATTTACAGCTTTATTTTAACTGTGTAGATTTGACTAAATTGATCAAATAGCCTAAATATTTTTTTTCTTTTTGTACTTTTTTATTTTTTACCATTACACGCAACATACAAAAAGGAAAAGACAAAAAAACTTACACACTAATATACCTTCGTCCCCAATCCCTCTTTGTTGATACCCAATTTTTTTCTATATATTTTTAATATGCAGAATACCTTCAAAAGAGCATCTATATATGCATATATAAGCATGCCCAAGGTTTATTGTTTTTTTCATAATTTTAATGTTTTTAATTAATTTATTTTCTCCCTTTTTTATCCATAAAATCCCCAATAATTATTTTCAAAATTATTATTTTGCTAATTCATCTATTGAATTTCTATATTTATGCTAAAATATGGCTAATGTAATTTTTATATATTTTTATAATTACATTTAGTATTTTTAAAGCTAAATTGAACATAATTGCAATATTAGCCCTTTTAAGATTTAATTATGTTTTATATGCATAAAATTGGATCCTATATTTTTAAATTTCTAATTATGTATTATAAATTATTTTAGCATTTTAAAATTATTTTTAAAAATTATCTACTATTTTTTATAAATTAAATAGAAAAAATGGGCTATTTAAATTTTGGCCAAATTGGCTTTCTAATCTAGCCTAAATCCAACGGGCCCCCAACCTAATTAAAAAACCCACTAGACCCAATCCCAAACCCAAACCAAACCCGAAACCCACCTACCCATTTAATCTCGACTGTTGATCTCCCAAATCAATGGTCCCCATTATTCCCTTCCATAATTAATCCCAAACGACCCTCCCAAACCCTCTCATTTTCACCAAACAGCCGCCCTGAAACCCCTTTCCTCTCCAATTCTCTCTGAGACCTAAACCTAACCCTAGCCGCCGCCACCTAAAACCAGCCCTAATCACTTCGATCCTCACTCGATCCATGGATTCCCATGGGTGTTTGAGATGTATACTTGTCTCCTATGTCTCCTGGTTGCTCGTTTTTGTGCTTTCATGGACGGATCTCGAAGAGATCTAGACCAGATCTTGTTCAAAATTATCCAAGGGCCTATCCATGGTCTTTCATGCCATTTTTCGGCCATCCATGGCTGTTCGAGTAAGATCCATGACTTTTCCAGCAAAAACCGGTAACGTTCTAAGGTTTTCTTATCTTCTCTGGGTTCTTTGAAATCCTAACTCTTGAGATTTTTTACTTTTCTTTGAACATGTCTTAGATCTAGGTATATCCATGATTTTTTAACCGATTCTCTTTATCTCTACTATTTTTTGAAACCCTAGTTTGCTACTGCTCGATTCTTCTCAGATCTTTAAAGATATGAGATGATAGAAGCATTTTCCTCTAAAAATCTCTGGTTTTAACTAACTATTTCGATTTTAGTCATTCCTTTCTAAAACTAGGGTTTCTCGGAGTTCTTTTACGCATGTTCTTTTACGATGAAAGTATAGAGTCATGACTCCCTTTGATCAAGTCTCATTTCCTTAATCGATGGTGATTGAAAATTTTCTTTCAAAAACCCTAAAAGCTTTGCCCCGTCTATTAAGCTAACTGATTTCCTTACCCTATTTTCCTATGATACTTATTTTTTCTGCTAAGTTGGTCCTTAATCAAGGCTTCATGAATTTGTTCCTACTCTATGCTACTGAATCTCGACCCCTACCTTTCCACTTAATTTGATTAGTTGCTTACCTTAATTGATTCTCCTTGCCTTATCTGCATTGCTACTGATTGTCTCCTTAATTTGAAAACTTTCTAAACCTAGCCTTAATTACTTGTTCTATACTGGTACTATTTTTGAAATCTTTCCTTATTTGTAATACTCCAACTGTGTATGATTTCTTTCCTTATTTGTTACCTGCCTTTACCATTCACACTGACTCCCTTAATCAAAGGGAGATTCAAACCAATTTTCTATGTTGAGTTCTATAATTGCTGAAAAATTGATTCTTGCCTTATTTTAAGCAGTTTTCAAACTACTATATAAATGACTCTCTTCTACAGTCTTAACACATGAACACAGTTCAGAATACACATACACACACACTCAAACTCTCTCTTATTTCTCTACTACTTGTGCTACTGCTTGTCTAGGTGGCTGAAAGCCAAGGCTAGACTGTGGAACTCTACTTGCTTTACTTTTTCTGCACTTTACTTCCTTAACTGGTATGTTCCTAGTTCAATTCTGAAACTCAACTCTATGTGCTCTATTGTTTGTCAATCCCTGTCTCTTTCTGCATTAACTTAATGGCTCGTGTTGTTTAATTGCCCTTCTTGTTTACTGCTTTATTCAGCATGCTTAAGTTCTACCCTTTCTTGTTCAAAATGTAATCAGCATGTCTACTTGAGTTCCTGTTTATGTCCCCCAACTAGTATGTCTCCTAATGTACTTGATTAACACTAAGTCATGACTAATTATGTGTAATAGACCCCTGCATGACTACTCCCATACCCTATCCCTATGTCTTATTACTATTCTAATTTCAAGCATGATTCCCTTGTTAACTCTTTGAAGTAGTAGTTTGTAGGCCAATCAGTAGCTACTTGTTCTATGTGCTTGCTGGTCTATATGCTTCTCTTCTCATCCATGTTTATGTGTTTCTAATTTGGACCCTCTATGTCCCCAACCCCTTACTTCCCTGCTTGTGACTGTTGAAATTGTACTATCTTTTGAACTTGCTCTATGTGTGCTGTCTTGTTCCAAGTTGTTGATGCTCTTATTCCCTTCTCCTTTCAAAACTGTTTTTTGTCCTAAGCAACTCATTTGTTGTTTTGCAAACTTATTCCAAACATGCTGTTTCAAAACAGTTTCCGACTCAACTCTTTTAAATATATGTCAAACACTCTCACATATACTCTTAGACCAGTAGGTTCTGCCCCTTTTGTGTGAGCCTTGCCTTGGGACCCTTGAGCTCCCTCTGAACTTGGACACATAAAAGCTGGCCATTTTCACACTACACTTACTCTGTCTTGGTTATGCAATCTGGGTGGGAGCACTGTCAGGGATCCCTTGAGGTCCTTAGGATTTCTGACACACCCATATATGACAAAGACCATGGAACAATCTTGGCACTTGAGATGGTTTATCACACAACTCAGGGAGGAAGTCCTAATCAGGTGTTGAAGGTTTGGGCCCGTTTCAGCTCTCTATAGTGTAAGTTATACTTTTTCTCATGTAATTCGTTCACTTGGTCTGTAATAATTTGTAAACAAACATTGGGGTTTGGATAGTGAAATGGGAGGGTAGCTATGCATGTTATAGATATTAAAGGGTAGAAACCATGCGTTAGGTCTGTATTTCATGTATGTGCAATAAAAACCATACTCTTAAGTCTCATGTATACTGTCTCAACATATCATTTTTTTTACATTCTCCTCACTTAGAAATTCTGCAATCCGGTCGAGCATTTAGAAATCCTACTTTAGGAATTCTGCTTATAAACCATCATGAGCTTTATGCATGCATCTTAGATACCATATTTTAGGATCTCATTCATACTTGCATTCACGCTTAGTGTAAACTATTGATTATAGAAGAGGTAAAAACAGCTTCACATTTTGATTATCCTGTTTAAAATAAACTGGTAACAATTCCTGCATTTTATAACACCTAGAACAACATGCTCTTAGGCAAAAATGACTTCTGAACTTCTAATGGTTCTGGTAAATGCTTAGGCAAGCCTTAGGAATCCAATCTCTTATAAAACTAGAAAATGCCTCTCTATGTGTACTTCTTAATGATTAACAAGCTTAAAATCAGTAGGCAAGCCTGATTCGGACTTTTTTTCTGAGGCATGTGATAGATCTAGTTCTGCTATTGTCACATAGATACCATGCTTAAGATCTGAATTCAGACCTTAATTGTGCATGAGTCATGTTGTCTATGTGCATTACTTGTGGAGGTGTATCTGAGCCTTCTATCTGTTTCTGTGTTTTTCCCCTAAATGCAGTCTTATGTGTTATTATTTGACACCTAGTATTTTGCCTTTAAACCTGAGGTTCCGCCTAGAACCTTCCCTTTTTAGGATAAGAGTCCTAAATTCCTCTGGGACTGATAGGAAAGGACGGGTAACAACATGCAATAGGGGTCGAGACCAACCCTCGCTTTAATTACCTTTACGGAATGGGAAAGGGTAGATATGGATATGATGACCGGTGCGTTAATACCACGTGTAGCCCCTCTTTGAAGAGTGTCATACCGGGTATTGCATTGATATGATCCATATTACAAACAAACCTAGGACACCCCCTTTACATTCACAAGCATGCTTTAGATTGTAATTCTTTTAAAAATTTCGCCTTTCACTAATTATTTTCAAATACTTGTGTATTTAAACTTAAATCCCCTACTATTTGAGCCATGTTTGTTTATTTGCTAATACGAATTCACAAAATTTATCTGGCCGGGAACCACACTAAAGAAATCTGAGGGGTGCCTAACATCTTCCCCTTAGGATAATTTCAAGCCCTTACCCTATCTCTAGTTACCAAACGTAGTTATAGATGAACCCTATAGGTGTCCTAACTCATCTTAGTTAGGTGTCAACTCTTCAAAAATGCAAACCCCTTTCCCAAAAGGAATGAGTTATCCCATACCAAAATGTCACAAACGCGATTCCGCGAGGAAGAAAAAATAGGGGGCGCGACACTCTTCCATTTAACTAGACCAATCGAAAGCCTTGAGCAATAGATTGACTCCTATGCGCCTTGGTATTTCACATTTTTACCATGTGCTTCCAATGACATGGATTTTTAGTGAGACACTCTTCTATTTCGTCTTTTGCTGGTTAGAAATGGAGTTTCGCTTAAAACTCCAGCAGGTGAAAAGTTTGGGAATGACGCCAATTTTTTATGAATATTTTATTGTGGTTCTATCAACCATGGCTACTGAGTTTTAGAGGAGAATCATTGCACATTTTTACCAAAAGCAAAATTCTTACTAGTGGCTTGTTCAACCCAAACAACACTGACATTTAGAGACCGATATCACGAAGTACCAAATCAAAATCTCTGAGTCCATTTTCAGCCATTATTATGATATTCTTTTAATAGTAGCATGATATTTAGGGGTCCTAATTGAAGGATAAAGAATGATATAGATGATGAGAGGTGGGGACATGTGGGGTGGGTGATGAAATAGTAGTCTTGAGAGATAAAGACTAATAGTAGAGAAGAGTTTGGCAATGCCGAAGCTTGCATTGGCTATTGCCTGGCGTTGTAATATTAGCAAGTTGCAATAGAGATAATAACAAATATAGCAAAATGTGTACAACTATACTAGATTTTTATGCATATCTAGAGTCCTACAACTTTACAACATTATTACATCCTAACACCCTCCCTCAAGCTGAAGGGGAGGAACGAACACAAAGCTTGGTTAGGAGCTCCTGGAGCCTAGCAGATAGCAGAACTTTGGTAAACAAGCCAGTAAGTTGATGAGAAGTGGAAACATGAGAAACAAGCAAATCTCATAGATTGACATTTTCATGAACAAAATGATAATCCAGTGCTACATGCTTAGATCGAGAGTAGAAAACCGAGTTGTGCGCAATATGAATAGGTCCAAAATTATCACGTTTATCCATTACTGGTGAGCAAAGAGTAACATGAAGATCATGTAAGAGATACTGAAGCCAAGTAGCTTCAGCAACTGCAACGATAAGAGCTTGATATTCTACCTCGGTGCTAGAGCGAGCCATTGTAGGTTGCTTATTAGCTGACTAGGAAATAGGATTATCACAAAGAAAAATACAAAAACTAGTAGTTGATCAACGACAGCAAAGCAACCAGCCCAATCGGAATCGGAATACATTTTAAGAGAGAGCGAGGTATTTCTGGAAAGTTGCAAGCCCCAATCAGCAGTACCTCCAATATAGTGAAATATTCTTAAGACAGCTTGCAATTGAACCTCCTTAGGATTATGAAAAAATTGAGAAGAAAGATTAACGTCAAATTGAATATCGGGCTGAGTAAATGATAAATACTAGAGAGATCCTACCATTTGGTGATAAAATGATGGATCACTTAGGAAAGCCGAAGTAGAAGAGTAAAGGAGTAAGAACTAGTTTGGATTTATCCTATACAAATCGATGAAGAATATTATTGACATAGCGATGCTGGGATAAGAACAGGCCAGAGGAATTTTTAACTAGATTGACGTCGAGAAAATAATTTAAAGGACCCAAGTCTATCATAGAAAATCATGTCACATGGCTGAGATGAAAGAATCAATTAACTATTGAGAGGAAACAAAAATGGCTATGTCATCAACATATATATATATATATATATATATATATATATATATATATATATATATATATGAAGAACAAGTGACTCAGACCCAAATAGAAAACAAACATACTATTATCTGACTATGATTTCTTGAATCCAAGATCTGCCAAGAAAGCAGTAAGGCGGTGAAACTAAGCTCTTGTTGATTGTTTAAGACCATACACAACGGTCGAAGTTTATAGACATGATAAGGGTAATCAGTATTCTCAAATATTTAATTTAACCATATAAACAAATATTTGTTATGTAGTTGGTGCATGATCCAATTATGTTAACAAACCAATCACATAGTACTTAACTTAACCACAGGAGCAAATATTTCAGAAAAATCAACCCCCGATTGCTGAGAACTATCCTTGAGCAACTAGACGGGCTTTATAATGACCATAGAGCTATCTTAACCATACTTTATACGAGCCATCTGAAGCATTAGAAGGAGGTGGAATTAAGGACCATGTGTTATTCTGAATAAGTGTATCAAATTCTTCACTAGTATCATTGGCAGCATGATTGTATAAGGTGGGTTCAGATAATAGGGAGGAAGAGGTAGAAACAGATAAAGATGGAAGGATACAAGAATTAAGTTTGCCCATCATCGCCATGGTGACCATTGGATGAACATGAGAATGCTTAGATGTATTAATTTGGGATGGTTGTGAGGGTGAAGAATGTGTTGAAATATTATCAGATAAATCAAGAGATTGAGAGGGAGAGTTGGGGATACAATGAGTTGTATTAGATTTTGGTGACATAATATGAGGAAGAGTAGTTAGAGCTTCAGTAACCAATGCGGGGGATAAATTTAGCATGTGGAGATAAGTTGGTTTGGATTAAATGAGTTGGAGCACCACCTGGAGGTAGGATTAGAGGGAGGAAGAGGTAGAAATAGATGGAAGGAGGAATAAGTAGAAATAGATAAAGATGGAAGGATACAAGGTTAAAGTTTGCCCGTCATCGCGCGGGTGACCATTGGATGAACATGATAATGCTTAGATGTATTAATTTGGGATGGTTGTGAGGGTGAAGAATGTGTTGAAAAATTATCAGGTAAATCAAGAGATTTAGAGGGAGAGTTGGGGGTACAATGAGTTGTATTAAATTTTGATGACATAATATGAGAATCTTGAGGAAGAGTACTTGGAGCTTCAGTAACCAATGTGGGGGATAAATATAAAGCATGTGGAGATAAGTTGGTTCGGATTAAATGAGTTGGAACACCACCTGGAATATTGCTTGAACATGAGGTTGGACTTTATCAAGCAAACGGCTTGAAGCCGGTGAAGATAGCATCGAGATACACGATATTTGAGATAGTTTCGGACTCAAGGAAACATGATTTTGTGGAGTGGAGAGAGTTTTAGTCAAGGAAGGAAGTAGAGATTCACTAGGAGACTCTTGAATTTTGGAAGAAGAATTCATCAGTGAAGTAGGGAACATTGTAGAACAAGGAAAAATATATTCAACAAAATGCACATGCATTAAAACTCTATTATCAACTGGATCAAGACACTTAAATCCCTTATGCCTATTAGAAGTTCCTAGAAACAAACATGGTGTAGATCTTGGATGAAATTTAGATTTATTGTGTGCAACATATGGATAACAAATACTCCCAAAAGATCGAGCAGATGGATAATTAGGAACCTGACTCAAATAGTAATTTATAAGGAGAAAGGAAACATAAAAATGGTAAAGGAGTAATGTTAATAAGAAAAGTAGCATATAAATAAACATGCATCTGCCCTAAACTGAAAGGACATCTGCGTAGGATATTAGCAATGTGTCCATATTTCTTTCAGCTCTTCCATTTTGAGCAAAAGAGTAGGGACAAGAAATACGATGAACAATTCCATGCTGCTTTAAAAAGAATCGAAAAGCAAGGTTGTCATATTTTTTGCCACCATCAGATTGAAAGAAAGAAACAGATGCACCAAAGATATTCTTAATCATGGTATAAAATACCTTGAATTTGTCATTGACCTCGGATTTTTCATGCAATAAATAAATCCAAGAAATTGTAGTCGTAAAGCAATAAGACATAATATAGATACCCAGAATGTGAGGCCAGGTGATTGCTGCATCAGAGTGTACTAAATAAAATTGAGCAGTAGAATTATTAGACAACAAAAAAGAAAGTTTTATTTGTTTTCCCAAATAGCAAATATTACATTTATTGTTGCCAAAAAAGGAAGAACAAAAGAAGATAGTGAGATGGGCTACCAATCGTTGGTGCCCAAGAGAAGCAGGTGAAACTGAAGCGGATAGGCCGACGTTCGAAACATTATCTAAAGCAACAAAGAGTGGATAAAGAGCGTCAATATTGTCACAATGGAGCAATGTCGTGTTGGTAATCATTTCCTTTATAATAAAACCAGAGTCTGTGAATTCGATGAGATAGTTATTATCCCGACACAAACGTTGTATAGACAAAAGATTTTTTGCAAGTAAAGGAACATATAAAATATTTTTTAAACGAAGAGGTTTGGAAATAGTAGGCAGAATAGAAGATCCAACAGAAGATAGGTAGAAGATGACCATTACCAACCATAACCTTAGAAGATCCAGTAAATGGGGTAGACGAGGAGAGAATTGAAGGGGTCATTCGTCATGTGCGCGGATGCGCCAGAATTTGGGTACCAAATTATAGGTTGCATCTCTTCCACATTCATTGCAGCAAAGGATATGGGAAGAGTGGTTAAATAGATTTCTACACACCAAGGCAGTATAGTTGAAGCGAAAACAAATTTGACACTGACTTATCGAAGTAAAAGGTGGCCGTCCCAATATACCACTAGCAGAGGAAGGAGGAGGGTGAGAATGAAGTTGATATCCGGACCAATAATGATTGTTGGTTAGAGTGATTTTGGAATCCTTTGCCCTTGCTATGATTTCCTTTAAAGTTCTTTCCACGACATCATCCAAAGGAGCCACCTTTTCCAGTGGAAGCGTGTGTCGTAAATTGATCTTTAGTATATGTAAGTAAGGCAGTTTGTGCACTATGATATTCAGTTGGATTGTGCACTATTATCTTCAGCAAGGCAGTTTGTGCACTATGATCTGTGAGTAGGAGAGGACGGAAAGAGATAAAGGATGGAAGAGTTCATGTGGCATTTAATCCGTAAATAAAAGTCCGATGAGATGGAGGCAGCCCTTGTATAGCTTGAGTGACTAGATCTCCGTCTGTGACAAGTTTTATGATTACACGCAAAGAGCAGGCAATTGAATGCAGTTGTTGAAGATAATCTTCTATGGAAAGAGATCCTTTCCTGAAATTTTGGAATTTGGACTTAAGATGAATAGCAGAAGAAGATACTTAATCCAAGTACAATGAGGCTAAAGTATTTAACGCTTCTTTAGAAGTCTCAATGGCATAATTTAATAAGGTATCAAGTACCGAGGGTGATAATGTTACATTAATCCAGCTTAATGTCATTGTATCACATTGAACCCATAGTTGATATTCCAAAACAAAGGTCTTTTTCATGGAGGAGGAAGTCGAGGTGTCACATTGCTCTTATACTATGATGAAAGAGAAGTCTTGAGAGACAAAGACTAATAGCAGAGAAGAGTTTGGCAATGCCGAAGCTTGTGTTGGCTGCTGCCTGGCTTTATATTTATATTAGCAAGTTGCAATAGAGATAACAACAAATATAACAAAAACGTGTACAACTATACTAGGCTGTTATGCATATCTAGAGTCCTACAGCTTTACAACATTATCACATCCTAACAGTGGGGAAGAAAAAAGACGGATGGATCGGGTTAAATTCAATATAAGGTTTAAGTTAAAAATAAGTGGGTTGGGTTTAATAATTGTAAACCGGCTAAAGTCAAACATGTACATTACATGGATAGATATTTTACTTGTCCTGGTCAAAAAAAGGTGTGTATTTGACACATTTTTAAAAGGTTGAGTGTGTAAGATGATTTTCACCGTAAAAAAATGTGTAATAGGGATTTGGTTCATAGCTCCGGTTACAACTTATGTATTTTGCCCCAAATTGAATAAGTATTCCAACTTATGAAATACGACATTCATAGTAGTCCACAACCAACATGGATAATATTATTGTTGAAGAGAAGAAGATATGGGTGGGAAATAGTGAAAATATCGCATCGAATTTATTTGTATTTTAATGTGTTACACTTGTATGGGTAATTCATCTTGCTCGACTTTACTGTCTTCGATTCAACTTATATAGAGAGTAATTTTATAATGCGTTTTGCTTACTGTTCACAAAGAAAACATGCCGATTAGTTGGATCCATTAAGGATTAGGCAAATTAGGATTTATTGGAAGGTCTATTTCAAGGATATGAAAGTAAAAGTCTCCTCAATATAACATTAATTATTTTCGTGAAATCCAAGGAAGCCTCACTTGTCCAATATTTATTTACATTAATATAAACTCGCAAACGTTATCATACAAAATTAGTACATACAAATACTCTACTTAATAACTTTACTAACTTAAACTCTTAAATATTTTTCTTCACGTATGATGTTGAAGAAATAATCAAGTAAATAAAAGTATGTTCTCTCTAACAACTTAAGTTTTTAAATGAGATGGTTACACACTTCAATATTGTATCAGAGCAGTCAGAGGTCTTGAGTTCGAGTCTCGCTGCCACCCAATACCAAAAAGAATTTCTACGTGTTTGGTTCATCATAAACAATCAAGCCCACACATGAGGGGGCATGTTGAAGATATAATTAAGTAAATAAATATGTACTCTCTCTAATAACTTAAGCTTTTAAATGAGATGGTTACACACTTCAACATGTGATCAATTTGATGATAATCTCTATTGCTCCGCTCATTAACTCTATACGTGTAAGTAACAAGAATTTCCAGAATTAATTTAATCACACGAAATATGTGACTTAGAACGCAAAACAAACTGCCGGCTAATCTCAAAATTTTAAAAACAAGAACAAAACTGCATGGACGGATCATTTTCTGCATGTCCTATTCAGATGGTTGGCTAAGCAATGAAATCAGCATCTTTTTACAAACATATCTGTCCTCTTTTTCTATATATACAGACGTGAAAATCTTCTAGAAATGTGACAAAAAAAGCATAGGAAACTCAGCCTACTATTCTTTTCTTCATTGTCTTTATCAACTCTTCCCTCCCAACAAACCCTACAAGAACACAACACACACACACACACACGCACTTAACATGGATACAGAAAATACCAAGTTGAAGGCTTTCTTGTTTCCATGGTTGGCCTATGGACACATCTCACCATTTCTTGAGCTAGCCAAAAAACTTTCAGATAGAGGCTTCTTGATTGAACTTTGTTCTACACCTATTAATCTAAGTTTCATTCAAAAAAGAATCCCAAAAAGCTATTCTTCCACAATTCAGCTTGTGGAACTCATATTACCAGAATTTCCTCAACTTCCTTCTCACTATCACACAACCAATGGACTTCCTCTCCATCTCAATTCCATCCTTCACAAAGCTCTCAAGTTGGCCAAACCAAACCTTTTCACCATCCTAAAAACACGAAAACCCGATATAATAATCTATGATGTTATGCAACTATGGACTTTTGGGATAGCTTCATTACTCAACATACCATCAGCTCAATTTTTCACCTCTGGCGCGGCCATGTGTTCCTATTTTGTGCACTTGTACAAGAATCTTGATGTCGAATACCCTTTTCCAGCTCTTCATTTACTCGATTATGAGATAGAAAGAGCGCGTAAATTGGTCCATAAAAATGAAAAAGAGAATGAAAACAAGGATGATCAACCTGAAGAGGAGATGCCTCCTCAAGAAGGGATCATGCTAATAAGTACTTGTAGAGAATTAGAAGGGAAATATATGGATTATTTGGCTGAAATTATTGAGACTAGAATTTTGCCTATAGGTACACTAGTTCAAGACCCTTTGGCCAGTGGAGAGGGAAACATGAACATCATGCAATGGCTAGATAGTAAAAAAGAGTTGTCAACTGTGTTTGTCTCTTTTGGGAGTGAGTATTTTTTGACAAAAGAAGAAAGGGAGGAAATAGCTTTAGGGTTAGAGCTAAGCCAAGTGAATTTCATATGGGTTGTTAGGTTTCCAAAAGGTGAAAAACAAAATCTTGAAGAGGCTTTGCCACAAGGATTTCTTGAAAGAGTTGGAGATAGAGGGATGATTGTGGAATGGGCTCCACAAGCTAAAATACTAACTCATTCAAGTATTGGCGGATTTGTGAGTCATTGTGGATGGAATTCTATATCTGAAAGCATAGAATTTGGTGTTCCAATAATAGCTATTCCCATGCAACTTGACCAACCAATGAATGCTAAATTACTAGTGGAAATTGGAGTTGCTTTAGAAGTTGTGAGGGATGATAATGGATCACTTCATAGAGAAGACATAGCAAGTGTTATAAAAGGTGTAACAAGTGGAGAATCCTCGGATAATATGAGGTGTAAGGTGAGAAGTTTGGGCAAGAATTTGAGAACTAAAAGTGTTGAAGATATGGATGCAACTGTTGAGGAGTTAAGACAACTTGTTGGGAATAGTAAGAGCAAGAATGGTTCTTTTTAATCTAGTTCATTATGATGGCTAAATAAACATTCATATATCCTCTAATGAGGTGACTTCTTATAATTATCATTTCGATACAATAATAATTGCAATTTGAGATATAAATTTAAAATTAACTTATGTAATAAAGTCAATATATACTTTGGTGGATGATTAATAGGATTACCTATGATTCTTCTGGGGAATAAATGCTAAGAATTCTTCGTACGTAACAAATTGATAAATAATTATATTTCTACACCTCAAATGCCGACACTCTCTTAGTAGTTCACCTTAATGAAGCAATGAATCAAAATGGTAACGAACCTTTAATATTTGGATGGTCGTAGCTAAAATAAAGTCATTGTTTCTCCTGAACAAAGAAAAGATTGCATGGCATGTACAAGACTTTAATAAGGCAATGCACAAGAATACTGAAATAATTTATATACATTCAGTATTTACATCAAATTTAGTTATTTCAACTGTAGAAGGAGCATTAGTTACAACATGAGTTACATCAAAATATTACAGTTTTATTTAATTACCTTAAATGAAAAAGTGAAATACGTTAATAAATTTTTGTCAAAAATTAATTTTCTCATAAGCCTTAAGATGTCTCCGGACTGGCTGTATTGGCCTAAATTTGGCGACGTGGTCACGGTAGATAAACAGAATCAAGGACGGGGTCGACCACGGCGTAATAGCGGGAATCCATCTTCGAGAAGACTGTTGTCGAGGACGGGCAGCTGGGGTAAAGAAATAACGATAGGATAGGTTCAGAAGTGGACACAAGGAATATTCCTTTAGATATTCCTTATTTTGTACTTTTTAGGGTTTCTTAGAAATACCCCTTGTAAATAGGAAGAGACAGGGAACAAAAAAGGGATCTTCACTTTTTGACAAGGATATATTGTAAAAGGCTGACGAGAAAGGATATACAAAGTTGTCTTGTTCACTGATTATTTTATCGAAGCACACGTTGTTGAATCTTTGTTCACAAGATCCAAAGATTCCTTATCCATCTTCACTTCTCATTCTTCCACCTTGCTGACAGGAGAAAGAACCATCCAAATCATGCTATACTTGGATGGTAGATTCTTTCTTATTACATTTATTGCCATTATCTATATTTATTGCATGTTCATGTTGTAATATTCGTTGTGAATGTACAAACCAGCTATTTAATGCTCTCAAACGCAGTATTTGATCGAGAACTTATTATATTTTACTAAGATTCACCTTTTATTTCATCATTAATTAGTTTAACCAATAACTCAATATTTTTTTGGTCAAACAATTTGGCGCCGTCTGTGGGGAGGTTTTAGTTAAAATTTTAGTTCCTTCTAGATCATAAAAAAGAACATCCATCTTTTCCTCGTTAACACAAACTAACAATGCCATGATAAGGAGATGCAAGACAGAAAGAAATAGCGGGCGTCACTACCAACTTTTTGAACACCATCAATGAGGATGACAGAGAAGACAATGAGAATGTGACACTGAGAGCTACACCAGGTGGAGTGATTCACCTCCCCCTCATGAGAGTGTAACCGCTTCACGCGAAAGGGGAGCTTCCACGTCCGCAGCTGAGGAAGCACCACCAGCAGAGAAAATATTACTAGAGGAGTGAGTGACAAGTACTCTAAATAACATACTCGACAAACCTGTTCAGAGGGAGAATAGAAATATCGCGCAAGAAAATACCACAACGACCATCGGCGAACAACCCATTCCCCCAACAGGTAACACTTACACCGTTGTTGATCCAGGTAATGACGCACTTGGAGCCATTCTCAAGAAAATGAAAGAAATGGAAAACGAGAACAAAGCACTCCGCGACCAAATGAAGGAACATCAAGAAAGGTCGATAAGATACCGGGCACCCCAAAGCTGCTACCAAAATAGGATGTTGGCCAATTCGTCGAAGAACCATACAGCAAGGAGGCGACTCCATATGTCATACCCAAGACCTTCAAAATGCCACTGTATTTGAAAATATATGAAGGTACTACAGACCTTGAAGATCATATCATTCATTACATCACATTGGTAAACGACCTTTTGAAGGAGCAGGTGCCATTAGTGTTACTGAAAAAGTTCGGCGAGACCCTAATGGGGGGAGCCTTAACCTGGTATTCAATATTACCGGCACGACCAATAACAACATTCAAAGAAATAGCCGACAAGTTCGTCACCGCTCACGCTGAGGCTAAGAAAGCGGAGGCCAGGGTGAATGATATATTTACCATGAGGCAATCGCCTGGTGAGGGACTCAGGGACTTCCTCACCCGATTTAACATAGTAAGAATGATCTTACCAAATGTATCAGAAGGGATGGCGGTGGCAGTGTATGCGGTGAAATCAGGGAAGGTCTATTTCTCACCATTGAGGTACATTCAGGAAGTCATATCGGCATATGGAGCCTACAGGATTGATCGAGCTCCCTCCTGAGAGGTTCGTCCATGACCCCACGATGATTCTGAGGATAGGGAATTCGTCCGCAACTCAATGAAGATTCTAAGAACGGGGGATTCCCGAGTCGAGCAGCTAGAATCAGTAAACACTAGTACCATGTTTACCCGTCCCATCCCCGTATCTTCACATTTAATGCACTTTGTACTATATGGTATTACCTCTCCTATATAAGGGGAATCCATGCCACTTTGTAGAGGCCTGATGTTGCTCCATTTCTCCACAAGTGCAATAATATCTTTCTCTGTCTCTCTTCTTTCTAACTTGCTTGCTCTCACTGGCTCGAGGCCACTTAGCATTTATTTTCCTTCTTACTTGTTCTTCATTTATCGCTTAGTCTTGGCCATATAGAGCTTTGTTTAATCGTATCTTGACTGTTATCCCATTCCAGACCATCCCTCATAGCTCGACCTCGACCCTAGCACCAACCCTGAGGTCCCTCATCGACCAGTCCTACATCCGGGTAGCAGGCCCCTTGGTTTGATTACTGCCTCGTTTTAGCTTGCATTTCATCGTTAAACTTCATATTTTTAACATCAACTACTCTAAACAACTAGCTCGAGAATAGATCACGTATTTTAGAATCTCATTTACAAATTTAATTATCTTTACTATTTTCACGGTAAACAGTTTGGCGCCTATCGTGGGGCTAAAAATAATAGTGATTATTTTCTTGCTGGTTTCATTGCACAAACGCACATTATCTTTCACACTTTTTCTTGTCCAAGATCCTTTGATTTTGGGTCAAAATGTCTAGCTCGGTAAATAGAGTCGAGAATGACAACCTCAAAAACCACGGGGAAAACGGTGTGGCTATCCCGGCTGCTGGAGCACCACCACATAATCCCGATAATGCACCCGGACCGATTCTAGTGGACGCAGATTCGCAGGACGCACAACAAGTGGACAAAACTTCTCACACCGACAGGAGCATACGGCACAGCGACCGACTGGATGCCCAAAAACCCCGGCCTAGGAAGAACAGGAAGTTAGTCTTCATGTTATTTTGAAATGTTATAGGCACAACAATTGGCCATTGCCCAGTTGTAAAGCCATCCGAAGACTCCCAGCACAGCAGCACCGGAAACAGCTCCCCCCGCCGAACAAGTACCCAGGAGATCAAGCAATAACGGATCGATAGCCGACCCTGCCATAGTGAAGATGCTCGAGGACCCCACCAAAAGGATCGAATCGGGTGAGAAGATGATTTCAGCCAACGATAAAAAGGTTTAGACCTACAACTCTAGGGTCGATCAGATCCTGGGTGCGCCCCCGATCCTCAAGGGTTTGGATTCGTAGAAGTTCATACAGAGGCCATTCCCCGAGGAAGCAACCCCGAAGCCCATTCCTAAAAAGTTTAGAATGCCGGAACTCCCTTAGTACAACGGCACCACCGACCCTAACGAATACGTTACTGCCTACACCTGTGTAGTAAAAGGCAATGACATAAAGAAATGACGAGATCGAGTCTGTATTGCTGAAAAAATTTGGAGAAACGCTTTCGAAAGGGGCCATGATGTGGTATCAGAACTTGGCTCCCGATTCGATAGATACGTTCGCCATGCTGGTGGACTCCTTCGTAAGGGTGCATGCTGGCGCCATCAAGGTAGCAACAAGGCAGTTCGACGTATTCAAGATTAAGCAAAAGGAGAATGAAATGCTACGAGAATTCGTGTTTCGTTTTCAGACAGAACGAATGGAGCTCCCCCAGTCTCCGACGACTGGGCAGTACAGGCCGTTACTCAAGGCCTGAATGAACAAAGCTCGGTGGCATTGAGGCAGCTGAAAGAGAGCCTGATCGAGTATCCCGCCGTAACCTAGTTGGACGTCCACAACTGATACCAGTCAAAGATCAGGGTTGAGGACGACCAGCTGGGAGCCCCTTCAGGCTCGGTATACCTGAGCAGGCTCTTGGCGAAGGAGTCAAGATCGACTAAATAAAGGTACTAGCCATACCCCGATGATAGGAGAAACGCTCCAAAGAGCAATCCACCCCGCAACAGCCGACCGATAAACCAAGGACAGAACCCTCGGGGACCCCTCAATAGGGGTGGCTTTGGCCGGTACGCAGGTCTAACAGGGGCACCCCGCCTATCAGAGTATAGCTTCAACGTCGATGTGTCAGACATTGTGTTCGCCATTAGCAAAATCAGAGATGACAGATGGCCCAGACCGTTACATTCAAATCCTTCCCATAGGAACTACAATTTGTTTTGCGAGTTTCACAACTCGCAAGGGCACCGAACTGAAGTTTGCAGGCAGCTCCGAGAGGAAGTGGCCCGATTGCTCGATAACAGGCACCTTCGGGAACTTCTCAGCAACTGGGCTAAAAATCAATCGCGAGAAGGAGAAATAGAAAAAATGAATAAAACAGACGAGTCTCAATACGTCGTCCACACGATTGTTTGATGATCGCCCCAAACGCGTTCAAATAAAGGACCACTTAGCAACCGCTGAATAAGTGCCAGAACTCGAGAAACACCATCTCCACCAAGGTATAGTCACCCATCCCTTTTCCCATCTTCTACTTCACGGTCACTCTTGTGCAGGACAACGACCAAGGTAATTAGGACGATACCCCGGCTCGAAGATTTTGAGGCTTCAAAGCGTCTGTTGCACTCTTTTCCTTTGATCAGATTTTTTTATCCCGAAACGGGTTTTTACCAGCAAGGTTTTTAACGAGGTAACATCGACGCACTTCCCAAGAAGGATTCAGCAAGCCTATGGGACTTTCTTTACAACCAGACCGCACCAAAAAATGACGAACGGAGCCCCAATAGGGAATGATGCACCGGACTGAATGGTCCAAGGAGCCGAGCTCGCGCGGGCCGAGCTCGTAACAACAAAACAACATGTATTTACAGTATGTATTTACTCCAAGCAATAAAAAATATCTTTCGGCATCTCGTACTCCAGAAAGGGGGATTTCAACATACTCACGGCAAAGGCCTCTCCACTAAATGCGTCCTGAGATACTTGGAGACTTAGCATAAACAATTCGGCACCCACACGACCCTAGGGTCAGAACTTCGGGCTCATAAAACTCCCGCAAGGTAACTCCGAGCTCACGAATAATGGCATTCAAGCCTAAGCAAACTCGATGACTCTTAGACTATCGCTAATTGCCATGCACTAAAAATCCTAAAACTGTAAGACCTCGAGCGGGCAGACTCGATGTAACCAGATCTATTCTACAAAGCAACACAAACTGTAAGACCTCAACAGGAATGATAAAACTATAACACCTCAACAGGCATGATAAAACTGTAAGACCTCAACAAGCATGAAAATTCCGAAGTTTAGGCTATACGTCGCATTTGTAAGAATCCCGAAAGGGCATACCCTCGGTGTAGACGCCTAAAATATCACTCGGGATCAAAATATGGTTCCGGCCAAACACATACGACTATGGTAAAAATGGTTGATACAACCAAATTAACGCGCTCGGGGACGCCCGACCATCGCAAATCAAAATTGCAGGCCACTACTTCGAATATACTTCGGAAAGAACCTGATAAAACAGGCTTCCCTCAACAGGCAAAAACGAGCTTTGACCATGTCAGCTACAAATCACAAGGCGTCGATCTACTTGACCTATTAGCTAAAACCCTTCCGAGGTTCTCAAACATCACCGATAATGACTTAAAATTGAGGTTTTTCTGGAACCGACAACGGGCCAAGCAAAATTATTTCAAAAGACCTTAACGAGCAGAAAACAAAGCCTACAAAAATCCCACAGGCAAAACAGCGTAAGAAACATTGTCACCAGCCAAACGAGCCTCCGTGCCACATATTAAAAGGTCTCAACGACCAAAACAACATAAGAGCCATTGTCGCCAGCTTGAAAATTGATTACTTGAGGATAAAAATGAGCTCAAGTCGTAACCCGATTCAGATACCGAATCCAAAATAGTTAAATATACAAGACTCAGGGCCGCATATCAAAAGGTCTCAACGACCAAACAGTATAAGAGCCACTATCGCCGGTTTGAATATCGAAAAAACTTTAGGGTCAGTTGAAGTTCGAGTCGCAATACGACTCAGAGATTGGACCCAAAATAGTCGAATCAACAAATGCCCAAGGGCAAGAAATAAAAACCATCATCGCCAGCCCATACAAACGCAAAACTCAAGGGTAAATTAAGCTTGAGTTGGATCCCGACTCGGAGACTGAACCCGAAGACGGTTAAAGCATGCAAGCCTAAGGGCAAATCCGAGGTCAAATCGACCCAATTGAAACTCCAACAAGCAGAAATACAGAAGATACAAATTGCGGGGTTCCCCCTCTTATTTCTACATATTGATGATGGAGCGCAATCTCCGCCTACGTCATATAATGAAGGCTATATACACAACAAAGAAGGCAGGGAATAGTCATTCCCCCTTTTCTCTGACAGCTATAGTCCGGCGGTCTCCTCCTTATCGTCCTCAGCATCAGACAGTAGGAACTTGGCATTGTACTCCTCTTCTTTGGCTTGCTTGATCTCCCCTGAGAGATTAAAGTCCCTAGTGTGAATTTCCTCGAAGATTTCCCTCCGGGATCTGCACCTCACGTACTCCTTGCTATTGTTTGCACGATCGAGGGTCTTCTTTAGCTCGGTTTTAGCAGCGGCAGCGCTTCTTTAATAAGCCGCCATTTTCTGTCCCGCCCTAGTGTTATTCATCAAAACCTCGGCCCGGACATTCACCACCTGGGTTTTCGCCCTTAAAAGCTTAGATGAGAGTCTTACGATCATCTTCGCCCAAGCAGAATCATTCGCATGTGCGGCCTGAATTTGTGCCTCAAGAGCGAAAGCCCCGGCCTGAGCCCTCTCTTTGGCCACAGAATGGGCATTCACATGTGCTTGCAGCTTGGTGAATTCACGTTTTTCTTTGCCAACCTTGCCCCAGAGTTGTTACAGCTCTTCCACCTTATCCTTCAACTGAAATAGCAAAACGTCAAGGCGGCGAGACAAAAAGGGAATACAAGCCAGCGCAAAATGCAGGGTACCGGCTTTTCTAAAAGGGCCTCCCAAGCCCGGCTCCAGTCCACCTCATGCCGTAAAGAGATGAGCTCGTTTTCATTTGCCGCACAAAGAAGTTTAAGGGATTTCTCCCTATCTCAAGCCTCTCGCAAAGGGGCCTCGCAATGAAGTAGTTCGACTTTGAGCCTATCAAAAGCCCGAGAAAGAAAGTCAGGTAAAAGAAAAAGAAGAGAGGAGTGCAGGGCCAGTACATCCTTACAACAGCCGAAACTCACCATAAGACCAAAGCGCTGAGCCTCGCCGAATGCCGAAGCAACGTCCGATGGTGCACCAATTCCGGAAGGTTTCCGGTAGGCCAAATCGCTTCCCCTTAACCTCTATGAAGAAGTCGCCTCACTACAAGCCTTCTCGCACTCCGGAGCATCTTTCCTTTTACCGCCACTCCTTGACCTCGGGGCTAGCAATCTCTCCTCCTCCCTCAGGGAACTCGACCTTGCTCCGAAAGGATTCCCGGCACCTACAGCAGATAAATCAAATTAGCCGGCAAGAAGGAAGCCATCTCTTAGGGGCGCAGAACTCCAGGCACCTACCATGATGCTTCGCCTCCCATGTCCCTTTTGATAAATCTCGCCACCGGCGCCTATCGTAAGTTAAGCAAGCTGCCAGCTTACGAGACCATTTGGCTAAATCGGGGACCTTTCCAGGCAACCAATGAGTCGCTATAAACAAAGAATAGAATGATATTGTTATGGGGCCAACCTCATGTTGAGATAAAGGCAATTCAAACAGAGCACTTACATGTGAAGTTCCATTTCTCAGGAAACGGCAAAAATTCTCCAGTGATAACATCGGTCGTCAGGATTCAAATGAACCGATTCATCCACCCACGGTCCTCATACTCCTCACTGCCGATTACAGGAGCTCGGGTGGATCTACGCTGAAGAGCAATCAGGCCTCGATAGCGTAATGGCTGGTACAACCTTACGAGGTGGCTGAGGGTGAATTCTATCACGGCCTTGTCAGCAAAATATCTCATCGACTGCACTATTCTCTAACGAAAAGGATGAACCTACACCAACGTTACTTGATATCTCTATAGAAATCAAGCACGACCTAGTCCGGGGAACCCGGCGCAAGAACATGAATATATACACTCAAGAATCCCTCAACATATGTCATGACACTCTTCTCGGGGGAAGGTGCTTGCAAAATCGTGACTTCCCCCCATCCGTATTCTTTCCTAATCAACTCGAGGTTTTCCTCCCTCACTGATGAAATAATCCTCGGCACATGCTCTCGATGGCCCGGAACATTGGGAGGCCTCCCCAATGTGACATCCCTCTTCGAGGCAGGGCACCTCGAACCTCGCTCTCCTGACATCGAAGGCGAGCCGTTGGTACCGACCAAAGGTGGAGCGCATGAGGGACTCCCCTTCATCCAAGGATCAGGCGTCGAAGTAGCGGTCATGAATACGACAGAATTGGGGGAAGAAGATGAGGATCCAGGCAAAACTTTTCTGAGACAAGGAAGCGAAAGGACTAGCACAAAGCGCCAGGCTGTGCAGAGGAGATATGCTTATCAAGAACTGCAAAATCGCCACTTAAAAGGCAGATGAGCAAATATATATAGGCAAAGTGACAACTGCTCACTTGCCCAAGAGGGCCAATTAATTCTGGACGCGTTAACGTCACCCTCTCCTTGGGGAATGTACTGGTAGAATCACTCTGGCTCCCACATGACTCGAAAAACTGTGGGACCTCGGGAGATCCCCGACGTCATAAATATCGGTTTGGGAGAAGCTATCGATTCAACCTCGGAGCGTGGCCAGTCTCGAGGCCCCGGTTTGTCCAAAGGAAAGGCCCGAAGGGACGATGCCGGAACGTAAAGGCATAAAAGCAAGGAGAAGGGATGACAGAATGAAAGCTCCATTTATACATTGGCAAAAAGAAAAAACATCTTTACACTCTCCGTTTCCCAGGGGGGAGCACATGAAGCAAAAAGGAAGGCATACAAAAAAGACTCGGAGACTACTCCTCGTCACTATCATCTTCGCCCTTATCAGGGGTAATCAAGAGCGCCAATCTTTTCTCCACTACACGGGCCTCTTTGAGGTTAGCTGACAGGTCGAAGCCCCTGGCCCCGAGTTCTTGCAGGGTCTCTCTCTTCGCCTCCGCTTTGGCATGCTTGATAGCTCGGATAAATTTCTGCTCAGCTACCATGGATATGTCGCAAACCATTGTATGCACTATGGCCGCATCCTCCCGATAAATGGAAGTATCTCGTTTGGCCTCGAACTTAGCCGCGGCCAAAGCAACCATCTCCCTATGAGTGTCCGTGAGAAGATCCCCGGATGTCACCAATTCCCCAGCCACTATCTTGTTTCGCTCTCTCAGCCTGGAGATCTCTGCTTTCAACTAACTAATCTGCGAGCCACCCTGCTCGACCTACGGGAGAAGGGTAAGTCAATGAATATATAAATCCGAAACGTATGTGAATACTGGATAAAAGGTCGGGTATGAGCAAGGCAAAATACCTGAGCAGCAAGATTGGCCTTCTCCCAGAGCGCCGTCTCCAAAGCGACCCAAAATTCTCCCAACTCTTTATCTCCCCGGGTAGAGCGAGCCTGCAAATCCTATAGCTTCGAAGCAATTCTCTTATTCTCCTTTTCGTGATAAGAAAGTTCCCCACGGAGACAAAGGATGGCATGGCCATACATCTCCTTACACTATGGCACAATGGAAAGGTTAGAAAGATGACAAATAACGCCTGAGAACGAAGGAAATACGCGAGGAAATACTATCACCTACTGGATGGACTTCTCCGCCGTTTAAACGGCACTAGAAATGTAGAGATCAACTCTATCGATTATGCCATCAAAAATGTTGGCAATAAAGTCTACCCCTTTGGGAGGAGTCCCAGCTGTGGCACCGATCATCCCTCAGTTCCCCTGATGAAACTATAAAGTTTGAAATGAAGTCGTTAGGTTCGCCGATTTCTCTAAGTGGCAACCCACATTCCTGGAAGGCCCCGAGCTCCGATCCCTCAGGATCAATGCCAATGATCCTCCTAGCAGAAGCTACACCGAATCTAGCTGTGCGATTCAAAGCTATATCAACGTCCTCTTCAAGGACCCCCGGCCCACGAGCCCGGCTAGAGCCAGCCGTTTCGAACTCAACGGCCTCCGACCGGGGTGCCTGCAAGCTTCTCGCATTGGACCTTGTTTTCCTCCTTAACGGACTTCCATCATCATCCTCCCCTTTGATATCAGGATTCGACCCTAAGGCTAGAGCAGCAGTCCCACCAGTGGCTTGGCGCTCGGGTGACTTGGTTTTCTTTGCCGCAGGACGGGCAACGGCTGCCCTGCTTTTCCTCTTCTTGTTCGTGCCCGGCTCCAAGGCCCCTGCTTCACCATCAAGGGGCGGCCTCATCTGCATGTTCTCGCCAAGACCTACGCCAGCACAATAACCACGATACGCTTTCCCTAAGGACTCAGAAGGAAACACAAAAGACGAAGCGCGGTAATAGAACCTCACCATGATTCTTGGCCATCCAACTCTTCTTAGCCTGGACGGTCCAAGACCAAATGATGTACGGGAATTTCTCGCTCAACCGCCTGATCCATCCCGACAAATCTGGGACCACCTCCGGATGCCAAGCAGTGACTGCAAAAAAGAGAAAAAGATTATTATGACAAACGAAAGAGTACTCGAAAAGAGGCTAAAGGGAAACTCGCTTACGTCGGGCATTCCACCGCTCCGGAAAGGGCATTCTCCGGGCCAGGATAATATCCGAGGTCCTCACTCGGATAAACTTGCTCATCCATCCTCGGTCCTTTCCCTCGTTAACACTCGTGAAGAAAGATTTTTTGGACCGATGGCAGAGTTTGATTAAGCCTCGATACAGTTGAGGGTTGTACATTCTAATTAGATGACTAAGGGTAAAAACCTCACCTTCAACCCCCTCGGTGAAATGTCGAAGCATCAACACTATCCTCTAAAAAGAAGGGTAGATCTGACTAAGTGTCACCTGATATTGGGCGTAGAAGTCAAGAATAATCGGGTCAATTTCCAGGGGAGGAGACTCGACGGATTTATTAGGACCCAGGGTGAATGGGTAAGTGTATACATAAAGGAAGACAACCTTGAAGTCAGTAATATTATCGTCAGGACTAGGAATCTCTACCTCCACTGCCTTGCTCCATCTGCAATCCTCCCTCACCTTGCTAACATCGATCATTACACTAATGTATCGGGACACGTGCTCACACCAGCCCGGCATAGATGAGGTAGTCTTGACATCAAAATCCGTTGACGTGTTGAGATCGGGTGGGGTACATTATTCTAAGGTGGGAATCGATCAGGCTTCTTCCTTAGGTATTCGGGACAACGATGTAGTATCGTTCCTTGGGGAACCGTCCTAGAAGTCCTAGCCATGTAAAATGGTAAAAACCCTTCTGTGAAAAGAGGAAAGAGTGTCAAATACAAAATTATGACTCAGGGGCTTGTAAGTGGGGTGAAGATAGGAAGTATATAGCAACCAGTGCATTTATAGGAATCGCTGGGGAAGCAGAAGAGACGAGCTGATGACAGTTCGTGGGTTTCTCGATTACCGCATCTGACGGCGGCCTTGCACGATTATCTGGGGCATCACGTTTAATGCTCTTAGAAGGTTGACGTCACAGCAATAATGTCCTCGAGATGACGGTTCAATATCGTTTCCTATTACTTCATTCTAGGAAACGCGGAGACTATCTGTATGCAGTGAAATCAGGGTAGGTCTATTTTTCGCCATTGAGGTACATTCAGGAAGTCATATCGGCATATGGAGCCTGCAAGATTGTGATCGAGCTCCCTCCTTAGAGGTTCGTCCACGACCCCACGAAGATTCTGAGGATAGGGAATTCGTCCGCAACTCAATGAAGATTCTAAGAACGGGGGATTCCCGAGTCGAGCAGCTAGAATCAGTAAACACTAGTACCATGCCTAGCCGTCCCATCCCCGTATCTTCACATTTAATGCACTTTGTACTATATGGTATTCCCTCTCCAATATAAGGGGAATCCATGCCACTTTGTAGAGGCCTGATGTTGCTCCATTTCTCCACAAGTGCAATAATATCTTTCTGTATCTCTCTTCTTTCTAACTTGCTTGCTCTCACTGGCTCGAGGCCACTTAGCATTTATTTTCCTTCTTACTTGTTCTTCATTTATCGCTTAGTCTTGGCCATATAGAGCTTTGTTTAATCGTATATTGACTGTTATCCCACTCCAGACCATCCCTCATAGCTCGACCTCGACCCTGGCCCCAACCCTGAGGTCCCTCATCGACCAGTCCTACATCCGGGTAGCAGGCCCCTTGGTTTGATTACTGCCTTGTTTTAGCTTGCATTTCATCGTTAAACTTCATATTCTTAACATCAACTGTTCTAAACAACTAGCTCGAGAATAGATCATGTATTTTTAGAATCTCATTTACAAATTTAATTGTTGTTACCATTTTCACGTTAAACAGGCAGCTTTTCAAAATGGGTTGAATAAGAATGGGTCAAGAGCGACCAGAAAGTTATTAAGCAGGCTCATGAAATACCCTCCAACCACTTAGGAAGAAATTCACAATGCCTACTGTGCCGAGGTGAGGGAAGATGAGGACAACCTTAATGGTCCAACCCAATGGTTAATATCAGTCCAAACGGAGTCGAGGAAAGACCATCGTAACGACGGTCGAAGAGATCAGTTAGATCCCTGCCTCAACCAAAAAAGGCATCAACCCTATATTAGAACAACCATCCCACCATCTCCTCGATATGTGGAAGGGCCGTCCAGGCCACATACGTGGGCTCAGCGAAACGAAAGAGGCATGCCCCCACTCTTATCTGCTCACAAATTTTGTGTTTCCCTTTCAAAAATAGTGTACGCACTAGAGAAGCTTGGCACAAAGGTGAAGTGGACGCAAAAAATGAAGTCCGACCCAAGTACCCAAAAGTCGAACGTCCTCTATGAATTTCACTAGGAACAGGGTCACAAAACCGTAGACTGCATAGTCCTACGATAAGAAGTAGTGAACGTGCTGAACCAAGGGCACTTGAGGGAGCTGATGAGCGACCGAGGACGAGCCAACATCGGTTGTGGACGATAACAACACTAAGGCCCTCCAAAGTCACCCTCCCCCTCGTACCATCCAAATGATTATCAGCGGATGCGATGAAGCAAAAATCAACCATGTGAAGTTTACCATCATATATAAACTGAAGCGGTTGATCACCCATGAATGGTATGATGACCTCGAAGATAATATCATCTTCTATAAGTCAGATACCCACATTGAGCGAACCTTAGGAGAAATAACACTACTTGTTCTGGCTGGGGGCATCACCCTAGAAACAATGTTCCATATCATGAACCAGGACATAACTTACAATGCCATCATAGGGAGACCATAGATACACGCCATAAGGGCCATCCCGTCAAGTCTGTATCAAGTAATCAAGTTCCCTACTCCATAGGGGATATTCAGCATTCGAGGCGAATAACGCACATCCCAAGAATACTATCGTATCACTCAGGATTGTACATACCCTCAACAGTTAAAGGGAACAGACTCAGAAGCATAGCAATTAACAAAGTCAGGGGCTGAACTCGACGCACAAGAAAACGTCATCAGGGACCCCAACATCATGGAAGTCGCAGGATCAATGGTAAAACACCACAATCCTGTCCAACTAGACAACAACGACAATAACAAAAAGGCTTACATCTACCATAAACTCTCAAAACCAGGTAAATTTCATAAATTTTTAATTGACAACGCCGATTTGTTCTCTTTATCCCATGTAGATATGTCGGGTATCCCAAAAGAAGTTGCCACACACAAGTTGAATGTCGATCCACTCTACCCCCAGTACAGCAAGTAAGAAGAAAATTCAATGTCGCAATTAATGAGGCCGTCAGTGATGAGGTAGATAAGCTACTCGCTAACAGTTCCATCCGAGAATCAAAATACCCCTAATGGGTCATCAATGTAGTCATAGTGAAAAAGAAAAACGGGAAGTGGCGGATGTGCGTGGATTTTACGGATCTAAACAAGGCCTGCCCGAAAGACTCGTTTCCGTTACCTCATATCGATCAGCTCATCGACGCAACAACAAGCACGAGTTGTTAAGCTTCTCAAATGCCTACTCAAGTTACAACCAAATCCTCATGGAGGAGGAAGACCAGGAAAAGACTACTTTCATCACCCATCAGGGAACATACTATTATAGAGTCATGCCATTAGGGTTGAAGAACACAAGAGCCACTTATCAAAGGTTGGTCACCAAGATGTTCAAGTATCAATTCGGCAAAACAATGGAAGTTTACATTGACGACATATTGGTCAAATAAAAAAATAAAAAAGATCACATCAACCACTTAAAAGAGGCCTTCATTATACTAAGGCAATACGACATGAAATTGAACCCCGAAAAATGTTCCTTCGGCTTAACCTCTAGCAAGTTCCTCAGATTCCTGGTGTCACAAAGAGGCATCAAGGTCAACTCAAAGACATTGAAGGGATACCAGAAGTATTAACCAGCAAGAAACAGGTGCAAAACCTGACTGGCCATATAGCCGCCCTGTCAAGGTTCATCTCACGGTCATCCAACAGGTGCTACAACTTCTTCAGCGTGCTAAAAAAAGACAACGGGCTCCAGTAAACTTCAGAATGCAATGATGCCTTAAGAGAACTAAAGGCATACTTGTCCTCTCCCCCGCTACTCGCCAAAGCAGAACCTGGGGATCACCTTCTAATATACTTGGTCGTATCAAAGGTCGTGGTAAGCACAGTGTTGGTCCGCAAAAACAAAGGAACATAATCTCCAATCTATTATATTAGCAAAACCCTGGTCGATGCCGAAACGAGGTACCCCCACCTCGAAAAATTTGCCTTGGCATTGGTTATTGCTTCGCAAAAGATTAGACCCTATTTTCAATGCTATCCCATATCGGTGGTGATGACCTTCTCCCTGCGGGGCATCCTACATAAACCCAAATCGTCGGGAAGACTAGCCAAGTAGGCCATAGAATTGAGCGAGCATGATATAACATATCAACCGCGAACAACAATAAAATCGTAGGTACTCGCCGACTTCGTCGCAAATTTTAGTGCCAAAATAATGCCCGAGGTCGAGCGGGAAACCTCTCATACCTCTCTTGGGCTACCCGACCTATGGGTCCTATACATTGATGGTGCATCCAATGCGTCAGGATCTGGACTGGGTCTCGTACGCGAGGTCCCAACAGACGAAGTTATCCACCAATTCATACGGTGCCACGATATGACTAACAATGAGGACGAGTATGAGGCCGTAATTGCAGAACTTAAGCTAGCTCTCAAATAAGGAGCACGGCGAGTCATCCTCTGATGCGACTCACAACTCTTTGTCAACCAAGTCATAAGGACTTTCCAAATCAAAGAGCATAGGCTACAAAAATACCAGGCAGAAATTCATAAACTACTGCCAAAATTCGACGAATGTTGACTCGACCAGATACCTCGAGCACAAAATATCGAGGCAGATGTCCTCACCAAGTTAGTAGGGGCCACAAAAAACATAACAAAAGAAAACATGGTCACTCTCCTCCACTCGTCAATAGACCAAGTTTAGGTACACTCTGTAAATTTGACTTGGGACTGGCGCAACCGTATAATAACATATTTGCAGGAAGGAACACTTCTATCGAACAAAAATGAAGCCAAAAAGCTTCGAATGCAGGTGGCCAGGTACAACATCATAAACCATGACCTATACAAAAGAACATTTGGAGGCTCCTTAGAAAATGCCTAGGGCAAAACCAAAAAAGACGCATCCTCAAGGAAGTACACGAAGGCCACTGCGGTGCCTATACCGGCAACCGGGCCCTCATCGGATGCCTCATTCGAGCGAGCTATTATTGGCCTACAATGAAGAAGGAAGTCGCCGACTATGTTAAGATGCACGAGCAGTGCCAAAAATACGCTCATATGATACACTAAGCAAGCGAGCAACTTCACTCGGTTACATCGCCATGGCCGCCATCAAATGGGGAATGGATATTATCAGACCCCTTCCAGCAGGGCGAGGTAATATACGCGAATAGGAAGTTATCACATTCATATGGAGAAATATCATATGCCGCTTCGACATCCCCAAAGAAATCAGCTACGACAACAGACCACAATTCACCGAAAAATAGACTGTCGAATTCTTCGAAAAATGGCACATCAAGCGAATACTCTCCACGCCATATCACCCTACCAGAAACAACCAGGCCGAATCCTCCAACAAAACAATACTGAATATCTTGAAGAAAAAGTTTGAGGATGCCAAGGGACTATGGCCAGAGTTACTACCAGAAGTACTGTGGGCATACCGCACCACACCAAAAACAAGCACCGGAGAAACACCATATTCATTAGTCTACGGGATTGACACCATGATACTCGTCGAGGTCGGAGAACCCAGTTTGAGATACTCCAATGAAAGCGGACCAAGCAATGACGAGAACAGGAAACAAGACCTTAACGAAGCAGAGAAGCAAAGAGACATGGCTTACATAAGAATGGTAGCCCAAAAACAACAAGCAGAACGGTACTACAACAAAAAAGCCAAAGTACGACCACTCAAAGTTGGAGACTATGTACTCAGGACCAAAACACAGGCGATCAAAGATTCAAGAGAAAGAAAATTAGGAACTGTGAGTACGTGATTTTTGCCCTATAGGAATTACTCCCATAAAATACAAGAAAAATAATTTTTTTTCCTATTATTTGCAATTTTATAGATTTTTTGTAGAATTTTTATTAATTATTTGCATTTTTCTGCACATTTAATTTCCATTCAAAATCATGAAAAATACAGAAATTACCATGCATCACATTTAGGTTTCTTTTTACATTTTTGGGGGGATTAATTAGTAATTATTTGTTTTATAAAAAAATAAAAATTACAAAAATAGCTCATTTTACATTTTTTCCTTTTAATTTTAGATTATTGATTTCTCTCTTTTAATTTAGGATTAAGTAACTTTTATAATTTTTATAGTTAGACAATTAGTTTAATTTTATAATTTAGATTAATTTAGGATTTTTAATTAACAAAAAAGGAAAAGAATTTGAGGAAGAAAAGGGCCTATTCTTAAAAACCCGAAATTGGGCCAAGTTAAAATTCTGAAGCCCAATTCTTTCACTCCAAATCACCTTAACCCAATACCTCTCCTTTCTACTTAAACCCATACACTACCCGCCCCAATCAAATTCGCCCAGCCAAAACTAAATTTGACCCGTTACCCACCCATATATAATCACACTTATAACACCAAAACAAAAGAAAACCCTAAATCATAACAGACCTAAAGCGGCGCCCCATCAACTGTTCATCTTCTCTTTCACCGAAACTCACATCTGCCTCGCCCAAACTCTTTCGAGTTCACCCTAAAACTCACCTCACGTGCTCCAACCTCTCTCCTATTGCCACGTAGCAACCAAATCTGACAACAAGAAGATTCCTTCCAGATATTTTACACGCCTTCAGCTTCTCGATCGATTTGCTGGATGAATGGGGGCCATGGATGGATGGAAATCAATCCATGCCCTCCATTTGTCCCAAAAATCGTTCACAAGGAATAAAAGATTTTTTGGATTTGAGGAAAAGATTCGAGGAAATTTCGGAGGTTATATAAGTTGAGGATGTTCTTGTTTGAGGGGGTTTTCTTTTTTTGGGGGTTGAAAGATTTCTGGGTATAAAAATATAGGAGAGACAGAGTTTTTCGGGCAGATTTTTTTAGAGAAAATTAGGGTTCTAGAAATATTCTTCTTCTTCCTCTCTTTTGTCCATCTCCATTCTTAGTTTAGTTTCAGAACAAGAAAAATACAAAAAAAACATGTTCAGTGTTCTGTGATTCCATTATTGTTTGGTTTACTGTCTATTAATTTCAAAAGACATAGATTCTGTCACTTCTTTCAATCCGGATTTTGTTAAAAATGGAGTTCAATTGAGCGATTGTTGAGTTCGTTGTTGCTCGAGGCGTCGATTTTTGGATGCTGTTGTTTTTTGGTCGATTTTAGTGTTGTAACTAGTTCAGTTTTCAATTCCAGGTTCACTTCTGTTCCTCCTCTCTATTTCTGTTGTGAAGTGAGCCATGGACAAATTGTAAAATGACTCAGTTAAGATAATAGAAGAAGCTTGTGTGGTTATTTTTTGGTTTCATTTACTGCTCTGCTTTTGACCTCTTCCATGATTTCACATGTTGGTTAATGAGTGTTCAGATGATCCTCCGGTCTTAGAATTCATTGAAACATGTAACTGTGTGTGTTCATCTTCCCCCCACTATCACTATTCGACCATGGTTTGGTTTGGGGAAAATGTTTGAAAGCTGGTTTCTAATTAGTCGAAGGTTAACTTTGTTTGGTTTTCTTATATCATAAGCTGTCAAAGTTGGTGTGTTGTTTCTAGTTGAATCAGTTGAATGATTCGTGTATTTTTCTGAAATTTCATGCCTGCTCATGTACTATTTGCAAATCAGTCAAGTTACGCGTAGTTTTCGTTCATGCCTTAATGCTAGGAATTTATGACTATCTTGATGTTTGGATTCCAATCAGCTTGTATTTTCTATCTACTTGTTCACATTTTCAGTGATCTGTTTTCACCCTTGGCTAAGGTTGGAACCATTACAGTTGTTACTCTACTGGAATTGGGATTAAGGATGCATGTCTTGCTGTTTGCTGAAGTTAGTTTGCTCGTTTCTTTATATAAGACCAAATAGATGGATTGTTTCAAATGAGTTGTATAGTCTACCAAGCTCTTATATCCATTTGTTCCTTTTCTTGCTTCTTTCAAACATGAGTTAGCTATGTCAGGCTATTTGAAGTGCTATTTCCATTAGAGTATTTGCATTTGGCAGTTGTGATTATGATAATCTTGTTCCTTAGATTTTGATTCAAAACAGATGTTAAGTTAAATTTGTCATGTGAAATATGTATGTACAAAACTGCATCCATTTTTTCTCTTTCACTTGAATATCATTCTTGGGTTTGGATCTTAAAATAACTGAATCATCTTCCCTTGAGTTTCATAGTTTTCTTTTGCATACTCACCGATACTCGGACGTGAACTAAGCCTTGAACGATTCCTTGACTGCTGCTAGTTTAAGTTCTTAATTTATAACTAAGTTTTGTTCATTCTGGTGGTAGATAGTTGCCTCATCGATTTGAGCTTCACTTCTAGAGTTAACAGTTAAATCATTCTTAAGAAGTTGAATATCTTGTAGTCTTCCCCTCTCAGTTTCTCATTGTCCCATTGGCAGTAGTATTTTGATATGAGTGTTTATCTTACTCAGTTAGATTTGTTTGGCAATGAGGTAGTAGTCTATCAATGAACATCTCTTCAGTCTTCTTTGGCAATTGATTTCTCAGTTTGCTTGTTGTTGTTGATGCGTGCTGTTGATTTTTGGGTAATTTTCCATTTCTTTGTTTATTCAGTAACAAGATGTGTTTTACGTGCAATGTGTTTGTGAAAAGTTATGTTTCACGTATAATGAAGCACACCGTATATGTTGATTATCCAATCCCTGCAACAATAGTGTCTTATCAATAATTTTCAAACTTTTGCCCTTAATCTCAAACAAGCTTAGGAAACAATAACTCATGAACATCGTAGAAAAGCCTTTAGGTGCGTGTTTAAAATACAATTGTGATTGTGTGCATGTTCGTGTGACACGGTTAAAATTCTAAAAACCAATTCGGAGTACGCGTTTGCGCAACTTCAATCAAACTTTCTTAATAACAAAATCGTTGCTAATAGGCCGTTAAATTAATTTTAGTTCATATAGTCCGAGGTGTGCCATCCACCATTTAATAATACATGGCCCTCGTATTAATTTAGATATAAAAATTGAGAAATGTTTGTAGTTTGCATTAGGCACGTTTAATATACTATCATGGGTGTGGACACGTTCGCGTGACATGATTACGATTTCTAAAAATAAAATCGGAGTATGCGTTCGCTAAACTTCGGCCAAATTTTGTTAATAATAATAAAGAGTTATTAATTGTCAACACGTTCGCATGACATGATTTTTGACGCGCCAAATAAATGGGTGTACGAACGCGTGACTCATTTCAAGATAATTTCTAAATTAAAAGGGCAAATGCACATAGGTTCTAAAATGAGTAATTAGACAATTTTAATGAGCCAAGTATGATAGAAGTGACCGTGCTAGAACTACGAAACTTGGGAATGCCTAACACCTTCTCCCAAGTTAACAGAATTCCTTACCCAAATTTTTGTGTTCGCAGACTATAAAACAGAGTCAATCTTTCCTCGATTCGGGATTTAAAATCGGTGACTTGGGACACCATAAATTATTCCAAGTGGTGACTTTGAATAATAAATAAATAATCTCGTTTCGATTGTCACTTAAATTGAAAAAACTCTCTTATATCCCTTCTGGGGGTAGTAAAAAGGAGGTGTGACAGCTCTGGCGACTCTGCTGGGGAACGAACCCAGAATCTCTGGTTCGGGATTCAAGAATTCGATCTTGTTTTATGATTTTTTTACTTGGCTTTATTGTGTATATTACCGTATTCTGTGAACCTTTTGTGCTAAATGCTATTTGTTTACCGCTTTAATATTTTTTGAATTGTATATAACTGTCTTCTTAAGCCATCCCTCTGAGTCTTCTGAAAATGGTGCACACGTTCGCGTGACCCACTTTTTATGTAGAAGTTATACCAAATAAGAACGGGGTTGGGCCAGCAACAAGGCCAGGTAGACTTCAGTGCTCTCGCTACATTGCCCCCTCTTCGGCTCGAGTTGTCCGCTCGGGTAACCCAAGTCTAGAACAAAACCCTAGGATTTAAACCTAGAAAAACATAGCCTCATGCCAGATCCCTAGTAGGAACGTTTGTTTGCATCATGTGCATTTGACTTTGGGGACTCAACACAGGGGTTGGGTCCGTCTAGGACAGGTGTACCCAAAATAATAGACCATCCTGATGCATCCTATGTGCTATGTGAACATTTATTTGATTCGGCCTGCATGTTGACCGGTTAGGGAAGAATACATCAAAAGAAAAACGAAGAGTGATGTAGGGAAGGAAATAAAGCCCGGTTCTGAAAATCCCCGGTATTTGGAAATGTCCCGAAACTCTGCCGAAAATTTTTCAAAAAAAAAGGAAAAAAAGTCATTTCAAAAGAGTCGATACTTTGTCCTTTTCAAGTGTGTCAAAACTGACCGAACTACGCAGGTCTGATTCTCACTGAGTTTGGGATACATAGGCAACCTACATAAGGTTCAACCTTATTTTTCAAAAAAAAAATAAATAGTAAATGGTCAAATAAATGTAGTTTGGGGTTTTGGTTAAAAATAAGTCGATCCAGCTTCGGTAATGTCTTAAGCCGTTCTTGCCGAGATAGTCTTAGAGTATTTTCAGTTGTCGAAGGGCTATTTTGTAAAAGAACGGACAAGTTTGTCGGTGAAGTATCATTTTTCCATAAATTAGTTCTCCCCGGCCTCAAAATTTATTTGGAATTGGGAAGGGGCCACGTTTGCAAAAACGACCATTTTTGCTAAAATTAGCATATACGGGAGGGAGTCATGGTCTGTTGATTTTTTCTTTAAGAAATTGAAAACATGTTTTATAAAAAGGGTCCACTAGAGTCAAACCTAACCTTAATCTCCCACAGGTACAAATGAACACTGCACAGAACCCGTCAGAAGTGGTCATAGAACAGGCTCAACTGCAGTTGCGTATGTGGTGGAATGATCTAGATGAAGATGGTCAGAAGGGAGTGAAAAAACAGTTGGGTGCCCTTTGAGATCACCCCAACTTTGGAGGAAATGGCCGGGTATATTGAGTTTGACCGGGATTTGAGGAGACAACAACTTATATTTCCAAGGGCTCCTTCAGTGCACAAGTTCTTTGACCTCCTGAATATCAGTAAACAGATGAAGAAGGTCCATGTAAGCAACGAGTGTTGTTCTTTCCACTTCTTGTGCTTCAAGTTCGGGCATTCAGCTAGGTTCAAACGCATGAAAAGGGTTTGAGCAACAAACAAGATAAGGGCCTTTGGAAAATTCATCATCGGTTCGCTTTTATTGTGGTGTTTGGGGATCATGGTCTTTCCAAATGCGGAAGGGACATTAGATACTCATATGTTTAGAATTGCACAAATCCTTACTACCAAGGAAGATCATACGCTTGTCCCATTAGTGCTGGCGGACATTTATTGAGCATTGACCTTATGCAAAGCTGGGGCTCAATTCTTTGAAGGTTGCAATATTCTTCTACAAATGTGGTTGATCGAGCATCTCCGCCATCACCCCAAATTCATGAGTTATGGTTTGAGCCCGGATAACTTCATTAAGATTTATGAGGAAAGGGTGAAAGACTACAACGTGCCAGAAGGGTTTGAAGCCTGGGTCTCCCACTTGAAAGGTCTCAAAGCAAGTCTGGTCAAGTGGACTATAGGATGGCTCCCTATGACAGAAGCCATATATATGACGGCTACCAAGGGTTACCTAAGGTTGATGGGTGTGAGGAATATCCAGCCATATGCACCGCAGAGGGTCTTAAGGCAGTTAGGAAGATATCAGGTTGTTCTCGAAGATGAAGATCTAACCACCCAGGTCATTGAGCTACATCTAGAAGCTGCATTGCCTGAAACTTTGGTTCAGCAGGATTGGAATGGCTGCCGGTATCTGAAAAATGGCACCCAGGTACCAGATACTGCAAAGGGGTAAGTGGATCCAAATTATGTTGCATGGTTTGAGAAAAGGTCTTGTGTAAACAACGAACCAAAGCCTGAGCCCGAGCCCGAGCCCGATAGGCCTGCCAAGAGACCTCATGTTCAAGCCTTTGATGATAAAATCCAAGAAAGGTTGGCCTGGGGAGAAAAGGAGAAAAAATATCAAGCCGCAATTTACACCTTGGAAGAGAAGCTGAGAAACATGGAATTCAATAATGATCTCCAGGCATAAGAAGCTGAAGGTGAAAGAAGAAGGTAGGCCCAAGAGAATGAAGCTCTCCGAGCCCAAGTTCGAAAAATGAGAATAGCAGCTGAGAACCCGGGCAGAAGCAGAAAAGATGAAAAGCTCATCAACAACCTTACGCAAAAAGTACGTGACTATTAGGATGATTTGCAAAAGACTGAAGCTGAACTAGCAAATGCCCGAGCCAAGTTATCTAAGATGCGGAGGGACGGGCCAGTTTCGTTCGGCAACTAAAGGAGAAGTATGACAAAGGAATGGTGAATATAAAGAAAAAGGTCAATGTCCTTGAGAACGAAATGGCCAAGCAGGCGAGAGACTTCAAAGCAGAAAGGGAACACTGCTATGCCCTGATGTCACAGCTGGAGAAAGATCTACAGTAGCTTCAAGAGCAAAATCATGCAGCCGAACAAGTTTTGGATGCCAGATCTCAGCAGATCGGACGGTTGCTACAGGAGAAGGGTATTATTAGGGAAAGGGTTAGAAGAATTGCAGAATACATTGTGATGAAGTGCAACGAGTGTGAAGACATGATCAAATCCATGTTCTTCGCTTCAGTTATGATTTTTGTCCGACAGATCATGGATAACTTGTTTCTCCTCCAAGAAGATATGGCGCAAAGGCCCGCAGCAAGGCCAACTGGAGCAGCAGTTGATGCACTTATATATTCTTGACTTTGTTTGTTTGAGTATGTAGTTTGTTAATTTATTTTCGAGTCTGTATTGTCAGTTTGTTAGTTCATTTTCGAGTATGTAGTTTCAGTTTTCTTTTGAAGTTGTTGGTCCACTCATCGAGTCTGTCAGTATTTATGCTTAACTATGGAAGGGAAGTTGTCGTAATCAAGATGTTTTATTTTGTTTTATTTTAGGAAAATTTGAAAACCCAAAAAAAAATATTTTTTTATTTTATTTCGCACATGTCCCAGAATTACGCTTAGTCTAATTCATGCGGCGTCATGATATGTAGGCAATCCCCATAGGATTCGATCATAACGATGAAATGAAAAGAAAAAAAAAAGAGAAAAACAAGAAAAACTGTGGGAATGAAATAGTGGCAAAACAAGAGAGGGAAAATGAGAGAATAAAGGAATAAAGACAAGAATCAAGAAAATAAAATCAGGAATGAAAAAAGAGAGAGAAAGAAATTGCAAAAAATGAAAATTATTGAAAGCCGGGATGACGCAAGCAACCGTTCAAATGCATAATAGAAATGGTTAACTGTGTAGGTGCACTGCATCCCCAACGTGCGATTGCCTATCTGTTAAGCTCTAATCGCTAACGAGTTTACTTGTTGTCATCAAGTACAGGCAGGTGGTTAGTTTGTTTGGCATTTTGGTAACTCACCTGTACAATACCAGATCTAAAGACAAGTTGATCATGACTGGCCAAGAACTGGATGCAAGTGTTATTGATCCTTCAAGGGAGGGGGAAGAGTCTGATGTTAATTTGAAAGAGGAGTTACATAAGTTGAAACAACAAATGGCAGAGATGTACCGGGCATGGATGAAAGGGCATCCACCACCATCACACCCCGCCAACCCGGCTTTCCTCCTGCCACTGGCTCAATCCCAGGAACCTCCCACTGTTGATTCATCTCCAGACTTCCCCCATTACCACTACTATCAAGGCACCACTTCCCAGACCCCACAAGCACCACAACCCAAACCAATCCCATACCCCCCTCCACCAGCCACCCATGTTTTCGTGGCACCCCCACCTGCTACACTCCATCGATCCTCCAATGAGCTCTTATTCCAGACCAAAGATAACAAATACTATCCTCCGGAGCCTACTTTCAAGGCCCCAGAGCATTACTCCTACACTCCTCGTTTCGACCTCCCTGTCGAGATTGAGAAACCACCTAAAACCTAGGGCAGGAGGAGATGTTCAGGAAGGTAAGAAGCCTGGAGCAGTCATTCAAAAACATGCAGGGATTGGGAGGCCAGGTGAGCATAGCCTACAAAGATTTGTGTCTATTCCCCGGTGTCCAGTTGCCTGTGGGATTCAAGATGCCTAAATTTGATCTATATGACGGGCACGGAGACCCGGTGGCCCACTTGAGGGGATTCTGCAGTAAAATGAGAGGAGCCGATGGGAGAGATGAGCTATTGATGGCATACTTTAGCCTTAGTCTAAGTGGCGCAGCATTGGAGTGGTACACTTGTCAAGATCATAGCAGATGGTATACCTATGATAATTTGGCCCAAGCATTCGCTCGTCATTTCTAATACAACATCGAGATTGTTCCAGATCGTTTGTCTCTGACTAAGATTGCGAATAAGCTTAGTAAAAGTTTCAGGGAATACGATTTTCGCTGGAGAGAACAAGCGGCAAGAGTTAACCCCCCGATGGAGGAGAGAGAAATGGTGGAGTACTTTCTGCAGGCTCTGGAGCCTACTTACTTTGGCCATCTGATATAGGCCATAGGCAAGTCTTTCAACGAGGTAGTGAAGATGGGTGGCATGGTGGAAGAAGGGCTTAAATCAAGCAAAATCATGAGCTATTCAGCCATCAAATCAACTACCCAAGCCATTTAGAATGGTACCGGAGGAGTGATCGAAAAGAAGAAGAAAGAAGAGGTGGCAACAATTGATTCAGGATCATGGTTTGGACCTAGGGGCCCATCACACCATTATACCCAGCGTCGACCCCATCACCGAACCTATAACCAAACCCCATATAATCCACCCCAACATTACTTCCTATCACCAGACCCTCAGCTTTTTGTCCACCACGCCTAGAAATATACTCAACCTCCTGCCTACTCACAATGGTGTGCCCCAGCCCCGTAAAACACCTACCCAGCTCCACAAAATGCTTACCCACCCCCACGAGCCTACCGAAACCCTACCGGCCCAAGTTTCCGACCCAATTCAGCATTCAGAAATGAGAGGTTGCAGTGGAAGAAAACTTTCACCCCGTTGGGGGAGTCTTATACCAGTTTATTCCATAGATTGAAGCAGTTGGATATGTAGAGGCCAATTGAGTCGAAATTGCCAAACCCTCCTCCAAAGAATTTTGATTACTCCTTAAGATGTGAATATTGTTCTGGTACTCCGGGGCATGATACGGAGAAGTGCTGGCACTTGAAAAATGCCATCCAGGAGCTCATCGACACAAACCGGATTGAAGTCCAAACTCCAGAGGCACCTAACATCAATCAGAACCCATTGCCAACCCATGAGGAAACAAACATGATCGAGATAGTACACAAGGGAGGGGGAGCCCAAGAAGCCTTCACAGTCTGTCATGATGATTCGGTCCGGTAAGGTCAAGCCAGTTAAAAAACCAACAGTTGAAGGATCAGTTAACAAGTTGAGCATAACAAATGGTGAGCCATCTGTAGCAGTTCAGAAAAGATCCCCAAATGATGTTGTAGCAAAGCAAGATAAGTCAAAAGTAGTCATGCCAGGGTTGGCAAATAAACCTATCGTAATTGTAGAGGGTGCCCATACGGACCCCGTCATCATCAAGCCTGTAACCCAGGTTTTGGTAATCAACACCAAGGTTGTCCCATTGAACTATGAACGGGTGATAGTAACCTATAATGGAAAGGAAGTGAAAGAAGAAGTCAATGAGGCCCATGGATTAACTCATTCAGGGAGATGCTTTGCCCCGGAAGAGTTAAAGAAAGCTAAAACATCCAGAGATAGTCCAGTTCTAGTAAAGAAAGCACTCACTGAAGAAGAGGCAAAGGAGTTTCTGAGAAAAATGAAGGTACAAGATTACTCCATCGTGGAGCAGCTGAGAAAGACGCCCGCTCAGATTTCCTTGCTATCATTATTGATCCACTCAGATGAACATCATCGGGGCCTGATGAAAATTCTGAACGAAGCTCATGTACCCAACAAAATTTCAGTGAACCATTTGGAGAAGATTGCCAACAAAATATTTGAGGTGGACAGGGTCACCTACTCTGATGACGAGTTGCCTGTGGAAGGTACTGAACACAACAAAGCTCGCTATCTTATGGAAAAATGTGAAGATTCTATGGTCACCAGGGTGTTAGTTGACAATGGTTCCAGTGCAAACATCTACCGTCTCTCTACTCTGAACAAGTTGAAAGTTGATAATGAGAGAATTCACAAGAATAGTATATGCGTCCGAGGTTTTGACGGTGGAGGAAAATACTCAGTTGGTGATATAGTGCTTGAATTGACAATAGAACTGGTGGAATTCACCATGGAGTTCCAGGTACTGGATGTAGCCATCTCATACAATTTGCTGTTAGGTCGGCCTTGGATACATGCCGCCAAAGCAGCCCCGTCCACTTTGCATCAGATGGTCAAGTTTGAGTGGGACAGGAAGGAGATCGTCGTACATGGTGAGGAAATTTGTGTGCCCACAGTGATGCCTCCGGCCTATTTATTGAGGCTGAAGATGACAAAGGGCCTTGGATCTATCAAGTCATTGAAACAGTGCTGGTCGAGAAGGTTTCAGAAGTGAAATGTGTTCCAACTCCAAAGATAGCCTCTGCATCTGTCATGGTGGCCTCCGAAATGCTGAAAAATGGCTTTGTGCCAGGTAAAGGTCTAGGTGCATCCCTGCAGGGTATCATACAGCCAGTGTCCCTCCCTGAAAATCTGGGTACATTCGGTCTTGGATTCAAACCCACAGCGGCAGATGTGAAAAGGGCTAGAAGGTTCAAACAGAAGGCGTGGGCACTTCCGAAGCCTATCCCGCGTCTTTCTAGGTCTTTTGTCAAGCCCGGTGCCAGGAAACGCCCAGTGATGACAGTTCCAAGTTCTGTGATTGACATTGATGAAGAGTTAATTGAAAGGTTCCAGAGGTTGTTTGATGATGTGAACTTGGTAGAAGTTGGAGAAGGTTCTAGCAAAGAAGACGTGCAATTCGTCGGGTCAAATGTAAAGCTTAACAATTGGAAGGCTACTCCTCTCCCTACTTGGAAGGAGTCTTGGTAGTTTGTTTTGTTTTCCTTTCTATCTGGGTCATTCCAGGGTTGTGACCCAGATTTTTATTTCCCGTTTGTTGATGTACAAACCCTGTTATCCTTTATTTTCAATAAAATGCAATTTTCCATTGCCATCATTCCTGATAGTTTTATTTTTGTTTTCTTTTCTTATACAGTTCTTTTTATGCTGGTTTCAATGACATGACATGCATGAGGAATCTTTGGCGCAGTCTTAAAAGTCAATCTAATTCTGAAATAATAATCCAAGAAATAGAGTGTGATGATGAATTCGAATATGATGAGGGTCAAACATCTGTTGCATTGTTCATGATTGCGAAACTAGAGATTCTGGGTTCGATCCCCAGTAGAGTCGCCAGAGCTGTCACACCTCCTTTTTACCTACACCCCCATCTGTTGCATTGTTCATGAATTGATATATACCAAACCTTTGTGTTTTACCGAAAATACCTTTGATTCGTTCACCTAACACCCTCCATCTTGTTGCATTATTACTGAATTGATATGTACCAAACCTTTGTATTTCACAAGTATCCCAAAGCATGTTGATTATTGCCAGCTCAATGCGCTTGTTGTTCTTTTTTGACTTATGACATTTGATGTGTTAGCCAGACCCCGTTTTGTGCAATTGGACAGCTGGTGGCATAATTTGAAGTCATTTCTCACTTGTTCTAACCACATAGACTCAGGAAGAGGAAGTAAACAAGACAAAAAGAACAGAGTAAAGGACAATGAAAAGAGATGATTCCTAACAAGAAAACTACAAAGTAGAAACTTATTAGATGTGGACACCAACTCTAATGATCGTGATATGCACATGTGGCCTATTCTATCGAGCAGGTCTGATATTCAACTCCTATTATACCCCAAACCGTGAAACTGGGCTTCCATGCTCCGATTATCCAATCTGATTCACAATCCTTATTCGACATGTAGTGCCCGATGGGTTTTCACCATCAAGCCTCTCTCGTTTTGTTCTTTTTCTCAACTTACAGTCGCCTCAAGGTGCCCGTGAAGGTTTTCACCAATAAGACTCTCTCATTTTTTATTTCTCTCTACTTTCATCGCCTTACGGTGCCCGTTAAGGTTTCCACGAATAATACTCTCTCATTTTGATTTCTCTTAGTTCCCATCGCCTTACAGTGCCTGTGAGGGTTTTCACCGATAAGACTCTCTCATTTTCATTATTTTTCCTGCTTGGACTAGTGTGTTGTCCCTGATATGAATCACCTCTATTTTCTCGACATGGCATCTCTCGAAGACTGATCAGAAGGTCTTTCTTTACCGTAACGTGGGCTTTTGGACGGGATTAGAAAGAAAAGGTATAAAAGGCTCAAAAAAATTCAAATGGGTTCAACATTACAACTTTCAGAATCAGATTTCCTACAGCAACCACAACTTCTGCCCCAGTTTCTTGCTTGGGGACTTTTGGATTTTTATTTCGACGAGACCGAACCGTGCGGCTGCCTACGTATCCTTAAAAGGAATCAGGTCGAACGTAGTTCATGTTATAAGAATTACTTTGTTTGTTGTGATTTTTCTTTTCTTTTTCTTTTCTCTTCTTTCCTTCTTTTTCTTTTTGTTGTTGTTTTTCTTTTTTTTTCTTTTTTTTTCTTTTTTTTTCTTTTCTTTTCTTTTTTCCTTTTCTCTTTCTTCTCTCTCTTTTCATTCTTTTTCTTTTCTCTTTTTCCTTTACTCATCTTTTACGCTTGCGTTTCTGATCTTTGCTACTGATTCCGAAAGAGGAGTATGAAAGAAAATAGATAAGGTTCAAAGGGGTAACGAAGGATAAAGTGTTTAGATATTTGAACAAAATACCTTTGTCATTCCAATCTACAAAACATGCCAAGTGCAAACTACACAATTAAACAAACCAAGGAAAAACTTTGTAACATCTTTTGATTTTACTAGACTTGATAATCATTTCCACGCATTCGCCTTCTACATCTGTTAGTTACCAAGCCCCATTGGACAACACCCTCACTCTAATTACCACGAACGACCCCCTACAATTTTGGGGCAAACTTGCCATTATCTTCACCTGATGCAGCATGATGCATTTCAATAGTGTATTTTTATGTTCTACCTGCCCCAGTTTCACAAAATTCAGGCTTGAAGTGATCTCAAAATGCCTTTACTTATTTCCCTCAAATGTTCTTACATCTTCAATATTGTTTCATTGCTTCGTGATTAAACTGACTTTTAAAACCAGGATGAGAGTTACGCGTACATGTCATGTCACTAGAGTCAACAGGAAAAGAACCATAAAAAGAAAAGAGAACTAAACGAAAATGACTAGAAATCACAAAAAACAGTAAATTGCATTAGACATATGGTGAAAGGGTTTGGACAACAAAACAAACAAACCAAACTGGGGTTACAAACCTAGAACAAACCTAGACAACACTAAACGGGCTATTATGACTAAACAAACTAAGCAAAATAAAAGGATAGAAGGGTTTGAGTCACAAGACAATATCCGGATTACAACCTTGAAATAACCCGAACAACAGAAATGACAACAAAATAAACCACCAAAACTCCTCCCTGGCAAACCAAGAAAAGAGAGTCTTTCCAATCATCAAACTCAACATATTAGCCACTGACTTCTGCATCAACAATGCTAGGACCTTCACAAGCCTCCATCACATTGTTCTGAACCGATTGTCTTTGGGTTCCCTTTGCGTGCTCATTCTTAGGATCAACCTATGATAGCGCTGAAAGCTTCATAGCACGTGGACCTCCAAGGATCCAAGAAGAATTCTCACATTCCTTTTCAAAATAAATCATACCTACCATATACGTCTCATTATGCATAGGTGACAGACTTTGGCTAGTGTCTGCTGCATCTAGATTTTGCACGACAATGTTGCCTGCATTAATAAGCTTCTGAATTGCGTTCTTTAGATTCCAACACTTCTCTATATCATGCCCTGGGGCATCCGAGCAATATGTGCACCTTTGAGAAAAATCAAACTTCTTTGGAAGAGGGTCTGGCATTTTTATCTGGGTCGGCTTCAACATGTCCAATATCCTTAGTCTTTGGAACAGACCGGAATATGACTCTCCCAATGGAGTGAGGGTCTTCTTCTTCCGTAACCTCTCATTCTTAAAGGCTTGATTGGGCCGGAAACCCGATCCAGTGGATTTTCGGTAGGCTCGTGGGAGTAGATAGGCATTTTGTGGAGCTGGGTACTGGGAGAGTGATGTACGACTTTGGGAGTTTTGTGTAGAGAAGTGGCATTAGGGAGGATCCTCTGGTGCATAAGGATATCCACGGGGACGATGTCGAGGCTGGAAGTATTGATCGGGAAAGCCCATTGGATCATCTTCTCTGTTTCTCTTTCTTTCACCCAAGCTTACTGGGATGTTCTAAATGTTTTTCGAACAACTCATGATTTTGCCTGACTTGATTCCCTCTTCTATTAGCTCCCCCATTCTTAACACATCATTGAAAGGCTTCCCCAGGGCCGGAACGACTGAAGTAGGTGGGCCCCTAGGCTTGTATGAAAAGCTCAACCATTTCTTATTCACCAATCGGGGTATTGACTCGAGCAGCCTGCTCCCTCCATCTGAGCCCAAACTCTCTAAAGCTTTCCTTCGGCTTCTTTCCCATCCTAGATATGGAGGAGCGGTCTGGGGTAACGCCTGATTTGTATTGAAAGTATTGAACAAAATCTTGAGCCATGTCACCCAATGTAGGCCACTTACCAACATATTGACGAGCATGCCAGTCCAAAGCTGCCCCAGTCAGGCTATCACTGAAATACGCCATCATCAAGTCATCTTTCTCTCCAACACCTCTCATTTCACTACAATAAACCTTCAGGTGGGTTACCGGATCCCCACACCCATCATACAAGTTAAATTTTGGCACTTTAAATCCTGCAGGCAGGCGAACATCAGGGGACACAGACAGTTCCTTGTAAGCCATGCTTCCCTAGTATCCCATTCCTTGCTTGTTCTTTAAGGACTGTTCTACGCCTTTCAGCCTCTTGGGTGCCCCATCTTTCCCTTTTCTTCCTGCGAACCTTTCATTTTCAACATGAGGCTCATCCCTTGGGCCCTGTTTGTATGAGTAGGGAACCTTGTGGGCAACCTCTGAGGGGTGATATTGGGCATCATGAGCTTGGAGATAAGCGGGTGCATCTGGAGAGTATGGAGAATCATCTGGCATTGTGTCCGGAGCTTGGGTAAGGGAAGCATCTAGGAAGCTAGGTGGTGGCGGGGGTGGAGCCTTCCTAGTCATCCAAGCCTGATACATGTCAGCCATGTGTTGTTTTAACATCTTTACCTCTTCAACCAACCCATTGTCCTGTTCAACCAACTGCTTTCGAGCACCGGTATCAACCAACTCAATCCTGTTGTTGTCTGCCAATGCCTTTGACTTTATGTTGTAGAGAAGAGTTACCACTTTAAAACCACAAACCAACTACCCTTCTGCTATGAATATAACAAAAAGAAGCCATCACGTTAGCGTTAGAGCATTTAACATAAGATAACCTCACTTTATGTGCAATGCACCTAGCCACAGTTATCGGTTCTAAAATGACTTCGAGGGTACAAAAGTCAGTTGGCATCATCCCAATTTGTTCATTTCAACTTCTATTTTCTTTGCTTTTCTAGCACTTGTTGGCTTGCCTATTTTCCTTCATTTCTCTTTTTTTTTAATCATCACCCTTTCTTTCTCTCATATCTCACATCCCACAATTCCACCTCTTTTTTTCTTTTCTTTTTTTTCCTTTTTTTTGTTAATAAAAAAATGATTCGATCGAACCCTATGTAGGTTGCCTACGTATCATGACCGCACATGAATCAGATCTTTACGTAGTTCTGGAAAATCAGGAATAAAGGAAACAAACTAACATTCTCTTTTTTTTTACCTTAATAACTAAATCCGATGAGGAAAGAGAAATAAAAGAAGCAAAACCTTTTTTTTTTTAATTTTCTAGACTTAATGTTCTATAACCTATTCTAAACTCAAGCTTAACGGATTTTTTCTTTTTCTTTTCTTTTTGGAAACAAATACTCTATTGAGGAAAAATCGTAGAAAAGAAAGATATATTATTTTTTTGACTCCTTTTTTTATGAATTTTCATTTGATATCCCTGAAGAAAAAATTCGTAACGAGAAATGAAAAAGATAAAAACTATTTTTTGGATTTCAATTTTTAATTACCTAAAGGAGAAATTTTAAAAATAAACAGAAGATAAGGTATGTTATTTCTTCTATGTACGATGTCCTAAAGTTCTTGTAAAATAAAAAAGAATTTTTTTCATTTTTCATTAATTCCCCAAAGAAGAACCTCAAAAGAAAATCTCTTTTTGGATTTTCGGAATTAATACCTTAAAGGAAACCTTTTAAAGAGGTACTAAAAGAAAATTCTCTTCTTTTTTGGATTTTTAGTATTAATATACTAAGGGAAATATAAAAATAATTATTTTAAGTTCTAGGTATTAATTGCCTAAAGGAAAAACCACCTCAATTGATTTTTTTTTCAATTTCTAGGAGTAGTATTTTTAGAGAAAATTCTAACGGAAATATAAAAATGCAAAATATATTTTTTTGTATTTTGATTCATAATACATTTTCAAATACAAAAAGGGAAATAATAACAAAATACTGACAAACTTAACTAGAATATGACAGACTCAAGAAAATCAACTAAATGACTGAATACTACTATACAGGACTAGAAAGTAAAACATGAACAATAGACTCAAAAATATAAAATGGCTCCTCGAGTAACTCCTGAATGCAGTGATCCTAGGGTATCTGTCATGCTCAAACTCTGGTAAGTAAATCCTCACTTGTATAAGAAAACTTAAACCAACACTATGTGAGACAATAATATTCTCTACTAGACACATGCAAGACGTGATTTAGGCTATTTTTGCAAAATGGCTTATTTGGTCAAAAGGTGGCTAGAAGTGCAAAATTTGGCTAGGACCCCGCAAAGCCAAGAACCTAAGATTTACTAGGAAGACCGGACCTTATGTGGGTTGCCTACGTAACATGCCCCGAAAGACGAGAATCAGGTATCCGTAGTTCAGGCAGATTGGATACGGACGAGAATTTTTAAAAATAATAACTAATTTAGAGAAAACATATTTTTTTGTCTTTTTTTTTTGAAAAATGATGAAACATGTAATCTCTTTTTGGATTTTTTTCTTTTTCTTTTTTTGATTTTCTGACTTACGAAAAATGATGAATAAGTGCAAAATCTCTTTTTTCTGAATTTTCAAGCTCTTTTTTCTTAATAAGAATGTGACATAAAATATAATTGGGCCTCACTTGCTTTATCTTCACAGTTCAACCTCTTTTTCTTTTACTTTTTCTTTTTCTTTTTCATTTGCCCTCAACTATCATTGGTCTGCCAAATAACCCTTTTACCCTTTAAGAAATGCAACATGTAGCACATAGGATGCATCAAGATGGTCTGTTATTTTGGGTACACCTGCCCTAGACAAACCCAACCCATGTGTTGAGTCTCCAAAGTTAAATGCACATAATGCAAGCAAACGTTCCTACTAGGGATCCGGCATGAAGTCTTGTTGTACTAGGTTCAAAACCTGGGTTTATTGTTCTAGACCTGGCTTACCCGAGCGGACAGCTCGAGCCGGGGGGAGGGGAGGGCAACGTACCGGAAATACAGAAGCTTCACCGGCTTTGCAACTTGTCTGAACCTCGTTCTAAATTTGGGATATGAATCTAATAGAAAAGAAGTCACACGAAGTGCACACTTCTTTATGATTTAGAAGACTAAGAGAGAAGCGGGATTTCACAAGAGTTTATATACAGTTCACGAAATACAAAGCGGTAAAAGCAATCAACTAGCACATTAGGCCCAAATCATGTAACAAATTCAGATAATGGATAAAACCAACTATAACAATTATTCTAAGCTCGAATTCTTGAACCCTGAACTAGAGATTCTGGGTTTGGTCCCCAGCAGAGTCGCCAGAGCTGTCACACCTCCTTTTTACCTACACCCCCCGGAAGGGGTATATAGGAGTTTTTCCAATTAAAGGACAATCGAAACGGGATTATTTCATTTTAAGATTCAGAGTCGCCACTTGGTATAATTTTATGGTGTCCCAAGTCACCGGTTCAAATCCCGAATCGAGGAAAGGGTTGACTCTATTTAACAGTCCGCGAACCAGAAATCCGAGTAAGAAATTCTGTTAACCCGGGAGAAGGTGTTAGGCATTCCCGAGTTCTGTGGTTCTAGCGCGATCGCTTAACTGTTATATTCGGCTTAATTATCTGATTTTAGAAACACGTTTTAACCTATGATGCCATTTTTAACTTTTGACCGCTTTTAATTAATTTTCGAAGAATATTGAACGTCATTTAAAACGTGCCTTTGGATCGCGCAACATGAAATGCACCCCCAATCCTAAACACATTTTAGTCAATGTTTTAATATTTTGACTTGGGTCACATGAAATGCGCACCCGAGTTTAGGAAGGTAATATTATTAGACGACGCATCTAAAGCAACTACGCGTTAACAACTTTGCGAGGGCCATGGAAATTCAACTAAATGGCACGCCTCGATTTATAAAGGATTAAAATCAATTAAACGAGGGCCATGCATTTTGAGATTTTGTTTGGCATGGCACGCCGCCACTTATTCCATAAGGCTTTACTCAACTAAAATGAACTATGGATATTCATGAATTATTTTTCTAGACTACTTTGAGATTATTGCATCGGGGGTATTTAGTAATCAATCAATTACAGATAGCTAACGGCAGGAATGAAAAAAAGGATAAAAGACTACGATTCAATCTAATACGTCTAACTGTATCCATTTGAGAGGAAGTTGACATTTAGCTATTGTTCACTATTTTCTTTGAGAGGACAAACGTGATTGCAAAACTATTGAAACGAAAGATGCTACAAAATAAAAGATTAAAAGAATAGCATTACATAGTCCAAACCATTTCAATGCTTAATAGTTTCTCCATATACATTTAAAGCATTCCCATTCACTGCTAACAAATTAACGTGACTGAGAGTAACAACGATTCTCATGGCCAAGCATGGATTTCGTTAATTAAACAGAAGAGGAGTTTCAATTATAAAACCAACAAATACATGGATCCACCCTAATTACATGAACAATTATTTACAGCGGCCGAGAATTTAGACATGAGAAAAATTTCAGTTATTCACATCAAAATCTGATAGATTTAGGTGACAATACCATAAATTGAACATATTCAACCATAAACGGAAGATCACTTTGAGTCAATTAAATCAGTGAGACAAAGAAGAGAGAGATGGACCTTTATATATAGCAAATGAAAACAGAGAGCAAATCAACATTCGGAGTGCCTAGAATCACAATCACACCTGTTACACCTCAAGCAGCCGCAATAATTGATTCGAAAGATCTCGAGCTCAGATTACAAAGCAAATCAAGCTTTTGTTCCACCAAGGACTAGAAATCAGAATCGCGAACTCGACTCGATCGGACTGGAATGTCGCTACAAACGACCTCGTCAGCATCTATATTTGTGACTGATTTTTGGTGTTTTGAAGTGAGGTTTACAGCTAGGTTTTGATGTCCATTTTCGAACTATTTTCAGTTGAAATTGGTAGCGGTTGAGCTGCTGTTTTGTTGGTTGTTTGGGGCTGGTTGTCGCTTGGTCGTTGCGGTGAGTTTCAGGGGTGCTTGGTTTGTGAAGATGAAGAGGAATGGTGATGGGTGTTTCGCTGAAGAAGAAAGAGGAATTGACGGGATCTTTTTTTGGTTTTTCTTTCTTTGTGAAGAAGATCCGAAAAATTACGTTGGGGGAGGGGTGCTTGATGAAAGCTGCGCAGCTTTTTGTCTCCCTTCTTCAGCGTTATTTCTTGTCCCTTTTAGATTTTTTAAGCATTACATTATAGGTAGAGTCTAGGTTTAGGTATATTTTGTGTATTTTTCCAATTAGTCCCTAGGTCCTTTTGTGTTAAGTCCTTAGGGTCCTTTTTATTTGTTTATGTTCCAAAGAAGAGTCTAGAAGGGTCCCTAGGCTTAATGGACTAATCCGAATTGGGCCAAGAATTGGGCTCCAAAAACTCTTAAAATTGTGATCCAACACCTTAATTGACTCATTTTAAAATAAGATAAAAATATTACACAATGCAAAAGCTAACATGAAACTATTATATATTTTTTGTATTTTCAAAATTATATAAAGATAAAAATAAGGTACTATTTTGTATTTATTATATATATTTTTTTAAGAATTATGAAAGATACATACTAAAGTATTTTTTTGTAATTTTCCATTTTTATGACGAAAATAAAGTAAAGAAGTCAAAAATAGTTGAAATAGCTATATTAGGCCTAAATTAAATATTTACGTGCTAAAATATGAAAAATCTTGGCATGTATAGATATTTTAGCACGTAAATATCTAATTTAGGCATAATATAGCTATTTCAACTATTTTTGACTTCTTTACTTTATTTTCGTCATAAAAATGGAAAATTACAAAAAAAAATACTTTAGTATGTATCTTTCATAATTCTTAAAAATATATATATATAATAAATACAAAAATAGTACCTAATTTTTATCTTTATATAATTTTAAAAATACAAAAAATATATAATAGTTTCATGTTATCTTTTGCATTGTGTAGTATTTTTATCTTATTTTAAAATGAGTCAATTAAGGTGTTGGATCACAATTTTAAGAGTTTTTGGAGCCCAATTTTTGGCCCAATTCAGATTAGTCCATTAAGCCTAGGGACCCTTCTAGACTCTTCTTTGGAACAAAAATAAATAAAAAGGACCCTAAGGACTTAACACAAAAGGACCTAGGGACTAATGGGCAAAATACACAAAATATACCTAAACCTAGACTCTACCTATAAAGTAGTTCTTAAAAAATCTAAAAGGGACAAGAAATAACGCTGAAGAAGGGAGACAAAAAGCTGCGCAGCTTTCATCAAGCACCCCTCCCCCAGTGTAGTTTTTCGGATCTTCTTTACAAAGAAAGAAAAACCAAAAAAAGATCCCGTCGATTCCTCTTTCTTCTTCAGCGAAACACCCATCGACATTCCTCTTCATCTTCACAAACCAAGCACCCCTGAAACTCACCGCAATGACCAAGCGACAACCAGGCCCAAACAACCAACAAAACAGCAGCTCAACCGCTACCAATTTCAACTGAAAATAGTCCGAAAATGGACATCAAAAGCCAGTTGTAAACCTTACCTCAAAACACCGAAAATCAGTCACAAAAACAGATGCTGACGAGGTCGTTTGCAGCGACATTCCAGTCTGATCGAGTCGAGTTCGCGATTCTGATTTCTAGTCCTTGGTGGAACAAAAGCTCGATTTGCTTTGTAATTTGAACAAGAGATCTTTCGAATCAATTATTGCGGCTGCTTGAGGTGTAACAGGTGTGATTGTGATTCTAGGCACTCCGAGTGTTGATTTGCTCGTTGTTTTCATTTGCTATATATAAAGCTCCATCTCTCTTTTCTTTGTCTCACTGATTTAATTGACTCAAAGTGATCTTCCTTTGGTTGAATATGTTCAATTTATGGTATTGTCACCTAAATCTATCAGATTTTGATGTGAATAACTGAAATTTTTCTCAAGTCTAAATTCTCGACCGATGTAAATAGTTGTTCATGTAATTAGGTTGGATCCATGTGTTTGTTGGTTTTATAATTGAAACTCCTCTTCTGTTTAATTAACCAAATCCGTGCTTGGCCATGTGAATCGTTGTTACTCTCAGTCACGTTAATTTGTTAGCAGTGAATGGGAATAGTTCGAATGTATATGGAGAAACTATTAAGCATTGAAATGGTTTGGACTATGTAATGCTATTCTTTTAGTCTTTTATTTTGTAGCAGCTTTCGTTTCAATAGTTTTGCAAATATGACATCCAATTTTATTAATCACGTTTGTCCTCTCAAAGAAAATAGTGAACAATCGCTAAATATCAACTTCCTCTCAAATGGATACAGTTAGACGTATTAGATTGAATCGTAGTCTTTTATCATTTTTTTCATTCTTGCCGTTAGCTATTTGTAATTTACTGATTACTAAATACCCCCGATGCAATAATCTTAAAGTAGTCTAGAAAAATAATTCATGAATATCCGTAGTTCGTTTTAGTTGAGTAAAGCCTTATGGAAGAAGTGGAGGCATGCCATGCCAAACAAAATCTCAAAATACATGGCCCTCATTTGATTGATTTTAATCCTTTAGAATTCGAGGCGTGCTATTTAGTTGAATTTCCATGGCCCTCGCAAAGTTGTTAACGCGTAGTTGCTTTAGATGCGTCGTCTAATAATATTACCTTCCTAAACTCGGGTGCACATTTCATGTGACCCAAGTCAAAATATTAAAACGTTGACTAAAATGTGATTAGGATTGCATGTGCATTTCATGTGGCGTGATACAAAGGCATGTTTTAAATGACGTTCAATCTTCTTCAAAAATTAATTAAAAGCGGTCAAAAGTTAAAAATGGCATCATAGGTTAAAACGTGTGTCTAAAATCAAATAATTAAGCCGAATATAACGGTTAAGCGACCATGCTAGAATCACGAAACTCGGGAATGCCTAACACCTTCTCCCGGGTTAACAGAATTCCTTACTCGGATTTCTGGTTCGCGAACTCTTAAACAGAGTTCATCTTTCCTCGATTCGGGATTTGAACCGGTGACTTGGGACACCATAAATCTCCCAATTGGCGACTCTGAATCTTTAAATAAAAATAATCTCATTTTGATTGTCTTTTAATTGGAAAAACTCCCTTATACCCCTTCCGGGGGGTGTATGTAAAAATGAGGTGTGACAATGAAGATGAGGCATTAGAGGAGATTAGTAAGGAACTAAATCATTTGAAGAAAAACCCAAGCCTAATCTGAATGACACGGAAATAATCAATCTAGGGGATCCAGATAATGTCAGAGAAACTAAGATAATGTCCATCTTGAAGCGCAAATCAGGGAAGAAATAATTAAAGCATTATTTGAATACAAGGATATTTTTGCATGGTCGTATGATGATATGCCAGGCTTGAGTACCAATTTGGTGGTCCATAAATTGCTAATTGATCCAGCATTCCCTCCCGTTAAGCAGAAGTTGAGAAAGTTCAAAACTTACATGAGTGTGAAGATTAAAGAAGAAGTAACAAAGCAGCTTGATGCAAAGGTCATTCAAGTCACACGGTATCCCATATGGTTAGCCAATGTTGTGCCTGTGCCAAAGAAAGATAGTAAGACCAGAGTATGTGTTGATTACCGTGACCTCAACAAGGCAAGTCCAAAGGACAATTTCCCATTGCCAAATATCCACATTTTGAGTGACAATTCTGCCAAGAACGAGATTGGGTCTTTTGTGGACTGCTATGGGGGGTATCATCGGATCTTAATGGATGAGGAAGATGTGGAAAAGATGGCATTCATCATGCCGTGGGGAACATATTGTTACCGGGTCATGCCATTCGGATTGAAAAACACTGGGGCAACTTACATGAGGGCAATGACTACCATATTCCATGTCATGATACACAAGGAGATCAAGGTTTACATGGATGATGTGATCATAAAGTCCAGGAAGCAGTCTGACCACGTCAGAGATTTGAGAAAATTTTTCTAGAGGCTCCGTAGGTACAATATTAAGCTCAACCCTGCAAAGTGTGCATTTGGTGTTCCATCTGGGAAACTGTTAGGGTTCATAGTCAGTCGGCGGGGCATTGAGTTGGATCTGTCAAAGATCAAAGCTATCCAGGAGTTACCACCTCCAAAGAACAAGGCCGAGGTGATGAGTCTGCTAGGGAGGCTGAACTACATCAGCAGGTTTATTGCTCAACTGACGACAATTTGTGAGCCCATCTTTAAGGTGCTGAAGAAGGATGCTGTGGTCAAATGGACTGATGAGTGCCAGGAAGCATTTGATAAGATCAAAGAGTATTTGTCGAGCCCACCTGTGTTGGTCCCACCAGAACCTGGGAGACCTTTGATTCTTTATTTGACAGTCCTGGATAATTCAGTTGGTTGTGTGTTGGGTTCGCATGACATCACTGGCAGGAAAGAGCAAGCCATCTATTATATCAGCAAGATGTTCACATCTTACGTGGTTAAGTATACTCCCCTTGAAAGGACATGTTGCGCCCTGACTTGGGTAGCACAAAAGTTGAAGCATTATCTGTCGTCCTACATTACTTACCTCCTTTCTCACCTGGATCCTTTAAAGTATATCTTTCAGAAGCCTATGCCCACAGGGAGACTTGCAAAGTGGCAGATTTTTTACTCACAGAGTTCGACATTATCTATGTGACTCGTACCACGATAAAAGCCCACGCATTGGCCGATAACCCGGTCGATGAAGAGTATGAATCATTGAGAACTTATTTTCCTGATGAAGAGGTGATGCATATTGATGAAGTGGAGCAGGTTGAAAAACCAGGTTGGAAACTTTTTTTTGATGGAGCTGCTAATATGAAAGGTGTCAGGACAGGGGTCGTGCTTATTTTTGAAACAAGGCATCACTACCTTGTTACGGTTTAGCTTCGTTTCTATTGTACCAACAACATGGCTGAATACGAAGTATGCATTTTGGGTTTGAGGTTAGCTGTAGACATGGGAGTCCATGAAGTATTGGTCTTGGGAGACTCGAACCTTCTGGTACACCAGATTCAAGGTGAATGTGAGACACGAGATTTAAAGCTCATACCGTATCGACAATGTTTGTATGATCTTTGTCAACGGTTTTGTTCAATAGAGTTCAGGCATATTCCAAGGATCCATAATGAGGTTGTCAATGCTTTGGCTACCTTGGCGTCGATGTTGCATCATCCAGATAAAGCTTATATTAACCCTTTGCATATTCAGGTCCGCGATCAGCATGCTTACTATAACATGATGGAAGAAGAACTTGACGGTGAACCTTGGTTCCACGATATCAGAGAATACATTAGATGGGGGTATATCCGGTACAAGCCACAGGGGATCAAAAGAGAACAATTCGACGTTTGGCAAGCAGATATTTCTTCAGTGGAGGAGTTTTGTACAAAAGAACTCCAGATCTTGGATTGTTAAGATGCATAGATGTTAGACAATCCACGACTATCATGACCGAAGTGCATTCTAGAGTCTGCAGACCGCATATGAGTGGGTATGTTCTAGCAAGGAAAATCCTCCGAGCAGGTTATTATTGTCTTACCAGGGAGCGAGATTGCATCAGTTTTGTGCGCAAGTGTCATCAATGCCAAGTACACAGAGATTTGATTCATTCTTCGCCATCTGAATTACACACAATGTCCGCACCATGGCCCTTTATCGCTTGGGGTATGGATGTCATCGGACCAATTTAGCCAGCAACATCCAATGGGCACGGGTTCATTCTAGTGGCCATTGACTATTTCACTAAGTGGGTTGAAGCTAAAACTTTCAAATCTGTGACCAAGAAGGAAGTGGTCGATTTGGTTCATTCAAATATCATTTGTCGGTTCGGGATCCCAAAGGTGATCATCACAGATAATGGTGCTAATCTTAACAGTCATCTGATGAAAGAGGTGTGTCAACAGTTTAAGATTACACATTGTAATTCCACCCCATACCGCCCCAAGGCGAATGGAGCAGTCGAGGCAGCCAACAACAACATAACGAAGATACTTCGGAAAATGGTGCAAGGGTCCAGGCAATGGCATGAGAAGTTGCCTTTTGCTTTGCTAGGTTATCGCACTATTGTTCGCACTTCAGTAGGTGCAACTCCTTATTTGTTGGTATATGGAACTGAGGTAGTGATACCCACGGAAGCTGAAATTCCATCCCTTCGAATTGTTGCTGAAGTAGAGATTGATGATGATGAGTGGGTTAAAACCCGTCTGGAGCAATTGAGTTTGATTGACGAGAAGAGACTGGCAGCAGTGTGTCATGGCCAGTTGTATCAAAAGAGAATGGCAAAAGCATACAACAAGAAGGTGCGTCCGCAAAAATTTGAAGTCGGTCAGCAAGTATTGAAACGCATCCTTCCACATCAGGCTAAAGTGAAAGGCAAGTTCGCCCCAAATTGGCAGGGGTCGTTCGTTGTAACAAGAGTGTTGTCCAATGGTACTTTGTATTTAATAGACATAGAAGGCAAATGTGTAGACATGACTATCAATTCTGATGCAGTCAAAAGATATTATGTATGATTTCTTTGGTTTGTCTAAATTGTTCTTTGTACTTGGCATATTTTGAAGATTGGAATGACGAAGGCATTTTGCTCTGCTATCTAAACACTTTATCTTTTGTTACCCCTTTAAGCCTTATTTATTTCCTTTCATACCCCTCTTTTGGAATCAGTAGCGAAATTCAGAAATACAAATGCAAAAGGTTAGTAAAGAAGAAAAAAAGAAAAAGAGAAGAGAAAAGAGAAAGAAAAGAATGAAAAAAGAAAAGAAGAAAATAAAAGAGAAGAGAAAGAAAAGGAAAACGATAGAAAGAAAAAGAAAAGTGAAAAGCAACAACACAAAGCAATTCCTATGTCATGAACTATGTTAGACCTGATTCCATTTAAGGATACGTACGCAGCCTCATGGTTCGGTCCCATCAAAACAAGATTTAAAAGTCCCCAAGCAAAGAAACTAGGGCAGAAAGTTATAGTTGTTGTAAGAAATCTGATTCCAAAAGTTGTAATTTTGAACCCCTGCAAGCTGTTTTGAGCTTTGTGATATCCTTTCTCTCTAACCCTATACAAAAGCCCACATTACGGTCCAAAGAAAGACCTTCCGATCAGTTTTCGAGAAATGACAAGTCGAGAAAGTAGAGGTGTGAATCGTATCAGGGGCAACACTCCGGTCTAAGCAGGAAAAATGAAAAATGAGAGAGTCTTATTAGTGAAAACCCTCATGGGCACCTTAAAGCGATGGAAAGCTGAGAGAAATTAAAAAAAAAATGAGAGAGTATTATTGGTGAAAACCCTCACACGCACCATAAGGTGATGGTGAGTTGAGAGGTGAATAAATGAGAGAGGTTTGCTGGTGAAAACCCTTCAGGGCACCGTGATAACTAGGCATTTTGACACATTTTATACTCCTTTTTGCTTACGCTTTGATTATAGATTCATACAAAATAGTTACAAAAGGCTCACAAGTTGTGTTTGATTGCAGGTTTGATCCACAAAGTGACTAAGATGTCAAAGATCAGCTCAAAGGGAGTGAAACTTGCACAAGTACCAAAGACAAGACAAACTCAGGCAAAGGAGGCCCAGTGCGGCCGCACTACACTTTGTGCGGTCTACACTAGGAGGTTCAGAGACTTGGCATTTCAAGCTAAAAGGCAATGCGGCCGCACTACACTTTGTGCGGTCTGCACTAGAGTCCATGCGTCCGCACTACCATTCTGTGCAGTCCGCAGAGCCAAGGTTCAGGGAAGAAGCAAAATGGAGTTGTGAAGTCTATGCGGTCCGCGATCAAGTTTATGCGGACCGCACTAGAAGTCACCGCAGTCGCAGTCACTTCTGTGCGGTCCGCGGAGCCTGAGTTCAGAGAGCTTATTTTGAAGCCAAGAGTCCTAGTGCGGCCACAGTCCATTTTGTGCGGTCCGCACTAGCCCCGCAGGGGCATTTTTGTCCAGATTTTCTAGCTTAGTATAAATAGAAATTTTTCCCATTTTTAGGGCATCAGACATTGTAGAACAGCAGTTGTGCTCGTGGGAACATCTTTTGTAGCCATTTTGGGCATTTTTACTTACTTTTTATCATTGAATCTTTGTATTTAGTTAACAATTAATTAATATGTGTGCATCTTCTTCTATTTCTCTATTTTTCTCTTCAAATATGAGTAGCTAGATCCATTAGCTAGGGTTGGGCTCAACCCTAGTGTGGGTAATTGATGGGTGTTGTAATTTAGGGTTAGATTGACTATGAGTGTTTATTATTTGGGTCAATTTCATGGTTTAATTACTGAATTAGTAGTTGCAAACACTAGTTTGTGCTAAGTTGACTTGGGCTCTTCTTGAGAAAGAGATCATAAGTCTCCGGAATTGATCCAACAAGGAATTAGGATGGACTCAAGATAATTGATAGTCCCAATTAAAGGGTTAAACCTCGAGAGAGTAATACCCGACTTGAACCCTAGTTGCTTGAGCAAATATGCATACCCAATTGGTCTTGAGAAAGTATATTGGGCAAAATCACTCTTTCTACCGAGAGGTGTAGAGTGGGTAGTATCGAGCAACGGTTATAGCATACTCCCTAATTATGTCAATCGTACCTTAGATGTAACTACCCATCAATTGACCACCTAGGCGGAAGTCACTACCCTAGTGCCTTTTAAACCATTAAATACAACTTGTAGCATTTTACTCTTAGCTTAATGTAGTTGCAATTATAATTTGTAGTTTGATAATCGTAGAATTATAAAGAAAACTCAGAAATGAATAGAAGTGCAATTTGGAATAATCACGCAATCCTAAGATAAATAGACACTTAATTCCATTCCTAACTCTCTGTGGAAATCGATCCCGACCCAAAATTGGGTAAAAGGTATTGCGACCCTCTTTCACTACTTATTAGTGGTGCGGAGTTGGCAGTGATCACTTTTTGGCACCGTTGCCGGGGAGCTAACGGTTTTGGCTATCTATTTAGTAAGTTTTGTGTATTGTTCTTCTTTCCTTCTTTGTTTCTTACTTGTTTATGTCACTACTCAGGTACTAAAATGGCATTGAACAATGCAAATGACCCTCTTGGAAATGTGATTGCGGGGGAGGAGGTAGATGATGTTGAACAAGATGAGGTGCCTCTTGTAACTCAAGGACAACGTAGAGGACTCAATGCTAATTCTAATCCAAATGATGATATTCCAGACCCTCTTCCGCCACCTCCAAGAGTGGTTCCCAGAGTACTTCCGAAACAAGGTTATGCAAGTGCTATTGTCCCACCCGGAATTCGGGCGGGCAACTTTCAGATAACCAATGTGATGTTGACCTTACTTGAGCAGCGTGAGTACTTCACGGGCGTTGCGGATCAAAATTCCTACAAATATCTCAAGGGGTTCATGGATACATGCTATGGGAGCAACAGACAAATGTGTCCGAGGATGCTCTTAGGTTGAGACTTTTCCCATTCTCACTTCGGGGGAAGGCATTAGATTGGCTCGAGAGACTTCCCAACCATTCCATCACAACTTGGGATGAGTTGGCAGATAAATTCATTGCTAAATTATTTTCACTCGGGCATATGGCGGCACTTCGAGATGAGATATTGGCTTTCAAGCAAGAGCCCATGGAACCTTTGCATGAGATTTAGGAGCGGTATAGAACGATGGTGAAAGAATGCCCCAACAATGATATGACCTACGCAATGATCCAACAAACTTTCTACCGGGGCATCAATACAACAAATCAATGCATAGTGAACCAACTTGCCGGGGGAAACTTTATGAAATTGTCGTATGATGAGGCATGTGATGTACTTGATGAGATGGCTGACACTTCTTCTGCATGGCAAGGTAGAGCCAATGTGCCTCAAGGTGACCCTACGGTTATTCATTTGCACAAGGAATTACATGACCATGGGCAAGCTATAGCGGAGTTGACAACTACTATGAATCAATTGGCTAAGGCACAGTTGCAAAAAATCCAAAATCCTCGCCAAGTGAATGCCATGGAGGGTGTTAATATGCTTGTGAACAAGAGAAGGCAAAGAAGGCAACAAAACCAAGGGAATTATGAGCAATTTGATGATGGATGTGATGGGTCTCAAAATGAGGGTTATGATGACCAAAGTGAAGAGGTTCAATATGTAAACAACTATCAAGGCCAATGGGGCAACTCTTCCAACCAACAATAGTGGAGACCTCAAGGCAATTGGGGCAATCAACAACAAAACAGTGGTAATTGGGGGAACAATAACCAAAACAAAAACTGGGGCAATCAGAACAACAATCAAGGCAACCAAGGGAATTAGAATGGTAATAACAATAATTGGGGTGGCAATAATAATCAAGGAGGATGGAACAATGAAAACCAAGGAAATCGGGGGTAAGGCTTTCAAAGGCCTCCAATGTACCAACAACCGAACAATCCACCACTATTTCCATCTCAAGTTCCTAGTTCTTCGGGTAATGATATGGGTAGAATTGAAATGATATTCGAGCAGATGATGAAGAAGAATGCGGATTCTGATACACAGTTAGCTTCTCACAACACCTCTATCCGAAACTTGGAGGTGCAATTAGGCCAAATCTCTCAGTCATTGAATACTCACCCAAAGGGAACTCTACCAAGTGATACGGCAGTGAACCCAAAGGGTGGGAACAATCATGTTATGGTGGTTACAACAAGAAGTGGGAGAGGCGGTGATGTGAATGCCTTTAAGCAAAGGCAAGTCATGGATGATGATGTTGAGTTGCAAGATGACGAAGTCCCTTTGGTAGTTGAAGATGTGGTTGATGAAACAATGAAGTGAAGATTGATATTCAAGAAGTCGAGGTGGAAACTCAAAATGATGTGAACGCATCTAGGGAACACATAATTGACATGCCGGAGCCGGTTGTGCCTAAAGCCAAGGCACCTTTGCCAAGGCCACCTCCACCTTATCCTCAAAGGCTCGCGAAGCAAAAGAATGATAATCAATTTAAAAAGTTCATTGACATGATGAAGAGCTTATCTATTAATGTGCCTTTGGTGGAGGCACTTGAACAAATGTCGGGCTATGCAAAATTCATGAAAGACTTGGTCCTAAAGAAGCGTTCTATGGATTGTGAAACTATAAAGATGACTCACTAAGTTAGTGCTATAGTGCATTCAATGGTCTTGAAGATCTCGGTGCTTTCACCATTTCTTGCACCATTGGGAGTGTGGATTTTGCCAAGGCTTTATGTGACTTGGGAGCTAGTATCAATCTGATGCCTTACTCATTCTTCAAAACTTTGGGTATTGGGCAACCTAGACCGACTTCCATGAGGTTACAAATGGCGGATCAATCGATGAAGCAAACTTTGGGCATTATTGATGACATGCTTGTCCGGGTGGACAAATTCATATTGTCGGCCGACTTTGTGATTTTGGACTTTGAAGTGGACTATGAGGTCCCTATCATTCTAGGGAGGCCTTTCCTTGAGACGGGGAAGGCATTGGTTGATGTTGAAGCGGGTGAGCTCACTTTTCGAGTGGGAGATGAAAAGGTCGTCTTTCATGTTTGTAAATCTATGAAACAACCCAATAGCACTGAGGTGTGCTCATTTGTAGACCTTGTCATAGTTGTGATTGTGGATGACACCAATGCTATGATCAACGTGGAGGACCCCCTTGAGGACATGCTATTAAATCTTGATGCCAATGATGATGCAAGAAGAGTGGAGTCCGTGAATGTCATACATGGGATGGGCTCTTATTCCTATGAGCCTAGAAAATTGTCTTTGGATCTTGAAAACCGGAAAACTCCACCAACAAAGCCATCAATTGAGGAGCCACCGGTGTTGGAGTTGAAACCACTGCCTCCACACCTCAGGTATGAGTTCTTGGGCTCAAATTCTACTTTACCAGTTATTCTTTCTTCTTACCTAACTAACATGCAGGTTGAGGCCACTTTGGCGGTGCTTCAAAGGCAAAAAAGGGAAATTAGATGGACTTTGGCTGACATTCAGGGAATAAGCCCTGCATTCTGTATGCACAAAATTATCTTGGAGGATGATGCAAAACCTTCCTTGGAGCATCAAAGAAGATTGAACAAGGCAATGCAAGATGTTGTGAAAAAGGAGGTGATCAAGTGGTTGGATGTCAGGGTTGTGTACCCTATTTCCGATAGCTCATGGACTTCTCTAATGTAATGTGTACCAAAAAAGGGTGGTATGACTGTGGTGACAAATGACAACAATGAACTTCTTCCCACTCGGACAGTTACCAGATGGAGGGTATGCATGGACTACCGGAAGCTGAAAAAGGTGACCCGCAAGGATCACTTCCGATATCATTCCTTGACCAAATGCTTGATCGCCTTGCGGGGCGTGCTTTTTATTGCTTTTTGGATGGATACTCAGGGTATAATCAAATCTTAATTGCCCTGGAGGATCAAGAGAAGACCACATTTACCTGTCTGTATGGAACCTTCACTTTCTCTCGGATGTCGTTCGGGTTGTGTAATGCTCCGGCGACATTCCAACGATGCATGATGGCTATTTTCACCAATATGGTGGAAGATATTTTGGAGGTCTTCATGGACGATTTACGTGTGGTTGGTGATTCCTTAGAAGAATGTTTGAGAAATTTGGATAGAGTGTTGGCACGATGTGAAGAGACAAATCTCGTACTTAATTGGGAAAATGCCACTTCATAGTGGAGGAGGGCATAATGTTAGGCCACAAGATTTCAAATCGTGGGATTGAAGTTGACAAAGCCAAGATAGAGGTGATTTCAAGGCTTCCTCCCCCCCCCCCATTTCCGTCAAGGGGGTGAGGAGTTTTCTTGGGCACGCGGGGTTCTACCGGAAATTTATAAAAGATTTTTCAAAGGTGGTAAACCCCTTGTGTAGGCTACTAGAAAAGGATGCTAAGTTCGTATTTAATGACAAGTGTATGCAAGACTTTGAACTTCTCAAGAATAAGTTGACCACCACTCCTATTATTACCGTACCTAATTGGAGCTTGCCCTTTGAGCTCATGTGTAATGCTAGCAATGTTGCGGTTGGGGAAGTTTTGGGTCAACGAATAAACAAAATGTTTCATCCGGTATACTATGCGAGCAAGACAATGAATGATGCTCAAGTGAACTACACGGTGACCGAGAAGGAACTTTTGGCTATTGTGTTTGCTATGGAAAAATTCTGGCCATATCTTATGGGTGCTAAGGTTATTGTTCACACCGACCATGCCGCCCTTAGGTACTTGATGACAAAGAAAGACTCCAAGGCGAGAATGATGCGATGGGTGTTACTACTTCAAGAGTTTGATCTAGAAATGGTGGACCGGAAAGGTAGTGAGAACCAAGTGGCGAACCACTTGTCCCGTTTGGAGGAGGAGGGGAGGCCTTGTGATGTCCTAGAGATCAATGATTTATTTCCCAACGAGCAACTCCTTTCGGTGTCAATGAATTATATGCCATAGTTTGACGATGTTGCTAATTACCTTGTGACCGGAATAATCCTGTGTGAGCTCTCTTCTAACCAAAGGAAGAAGCTCAAGCGGGATAGTTTGGACTTCTATTAGGATGAGCCGTACTTGTTCAAGATTTGTACGGATGGTGTGATCCTAAGATGTATCCCGGAGGAGGAGGAATTGAGTATCTTGGAGGCTTATCATTCCTCTCTCTATGGTGGCCATCATGGCGGGGTGAGGACGACTTCTAAAGTTCTTAGTTGTGGGTTTTATTGGCCAACTTTGTTCAAAGATGCGGGCAATTTTGTGAAGAGATGCGATGAATGCCAAAGAGCGGGTGGAATTTCGAAGAAAGATGAGATGCCTCTCAATACCATCCTTGAGGTTGATATTTTTGATGTATGGAGCATTGGTTTCATGGCCCCATTTGTTAGCTCTTGTGGGAACACTTATATTCATGTGGCGGTGGACTATGTTTCAAAGTGGGTTGAAGCCGTGGATTTGCCCAACAATGAGGCCCGGAGTGTTGTTGCATTTCTAAAGAAGAGCATTTTTACAAGGTTTGGTACTCCTCGTGCAATCATAAATGATGGGAGGTCTCATTTTTGAAATAGAGCTTTCGACACGTTGCTTTCCAAGTACGGTGTCAATCACAAAGTTTATACCCCCTATCATCCTTAAGCAAGTGGAAGTATCCAACAAGGAAATCAAAAGCATATTGTCAAAGATGGTCAATGCAAATAGGACCGATTGGTCGAAGAAGTTGGATGACGCTCTATGGGCTTATAGGACAACTTTCAAGCATCCGATTAGTATGTCCCCATATCGGTTGGTGTTTGGGAAAGCTTGCCATTTACCGTTTGAGTTAGAGCACAAGGCCATGTGGGCTTTGAGGAGGCTAAATCTTGAATGGGATGTTGCAGCCAATCTTCGTGTGGAGCAGCTAAATGAACTTGATGAATTCAAATTTCATGCCTACTCCAGTTCATCCTTGTAAAAGGACAAGATGAAGTACATTCATGATAAATATGCTCGTGGAAAGGAGTTCAAAGTAGGTGATTTGGTTCTCTTGTTCAACTCTCGGTTACGTCTGTTTCTGGGAAAGCTTAAATCAAAATGGAGTGGGCCGTTTGAAGTTGTATTTGTGACCCCTTTTGGTGCTCTTGATTTGAAAAAGAAAAATGGTGAAGTCTTCAGAGTTAATGGGCATCGGGTCAAGCATTACCTTGGGAAAATTGATGATAGCCACATGGTGACACTTCTTTATTTCAAATGATGTGATGGTAATATGCGTCGTGCCGCGACGTTAAATCAGGCGCTTCTTGGGAGGCAACCCATGTGTTTTTCTTCTTGTTTTCTTTGATTTTCTTTGTAGTATAGGATTGATTTTTGGGTAACTGATTGTGAGATGTTGCAGGGTTGTGTTGATGCAGTGTAGACATGGTGGAAAATGCACAGGTCTCTGAAGTTGCCAGTGCGGCCGCACTACATTTTGTGCGGTCCGCACTGGTAAAGGGTGAATCGAGACCTCTCTGAAGTTTGCCAATGTGGTCCGCACTGGACCTCTGCGGCCGCAGTCCATTTTGTGCGGACCGCAAAGCATTGCCTTCTCAGGCTTGAACATAACTATGCAGTGTGGACTGCAGTCCATTTTATGCGGTCTGCACTGGTTGGTGAGAATGGGCCCCATGGATTTTCTATAAATAGACCGTGAGGGTTCCCTTTTACACTTTTCATAAATTTGAATCTCAGAGAGTATAATCACTGTTCACTACCCTTACTTGCTCATAATTACTTGTTGGAACTTATTTGCTTCAATTTATCTCATAATCTGGTACCATAATCTTCCTTTTACTTGTTTAATTTGGTCAATTTCATTTAATTTTCATTTTTCTTAGCTTTTATTTCTTCTTCCTCTCATTTTTTTCTTAATTGCTAAGTTAGGTTAGTTTAAATTTTGATTCATGTGAAATTAGTTAGCTTAATGGACTGGGTAATCACTTAGCAATACCTATTAGGTGCAAAAATTGGACTTAAAAGAAAATTTTCATGAACCCTAACTTAGTGCCATAGTTGGGCACCCTGTGCGGACCGCAGTCATTTCTGTGCGGTCTGCGGTGCCTCTCTGCGATCCGCAGTACCATTTTGTGCGGACCGCACTAATGAACTTCTGGGAAGCTGAACCTTAGGCAGTGCGACCGCATTGGCCCCTGTGCGGCTGCACTACCACTTTATGTTGTCCGCATTGTAAAGATACAGAGGGTGCGTATTCTGACCCCCACCCCTGTGTGGCCATTTTGTGCGGTCCGCATGGACCCCTGTGCGGCCGCAATACATTTTGTATGGTCCGCACTGAGGGACTTCTGAGAATTTTCTGCAACTTTTCTTCTCTATTCTGCAACATTGGTTTTAACTGCTTCTCTGCTGCTACAACTTATACTAACAAAGTCATTTCAATTGTGTTGCAGACAATGGTTAAACAGCGAGGAAAAGGTTCAAAACAACTGGGCAGAGGGAATCTTCCCGGCGAGGGAAGCAAAAAATGATAAGACTCATCCCCCAAGTTAGGAAAACCATCAAGAATATGCGGAAGGCAATAAAAGCTACTGACAGAGCATGTGATCAGTCGGGCCGCAAGTACGAGCCCTCCCGAGAAATCTCTTCAGATTCTGTACCTTAATATATCCCTGACTGGCCGGAAAGGCGTAGATTGAGAGACACTCCTCCACTATCACCCACTGCCCAAGATCCAACACATGTGAATTCTGAGTCGTCTAAGGGACCAGCAACAGGTAGTGGGGATTACTCCACCTCTCCCACGGCTTCATTATCCGGAGAGGATGCAATAGGGGGTGATGAGGAAGTAGTTAAAGGAGGTGAACCTCGGGTGGGAGGTATTGCTAGAACTAGGAAGCCCGAAGCTTGGGAAGATAGATTTGTGAGTAAGGTGGCGTACCATAAGTTTCGGGAGTGGTGGCCGGTGAGAAAATTCATTCCGGAAAGGTGCTTCATAGATAGAGACCTACTACCTCACAACCCCGCCGTGCAGAGATAGTTTAGGACTAGATTGGGCTGGGAGCACTTTATAGATGACTGTGTGAACGCCAACGAACATTTGGTCAAGGAATTTTATTGCATTGTAGCCCACATTAAAAAGGGCTCCAAAGTGACCAAGGTTCGGAATTTAAAAGTGTTGTTTGATGGGAAGTCAATAAATGAATACCTGGGCTTCAATGAGAAGGATGAGACTTTGTACATGGCGAAGATGGAAATGGGCGAGGAGGTCCGTCCATGGATAGCACAGTACCTGGCAATCCCAGGTACCGTCCCCGACTGGTTGACTACTGGAGTCTAGATATTGAGAAGGAGCTTGAACTTTGAAGCAAGGGGATGGGAGACCTTTGTTTGCAGCCGGTTAGATCCTACCACTCATGATAAAACCTTACCTCTCCACTAGGCTGTATTAGTGGCTTCTATCATGGCAGGGTATCCCATCAACGTAGGGAATGTTATGTCCAAAATCATTACTGTTGTGGGCGCGGAGCATGACCGGAACTATCCTTTCCCCAGTTTCCTCACAATGTACTTCCGGGACCTGAATGTAGACAAGAGGCCCTATGACATCAAGGTCAATGCAAGGGCCCCGTTTTCCTGGTACATCATGTAAGGGGATGACAACCCCAAAAGCAAGAATTTCAAAGTTGCTGCTACTGCCCCAACTAGCCAGTCTGAAGAGCCAATTGTGGTAGTGACCCCTGTTGAGCCTCCTTCCACATCCACAACCACTCCTGCCGGTCCATCCACCACAGCAGGCCTAGAGATTCCATCTTCCCGGGCCCATCCTATTACTGCTCACCGGCTGAGCCAGGCACTTCTTAGCATAAACAATTGGATGCAGACAACCTCATCCAAGTCCACACTCACTACAGTGGTTGAGGCTCAATCGGTTCCCCCAGCTCCACATGTGCCACAGTCGATAGAGGATGCGTTTAAAGAGATACTTGACAACCAGAAGAAGATCCTCGATACTCAGGCTGTGCTCTCAAAGGTAATTGATTCACATAGCAAGGCTCTCAATGAGCTTGCTAAAGAGCATAAGAAGTTGCGGAAGACACGGGCCTCCAAGGAGTACGTGAAGGAGCTGCGTACAGATGTTGACAGACTGAAAGCAGATCACCTGCCTTTAGACTTATAGCTCGAGGACCCAGCGCCAGCAGCTCATCCACAGCCGGAGTAAATACAGAGGCCTCCGAAGAGGAGGAGGAGGATGGTTCCTAGAGTTGATGATGCTATCATCCAGTTGGCGGACCCATCGGAGACTTCCTCCAGTCAGTCACAGGATGCACCAGTTTTAGAGCCTGTTGAGGTCTAGGCCCAGGTCCCAGTAGCAGAGGAGGAGACCACCGGGAACTAGTCTGAGGTTTCCGAGTACACAGAGGACCTAGGGACCACACATGATCCTATGCAGACAGACATGGCTTAGGGAGTCTTCTATATCCTTTTTCTCTTTCTTTTTGATGCTTTATTTAGACTAGTGGCATTGGGGACAATGCTAGCTTTCATTTGAGGGGGTAGACCCTACTATTCATTTGTGGATGATTGTATATATTTGATACATTTTTATGCTTTCTTTATCTTTTTATCTTTGGTCTGTATATAATTTTGATATTTCGTTACATTTATCGTACTTTTATTTTACTTTGGGTCTGTATATAAAGTTATGCTACATTGTACATATTCATCCCCATCTATTGTATACTCAACAAATCCCCTCTTTTATATATTCATTCTATTTTCCGCAAAAAAATTTCATTTTTAGCTTCTTATTTGTGATTCGTAGCTTTTTGTTTTTGAAGTTTGCAATAAGCCTTTGGTTTTATTAATGTCACGGTTCTTTCCAAAGGTGGAGTTTTGTGTGACCGGGTGGCTCTTCCCAATGATGGATGGCGTGACAGCCTTTTTAAGGGTTTGAGTCTATTTTTCTTTTTTGTTTTTAGTAGTTAGTAGTTAAGGGTGCCTCAAGAAAAGCTTCACTTGGGCCTAGCACATTTGCCTTTGATCTGATGGTCAAAAATAAATTGTTGTGTTTAGGATGGTGAAAGTCGTGACCTTGAGACTCTTATGTTGACCGATAATCATCAAGTGGTTTTTCGGGACTATTGTGTGCTCAAATCATATCTAAGGTCGTTGTGGGCCCCCGACTCTATGTCTTTAGCAATCCCTTAGCTTGTGTGGTGAGTAATTGAATTGCAAGTCCAAGTCTCGAGCCATTGGTATAGAACTTGCCCTGAATGTTTGTTGAGGCGAAATCATAAGTGAATTTTGACTTGAGGCATGATTATAGGCTCTCCTTGATCCAAATAATAGCTTGAACAATTCCATAACCTACCAATGATAAGATCCCTAGTAAACCCTTTTGAGCCTTAGACCTTTTTCTTTCAAGAACCATGAACAAGCCGATACCCGTTCTAAAAGATACCCTCTTTTGGCACTTGATATTTCCTTTAGCATGTGGAAAAAGTATAAGTTTGGGGGGAGAGACGAGGATGGAAACAAAGTGGTAAAAAGGCACAAAAATGAAGAAAAGGTAAGGCAATGAAAAAGAAATAAAAGCAAAAGACAAAAAAATGCTCAATGTGAAAAAGAATAAAAAGAGATTCAAGAAAAGCAAAGAATGAAAGGTGTGAAAAGTTGAAAAAACGAGAAAAGGTTTGAAATGCATAAGAAAGAGTGACAATGTGTCTCTCTAACCCCTTAGAAAAAAGTGAAATGACTCAAAGAGTCAAGTGAATGTGAGCCAAATGAATCTAAAGAAGTGCTTAAGGGAAGATGGAACTCACTTAGACCAAAACATGTCCTACCCTGAACCAAAAGCCTTCACATTGTCTCCACAAAAGCCCTATATGATCTTGAGTTGAATGAAGCTTACATTAGTGGATACTCACATAAGGGGCAAGCATATGGTACTTAGAGCCGGACTTGTGACGTTTTCTTGAGAGAGATGAGTGAATTTCCATTAACCTCGTTTTGTGTGCCAATATTCTAAAGTTGAGGTTTGCTTAGGGAGAGTTGAGGATGTGTGAGTTTGGGTTCCACAATGACCAAAGTAATTGAGAGAGTTCTTTGATGTGTTGAGTCAACTCTTGATGCTCTTGTGTCGCACTCGATCCATGGTTTTTCAAAGAGTAAAGGTTGTTAATGATTCATTTGTATTGAGGGCAATTGTTAGTCCCAATTGATGCTAGTTGAGGTTGCTTTAGGACAGTTGAAAAAAATTCTTGGATTTTCCCTTAAAGGGTGGGTCTTATTTTTTTTCTTGAGGACAAGCAAAGGCTTAAGTTTGGGGGAATTGATAACTAGGGTTTTGACGCATTTTATACTCCTTTTTGCTTACGCTTTGATTATAGATTCATATAAAATAGTCCCAAAAGGATCACAAGTTGTGCTTGATTGTAGGTTTGATCCACAAAGTGACTAAGATGTCAAAGATCGGCTCAAAAGGAGTGAAACTTGCACAAGTACCAAAGACAAGACAAACTCAAGCAAAGGAGGCCCAGTGCGGCCGCACTACACTTTGTGCAGTCCGCACTAGGAGGTTCAAAGACTTGGAATTTCAAGCTAAAAGTCGATGCGGCCACACTACACTTTGTGCGGTCTATACTGGAGTCCATGTGGCCGCACTACCATTCTGTGCGGTCTGTAGAGCCAAGGTTCGGAGAAGATGCAAAATGGAGTTGTGAAGCCTGTGCGGTCCGCGGTCAAGTTTATGCGGACTGCACTAGAAGTCACCGCGACCGTAATCCCTTCTGTGCGGTCCGCGTAGCCTGAGTTTAGAGAGCTGATTTTGAAGCCAAGAGTCCTAGTGCGGCTGCAGTCCATTCTGTGCGGTCCACACTAACCCCGCAGGGGCATTTTTGTCCAGATTTTCCAGCTTAGTATAAATAGAACTTTTTCCTATTTTTAGGGCATCAGACATTTTAGAACAGCAGCTGCACTTGTGGGAACATCTTTTGTAGATATTTTGGGCATTTTTACTTACTTTTTATCATTGAATCTTTGTATTTAGTTTAGCAATTAATTAATATGTGTTCATCTTTATCTATTTCTCTGTTTTTCTCTTCAAATATGAGTAGCTAGATCCATTAGCTAGGGTTGTGGCTCAACTCTAGTGTGGGTAATTGATGGGTGTTGCAATTTAGGGTTAGATTGACTATGGGTGTTTGTTATTTGGGTCAATTTCATGGTTTAATTACTGAATTAGTAGTTGCAAACACTAGTTTGTGCTAAGTTGTCTTGGGCTCTTCTTGAGAAAGAGAGCATAAGTCTCCAGAATTGATCCAACAAGGAATTGGGATGGACTCAAGATAATTGATAGTCCCAATTAAAGGGTTAAACCTCGAGAGAGTAATACCCGACTTGAACCCTAATTGCTTGAGCAAATATGCATACCCAATTGGTCTTGAGAAAGTCAATTGGGCAAAATCACTCTTTCTACCGAGAGGTATAGAGTGGGTAGTTTCGAGCAACGGTTATAGCATACTCCCCAATCATGTCAATCGTACCTTAGATGTAATTACCCATCAATTGACCACCTAGGCGGAAGTCACTACCCTAGTTCCTTTTAAACCATTAAATACAACTTGTAGCATTTTACTCTTAGCTTAATCTAGTTGAAATTATAATTTGTAGTTTGATAATTGTAGAATTATAAAGAAAACTCAGAAATGAATAGAAGTGCAATTTGGAACAATCACGCAATCCTAAGCTAAATAGACACTCAATTCCATTCCTAGCTCTCTGTGAAAATCGATCCCGACCCAAAATTGGGTAAAAGCTATTGCGACCCTCTTTCACTACTTATTAGTGGTGCGGATTTAGCAGCGATCACACCGCATGCCGAATAAATTGTTGATTTTACAAAGGAATCGGACTATGGGAACCCCAGGCATAAAGTGTGAAGACTGAAAAGGATTGACTGAACAGACTAGGCCTTTTAATCTGAAGTGCGTGTCATGATCATTGATGCCAGCAGCCTCACTCAGATAAGTCATTTTTTCCCCTTTCTTCCTCAAATAATCTTTCTGTTTTGATTCTCTTCTTTATTCATAACTCTCGAAGTCATTTCATTTCATTTCCTTTTGGGTCTATTCCTCTAAAGCTTTTTCAATGTTAGACTTGTTTAAGCAAGTAAGAAAGGATTTCAAAGCTTACTACCAACTTCCAAAATTGCACAAAGCAAAGTGCAGCCAAAGCATACCAGAAATAGCATGATGCAAAAATGAAAAGTACAGTGTTATTGAAAGTTCAAGCGGTCGAGTGGTTTGTGAATTTTGGGGAAGATACAGAGGTTCAAATTGGAAGGACAGAAATATGAAACAACAGGTTGGGAGTAGAGCATTCAGGTCATTCAGGGTCCTGTGGTTAAAATTCAGACAGAAGGGCAAACAATTCTTGGCCAGTTCAAGGCGGCCAGTCAAAGCAAAGCACGGCAGTGAAAGGGCCACCCTCAGAAAGAATGCCGCAAACTAACCACCACATTTTCAAACTGACAAGATTTTTCTTTGATTGAAACATGGGCAGAAAATTTCATTTGTTTCGGAGAAACCCTCCGTGAGTAAAGCAAGTACCAGATAGGCTCGGCAGTAAGTTCCAGTATCCTCTTGAATAACAGGATTTAGTAAATTTTTGAGACCCTCGCGAATGACAAGGTATGACGAGAGGTCTACTTTTGGGAAGTATAATTTGGCATTTAAGTTTTCACTTTTTGAGATGAGGCTTGATTTAAAATTTTCAAGATAAAGGAATTTAGCTTAGAATTTATTTTGATAACAAGAATCGGTTAACACTCACAGATGTTCCCAATATCAAACTGGGGCAGAAAAATTTCTTTTGTTTTGTGTTTTGTCAAAATCAGGCACCCACCTGGAGAACAAGGGAAGATAACACGAGTTTCAAGAATAGAAAGCAGTTCAGGCTCAAGCAATTAGGCACCCACCTGGAGAAACAAGGGAACATAGTTCAAAAGAAAAGCAGTTTCAAGAAGAGGATAAGTCAGGTTCAGAGATCAGGCACCCACCTGGAGAACAAGGGAAGACAATTCACAGGAAAGCCAGTCCCAAGAGAAAGCAGTTCAGGGTCAAGCAATCAGGCGCCCACTTAGAGAACAAGGGGAGATGGAACAAGTTCAAAGGAAAGTAGGTCAAGATTGGCAATCAGGCTCCCACCTAGAGAACAAGGGAGAACGGCTTAAGTTTCTAAGGAAAATAGTTCTAAGTAGCAAGAGAAGATAGTTCGAGTGTCTGCAATCAGGAGCCCACCTGGCAAACAAGGGAAAACAATTCAAGTTTCAGAGGAAAGGAATACAATTCAAATGTTGGTAATCATGCACCCACATGGAGAACAAAGTAAAAGCAGCAATGTTCAAAGGAAGATGGTTCAAGTTCAGCAATCAGGAGCCCACCTGGAGAACAAGGGAAAACAAGACAAGTTTCAAGAAAAAACAGTGCAAGTGTTGGAAATCAGGCACCCACCTGGAGAACAAAGGGAAAGCAGTAATGTCCAAAAGAAGACGGGTCAAGGTCAGCAATCAGGAGCCCACCTGGAGAACAATGGAAAACAAGTCAAGTTTCAAGGAAAAGCAGTTAAAGTTTTGGTAATCAGGCGCCCACCTGGAGAGCAAGGGAATATAGTTAATGTTTTGGTAATCAGGTGCCCACCTGGAAAGCAAGGGAATACAGTTAAAGTTTTGGAAATCAGGCGCCCACCTAGAGAGCAAGGGAATACAGTTAAAGTTTGGCAATCAGGCACCCACCTGGAGAGTAAGGGAATACAGTTAAAGTTTTGGCAATCAGGAACCCACCTAGAGAAAACGAAAGTAATGCAAGTTTTAAAGGATGACAGTTTAAGTTTCGGCAATCAGGCGCCCACTTGGAGAGCAAGGGAATACAGTTAAAGTTTTGGCAATCAGGCGCCCACCTGAAGAGCAAGGTAATATAGTTAAAGTTTGGAAATCAGGCGCCCACCTGGAGAGCAATGGAATACAGTTAAAGTTTTAGCAATCAGGCACTCACTTGGAGAACGAGGAAAGCAATTCAAGTTTCAAAGGAAGACAGTTCAAGCTTTGGCAATCAGGCGCCCACCTGAAGAACACGGGAATACAGTTCAAGTGTCGGCAATTAGGCGCCCACCTGGAAAATAAGAGAATTCACTTCAGAATGCAATTCAAGTCAGCAACAAAGGAAGATCACCTGGAGACGACAAGTCAACAGAGCAGCAGAAACTGCAAGATCAAGTTTGAAGATGTGTAGATAGGATTCTTATAATTCATAGATCATAGTTTAGTCTAGCTTCTTTTGCTTTGTTTTGGGGTAATAAGCATTTCAGAAAGCAGTAGCAGCAACAACAACAGTGAAATCACAGCTTCCAGGTAGTCCCAGCTACCGAAACTTTTCGAACTACACTGACCTGATTTCTTTATAGCCAAGGATATGTAGGCAACCTCGGAATCAAGGTGCGGTCAATTTTTTTTAAAAATGCTTCCCACAGAGTATTCAACACGGGTAAAAATCGCTCGAATCCGTTCATTTTATCTTTGCACGAAAACTCTTCGTGTTTTCGAGTAAAGAGGGGAAGTTGTGAGCACGTGATTTTTGGCCTATAGGAATTACTCCCATAAAATACAAGAAAAATAAATTTTTCCTACTATTTGCAATTTTATAGATTTTTTGTAGAATTGTTATTAATTATTTGCATTTTTGTGCACATTTAATTTCCATTCAAAATCATGAAAAATACAAAAATTACCATGCATTGCATTTAGGTTTCTTTTTACATTTTTGGGGGGATTAATTAGTAATTATTTATTTTATAAAAAAATAAAAATCACAAAAATATCTCATTTTACATTTTTTCCTTTTAATTTTTAGATTATTGATTTCTCTCTTTTAATTTAGGATTAAGTAACTTTTATATTTTTTATAGTTAAACAATTAGTTTAATTTTACAATTTAGATTAATTTAAAATTTTAATTTAGGATTTTTAATTAATAAAAAAGGAAAAGAATTTGAGGAAAAAAAAGGGGCTTATTCTTAAAAACCCGAAATTGGGCCAAGTTAAAATTCTGAAGCCCAATTCTTTCACTCCAAATCATCTTAACCCAATACTTATCCTTTCTACTTAAACCCATACACTACCCGCCCCAATCAAATCCGCCCAGCCCAAACTAAATCTGACCCGTTACCCATCCATATATAATCCCAATTATAACACCAAAATAAAAGAAAACCCTAAATCATAACAGACCTAAAGTGGCGCCCCATCTACTGTTCATCTTCTCTTTCACCAAAACTAACCTCTGCCTCTCCCAAACTCACCCGAGTTCACCTCAAAACTCACCTCACGTGCTCCAACCTCTCTCCTATAGCCACGTAGCAACCGACTCTGACAACAAGAAGATTCCTTCCAGATATTTTACGCGCCTCCAGCTTCTAGATCAATTTGCTGGATGAATGGGGGTCGTCGATTGATGAAAATCAATCCATGCCCTCCATTTATCCCAAAAATCGTTCACAAGGAATAAAGGATTTTTCGGATTTGAGAAGATTTGAGAATTTTTCAGAGGTTATATAAGGTGAGGATGTTCTTGTTTGAGGGGTTTTTCTTTTTCGGGGGGTTGAAAGATTTCTGGGTATAAAAATTTAGGAGAGATAGAGTTTTCCGGGCAGATTTTTTAGATAAAATTTGGGTTCTAAAAATATTCTTCTTCTTCTCTTTTATCCATCTTCATTCTTAGTTTAATATCAGAACAAGAAAAATACAAAAAAAAAACATGTTCAGTATTTTGTGATTCCATTGTTATTTGGTTTACTATCTACAAATTTTGAAAGACATAGATTCCGTCTCTTCTTTCAATCCGGATTTTGTTAAAAATGGAGTTCGATTGAGAGATAGTTGAGTTCGTTGTTGCTCGAGGCGTCGATTTTTGGCTATTGTTGTTTTTTGGTCGATTTCAGTGTTATGGCTAGTTCAGTTTTCAATTTCAGGTTCATTTCTGTTCCTCCTCTCTATTTCTGTTGTGAAGTGAGCCATGAACGAGCTGTAAAATGACTTAGTTAAGATAATAGATGAAGCTTGTGTGGTTATTTTTTGGCTTCATTTACTACTCTGCTTTCGACCTCTTCGATGATTTCACATGTTGGTTAATGAGTGTTCAGATGATCCTCAGGTCTTAGAATTCATTGAACATGTAACTGTGTGTGTTTATCTGCCCCCTTCTATCGTTGTATGACCATGGTTTGGTTTGGGGAAAATGTTTGAAAGCTGGTTTCTAATTAGTCGAAGGTTAACTTTGTTTGGTTTTCTTATATCATGAGTTGTCAAAGTTGGTGTGTTGTTGCTAGTTGAATAAGTTGAATGATTTGTGTATTTTTCTGAAATTTCATGCCTGCTCATGTACTATTCGCAAATCAGTCAAGTTACGCGTAGTTTTCATTCATGCCTTAACGCTAGGAATGTATGACTATCTTGACGTTTGGATTCCAATCAGCTTGTATTTTCTATCTACTTGTTCACATTTCCAGTTATGTGTTTTCACCCTTGGCTAAGGTTGGCACCATTACAATTGTTACTCTACTGGAATTGGGATTAAGGATGCATGTCTTGCTGTTTACTGAAGTCAGTAACAAGATGTGTTTTACGTGCAATGTGTTTGTGAAAAGTTACGTTTCACTTATAATGAAGCACACCGTATATAGTGATTGTCCAATCCCTGCAACAATAGTGTCTTATCAATAGTTTTCAAACTTTTGCCCTTAATCTCAAACAAGCTTAGGAAATAATAACTCATGAACATCGTAGAAAAGCCTTTAGGCGCGTGTTAAAAATACAATTGTGATTGTGTACACGTTCACGTGACGTGGTTACAATTCTAAAAACCAATTCGGAGTATGCATTCGCGCAACTTCGATCAAACTTTCTTAATAACAAAATTGTTGCTAATAGGCCGTTAAATTAATGTTTGTTCATATAGTCCGAGGTGTGTTATCCACCATTTAAGCATACATGGCCCTCGTATTAATTTAGCTATAAAAATTTACAAATGTTCGTAGTTTGTTTTAGGCACGTTTATTACACTATCGTGGTTGTTGACACGTTCGCGCGACATAATTACGATTTCTAAAAACAAAACCGGAGTATGCGTTCGCACAACATCGGCCAAATTTTCTTAATAATAATAAAGCTTTATTAATTGTGGACACGTTCACGTGACATGATTTTTGATGCGCCAAACAAATGGGTACACGTACGCGTGACCCGTTTCAAGATAATTTCTTAATTAAAACGGCAAATGCACATAGGTTCTAAAATGAGTAATTAGACAATTTTAATGAGCCAAGTATTATCAAAGCGAACGTGCTAGAACCACGGAACTCGGGAATGCCTAACACCTTCTCCCGGGTTAACAGAATTCCTTACCCAGATTTTTGTGTTCGCAGACTATAAAACAGAGTCAATCTTTCTTCGATTCGGGATTTAAAACCGATGACTTGGGACACCATAAATTATCCCAAGTAGAAACTCTGAACAATAAATAAATAATCTTGTTTCGATTGTCACTTAAATTGGAAAAACTCCCTTATATCCCTTCCGGGGGTAGTAAAAAAGGAGGTGTGACAGGAACTAATTGGGACAAGCCATACAAAATCACGGAAACAACAAACAAAGGATCATACCAACTAAAAAAATGGAGGGAAATCTACTACAAGACATTTGGAACGTCGCCCACCTAAAATACTTTAACTTTTGAAAACAGACGCCCCTTAAGTCGTACTCTTTTTCCCTCACCCTGGTTTTGTCCCAATTGGGTTTTCTCGGGGAGATTTTTAATGAGGCAACGAAGGGGACGTCTCGAAATTCAAGCATAGTTCATCGCCCCGCCTGCCGACTACTTCCCCAGGCCGAACGATGAAGGGACTAGGTACACAGGAACTTCTCCAGTATATGTATGAAACAAACAGAAAAATGTAATACTCTCCAATGAATGAAATAAAGTAGCATCTTTACTCTTCACCAAGTATTTTTACACCTTACATTCGACTTGCTCGAATTACTTTACATTCGACCTCGCTCGAATTTTTTACAATGGAACTCGCTTGAATTTTTCGACATTCCACCTCGCTCGAATTAATTTACATTCAACTTGCTCGAATTACTTTACATTCGACCTTGCTCGAATTTCTCGACATTCTACCTCGCTCAAATTTTTTGACATTCGACCTCGCTCGAATTACTTTACGTTCAACCTCGCTCGAATTACTTTACATTCGACTTGCTCGAATTACTTTACATTCGACCTCGCTCAAATTTCTCAACATTCGACCTTGCTCGAATTTTCGACATTCGACCTCGCTCGAATTACTTTACATTCGACTTGCTCAAATTACTTTACATTTGACCTCGCTCGAATTTTTTGACATTCGACTCTCTCGAATTACTTTACATTCGACCTCGCTCGAAATACCTTACATTTGACTCTGCTCGAATACTACATGCAAACAGCCGAAAATCCGGAAACACATAGCAAAAGGCAATCATTCCATTTCAACTGTCAAATTGCAATTTTTTATAGAGGGGTTCGAGTACGCCCTCACAAAAATAGCGAAATAAAACAAAAACTAAGTACAAACAGCTTCATGCCGCATCATCCCCATCGGCGTACTCATCATCGTATAAGGATCAGAAGCGAGCCTATCCGTGTCGTCATTATCTTCATCCCCACAAGGCGTACCAGGGACATAACCACATGCTTCACGGGCCGCACGCGCCTTAACATGTCTGCTTCGAAAACTTTCACGATGGCCGTTAAAGACTTATACACGTCAAATTGAGCCTTGGCGTGAACCCACATCTCGTACAACTCCCGCTGCACACCGGGATTAGCAGAAGTATAAGACGTAGAAGGCTGTGACTGTCGTCGTACCTCCTCAGCCTTCAAGAGAACGACCTGCTCGTTCAACCCGGACAACTCTGCCTCCAAATCCTGGATTCGTTCCTCTAACCTCGCCACCTTAAGCGCCAATGTCTCCACCTCATTATCCCGCTCAGACCTACAAACACGGAGGGTATCTTCTAAAGCCGCTACTTCAGCCATAGCAGCCATTCTACCTTTCTCGGCACGACTTAGTTTGTTGACCTTGGCGCTCAGCTCTCCCCTTAGATCGACAGCCCTCAGCTCCTTCTGCTCGAGTTCGGCCATTAAGGACGTCACCTGCACTTGAAGGTTAGCATTCTCACCCGTCACCCCCTTGCTCACCTCGAGCTCATCCTCCTTGGCCTTTAGAGTTGCCTTAAGCTCACTGCACCTACCGATGGCTCTCATTAGCTCATCATCCCTCTCCCTTAGCTCCTCATCTTTCTTCGTCAACTCAACATCTTTCTGTTTAAGCCCGTCATGGAGCGATTGAAATTCGCCAGCCTAGGTAAAGACGTCGGTTAACGTTCGGTGCTTAGTACAATACTCCTTGTACTTAGAGGTTACCTTCTTAAAGATGGTCGTCCTCCGCTCCTCCCGCCGGTCACGCTCGATCCCCGTGATATGAGTCTGACATGAAAAAGAAAGGAGTCAGTATGAGAAAACTACATATGCGAAACAAATCCTAACATTAAAAGGCACTTACTCGCAGAGCCATGCCAGATATACTCAATGACAACTCCGCATCGTTCATCTCCTATAGTGTCGTGTTTTTAAAAGTCTCGCACAGGGGAGCAAAGGATGGCACCGCCCACTCTGAGTTGGCAAAAAGGTCATAACCCACAGGAATGATTACGTGTTGGTTAGGACCCTCCGTCCTTATCTCCACACGAGTATTCCTATCCAGGAAGGCCTGTACCTCCTCAGGGTCGACGTCCGACCCAGAACCATCGTCCTCCGTAGGGACCGCTCTATTTCCCCTAGCCACCGATGAGGCACCACCTTCTGCGGACCGTATAAACTCTCCGCCATCACGAACCCCTTCAACCCCAGAGGGCCTCCTCTCCACAACGGCACCCGTGGTGAAAACGGTGTCTACGTCTGATGCAAGCACAGACGCCGCTTCCAAAGCAATGACTTTTTACGGCTCGACATTAGCGGTAATGGCCTTCCCGGTTTCCACCTTTCGTCTATTTCTCGACGTTGACTCCTCGCCGTCAGACGGTTTGTCTACAAGATGATAGATGGGCCGAGAAGAGATCTCATTCCTCACAACAATAGTTTGAGGGGCGGAATCCCTCATCGGCGGAGCTTGAGTACAACCTCCTCGAGTAGACTCGGCTAAAGCAAATTGCATCCCCGCCGACGCGATGGCTTGGCAGAACGTAGACACTGGAGCCTTCTTCCTGGAAATTTGCCGACCTAGCACTAAAGGGAGGACGCATCAAAGAGCAATGGTAAACAACAATAAGATGAAGTAAAAATAGCACTTACTAGACGGGATCTTGGGTTCAAAACACTTGTGAAAGGATGTCCAATCACGAATTCCCACGATGTGAGGTAACACGCGAGTCACCCAATCTTCCTTATCAAAGACAGGAGAAGGTGCACGCCTCTCAGCTGAAAAACAAGGAACCCGCGAATGAGCCAATAACGAAAGAACGAAAGAAGATAACGAGCATACGGTGAGACACTTACGATTATAGTTCCACTGCTCGAGAAACCCAGCCGGGTCCGCTACCAGGTGCTCGATCTTGATGAAGAATTACTTATGACAGAACTTCCGATTCGTTTTGTCGTCCATCCCGACCACCAACCCTCTGGTCCCAGGATGTCGTAGGTGTATCAGAGTACCTCTATAAAAACTAGGAGAAAACAGATACAGCAGGTGGCGGATGTTGACCTTGAAGCCATCCAACTCTGCATACTTCATCAGCATCAAGAAAATTTTATACAAATAGGGGGAGAGTTGCGCCAGGCAAACATTATAAAATCGGCAAAACTCCTCCGCTAGCAGAAGGAGAAGAGTATTGCTAATCAAGAATGGATAGACGTAGAAGGCATAGTATCCGGGTCGATGAACTTCCACAATGTCGCTTCCGCTTGGAAAAATTTCCATGTGGGGAGGAATGTGATATTTGGATCGAAGGTCGGCTATTTGAGGCGGTCCCATCTCAGAAAGTCTCTAAGCAGGAGCAGGAGCAGGCTCCTTCTAAAAATCATTCCTGGCCAACGGGTTTTTGGAAACTATCTCCTCCGCGGTAGGGAAGCTTTCATCCTCTTCAGTCATAAACTTCTCACCGCCTGGAGGAAGGGCCACTGATAATGGAGTGGCACTGGAAACCTCGTCATGAACTTGAGGAGATTGTGACATATTTCAGCAAGGAAAAGTATGCAACAAAGTCTGACGAAAGAGACAACAACTGGGCAAGAAAGAAAGGATTAGGAAAAAAAGAAGCTACGAGAAATCGAAAACAGAAATTGGAGAAGAAGATCAGAGAAGAACAATACTCATGCAAAGTAAGGAATGAGAAAACTTCCGAAAAATGAAACCCCCCACCTATTTATAGGGTTGAGTAGCGCGAAAATCGAAACAAAGAACCGCTAATGGCACCAAAATTGAAGCAGTAGACGTGCAGATGCTGCACCAGGAAGACGCATAATAATGATGCGTGTGGCCATGATGTCACCTCACGTCAGCCACACCAACCGCAGTCTTGCTGGCTACGCCATTTTCTCGACCTTGCTCGATTCAATTTATTCAACACAACCAAATTTCTTCTAAATGGATGCAAACTAGGTCCGCTTATCAACGGCGTGCCAGGCCACGACCTCAACAAGCCGGAGGGACTAACTGTATTGGCCTAAATTTCGTTACTTAGTAACGGTAGATAAACAGGATCGAGGACGGGGTCGACCACGACATAATGGTAGGAATTCGTCTTCGAGAAGACTGTTGTCGAGGAAGTGTAGTTGGGGTAAAGAAATAACGGCAGGATAGGTTCAGAAGTGGACACAAGGAATATTCCTTTGGATATTCCTTATTTTGTACTTTTTGGGGTTTCTTAGAAATACCCCTTATAAATAGGAAGAGATGGGGAACAAAAATGGGATCTTCACTTTTTGACAAGGATATATTGTAAAAGGCTGACCAGAAAGGATATACAAAAATTTTCTTGTTCACTGATTATTTTATCGAAGCACACGTTGTAAAATCTTTGTTCACAAGATCCAAAGATTCCTTATCCATCTTCATTTCTCATTCTTCCACATCGTTGACACGAGAAAGAACCATCCAAATCATACAATAATTGGGTGGTAGATTCTTTCTTATTATATTTATTGCTATTATCTATATTTATTGTATGTTCATGTTGTAATATCCGTTGATAATCATTGAGTACAAACCAGCTATTTAATGCTTTCAAACGCCGTTTATCTTACCGATATCCTATAGTATTTGATCTAGAACTTATTATATTTAACTAAAATTCACCCTTTATTTCATCATTACTTAGTTTAACCAAGAACTCAATATTTTCTTTGATCAAACACTGGCAATGGATGATTATGAATCTGAGGTGAATTTATGATTTCAACTTACTAGTATGATTCATACTATCATTTTACTCAGTACTATTCTTTTGTGATATTTAGTGTATATTACAAATGTTAGTATACATTTACACATATGGCATGTAAGTGTGTATATATATATATCCATTTAATTTCAAATCATAGCATATTAGCGTTGAATTAAGATGAACATATTTAGATGTGCATTAGAATAAAAAAGAAGAAGAGAGAAACTAATAATGCAATAACAATCACGTCAATAAAACGACATAAAATAAAATAAAAAGGGGAACTAAAACGAACTAGAATATACAAAAAGAATTTTACTTCAACCGATAATACGTAGTAGTATAAGTAACAAAAGAATCAGGTTAATACCGGAACAATGACAAACCACCAATTCACCAGATGACTATACAAATAGATATAGAAAACGTGCATCTGTGTTCAATACACACAAAACATGGACTCTCTCATTGCTTCAACAGAGCGAATAGAGAGACAAGCAGAGTTGCCCCAATCAAAGCACCGGAAGCCGGCAAAGTGAGCGCGGCTCCGGCATCGGGTGACGGCGCCGGTGACATCGCAGTCTCCTGTGCGAAGGAGGCAACGGCGGCAAGGAGGATGGCAAGAACGAAGGCTTGGATAGTAATGCTAATTTGAGCCATAATCTCTGAGAAAAAATTGAAGATTGGTGAAAATTGAGAAATTGTGTTATGCTAAAAAAAATGTGCTGTTAATTGGTGAGGAAGACGGTTTCTTTGTGTCGATTTATATAGGAGTGGAGGGAGGGGTTAGTGGGGGCCGCAGGTGAGGAGTGACAGATTACTAAGCTTTGAAACAGTTCACCTAATGATTTAAGAAATGGCCAGAGTCATATGCTCAAAATGATTATATGCTCTCCCTCTTTCACGGGGCATTTGCATCTATACCCGCTTTTTGTGTCACATTTTAACTTGTGTCCGCTTTGCAAAAAAAAATTGTAAGTGTATCCACTTTTTCGCATAACTTCAGCACACAGGGCTGAAGTAGCAATGACAATCACGCAAAACTTCAGCATTCTAGTAGTCGGACATGAAGTTCAGCTCTAGAGCTGAAGATTTTGTTTTGTAACTGGCGAACTTCAGCTCTAGAGCTGAAGTTTTTGTGTTGTAACTGAAAACTTCAGCTCTAAATGTAACTGGGGAGCTGAAGTTTTTGTTAATTTGCTGTATTTGTCAATTATAATTTTCTAGCTGTATTTTTGCTGTTTTGCCTTAGTTGTAGCTAGTGGTTGTTAGCTGAAGTGGACTAGAATGAACAAGTAATGTTTTTAAGAAAGCTACAAAATGTTCGATATATGTCCTCTGAGACAAAAGAAGGAATAACAGTGCCCAAACAAACAAAAAATAAGTAGAGAGGCGTATGAATATATACTGCATAAAAATCATACCAAGAAATATATATATTTTTAAAGGGCACACAAACAAATGGCCTTACAAAAATGATTTTCAACAGTGAGCAATCCAAAACAAACCCTACTGGTAACTTAAACTTTTTTCTAAGACTAATTTGCTGTAATTTGGAGCAGAAGTACAACTGTCGAACTGTTCAATTAAAAAAAAATTGACCTTATAACTAAAACAGCGTTGCTTCTAGAGATAAATACCAATTTGTTTTGTAACTTGAAGAAGAAAACAAAGGATGAGAAGGAGGAGGAGAAAGAGGGCTGAAGTTATTTAAAAAGTGGGTACAAATTAAAAATATTTTAAAAAATAAGTATATATTAAATAGGGGCGACCAAATAGGGCGTCCTTTATAATTTTTACCTCTTTCATGAACTTATTGGACTGCACCCGAAGATCAAAAGAAAGAATGTATTTATTCAATAATTTCTAATAATTTTTTTTTTTGAAACACCCTACAAATGATTATGTCATATAAAAAGAAGGCAATTTTTTTTTTTTTTTGGTTTTGTTTGTTTTTGCTTTATTAAATGGTTAGACATTACCGACCCTAACATGGATGGGCCAAACGACTACTGTCTATGATAACAACCCCATGTGGCAGAATTGTATCAGCCCTAATGGCATTGGCCCTTTCTTAACATAAACAGGTCAACTTACATGATTATAAAGTCGAACTTCGTTAATTTCTAAGAAGAAAAAAGGTTAATTCCACTAAACATCCCCATAATATGAATTAGGTCAGGTATACCCCATGTATTTTAGAATCCAACCCTTACACCTCTTATTTTATAAAAATTCTATACTGACACTTCCTATGAGGTGTTCGTAACTAATTATATTAAAATATAATTATTAAATGATAAATTAAAACTTTTTACGTACTTTATTCATGCCTTTGAATTCCTTATTTTTATTTAGTTATAATATTTATTTTATATGAAGTTCTCATTTTTATTTTGTTTGTTTATGGAGTATATTGTTTCGCCAAAATTTTCTTGGATTTACTTCAGATAAAGTTTTATTTGCGTATAATTTTTGTTCTATAACAGATTTAAATATTTTTAGAAAAATAAGGATAACATCCTTATATTTAGCAGTTTCGATAGATAAATTTTTTGCCAAGTACGTAAAAAATCATGTGTTGAATTCATTAATTTGCACTGTTAACTATCAAAATCTTTTAACAAATGAACGATTAAAGTTCTTTTTATCTATACAAATATGAAAATTGTGAATAATTCAAATAAAGAAATATATTATTGCATACTTACTAATTGAGAACATCGTGAGAGTGAATATCATTTGAATATTTCTTCTAAAATAGATAACCACAATTTATATTGATATGTCTTAGTTCTATGACTCTCGAAATTATCATAAATTTTTTATTTTAGTATTTAAAAATAATGTTATATTTACTCATGAAGAAGTAATATTTTAAATTATAGTTTTTGAAAAATTTATTGTGTATTTACTTTTAAAGAGGTAAAATATGCAGTTTGATAATATTTTTTAAGAAATTATAATTTTTAATTATTTGAAAGTTAAGAGGTTGGAGTTAATTTATATTTCGTAGTAACTTTAACAATATTGTATTATTTATACTTGTAAAATATGCTAAATATTTTATTTTATATGAGTTTCTTTAATTCTTTTTAGTTTTCTTGAATTTTTAATGCATCTCTTTATATTTTATTGTGTTATAATGCTATATTATTTATTTAAAAAATTAAAGATCCGTGGGACTTATGACCTATGTCTCGAGGCTTTTACCTGGCCCCATATTAAGTAAAACGTCCTCTCACGCCCTCACCTTAAAAACACTAACTGAAACCAAATATCAAAACAAGTCTTTGATTGGTGGCTTAAAGTTAAATCTATTCAAGTTAATATATGAATTTTGTAACGTTACCTACCGTAACATGGATAGGCCAACTACCACTCCAGCAAGGCAGCAACCCACACAATGCGGCGGAATCACGTCGGCAGCCGCACATGATCTGTCCAATTATTAGAAAAATATCTTATAACAATGGTCCTTTATACTATCATCAGTTTGTTACTATTGTGTACCAAATATTATTACACATTAAGTATTTACAAATTTAAAATGTATTTAAAAGTACTCAAGTGTCATCCTTCACCTGTTGTTAATGTACACAATGTTGTATCTAAACCATTCGACTTGTTTTTACTTATGTTGTTCGGATTCTAGAAAAATATCGTGGAATACATATTGGATCCTCAAAATTTGATACAAGTACAATAACATTTTTGGAGAGTCCGTACAATATAGAGTCTTACCTAAATTAAAGGGGAAAAAAAGAAATGAAAAGAAGAAAAGGAAACTATTCAACTAGTTATTACTCAATTAACGTTTAACCTTTCAAGTTAATATTCCTTAGATTTCGGTAAAACAATTTGGTAACTCTGACAAGTTTAAAGGCAAAAGGGTCTTTTAAGTGCAGATTACCTGTGTGAGCACTTTGCTTTCCCTCAATCTTTACATCCAAATAGCGTATTTATCCGAAAAATGATACAGTTGAATTTGTAATATAGTTTATAAATATGTGAATTAATTTGATCTGATAAAATAAAATAATAAAGTGCAAATAAAGTAAATAAGGATAAATGAAGAAGAGACAGCCTAAGCTACAAAATGTTTCCACCGGGATCAAGAATAATTGGAAAATCTTGACCACACTTGTATAAAGCTTGAAAGAATGAGAGAAAGACAAGTATTTCTTCATGTCTTACAATAGAATGAAAGCATCTATTTATACTAGAACTATGGGGTGCATGATCTACAAATATGCTCCCTTAATTACCAATATTAATGCTGCAATAAAATGTAGTTAAAAGGTGATGAAGAATAATAAAAGGTAATAAAGCCTAATAAAGGCTGGATGAATCTTCGGGTTTTGTGTGACATTTCTATAACGGTATCTTGAACTGCTTCTTATCTCGTCACATGTTTTTATCTGGTATTATCATGGTTGAGTCACCACTGGCTGGTCGTCCTTGACACATGTCGCTTCTTAATATACCCAACACTTGAGACCGGTTTTTACCATATCTAGATAGTCCTTCCTACTTTTCGATTGCTCTTTGTGATATGATTGGGAAGTGGAAGAATTTTTTTCCTTTCTACCCTTGTCACTACTTCATTAAAAACCTCGCCAGAAGAATCCAATCGGGACAAAAACTGGGCGAAGGAAAAAAGAGTGCAGAACTTCGAAATTCTGATGGTAACTCTGCCACCTATTTTTCTTTCGTCAATGATCGGTTGGTACTGAAAAATTACCACTACCACAGAAAGCTTGATCCGAGATTTTTAGTGTTTACCCGAAACTTTTAATTTTTGAGTTTTTACTCTTGAATTTTTAGTTGCTCCCGAAACTTTTCTTTGAGTTTTAACTCTTGCGTTTTAAGTTGCACCCTAAACTTTTATATCCCCACGGCCTTAAGAATCGGGATGTTACTGACCATGAATTTTGTAATATAGGTTTTGATAAAGTTCGGAAATTTAATGCATCCGGTTAACTTTATGATCGGAAAAAAAGGCATCCGACCTTTGGCCAGTTGATTGGATGTCTTTATAAGATAGGGCCCTTATATTTATGGTGCTTATGAAGAGGACGTCTCATGTTCATCTGGACACAATTGCTAGAATTTCTAATCCTTATTTGCTTAAAGTGTGAGAAAAATTTAAGAATGATTTTGTTCATTTGGACATATATGCAAATGTTTTAGAAGGTGCAAGTTTTTTTTTAATTCCATTACCTGAACGTACGCAAGTATTTACATCTTTTCATATATGATAGTTTACAGGACATGAAAAAAATACCATGCAAGAGAACTGCGGTCGAACTGATATTTATTGGGTCTAGCCGGTTCTTAATTCTGATTCCTTCTATTTCTTTTTTTTTCTGGGGCTAATCTGGTAGTACCCAGTCTTTTTCTTTATTTTAGAGCCAGTTCGGGCTATCTTCGATATCTTGTACGGACATGATATCTTTGGGCTCACTGCCTTTTTTGTCACTTTTCCGGAGCCATCTTCATATATGTCCAATAATTATTGTTGTAGTTTCCGTTGATTTGATGCAATAGTCCCTAGCGTTTGTAGACATTACTTTCCTTCACTGAATTTATTTTTTGGTGACTCGCTATGGGAACACTTCTGCCTCCTATGAGTCCGTTATCCTAAACGGTATTGTTCAAACCAGTATTTGAAATACCTCCGATCAAAGTTCTGTTAACCTTGATTTTGGATTGTAGAAGATGTCGATATAATTATCTGATCATCTTCTACGCGGATCTTTGAGTCGTACTTGTTATGAATATCTTCCCACATTGTTTATTAAAATTCTAACAAACTCTCTTTAAACTTCCTTAAGGCATCTGAGCCCGAGGGATTGAGACCTTGGTAAATGGTTTTTGCCACCCATTCATCGGGTACTATCGACAACATTATTATCTCCTTTTAAATTTGGATCACGAACTCTCATAGCAACTCTGAGTCTCCTTGAGTGATTCCGAATATATTTGCTTTTCTAGCTTGAACTTTACTTGTTCCAGCGTGAGCTTGGATGAAAGAATCTATAAGCATGTCAAAAGAATCAATTGAGTGTTCAGGAAAAAGTGAATACCATGTTAAAGCCTCTTTTGTTAGGATTTCGTCAAATTTCTTTAGTAAAACTGATTCGATCTCATGCAGAGCCAAATTATTTCTCTTTACAGTTGTGGTGTAGGTTGTGATGTGTTCCTATGGATCCGATGTTCCATCATATTTTGGAATATCCAACATCTTGAAGCTCTTTGGAATCAACTCCGGAGCCGCACTAGGTTTGAACAACAACAGTATATACTTCTTTGACTCCGAACCCTTTAGGACCAGATGTGCTCCTAGAATTCGATCCATACGAGCATGTAATTCTTTAGCATTTTGATCCATTCGAGAATTTATTTCTCTCATATACCTCATGAATTCGGCTTTGAAAAGATCATCTATGTTGTTCTCATTTCCAGAACCAATGTCTGCTCCACCCGCTTGATTGTAGTTTGATCTAAACTCTCCTCCTGAAGTGACGTTTCTGGTTCCCAGTACCATTTGAATTATTGGCACTCTAGGAGGGACTCGTACTCCGCCGTTTGAATTATTTGAGGCCCCTAATATTACTTATTGAAGCACAGTCATTATCCCGCCTTGTGTTGAGAGACGATTCAATATCTCCCTTTGCTGTACTCTCAAGACTTTTATAGTTTCGGCAATGGGCTCGTTATCCAATCATCAGGGATACGACTCTTTGCACATCGAGTATTTCTTTCTACCCGATTCGGAGGCTACTTATTCCTATCGAGGCGGGATTTATTAGTTGAACCATCCTGTTGATTTCTATCATGGAGATTATCCACAGGATCATCGTTGTTGTTTGTTCCAACATTGAGCAAGTTGTTAACATCGTTGGGTGCCACAACTGTTTTATGCTTACAACAGAAAAGCTTCAAAGTCTGTTAGTAAAAGATGAATGGATCAAAGTAGTACCAACTTGTCACGATCCAGATTCCCACCTTTCTGGACTCTGATGGCGCATAACATTTCACTTGCTAGGCAAGCCAATGTTAGAACAATTTACTTATTTTAACCGTTTAAATGATAACATTAATAGCGAACTGAAATAACAGATATGTCCTAAGTATAAATGCGGAAACTAAACCAGCCAAACGTCTATTACAATTCCCGGAACCTGGTGTCACAAGTGCACGAGCTTGTAAAGTAATACATATAAAGGTTTGAAATAAGCACAAAGCTGTCGGAATGAAGTTATACAGCTAAAAAGAAAAGTGGATGGGGGATTCCAGAAACCACGGGCGCTGAACAGCCGTACCTCAAGTCTCCGCCGACGTCCAATCCGGGCACTCTAATAACTGCCACTAGGATCGACTCCAAAATCTGCACAGTGTGCAGAGTGTAGTATTAGGACAACCAACCTCATGTACTGGTAAGTGCCGAGCCTAACCTCGACGAAGTAGTGACGAGGCTAAGGCAGGTCACTGATCACGCCCAACTCTAGTTCTAAAAAGGATAAGCAGTCGCTGCAAATATAATCCGGTCTAAAAGTCCGGAGTCGAATCCTATAGGGAACTAAGTTTTAGCTACAATTGTTCAGTATCACCAAGAAAACAAGCTTGAACAATTCTTAACTTATAGATATTAAAATTCTTGTGTTTAACTAATTAACTAACAATTTTGTACGTGGTGAAATCAGAAAACTTGATTTCCCGTTGTCGAGACATTCCGGAAGCATGCCTCGGGACTTCGAAGGTAGGAGGTCGTGACCGAGCTCTCGACCTCGGACTCACCGAGGCTCGACTCAGAGGAAACAAGAAACGAGGCCAAGATGAGAGGGGGAATCCCTCTAGGCACACGGCTATATCTGACAGACCCGGCCTATCTAGAGCCTATGATGTAGCGTCATGTCAACCCATCCCATCACCATATTTTGTACTTATCCCCTACATACTTGTAGCCGAGACTCCCCTCCTATATAAAGGGGACTCACCCCACCTTGCACGGGGTTGATGTTGCTCCACTTCTCCACAAGGCAATAATATCTCTCTCTCTCCCTTTTCTTCTAAGTCATTTATTCTTATAGGCTCGAGGCCACTTTGCATTTATTGTTTTCTTACTTGCTCTTCGCCATATAGCTCAACATTGGCCATAGAGAGCCTTAATTAATTGTATCTTTACTTGTTATCCCATCCCCGGCTGTCCCTGATAACTCAATCTCAGCTCAAGCCTCGGCCCCGAGGCCTCCATTGACCTATTCTGCATCCGGCCAGCAGGCCCCTTCGGTTTGCTTACTGCTTCGTCTTAGCCCGCATTTTATCGCTACACTCAACATTTTTAGCATCAACTGCTCTAACAACAAGCTCGGGAATAGATCACGTATTTTTAGAATCCCATTTATAAATTTAATTGTTGTTACCATTTTCACGGTAAAGAGTTTGGCACCCACCGTGGGGCTAAAAATAATAGTGATTATTTTCTTGCTGGTTTTGTCACCCAAACGCACGTTATTTCTCACACTTTTCTTGTCCAAGATCTTTCGATTTCAGGTTAATGTCTGGCTCGGTAAGCAAAGTCGAGAATGACTACCTCGAGAACTACAGCGGAATAAGTATGGCTATTCTAACGGTTGACATGACACCACAAGACCTTGATAATGCATCTGGGTTGATTCAAGCGGACGCAGGCTTGCAAGGCGCGCAGCGAGTCGACGAAGCCTCGCACACCGATGATAGCATATGGGTCATTGACCTACAGAAAGCTCAAAAAACCCCGACCCGGTTAGAAAGGGAAGTTAATCTTCATGTTATTTTTGAAATGCTGCAGGCATGACAGTTGGCTATCGCTCAGCTGCAAGATCGCCCGGAGACCCCCGACGTAATAGCAACGGGGACACCTTCTCACGACGAGCCAGTATCCGAGGGGTCAAGTAACAACGAGTCAATGACCGACCCAGTGCAACGAAGATGCTGGGGAATCTCCTCAAAAAGATATAATCAGGTTCATGGAAGCTATTGCGGCAACCGTCTCACGAGGAAAAAATCTCGGAACTCCCTAGGCGCGACAGGACTTCGGATCCCTACGGGCGCATCACCACTCATGCGTGCTCATTTGAAGGCAGCGACCCCCGAAATGATGAATTCAAGCCCGTCCCTCTGAGGAATCTTGAAGAAACTCTCCCGAAAGAAACCATGACACAGCGCCACTGCCTGGCACCTGGCCTCACAGACTCGCTCGCCATGCCAGCATGGTCTTCCATGGAAGCATGCGCCCATACCGTCAAAGCATTGCTGAGAAGGCCCGATGCACCTGAGACCAAACGAGGAAGAAATGAAATGTCGCGAAAGGCCGCACCCCGTTCCTCGATAGGACGAACGAGATCGCTCCAAGTTTCGAATGGTTGGACAACACAGGCCTTCCCTCGAAGCCTAAACGAAGCATACCCAACGACTCCACGACGTTTCAAGAAAAGCCGGATCAGATACCCAGTCGAGGACCAGTTGGATAGCCGCACCCATTATCAGCCACGAATCAGAGCCATGAGGAACCGTTCGGGAACCTTCTCGGGCTCGGTGTATCCAAGCAAACTCTCGACAAAGAAGCTGATGCGAAGCAGATGGAGGTATCACCCATGCGCAACGAATGATAGGAACGACTTGAGGTGCAACCTACCTCACAACAATAGGAGGATGGCCCGAGGGCAGCATCCTCTAGGAACCTCCAATGGAACCAGATTCAACATGGTACAGCTGAGAAGGAAACCCCGCCCTGCCAAACGCGATTTTAGCATCAGTACACCAAACATTGTGATCACCATAAGTGAATCCGGGGATGTTGGGAGGCCCATACCTGCTCGACCAAGACCTCTGCAAAGGAACTATAGCCCGGTGTAGGAATCGCAGTGCGCACGAGGTCGCCAGCTCGAAAGAACGACGACTGTGCTATTCAATAGAGATCGCCACCAAGTATCATCAAGTGTTCATGGAGGAAGGAAAGAAGGAAAAATAAAGTTGACAAGCCACAACGTATTTTAACAATGGTGAAAGGGCGACTACACCCTTCATAGATCCGTAAAACACATAGAAAACTCATTCGCCGCCAGGGAAAGACGGATTCAAGGAGTATGCCCAAAGGACAACCTTGAATCCAGGAAAAGGGACGTCGAGACTTCGCCTCGGCCTCGTATTCATGCGCTGGTAACCCCCTCCCTTATTTAGCCTATTCCAAATAAAGCATGTGTTCATAAGTGCAGGTGTTTCGACCAATTACACCAACGGTGTCGGGCCAAAGCCAAATAGGGCAGTTAGGACCAACGAACCAAATCACTCCCACACTTCAAACCTTTGATGGACTCTAGATGCCGGTCGTCACAACAATAAGGAAAGTCGCTCCCTCTATACAGCTCACTCGAGCTTGGACTAGAGCGCTGAGCCCGCGAAGTGCGGATGTGTTATTCGAATGACAATGGGTACACTGCCCAGAGGAGATTTCAATGCCTCTCTGCCAAAATGGACGGAACCCCCCGAAAAGAATGGAACATTGGCATTCAACAAAAAGCTACATACGACGGGAGGAAATCCCTCACCATACGACCAACCGCCGGCACCAACGCCAAACCTCGAAACATTGCCTACGTATCCCGCACCAAGGAAGAACTACTCCACTCCTTTGATTGTCTTTTTTTTTCTTACTAACCTACATGCAGGCAGTCAGCCAAGGCATTCATAAATTCCGAACTCCACTCGGAAATCCGAGACCCCTGCAGGATCCGCCGAGTTCTCTCTCCTCGACTGGGTTTTCAACCTAAATATCCCACCAACAAGATTATTGGCAGAGCAGCATACCCTCTAGAAAGGGCTATGACGAGATCGCTGGCCTTCCTTCTATAGTCGGGCGATATGCGACGGTTTTCTCTTGAAGAGAACCATCTCTTCAGAAGGGCCGATAAATGGCAGGCTAGGTCTCGGAACAGAACCATACAAGCAGATCAGACGATTGGAGGAGCCGAGCCCGTGCGGGCCGAGCTCATGACAACGAAACAATATGTACTTACAGCCTATATCTACACCAAGCAATAAAAAATATATTTTCGGCATTTCATCACGGCCTATATCTGCTCCAAGCGGTAAAGGACATCTTTTCGGCATTTCGTGTTTTGAGGAATATTGTTTCGACATATTCGCGGCAAATGCTTCTCCATCAAACGGGTCCCAATATATTCGGAGGCTTAATATAAGCAATTCGACAACTTATATGACCCAGGGTCGGAACTCCGGGCTCATCAAGCCCCTAGAAGGCAACTCCGAGCTCACGAGAAGTTGTCTTCACGCTTAAACAAACTCGATGATTTGGAGACTGCTATCAATCACCATACAACTGGAAAAATCCGAAACTGTAAGACCCTAACGGGAAGCCTCGACATAACCAGATATATTCTACAAACTGTAAGACCTCAATAGGCATGGCAAACTGTAAGACCTCAACAGGCATGACAAACTGTAATACCTCAACAAGCATGACAAACTGTAATACCTCAACAGGCATGACAAAAACTGTAAGACTTCAACAGGCATGAAAATCCCGATATTTAGGCTACATTCGCATTTGTAAGACTCCCTAAAGGGCATACCCTCGATGTAGACGCCTAAACTATCTCTAAGTGATCAAAAATGGCTACGACCAAACGCATATGACTACGATCGAAACGGCTGATACAACCCAAATAACGCGACTCGGGGATGCCCGACTGTTGCTAAATATCGTAGGCCATTACTCAGATATACTTCGGAAAGAACCGGTTAAAACAGGCTTCCCTACACAGGCAAAAACGAGCCCCGACAATGTCGACTCCAAAATGCAAGAGCGTCGATCTACTCGACCTATGAGCTATGAACCTTACGAGGTGTTCGAAACACCGCCGACAATGACTTGAAATCGAGGTTCCTCTGGAACCGATGATGGGTTAGGAAAAAAAATACTACAAAAAGACCTTAATGAGCGGATACAAAGCCTATAAAAATCCCATGGGCAAAAAATAACGTAAGAGACATTGTCGCCGGCTAAGCAAGCCTACGGGCCATATATTGAAAGGTCTCTACGACCAAACACTGTAAGAGCCATTGTCGCCAGCTAAAAAATCTTGACAACTTGAGGATTAAAATGAGCTCGAATCGTAACCCGATTAGGAGCCCAGATCCAAAATAGTTTACTATGCAAGCTACGGGCCACGTATTAAAAGGTCTCTATGACCAAACAGCATAAGTGCCACCGCCGCCAGAAACGCGATAAGATAAGGGTCGATTATAGCTCGAATCGCAACGCGACTCGGATACTGGACCCAAAAAATACAACATGCCTAAGGGCACGGCACAAACGCCATTGTCTCCGCCCAAAGACTCGATGAAGTTTAAGGGTCGATTACAGCTCGAATTGAAATGCGACTTGGAGACTGGACCCAAAAAATTGCAATATGCCATTATCACCCGCTAGAGAATCAAGGAAAATCAAAAGGTCAATTACAGCTCGGATCGCGATGCGACTCGAGGACTGGACCCGAAAAGTGCAACATGCATAAGGGCACGACGTAAATGCCACTATCGCCGGAAATTCAATAAATGCTAGGGGTCGATTACAGCTCGAATCACTACGCGATTCAGAGACTGGACCCAGAAAATACAACTTGCCTAAAGGCGCGGCACAAGCGCCACTGTCGTTGCCCGAAGATTTGATGAAATTTAAAGGTCGATCGTAGCACGACTCGGAGACTCAGCCGCTAAAATAGCTGGAATGCATTATGCCTAAGGGAATGGCTTAGATGATACCATCATCAACCGACTAAATCCCCAATCCACGTGCTCGCAAGATCACCTCGACCCAGAATCACCAAAGACCGCCATCATCCGCCCATGCAGGCAAGGAAAAATCTACGGGTCAATTAAAGCTCGAGTCGTAGCATGACTCGGAGACTGGACCCAAAATGGTTGAAACAACAAATGCCCAAGGGCAAAAGATAAAAGCAACTACCGCCCGCTTGCACGGGCACAAAAGACCTGAAGGTGGGAATGCTCGAGTCGGAGCCCGATTCAAAAAACTGAGCCTAAACAGCCAGACCGAGCACGGAGGCCCCAGCACCTGCTCATGCCAATAATCACACTTAAGAGTCCTCGGACCGTCTGACCGGTTGCGGACCGAGAAGGACCTCGCCAAATGCCAAGACCAGCCTGCCTGATCGAAAGCAACAAAAAAAAGAGGTACAGAAGAAATAAAACTTCAATAACTTCTCCTTGTCTATATATCATATGCGCAAGAAAAAGCGTATTCTCCATATGCAGGCATACCCTACATATATCTGGAGCAAAGCGACAAAACGGCAAAATTCTCATTCTGTACTAAAAGAACTACAACTTTCCAAAATCTCCCTCCGCAACATCGACGAGAAGCGACCGAGCATTGCGTTCCTCCACCCGTGATCGAGCCAATTCCTCCGAGAGAATGAAGCCCCTTGCACCGATCTCTTCGAACACCTCCCTCCGGGATTTACAGCGAACATATTCCTCGATCCTCCGCTCTCGGTCCAGGGTTTGCTTCAGCTCAACTTGGGCATCAGTGGCGTCCTTCACACAAATCGCCATCTCACAATCGGCCTTGGCCCGGTTCAGCGCCGCCTCCATCTAAGTGTCAATTATCTCGGCTATGACCTTTGAGAGATCAGATTCAAGTTTCCCGATCATATCCGCTTGAACTTTGGCGTTGCCTTGAGTCAAGCGGAGTTGGACCTCGAGGGCAGGGACCTTGGCCAAAGCATTCATCTCCTCCAAAGCTCGAGCCCGCGATTGAGCCCTTAGCTCCCCGCAAGCAATTCTGACGTGGTTAACGTCGCCTTTGAGATACCCCAGAGCCTCCGACTTTTTTCACAGCTGATACAGCAAAAAGGAATTAGCCTCAAGATCAGAAAGGAGCGAATCACACACTACAGGAAATTTCTTGCTCCGCCAAATAGCTCTCATAGTTTGAGCTCCGATGCGCCTAATATCGCCAATGCTGCAGCTCGACTTCCCTCTCCCAGCTGAAGAGCCTATGGGACTCGCCCTTATCCCGAATTTTTTGAAGCTTGGCCCCTTGACGGAGAAGCTCAAACCTAAGCCTATCACAGGACTACACAAGGAAGGATCAATAGAGGGAGGAGGACACGGGATATATGTGAACTATGCATAAACTCACCACAAAATGGAGCCAACGGACTTCCTCAAAGTCAAAACACAATCATGTTGATTTTTCTCCTACGGCCCTAGAAGAGCCAACTTTAGGCATGACATGCTCACTCAAAGGAATCGCCGGCCGGGAATCGATCACTCCGGGAATAGCAGACTCGGGTAGCATCCCCTCCTCGGAGATACGAGCCCGACCGGCACCGCTGAAAGCTCTTTCACACCGCAAGTGCCGATCCCTCTCATCGCTATCATCCCTCAGAACAGAGGCCAACGACTCCTCCCCATTTTCGGAATAACATTGCCTCGTCCCAAGGAACCGCCTGATATCTACAAACGGCGAATCCAACACAAACGGAAGAGGAAAGTGTTACCTCAGGTATACGAAGGCAAAGCAAAGGCAACGTACGCACATACCTCGATGTTGCATTCCCCATTCGGTACAAATCATAGCTCGCCATCTGCGTTCGTCACAGGATGAATGGGTCACCAGCTTCTGGACCTAGCTGGGCAGATCGTGAACTTCACCCGGTGTCCATGAAGTTGCTGCAATAGAGGAAAAAACATTATTACTCAGTTGATTTTCGCTATAGACAAGATCTAGAAAAGCGCCAAATGCCTCACTCAAGGGCATGATTCCACCCTTCAGGAAATGGCAAGAACTCCGCAGGGATAATATCAATCCTCCGAACTCGGACAAACCAACTGGCCCACTCTCAATCCCCTCCTTCCTCTTCGTCAACAACAATGGGCGTGGATGAGCGGCACCTCAGGGTTAGCAGGCCCCAGTGATAAAAGGGTAGGTATAGCCTGACAAGGCGATCAAGCATGAATTCAAGCCTGGCCTTCTCCGCGAAGAACCTCATCATCAATACCATTTGCCAAAATGACGGGTGAATCTGCGCCAGAGTGACCCGATACTTAAAAAAAAAATTCAAGCACAATCCTATCAGGAGGGCCAAATGCGAAAGGGTATAAATACACATTAAGGAACCCATCAGTGGAGTCTGCAATGCCCTCATCAGGGGAAAGCGCCTGCAGGATTATCCCTTCGCTCCACCCACAGTATCTCCTCACCATCTCCAAATGTTCCCCCCTTAGTAAAGACACCGTCTCCAAAGAAAACTCTCTTGATTTCTGAGCACTAGGAGCAACACCTCGGCCCCTTGTTGGGTCAGCCCCGAAGTGGTTTCCATGGCTATGGTGGAACTGACAGACCAAAGCAAAGGTGCGCACCAGTATTTTCGCACATAGAAAGATGCAGTATCCTGCACCAGAACAGAAAAGTGGCTGTTTGAGAATAGTAAAAGTCTTGCGAGGAAGCCGAAGCTGCCCCACATATATGCAAGAAGCAGCAATGATTCACCTGCCCGAGGCAAGACCCAGAAGCCTACAACCATGGTACAGATCGACGGGTCGATGTTCGATCCCGGAAGCATCCTCCAATGAGGAGTAAATACTCAAGGAGCCGCTCGTAGTATCTCCATGTTCGAGGCAGTGCTCTACGTCAAGAACCCCTAGCCCAAAGAAATCGGGCCTCGGTGAGCTCTCAACGCCGGCACTCAACGCAAGACAAGCAGCTCATCTTACAATTCACTCTTTTTAAGAAAGAGGAGTAAATGCGGGAAGCTCCGATCGCGAAAGCTACACAAAGGTCCAAAGAAGCGCCCAACTACACGCAAACTCCTCAGTAGAAGTCTATCTTATACAGTTTGAAGAGGCCATATACATCAAGACTAATAGGGACCCCCGGGTACCCAAATATGACCTACATCCGGAGTAGCGCCTCCGGAGGCCCCGGAACTCAACGCGTGATCTCCGAACAACTCGGGGGACCTCGATAGCCCAGACCTATCAGATCAGTCCAAGATTGGTCCAAAGCTCGGTGACGGATTCGGAAGAGAGCCATGTTGATCAGCAAAAGATCGAAATAAACACTTACGACCAAGCTAGATATCAGCAATCAACAACACAAAAGGAGACATTCGAAGAGCCTCAAAGGGCATGAGAGCATACAGAAACAAAGCAAATTTGAAAGCAAAAATCGACTAAATTCATTTCTTATTTACAAAAGTTTGTGTACAAATAGCCCTCGAGGGGTCGTTACATACAATTACAAAGGCCTACGGAGGATTTCCATGCCTAAAAGGCAGAGGCAAAAGGTTGCACGCACAAGGTGAAGACTCGGAGGCTAATCCACATCCAAAAGTCCACAACGGGCCTCTACGGGAATGACTCCTCAGAAGTTTCACCCCAACATTCCACACTGATATCCCCAAGGGACAAGGTGGGTGACAGGGAGGTATGGAAAAACGCCATAGCTCTCCAAAGCGCCATAGACCTCCTCGATCCTTCTTGCACGACTACTTTGGATCCACTTCTTGGAACGTCCAGCCGTGCAAGCCCCCAACTCAAAGTAGAGCACCACATCAAGCCGGGGTATAAAGGTGAGCAGCGGTGTATAGTCCGAGCCCCCTTTTGGGCAGCAGTGGATAATCCGAACAATTGTCTACATAAGGGAGGGATCAACTCCCCATCTATCATCGCCTCGACCCAGTAGTAGCAGCAAAGGCAAGCATACCAAAGACCACAGCAGTAGCAAGATGGCACGTCTTCGTTCGGCAAAAGGAAGCTCTGGTGGAAGGCCACTAGACAGTCCAAGGAAGCTCCTCCAAACAGGTTTGAGATCATAAGCCTAGGCATGATGTTCAGGGGCGAAAGAAGGAGATAAGAAAAGAAAAGACAAGCAAGCCAACGAAAACTTTGAGATGGTGAAGACCAAGTCAAGGCACCCCCCATCTATAGGGAATTATGACAAAGTCATCTAGGCTATGGAAGGATGACCGACGGGCGCAGTTAATACATCCGTGGAAAAATGAAACTGCGGCGGTACCTTTACCTTGAAGAACGAGAGTCAAGAGCTCAATGGATGACATTGAAAAGCATGAACTGGGGGTCGCGTCATCGATATGGCATCGCCGAAAGAAGCTCAAGGGGTCAAATGTCAAAATCCTTTCCCGTCTCTTCGATATGGGAAATGCGGAGACTATATGTACGCGGTGAAATTAGAAGACTTGATTTCCCGTTGTCAAGACATTCCGGAAGCATGCCTCGGGACTTCGAAGGCAGGAGGTCGCGACCGAGCTCTCGACCTCGGGACTCGCCAAGGCTCGACTCAAAGGAAACAAGTAACGAGGCTAGGACGAGAGGGGGAAACCCTCTAGGCACACGGCTATATCTGACAAACCTGGCCTATTTAGAGCCTATGTTGTAGCATCATATCAACCCATCCCATCACCATATTTTGTACTTATCCCCCACATACTTGTAGCCGAGACTCCCCTCCTATATAAAGGGGACTCGGCCCACCTTGCAAAGTGTTGATGTTGCTCCACTTCTCCACTAAGGCAATAATTTTGTCTCTCTCTCCCTTTTCTTCTAAGTCATTTGTTCTTATAGGCCTTAGGCCACTTCGCATTTATTGTTTTCTTACTTGGTCTTCGCCATATAGCTCAACATTGGCCATAGAGAGCCTTAATTAATTGTATCTTTACTTGTTATCCCATCCTCGAATGTCCCTGATAATTCGATCTCGGCTCAAGACTCGGCCCCGAGGCCTCCATTGACCTACTCTACATCCAGCCAGCAGGCCCCTTCGGTTTGCTCACTACTTCGTCTTAGCCCCCATTTTATCGCTACAATCAACATTTTTAGCATCAACTGCTCTAACAACCAGCTCAGGAATAGATCACGTATTTTTAGAATCCCATTTATAAATTTAATTGTTGTTACCATTTTCACGATAAACAAATTTAAAATAGTAAATTAATAACTTAAGATACTAAGGGTTAGAGACAAGATTAAGGAGGTCTAGAGTTATGATTTCCCTAATTGTCGAAATCCTTCCCGTTATATCTTCTATAATTTCGCCCAAGTATTCTCTACTGATCATGAGCGCTCTTGTCACGACCCCAAAACCAACCCGGTCGTGATGGACCCTATCATGGAACTAGTCAAAGCCGACAAAATCCCAAAACCAATCAATATTTTCATTCTTAGGATAAAAATCAAAGCTACTTAACGATAAACCTTTATAAAGTGTTTAAAACAAAACAACAGTGCATAAAGAAAGCCCTACATTGGGGTACCACTAGTCATGAGCATCTACTACAACTGTCTGACAACATCAAGTCCAACATGGTCGGGAAAATCACAAAATACACTAAGGGAGAATAAAGAGGGAGAAAAGCAGGGTTGCGATCGCCAGATAGCTATCTTGCTAACTCCGATGAACCTGCCACTAAGCTCAGAAATACTTGAATCTGCACACAAGGTGTAGGGAGTAATGTGAGTACGCCAACTCAGTAAGTAATAAAAGTAAATAAATACTGAGCAGTAGGAAACGATAAATCCACCTCATGATAAACTCAGTAAGAACAACAAGCTTTCAAATCAGAATATGGGTCAAATCATCTCATTTGAAATCCATATTTTGGTAAAAATCATTCGAAGATGCTTTCCAACAGTTTCAATAGAGGTTCAATATAGTTTATAGTAAAAGTGATGAAGATCATAATCGGCCCCTCGGGCAAAACAAATATCATAAACAGCCCCAGGGAAAACCTCTCGGTCACTCATATACATCTCCTAACATAAAAATCGCAGTGGAAATAACAAAGCCAAATCAGTGATTAAATTTTAAACATCTCGTAAAAACTCCAATTTCAATGAAAGTTGTTTAAAAGCATTTGTTCAACATTTTCAACAAAGGCTCAGTATAAGGAGGAGTGAAAATAGTAATTTCATAAAAACAAGCCTCTCGGGCAAGCCTCTCAGTCACTCGAGAATCAACTCTCATCAATCAACACTCACACTCAGCACTACGCTCAATTGGTACCTTATAATAACTGTTGCGGCGTGCAGCCCGATCCATAAGTATATAGTCGAATGCGATCACTAGGGGTGTGTAGACTCCGGAGGGGCTCCTATAGCCCAAGCGCTATATCGTTGTGGTGTGCAGCCCAATCCAACATCTCGCTGCAGCGAGCAACCCGATCCATATATCACTGCGACGTGCAGCCCGATCCACATACATACACACTCTCTCTCTCTCTCTCTATATATATATATATATATATATATATATATATATATATATATATATATTGCTGCGGCATGGAGCCCGATCCATAAATATATATTCCTCACAACTAGGCCCTCGGCCTCTCTCTCAGTCATCGACATCACAATTAGTCCCCCGACCTTTCTCAGACATCAACCTCACAAGCCACTCAGGCTATTAGTAAAATAGGGTGCTCAGCCCAAGATATCATTTTTATGTATCAAAGGAGTAATAAATTCTGAGTTATGAAATCAATAAGAACATAACATGATTAAGTACCAATCTTAAGTCAAAACAGTGAGGGAATAATAAGGAAAAGCCCCTAAGGGTCCAAACAACTTGGCACGAGTCCCAAATATGGCATTCAGCCCAAAACATAGTAATATTTTCCAAACCACAAGTGTATCAAATAGTTTTCAGTCAAATATGTAACTTAAGAGTCGTTACGGGACGGACCAAGTCAAAATCCCTAATGGTGCACGCCCTCACACTCGTCATCTAGCGTGTGTGTCACCTCAATATAGTGAAACGAAGTGAAATCCGGGGTTATATACCCTCAAGACAACATTTACAATCATTACTTACCTCGAACCGAACAAAAATCTACTCCACAATGCTCTTGCCTATAAACTTAGCCTCAAATCGTCCCGAATCTATCCAAAATCAAAATCATAACATCAATACAAGCCAAAGGGACACAGCCCACGCGAAAATTATCAAATTAGACTCAAAATTCCGAAATTGGTCAAACCCGACCCCCTGGCCCATGTCTCGGAATCTGATAAATATTACAACACTAGAATCCTTATCCTCTCATGAGTCTATACATACAAAAATTATCAAAATCGGACCTCAAATGGTCCCTCAAATCCCAAATTTTAACTCTCCAATTTCAAGCCCTAATTTCCCAATTTTCACCCCTAATCTCTTCAATTTTCATGTTTAATCAACTGAAATTCATCATAGATACGAGTATTAAGTTCAAAAATCTTACCTCAACAATAATCCCCTTGATTTCCTTATCCTCTCACGAGTCTATACATACCAAAATTATCAAAATCGGACCTCAAATGGTCCCTCAAATCCCCAATTTTAACTCTCAAATTTCAAGCCCTAATTTCTCAATTCTTCACCCCTAATCTCTTCAATTTCCATGTTTAATCAACTGAAATTCATCATAGATACGAGTATTAAGTTCGAAAATCTTACCTTGATGGGTTTTTACTTGACCTTATGCTTCTTATGTTTTGATGATCTAACAAACTTGTCGTGAAGAACCAGATAGAGAACCTGCTCCACAGGATACACATCTCATATGAACTTGTCGAAGCCTGAACATCAGCAAATGGATGGACGACCACATGGAGGAACACAACAGGGACCTGATGACCTGGTCCCTTCTCCCCGACAAAAGCACAAGTCAGTGACTGTACGCAATTAATATAAAGAGAAACATAACATGGACCTGCTCCCTTAGGGTTCTCTGACTAAAGTACAAGTCAAGTGCACAGCCGGAATGCAGCAGAAGAAAGTGACCATCTGGCAACTGTTACATAATGAGGAACACAACTAGGACCTGGTCCGTTTGAATGTCATGACAGAAGTATTAGGACCTGGTCTGTTGGTATGTCCTGACAGAAGCACAAAGTCCAGCTGGAACGCAACTGCCCAGAAGTGGTTGTGCAGACAGTGCAACAGTCACTTCTCACTGAGAAGAAGTACACCAAGAGTTGACATCACTATCTATTGTGATATCTTTCATGATAAAACAACCTGGTGCAAGACACACTTCAATCGTGCATTCAGTGATATTCTCTCAAGCAGAAGAAGCATTCATCTGGCATTGAAGTCACTGATGTGTCAAGAACAAGAAGACAACTTCACTAAGGATGAGTTTCTAAACGAGTTTTATGTACATCCATAGTTGAGTTGTAATCTTGTTAATTGTTCCACATTATAATTCCTAGTTTTCATTTTTAGAAGAACTGTCTTAGGAACAAACCAAATTCGTAAACTTTAGAGTTTATATTGTGACTAGGAATAGTCATAAGTTAAATTCTCTGTAACTAGGAGAGTTAGAGAGTGGCTTGTGGTGGTTGCATCACAAGTTAGTTTGAAGTCTTTGCAATAGGGTATTTACAAAGTGGGTTGTATTACAAGTTAGTTGAGTTAAAAGCCTACAAGAGTAGGTAATGGGTTTTTGATCCCATTGTGTGGGATTTTTCCACGTAGAAAATCTCTTGCCTTCTTTACATTCAGTCTTTACTGCATTCTACGTATCAGTCTCATAGAGGACCAGGTACTCTTTAGTTTAGTGGACTCACATAAGCTATCAATTGGTATCAGAGCAGGTTCCTCCTATCAGGCTAACACCTAGGAAGGATCCTAAATGGCTGCTCCACCAAACTTTGAAGAAGGACAATCAACCTATAGACCTCCCAGATTGAATGGTCAGTACTACGGCTGGTAGAAGACTCCGATGCATGATTTCATAATGGCTGAAGATTCAGAGCTGTGGGACATCATTTGTGATGGTCCACATATTCCTATGAAGAAACTTGAAGAAATAGGACCATTGTTTCCCAAAGTTAGAAGAGAGTACATCGACATTCACAGGAAAGCTGTAGAAAAGAACTATCGTGCCAAGAAAATCTTGATGTGTGGCATAGGACCTGATGAGTACAACAGAGTATCAACTTGTGATACTGCCAAAGAAATATGGGAAGCCTTACAAACTGCACACAAAGGAACCACTCAAGTCAAATAATCCAAGATCGACATGCTCACCACTGAATACGAGCTCTTCAGGATGAAGGATGATGAGTCCATACAAGATATGCACACCAGATTCACTTCCATCATAAATGAGCTTCACTCACTTGGAGATGTCATTCCCAGAAACAAGCTTGTAAGGAAAATTCTCAGTGTTCTACCTAGGTCTTGGGAAAGTAAGGTAAATGCCATCACGAAAGCTAAAGATCTACAGACTCTGACCATGGATGAGTTGACTGGCAATCTGAAAACATACGAGATGAAAAGAAAGAAAGACAATGAAAGAAGAGAGCCTAAGAAAGAAAAGAACCTGGTGCTTAAGGCTGAAAGGAGTGATTCAAGTGATGAAGATAGTGACATGGCCTATCTTACTAAGAGATTTCAAAAAATGGTTCGAAGAAATGGTGGTATACCAAAGTGGGGTAGTTCAAGTAAAACAAGGTACAACAATCTCTGTCACGGATGTGGAAAGTCAGGGCATTTTATCAAAGACTACCCACTCACGAAACAGGAGCAATACAAGCAAAATCCTGACAAAGCAGGCAAAAGGAACCTGGTTCCAGATAAAAGGTTCAATCAAAAAAGCGTTGCAGACAATATTATTAAGCAGGCTTTTGCTGCTTGGGGAGACTCCTTGAGTGAATCCGAAAGGGAATCAGATGCAGAAAACAATTCCATGATAGCAGTGGAAACTAAAGCAACAAAGTACGATTCACTGTTCGCACTAAAGGCTCAGTCAGATAGTGATGATGAAGAATATGAAGACGATGAGGTAAACTTCAGGGATGTTCAGAGAAATTTAAAATCCTACTTTTCTAAGAAGCTAAGGTCTTTATCTAATGTCCTAATTGATGCCTATTATAGCCTTGTAAACGACAAGGAGATCCTGACCATAGAACTAGGAGAGGCATAGCAATATAGAGATGACCTAGTGGTCTGTGTAGTGGACTTAAATGAGACCATAGCAAATCTTGAAAAAGAAAAGGAAGCCTTGAAAAAAAAGATAGCCAGTGTAGAGAATGAGAGAGACAATCTGATAGTAGCAGTAGTTGATCTAAAAGAAACTATAGAGGGCCTTAACAATGAGAAACACACCTTAGAAGATAAAGTTGCATCTACTGAAGAGGAAAGGGATGACCTGTTAGTAATATGCACTGATCTAGAGGAAACCATTGAAGGCCTCAATAGAGAACATAGGAATGTAAGTCTTGGGAAAGGGAATGAAGTAGCTAGTGAGATGCACATCATGCTTGAAAGGAGTTAACCGTTGTTAAAACCAGTCTTTGCAGCGAACTCGAGAGGAATCAGCAACTCCAAGTTGAATTGGAGAAAGTAAGAAATTGAGAAATCTCTGAAATGGACCCGGTCCTTAGATGTTGTCACTGCCATGAATATCAACAACAGTGGGAACAAGTAGGGCATCGGGTTCCAAAGGGATAAAACTCCCTATAACCCGCACAACAAGTATGTCACTGTACCTGATAACTGGCTATCTACCCATTGTGAGAACAATGGGCATTTTATGGAAAATTGCCAGGCCAGGGTTCAGTCTGCCCAGAAAAACAAAGTGTTTTCTGATGGAGTGACAACAAAAGGGGGACCAGGTACTACACGCAAAAAGTGGATGTTTCCTGCATGGACTAGGAAATCCCTCATTCATCCTTTTTATTATAACAAGGGACCCAAACTAGTTTGGGTTCCTAAATCTAACCCTTGATTTGTATGAGCAGGTAACAGTGAGAGGAAGCGAGATGTTATGGATTGTAGACAATGGATAAATAAAGCACGCAGCTAAAACAACATGAATCTCTTCTCACTAATAGCCCTGCAGGAAGGGAATGCATCCTTAAGAAGGAAGTAAAGGTTACATTCTCAAATGAATAAAAAGGTAGATAAGTTCTTTTGGCACTCAAGTGGGAATGTGCACTATGTGAATGGCCTAAAGAGTCGAGTCACCAATCTGATAACTCACCAAGTGGTCTCAGTGAACAAAGGAAATAAGAACAGTCACTCCTGTTAGTCATTAATCTCCACAAGCTGGCGGTATGAGATGAGTGAAGTCGCAACCATGGCATGAAGGATTGGTATATGCAAACTTCTCACCTCCGAGACCAGGTCAACGGTCTTCCAAACTCAAGTGTCACTTGGACATGAGTTCACAAAAATGATGAAGGAGGGGGAGAAGGGATCACGCACAATTTCTCAACACCAAGGACTCCACAGCAAAACGGCGTAGCTGAAGGAAAGAACGGAACTGGAAAATGCTGCATGGATGGTGCTCATCGCTTATGAAATCACCAAGAAATTCTGGGCAAAAGGAATGAATTCTGCTTTCTACCTTGAGAATAGGTGTCGAACCAGGTCCTCCTAAAACAAAACTCACCAAGAACCACAAACTAGAAGAAAATGCCTTGTTCCTGACAATAGGAAGGATCAGCTGCTGTTGATACTCAATTTTTCCTTGTTTATTTTTTATATGCAAAATACTTTCAAAATAGCATTTATATGCATATTTAAGTATGTCCCAAGGTTTTAATATTTTTCTTTTAATTTTTAAAGATGTTTAAATTAATTTATTACCCTATTTTAGCAAGAAAAACCCAATAATTATTCCCAATATTATCATTTTGGTGATTCATTTATTGGATTCTTATATTTATACTAAAATATAGCTAACATAATTTTTTGTATATTTTTACAAATTTATTTGTCATTTTAAATCTAAATTTCATATAATTGCAATATTGGCCTCTTTTAACATTTAATTATATTTATATTTATAAAATTAACTTCAGTATTTTTAATTTGATAATTATGTATTGTTAATCATTTTAGTATTTTTAATTTATATTTGGAAATCATTTTACTATTTTTTATAAAATAAATAAGGGAAAATGGCTATTTAAATGATAGCCCATTTGTATTTCAATTTTGGCCAGATTTGAACCCCTAATTAAACCCAATCTCAAACCTAATTGCCCAACCCAAATCCTAAATCTACCCGACCCACAACCCGTTTGAATAACCCGCCTGGATCCCCATTCAATCCAGGTCGTTGATCAAAATGATCAACGACCACCATTTAACCTTTCCTAAATTAATCCCGACCTACCCCCCAAACCCTAGTCATTTGAAACCAGTAGCCACCTTCAAACTCCCTCCTATCTCAATTCTCTCTCAACTCCCCTCTCAAACTCTAGCCGCCTCCCTACGCTTCCACCCTAAAATCGCCGGAATCCATGGCTTCCAAGGCCATTGAAGCCCTATATCGGCCTCCTATAACTCCTACATGCCTGGTTACTATAGTTTCAAGGCCTGACCATGAAGAAGCTTGGTTTAGACCTCGGATGCTTTCAGTGCTATGGCTATCTCCGGCCATTTTCGACCTTGTTCCGGCCAGCTATGGTTATTCGAGCTTGATCTCGACCTCTCCTGCTTAGATCGATGATTTCCAAGCCTTTCTCACCCTCTAGGTTTCTTCTGAAACCCTAACCTTCGAGGTTTTTCTGATTCTTTTAGATCCGTTGTAGATCTGTGCTTACCCTAACCTTTCAAACGTTTTCTCAAAGTTTCTTTCAAAACTCTACTTTCAAAACTTTTGTCTTTTCTGATCTAGGGTTTTGTTGAGTTGTTTAGAAGTTTTTGTGATATTTAGCATGTTCTACTGTGTTTCTTATGTTGGTTTTTCTACTGTGTTTCTTATGTTCTTATGTGTTTCTTATACTGTGTTTCTTATGTCGGTTTTTCTACTGTGGTTCTTATGTTCTTCTGTGTTTCTTATATTGTGTTTCTTATACTGTGTTTCTTATGTTGATTCTTCTACCATGTTTCTTATGTTTCTTCCCTACTGTGTTTCTTATGTTCTTCTACTGGAATACGCTTACTAAGAGTTTTAGTTCCCTTTTGGGATTTCTGAACTTATTTCATTAGAATTGCTGCCTGATTTACTCGTCCTTTCATCTCTACACTCGATTGATGGTAAAACCCTAAAATTTAGGGATTCATTCGAGTTTTGAGACCATTTGCTGTGTGATTTGCTTGTTCTTCATCTCTAAACTTGTTCGATTTCAAAACCCTAAACTTCTTTGGACCTAGTCGAGTTTCTGATGTTGTTTCATCTACTGCTCGATTGAGCTTCGAAATCTTTGTTTTGACCTTTGTTTCTTTATATGATTTTGGTTCCCTGCTAACTCTTCTAAGGTCTTTCTACTAGACCCTCTGCATGTTATTTGATACTCTCTCTCTTGCTGTGTTACTATGTGACTACCATGCTCCTATAGTTCACTGATTTTGCAATTGCATGACACCTTTCTTTGTCCTAAAATCAGCCCCGGATGCCTAATACTTGTGTACTCTTTATATGTGCAGAACTTCCCTCTAAAATGACTTTCAATTTTTTGATTGATTTCAGACTTCCTTTTGTGTAAGTCTGATTGATTTTTTTCCTTGTTTTGCTAATTTCCTGTTTCTTGGTTTGAGTCGAAAACTTTCCTTAGCCTTTCTGACTTGGTTTATTCGTGAACCAGTAATTTCAAATCTCTGACTCCTTGATTTACTTCTACTGATTGATTCTTACCTTATTTGTGTAACCGTGTATTTGAAAATTTCTTCCCTTAATTGAACTCTTATGTATTTACCCTTAATTGCCTAATTTACACAAGATGCTTACTTGATCTCTTTCCTTAAATAATTTTTTTGCTCATTACCGTTTAAGTTTGAACTCCTTAATTAAAGGAAGTCTTCTAATGATTGATCTTAATTGGTACATGTTTATTTTCTTACCTTATTTTCTGCCCGTTTTCACACTATAAATATTTGCTTTTTCATTGACACAAACATGGATCACTCATAGTCTTTCGGAACTTACACTTACACTCGAAAGAAAATATTCTTTCTTGTTGCTTGTACTGTGGCTTGTTTACAAGACCTACTGCTTACTTTTCTTGCTTCTTTGAAAACTGGTATGTCCTGATTTAAGCTTTTAGCATCACAACAATGTGTTTATTTACTGCTTTTGTATCCCTGTCTGTTTACTACTTTTGTGTGTTTCAACACTACTGATCTCTTTCTGCCTGTTCTATTATGAATCCCAAACCCCTGCCCTATGTGTTTAAGCTATGGTTTGAGGCATGGCAATACTACAAGTTATTGTCCATGAATCAAACTCGATCCCTTGGGATCCTAGCCTCTAAATAGTGTGTTCTGAAAGGTTTGAGAGTATGCTAGCATCCTCCATTGTTGAGCATGCTTGATGCCTGTCCTAGCCTAAACAATAGGCTCTTCACAATTTCCCTACCCCCCTGAACTCCCTATGTGTGTTTATTAGTAGTTGTTTCCCTTTCTTTTTCCCCTTTAGTAGTCTATTCTGCACTTGCACACTTTATTAGTCTTTAAGTTCTGCCCCCCTCTTGTGAGCCTTGCCTTGGGAACCTTTGAGTTCCCTCTGAACTTGGACACTAGAGGGCTGGCCCTTCCACACTGCATTTGTCCTAATCTGATTATACATTTGGGTGTGAGCATTGCCCGGAGTCCCTTTGAGGCTTTTAGGGAACTTTGACACACTCAAATGGGAGAAAGGCTTTGGATCATGATCCCCTTGGAGTTGGTTTACCTCATATTTCAGACATAAAGTCTGAATCAGGCTCTCCTTTGGTTGTACTTTTATTTATATTTTCTAATATATTTTCTACTTTATTCTGGGCTGTAATAATTTGTAATAAACTCTTGGGGATGGTTAGTGAAAAAGGGGCGGGTAACTATGTATGCCAAAAAAGGGTAGATACCATGTCTATAGGAATTTTGAATATGCATACAGAAATCATGCCTATAGGTGTTTGGAAATATGCACATGCAAATGCATATAGAAATCATGCCTATGGCTCCTTCTGAATTCTGTATATGCTACATTCATATAGAAATCATGATCATAGGACTACTATATTCATATAGAAATCATGCCTACAGGATTGTCTAATTCGCACATTCAATTGCACCTAGATATCATGACCATAGGTTTTAAACAAAATTCAGCATCTAGATATCAAGTTCATAGGTTTAAATTGAGTCTTGTGCATTTTTATATCATGTCTACAAGGTTCAAAATCAACTACGCATAGAAAGTATGTCTATAAGACTTCCTAATCGAATCTAAATTGCTTCATTCACGTCTAGAGCTAAAACCAGTAATAACAGGTACCATCAGTTGCAGAATTTATAACATTCGTTAAAACTTGCCTTTCATTTAATAATCTGACTACCTTTTTTAATCAATACGTATTCAGTTTATTATTGCTTTCTGAATTCAATAGATGCCATGCATATAGGAACCTTGTACGACTCTTAGGAAAGCCTTAGGTCGAAGTTATAAACTAAATTTGTGCTATTAACTACAACTAACAGGCAGGCCTGATTCGGGCTTCTTATCTGAATTATGTAATAAATCAGTCTGCCTCAACCTTTAATCAGACCATAAACAGTGTGTGAATGTCATGCTAATTATGTGCTTTCTTTGTTTAGGAAGTTATATCTGAGCCTTTTATTTGTTATGTGCTTTCCCCCAACTTGCTATATATGTTTTTGTATGTCGCCTTAGAATTTTGCCTTTGAAACTACAAATAAGCCTAATATCCCTCCCCTTAGGATTAGTAGTCCTAAATGCCTCCGGGACTGATAGGATTGGGACGGGTAATAGCGTTTAATAAGTAAACGAGACCATTCCGTGCTTTAATACCTTAACGGGGTGGGAAAGGGTAGATTTGGATATGATGACCACGCGATAACGTCTCGTGTAGCCCCTCACTGAGGAGTTATTACCGGATGTTGTGTGAGGTGATCCATATTATTAATAAACATAGGACCCCCCCCTTCCCTTTTTTTCTTTGTTTCTTCTAAACTATTTCTCTTAAGAAAATCAGCTTCCTTTTAATTCTTTCCAATTTTGTTTGTAACCATTATGTGAAAATCCCCTCTTATTTGAAGTTTTATTTGCCTACATGTTATTTGCACCTAAATTCACAACAATAGTCTGGCCGGGAACCACACTAGTGGATCCTGAGGGGTGCCTAACACCTTCCCCTTGGGATAATTTCAAGCCCTTACCCAATATCTGGTTACTCAAATCAAACCTTCTTGGTGTCCTAATGCACCTTAATCATTAGGTGGCGATTCTTCAATCCAAACCCAAATTCCCAAAAGGGAATAAGTTGTCCTCCCAAATGTCATAAACACAATTTCGCGAGAAAAAGAGGCGCGACAGCTGCTAAAACCCGTTTCAAAAAAATTATTCTGGCATCAGGTTCCTGTACCTCATGTTAGTAGTAATGTGCTTAAATTCTGCATGTCATCACCAAACAAAAATCTTACAAAACTAATTCATCTGCCATATCATCCGATTGTTCAACGTCTATGTGTCATGTCTTATCCGTCACATCCTTTCATCCCCTCTGAGCGGTAACACTTTCCCACAAACCTGCCGCCGATTTCAGAATTTTTCAAAACCTGTTTGGCTCTCCACTCATCATTTGTTTCCTCCAATAAAACTTTCTTTCTCCCTTACGACAAGTCATGAACCTTCATCTCTTTTGTGTAGCTAGAATCCCCTCCTCATCCTTCTCTCTTTATCTTTTCTCATCTATCAAGCACTCATCTAATGGCGATCGAACAATCATCTCACTCTCCCACCATTACACCACTCCCACTTCACTATCTTCTTTAAAACCATTCCCAAAACACCACTATTTCACGTCTTCTACCACCTTAACCACTCTTGGTTCCTCCTCTACTCCTACAGTTTTCCCATTTCTGATAAATCCTGTCTACCATTATTTTGGGAATCCTATGACTAGTAAATCCTACGATCTCATCAAAGACCACACAGGAAGTTTTATTCCTCAAGTGTCAGAAGCCCCTAAGGATGATCCTGATCAGTATCTGAACTCCTCCATGTTGGACTCAACGACTCTTAAGGAGTCACCAGAAAAGGAAGCAGCTTATAGCATCATGGCTATAGCTGCTGATAGATTGATGAATGAAGGAGAATATCTCTCGTCTGAGTACTAGGGGGAAGAAATTCCGTTACTAGAAGATGTAAGAACCACAACACTCCTCGAGTCCTTAGCTCATGAGATATTCTCAGAAAAGCCTTCTGATGAACCTGATTCTATTCCATGAAAACTCACTTCTAAACTTCTTGTTCACTCCAAGCTCTTAGAGTCTTCCTCCAAATCTCCCATCACCAGGTCACTGCAAGAAGAAAACCTTGAATCTTCACTACAGAAAAGCAAGAGGAGTGTAAAGACAAGGAAAAAAAGGAAAATGAATCCAAAGGATTTCATCAAGAGTGTGTCAGTAAACCGAATAGACATGGATGCTTCCAGGGAACCTGGTTCCTTAGTACAAAAATACATGATAGTTGAGGGAACTGTTGAAGAACTGAAAGGGTCATTCATGAAGAACAGTAGCAAGTCCAAACGGAGTCAAACTAAGCTAACAGTGTCTGAAGACAATATAGTGGTGATGGCAATTTGGAAAGGAAAGTCTGTTGAGGGGTCTAGCAAACAAAAAGGGGAAACTACTGTAAAGGAACCTGGTTCAACAAGGTCCATGACCTGTGATGGTGTTATGTGGCAGCAGAAATTAAGAACTCAAAAGGTGTTGTGGGGTCGCACTTTTGATCCAGCAATCTCGGAGATGGCATGCATGAAACAAATTCTAGAGATTGTGGAATTTCAACAATAGGAACACTTTTTTGAATGGAGAATGCCTCTGGTGTACGAGGATGCAGTACAAACCTTCTACACATCTCTTTTCACAGTTGAGGAGGATCACATCTGTGCACTTGTAAATGGAGTGGACATTGTACTCGACGCTTCAACGTTGGAAAAGATTCTCAGAATTTTGTGTGAAGGTGTGTTCTCAGTTAAGGGTGTCTGTGGAATAAACTTTGGGAGAGCCATTATGAAAGAGCAAGCTATTCAACAGGGGGAACAGGTCCATAAGAAGGTATTGCTTCCTGAATACCAGCTTCTCTTCGAAGTAGTTAATAAAGTACTCTTTCCCAGCTCTGAGAGGTGCTCCATTGCTACAAAATCAGATTTGGTCCTGATGGAAGAGCTTGATGAGTTTGTGCCAATCAATCTGCCAGCAATCATGATAGATCATATGCAGAAGGTGGCAAACTTTAAGGGTGGAAATCATGGGTTACCTTATGGCTTTCTCCCCACTTAGGTGTTCAGATTCTATAAGGTCACCTTGGGAAATCCTAGAGTGGGCACACACAAGCAGACATTCTCTAAGACCACTCTAGAAGAATGTGCATGTATAGAAAAAGTTGGTGGAAGCATCTTGACCATCTCTCAGCTGATCAATGCTCAAAATGTAGCTTCTGAGGAAATCAGAAGGCTGAGGGCTCAAAATGCCATTCTAGAAACTCAGCTTAGCCAAGCAACTAAAGGACCTGATTCTGTCAATGAAGAAGTCGCACGACTGACAAAAGAAAATGATAGACTTCGGGCTCAATTAATTGAAGAGCAACTGTCTGTAAATGCTTGGCTGGACCTGGTTCTCAAAACCATTGTTGTCTCTTCCTCCAAGCCTCCTTCCTCTAGTGTCCTATAAGATCCTCTTAGTGTCAAGTTATTTTTGCTCCAACATCCTGTGGCTATTGTTTTACTTTTGTTTTCTCGTTTTGGTGATGGCATGTTGAACTTAATCATTACTGCTCCTGACTTGCTCAGTCCAATGTAAACATTAATGAAACAACTTCCCTTTCTTTGCATGTACAATATTGTGTTCCTCTGGCTTCTCTTTTCTATCATGTTGTGTGTGTCGTGCCCCCTTTTTCTCGCAAAATTGGGTTTATGATATTTGGAGGGACAACTTATTCCTTTTGGGAACTGGGTTTGCATTTGAAGAGTCGCCACCTAATGATTATGGTGCATTAGGACACCAAAAGAGTTTAATTTTGAATAACCAGAGATTAGGGTAAGGGCTTAAAATTATTCCAAGGGGAAGGTGTTAGGCACCCCTCAGAATCCACTAGTGTGGTTCCCGGCCAGACAATTATTGTGAATTTGGAGTGCAATTAACATGCAGACAAATAGGGCTCAAATAAGAGGGGGTTTCATATAATGGTTTGCAAATAAACAAAGTTTGGAAGAGTAAAGAAAGCTGATTTTTTTAAAAGGAATTGGAATGATAAAAGAAATAAAGAAATAAGGGAAAGGGGTCCTAGGTTTATTAACAATATGGATCACCTCACACAATGTCCGGTAATCACTCCTCAATGAGGGGTTATGCGTGACATTATCGTGTGGTCATCATATCCATATCTACCCTTCCCACCCCGTTAAGGTATTTAAAGCGTGGATTGGTCTTGTTTACTTATTTCATGCTATTACCCGTCCTAATCCTATCAGTCCCGGAGGCATTTAGGATTACTAATCCTAAAAGGGATGGATATTAGGCTTATTTGTAGTTTGAAAGGAAAAAACTCTAAGGTGACATACAAAACATGTATTGCAAATTGGGGAAAACATATAACAAGTAGAGGCTCAGATATACCTCCTTAAACAAAGAAGCACATAATTAGCATGACTTACACATACTGTTTAGGTCTAATTTAAAAGGTATTAAAGACGAGTGAGAGGAAATTGTTGAGACAGTTTCAGCTTATCATATAACTCAGATAAGAAGTCCGAATCAGGTCTGCCTGCTGGTTGTAATTATTAACAGAAGCAGATTCAGTTTATATTTATTACCCTAGGGTTTGCTTAAGTGTTTGACAAGGATCTTATAAGCATGGTATCTACTGGATTCAAAAAGCAATGAAACAGTAAGGCTCGAAATGAACTGTTTGAATGCATACTCGTTAAACTTGCTAAGTGAGGGACTCAAATTATTAAAAGAGAGAGGCAAAATTTAAATGAATTGATTACAAGTTCTGCAAACGATAGCGGCCATTACTACTGGTTTTATATCTAACACTGAGTGAGGTGAATCAGATTTTTCATTAGAAACTCCTATAGGTATGCTTTCTAGACGTTACTGATTTTAAAACCTTGTAGACGTAGCGACAAAATGTAGAAGCCTTATAGACATGATTTCTAAGTGAAGTTAAATATGCAGAATCCTATAGACATAATTTCTAAGTGAAGTTTGAATATGCAGAATCCTATAGACATGGTTTCTGTATGAGGTTGAATATGCAGGAATATAGTAGTCATATAGTCATGATTTCTACACTTTTCATACATAGTTACCCACCCTTTTTCACTAACCAGCCCTAAATGTTTATTATAAATTATTACAAACCAGAATAAATAAAATTACATCAGGAAAAGTAGAAAAAGTGCAACTAGAGGAAGCCTGATTCTGACTTCCTCTCTGAGTTACATGATAGACCCAACTCAAAGACCATTGATCCAAAGCCTTTCTCCAATCTGAGTGTGTCAAAGTTTCCTAAGAGCCTCAATGGGACTCCGGGCAATGCTCAGACCCAAATTGCATTATCAGAATGGGGATAAGTGCAGTGTGGAAGGGCCAGACCTCAAGTGTTCAAGTTCAGAGGGAGCTCAAGGGGTACCAAGGCAAGGCTCACAATAGGGGCATAACTTAAAGTCTAAGAGAGAGTGCAAGTGAGGAACAGAGTTATAAAGGGGTGAAGGAGAGGGAAACATCTACAAACAAGTACACAAAAGGGGTTCAGGGGAATAGGGAAGTTGTAAAGAGTCCATTTGCTTAGACATTTAGCTAATTCTGGGCATGCACAACAATATAGAGTGTTGTTATGCTTACAAATCAACAAGAATACACAACATATGATAGTAACATGGAGGTTATGATTCCAGGGGAATCAAGTTTGAGCCATAGACAATAATACTTAATATTGTCATGCCTCAAACAAACCATTAGCATCAAACACATTAGAGTAAGGGGTTTGGGATTCATAATAGGAAGGAAATTACAGCATGCTAAAGTAAATTACGAACTAAACATAAGCAATAGGCAGACATGCAAGTGAAGGTATTAAATAAACACATTGTTGTGGTTACTGAAAACCTTAATCGGGACATACTAGTTTCAAAGGAGAAAAATACAGCAATAGCAGTACTTGAAAGAAAACAGGCAACAGTACAAGTAACAAGAGAGAGAGTGCTTTTTGAATGTGAGTGTGAGTTCAAAAAATTAAGAGTGTTCGTGTGTTTGTGTCAATAAAAGAGCATGGTGTCACACCTCCTTTTTCACCTACACCCCGGAAAGGGGTATATAAAGGAGTTTTTCCAATTAAAGGACAATCGAAACGGGATTTATTATTTAATTCAGAGTCGCCACTTGGGAGATTTATGGTGTCCCAAGTCACCGGTTGAATCCCGAGTCAAGGAAAAGATTAACTCTATATTACAGTCCGCGAACTAGAAATCTGGATAAGGAATTTTGTTAACCCGGGAGAAGGTGTTAGGCATTCCCGAGTTTTGTGGTTCTAGCACGGTTGCTCAACTGTCATATTCGGCTTATTTATCTGATTTTAATTCATATTGAACCTATGTGCAAATTTAAACTTTTTACCGCTTTTATTGTTATTATTATTTTTAACGAGAATTGCAACGTCATGAAAACACATCTCGAACCACGTCACATCAATGCACCCGTGGTTATTGACACATTTCGACTCTGTTGAGATTTGGATTTGGCTCACGTAAATGTGCACCCGAGTTTAGGGAGGTAATGTTATTAAAAGCGCGCCTAAAGTGACTAACGCATTATTATGTTGGGGAAGGCCATGAAATTTGCTAAACGGCCCATCCCGAATTCTATATATTCATTATAACGATTTAAGAGGACCCCACAATTTATGCCTTTGTTTTGATCGGCGAGGCCCATCTCATGTGTTTTTAAGAGGACAAACCTAAAAGCAACTATGATTCTCTACTTTATTCGTCTTTAAAAAAGAAATCCTAATTTATTCACTGAGATTATCCAGATTATTCAAACGTGCTTAACAATAAGAATCAAGGAGAAGCTGTATTTACTTATTAGAAATTAATGAAATAGTGATCCCTAGAATCCTAGTTTAAGACTCAGAATACTTATGTATTAGCTACTGGAAACACGATCGTGAAAACCCGGTTATTTTTAGGTTGATCCGAACTAATATTACTAATTGGCATTAATGAACCTGCTATTGAAATAGAGAACACGATTATCATATGGATTCAACTTATGCTACCTAAATCAAATTGACCAACTTATTGACCAAAACTTAACAGACTTGACCAATGCTTCACTGACTTATACTCAAACACCAATATTAATTTGGGAGAACCATTTGAGTTCACATGCCAATCAAAATAAAAGAAACTTACTCATGAGAAATGGTTTAAGCCCTGAACTAATATTAACCATTATGTCAAAATTCCAACTACTGAAGCACGTTTGGCTTAGAAATGAACTTGATGTGGTCAGTGCCTCCTGCTTTCAACTTGGTTGTAGTTTCAAACTGCTTTTGGTTGTTAAAATTTAAAAAGCGAAATGCTCAACTAAATAAATACTAACCATACTAAGTCTAAAGCTAGAATAACCATAAATCAACAGTTCAGCAGCCTACATAATTCAACTTAATCAGTCCAGTTATACACCCCAATTAATTACAGCATACAACAAACCAAACTATATAAGTTATATAAAAACATAATGAAACTATGAGGACAACAGATCTACGGCAGAAAACTTCAGTTTCATTTTCGCTATTCCGACAGGAGACAATACATTGAAACAACCTGAGATGTGTACCTGGAAATCGAATCAAATAGAAAAGGAGAGGTCAGCAGCAAGTAGTCAACTGGTATTCAACAAACAACAAGCAGCAGTAACGGGTAGAAATCAACAACAGCCCAGAGCTTAACTCGACCAAACCAGGAATAGTATGAACCCAGTAGAAACCAAAAAAAAGAACACCCAAACACAACCTTGAGCAAACCAACTGGTATTGAATTTTGATTCAAACAAACAGATCCAAACCTATAAACGACTCCAAGTATAGAGCAGAAGTAAAAATAAGAAAGGTTCTATCTATTTCAGATCCTAAGCGAGGCAATGAAATAGTTGCTATTCTTTTTCAACTCCCAAAACTCTCCAAAATGAATTCTGCCCCTGTATATCCATGGTATCTAGTGTGTATATCGAGTGTATACTGCTCTCTCCGCCCCCTTCTTTCTTTTCTTCTCCTCTATTTTTTTCCTCTTTTTTTGAACACCCTTCTTCCTAAATTTTCTCTTTTATTTATAGCAAAATTTTCGAAATTTTTCAGATTTGTTTTTTTATTATTTGTTTATTTTTTAATTAAAAGAAATCTCACTTACAAATTGCTTTTATTTTTTAGAAAAAGAAATCCCACCTTTATTTACTTTTATTTTTAAAATTCCAACTTTAATTACTTTTATCTTATTTAAAATCCCATATTTTATTTTTTAAAAGAGAATCTCACTTTATTTAACTTTTCTTTAAAAAAACAAACCACTTTCTTTTCCTTTTTCTTTTAAAAATGCTACTTTCATTTACTTTAAATTTTTTAAATTTTCAGATACCTTTATATTTATTTTTTAATTCCAACCTTCTTTTACTTTTTAATTTTTTAAAATTTCCACAAAACTTTTTATTTTTTTTAATTTTCTACATTCTTTTACTTTTTTAAAAAAAGAATTCCACCTATTTTTACTTTTATATTTTTTTTTTATTCAATACTTCCCTTTTTCTTATTTTTTAAATCATTCCCGAAAATTTATTTTTTTTAAAAAAATAATATTTTCGGATTTTGTTTTATAAAAAAAATAAAAAAAAATATTAATATTGATAATTCACCTTTTAATTTTTTTTTGTATTTTTATCCTATAATAAAAAGTGTAATAAAGCTAAAATAATAGTAGGTTAAACCCCCCTAAAATATTTACATAAAAGAAGTGATAAAAATTTAAATGTTGTCAAAAATTAGGTGTTCACAGCTGCCCCTCTTTGCTTAAAAACACGAAGAGCTTTCGGGCAAAGATAAAGTGAACAATGCGACTAATTTTTGATAATACGTTATTCAAAAGAGGAATAAAATAAAAAGGAAAGGCGCAACCGAGTCCTGGTTTTGGACAACCTGCATATCCCTGGTTATAAGGGAATCAGGTCGCGTGTAGTTCAGAAAGTTTTGGTAGCTGGGACTACCATGAAGCTGCGGTTTTGTTGTTACTGCTGCTGCTGCTGCTGCTGCTGCTGATACTGCCTACTGACCTCCTTATTACACCATGAAAAAAATGAAAAAGCTAGACTAAGCTATAATCTATGCTTTACAAAGATTTATTTCCAAACTTGATCTTGTGACTGATGTTGCCTTGTCGATTTGTGCTTCCTCCGCTGTTTCTTTACTTCTGGCTCGACTTGTGGTCTTTCTTCTGATTTCTGCTGGGGATTTTTGTTGTAACCCTCCGCTTTACTGACTTTAAACTTCAATGTATTCCTCTGTTATATGGGCGGGCTCCCGACTTCAAAACTTGAAACGTAAAGACTGAAATATATTCCTCTGTTATATGGGCGGGCTCCCAACTTCAAAACTTGAAATGTAAAGACTGAAATGTATTCCTCTGTTATATGGGCGGGCTCCCAACTTCAAAATTTGAAATGTAAAGACTAAAATGTATTCCTTTGTTATATGGGCGGGCTCCCAACTTCAAGACTGGAAAATAAAACGTCATTCCTCTCTTCAGGCGGGCTCCTGACTTCAACAACAACTTAAAAATAAAACGCCATTCCTCTCTTCAGGTGGGCTCTTGATTTCAACAACAACTTAGAAAATAAAACTCCATTCCTCTCTTTAGGCGGGCTCCTGACTTCAACCAACAACTTAGAAAATAAAACGTCATTCCTCTCTTCAGGCGGGCTCCTGACTTCAACAACAACTTAAAAATATAACGCCATTCCGATCTCCAGGTGGGCTCCTGACTTCGACTATAACTTAAAAATATAACACCTCCATTCTCCAGGCGGGCTCCTGACTTCAACTACTTTTTAAAATATAACACCTCCATTATCCAGGCGGGCTCCTGACTTCAATAACTTCTTAAAGATAACACCTCTATTCTCCAGGCGGGCTCCTGACTTCAACCAATTCCTAAAAATATAACACCTCTATTCTCCAGGAGGGCTCCTGACTTCAACAACTTCTTAAAAATACAACACCTCTATTCTCCAGGCGGGCTCCTGACTTCAACAACCTCTTAAAAATATAACACCTCTATTCTCCAGGCGGGCTCCTGACCTCAACTACTTCTTAAAAATATAGCACCTCCATTCACCAAGCGGGTTCCTGACTTCGATAAACAATTTAAAGATAATATCTCCATTCTCCAGGCGGGCTCCTGACTTCAACTAACTTTAAAATGTAACACCTCCGTTCTTCAGGCGGGCTCCTGACTTTAACAACTTCTTAAAATTATAACACCTCTGTTCTCCAGGCGGGCTCCTGACTTCAATAAACTTTAAAATATAATGCCTCCATTCTCCAGGAGGGCTCCTCACTTCAACTATTTCGTAAAATGTAATACCTCCATTCTCCAGGCGGGTTCCTGACTCCAACTACTTCTTAAACAATGTGTTTTATTGTTGTTGTTCCTTCCTGCCTCCTGAACCATTTTCCTTCTAACTTGAATCATCCTCTTTCAGAACTGCTTCCCTCACAATTGGTGTTTTATTCCTCTGAAAACTGCTGGGGATAACACCGATATTTTATTCACAAATATGTTATTTTCCTTCTTTAAAGACTACTTCCTTTAAAGCTGGTGCTTTCACTTCTCTGAAACCTGCCGGGGATAACACTGCTGGGGAATTATCTTCCTTCTTTAAGACTAGTTACTTTCCTCCTTTTAACAATGGTGGGGATGGCACTGATTCAAAGACCACTACCCTTAAAACTCGGGTTATCTTGCTTCTTCCAAGATTGCTTTCTTTAAAATTTGTATTGCCTTCTCCCGTATACTGCTGGGGATTCCACTTCCTTCAAAACTTGTGTTATCTTCCATGTTCCCCAAGTGGGTATCTGATTTCAAGAAAATTTTCGCAATGAGAGAAAATTTTCTGCCCCAGTTTGATAATCTTCTCTGTGGCCATGTCTTCCCACTGTCAATAACATTTCCTTTCCCTGCTTCAAATCAAGGAAAAATTTGTTAGTTTAAAACGTGGTGAGTGGTCGTGTCACTCCTGTTGGGGATGGTTTTTCCCTTCTTCCTTTCCCTGCTTTGCGCTCTACTACAAAACTTGCTGGGGATGATATTATTTTCCGGGGATGATATTCCTGCCGGGGATGGTTTTTCTTTTCTCTTCCTTCCCCGCTCTGTGTTGTTCGGCCATCGCGGAAATTGATCGATAATCTGTCGGAGTTGTTCCTGCATCTTGCAAATCTGCTGGGGATCCTCTTGGAATTTGATCCAGAACCTTTCAACTGTTGTTTTTTCTGTTTTTCTCCAATTTCCCCTGGAAATTCGGTCCTCCTGGAATCTATACCCATTCATCATTTGGTCTTGCGACAAACTTCTTTTCGCTTTGTTTCCTTATCTTTGGCCTGTCCTATTCGCATTTTGCTTTGCACCGTTTTGGCAGCTAGTAGTAAGCTCTGAAAAAATTTTCTCAAAACAAACTGCCGGGGAGATAAAGTCTTAAAAAAAAGAAATGAAAAGTGATGATTTCAAAAGATGGAAAAGAAGAAGTCTTTCCGAATGAATGCTGGGGAGAAGAAAAGGAAAAAGACTTATCTGAATGATATAACCGATCCCAATGATCATGTCGTGCATTCTGGATTAATCAACCCAGTCTACTTGTATCAATCAATCTTTCTGGTGGCCCCATTTTGCTGGGGATAAACAGGCACTCAACTCTTTGCCAATTGCGGATCCTTTTAGCCAATCTTGTTTTGTCGCCTCATAGTGCCCTTCGAGGGGTTTTCACTAACAAGACTCTCTTATTTCTCTCAACTCCCGTCGCCTTATGGTGCATGTGATGGTTTTCACCGATAAGACTCTCTCATTTTATTTCTCTTTCTCAGCTGGGGATTGGAGTGTTGCCGATGAAATTCTCTGTACTGGGGATTCTTTCGACTATCAATTCATTTCCAGCTTATGATCCTCTTCTCTACTGGGGAAAAGAGTGTTATTCCCGACTTCCATTTGCATGACTTGGCACTTCTCGGATACTGATCGGGAGGTCTTTTTGGACATCAATATGGGTTTTTGTGTATGGCTAAAAGAAAAAGGGTAAAAGGTTCAAAATAATTTTGATGGGTAAAATATTACAACTCTTCGAATCAACTTTCTTTCCCAAAATTATAAACACAACTTCTGCCCCAGTTTTTTTTGCTTGGGGATTTTTTTGTTTTTTGTTACACTATGACCGAGCCGTGAGGCGCCATACGTATCCTTTTTGAGGAATCAGGTCAAACGTAGTTCCCAATTCCTTTGTTTTTCTTGTGACTTTCTTTTGTCTTTATTATCATTATTTTCTCTTCTCTTTTTCTTTCATTTTCATTACTGATTCCAAAAGAGGGGTATGAAAGAAATAATAAGACTTAAAAGGGGAAGCAAAGGTTAAAGTGTTTGGATAGAAGAAAGAATTTCCTCCGTCATTTCATTCTCCAATAAATGCCAAGTACAAACAGACAAACATCAATTGCAATCAAAGGAATTACACATAATATCTCTTAACTGCGTCAGAATTGATAGCCATGTCGACGCATTTCCCTTCGATATCTGTTAAACATAAAGCGCCATTGGACAACACTCTGGTTACAATGAATGGCCCTTGCCAATTCGGGGAGAACTTGCCATTTGCCTCGGCCTGATGTGGCAGGATGCGTTTCAACACTTGCTGGCCCACTTCAAATTTCCTGGGACACACCTTCTTATTATATGATCTTGCCATCCTCTTTTGATACAACTGGCCATCACATACGACTGCCAATCTCTTTTTCATCAATCAAGCTCAATCGCTCCAATCGGGCTTTGACCAATTTATCGTCATCAATCCCAGCCTCAGCGATAATCCGAAGGGATGGAATTTCTACTTCTGCCGATATCACTGCTTCAGTTCCGTATACCAACAAATAAGGAGTTGTACCTACTGAAGTGCGGATAGTAGTGCAATATCCCAACAATGCAAATGGCAACTTTTCGTGCCATTGCCTGGACCCTTCTACCATCTTCCTTAATATCTTCTTTATGTTCTTGTTGGTTGCCTCAACCGCGCCATTCGCCTTGGGACGATACGAGGTGGAATTACGATGTGTAATCTTGAACTGTTGACATACTTCTTTCATCAAACTACTATTAAGATTAGCGTCATTGTCCGTGATGATCACTTTGGGGATCCCAAATCTACAGATGATATGGGAATGAACGAAATCCACCACTGCCTTCTTGGTTACCGACTTGAAAGTTTTAGCCTCAACCCACTTGGTGAAATAATCGATGGTGACCAGAATGAACCTATGACCATTGGAAGCTGTCGGCTCAATCGGTCCAATGACATCCATGCCCCATGCAATAAATGGCCATGGTGCTGACATTGTATGTAATTCTGTTGGCAGAGAATGAATCAAATCTCCGTTTATCTGACACTGATGGCATTTTTGCACGAAATTGATACAATCACGCTCCATAGTGAGCCAATAATACCCTGCTCGAAGAATCTTCTTCGCCAATACATATCTACTCATATGTGGCCCACAAACTCCTGTATGTACCTCTATCATCACTGTCATGGCTTGACCAGCATCTATACATCTCAGCAATCCCAAATCTGGTATTCTTTTGTATAACACTCCTCCACTGAAGAAAAATCCATTTGCCAATCGCCGAATGGCTCTCCTTTGATATCTGGTGGCCTGCTCTGGGTATATCCCCATCCTGAGGTATTCCTTGACATCATAAAACCATGGCTCGCCATCCATTTCTTCATCTATCATGTTGCAATAAGCATGCTGATCACGAACCTGGATATGCAATGGGTCAACATGAATTTTGTCTAGTTGGTGCAACATCGATGCTAAAGTGGCCAAAGCATCGGCAACCTCATTGTGAACTCTTGGGATGTGTCTGAACTCCACTGATCAAAATCACTTGCTCAGATCGTGCAAACATTGTCGATATGGTATAAGCTTCAAATCCCGTGTTTCCCATTCACCCTGGATTTGATGCACCAGGAGGTTCGAGTCTCCCAAGACCAAGACGTCCTGTACATCTATGCTGCAGCTAACCGTAAGCCCAAAATGCATGCCTCATATTCAGCCATGTTATTGGTACAATAGAAACGTAGTTGTGCCGTAACAGGATAATGATGTCCTATTTCAGAAATAATTACCGCTCCTATTCCAACTCCTTTCGCATTTGCGGCTCCATCAAAGAAGAGCTTCCAACTTGGTTCCTTAGATAATTCCAACTCATCTATATGCATCACTTCTTCATCAGGAAAATACATCCTCAATGGCTCGTATTCTTCATCAACAGGATTCTCAGCCAAGTGATTGGCCAATGCTTGGGCTTTCATGGCCGTCCTCGTCACATAGACGATGTCGAACTCCATGAGTAATGTTTGCCATTTCGCTAACCTCCCTGTGGGCATAGGCTTCTGGAAGATATACTTCAGTGGATCCAAGCGTGAAATGAGATAAGTAGTATATGATGACAGATAATGTTTAAACTTCTGTGCCACCCAAGTTAGAGCACAACACGTCTTCTCAAGTTGAGTGTACTTAACCTCATAGACCGTAAACTTCTTACTGAGATAATAGATGGCTTGCTCCTTCCTTCCTATGATATCATGTTGCCCCAGTACGCAACCAAATGAATTCTCCAGTACCGTTAGATAAAGAATCAACGGTTTTCCTGGTTCAGGTGGGACCAACACAGGTGGGTTTGATAGATACCCCTTGATTTGGTCGAAGGCTTCCTGACATTCTGCTGTCCATTCTACCGCAGCATCTTTCTTTAGTAGCCGAAAAATGGGTTCACAAGTTGCCGTGAGTTGACCGATGAACCTGCTGATATAATTCAACCTTCCCAACAGACTCATTACTTCTGTTTTGTTCTTCGGCGGTGGCAATTCCTGGATGGATTTGATTTTTGACGGGTCCAACTCAATGCCTCGCTGACTGACGATGAATCCCAACAGCTATCCAGATGGAACACCAAATGCACATTTGTCCGGGTTGAGCTTAATGTCGTATCTTCGAAGTCTTTGGAAAAACTTCCGTAGGTCTGCCACGTGGTCTTCCTGATGCTTAGATTTTATGATCACATCATCTACGTACACCTCAATCTCTTTGTGTATCATGTCATGAAACACCATAGTCATTGCTCTCATGTACGTTGCCCCAGCGTTCTTCAAGCCAAAAGACATTACCCGGTAGCAATAAGTTCCCCACGGCGTAATGAATGCCGTCTTTTCCACATCTTCTTCATCCATCAGAATCTGATGATACCTAGCATAGCAATCTACAAAAGACCCGATCTCACGTCCGGCAAAATTATCGATCAAGATATGGATGTTGGGTAATGGAAAGTTGTCCTTGGGTCTTGCCCTATTCAAATTGCGGTAATCGACATACACTCTGATCTTCCCATCTTTCTTCGGCACTGGCACCACATTAGCCAACCAATCAGGATATCGAGTGACCCGAATAACCTTTGCCTGCAGCTGCTTGGTTACTTCTTCTTTAATCTTCACACTCATATCTATCTTGAACTTCCTCAATTTCTGCTTGACGGGAGGGCACACTGAGTTAGTGGGCAATTTGTGAACCACTAGATCGGTGCTTAAGCCCGGTATGTCATCGTACGACCATGCAAAAACATCTTTGAATTCAATGAGTTCTTTGATTAGTTCCTTCCTGATGTTTGGCTCAATGTGTATGCTTATTTTGGTTTCCCTGACATCGTCTGCATCCCCTAAATTGACAGCTTCAGTGTCGTTCAAATTGGTCTTGGGTTTCTCTTCGAACTGGCTTAATTCTCTGTTTATCTCTTCAAAGGCTTCATCCTCATCGTATTCCGATTCATCATCATAATCGACCTCTTATACAATTAGTTCGGAATCAGATTGATTTTTTAGACTAGGTTGAAGATCCGTTGTGCATGCCATGTCATTAGAACCACTATAAAGAGAACTGTTCAGAAAGAGAAAAGAAGAAAACAGAATTAAAACAAAATAAAGAGAGAAAACTTTCACTTTATTAAAATGCGGGATAACAGAGTTTCACGCTTTTGTCGAATATAAAAACAAAATAAAACTGGATTACAACTCTGGAATAATCCAGAAAACAAGAAAGAAAATCCAGAGCCTACTACCAAGACTCCCTCTGGGTAGGAAGAGGAGTAGCTGTCCAATTGTTGATATTGGCCCTAGGCCCTACAAACTGTATATCTGCCCTACTGGAACCTTCTCCAGCTTCTATCACGTTGACGTCGGCGAACAACCTTTCAAAACCCTGATTCAAATCTCCATCTGACCCAATCAGAGGTCCGAGAATTTTGGGGACTGACAACCTTCTGATACCTGCTCTGACAAAGGATCTGAAAAGACGTGGAACTGGCTTGGGAAGAACCCAAACTTTCTTCTTCAACTTTCGGGCTCGCCTTACATATGCTGCCGTAGGCTTGAATCGTAGACCAAAAGTGTCCAGGTTCTTGGGCAAAGAAACTGGCTGGACCATACCTTGTAGATCTACCCCCAAACCTTTTCCTGGTACAAACCCATTGTTTAGCATTTCCAAGGCTACCATGAAGGTCACAGCTGTGATCCTAGGAAGTGGAAGGTCCTCACCTTCAGAAATTTTATCCACTGAAACCGCGTCGAAAACCTGGTACACCCATGGACCTTTGTCGTCATCAGTTTCTATGAATGTCACAACAGCATCACTCACAATGCCTATACCATCATCCTTGTGCACCACTATCTCCTGCCTGTCCCATTCAAATTTCACCATCTGGTGCAATGTAGAAGGCACTGCTTTGGTGGCATGGATCCAGGGTCGCCCCAATAGAAGATTGTATGATACTATCACGTCTACCACTTGGAATTCCATGGTGAATTCCACTGGACCAATGGTCAATCCCAGTATGATATCACCCACCGTGTCGGTACCACCTCCATCGAAACCTCGGATGCAGACGATGTTCCTGTGAATCCGGTCATGATCAACTTTCAGCTTGTTCAGAGTAGTCAAAGTACAGTTGTTGGTGCTTGATCCATTATCAATCAATAATCAGGTGACCACCGAGTCTTCGCATTTCACGGTCAAGTATAGGGCTTTGTTGTGTTCTGTACCCTCTACTGGCAATTTATCATCAGAAAACGTCACTCGGTTTACCTCGAAGATTTTGTTCACTATCCTCTCCAAGTGATTTACAGAGATTTTATCTGGAACATGGGCCTCATTCAGGATTTTCATCAGTGCCTGGCAATGATCGTTGGAATGGATCAACAGTGATAGTAACGAAATCTGCGCTGGGGTCTTTCTTAACTGCTCCACAATGGAGTAGTCTTGTGCCTTCATTTTCTTCAAAAACTCCTCAGCCTCTTCCTCCGTCACTGGCTTCTTTACCACAGCTGGTTTGGACCTTCTTAACTCTACGAGAGCAAAAAACCTTCCCGAACTAGTTAAGCCTTGGGCCTCACATACTTCTTCCACAACCTCCTTCCCTTTGTACATTACCATCGCTTTACTGTAGCTCCATAGCACGGCTTTCTCGCTGGTTATCGGAATCTGCATTACTGGCCTGATGACAACTGGCCCTATGCATGCTGGCTTGCTTGGTACCCCTCGCACCGTTACTTTGACCGGCTCTGGATTCTTTGCAACAACAGGCGAACTCTTCCCCATCACCACTACTGGCTTGACGTCTACCTTTTCCAACTGTACCACCTCTTCTCCACCTGTCGACTTTTCTTTTGGACTGGCACGGATCATCATCATCGTCTGTGAGGGTTTCTTTAGCTCCCCTCCTTCGTGAACAAGCCCGATCATGTGGGTTTCGTGGTGTGATGGCAATAGGTTCTGATTGATGTTGGGTGCCTCCGGTGTCTGAACCTCGATCTTGTTAGTGTCAATAAGATCTTGCACTGCACGTTTCAACTTCCAGCACTTCTCGGTATCATGTCCGGGAGCCCCTGAACAATACTCACAGCTTACCGAGTGGTCCATATTTTGGGGAAGGGGATTCGACAATCTGGGCTCAACAGGACTCAACAAACCTAACGGCCTTAATTTGTGGAACAAAGCAGTATAGGTTTCTCCCAACTCAGTGAATGTTCTTTGTCTCTGCACCCTTTCATTTCTGAAAGCTTGATTCCCCCGGAAACCTGGCCCTGCGGGATTCCTGTAGGCCCTTGGTGGTGGATATATGTTTTGTGGAGGTGGATATGTATTCTGTGGAGGTAGATAGGTATTTTGGGGAGCCGGCGTGTGCCACTGTGGGCGAGCCGGAGGCTGGGTATATGTCTGGGATTGATGGACGGAGAAATATGGTTCTTGTGGTGGGTAGTAGGGCTATGGGGGTAATTTGCAGTGTGTGGGTAATTTGGGTGATGGGGTCTGGCTTGGTAGCGGGGGAAAGGACCTCTCGATCTGGACCAATTACTTGCCTCTATTGTTGCGACCTCTTCTCTTTTCTTCTTCCCGAGCGCACCTCCTGTGCCGCTCTGAATGGCATGAGTTGTTGCTTTGATTGCCGAATATCTTAGGATTTTGTTGGACTTAAGTCCCTCTTCAATCATATCGCCCATTTTCACCACCTTATTGAAAGATTTGCCAACTGACGTCACCAAGTGACCAAAGTAAGTTGGCTCTAGAGTCTGCAGAAAGTAGTCCACTATTTCCCCCTCTCTCATCGGAGGATCAACTCTTGCTGCCTGTTCTCTCCACCGGAACCTAAATTCTCTAAAGCTCTCTCCCAGCTTCTTCTCAAGTTTCAGCAATGTGAGACGGTAAGGGATGATCTCAAGGTTGTACTGGAAGTGACCTGCGAATGCTTGTGCTAGATCACCCCAGGTATACCACCTGCTAGGATCCTGCCTCGTGTACCATTCCAGTACGGACCCGCTTAAACTTTGACCAAAATAAGCTATCAGCAGCTCATCCTTTCCACCTTCCCCTCTCATCTTACTACAGAAACCTCGTAGATGTGCCATGAGATCACCATGTCCCTCATATAGATCAAACATCGGGGAAGGGGCACAGATCTTTGTAAGCCACACTAACTTGGCTGCCCAATCCATGCATATTCCTAAAGGACTGCTCCAGGCTTTTCACTTTGTGAAGCACTTCGTCTTGCTCCGGATTCTTTGCCGGTCTCTCAGTTTCTGCCGGGAGTTCAAGGTGAGGGGTGTAAGTGTATGGCTCGGGTGCTTTGAAGGTGAGTTCGGGAGGATAGTATTGGTTGTCGTGAACCTGAAACACTGGTTCATCGGATGATTTTTGCAATGCGGCTAGTGGAGGTGCTACGAAAACAGGAACAGTTGGTGGAGGAGGGTTCTGTTTGGGTGGTGAAGTTTGGGGATTATAGGAAGTTTCCCCCTGATAGTATTGGGCAATAGGGAAGCTCGTTGATGGACCAGTGAGAGGGTGTTCCAGAGTCCGAGCCGGTGAGAGGGTAGGAGTAAGAGGAGGGATTGGTGATGTTTGTCCCCTAGCCCAGGCTAGGTGCATCCCAGCTATCTCTTGTCTCAACATGTCTACTTCCTCCTTCATCATTTGCATCTCTGTCTTTTCCTCCTCAACACTTTTGTCCGAACCAGACATGCTTTTCGGAATGGGCCCTTTAGATCTTGTGTGGTAATGGTAATCTTCCAGAACGTTCTAACGAGCTAACTGTTTTGAAATCTCTGGATAAACACCAAACTTGTTATCGTTAGAGTTTAACACATATTGCAATTTCACGTTGGGGGATGCAATGTTCCTAGGCAGTTTAACCATTTCTAACATGTCTTTGCTTCGACCGCATGCGTCATTCCGGCTTACTTTGTTTGTGCCTCGTTTAAGTGTTTCTGAAGCTTTCTTTATCTCTCTTTTTATTTCTTTCTTTTCCTTTCTTTTATTCACTTTGCCTTTTCCTATTTTTCTTCTTAGTGGTGGTCGAATCTTATGTGGATTGCCTATGTATCATGTCCCCGCATGAATCAGACCGGGCGTAGTTCTGCCACAAGTGCGGAAAATAAAGACACCTTTTTGGATTTTCCAACCTTTACTAGCAAAACGTTTTATTACAAGGCAAAACATTTTTGAAAGGAAATTGACAAACTTGATACAGACTACAAACTTTATGCCAAAAAGGGGAATACAAACTCCGACGGACAACAGACTCTGAAGACAAGGAAAATACAGACTCAAACTATGAATGTTTCTGAGTTTTGAATTTTGGCGCCCGCGGGGCGTCGTTCGGCCTGGCCGCGGGCTTTGGTGCAAGGACCCTTTGCAGATCTTTCAAATCTCACATGATCTGGTGGACATAAATCATTATTGAAGCAAAGAAGGCGGTACGGGACATATCCTCACAAGCTAGGCACTTTATGGTGATGTAGTGCCCGATATCGTCGATTCTTCCCTTGATTCTGTCCCTTTCCATAAGCAATCGCTCTATTTGTTGATTTCGCGTCCCCGTAGGTGACCAAAGCTCTTATGATATCCCCCCGAGGCTAGATTTCCACTAAACCCGCAAGACCTTTTAGATATTTCTTGACCTCATCTTGCCCTTCACCACCTAAATCATCCCACCACAGCCGCAACTTGAAAGAGATTTTAGTCATTATTGAAAAAGGTTCATTTTGCATCGTGCTCATCCTGCACATTTATTAAGGTGATTAAGCAAAAAATAACATTTATTTGACTCAACCAATTGACTATTTTTTTTTCTTTTTTTTTTAAATTTTTCACAAATTAAAAGAAAGATCTGGTTCCGAACACGTCCTTTCAGCACTTCAGGAACGAAGATTTTGAGGCTGGGTGGGTCAACCGGTCAAAAATCCAAAAAAATGACTACAAGTGGCCGTTTATGCAAAGTCAGCCTTCCGGCGTCCCTTTTGAAAACATTCGGCTATTTTGACAAAAACGGCATCACCCGACTTATTTATGACGAAACTTAGAATTTTTGACATTTTCTGGGTATTTTGCAAAAAGGGGAAGTTGGACCCGATGAGGGTTGCCTACGTATCTCACATCCGGTGAGAATTAAACCGACGTAGTTCGGGTAGATAAAACAAACTTCTTTTGAAAACAAGACTCTTTTCAATGAAAAACCATTTTTCATAAACAAAACCCTTTTTTTTCATTTTCTCAAAAATTCGACAGAGTTTCGACGCTATTTGGACATTGATTTTCATTTATTTTTTTCCAAAACAGGCGATTAACTACCTCTATCTCTCTTTCGTCAAAGTATTCAGAAGCCGGTCAGCATGCAAGTCCGAAGCAAACAAATGCACAGGTAGCAAGTAGGATGCATCAGGATGGTCTTTTGTCATTTTGGTACACCTGTCCTAGACAGACCCAACCCCTGTGTTGAGCCTCCAAAGTCAAATGCACGTGATGCAAACAAACGTTCCAACTAGGGATCCGGCATGAAGCTGAGTTATTCTAGGTTTATAACCTGGGTATTTGTTCTAGACTGTGTACCCGAGCGGACAACTCGAGTCGAGGAGGGGGCTACGTACCGGGGACCCGCGGGATCGTCCGGCTTTGTAACTTGTCCGGCCTCTTTCTTATTTCAGGGTATAACACTAACAGAATAGGGAGTCTCAACCAGTAAGCAACATCCCCAGAGGTAAGAAGAGAAGGTTTTCGGCACAGTTTATATACAGTTCAGATAATATCAAAGTTGTAAAAGCATAATTTAGGACATTAGGCCCAAACATGTAAAAATCACATAAAACCAAATATAACAATTTATCTAAGCTTGAATTCTTGAACCCTGAACTAGAGATTCTGGGTTTTAGGTCCCCAGTAGAGTCGCTAGAGCTGTCACACCTCATTTTTCACCTGCACCCCGGAAAGGGGTATATAAGGGAGTTTTTCCAATTAAAGGACAATTGAAACGGGATTTATTATATAATTCAGAGTCGCCACTTGGGAGATTTATGGTGTCCAAGTCACCGGTTGAATCCCGAGTCGAGGAAAAGATTAACTCTATATTACAGTCCGCGAACCAGAAATCTGGATAAGGAATTTTGTTAACCCGGGAGAAGGTGTTAGGCATTCCCGAGTTCCGTGGTTCTAGCACGGTTGCTCAACTGTCATATTCGGCTTATTTATCTGATTTTAATTCATATTGAACCTATGTGCAAATTTAAACTTTTTACCGCTTTTATTGTTATTATTATTTTTTAACGAGAATTGCAACGTCGTGAAAACACATCTCGAACCACGTCACATCAACGCACTCGTGGTTATTGACACACTTCGACTCTGTTGAGATTTGGATTTGGGTCACGTAAATGTGCACCCGAGTTTAGGGAGGTAATGTTATTAAAAGCGCGCCTAAAGTGACTAACGCATTATTATGTTGGGGAAGGCCATGAAATTTGCTAAACGGCCCATCCCGAATTCTATATATTCATTATAACGATTTAAGAGGACCCCACAATTTATGCCTTTGTTTTGATCGGCGAGGCCCATCTCATGTGTTTTTAAGAGGGCAAACCTAAAAGCAACTATGATTCTCTACTTTATTCGTCTTTAAAAAAGAAATCCTAATTTATTCACTGAGATTATCCAGATTATTCAAACGTGCTTAACAATTAGAATCAAGGAGAAGCCGTATTTACTTATTAGAAATTAATGAAATAGTGATCCCTAGAATCCTAGTTTAAGACTCAGAATACTTATGTATTAGCTACTGGAAACACGATCGTGAAAACCCGGTTATTTTTAGGTTGATCCGAACTAATATTACTAATTGGCATTAATGAACCTGCTATTGAAATAGAGAACACGATTATCATATGGTTTCAACTTATGCTACCTAAATCAAATTGACCAACTTATTGACCAAAACTTAACAGACTTGACCATTGCTTCACTGACTTATACTCAAACACCAATATTAATTTGGGAGGACCATTTGAGTTCACATGCCAATCAAAATAAAAGAAACTTACTCATGAGAAATGGTTTAAGCCCTGAACTAATATTAACCATTATGTCAAAATTCCAACTACTGAAGCACGTTTGGCTTAGAAATGAACTTGATGTGGTCCGTGCCTCCTGCTTTCAACTTGGTTGTAGTTTCAAACTGCTTTTGGTTCTTAAATTTTAAACAGTCAAATGCTCAAATAAATAAATACTAACCATACTAAGTCTAAAGCTAGAATAACCATAAATCAACAGTTCAGCAGCCTACATAATTCAACTTAATCAGTCCAGTTATACACCCCAATTAGTTACAGCATACAACAAACCAAACTATATAAGTTATATAAAAACATAATGAAACTATGAGGACAACAGATCTACGGCAGAAAACTTCAGTTTCATTTTCGCTATTCCGACAGGAGACAATACATTGAAACAACCTGAGATGTGTACCTGGAAATCGAATCAAATAGAAAAGGAGAGGTCAGCAGCAAGTAGTCAACTGGTATTCAACAATCAACAAGCAGCAGTAACGGGCAGAAATCAACAACAGCCCAGAGCTTAACTCGACCAAACCAGGAATATTATGAACCCAGTAGAAACCAAAAAAAAGAACACCCAAACACAACCTTGACCAAACCAACTGGTATTGAATTTTGATTCAAACAAACAGATCCAAACCTATAAACGACTCCAAGTATAGAGCAGAAGTAAAAGGAAGAAAGGTTCTATCTATTTCAGATCCTAAGCGAGGCAATGAAACAGTAGCTATTCTTTTTCAACTCCCAAAACTCTCCAAAATGAATTCTGCCCTTGTATATCCAGTGTATATCGAGTGTATACTGCTCTCTCCGCCCCCTTCTTTTTTTTCTTCTCCTCTATTTTTTCCCTCTTTTTTTGAACCCACTTCTTCCTAAATTTTCTCTTCTATTTATAGAAAAAATTTCGAAATTTTTCAGATTTGTTTTTTTATTATTTGTTTATTTTTTAATTAAAAGAAATCCCACTTACAAATTGCTTTTATTTTTTTAGAAAAAGAAATCCCACCTTTATTTACTTTTATTTTTAAAATTCCAACTTTAATTACTTTTATCTTATTTAAAATCCCACTTTTTATTTTTTTAAAAGAGAATCTCACTTTATTTAACTTTTCTTTAAAAAAAATAAACCACTTTCTTTTCCTTTTTCTTTTGAAAATGCTACTTTCATTTACTTTAAATTTTTTAAATTTTCAGATACCTTTATATTTATTTTTTAATTCCAACCATCTTTTACTTTTTAATTTTTTAAAATTTCCACAAAACTTTTTATTTTTTTTAATTTTCTACATTCTTTTACTTTTTTTAAAAGAGAATTCCACCTATTTTTACTTTTATATTTTTTTATTCAATACTTCCCTTTTTCTTATTTTTTAAATCATTCCCGAAATTTTATTTCTTTTAAAAAAAATATATATTTTCGGATTTTTTTATAAAAAAGCAAAAAATAATAAAAAAATATTAATAGTGATAATTCACCTTTTAATTTTTTTTTTTTGTATTTTTATCCTATAATAAAAAGTGTAATAAATCTAAAATAACAGTAGGTTAAAACCCCCTAAAATATTTACATAAAAGAAGTGATAAAAAATTAAATGTTGTCAAAAATTAGGTGTTCACACATGGTATTTATAGTTTGAAAACAGGTAGAGAATAAGGCAAGAAAATAACCATGTACCAATTAAAATCAATCAGTAGAAGAACTTCCTTTAATTAAGGAGTTCAAACTTAAACGATAATGAACAGAAATCATTTAAAGAAAGAGATTAAATAAGCATCTTGTGCAAAGTAGGCAATTAGGGGTAAATACATAGGAGGTTAATTAAGGGAAGGATCTTTGAAATAGACGGTTAAACAAATAAGGTAAGAATCAATCAGTACATAGTAAATCAAGGAGTCAGAGATTCGAAATTACTGGTTCATGAATAAACCAAGTCAGAAAGGCTAAGGAAAGTTTTTAAATCAAACCAAGAAATAGGGAAATTAGTAAAACAAGGAAAGAATCAATCAAACATACACAAGGAGGTCTGAAATCAGTCAAAAATTGAAAGTCATTTTAGAGGAGAAGCTCAGCATATATAAAGAGCACACAAGTATTAAGCATGCGACGTTGAATTTAGGACAAAGAAAAGTGTCATGCAATTGCAAAATCAGTAAGTAGTGGACTATAGGAACATGGTAGTCACTTAGGTCAGTTTCAGTAACTCAACAATGGAGAAAGGAGAGAGTATCAAATAGCATGCAAAAGGTCCAGTAGAAAGTCCTTAGAAGAGTTTAGCAGGGATTCAGAATCATATAAAGAAACAAAAGATTTTGAAATTCAGTCGAGCAACAGATGAACCAACTTCAGAAAATCAAATAGGTCCAAAGAAATTAGGGTTTTGAAACCAAACAAGTTCGGAGATGAGGAACAAACAAATCACATAGCAAATAATATCAGAACTCGAATGAACCCCAAATCTTAGGGTTTTGCCATCAATCGAGTGTAGAGGTGAAAAGCAAGAGAATCAGGCAAAAATATCAACAAAGAAAATAAAATCAGAAACCCTAAGAAAGAACTTAAGACTTTAAAACACAGTAGAAGAATCAACATAAGAAACATAGTAGAAGAAAAATATAAGAAACATAGTAAAACATGCTAAAGATCAGAGAGACTTCTAAATATCTTGCCAAACCCCTAAATTGGAAAAGATAAAGGTTTTGAAAGCAGAGTTTTGAAAGAAACTTTGAGAAAGCGTTTGAAAGTTTAGGGAAAACACGGATCTAGAACAGATCTAAAGAAATTAGAAGAACCTCAAAAGTTAGGGTTTCAGAAGAACCCACATGGTGAGAAAGGCTTGAAAAGTCATTGATCTAAGCAGGAGAAGTCGAGATCAGGCTCGAATAGCCATGGCTGGCCGAAGCAAGGTCGGAGACGGCCATAGAACTCGAATCGAACAAAGTCTGGGCCAAGCTTCTTCAGGGTCAGGCCTTGAAACTATAGCAACCAGGCGTGTAGGAATTATAAGAGGTCGGTATAGGACTTTAGTGGCCTTGGAAGCCATGGATTCCGGTGATTTTAGGGTTGAAGCGGAGGGAGGCGGCTAGGGTTTGAGGGGAGTTTGAGAGAGAACTAGGAAAAAGGGGGGGATTCAAGGGAGGCTACAGAAGGGAAATGATTAGGTTTAGAGGTTAGGTCGGGTTAAAAAAGGAAGGGGTTAAGGAAATGATCAACGGCCTGGATTATAGGGGAATCCGTGCGGGTTAGTTTTAAGGGTTGTGGGTTGGGTAGATTTAGGATTTGGGCTGGGTAATTGGATTTGAAATTGGGTTTAATTGGGGTATCAAATCTGGCTAAAATTGAAATGCAAATGGGCTAACATTTAAATAGCCATTTTTCCTTATTTATTTTATAAAAAATAGTAAAATAATTTCTGGAAATATATTAAAGGTACTAAAATTATCAATAATACATAGTTATCAAATTAAAAATACTGGAGTTGATTTTATAAATATAATTACAATTAAATCTTGAAAGAGGCCAATATTGCAATTATATGCAATTCAGCTTTAAAAATACTAAATTAATTTGTAAAAATATGCAAAAATTATGATAGCTATATTTTAATATAAATATGAGAATATAATAAATGCATCACCCAAAATGATAATTTTGGAGATAATTATTAAGTTTTTCTTGATAAAATAGGGCAATAAATTAATTTAAAAATTAAGAGAAAAATAATAAAACCTTGTGACATACTTATATATGCACATAAATGCTATTTTGAGAGTATTTTGCATATTAAAAATATACAGGAAAAAATTAGGTATCAACAGTGTGCACATATGTGGCATGAGCTAGTTGTGTTAGACTTCTTTATGCTTATTACCTGCTTGTGATCTTCTTCATAACTGTTCTTTTTAATGATGCCAAAAGGAGGAAATAAAAGTTGTAGGGGTAACATGCCTGTTGTGTAGGGAGCTCTTTGATTAAGGGGGAACTTCGTGTAGTTATGGCATCTCATTTGGTTATTTCTGCTCTAAACAAACACTGTGTTGTAGGGGTAACATGCCTGTTGTGTAGGGAGATATTTGATTAAGGGGGAACTTTGTGTAGTTCTAGCATCTCATCTGGTTATTTCTGCTCTAAACAAACACTGTCATGCTTAAGTTTGTCACCATCAAAAAGGGGGAAATTGATGGGGTTTTACTTAACCTTATGCTTCTTATGTTTTGATGGTCTAACAAACTTGTCGTAAAGAAGCAGATAGAGAACCTGCTCCACAGGATACACATCTTATATGAACTGGTCGAAGCCTGAACATCAGCAAATGAATGAACGACCACATGGAGGAACACAACAGGGACCTGATGACCTGGTCCCTTCTCCCCGACAAAAGTACAAGTCAGTGACTGTACGCAATCAATATAAAGAGGAACACAACAGGGACCTGCTCCCTTAGGGTTCTCTTACCAAAGTACAAGTCAAGTGCACAGCCGGAATGCAGCAGAAGAAAGTGACCATCCGGTAACTGTTATAGAAAGAGGAACACAACTAGGACCTGGTTCTTTTGAATGTCCTGACAGAAGTATTAGGACTTGGTCCGTTGGTATGTCCTGATAGAAGCACAAAGTCCAGCTAGAACGCAACAACCCAGAAGTGGTTATGCAGACAGTGCAGTAGTCACTTCTCACTGAGAAGAAGTACACCAAGAGTTGACATCACTATCTATTGTGATATCTTTTGTGATAAAACAACCTGGTGCAAGACACACTTCAATCGTGCATTAAGTTATATTCTCTCAAGCAGAAGAAGCATTCATTCGGCATTGAAGTCACTGGCGTGTCAAGAACAAGAAGACAACTCCACTAAGGATCAGTTTCTAAACGTGTAACGACCCCACCAGCCGTTTTGAGCTTTTGCACTTTGATTGTTGGTTCTCGGGGATAACTTACCTCGTGTGATGGATTATGACTTATGTAAAATGTTGGTTTTGGTATTCAGGGCAATCGGAAGGAATTTGGAATAATAGTTCTCAGTTTGAAGCTTAAAATTTGAAAGGTTTGACCAAGATTTGACTTATTTGTATATGATCACGGATCGGAATTTTTATGATTTGGTCAGCTCTGTTGAGTGATTTGGGACTTAGGAGCGTGATCGGAATGCATTTTGGAAGTCCTTGGAAGGTTTAGGCTTGAATTGGCGAAATTGAGATTTCGATGTTTTCTGGTTGACAGGCAAAATTTTGTTATAGAGGTCGGAATGGGATTCCAGAAGTTGCAGTAGATTCATTGTGTCAGTTGGGATGTGTGTGCAAAGTTTCGGGTCATTCGGACATGGTCTGGTTAGGCTTTTGATCAAAAGAAAAATTTGGAAGATTTTGGAAAGTTTGGCTTGAATACGATGTGTTTTGGGGTGATTTGATGTTTTTTGAGGTGTTTTGATGATTGGAACAAGTTTGAATAAGGTATTAGGATATGTTTCTGCTTTTGGATGAGGTCCCGGGGGCCTCGGGGTGATTTCGTATGGTTAACGGAAAGTTTGGATTGTTATTACAATTGCTGAATTGCTACTTCTGGTATTTTCGCACCTACAGATTGGGGACTGCAGGTGTGGTGCCACACGTGCGGGAGATCTATCGCAGAAGAGAAAAATGGTCAGGTGAACAGAGACCGCAGAAGTGGTTAGGGTGACCGTATCTGCGATGTCGCAGATGCGATTTTTGGCTGGATAAGTAATTTCCGCAGAAGCGGAGGAATGACTGCAAATGTGGTACTGCAAAAGCAGATAAGGGATCGCAAATGCAGAATCTGAGGGAGTAAGTGGAATCCGCAGAAGCGGGTGTTTTCCGCAGAAGCGGAAGCGCAGGTGCGCTTATGGGATCGTAGGTGCGGAAGTGCTGGGCAGAATGTATAAAAATTCCCCTTCGTGATTTTCAGTCATTTGTTCACCATTCTTGTGCGATTTTGGAGCTCCAAGCTGTGATTTCAAGGGGGGATCAAGTGTTTTCATAGAGGTAAGCTACTTGGACTTTATACCTTGTGTTTATGGTGACTATTTCATTGTTTAATCATGAAGATTAGTGGAAAATTTGAGGAATAGTAGGGAAATTAGGGCTTGAAATTGAAGGGTGGATTTTGTGAATTTGAGTGACCATATGAGGCCGGATTTAGGTAAATTTGATATGTATGAACTCGTGAGAGAATGAGGATTCCATTGATGTTAATTTCGTCGGATTCCAAGACGTGGACCCAGGGGCCGGGTTTGAGCAAATTCGGGAATTTTGATGTAAATTGAATATTTTTGAGTGGGCTTCGTTCCCTTAGCATATTCTAATGGTTATGTTCTGATTGTTGCTAGACTTGGAGCATCCGGAGGTCGATTCGTGAGGGCAAAGGCATTGCGGGCTAGAGTTTGGACCGGATCGAGGTAAGTAATGATTGTAAATACTATCCTGAGGGTTTGGAACCCCCAATTTCACATCGTTGTGCTATTTTTAGGTGACGCACATGCTAGATGACGAGCGTGGAGGCATGCACCATTGGGGATTGTGACTTGGTCTGTCTCGTACGACTGTTAAGTCGCGTATTTGATTTGAAACCTAACCATATTCCATATTTTAGAGATTCATATTTTATTTAGGGATGTATGCCATGTTTGGGGCCTTGTGCCAACCTGTTGAGACCCGTAGGGGAATTTTAGCTATTTTTCCTCACTCTATTTGTTTTGAAAGCATATTCTCAAGCATGTTTTACCTATATCGTTTAAATCTACTTTTATCACTTTACTTCTTAAAATATGAAAACTGTTTGGGCTGAGTTCCCTGAATTACTGATAGACCGAGGGTCTGATTGTGAGGTTGATAACTGAGATAGACTGAGAGTCTGATTGTGAGGTTAATGACTCAGAGAGGCCGAGGGCCAGGTTGTGAGGATTATATATTTGTGGATCGGGCAGTATGCCGCAGCAATATATATATATATATATATATATATATATGTATATGTATATGGATCAGGTTGCACACCGCAGCGATATAGCACTTGGGATGTAGGAGCCCCTCCGAAGTCTGCACACCCCTAGTGAGCACCGTCAACGATATATATAAGGATCGGGCTACACGCCGCAGCAGTATACGGATCGGGCTGCACACCGCAGTGGTTATTATATGGTACCTATGGAGTGTGAGTGTTGAGCGTGAGTGCTGATTAGTAAGAGTTGAGTCGTGAGTGACTGAGAGGCTTGCCCTAAGGGCTATATATATACATGTACATGAGTGATGCTTTGCCTGAGGGGCCTGTTTATGGACTTTTTGTTTTCATTCCTTTTTAAAGTGAGTTCTATCGAATATGTTGATTTATTTACTACTTTTACTCATCTTTATACTGAGCCTCTGTCGAAAATGTTGAACAAATGTTTTCAAACAACTTCCATTTAAGCTGGGTTTTATGAGATGTTCAGAATTTAATCACTGATTTGGCTTTTGCTATCTCCACTGAGATTTTCGTGTTATGAGGTGTTTATAATTCCTTTTTTGCCTGAGGGGCTGTATACGAACTATGTTTTGCTGAGGGGCCGCTTACGATTTTCATCTCTTTAATTATAAATTGTATTGAACCTCTATTGAAACTGTTTGAAAGCACCTTCAAATGATTTTTACCAAAAGCTGGATTTTAAATGAGACGATTGACTCGTATTCTGATTTGAAAGCCTAATGTGCTTACTGATTTTTATCATAATGTGGTTTCATCATTTCTTACTGCTCAGACATTATTTACTCTTATTACTTACTGGGTTGGAGTACTCACATTACTCCTTGCACCTTGTGTGCAGATTCAGGTTTTTCTGAGCTTGGTGGCCGTTTCATCGGAGTTAGCAAGGTAGCTGCCCGACGATCGTAGCTCTACTTTCTCCCTCTTTATTCTTCCTTATGTATAAATTGTGACTTTTCCCAACCATATTGGTCTTGATGTAGTTAGACAGTGGAAGTAGATGCTCATGACTAGTGACACCCCAATGTCGGGCTTGTATGTTATTTCTGCAATGTTCATTTAGACTTATATTATGAAACATTTGTTTAATTAAAGGCTTAAAAATGACTCTTAATGATTAAAGGGTTAGTATGGGTGTTGTGTCGGCTGACCTTCTCTTCATGAGAGGCGCCATCACGACCGGGCATATTTGGGGTCGTGACAAGTTGGTATTAGAGCCTAGGTTACATAGGTCTCACGAGTCATGAGTAGGTTTAGTAGAGTCTCACGGATCAGTACGGAGACGTCTGTACTTATTCTCGGGAGGCTGTAAAACCTTTTGGAAAAACTTTACATTCTTGAATTCTTATTGTGCATCCTTGATTCAGCTTGAAAAGTAACTCTTTGAATTCCTTCCACGTGTTCACATGCGCGCATGAGCACTCAGTATCAGATATGCATCGATGGCTTGTGATTCCCTGATTGAGGAGCGAGATGTGATCTATGTGTGTTGATGTTGGTCCAGTTTGGAAGACTTGAGGCCGTATTTCTACCTATAGCTTAAGCCCTGAGCTGTTGACTTGCATGAGCGCGTGCTTCTGGACCTATATGTGCTGTTGTGTCCCTATTAAGGAAAGTAATGACTGGATAGTTACGTGATGAGTGTGATGTGACTACGAGATGTGTTCTAATGATTCGGAAGCGACCAGAAGGGTCTGCTGGAGGATGGAAGAACTATTAGGTAGTTGATGTTTATCTTGATTTGAGGTATAGCCCCGAGCTATGGGCGTGTGAAGAATCTTTTCATGTTTTCTAGTTGGGAGTGAAGTAAATTTTATGTTGCGGTATTGAGTTCAGACTCAGGGAGATTCAGTGACTGCGTAGTGTTTATGACAGTGGAAGGTATACAGAAATGTTAGTTGGAGGCAAAGTAGGTGGGTTATCTTCTGCAGAGTGTTCTGAGGTTGTGTGATCCTTATGTTGTCTGTTAGAACATCTCATTTCCAAGTATAATATATGTGTTGCAATTAAAATTTGGGTCGCTTGAGAGAGTGGGATTCAACTGTTACGAGGGTGAATGCGAGATTTGCATAAGATTAGAGTACTAGATGGTCTGTGTTTCACGAGCTTATGAAGGATTGAGTTTAATATCACTATGATTTTATGGCAACAATAGAGTATATGTGTTATGAATTATTGTGTATATTTTGATCTATAGCTTCGAGCCAAGTGGGGGAGTCTGCTATTGCTTAGTTGATTGCACGGTTATGTGCTATGTTGGTTCCAGATTGAGGTATACTGGTGAATCAGTTATGGCTTAAGGAGATTGAGACCGAGGATATCTCGAGTAAAGGAAAACTTTGACAAAGGTTATAGTATGTTTCATAGGTGTGTGAGAACCACGGAATGTCTTGAGTTGTTGTTGGCAATGGATGCTTGGTGCATAGAGTAGGAAGTGGCTTGGTTGTTCTAAGATGAGGTTACACTCTGCGGTGTCAGAGTGCTATTGAGGCACAGGTGGTTTTGTTCGATTGATCAGGCTAATTGCAGTTTGAATAAAGTGAATGACTCTCGAGAATGGTTCTAATGTGTTCAAGATTGTACATGTAACAATTGGGTATTTTAAAGCTGTATATGTGGTTAGAAACTAAGTTTTCATTGGAGGTTGTCAAGACTTTTGGTAATTTCTATATTAATTACGGGATTCTGTGTATCAGTATCAGGAAGGTAAAGGTAACAGATTTAGATTCTCAGGAAGTCTCTTCAGAGTAAAGCATTTTGAATGTGGTGTTCATGGGAATATCTGAGAAAGTATTCAGCGGCTTATGAGCCTTAGACAGTGTGACTTTATGCTTGGGTCCCGTGTGTTAAGTCTGGGTTGAGGAAGTGTGATGTTATAGCAAGAAGAGGTATCAAGTTGAGTGTAAATCAGAAGGAACTTGGATAGATGGGATAGCTTGGTAATATACCGGATGGTCATGGTAAGGATATGATTAGTTCCTTGGGTGCTTATGAGGTAATGAGTTTCTACAGGTGTTTCGCGGCAATTCTCTTGGGTTTTGGTAACCTACGTGGCTTAGTTGAGTTAGAAGGATTCAGTCCTGATGGTTCAGTCTTGTGCGAGTGGGATTCGGAGAGTCCTTGAAGATTTCCACTGCGGTTAAAGATGCGTATTTTCTGTGAGTGTGAGAAGCATGGGATGTGTAGTGATTTTCTTTTGAATGGGATCAATGGAAAGTTCTTGGTTGGTTGAGTAAATAGTTGCTTGTGGTTCAGAAGGGATATGAAGTTCTCATGATATCCTAGGATGGTATGGTATATACGGTATGTTGTGGAGGATTGAGAATGCGTGTGTAAGGCTACAGTTCCGTTCTGAAAGGAAGGTCATAAAATTCATAGGCAGCACGGGCAGTTTCAGATGATTTAGAAGATGGTATTACTGGTTGGTACGGCTTGATGGGTTGTACATTTCTAAAAAGGCGATGTGTTTGAGTTATGGATGCTTTATTAGTGTTGCGGCAATATCTTGTCTGATCGGCTGATGATATTCGATTTTGCTTGGTGGCACAGAAGAATTATAGGTGTACCTCTCCTGGGATGATTGAGTATTAGAGGTGTGTTTTATATACGAGCAGTGAAATTGGGATCAGATATGGTAACTCGTGTGCTTTATGGAATTGGAGATTAAAAGTTCTCATAAACATGATTACTCGTGGTTGTGGATGGTAAAGATGTAGGTATGTTAGTCAGATGATAGTATATGCTATGATTCAGTCATTGTGAACCTTCGGAGGGTTATTTATCTGTTGTGGGTGACGAGAGTTGATGTGTGGTTCATTGGTAGATCTATATGATGTGTGTTATGCCTCGAGATGGCTTTGTTGACTTTGAATTGCTATCGGTGAGGGATGTGTTGATTAGGTTGTTATTGAGCTATTAGTAATCAGGGGGATCTATGAGTTATCTTTTCAGGTTGCGAGACATTAGGATTTGTTAGTTCTAGGCACATGTGGTGCAGTGTTATTGGAGCTCCCAGCAGAATTCGAGCGGGAAGAGTACTGGATATTACTCGGTGGATGGCGTATTGGTTATGTCCTTTCAAGTTGTGTGGTGCTATATAATTTCTTCGCGGTGGTTATGACGATTGCTTTGGTTTTGTACATCATATTACGCACGGTTGTCGATTTTGAGCATAGTGACTTGATGTATTTCATGAGGACTAGTGTTTAGATGAGGTCGCGCATTGGAGCGAAGCTTTGTGGATGTATGATCCTACGGGTTAGATTCGTGTGTTCTGTTCCTATGATGTGTGACGGGTTCTCGGCATTATGTGTGGTGGCACCGACGAGCTTGCGGTACAACTCTTTCATTTGAGTCATTTTCATGATTTGAGTGTGTTCGGATTTTGCTTATTGGTGCGCGGATTGCACAAGTTGCGGTTTCAGCCTGTATTGATGTGTCATGTCACCAGAGTAACTATGTTGGATTAGATGGGATCGTTGGGGTCTTTAATGAATATAAACGGATTCGATTTCAGCATGTTGGAAGGATAATATCGAGGTTCGGCTTAGAAATTTGCTATGGTCTTTGCCAAAAGGAGAAGTGGCTTCATGAATGGTTGATTTAAGAAATGGTTATGGCTTACTGTGTGGTTTATTTATCATTGGCAGTATACGAAAGTGTTGGAATAAGACTTTAGCTGATAAGAGGTTTCCTACCGGTATTCAGATGTTGTGTGCAACTGCTGTGATTAAAAGTTATCGCTACAAGTGTTTGAGTTATATGGTATATCATGTAATTGCACATGAGGTTACATGTATGAATTATTATAGCTGGTTCGGACTTAATCAGAGTATAAATGTGAGATTTTGATCTTGTAGATAGTTTCAGGAGTGGAAATGTGGTTCTAATGTTTATGGACTAGGTTGAGTTGCAAAATTTTGGTTGTGTTGTGTTATCGGACCTATATGAGATAGGGTGACATGTGATCACCCCCGGGTATATGCATGGTAAGGTTATTCAGTGATTGGTTGGCTTTTGGAACAACTCTGGGCACATTCGAGGACGGATGCATGTATAAGTAGGGGGGGAGGTAATTACCCGACCGGTCGTTTTGAGCTTTTACACTTTTCTTGTCGGTTCTCGGGCATGACTTGCCCCGTGTGATGGATTATGACTTATGTAAAATGTTGGTTTTGGTTTTCAGGGCAATTGGAATGAATTTGGAAGAACAGTTCACAATTTAAAGCTTGAAATTTGAAAGGTTTGACCAAGATTTGACTTGTTTTTATATGATCTCGGATCAGAATTTTTATGATTTCGTTATCTCCATTGAGTGATTTGGGACTTAGGAGCGTGATCGGAATGCATTTTGGAAGACCGTGGAAGGTTTAGGCTTGAATTGGCGAAATTGAGATTTCGGCGTTTTCTGGTTGATAAGCAAAATTTTATTATAGAGGTCGGAATGAGATTCCGGAAGTTGCAGTAGATTTGTTGTGTCAGTTGGGATGTGTGTGCAAAGTTTCAGGTCATTCGGACGTAGTATGGTTAGGTTTTTTATCAAAAGCGGAATTTGGAAGATTTTGGAAAGTTTGGCTTGAATCCAATGTGTTTTGGGGTGATTTGATGTTGTTTGAGGTGTTTTGATGATTGGAACAAGTTTGAATAAGGTATTAGGATATGTTTGTGTTTTTGGATGAGGTTCCGGGGGCCTCGGGGTGATTTCAGAGGGTTAACGAGAAGTTTGGATTGTTATTGCAGCTGCTGAATTGCTGCTTCTGGTATTTTTGCACCTACGGATTGGGGACTGCAGGTGCGGTGCTGCATGTGCAGGAGATCTATCGCAGAAGCGAAAAAGGTTCAGGTGAGCAGAGACCGTAGAAGCGGTTAGGGTGACCGCATCTGCGATGTCACAGATACGGAAGTGTGATCGCACATGCGATTTTTGGCTGGATAAGTAATTTCCGCAGAAGCGGAGGAATGACCGCAACTGCGGTACCGCAGAAGCGGATAAGGGATTGCAAATGCGGAATCTCAAGGAGTAAGTGGAATCAGTAGAAGCGGGTGTTTTTCCGTAGAAGCGGAAGTGCAGGCGCGCTTATGGGATCGCAGGTACGGAAGTGCTGGGCAGAATGTATAAAAATGCCCCTTCGCAATTTTCAGTCATTTGTTCACCATTCTTGTGCGATATTGGAGCTCCAAGCTGTGATTTCAAGAGGGGATCAAGTGTTTCCATAGAGGTAAGGTACTTGGGCTTTATACCTTGTGTTTATGGTGATTATTTCATTGTTTAATCATGAAGATTAGTGGAAAATTTGAGGAAGAGTAGGGAAATTAGGGCTTGAAATTGGAGAGTGGATTTTGAGAATTTGAGTGACTATATGAGGTCGGATTTTGGTAAATTTGATATGTATGAACTCGTGAGAAGATGAGGATTTCATTGATGTTAATTTCGTTGGATTCTGAGATGTGGGCCCGGGGGACGGGTTTGAGCAATTTTGGGAATTTTAATGTAAATTGAATATTTTCGAGTGGGCTTCGTTCCCTTAGCATATTCTAATGGTTATGTTCTGATTGTGGCTAGACTTGGAGCATCCGGAGATCGATTCATGAGGGCAAAGGCGTCATGGGCTAGAGTTTGGACCGGATCGAGGTAAGTAATGATTGTAAATATTGTCGTGAGGGTTTGAAACCCCGAATTTCACATCTTTGTGTTATTTTGAGGTGACACACACGCTAGATGAAGAGCGTGGAGTCGTGCACCATTGGGGATTGTGACTTGGTCCGTCCCGTACGACTGTTAAGTTGCATATTTGATTTGAAACCTTACGATATTCCATATTTTAGAGATTCATATTTTATTTTGGGATGTATGCCATGTATGGGGCCTTGTGTCGGCCTGTTGAGACCCTTAGGGGCATTTTAGCAATTTTTCCTCACTTTATTTGTTTTGAAAGCATATTCTCTGTCATGTTTTACCTGTATCATTTAAATCTGATTTTATCACTTTACTTCTTAAAATATGAAAATTGTTTGGGCTGAGTTCCCTGAATTACTGATTGACCGAGGGTCTGATTGTGAGGTTGATGAATGAGATAGACCGAGAGTCTGTTTGTGAGGTTAATGATTGAGAGAGGCCGAGGGCCTGGTTGTGAGAATTATATATTTATGGATCGGGCTGCACGTCGCAGCAATATATATATATATGTACATGGATCGGGCTGCACGCCGCAGTGATATAGCGCTTAGGCTGTAGGAGCCCCTTCGGAGTCTGCACACCCCTAGTGAGCGTCGTCGACGATATATATATGGATCGAGCTGCACACCACAGCGATATACGGATCGGGCTGCACGCCACAACGGTTACTATATGGTACCTATGGAGTGTGAGTGCTGAGCGTGAGCGCTGATTGGTAAGAGTTGAGTCGTGAGTGACTGAGAGGCTTGTCCGAGGGGCTATATATACATGTACATCAGTGATGCTTTGCCTGAGGGGTCTGTTTATGGACTTACTGTTTTCACTCCTCTTTAAAGTGAGTTTCTATCGAATATGTTGATTTATTTACTGCTTTCACTCATCTTTATACTGAGCCTCTGTCGAAAATGTTGAACAAATGTTTTCAAACAACTTCCATTTAAGCTTGGGTTTTATGAGATGTTCAAAATTTAATCACTGATTTGGGTTTTACTATCTCCACTGAGATTTTTGTGTTATGAGGTGTTTATGATTCCTTTTTTGCCTGAGGGGCTGTATACGAACTATGTTTTAATGAGGGGCCGCTTACGATTTTCATCTCTTTAATTATAAATTGTATTGAACCTCTATTGAAACTATTGGAAAGAACCTTCAAATTATTTTTACCAAAAGCTGGATTTTAAATGAGACGATTGGCTCGTATTCTGATTTGAAAGCCTGATGTGCTTACTGATATTTATCATAATGTGGTTTCATCGTTTCTTACTGCTCAGACTTTATTTACTCTTATTACTTACTGGGTTGGAGTACTCACATTACTCTCTGCACCTTGTGTGCAGATTGTGGTTTTTCTTAGGTTGGCGGCAGTTTCATATGAGTTAGTAAGGTAGCTGCCTGGCGATCGCGACTCTGCTTTCTTCCTCTTTATTCATCCTTATGTATAAATTGTGACGTTTCCCGACTATATTGGTCTTGATGTAGTTATACAGTGGAAGTAGATGCTCATGACTAGTGACACCCCGATGTCGGGCTTGTATGTTATTTCTGCACTGTTCATTTAGACTTATATTATGAAACATTTGTTTAATTAAAGTCTTAAAAATGACTCTTAATGATTAAAGGGTTAGTATGGGTGTTGTGTTGACTGGCATTGTCTTCACGAGAGGCGCCATCATGACCAGGCATGTTTTGGGTCGTGACAAAATGAGTTTTATGTACATCCATAGTTGAGTTGTAATCTTGTTAATTGTTCCACATTGTAATTCCTAGTTTGCTTTCTTAGAAGCACTGTCTTAGGAACAAACCAATTTCGTAAACTTTAGAGTTTATGTTGTGACTAGGAATAGTCATAAGTTAAATTCTCTGTAACTAGGAGAGATAGAGAGTGTCTTGTGGTGGTTGCATCACAAGTTAGTTTGAAGTCTTTGCAATAAGGTGTTTGCAAAGTGGCTTGTAATAGGTAGATTACAAGTTAGTTGAGTTAAAACCTTACAAGAGTAGGTCGTGGTTTTTTAATCCCATTGTGTGAGATTTTTCCACGTAGAAAATCTCTTGCCTTCTTTACATTCAGTCTTTACTGCATTCTACGTATCAGTCTCATAGAGGACCAGGTACTCTATTGGTGGACTCATATAAGCTATCATACCTCAACAAGAATCCCCTTGATTTCCTCTTCAAAACCCTCCAAAAGTTTCAATCCCGACTTCAAAAATGGTGGAATGGGCTAAATTTTGCGAAGGGGAACTTATATACTTTCTGCCCAGCGATTTCCGCATATGTGGACAAAATGTCGCACCTGAGGGCCGCTTATGCGCCCATAAATCTGTACCTGCTGAATCCACTTATCTCCTCAGACACCACACCTGCGACCCATGTCTCACACCTGCAGTCTCGCAGATGCGGTCAAGATCTTCACTTCTTTGACCAGCACCGCTTCTGCGGTCTTCTTTCCGCTCCTGTGGTCCCGAATCCGCAGGTGCAGTTATGACAGAACACAGCAGCTGAAGCTGCTCAATTGCAAATTCCAATCCTTCCGACAACCTTCCGAATTCATCCGGAGGCCCTTAGGACCTCAACCAAAAATACGAACAAGCATATATCACTATTCTAACTTATTCCAACCTTCGGAACACTCAAAACAACATCAAAGCACCAAATCACCCTTGGATTCAAGCCTAAGGATTTCAAAACTTCCGAATTCTGCAATTGATCCAAAAACCTATCGAACCTCATCCGAACGACCTAAAATTTTGTACATACGTCACAAATGGCACAATGGACCTACTCCAATTTTCGGAATTCCATTCCGACCCCGATATCAAGATTTCCACTGCCGACCAAAAAATGCCAAATTCCTAATTTTGCTAATTCAAGCCTAAATCTACCACGGACCTCCAAAATACATTCCGAACATGGTCCTAAGTCCCAAATCACCTGATAGAGCTAACCAAATTATAAAAATCCAAATCCAATGTCGAATACTAAGAAGTCAAGACTTGGTCAAGCCTTTCAAATTTAAAGCTTCAAGTTGAGAATCATTCTTACATATCTGTTCTGATTAACTTGAAAACCAAAACGACGATTTACATAAGTCATAATACATCATACAGGGTTAGTCATGCCCGAGAATTGGCGAGCGAAATGTAAATGCTCAAAACGACCAGTCGGGTCGTTACAGCTCTGAGTGTCATAATTTTCTCCCGAGTAACTACCACAATTTACTAGACATATTCTCCCAAATTATGGTAGCTAGCATTAAGTACAGCTCACTCGGATCGCACAATGTTTTGTTATCTCTAATCCCAACTTTAAACCCTCCGTATTGATCCCTCATATGCGTGAGGAGTGATGTTGTTCAACAACTACCTAAATATGCACTCTCTCCCGATTAGTACACATTAAATAGGCACAGTTGATTGAGAGCTATTCAATCAACCACAATATAAACATAGTTGAAACAATAGAGAAATCCAACAGTTCAATTATATAAAAACATAACAAGAATTTATCCTACAAAAGGTTTTATCAAAACTCTAGATAACAAATTAGCTATTCATAATAGTATGCATAACTACAATATTAGAATTCATAACCAATAATGAAAATAGGAAGAAGGAATTGAAAAAATCGCAGAAGAATTCTCCGTCTTGCTCCTAGTATGCTCTTGCCTCCTTAGATCGAAACCCCGGTCTCCTTCGCCTTCTTAGGTCTAAATTATATCAAAAGTCCTCAAAATACCATTTTTTCATGTATATATACCAAGTAGGGTCGGGACCAAACAATTATACCTTCTCCTACGCCAAAAAGGACATTTTCTGGACAGGACGTGCGTGACCGCACACCTTGAAGTGTGCCCGCGCACTTGGCCGCGCACTTTTCACACTTTCTGCCCCATATGCGCGGTCAGCGCGCGGCCGCACGCTTGCCGCGCACGTTTCACCCTGTTTATTGGGCATTTCAAGAAACGTAAAACATGAAAGTTATAGCTCTTTGAATTATCTTTCAAAAACTTTATTGTGGAGCCCAAACGGAATATTGAGCGAAATGTTATGTGTATTTTACTAAACAGTGCATAATATGCCTACTCGATTCTTCGTTCTTAACTATCATCCGTTGATCCCGGAACACGATCCCAGCTTAATTCTTTGGGCTTTTACTCAGACTTAAAAGCTCCAAATTATTTGAATTTATTTCATAACATCTACATAGATCGAAATCACTCCTATAAGGCATAAAACACAGAATTAGTGCAAAACACTAGCGATTAAAGCTAAAACTCAATTAAAGTATAGTAAATTAGAGTGTAATAAGCGACTAAAATATACAATTATAGCCTATAATTAACACCTCATACTTAAACCATTGCTCGTCCTCGAGAAATCAAACTACACTTTATATAGACACAAACTTTTAAAACAATTCTCCTAACTCATCACACCAAGAATATTTAAAATAGACTAAGTACAAATGCGTATCATCTTCACCTCAAGATTTGACTCACAAGTACCACGTATTATTCACAATTCTCCCACTTACTAACATAAAGGTAAAGGATTATCTTTCCTTCATGAATTACATGCCCTCCCACAACAAAAGAGAATAGTTCCACAATCAATAAAAATTCAAGAACAATTAGGAACTGAAGATAGACAGAATTCACTCACTCTCATAAACGACATTCATGTGCCACAAAAGATGCACCTTAGGCTTGCCCATAGTGTGTTACTCTACTAATTGAGCTTATTCAATCAAGGATCAAGTAGGACTTTTAACTAGTTGTAATGTAGGCTGCGGGATGGGTAGGATACATTTGGATATCAGAGTGACTATACTTCCCTAAGCACTTTAATACATACACTTTAGCAGTTAAAACTCCACACTTATGTCAAATCATAACTCCACTTTCATATCTATATACATTAACTCCCAACTATTTAAGCACTTTTACATAAAGGGTCACCACTATTTTCACAACAATACAACTCTTTTTTTTTTCAATTCAAGTGGCTCTTACTTTTTCAAAACATTGCACCTTTCTCCTTATTTTATTAGTTCCACTCAAAAGACAAATCAATCACCCCACACTTTAACTTTTACAAAGTTCATAATAATTCAAGTACTCATGAGAAGTGAAAAGGTTCAAATAGATGGTTAATTTAAAAAAAAATGAGTAAGGCTTAATGTGGTTGCCAAAGAAACAGGATTACAGGCTCAAAGGAGTTAACTACGATATATAATAATTAGGCGGGTAAAAAAAGGTATATATATATATATATGGCTCAACAAAGAAACACTTATATCACTTCCAAGACTGAACAAAACAACTATTTCGCTTTGCAAACATCAAATGAAATGCACAAAATACAACAAACCCCACACACACATGGCACATGACTCACTCAAGATTGGATCAACAAGACACTCTAGTCAAAGAAGTTGAGCAAAGTTAAGAACATACAATTTAAGGTACTTATACAAGAGTCAAAAACTGAGCTTAAGCGTCACAACCAAAGTACTCACTATTCTCAAGGCATAACAAAGTCAAGAGATATTGCTTCAATTCAATTCATATCACAATGCCTCCTACTCCCAAAAAAACTAACTACATCCGGTTCAAACAAAATCCTTAGAAAAGAACTGAGGCACAAAGAAAAACCAAGGGATAATTGCTACACTACCTAACAAAATAAAATCTTTTTGTATTTTTCCTTTCGACATAAATCCCTCAAGAAAATTTTCTAATTTTCTATCGTCGGGAAAAGTCCAATCTTTTTAAAAAAAAACATTATTCAATTAAACTAACACAATTAAAGTAGCATAGAAAGTCAATCAGACAATCTCTTCACCCACACTTACAATTATGCATTATCCCCAATGCACATCATAACTAATAAGAGGTTAAAAGAAACTCCTTGGTAGGCCTAAGGCCGAAGCACTAGCAGCTCATGTGGTACTCAGACTTCTCCCAGGCCTGGTCTTTCGTGCGGGTACCTCACACTTAGTTCCAATCATCTGGTTTGTTGTTGCATCCTTCCAATAGCTTTTTTTTCCATGCTCCTAGAAAATCAAAATTCAACACAATAAAAATAATACAATAAAAAATAAAAATAAAATAAAAGAAAGTAGTAAAGCTGGGTTGTCTCCCAATAAGCGCTTGATTTAACATCGCGGCACGAGGCGAATCACTTTTTTGCCTCCACCACGAGCTTATGAAACCTCTAATTTGGCATCAAATGTTCGGTTATGCTTCAGGGGTGGAGGAACAAATCTAACTGGCACAAGCAACCAATGTAGCATTCTGCACTTCTTGGCCTTTACATGAGGTGTGTAATCCTGATTTTCTGGCAAGAAAAATTCCAGAATGCAGGCACCTTGTTCCTTCATCTCTTGAGTCCTCAATTGGCTTGGACGACTCTATTTTCATATCATCATCCAAACACAATGTAGAAAAATACTTGGAGTGTGGATCAATGCTCTCAACTACATGAACATTGTCAACATCCTCAATACCAATGACACTAGAGTCAACTAAATATGTATCCTCAAAATTATTGGTTGACTCTAGTATCTCTTCTACAACATCAGGATCCTCAAAATCTAGTTCGATTGATTGTTGGTGTTCTACTCTGGCCTTCTCCATTAGTACCTCAATTTCTATATCTAATCCATGCTCTTCTTGGATACTATTTACAATATTGGCTTGTTGAGCATTAAAATCTCCAACTAGTCGACTCACTTGAACTTTCAAGTTGTGAATTGTTTCCTCTTGCCTTTCTATCGGCAGCTGTCTTTTACTATTTTGTTTCTCAAGTCACTTTAACATATCATTGGTTAGCTTTAACATATCTTTGATCTCCTTCAGGTCAGCTTCTCTGGGTTCTTTGTTCCTATTAACTTCACCAGAAAAAGTGAAACCATCATAGTAAGGGGTTGGGGGAAGATAAGAAATATAAGCACAACCATGAAAGTGACCATCTTGACGACCACATATATCACACATAATATTGAGTTGGTGCACATAACTCACTCTTGAGAATATTTTGGTAGTTTTTCCATGGGTGGTTTCCTCTACAATAAGCATTAGGAAGATCAATAGTAGAATTACCAACATCAAAACTCTCATAATTCTAAGATGTCATGTTCTCAAATCAACAAGTAAAATAAAAAAATTAAAAAAAATCAAATACAAATAAAATAAAATAAAATAAAAGTTCAGACTTGAAACCTAGCAATATGTACACCTACAGCTACACCGTTAGTTCCCCGGCAACGTCGCCAAAATTTGATCACGCCCAACTCTAGTCCTAAAAAGGATAAGCGGTCCCTACAAATATAATCCAGTCTAAAAGTTCGGAGTCGAATCCCACAGAGAATTAAGGTTTAACTACAATTGTTCACTATCACCAAGAAGACAAGCTTGAGCAATTCCTAACTTATAGATATTAAAATTCTTGTGTTTAACTAATTAACTAACAAATTAAAATAGTAAATTAACAACTAAAGATACTAAGGGTTAGAGACAAGATTAAGGAGGTCTAGAGTTATGATTTCCCTAATTGTTGGAATCCTTCCCGCTACGTCTTCTATAATTTCGCTTAAGTATTATCTATAGTATCGATCATGAGCGCTCTAACTATCGTAATTCTCTCCAGAGTAACTACCACAATTTACTAGACATATTCTCCCAAATTACGCAGCTGACATTAAGTACAACTCACTCGGATCGCACCAAGGTTTCATTATCCCTAATCCCACCTTTAAACCCTCTGTATCGATCTCTCATATACATTATGAGTGATGTTGTTTAACAACTACCTAAATATGCACTCTCTCCAGAGTAATACGTACTAAACAGGCACAGTCGATTGAGAGATCTTTAATCAACCACAATATAAACGTAGTTGAACAAATAGAGAAATCCAACGGCTCAATTATATAAAAACATAACAAGAATTTATCCTACAAAAGGTTCTATCAAAACTCTAGATAACAAATTAGCTATTCATAATAGTATTCATAACTACAATACTAGAATTCATTACCAATAATGGAAATAGGAAGAAGGAATTGAAAAACTTGTAGAAGAATTCTCCGCCTTTCCCCTAGTATGCTCTTGAATCCTTAGGTCAAATCCATGGTCTCCTTAGGTCTAAATTATGTCAAAAGTCCTCAAAATACCATTTTTCCATGTATATATACCAAGTAGGGTCGGGCCCAAAAAATTATACCTTCTCCTACGCGAAAAAGGACACTTTTCCCGAATAGGACGTACGCGGTCGCGCACCTGGAAGTGTTCCCGCGCACTTGGCCGTGCAGTTTTCACACTTTCTTCCCCATATGCGCGGTCAGTGCACAACCGATCAATTTCCACGCACTTTTCACCCTGTTAGGTTGGGAATTTGAAAAACGTAAAACATGAAAGTTGTAGCCCTTTGAATTAGCTTTCCAAAATTTATTGTGGAGCCCAAACAGAGTAATGAACGAAATGTTATGTGTATTTTACTAGACAGTGCACAATATGCCTACTCGATTCTTCGTTCGTTCTTAACTATCATTCGTTGATCCTCAAATACGATCCCGGCTTAATTCCTTCGGCTTTTACTCAGACTTCAAAGCTCCAAATAACTTGAATTCATTCCATAATATCTACATAGATCGGAATCACTCCTACAAGGCATAAAACACTAAATTAGTGCAAACCACTAGCGATTAAAGTTCAAACTCAATTAAAGTGCAGTAAATTAGAGTGTAATAAGTGACTAAAATACGTAATTATAGCCTATCATCAGTCACCTACATTATAACCTGTACGTAGTATATTAAAATGACAGAATATTGGAAATACTAAACAGAATTTAAATAGCCAACAATAATTGATAACTACAACCTCGAAAATACACCAGTGTCGTCCAGAATTACCAATCTTTACCAGTTCAAATAATAATATTGAGAAACAACGCAGCTCATGAAATAGAAACATATAAGTTGTTGCGATGCACAACCCGATCCCACCAGACAACAGATAATCCTCCCTTATTCCACCATAACAATATCAATAACAGTAAATAGTATATATATTTGTTGCAGCGTGCAACCCGATCCCACTATATATCCATCTCAATAATTCACCCTTGTTTTACCATGTCAATCCACCCTTATTTCACCTGTTGCGGCGTGCAACCCGATCCCACTGTATAAACATATTCACCCTTATTCCACCATATCAATCCTCCCTTATTACGCCTACTGCGGTGTGCAATCCGATCCCACCATATCAGTACCAAACACTCAATGTACACAGTCAAATCAACAATCTAAATCACAAGTCATTTACGATGAATAAATACCAAACTAAACCAAGAAAAGGGCACCTTGTTCAATATAGAATCTACACAAATAATACTACACAGCAAGACCAACCCAGCAATTTACAATTAGAAGGTGCAAACAAGTAAAATTAAGCAAATAACAGGGATTAGGGGAACTATGAAAAGAGCTAACATGATTAACAAAAGAAGATATTGATTAACACGTAGCAGTTAAGCATGGAAAGCATTTAGAGCATATAACAAATAAGACAGGGAAGGAAACAGTTAAGGAAAAACAGTAATTCAGGGAAAATAGATAATTTGGCGGTGTATAAGCACTCGTCATCTTGCATATACGCTACTCATATGAGAATCACATAGCAAATAGTCTGAGGGTTCCTAATTCTTTCAAGTCAAGATTAAACACAATACTTACCTCGCTCCAAGGACCACTCATAGCTCAGCCACGGCTTTGCCTTTTAAACTAGCCTCCGAACAAACAATATCTAGCAAATTACCAACCAAACAATTCAAAATAAGAATTAGGAATCACCTACTATAACAAAAAATTCGATTTAGGTCATTATTGAAAAAGTCAACAAAAGTCAACACCAGGGCCCGTTTGGTCCAAACCTGAAATTCGGACCAAAATCCGATTATACATTCACCCACGAGCCCGGATATACAATTAGTTTTGGAATCTAACCTCAATTTATGGTCTAAATTCCCAAATTTCGAAATTCCTAGTTTCTACCCAAAAATCCCCAATTCCACCATGAAAACTTTAAGTTTAGATTAAAGATTTGAGAAATGTAATGAAAGATTGAAAGGAAATGAGTTATAATCACTTACCAATAATTTGGGAAAGAAAAGGTCTTTGAAAAATTGCCTAGAGGGTTTCTTGTTTTAAAAGTTTTGAGAAATGTGCAAAATTTCCGTCTTAGTTACGTTTTACACAGTTGCAGATGTCGCAAATGCGACTAGGGGTTCGCAATTGCGAGAAACACTTCACAAATGCGAAGCTTCCCCAGCCATGCCGTCTTCGCAAATGCGAATAGTTTACACAAATGCGGCCTGAGTTGATCGCAATTGCGATCCTAAACTTCGGAATTGCAAAGGTCCCTCCCAGCCCCACTGCTCGTAAATACGATGATTCTTCGCAAATGCGAAGTCTACAGACTTGAAGCACACCAGCTATGATTTCTACGTCCAAAACACTCCGTAGCCTATCCAAAACTCACCCGAGCACTCGAGGCTCCAAACAAAACATGCACACAAGTCTTAAAACATCTTGCTCGCGTGATTAAATCGCCAAAATAACACCTAGAACTACAAATTTAGCACTAAATCAAATGAAATTCTTAAGAACACTTTGAAATATTTATTTTCACAACCAGACGCTCGGTCATGTCCAACTAACTCCATTTCTCACCAAATTTCACAGACAAGTCATTATATTGGACCTGTACCGGGATCTGAAACCAAAATACAGACCCAATATCAACAAGGCCAAGTTAATCAATTCTGAAGACCATTGAATTTTCAGACTTTTAATTTTTTTAAGAAAAATTCATAACTCGAGCTTGGGACCTCCGAATTCAATTCCGGGCATACGCTCAGGTCCCATATTTCAATACGAACCCACGAGGACCGTCATAATATGGGTCTGGGTTCGTATACTCAAAACGTTGATCGAAGTCAACTAATATTAACTTTTAAGGTAAAACTTCTTGTTTTTATCAGTTTTTAACATATAAGGCTTTCGAAAAAATACCCGGACCGTGTACGCAAAGCGAGAAAGGCTAAAATTAGGTGTTTAAAGCCTCAAAACACAGAATTTAATTTTAAATCATAAAATGACCTATCGAGTCATCACATACCATAATTATCTATACCTCACGGTGGACGCCAAACTGTTTACCCGAATAAAAGGTACATAACATGGTTTATAGACACGTGAATTAATTATATGCAATAAAATAAAATAACAAAGTGCAAACAAAGTAAATAAGGATAATAAAGAAGAGACAAGACTGAGCTTCAGAATGTTCCCAGCGGGATAAAAAATAATTAAAAAATCTCGACCACACTTGTATAAAGCTTGAAAGAATGAGAGAAACAATATTAGTTTTTTGCTACTGGTATTTCGTCATGTCTTACAATAGAATGAAAATCTCTATTTATACTAGAGCTATGAGGTGTATGATCTAAGATATGCTCCATTAATTATCAATATTAATGCTGCAATAAAAGGTAGTTAAAAGGTAATGAATATAAATAAAAGATAATAAATCCTAATAAAGGTCGGGGGAATCTTAGGGTTTTCTGTAACATTTATGTAATGGTCATATCTTGAATTGCTTTTTATCCGGCCATAGGTTTGTATCCAGTGTCACCATGATTAAGCCACCACTGACTAGTCATCCTTGACACCGTATACACACGACATCTTCTCTAGGCCAAAGCCATTATCTCCTTGATTTCTGAAGTTATTTAGAAGGAAGGTTAATTTAACTTTTTGCATAAGCACAATTATGGGGTTTTACAGTCTGTTTGGCCAAGCTTCTAGGAGGCCAAAAAAGTACTTTTTAAAAAATTCAAGTTATTTGGCCAATAAAGAGAAGTATTTTTGGATAGTTTTTCTGCTTTTGGGAAGAAGCAGAAAATTCTAGCTTGTTTCAAGAAGAAGAAGCAGAAGTGGAAAATTAATTTATTTAAGACAAAATTATCCTCACCATAAATTTATATTTTCCAAATTATCCCTTACTAATTTAAGTTTTTTCCTTTTTATTTTTGTTTCTAGTTTTTACCATTCATTTAAAATTAAAGATATCATATACATGAATCATATTGTAACTTTCCAAATTCTTTATTGAATTTTCTTATTTTTTTATTTGTTCTTTGTGTAATGTCTCGTAACTTTCCAAGTTATCTTTTTCTTTTTTGACACTAAAGCAAATTATCTACATCCTTCTTTGGATTATCAAATCTTTTCCTACAAATAATCATTTATAATTTCTTCTGTTATACGCTATTAGTTCCCGAATCTTTAAAACAGTTGTCAAATCCAAAAAACTTATCTACTAATAGGTAATAAATTTACAATTTCATTGTATAATCTATCTATTTATTATTAAAAGAAGAAAAAAAATCACATATTAAGTCAAGTGGCAGCCTGACAATAGGACACTTGGCAAGTTAGGACAAAGTTAGTAAGGTTAGGTAATACTAATTAGTTTCTTTTTGAATTTAATTTTTTTTTTTTTAAAAAATTATACATTATGTTTTGTTAATAATTAGTTACTCTTTTTGAATTTGAATTTAAACATACTTAACTATTTTTTTACAATTATTTTTATATCTTTAAAATTATTTCTATTTTACGTTCAATGTCATCTTTCAAGTTTGACACTCAGAATCATCTAGTTACAATTACCATGGCTATATCATCCGACGACATTCTTCTACCGATAAGGAATTCAATTATTATGCTAATGAAGACATTACTGCAGAGATTGAGGAAGGAGACGTACCTTCTGATATTCCTTTAGAAATGCAAGACAAGTCTTCTACTAATATGGAGGCATTGTGTGATAGACATAGAGATGAAACTATTGAGAAATATTATCATGTGTGAGTCATTTTACTTATTATTTCATGGTAGATTATCAATATATAGTAATTTGTGGAATAAACTTCTAATTCATACTGAATGATATATTTTGATGATTCAAATCATCATGGAACAATAAGTAATTATATTAGATAATAATATATATACTTTGGTATAACTATATGTGTAAAATTGATTTAATTCTTTAATATGTTTGTTTACTTTATATTTTATATTTTAATTAAATAAAATAAAAAATAATAAAAGTCTCGTACGATAAATATTTGAGTTTGTTTTTCTCCTTAAAAGAATTATAAGACCTTAGTACTTTCCATTTTGGTAATTCAACACTCAAAAGTATTTTTTAAAAAGATTGGCCAAGCACAATTTGTTCACCAAATGTTGCAAAAGTACTTCTTAAATAAATTGGTCAAACACAAACTATTTTTCAAAATAAGCACATTTTGACAGCTTGGCCAAACGAGCTCTTAATCATTCATTATAATTATTATTTTTTTAATCATTCATTACTTGGTTTGCAATGTCAAACTACTGGTATATCTTCTCTGTTAAGTCTTCATTATCATCATAACGCTGCCTCCAATTTGTACTAGTTGACATAGGAACAATACTTAATATAAATTAAAATCAAGCACAAATCGTAGCATTTCGTTAAGATGGACATTTTTTAGAAGTGCATTAGAATAAAAGAGAATGGAATAAAGAACCGGAAGCCGGTAAAGAGAACGTGGCTCCGGCGTCCGGCGACGGAGCTGGTGCCATCCCAATCCCCTGTGCGGAGGAAGCAACGGCGGCAAGGAGGATGGTGAGAACCAAGGCTTGGATGGTAATGCTAATCTGAGCCGTGATCACTGATCAGTTGGTGAAGAAGATGGTCAATATGCGTGGTGATTTATATAGGATAGTAGTGGAGGGAGGGATTTGTGGGACCCGTATGTGAAGAGCGACAGATTGAAATGTGGGTGAGAGTAGCGAATTTGAGAAATGGCCAGTTCACCTAAAAACTCATAATTTGGTGGTAGCGAATTTGAGAAATAGCCAAGTCATTTGCTCAATATGATTATAGCTAGGGGTAGCAAAATGGTTATAAAAAAAATAGTAAATTATCAATATTATTCACTAAAAAATAAGTTAGACAGTGAATTTTTTTAAAAACGGGTCAAATATGAATAAGAATCATATTATTAATTTAGAAAATAGATAATCAATGGGTCTTATATTTGTAAAGCCTCAAATTGGGGGGTTCTCAAGTTAGAGAGACTAAGAATTCTCCCAAAAGTGCTCATATGCAAGAAGTCATGGATAATATGGCTACCCATATTATCCGCCGGTTAACCTGTTTTTTATCCGTATTAAATATTTATTCGTATATTTATGATCCTTCTTCGATCTGAACCGTATCCGACCCGACCTGCCCGTTTGCCGCTCCTAATTATTGTCATTATATGAGAACTTGTTTCATTGAGCACTAACATTAAGAAAATTAAAAATTGTAATTTTAAATATATCGTAATACTTGTTAGGCAATAAGAAATTTAAAATTTGTTTTTTTAAATCAATTAAGTAATATATTTGTATGATCATATCATGTCATTTAAATTAAATAAAAAGTTTAAAATTAAATTGTCGTATATAACGAAATTATTTTTTTGTAATAGAATAATAATAATAGTCTTTTTCCATTAAAACTAAAATAGTATCACATAAAATAAATAGAGAGTGACACTTTTTTATATATTTTTTGGCTTATTTAATGCTTAGACATACCAGACCGATGGGTAAACCACTGCTCTAATATAACACCCCATGTGACAGAACTTTATTAGTCGCGGAAGAGATTTGGTTCAATCATTAGCAACACCTCTAAAGGCTTTTGGCCCTTGCTCATTATAACATGGTTAAGTTACATGATTTTTATTAGTAGGACTTCATCAAATATCTGTGATTGACTCTTTATTATGTTGTGAGAGGAACAAAATTAACCCGCCTAATTTTCCACTCGATTAATATTAGAGATAGTGCTATTACTTGAAGGATTGGGCCACCTTTGTATTTATTTGTACTGGGCTAAGCCCAATTGTTGGTTTCTTAATAAGTTGGTCGGGCAGTGACCCAAGTAGTTGAGTGGATTACCAATTTTACCCTTGTATATATATAGCTTTTAGCATACAGATGTAAGGAACGATGGATATTTTTCTGAAAGCAATGAACAGATGCTTCTCGATTCTTCTCTCACTTTCTCTTAAACCCTAGTTATTTTTCTTCAAATCTTTCGATCTACAGATGTTTACATGGTATCAGAGCAGCCGATCCTAATGAATTTCGTCATTCTCTATCGATCGATGTTATCCTCGAGCTGTTTTGGTGGAGTTTTTCATGTGTATCGATTTCTCGGTTTTGCCGTCGTTCGAGCTTTTTGCCGGTGAAGCTTGTTTTTCTTTGGATTTTTCGCTAATCTTCTTAGTATTCCAGCAAGGAACGATTATTTATTTTTTTGGATTTTTCATCATCTACTGGTTCAAGAGTTTTCGTGCTTTTGATCTTCTTCAGAGCTAGAGCTTCTGTCAAAAGGACGTATCTTCCGGTTGTGAAGAATTTGGGTAACATCGATTTTCTTTCCTGCTCATCTTTATCTTCATTGCATATATTGAACTGAGGTAGTGTTATACAATCTCTATTTTGGTTGTTTGAATTGTATTGGTATTAATTCACAAAAATGGGTGATACTACTAGTAATGAGTTTGAATTTACTCCTCGTGCTTCAAGTCCTCTGTTCCTTCATCTTAGTGATGTCCCTGGTACATCACTGGTTAGTGTTCCTTTCTCCGGTACTGGATTTGAAGGTTGGAAAAGGAGCATTATTGTGTCTCTTTTAGCTAGAAATAAGATAGCTTTTATCGATGGAACTCTCCCTAGGCCTCCTATTAATTCACCCGAGTGCAAACATTGGGATAGGGTGAACAACATGGTAATTTCCTGGTTGACAAGCTCACTGTCCCTAAAATTGAAGAAAGTGTTCAATATTCGGAGAATGCCGAGAGTATTTGGAGGCAATAAATATTAGGTATGGAATAGTTAATGGAACTAAGAAATTCGAAATTAAGAGGGAGTTGGCTTTTACATGTCAAGGGGTTGTTGATATTGCATCTTATTTTAACAAGTTGAAGAAGCTTTGGGATGAACTGACAGTCATGTCTTCCAATCATGCAAAAAATTGTAATTGTGCTGCTAAGCCTGGTCTAGAGCAAGAAGAAGAAGAGAATATGGTGCATCAATTTCTAATGGGGTTGAACGAGACATATGTTAATGTTAGAAGCAACATTCTGCTCATGAACCCACTGCCTTCACTTGACAATGTTTATAACATTCTCTTACAAGATGAAAACCAAAGGCAAGTCATTCCTACCACTCATTTTAGTTATGATATGGCTTCTTTTCCGGCGAGTGCCAACAATAAACCTCCTTCTCAACCAAGTCTTAATAAATAATACAATCAGAGAATTAATTTTGATCACTCCAATCAAAGGTTCAATCTTGGGCAGTATAAGGGATCTTTATTCTGCAAGTACTGCAAGAAGAATAACCATACCATTGAGACATGTTACAGGCTGCATGGTTTTCCACAAAACTTTAAATTCACAAAAGGCAGGAAGTATGGTACTACTGCCAACATTGAATCTTCTGCTTCTAGAGTTCCTGATGCCCTTACTACTTCTGGATCTGTTAGTCAAGAATCTATGATACCTGGATTGACAAAAGAACATTGCAGTCAACTGTTGATGCTTTTGCAAAGTTCAACTTTGGACTTTGACTCTCAGACAAATCTTATGGGATCTGCAAACTTTGCTGGTAACATTTCTACTCAACCTTTGCCTTATTGTGATAGCTTTGTTGCTTGCATTTTATCTAGTATTGTTAGGGTCGTTTGGATAGTAAATTCAGGAGCAACTGACCATATGATATCTAGTAAAGATTTCCTTTTTGACATTAAACCACTTCTTGTACCCTGTTTAGTTTCTTTGCCAAATGGTTACAAAGTGAAAGTAACATGCACTAGTTCACTTACTTTGTCTCCTTCCTTTGTTTTGCATCATGTACTCTATATTCTATCATTTCAATATAATCTAATATTTGTTTATAGGTTGATTCAACAGTTTCACAGTTTTGTCCTTTTCACATCTTTTTCCTGTTATATACAGGTCCCTTCCAGGAAGAAGCTTCTAGAACTTGGTAAAGTGCACCATGGTCTTTACAAGCTTCTTCCACTTACCACTTCTAGTTCTTCCCCTTCTAGTCATTCTACTATTCTCCTTAAACTGAATTGTATCTGTATTTCAGATTTAGCTGCTAATGTACTCTCCATGCATTCATCCCCTGCCTCTTTCCTAAATGATACTACATTAGTTGTAAATAATTCACCTTTGAATAATAATGTCTCTATTGTGTCTGACAGTACTATTTCTACTCTTTCTTGTGTAAAGTCTGATGTTTCTTGTATGAATTTTGTGAATGCTGTAACGAGTTCTGATATTGTTTGGCATCATATATTGGGTCACATCCCATTTGCTAAAATGAAGGCCATTCTTGCTATTTCTCCTAATATTTCCTCTAAGCAATCTTTCATTTGCCCAATTTGTCCTCTAGCTAGACAATCTAGATTGCCTTTTCCAGTAGTACCTCTAGTTCCACTTCCTTGTTTCAACTAATTCATATTGATATTTGGGGACCATATCATACACAAACATATACTGGTGCAAAATAATTTTTAACAATTGTGGATGATTATAGTAGAGCCACTTGGACTCATTTAATGCATGCCAAAAGTAATGCTTTTCTTCTTCTCAAGGCTTTCATTGCAATGGTCCAAACACAATTCAACCTCCTTGTTAAAACTATTAGAAGTGGCAATGCCCTAGAGCTTGGCTCTTCTCATTCCATGTCTCAATTTTTTTTCTGATAATGAGATCTTACACCAAACAAGTTGCCCCCACACACCTCAACAAAATGGTGTGGTTGAGAGAAAACACAAACATCTTTTAGAAACTTCAAGGGCTCTTTTATTTCAGTCAAAACTTCCTACAAAATTCTGAGGGGATTGCATATTAACTGCCACTTATCTTATAAATAGATTTTCCTCAACTGTAATATCAAACAAAACTCCTTTTGAACTTTATATGGTGTTGTACCATCTTATAACCATTTGAAACCTTTTGGCTGCCTTTGCTATGCTTCATTTCCCAAGTGTCAAAGGGACAAATTTCAGCCAAGGGTTGTCCCTTGTATTTTCGTTGGTTACCCTTTTGGGAAAAAGGGCTATAAGCTTTACAATTTGCAAAATAAGTCTGTACTTATTTCCAGAGATGTCAATTTTCATGAAGTTGTCTTTCCATTTTATCTCTCAGACTCTCCTTATTCTATACCTTCTCCTTTGCCTTCTTCTCCATCTCCTATCATTTCCGACCCTTCTGGTCCTTCAGCTTTTGATGTTTCTCTTCCTCCTTCCTTTCCCCCTTCTTCACCTATTTCTACTTCTTCACCCATTTCTGCCCCTGCTTCTCCCCCTTCCAGTTTTTCTTTTACTCCCCAATCTGATTCATCTTCAGCTCACTCCTCTCATTCACCTATTTCTTCCAGTCTTGCTGCTCCTAGGAAATCAACCAGAACTCACAATCTTCCTTCTCACCTTCAGGATTATGTATTATCCCTTCCTCCCTCTTTCTACTCCTCTACTACCACCACTACTGTTGCACCAACTGCTGCAGTTGAGCCTCATTCTTATCATCAGGCTGCTATAAGTCCTGCTTGGCAAGAGGCCATGAAAAAAGAGTTTAAGGGTTTGGAGGCTAATCACATATGGGACATTGTTGACTTGCCTCAAGGTAAGAAACCAATTGGGTACAAATGTGTTTACAAAATGAAGCATAAGGCTGATGGTTCTGTTGATAGGTATAAAGCAAGGCTAGTAGCTAGAGGTGACACTCAAGTAGAGGGTGTAGACTTTGCTTAAATATTTTCACCAGTTGTAAAGATGTGTACTATTAGATGCCTCATTACTTTTGTTGTCAAACATAATTGGTCATTGTTTCAATTGGATGTGAATAATGCATTTTTGCATGGGGACTTAGATGAGGAAGTCTACATGAGATTGTCGCAGGTTCTTTCTGTTGATTCTTCTCTTCCTTCTTCTTCTTCTTCTCCTAGTTTGGTTTGCAAATCAAAGAAATCCTTGTATGGTTTGCGACAAGCTTTTCGGCAATGGTATGCAAAACTATCTCAGTCTTTTTGTTCTAGAGGGTACACTCATTCTTTGAATGACTATTCATTATTTTTCAAAAGAGCTGCTGCTTCCTTTGTTTTCATTGCTGTATATGTGGATGATATCATCCTCACTGGCAATGATATAACTCAAATTACTGCCTTAAAGAGTTTTCTGGATGCTGAATTTAAGATCAAGGATTTGGGCCACCTTAATTATTTTCTTGGCATTGAGGTGCTTTATCATTCCTCAGGGGTTCTTTTACACCAAAGAAAATTTTCTCTGACCTATTGACTGAGTTTAAGTGTTCAGATGTCTCTCATGTTGTGTGTCCTCTTGCTTTGTCCACCAAGTTACATTTTGAGGCTGGGGATGTCTTTCCTAGGCCTGATACTTACCAGAGCTTAATTGGTAAACTCAATTTTCTCACTCATACTAGGTCTGACTTATGTTTTGTTGTGCAACATCTTAGTCAATTTCTTAAGACCCCTCGAGTTCCTCATATGGAAACTGCATTACATGTTTTAAGGTATTTAAAGGGTACTCCTGATGCTGGTATTTTTTTAACAATTCTTCTGATCTTTCTCTCCATGGCTACTGTGATAGTGACTGGGCAGCCTGCCTTGAGACTCGCAAGCCTGTTACTGGTTTCTGTGTTTCTTTTGGAGGTAGTTTAATAAGCTGGAAGTCTAAGAAACAGCAGGTCGTGTCTCTCTCTTCTGCTGAAGCAGAATACAGGGCCCTAAGTAAAGTTGTGGCTAAATTGTCTTGGTTGGCTCGTTTGTTTTCTGATCTAGGTATGCCTCTATCAGCACCTATACCTATTTTTTGTGACAGTATGACTGCGATTCATATTGCTAAGAATCTGGTATTCCACGAGCACGCCAAACACATTGAGCTCGATTGCCATTTCATCCGCACTAAGTTGGCTGATGGTTTAATATCTTTGAGTCACATTAATACTGTTTCCCAGCCAGGTGATGTACTTACTAAGTCTCTTGCAGGTGCTTCTCATCATTTTTTGCTTGGCAAGTTGGGCGTGTGCACACCCTCCAACTTGAGGGGGGTATTAGAGATAGTGCTATTACTTGAAGGAATGAGTCACCTTTGCATTTATTTATACTGGGCTAAGCCCAATTGTTGGTTTCTTAATAAGTTGGTCGGGCTGTGGCCCAATTAGTTGAGTGAATTACCAATTTTACCCTTGTATATATATAACTTTAAGCATACAGATATAAGGAATGGTGGATATTTTTCTGAAAGACAATAAACAGATGCTTCTCGATTCTTCTCTCACTTTCTCTTAAACCCTAGTTAATTTTCTTCAAATCTTTCGATCTACAGATGTTTACAATTCAAACATATGTACCATCCGCGTAATCTGACACCACGTTCCAAAATATAATAGGATGCAAGGAGAATAACGTTGTCTCTCCAATTTAAAGTCTTTGGAGTTTGGTCCATGGCTTAAAGTTTAATCTATTCAAGTTATTATCTCCATTTTGTGACGTTACCGACCATAACATGGATAGGCCAACCACCGCTCCAGCGTCCCACACCATGTGGCAGAATTATATAGGCGGCCACACATGATCTGGTCCAGTTATTAGCACCATGTCTTAGAATAATGGTCTTTTTGGTCACCATAATATAACAAAGGTCAATTTACACGCCATTTGAGTTGGTCTCCTTCCATGTGGCTATTACAAAAATTAAGCTCCTCCTCTCATTCGTTACCTATAAATATCAAACACATTTCCCCCTCAACTTACATTACTTCAATCCAAGTGCTCAAGTTGCTTTCTTGAATCAGCTAGCTTTTAACACTAGAAGGCAATTATACCTTTTCTTCACTTGTATATTTAGAAATGGCGCTAGTTAACATGCTCAAGGCTTTCGTGCTTGTTGCTGTCATTATTTTTGCTGTTGCTGCCTCAGAACAGGAAGTTGGAATGGCTCCGGCGCCATCACCAGATGCTGGCGCTGGTTTCTCTTTGCCTGTTTCTGGTGCTTTGATTGGCACCTCTTTGCTCTTCACCGTGGTTGCTTTTTTCATGCATTGATTTTACTGTTTTCCCTTTTATGATTTAGAAAAGAAATTCATTATTCATTTTCGCAGTGACCATATATCTTTGCCAGCATCTTTCTAGCAATTTGGCCATCATATATTGTATTGGATATGGTCATTCGATATTGTAAATCTTGTTATTTTAAGTCATAGTCAAGTAATAAAGTTACTATCCATAATTAACTCGAGATCATAGCAGTATTTGTTTTATGATTTAACCTCTTTTTTATTTGGATTTATTCCTCAAGCTGAGTACAATCTTTAGGTTTTTTGGGCTGAAGAAACTTTAGGATTTATTTGAGGCAAATGATGAGACATCAAGGGGAAAATCATTTTGCGCTCAAGTTTAATCCAAATCTGCAGCTAATGTATGTTCCTCCAAACGAACGTTGATATACGTTAATTCTATGATGATACTTGATATATAGTCAGTGAAGTGGAGGATCTAAGATTTTAGCAAGGAGTTCAACTTCAACATTTTAAAAAAGTGAATAGTAAAAAATTTCGTGCGGGTTCATATATAATTATTTTAATCATAATGTAAATTAAACTATCACTAAAAATCAAACTAAGAATATGTTATATTGAAACTAATACGGTGTTAGTTGTTTTGAAGTAATATTCTTCGGTTAGAAAAGAATTAACGAAAGGTTGATCTTTAGCTTAGGATGTAGGTTTGTAGCTAAAATAAGAATATACTTAATTACCTTGCTTAATTGTAGGTCGAGATTTCTATTCGTTCTAGATAGATTCAATTCCACAGGAATATAGGCATTGACTTATCTTGAATAGGCGAGTAATATTCGAAAGAATGCTATGAGTAATTAAAATCAATTAGTTAGCAACCATAGGCAATTCAGATTAGTGGGTGTAATTAGATCTCAGTAGGAGAGACAAAACTAACCATAAACTTGAAATCTTCATCCCATCTCGAACTCATATAAGCAACGATTTTTATTACTCCCTCAAAAATTATGAACTTATTTTCTTTTTAGTCCGCTTAAAAAAGAATGATTCTTTTTTAAAATTTGAAAATAATATAACTTTAAACATTTCACTTTATTTTAATTAGATGATTTATAGTCACACAGATATTTATGAATTGTTTTCGACCACAAACTTAAAAAATCTTACTTTCTTTCTTAAATTTTATGCCCAATCAAATAGATTCATTCTTTTTTAAATGGATGAAGTATTTGTTTAATTCCCGCATAGTAGTTAATAACACAACTTCAACTTGTGTGAACACGAACAAATAAGAAATTCTAGTTAGCCAAGTTAGCAGTTAACTACAAGTCCCTCGTAGGTTCGGTGACATCCGACGCTAAGGCATTTTATTATTTGTTGATCACGTATATTTATGCGTGCATTTTAAGAGCAATATCTTGCAGGGTGGAACTGTTAATAAATTGTATTTGTAAAATAATTTTGAAAAATATAAATTAACATAAATAGAAATGAAAAACAGAAATAGAATTTTAATCCGAGCCCACTGAATTCACAGTATTTCTTTAAGGAATTTAATTCCCTCCTAGTATCCAAGGTTGTGGATTATTTCCTCCCATGATAGAACGAATTACACACTGGTGTAGTGGTACTTCAAACCCCAGTGTTTAAGCGAACACAAAGTTCGGTAGCAAATTACACTTACTGTTGCTTTGTTTGATGTTAAAAGTATGCAGAAGAAGGAGGAGAAACTCAGAAAATCGTATAGAAATTCTGAGCAGAATGAACTTGTATTTATAGCCAATGTTGGGCTGAAATCTGAAGAGGTGCAACTCTTCAGAATGGTTGTTTATGCAAAACGGTCACATCATAAATGCTATAACATAAATGGCTAATTACTCAACAATAAAGAGGTGAAATAAAAAGGAAAAAGTGAAGAGGGTAGTTAATTTTTTGTTACCAAAATAGAAAACGGAAAATTGGATTTTAATATTAATATTTTTTTAATATTAATATTTTTGTTATTAAAATGGATATTTAATAACATTTCTGTTAATATTTATTATTAACAAAAAAATTTGGTCCAAAAAATTAATCAATCAATCGATCATATGACCAAATCCAAATCCGAAGCCGAGCCAAGCGAGCGAAGACGACAACGGTGCGAGGCTTGCCTTCTTCTCAACTCCTTAAGATCTAGAAGAAGATCAATTGCTTATATACCCATAAAAAATATTTTCCTCTTCCAATATGGGACAATGTCCCTTTGTTAGCGGGGGGGGGGGGGACTTAAAATTTCATTTAAAAAATTTATTTCCCTCCATTTCCCATTTACCCACTTTTAAGCATTTAATATACTTAAAACTAAAACCCCAAAAATCCCCCAAATGAATGGAGAATGGCTATATCACAGAAACATGCATGAAAAACTGTGTGATTCACAAGCAAGAATTAATTGCATCTGGATAAGTAGGTTTCCCTTTGAACTTTCCGTAGTGAACTTATATCGGATATACTCGGTTAGTCGGTAGATTTGATATCTTTGAACCGTCGAACTTTAGTGTATACCTAGACAACCATAATTCACACAACCAACCCTTATCCGTCTTTGGTTCTCATTGTTGTGTTCATTTCAGCCATGAACACCGCCTGGTTCCATAAGTGTATAGAGAACTGGCCTTGCAAAATTCTCCTTGAAGTGGCTAACACTTCACACTTACATAGGTAATTCCTAAATGTGTCATCCCGTATATACACTATTTGATATACTCCGTATCAGACTTAGAAATCATTAAAAAGCCTTAATGCTTTATCCTTGGTACTGAACATTGTCTCATCACGAGAATGGACCAAAAGTTTAGTTGACAATATTGAACCGTCATTAATGACTTTGTTTGATCTCCTTGAACCTAGATCTTAGGATCTCCAGTCTTCTAGGTAGAGTTACCGCCACTATAACTTGTTCTCGGCCATAGTCCCATTCCCCTTGATGATTTCTCAACTACTTCTCTAGTTAGGCCTTTTGTAAGTGGATCCAACACATTATTACTTGACTTTACATAATCAATCGTGATAATTCCTCTAGAGAGTAATTGCCTAACAGTTTTATGTCTTCGTCGTATATGATGAGATTTACCGTTATACATAACGCTCCCAGCCCTTCCAATTGCCGCTTGACTATCGCAATGTATGCACATTGGTACCAACGGTTTGGGCCAAAATGGAATGTCTTCCAAGAAATTTTGGAGCCATTCAGCTTCTTCACTAGCTTCATCTGAGGCTATGAATTCAGCCTCCATTGTAGAGCGAGCAATATAAGTTTGTTTGGATGACTTCCAAGATACCGCTCCTCCACCAATAGTGAATACATATTGTAAGCACGTGATTTTTTCCCTATATGAGAATTACTCCCAAAAAATTCAAAACTAAAATAATTTTTCTTGATGTGCAGTTTTGTGATATTTTGTGATGTTTTGAATAATTATTTGTATTTGTCTGTGCATGTTTATTTGCTAAATTAATAAAAAATACAAATATATGTCGCATTTTGCATGTAGGATTTAATTCTAAAATTGTTAGTAATTAAGTTTGTTTTACAAAAAATAAAAATTACAAAAATAGGCATCGTTTGCATTTTTAGCATTTAATGTCCAAATATACAATTTTATGCTTAATTGTTACTTAATTGTGCGTTAATTGTTATTGGGAGTTAATTTGCGCTTTTATAACTTAATTTAGTTCTTAATAATAAGTTAAGTATTTTTATAATTTAGTTTTAGAAAAATAAAAGAAGAAAAGAGAGCAAAAATTTAAAGAAAGTCGGAATTGGGCCTCTTCTTCGATTTCAAGCCACAAGCCCAAAAAATACCCAATCTTCCCAAACGACCCAGTTCATTTCGAACTGGATCGACCCAGTCCATAACCCAAAGAGACCCAAACCCCCTTTTCTTTCATTTTTTATAAAACAAAACAAAACAAAAAAATAAAAAAAATAAAAACCAAGAAAACCCTAAAACCAAAACTATCCCCCCCCCCACCTTTTCTTCTTTCTTCTCCAAACTCTAAAACACACATCCATGGCTGCCATGGTTAAGCTCCAGCAGCTTCATCTCCTTCGACACAAGTGCACACACCACCAAGAAGCCCATCTTCTCCATGTCGAGCTCAAAAGGCTCGTCCATGGCTGCGTCTTCGTCGTCGACCCGTCGCCATGGCCATAACGCCATGTTTGCTGCTTCTTCTGCTGCCCGCTACGTCCAGCTCAAACACCCAAACCACCACCAAACGACCATCGTTGTCATGCCCGCTGCTCCGTGTCGTTGCTGGTGCTATCGCTGCTGGGTCGCCGCTGCTGTTGCTGCTGCCATGTCGCCGCTACCTGCTCCTCCATTGTTCGCTCTTCACCACAACTGCTATTGCTTCTGTTTCACGATGCTGCATCTTCCGCTGCTGCCCGTCGAAGCAGTGGGCTCGAAGCCACCCATCGCCGCTGCTTCGTCGTCTTCCTCCTTCCAGCTGTTGCGCCGCTGCTGCCTCTTCACCATGGCCAGCTGTGTTTGCTTCATGTTTTTGCTTTTGTTGTTGCATCATCTTCGTCTTCGTCGTTGTTTTGAATCGGTTAGTTGGTTTATGTTTCAAATTTCGTCCATATTTTTGTTCGTTGTTTTTCGCATCCAAAATCGATAAATGATTCAATTCTTGTTTTGTTTGTCCGTCGTTGAAATATTTTTTTTTTTAGTTTGTTCATATGTTTTGTTGAATTAATTTTCAGATTTCAAATGGAAATTAATTAATTTGTTTTTCATGTTTATTTCATTTTTGTTTTATTGTTTAGGTAAAAATTTGTTAGTTTGATGTTTGTTAGATTCAAATTGAAATTTAATTGATTATTTCTTCAATTTGTTTCATGTTGTTATATATTTTCCAGAAATTATTAATGTTGTTTGAGTCATTTAATCCGTCATGTTTGTTGTTTTAAAAAATAGATTCATTCATGTTCATACTTTGTTTGGTTGATCTTGAATCCGAAATTTGTATAGTTTGATTTCTTGTTTATCACTTATGATTATTTCTTGAATTTGTCTCATAATCTTATTTAAAGTTTAATATAGGAATTGTTTGTTGTAATGTTGTTAGAGTTGATTTTAAGTTCAATATTATTGAATTTAGAAATCTGAATATACTTGTTTGTTATTGTTGTTGTTGAATCTGAAAATAGGATTGTTTGTTGCTAAAAAAATATTGTTCAATCAAATTTTAGTTGTTCTTTGTTGTTCAATTTGTGTTCATGTGATTTGTTGTTGAAATGTTGAAGAAATCATGTTCATGTGATTTGTTGTTTAAATTTGTGTAGAAATTGGTCATATTGGCTATATTTTGGTTGAGTGTGATTAATTGATTTGTTATAGCTGATGGGGTAGTTTGGTAATTTGCAGTACGTTCAGGGGTAGTTTAGGAATTATACATTTTTGTAATTTTTTATGTGAAGCATGGGGAACAAAATGTAATGGGGTGGGTTGTGATATAATTGTTTAATATAAAGGGGGGACAAGACAAAATTTAGTGGGGAGGAATCTTGTATTTGTTTAGTGAAGCATGGGGAACAAAATATAATGGGGTGGAGATGATATATTTATTTAATGTAATGGGGATAGGTGGGAAGATAATGGGTTTGGTAGGGGAAAGGGATTGATTTTAATTGATTAGAGGGTTAGGATTATATATAGGAAGTCTTGAACACAAGGGATAAGAGGAATAGAGAATAAGAAGAGAGAGAGAACGAGAAAAAAGAACACAGAGAATAAGAGAAAACAGAAAAAAACGGACAGGGAGAATAAGAGAGAGAAAAAAAGAGCTAAATATTTAAGAGAGAGAAAATTCCGAAAAATATTTAAACTTTCAAATGAAAAAAAAAACTAAAGAAAAAAATCTTCTGCTTTCTTTCATTGTTTGAAATCAGCATTAATTGTTGTTGTTTCATCAAAGCTTGAAGCTTTTGTTTTTGGGATTACTGCTCCACTGGTTTGCAAACTTTGTTCCTGGGTTGTTACTGTTGCTGGACTGTTGTTGCTGTGCTGTATTGTTATTACTGCTGTTGATTCTCATCTTCATTTTTCTTTTGCTTCCAATATCAGGTACACAACTGACACGCTGGTTATTATAAACTGAAACATGTAGCATGAATACGAAAATGAAGAGTTGAAGTTCCAGATTTATTTTAATTATATTCTAAATTTTATTTGTATATATAAATAACATTCTAATCCGATGAAACATAGGATGATAGCTTAACGGACGAACTATCTATATAAAGTAAAATAAACAAATGGTGTAGTAACTTCGTCTAGTTAATTCGCTATTGTTGGATGATTACCATGTCTCAAAAAGCACGTTAGTTTATCAAAATAGACCATTTTGGAACCTGGAGGAATGTTGTTTAGTTAAATATTATTGGTTAATTTCAGCATGTAAATAAATTAAGACATTTTTTTATTTTATTTTGTAGAGACAAATTTAATAGAAAATAATGTAGGCATTTTAGGATTGTCTTTTAAAAATAAATGAGACGGGCCTCGCCGAATAAAAATACAAAATTGTGGGGCCCTCGATAAATGTTTAATTAAAATTAATTAGACTTTGGGATGAGCCGTTTAGCAAAATTCCACGGCCTTACCCAGAAATAATAATACGTTAATTGCTTTAGGCGCGCATTTTAATAAGCTTACCTTCTTAAACTCGGGTGTGCATTTCATGCGACCCAAATCCAAATCCCAAAACATTGAATAAAAATGTGCTTCGGATTGTGGGTGCATTTCATGTGACGTAATCCAAAGACATGTTTAAACAATGTTCACATTCTTTTAAAATAATAATAATAAAGCGGTAAAAAGTTAAAATTGGCACATAAGTTCATATTTGTATTAAAATCATATAAATAAGCCGAATATGACAGTTGAGTGACCGTTCTAGAACCACTGAATTCGGGAATGCCTAACACCTTCTCCCGGGTTAACAGAATTCCTTATCCGGATTTCTGGTACGCAGACTATAATATGGAGTCATTCTTTTTCTCGATTCGGGATGAAAATTGGTGACTTGGGACACCCTAAATCTCCCAAGTGGCAACTCTGAAATAAATAAATAAATCCCGTTTCGATTTTCCTTTAATTGGAAAAAACTCCTTCACCCCTCGCGGGGGCGGAAAAAAGAGGTGTGACAGCTCTGGCGACTCTGCTGGGGAAATCTATTCCTTTAGAACTACTGGTTCGGGGTTAGAAATTCGAGCTTAGATAAATTGTTATATTTGGTTTTATCTGATTTTTACACGTTTGAGCCTAATGTGCTAAATGCTGCTTTTACCGCTTTGATATTATTTGACTGTATATATAAACTGTGCTGAACCCTTCTCTCTTCACCTCCGGGGATGTGCTTACTGGTTGAGACTCCCTATTCTGTTAGTGTTATACCTTGAAATAAAAAAGAGGCTCAGACAAGTTACGAAGCCGGATGGCCTTTTGGTTCCCGGTAAGTTGCCCCTCCTCGACTTGAGTTGTCCGCTCGGGTACACAGTCTAGAACACCGACTCAGGTTTTAAACATAAAATAACATGACTTCATGCCGGATCCCTAGTAGGAACGATTATTTGCATCATGTTGCATTTGACTTAGGGGACTCAAAACAGGGGTTGGGTCTGTCTAGGGCTAGCAACCTGAAATGAAAAAGACCATCTTGATGCATCCTATGTGCTACATGTTGCATTCCTTCAAGGGTAAAAGGGTCATTTGGCGGACCAATGATAATTGAGAGTGAATGAAAAGGAAAAAAGGAAAAAGAGAGGGTGAAGTGCGAAGATAAAGCAAATAGGGCCCGGTTATGTTTTGTTACATTTTTATTTAAAAAAAACAAATTTTAAAAAAAATGAAAAATTCAAAAAAAAAAAATCTTTGCACTTTTTATCATTTTTGAAAAATCAAAAATAAAAAAAAGGGAAAAAGAAAATCCAAAAGATTTTACATGTTTCATCACCTTTTAAGAAAAAGCAAAAGAAAAAAAAAATATGTTTTCTCTGAATTAGTTATTTTTTTTTATATTCTCACCCGTATCCAATCTGCCCGAACTACGCGAGTTTGATTCTCACCGGATGTGAGATACGTAGGCAACCCTCATCGGGTCCAACCCCACCTTTTGCTAAAATAGCCAAAAACAAATAAATAATAATAAAAAGAAAAAAAAACATGTCAAAATTTTAATTCTGTCATAAAGAAGTCGGGTGATGCTATTTTGACAAAACATAGCCGAATGTTCCCGAAAGGGACGCCGGAAGGCTGACTTTGCATAAACAACCACCTTTTGGGTCTTTTTTTTTGGATTTTGGTCCAGTTGACCCACACAGCCTTATAAATCTTCGTCCCCGAGGCGCTGAAGGGACGTGTTTGCAACACCACGTTTTCATCGTAATTTGAAAAAAAGAGTCAACGGTCAGGTGAATACCGTTTGGGCTTTTGGTCAAAATAAGTCGAGCCAGCTTCGGCAGCGTCTTAAACTGTTCTTGCCGAAATAGCCTTAGAGTATCTTTCAGTTGTCGAAAGGTTATTTTCGTAAAAGAATGGACAAGTTTGTAAGGGGCCACATTTGCAAAAATAGTCGTTTGGTTGCATTTGTCAAACGGGGAAAGAAACTGGACGTTTGTAAATCTTTTGATTAGAATATGTGGGTTGTTTGATTTACGAGTTTGTAGGTCATCTTCAAACCTTTGAAACCCAGTTTGTTTAATATGAAAATTGAAAAAAAAATGTTTATTATTGTTTATCTTTTATTGGTCCGAACTACACAAGGTCTGATTCATGCGGGGTCATGATACGTAGGCAATCTCCATAAGATTCGACCACAAGAAAAAAAATAAAAAAAAATCGAAAAAAGGAAAAGAAAAAAAAATGAAAAAAAGAAAATGAAAAAAAAAGAGAGGAAAAGACGTTGTTAATGATGCGGACCGACTGAGTCCATTCTAACCTGTTTTGCTCTGAATCACAAAGAAAGTTAAGGTGGTTGGTTTGTGGTAAGCCGGAAATACAAGACCCAGAAGCACACTTTTCGGGGATCAGGCCTGATAACAGAAGCACTCGAATCCTATTGGGACTTGTTGACTAAAGTGGATGATATTGAAGTTGGCAAGGGTCTAGGCAATACTGATGCGAAGCTCAGTGGCTGAGATGCCAGTTTTGATAAAATGGGAGGACGCTCCGTTCCTTGGTTAGCAGGAGAGAAGTTTTTGGTGGCTTATTTTGTTGTCATTTCTGTTGTCCGGATTATTCTTAGGGTTGTAATTCGAATGCTGTCTTGTGTCAAACCTTCTTATCTTTCCAGTTTGTCATATCAGTTTGTTTAAGTTTGGTCGAGGCTGTGTTAGGATTTTATTCTGGTTGTTTTGTTTGTTTTATTATTCAAACCATCTCGCCGGTAGTCTAAAGCAAATCCGGTCCTTTATTATTTCCAGTTTTCTTTTTGTTTAGTCCTTTTATCATTTTTATTCAGCGCCGATTCTCGTGACATGACATGCGCACACAGTTCGGACCTAATCTTAAAAGTTAATCATAAAACCCTGGGAAAGTGATCAAAACATTTAAAGGAAATAAGAACGGTTTGAGATTATTTGAAGCCCGAGTCATGTGGAACTGGGGCAAGTAAAATATAAAGATAACCGTTAAATGCAAGATTCGCCAAATTGGCATGAGGGTCGTTCATGAGAATGAGAGTGTCGCCCAGCAGTGCTTTAGAAATGACAAATGAAAAAGCAAGTGTTTAACACAGTTGTCAAGTCCAGCACCATCGGAAGAGACTATAAATCTATGATCAATTGTGTTGTTTGCACTTGGCATGTTTTGAAGACTGGAATGACGAAGGCATTTTGTTCTACTATCCAAACACTTTATCCTTCGTTAGCCCTTTGAGCCTTATTTATTTTCTTTCATACCCCTCGTTCGGAATCATTAGCAACGACTAGAAAACACAAGCATGACAGGTAAAGAAAAGAAGAAAAAAAAGAAGAAAAAAAAATAATCAACAAAACGACAAAAGAAGAAAAAATAGAAAAGAAGAGAAAAATGATAACAAAAAAAACAATAGAAAGTCAGAAGAAAACAGAGGAATTGGGAACTACGTTTGACCTGATTCATCAAAGAGGATACTTAGGCGCTTCACGGCTCGGTCATACGGTGCATAGTGTGCATGGTGTGCATAGTGTAACAAAAAAATAAAAAGAAAAAATAATAATAAATAATCCTCAAGCAAGAAACTGGGGCAAGGGTTGCGCTTGTTGTAAACAAATATGATTTCGAAGGTTGTAATTTTGAACCCCAAATTGATTTGTTTTTGAGCCTTTAATACCCTTTCTTTCTAAGCCTATCCAAAAAACCACATTACGGTCCAAAGAAAGACCTTCTGATCAGTTTTCAAAGGATGCCAAGTCAGACAAATGAGAGTCTTACCGGTGAACATAACACTCTGTTCCACAATAGAAAGGACTCTAATCTCCAGCAGAGAAAGTCATACCGGCAACACTCCAAATCCCCAGCTGGAAAGTGATACAAATGAGAGAGTCTTATCGGTGAAAACCTTCACAGGCACCATAAGGCGATGAAAGCTGAGAGAAAAACCAAAATGAGAGAGGCTTGATAGTGAAAACCCTTCGGGCACTACAAGTCGAATAAGATTGAGAACCAGATGAGGAATTTCCAATTGAAGGTCTTGAAAGACGATTGACGGCGAAGGATAGGCCACATGTGCATATCATGACCATTAGAGTCGGTATCTGCATTTGATAGGTTTTTATTTATAGTTTCTTTTGTTAAAGAGTCATCTTTTTCCTTTGTCTTTTATTCTGTCCTTTTTTTTATCTTTCTCCTTTCATAGAAAATTCCCCAGTAGAGTCTGTTTGGTCAGAACCAGTGGGAAATGACTTCAAAATAGGCCATCAACTTTCCAATCATGCAAGATGAGATCTAACTAGTACATCCAAATGGTATGGTCAGCAAGGAACAAGCGCGAGGACAGTGTCAAAAAAGATATTCCCCAGCAAAAGGGAATTGACAAAAGGATTGACGAATGTCAAGAGGGATACCCTTGCCAAAATCAAAGGTTATTAAAACCTCAAGGCCGAGGCCCGTGGACAAAGCAAGAAGAGCAATGAACATGGTGTGGGAAATTCATACTAGACTAAAGGGTCGGGGAAATGCTAGTTTCCGAGCTATGCCACAAAAGAAGAGGGATATCCCCAGCAGAAAGGGATTATCCTCAGCAAATAATATCATCCCCAACAAGTTGTGGAACACAGAGCAAGGAAGGAGAAAGGGAAAACCATCCCAGTAGGAGTATCACAACCAACCACCACGTTTTAAAACTAACAAATTTTGTTTGATTTGAAACAGGTAAAGGAAATGGCATTGATGCCAGAAATGCATGCCACAAGGGATATCATCAAACTGGGGCAGAAAATTTTCCTTCCATTTAGAAAATTTTCTGGAAGTCAGGTACCCATTTGGGGAAAAATAAAGATAACAAGGGAAGTGGTCTCTGAACCAATGTTGCCCCCAACATAATAAGTTTCAATGGAGGAAGTTGTTCCCCAGCAGACAGAACAAAGGGATGAAGCTTGTGCTCAGAAAAGCAAAAGGCCAGTATCATTCCCAACAGCCTTTCGAAGAGTGAAGCACTAGTTCTGAAAGAATCAGAATTCCCCAGCAGTGTTATCCTCGACAGCGTTATCCACAGCTGATAACATTTTATCCCCAACAGGTAAGTAAATAATTCCCCAACAGTCTCGAGGAGTCCAACACAAGTTTAGTGAAAATCGGTATCCTCAGCGTTTCCTTTCGGGGAAAGGTAAAACGAGTCGTAAGGGAGGTAGTCTTCGAAGGAAGAAGCTATGTAAAAAAGAAAAAAAAAGAAAAAAAAGGAAAAAGAAAGAGAAAAAAAGAAAAAAGAAAAAGGGGGAAGTAGTTTGCAGAGGAATGAAACATCCTACTCAAAAGGAAGTAATTTTGGAAGGAGTAAGATAACATATTTACTCAGCAGAGTTATCCACAGCAGTGTTATCCCCAGTGGATCATCGAGATGTAGAAGCATCCTCGACAGAGTTTCGGGCAACCCAGAGTGGGTAAGGAAGAAAAGGAAAAGTCATCCCCATCAAAATAATCCCCAGCAGTTTCGAGGGAAGACAACACATGTAAGTAAATAATTCAGGAAGAAGGAAATGGTTCACGCATAGGAGAGGCATTTCCTCTTAAGTTTGTTTTAGTTTCACCCATAGGAGATGCATTTCCTCCTAAGTTTGTTTTCACCCATAGGAGAGGCATTTCCTCCTAAGTTTAGTTTCACCCATAGGAGAGGCATTTCCTCCTAAGTTTAGTTTTTACCCATAGGAGAGGCATTTCCTCCTAAGTTTAGTTTCACGCATAGGAGAGGCATTTCCTCCTAAGTTTAGTTTCACCCATAGGAGATGCATTTTCTCCTAAGTTTACTTTTACCCATAGGAGAGGCATTTCCACCTAAGTTTAGTTTCACCCATAGGAGAGGCATTTCCTTCTAAGTTTAGTTTCACCCATAAGAGAGGCATTTCCTCCTAAGTTTGTTTTTTTACCCATAGGAGATGCATTTCCTCCTAAGTTTGTTTTTACACATAGGAGAGGCATTTCCTCCTAAGTTTGTTTTTACCCATAGGAGATGTATTTCCTCCTAAGTTTGTTTTCACCCATAGGAGAGACATTTCCTCTTAAGTTTGTTTTAGTTTCACCCATAGGAGATGCATGTCCTCCTAAGTTTGTTTTTACCCATAGGAGAGGCATTTCCTCCTAAGTTTAGTTTCACCCATAGGAGAGACATTTCCTTCTAAGTTTAGTTTTTACCCATAGGAGAGGCATTTCCTTCTAAGTTTAATTTTCACGCATAGGAGAGGCATTTCCTCCTAAGTTTAGTTTCACCCATAGGAGATGCATTTCCTCCTAAGTTTACTTTTACCCACAGGAGAGGCATTTCCTCCTAAGTTTAGTTTCACCCATAGGAGAGGCATTTCCTTCTAAGTTTAGTTTCACCGATAGGAGAGGCATTTCCTCCTAAGTTTGTTTTTTTTACCCATAGGAGATGCATTTCCTCCTAAGTTTGTTTTTACACATAGGAGAGGCATTTCCTCCTAAGTTTGTTTTTACCCATAGGAGAGGCATTTCCTCCTAAGTTTGTTTTAACCCATAGGAGATGCATTTCCTCCTAAGTAGTGTTGAAGTTGGGAGCCCGCCCATAGAACAGAGGCATACATTTCAGTCTTTTCATTTCAAGCGTTGAAGTTGGGAGCCCGCCCATAGAACAGAGGCATACATTTCAGTCTTTTTATTTCAAGTGTTGAAGTTGGGAGCCCGCCCATAGAACAGAGGCATACATTTCAGTATTTTCATTTCAAGTGTTGAAGTTGGGATCCCGCCCATAGAACAGAGGCATACATTTTAGTATTACATTTCAAGCGTTGAAGTTGGGAGCCCGCCCATAGAACAGAAGCATACATTTCAGTCTTTACATTTCAAGCGTTAAAGTTGGGAGCCCGCCCAGATAACAAAGGCATACATTTCAGTTTTTCATTTCAAGTATTGAAGTTGGGAGCCCGCCCATACAACAGAGGAATACATTTCAAGATCAAGTCAGAGGACAATAAAATAGAGGGTTACAACAGGAATCCCCAGCAGGAAACAATAAAAATCCCCAGCACCGGGAAGCAGAAGGTTGCAACAAGAGGTCCCAGCACAAACTCAAGTGCATGTGTCAAAAGGAAGAAAAGCATCGGAAGAAAAGCACCGGAAGAAACGCAAGCAGACAAGAAAGCAAGGCAACAAGAAAAATTGCAGTCTAGCCTAGCTTCTTGTTTTCTTATTAAGCACGTTGTAACAAGGAGATCGGTAAGCAGTGGTAATAACATGCAACAACAGTAACATTGCAGTCCTACGGTAGTCCCAGCTATCAAAATTTCCTGAACTACATTGACCTGATTCCTGTTTAGCCCAGGATATGTAGGAAACCTTTGAAGCAAAGGTTCGGTCAAATCTTTTTTAAAAAGAAATGCTTCACACGGAGTACTCGGATGGGCAAAAATCGCTCGCTTTATCTTTGCACGAAAACCCTTCGTGTCTTCGGGCAAAGAGGGGCAGATATAAGCACGTGATTTTTGCCCTATATGAGAATTACTCCCAAAAAATTCAAAAATAAAGTAATTTTTCTTGATGTGCAGTTTTGTGATATTTTGTGATGTTTTTGAATAATTATTTGTATTTGTCTGTGCATGTTTATTTGCTAAATTAATAAAACATACAAAAATATGTCGATTTTTGCATGTAGGATTTAATTCTACAATTGTTAGTAATTAAGTTTGTTTTACAAAAAATAAAAATTACAAAAATAGGCATCGTTTGCATTTTTAGCATTTAATGTCCAAATATACAATTTTATGCTTAATTATTACTTAATTGTGCGTTAATTGTTATTGGGAGTTAATTTGCGCTTTTATAACTTAATTTAGTTCTTAATAATAAGTTAAGTATTTTTATAATTTAGTTTTAGAAAAATAAAAGAAGAAAAGAGAGCAAAAATTTAAAGAAAGTCGGAATTGGGCCTCTTCTTCGATTTCAAGCCACAAGCCCAAAAAATACCCAATCTTCCCAAACGACCCAGTCCATTTCGAACTGGGTCGACCCAGTCCATAACCCAAAGAGACCCAAACCCCCTTTTCTTTCATTTTTCATAAAAACAAAACAAAAAAATAAAAATAAAAAACCAAGAAAACCCAAAAACCAAAACTATCCGCCCACCCCCCCCCCCACCTTTTCTTCTTTCTTCTCCAAACTCTAAAACACACATCCATGGCTGCCATGGTTAAGCTCCAGCAGCTTCGTCTCCTTCGACACAAGCGCACACACCACTAATAAGCCCATCTTCTCCATGTCGAGCTCAAAAGGCTCGTCCATGGCTGCGTCTTCGTCGTCGACCCGTCGCCATGGCCATAACGCCATGTTTGCTGCTTCTTCTGCTGCCCGCTACGTCCAGCTCGAACACCCAAACCACCACCAACCGCTGCTCCGTGTCGTTGCTGGTGCTATCGTTGCTGGGTCGCCGCTGCTGTTGCCGCTGCCATGTCGCCGCTACCTGCTCCTCCATTGTTCGCTCTTCACCACAGCTGCTATTGCTTTTGTTTCACGATGCTGCATCATGCGCTGCTGCCCGTCGAAGCAGTGGGCTCGAAGCCACCCATCGTCGCTGCTTCGTCGTCTTCCTCCTTCCAGCTGCTGCGCCGCTGCTGCCTCTTCACCATGGCCAGCTGCGTTAGCTTCATGTTTTTGCTTTTGCTGTTGCATCATCTTCGTCTTCGTCGTTGTTTTGAATCGGTTAGTTGGTTTATGTTTCAAATTTCGTCCATATTTTTGTTCATTGTTTTTCGGATCCAAAATCGATAAATGATTCAATTCTTGTTTTGTTTGTCCGTCGTTGAAATATTTTTTTTTAGTTTGTTCATATGTTTTGTTGAATTAATTTTCAGATTTCAAATCGAATTAATTAATTTGTTTTTCATGTTTATTTCATGTTTGTTTTATTGTTTAGGTAAAAATTTGTTAGTTTGATGTTTGTTAGATTCAAATTGAAATTTAATTGATTATTTCTTCAATTTGTTTCATGTTGTTGTATATTTTCCAGAAATTATTAATGTTGTTTGAGTCATTTAATCCGTCATGTTTGTTGTTTTAAAAAATAGATTCATTCATGTTCATACTTTGTTTGGTTGATCTTGAATCCGAAATTTGTATAGTTTGATTTCTTGTTTATCACTTATGATTATTTCTTGAATTTGTCTCATAATCTTATTTAAAGTTTAATATAGGAATTGTTTGTTGTAATGTTGTTAGAGTTGATTTTAAGTTCAATATTATTGAATTTAGAAATCTGAATATACTTGTTTGTTATTGTTGTTGTTGAATCTGAAAATAGGATTGTTTGTTGCTAAAAAAAATATTGTTCAATCAAATTTTAGTTGTTCTTTGTTGTTCAATTTGTGTTCATGTGATTTGTTGTTGAAATGTTGAAGAAATCATGTTCATGTGATTTGTTGTTTAAATTTGTGTAGAAATTGGTCATATTGGCTATATTTTGGTTGAGTGTGATTAATTGATTTGTTATAGCTGATGGGGTAATTTGGTAATTTGCAGTACGTTCAGGGGTAGTTTGGTAATTTCAGTAAGGTCGGAGGGGTAGTTTAGGAATTGTACATTTTTGTAATTTTTTATGTGAAGCATGGGGGACAAAATGTAATGGGGTGGGTTGTGATATAATTGTTTAATATAAAGGGGGGACAACACAAAATTTAGTGGGGAGGAATCTTGTATTTGTTTAGTGAAGCATGGGGAATAAAATATAATGGGGTGGGGATGATATATTTATTTAATGTAATGAGGATGGGTGGGAAGATAATGGGTTTGGTAGGGGAAAGGGATTGATTTTAATTGATTAGAGGGTTAGGATTATATATAGGAAGTCTTGAACACAAGGGATAAGAGGAATAGAGAATAAGAAGAGAGAGAGAACGAGAAAAAAGAACACAGAGAATAAGAGAAAACAGAAAAAAACGGACAGGGAGAATAAGAGAGAGAAAAAAAAAGAGCTGAATATTTAAGAGAGAGAAAATTCCGAAAAATATTTAAACTTTCAAATAAAAAAAACTAAAGAAAAAAATATTCTGCTTTCTTTCATTGTTTGAAATCAGCATTAATTGTTGTTGTTTCATCAAAGCTTGAAGCTTTTATTTTTGGGATTACTGCTCCACTGGTTTGCAAACTCTGTTCCTGGGTTGTTACTGTTGCTGGACTGTTGTTGCTGTGTTGTATTGTTATTACTGCTGCTGATTCTCATCTTCATTTTTCTTTTGCTTCCAATATCAGGTACACAACTGACACGCTGGTTATTGTAAACTGAAACATGTAGCATGAATACGAAAATGAAGAGTTGAAGTTCCAGATTTATTTTAATTATATTCTAAATTTTATTTGTATATATAAATTGTTTAGCTTACTCTAATCAAAATCATGTAGCCGTTTAATATATATAGTGAAACATCGGATGATAGCTTAACGGACGAACTGTCTATATAAAGTAAAATTAACAAATGGTGTAGTAACTTCGTCTAGTTAATTCGCTATTGTTGGATGATTACCATGTCTCAAAAAGCACGTTAGTTTATCAAAATAGACCATTTTGGAACCTGGAGGAATGTTGTTTAGTTAAATATTATTGGTTAATTTCAGCATGTAAATAAATTAAGACATTTTTTTATTTTATTTTGTAGAGACAAATTTAATAGAAAATAATGTAGGCATTTTAGGATTGTCTTTTAAAAATAAATGAGACGGGCCTCGCCGAATAAAAATACAAAATTGTGGGGCCCTTGATAAATGTTTAATTAAAATTAATAATACGTTAATTGCTTTAGGCGCGCATTTTAATAAGCTTACCTTCTTAAACTCGGGTGTGCATTTCATGCGACCCAAATCTAAATCCCAAAACATTGAATAAAAATGTGCTTCGGATTGTGGGTGCATTTCATGTGACGTAATCCAAAGACATGTTTAAACAATGTTCACATTCTTTTAAAATAATAATAACAAAGCGGTAAAAAGTTAAAATTGGCACATAAGTTCATATTTGTATTAAAATCAGATAAATAAGCCGAATATGACAGTTGAGCGACCGTGCTAGAACCACGAAATTCGGGAATGCCTAACACCTTCTCCCGGGTTAACAGAATTCCTTATCCGGATTTCTGGTACGCAGACTATAATATGGAGTCATTCTTTTTCTCGATTCGGGATTAAAATTGGTGACTTGGGACACCCTAAATCTCCCAAGTGGCGACTCTGAAATAAATAAATAAATCCCGTTTCGATTGTCCTTTAATTGGAAAAAACTCCTTCACCCCTCGCGGGGGCGGAAAAAGGAGGTGTGACACATATCCACTTGTGGACTTAGAATCAGTTGAACCGGTGATCTAATTTGAATCACAGTATCCCTCAATCACTTCAGGATATTTACTGTAGTGCAAACAAAGCCCTGGGTATGTTCTACATATCCCAAAACTTGTTTCATTGCCATCCAATGAGATTGACATGGATTGCTCGTGTATCGACTCAATTTACTTATAGCACAAGCTATATCTGGTCGTGTACAATTCATGATGTACATTAAGCATTCCAACACACGAGCATAATCCAATTGTGATATGATTTGGCTTTTGTTATTTGCTAATGCAAGATTCACATCAATTGGAGTCTTTGCAACTTTAAACCCTAAGTGCTTGAACTTTTCAAGTGCTGTCTTAATATAATGAGATTATGACAATGCCATACCTTGAGGACTTTTATGAATCTTAATCCCCAGAATTAAATCAGCAACTCCCAAGTCTTTCATATCAAACTTGCTAGTTAGCATACGCTTAGTAGCATTTATGTTGGCAATGTCATTACTCATTATCAGCATATCATCCACATATAAGCAAATAATGACTATGTGATATTGAACATTTTTAATGTACACACATTTATCACATTCATTTATCTTAAACCCATTTGACAATATTGTTTGGTCAAATTTTGCATGCCATTGTTTGGGTGCTTGTTTTAGTCCGTAAAGGGACTTAACAAGTCTACAGACCTTCTTTTCTTTACCTGGAACCACAAACCCTTCAGGTTGCTCCATGTAGATTTCTTTCTCCAAATCTCCATTCAAGAAGGCCGTCTTAAGTCCATTTGATGAATTTCAAGACCATACACTGCAGTTATTGCTACTAACATCCGTATGGACGTAATTCTCATAACTGGAGAGTATGTATCAAAGTAGTCAAGACATTCTCGTTGTCTATACCCTTTGATTACAAGTCTTGCCTTAAACTTATCAATAGTGCCATCATCTTTTATTTTCCTCTTAAAGATCCATTTAGAACCCAAAGGTTTATTTCCTAGAGGAAGATCAACCAATTCCCACGTATAGTTGTTCAATATTGATTCTATTTCACTATTGACTACCTCTTTCCAAAATAATGATTCCGAAGAAGACATAGCTTCTTTAAATGTTTGAGGCTCATTCTCCAATAAGAAAGTCACAAAATCTAGTCCAAATGAAGTAGACGCTCTTTGACGTTTACTACATCTTGGATCCTTTTGATTAAATGTACTTTCTTTCGTTTTTTCCCGAGGTTGTTTAGATCCTTCACCAATCGACTCACATTCCTTTTTATACGGATATATATTTTCAAAGAACTCAGCATTATCTGATTCTATAATCGTATTATTATGAATGTCGGGATTTTCTGATTTATGAACCAGAAACCGATATGCTTTACTATTAGCCGCATATCCTATGAAACATACAATCAACAGTTTTCGGTCCTATTTTTACCCTTTTAGGTTTAGGAACTTGCACTTTTTCCAAACACCCCCACACTTTAAAATAATTCAAGTTGGGCTTCCTTCCTTTGCATTTTTCATATGGAATGGATTGTGTTTTGATATGGGGTACTCGATTTAGTATTCGGCTAGCCATAAGAACGAATTCCCCTCACAAGTTTTGTGGCAAGCCAGAACTTATCAATAATGCGTTCATCATCTCCTTTAATAAACGATTCTTTCTTTCTGCAATCCCATTGGATTGGGGCGTGTAAGGGGCCGTTGTTTGATGAATAATTTCATATTCTAAATATATTTGTTCAAAAGGAGATTCATATTCACCACCCCTATCACTTCTTATCATTTTGATTTTCTTGTTAAATTGCGTTTCAACTTCATTTTTTTATTGTTTTATCTTTACTATTAAGTAAGTAAACATAGAGATATCGAGTACTATCGTCAATAAAAGTTATGAAATACTTTTTTCTACTACGAGATGGTATTGACTTCATATCACAAATATCTATGTGAATTAAGTCTAAAGGGTCTGAATTCCTTTCAACTGACTTATAAGGATGTTTAACATACTTAGATTCCACACATATTTGACACTTCGATTTGTCGCATTCAAATTTAGGCAATACTTCCAAATTAATCATTTTTCACAAGGTTTTATAATTAACATGACCCAAACGTATATGCCATAGTTCATTTGACTCAAGTAAGTAAGACGAAGCTGAAATTTTATTATTATTTTCAACAACCATTACATTCAGCTTGAAAAGGCCCTCAGTGAGATAACCTTTTCCCACAAACATTTCTTTCTTACTTATTACAACCTTATCGGAAACAAAAACACATTTAAAACCATTCTTAACAAGAAGTCCAGCAGAGACTAAATTCTTCCTAATCTCGGGAACATGAAGGATATTGTTCAAAGTCACCACTTTGTCAGAAGTTATTTTGAGAAATATCTTCCACGTCCTTCAATCTTGGCCTTTGCAGCATTTCCTATAGAAAGCGTCTCATCGGGTCCAACATGAGCATAAGTAGCAAAAGTTTCTCTAACAGCACAAACATGGCGAGTGGCTCTAGAATCAATCCATTACTCTTTAGGATTGCCCACCAAGTTGCACTCGGGAAGCATGGCACACAAGTCATCAACGTCATCATGCTTTTCAACCATGTTTCCTTGACCACCTTCTTGTCTTTCTTCGGAGTACGACACTCCGTAGATTTTTGTCCGGCTTTTCCACAATTGTAGCAATTTCCACTGAACCGCTTCTTGCTTGGGTTGTATTTCGGTCCAGAAGCCTTCTTCCTCTGTTTGTTCTCTTCAACAATATTAGCTTTCATTATTGTTGAGTTTCCACGGCCTCTCTTGTCAGCAGCTTTATTGTCCTCTTCGATTCTCAACCGAACAATGAGATCTTCAAGGGACATCTCCTTGCGTTTGTGTTTCAAATAATTTTTGAAGTACTTCCACAACGGAGGCAACTTCTCAATCATCGCTGCTACTTGGAATGCTTCATTGATGACAAGACCTTCAATGAAAATTTTGTTAGTAAACATAATAAAATTAATATTACCAACATTAGTATTAATTCTACTTATACCTTTAGCAAGGAGATCGTGAATAATCACTTGCAATTCCTGGATTTGGGTAATAACAGACTTGTTATCTACCATTTTGTAGTCAAAAACTTTGTAGCAACGAACTTCTTCAACCCGACATCTTCAGTTTTGTATTTCTTTTCAAGAGCAATCCACAGTTCTTTTGACGTTTCCACGCCACTGTAGACGTTATACAAAGCATCCTCCAACCCGCTTAGAATATTATTCTTGCACAAAAAATCTGAATGCTTTCACGCCTCAATCACGAGAAAGCGTTCAGTTTCTGGAGTTTCATCGGACAGCATATGAACATCTTTCTTGATGAACTTCTGGAGACATAGAGTAGTCAAGTAGAAGAACATCTTTTGCCAGTGCTTGAAATCAATCCCTGAAAATTTTCTGGGTTTCTCCGTCGGTGCCAATGCTGCCGGTGTTGTTCGGCTCGTTAAGGCATTGGAAGTTGCCATCGAAACAACTTGGTTTCCATTATTATTCATCATTTTTGTAAAAGAGTGACACAAACGTTAAAATCACGTAGATTTTAATGTCCAATAGAGTACAAAACCACAAAGGTTTTACTCTCCAGAAATAGTGAGTATAACACAAATACAGAATTAAATTCCTTAAGCTTGTTAATAAACTGTATTTGTAAAATAATTCTAGAAATATAAATTAACATAAACAGAAATGAAAAACAGAAATAGAATTTAATCCGAGCCCACTGAATTCACAGTGTTTCCTTAAAGAATTTAATCCCTTCCTAGTACCCAAGGTTGTGGATTATTTCCTCCCAGGATAGAACAAATTACACACTGGTGTAGTGGTACTTCAAACCTTAGTGTTTCAGCGAACACAAAGTTCGGTAGCAAATCACACTTACTGTTGCTTTGTTTGATGTTAAAAGTATGCAAAAGAAAGAGGAGAAACTCAGAAAATTGTATAGAAATTCTGAGTAGAATGGACTTGTATTTATAGCCAATGTTGGGCTGAAATCTAAAGAGGTGCAACTCTTCAAAATGACTGTTTATGCAAAATGGCCATAGCATAAATATCATAACATAAATGGCTATTTACTCAACAATAAAGAGGGAAAATTGAAGAGGGTAATTAATTTTTTGTTACCAAAACAGAAAACGGAAAATTGGATTTTAGTATTAATATTTTTGTTATTAAGACAGATATTTAATAACATTTCTGTTAATATTTTATTATTAACAAATAAATTTGGTCCAAAAAATTAATCAATCAATGAATCATTTGACCAAATCCGAATCCGAAGCCGAAGCCGAGCGAGCGACGACGACGATGGCGCGAAGCTTGCCTTCTTCTCAATTCTTTAAGAGTTAGAAGAAGAGCAATTGCTTATATACCCATAAAAAACCTCCCCCTCTTCCAATATGGGACAATATCCCTTTGCCGGGGAGGGGAGACTTAAAATTTCACTTAAAAATTTTGTTTTCCTCCATTTTCCATTCACCGTCTTTTAAGCATTTAATATACTTAAAACTAAAACCCCAACAGGAACACCATCTCAATGATAAAATATGTAATTTAAATGGGTAACAATAAGATAAAGGAGGTTTGTGATAAGAATGGACCTTGGGCCTAACTCAACCCCAAAAGCTAGCTTGTGAGGTGAGGAATGCCCAAGACCATATAAGGAGACCAAGATACTCATAACCCACTGATGTGGGAAACAACTCAACACCCCCCTCACGCCCAGGCTTGCAACTGGAGCGTGGACAATATAAATGGGGGCCCAATATTGGTAACACTAAATTGGGATGGGTCTGGCTCTAATACCATGATAAGATTGGACCTTGGGCTTAACTCAACCCCAAAAGCTAGCTTGTGAGGTGAGGATTTCCCAAAACCATATAAGGAGGCCAAGATACCCATAACCCACCGATGTGGGACACAACTCAACACCCCCCCTCCACGCCCAGGCTTGCAATTGGAGCTTGGACAATATAAATAGGGGCCTAACATCGGTAATAATAAATTGGGATGGGCCTGGCTCTAATACCATGATAAGAATGGAGCTTGGGCCTAACCCAATCCCAAAAGCTAGTTTGTGATGTGAGGATTGTCCAAGACCATATAAGGAGACCAAAATACCCATAACCCACCGATGTGAGACACAACTCAACAGTATGTTAGTTTTGAGAGCAAAATCTGAGCAATTTCACTTACAATAAGAGCATATTTGGGACAAAATTCATTGGAAGACAAATTTATTCTATTTCCCATAATTAAGGGGTAAATTTGATTTCCCATAATTAAGGGGTAAATTTGAGCTAATCCACTGATGACAAGGGTATTATTTGAGACTAAATTCAAAATAAGGATAAAATTATTTTATTTCCTATAATTAAAAGGCTTTTTTGGCCTTTTTCTCTTTATTTTTTTCATCAAACAACTCATAATTTCGTGACGGCGAATCAATTTTTTTTTTGGTATATAAATTAGTGGTGATTTGTGTCTTCTTTAAAGCTTTACTAAATGCCAAGACATTACCACTGCTCTAGTATAACACCCCCATGTGGCATAATCGTATCAGCCGCTGCCAAGGTTTCCTCCAATATTTGAAATACCCACTGTGCCAATGCCCCTGGCTCGTCTTACAGGTCAATTTACTTGATTCAGAGTTGGACCTTTTCAATGTGAAGTATTCCAAAACCAAATACCTACATTCCTCTAATCCTTTTGTACTTTCAACATTATTAGAAAGTAAAGAAGCTTAACTGGACCGCAATTGACCTGATGTCACTTAAGTAGAGTTCAATCACTGCCTATTGAATTGTAGACCTTGGTCCTGGATATTACTCTTTTAATAAATATAATTTAATTTATTTTCAAATATTTGATATTTTAGAATAACTATTGTATACGGGTAAAAGCGATCTCGTAGTACGTCCCGGTCCCCGACATGATAAGCCATGGTAACGGGAGGCCAAGACCCAATTTGGAATAAAGAAGTGTGAAGATGAAAAAATTTGGAGCAAAACTAAATAAAATGCGGAAGAAAAAAGAAAAAAAAATAGAGAAATGGGGGGACACCCTTTGGTGTTTGCCCCCCTCCCCCCAAGTGAAGGATAAGAAAAATGGAAATAAGCAACAATGAAAGAAGGCATCTGGCGCTTAGAGCAAATTGTAGGAAAAAGCGTACTGACTTTAGTGCAGGGCCAGTGCTAGGCGCTGCCCTGGACGCTCGAATCGGGACTTGTCGTTATTCGCCCGGGACTTAGTTATTTCATCCCTACACAGTCCCAACTCGTATAAAAGGGGTCCTAACCCTTTTTGGAGGGGGGAGGACGTTTTGAGAGTAACTTTTGACCAAGGAAGAGCACAGAGCCGCTTTGGAGGCCGGGTTTATCTTTTCTTCCACCAACCTTAGTAATTTTTATGATTCTTTGTATGATTTATTGTTTTGTTACCATATCTATGTAGAGCTAAACTTCACGTTCTAGGGTTGTGATTCTGTCATGACTATTGTTATTCGGATATTGATTTTGCCTTTCATGATTTATCATATTAGTTTATTTATTCAATCTTGCGCCTAATTAGTTAATTGCTTGATCACCAATTGAATACTATCTACGAATCTAGAGTTGAACTCGAAAGTAGGAATTCTATATTGCATATAAGATTGAGTAGAGCAAATTCTTGAATCTGGGCATCGGCGAACAAATTCGCAGTTAGGATAGACATATACCTAATTGTCTTGCTTGGTTGATTTACATAAATTATAAATGTGTTCTTGTTAGTTCTAGTTCCATAGACATATAGGCATTTGGTTAGCTTGAATAGGCGAGTAAGAACTCGACAGATTCTTATGAGCAATATTAACCCTGTTAACCAATAAATTAGATAAATTAGTTAGTCAATTCAATTGAAGAATACAATAGGAATGTTAGATAGCACATAACCTTAGATCATTTTCATCACATTGATAATATAAAAATATGCTCTTCCACTATTTAGAATTCATTCGGTATTTTCTTTTAGTTTAATTACTTTAACATCACTTCTTTTGGGTTTATTCCTTGTTTAGATAATTCGGATAGTCTAATTTAGTTAATAGTTAATCACAAGTCCTCGTGGGTTCGACATCCGACTTTTAGTCACTTTATTACTTGACGACCGTGTATACTTGCGTGTACGTTTGGCCGCAACAAGTTTTTGGCGCCATTGTCGGGGACTTAGAAATTAGCTGTTCTCCTATATTAGACTTTTTCTTTTATCTTTACAAGTGTGGTTTTTTGGGTAAATATTTTTATTTTGATAATTATTTGATTTTTTTTCTTAGTGTGTTTCTAGTTCTCTCAGCATGATATCTGGGGATGAAATGTACGGAGGAAATGTTATTGATGAAGATGTTTGGTTGATGGAAGACTTTTATAGCCCGTATTTTTGGGCTTGTCATGACCTGGCTTCTTGGAAGTCTGAATTTGATTTTGGGAGTAAGGGTTGGTATTGTGACGAATATTATCGCTTTAGGGAATATGCGTAACAATGTTGTCTTCTAACAACATTGATGAATAATTAGTCTAAGGAGAGAGTTGAGCTTGCATATGAAATTGACACTTTTAGCTTGGGTGTGCATAACTTGGATGCAGAATTTAGTGCAAAGGTTGATGCGTGTAATGCCCAACAATTTAACGATGAGTTGTGTGAAACTGAAAAAAATCTTCTAGATCAAATTGAGGAGCTAAAGCGAGAATACCAATCATTAGACCATGTTTTTCTTGAGGATGCCAATGTTGAGAATAGTACTTTAAAGTCATATGAGTGAGTAGATAATATTACTTTGGGAGAATTGAGTATGTGTATAAATGAGAATGTAAATAGTAGTCAAATTCATAATTTAAGGCGCATTAGACCTCATTCCAATCATTTTTCCACATTGTGTTTAGATAGTAAGATAGTAATCGAGTTATCTGAGCCTATGAGGGAGTCAAAAGGTGAGGATGAAAGTGCCTATATTCTTGAAATTGTTGTGCCGAAAAGAAAAAATTATACTCCTCATCTAAAGGCCGATAAGTGTAGAATGAAAATTTTATTATTTTGCTTGGTTATCTTTGTAGACCCACCACTGGAGCATAGCCACAGACTGGATGTCATATTAAGGATACAATTCATAAGTTCGAGATGGAGAAAAAAGTAGTTAACGTCGTACCACGACGTTAAATTAGGCGCTTCTTAGGAGGCAACCCATCTTTACTGCTTTATTTTATTTTTGTTTAATATTTTTTATTATTTTTATCGTGTTGTTTTATTTTGTAAAATTATGAGAAGATGAAGCAAAGCCATAGGAAGTATGCAAAAGTGAGCCAAATGGCTGGAACTATTGAGAGGTACCCGCACAAAGGACCATCCTTGAGAGAAGTCTGAGTACCTCGTGAGCTGCTATTGCTTCGGCCTTTGGCCTTTCAAGGATTTTCTTGTTCACCCTTGTTATTTTTGATTTATTTGTGCATTGAGGATACTACACTCTTTTAAGTGTGGGCGGAAGATTCGATATGGTTTGTATAGTATTATATTAGTATATTATCTTTTTATTGTTAGCTAACTTCTTATTTTAAATTGTACAGTTAGTAGAATTAACGGTGTAGTAGTAATAGTAATAGAAAAAAAAAATTGAACTTTTCCCGACGATGGATCTCCTAGGCAGTTTTCTTGAGGGATTAAAGTCTTAAAAATGAAAAATAAAAAAACACAAAAACATATCTTTTAGCTTACTTTAGGTAGTAATAATCCCACGTGATTTTTCTTTGTGCCTCGGTTCTTTTCCATGGGATGTAGTTTGAACCGAGTAGTAATTTTTTTTATTTTTAGAGTAGGTTAGACTTCAGAGAATAAATGGAAGAAAGATGAGATTCCTAGGTGACCTTGACTTGTTTGATAATAGCATATTTAGGCTTTAGCATATGTAGTATCTTCCCGATAATTTGAAATTATTGATGATGCCTTGTTTAGTTGGATAGCATGTCTTGTGACGCCTATGTCTCATTCACTTGACTTATGTTCACTTTGTGTTTAATGCTCAATATCTCGTGCTCCATGAATGCTTGTATTAGTTTGAGAGTCGGAATGTGACTATCCTTAGTGAGTCACGTGTCATGTGTAGTGAGGTTTTTGTGTAGTCCATGTATTATACTTGTGTCTGGAACTTTCCCTGTATGTGAGTTGAAACGAAATTTTACGTGATGCTCGGTTTAAAAAATGATTTTAGGCTTTATTTGATCTTTTTTTGAGCTTTATCGCTTATCATGAATAAAATTTATCCTTAGTTAACCCTTTTGAGCCTACAGACTTTTATTTGGCACCCACATTATAAGCCTATACTCTTTGTTCTTAATTGATATTGTTTTGATCCTTTTACCTCTTAAAGCACTTTAATTGTGAAATGAGCGCTAAAAGAAGTAAGAAGGGACTAAGTGCGGGGTGGTTTTTGAGTGAAACCAATGAAAGAAATAAGGGTGCACTTGTTTTGTAAAATAATACACCACTACCAGAAAGTGAAAAAGGAAAAAAGAATAATCTGAAAAGAAGAGAAAAAATGTAGATGAATAAATATCTTGTTTTTGTTGGAGTGTAAATGACGATAGTTCTTAAAGAAAAGGGAATATTTGTGGAGGTGATATTGTTTATGAAGTTGAAGTTGGATTGAGAGAATTTGTGCTTAAAGTTAGTTTTGTAATGTGTTAAAGTGCTTAAGAGGGTAAACCATTATTCCTAAATATATCTTACCCATCCCTTAGCCCACATTACAACCACGAAAAAGTCCTAATTGATTTTAGATCGAGCGAGCCTACATTAGTAGAGATTTACATTATGGGCAAGCCTATGGTATTAACTGCATGCATGTGACTTCTTTTGTTAGAGTGGGAGATTTTCTTTGATATATGTGACTCTTTAAACTATATTTGATCATGAGATACGAATATGTGGATTTAAATTACTCTATTGTTCTTGTTGTAAGGGTACACAGTTTCACGAGGGATGGGTAACATTATTAGGCTTCTCTATGATGTTGGGTATAAAAGCCATGAGTGCATTGTGACATTGAGTCGGTTTTTAAGGCTAGGATTGTTATGAGCACGTTGTCTTTGTTGTGAATATTTTTGAAGAATGGCATAAGTAAAGGAAAGTATAAGCGATTGCATATGCTACAATTTAATTATTGTTATCAACCATGATCATTGGTGTAGTGTGTTTAAAATGTGTAAATATAAAGCGTTCAAGAATAGTGTGAATTGTTGGCTTACTCGAGGACGAGAAAGAGTTTAAGTGTGGGGTGTTGATGTTCGGCCATAAATACATATATTTAACCATTATTGCCTCATATTATAGAACTTTTAATCATCTTTTGAGTATTAATTACATTATGTTGTGCTTAATATTATATTTTAACTAAAACATTTTAGAGCAAAATTAAATAAAACACGGAAGAAAAAAATAGAAAAATAAAAAAGGAGACAATGGGGGGACACCTTTTGGTGTTTGCCCCCCCCCCCCCAAGTGAAGGACAAGAAAAATGGAAATAAGCAACAATGAAAGAAGGCATCAGGCGCTTAGAGCAAATTGAAGGCAAAAGCGTACTAACTTTAGCGCCAGGGCCAGCACCAGGCGCTGCCATGGACGCTCGAATTGGGACTTGTCCTATTTCGTCAGGGACTTAGTTATTTCGGCCCTACACAGTCCCAACTTGTATAAAAGGGGTTCTAAATCTATTTTAGACGGGAGGACGATTTTGAGAGTAACTTTTGACCAAGAGAGAGCACAGAGCCGCCATGGAGGCCAGGTTTCATCTTTTGTTCCACCAACCTTAGTAATTTTTATATTTCTTTGTATGATTTTTTGTTTTGCTACCATGTCTATGTGGAGCTAAACTTCACGTTCTAGGGTTGTGGTTCTTTCATGACTATTGTTATTCGGATATTAATTTTGCCTTCTTGATTTATCATATTAGTTTATTTATTCAATCTTACGCTTAATTAGTTAATTGCTTGATCAACAATTGAATACTATCTACGAATCTAGAATTCTCACTTTCGAGTTCAACTCTCAGCACGTACCGATAAGAAATTGGCAATCAGTTAATAAGGAGATTTTTACCTTTTATAGAGTTGTACCTAATGTTGGATTTTCCTACTATATAAAGGGGGTATGATTACTTGTAAAACACATTGTAACTCGCATTTCAAGGCAATACAGCATTAGTTTCTCTGCTATTAGCTATCTTTCTTATTCATTAGGGTTGATCTTGGTGAGTCCGGGTCAAGGTCGATCATTTCACTGAGACTTGAACTATCTCAATCGCGTGGTCTGAATTTATTCTATCTTTGTTTATTCATTATTTACTTCGTCAGTTGCTTTGTGTTGAATTAAACCACGTATCCTTAAAATCATTTACAAATTTAATTATTATCCGATTTTGAGTGTAAACAGTTTGGCGCCCACCGCGGGCTAAGGATAATAGTGGCTGTTTGATACAAACTTCTATAACACACCCTATTTACACTTGTTCTTTGGAGTACTTTTGATTTCAGGTTAAAGTCTGAAATGCCGAACTCCTAGTCTGCCCCTCTGAACGTGGATGCTGAATTCGGCCACCATGGCAAGAACAATAACATAGCACCCGGTAACGAGGTGCCCCTCGTCGATCCCAATGGAAGTCCTTTTTCAAGGGTGTGGACTCGGCTGTTTTGGAAGACTTTACCGGGTTGGACAACTTGGAGGTGCCGAGGAAGCAGTCGTCTTCAAAGACCGATGGGCTGAATTCAAGCCCAAAGTTGATCAACTAGTTTCCTACCCCGAGTACAGATCCCGGCCGTAAGAGGTCAATAATCATCATCGTCCTGGAGGATGCCCAAGTTCTTTCCTCTCCCGTAGGAGTAGCGAGTTACTGTCGGTGCCTGGTAATGGAAAAAGACTAGGTGAAAATGAATAAGGTGGGCGTACCGTGCCTGTTCAAGGAAGCACAACAAGTGTTGAATCGGGTAAGGCACCAGTACGCTCTTTCATCCTCTACCTTAGTTCTTGATATTTCTCACGTCTTCCCCCTTTATATTTTTACAAGACTCGGTACCCTATCATGAAAGATTTCTTCAATACTGGGCTAAGGTTAACTAGCTCAAGCCGAGACCGGGGAGCTTGCTAAGAAAAGAGATATGTATAAGCTTCTCAGCAAGCAACACGAAGGGGCCGTCAAGAATCTCCGGGACGAGTTGGATGCAGCTCAGAAGGAGCATGCCAACTAATCGAAACAGGTAAAGATTTTCAAGGTTAGCGATGATGACTTAGACATGGTGACTAATGACCAAATATCACAGGTCCAGCAGAAGATTGACCGGATCGACCAACTCCGGGCTGAAATGAATGAGGTCTAGGCCATAGCCGATGTCTTGAAGGGAAAAATGGACTAGCTGGCTTCGGAAAAGGAGATCGCCAAGGAGCAGCTGGTATTGGAAGAGATCCAACTCCGAGTGGCGAAAGAGAAAGTCGAAGCACGTGCTAGATAAATCGAGGACCTCCAAGCTCAAAGGTCAACGAGATACCCTTGGCAAAGAGCTCGAAATAACGAGGTTCGAGTCGGAAACAATCAGGGTTGATGCTGAAGAGATGGTGTCCCAGTACAGGGCCGATGTCGAGGAAGTCGAGGCCCGCCTAAAAGTCACCGTTGAATACATGGAGTGGTTGTCATATACAGAGACCCTCGAGGAAATCCATGCCCAATGTTTTGACCTCTCAGGTTAGATTGAAGAGGTGTAAAGGCTCGATATTGAGGCCAAGAAGTTGGCTGAACTTGAGGATGATGAAGGCTCTGAGGTCTCAACGAATCCGAAGATGGAGAAGACCCCGACGACTCTAGTGACGAGGCGGCTTCTGGTGAATATCAGACGTAGGTGCCTTAGGAATTTTTCTTTGTTTTTGCATTTTATACATTTGTTGAGGCCGTTTTTATTGGCCTTTGTAAAGACATTTTGAAATGTTTATAAAGTTTTTTCCCTTTCGGTGATTTTCGAGTTTACCATCTTTTCATTGCAAAGATTTAAAATGCCCTGGTATGGAATTAGATGTTGCAATAAGCCGATTTTCAGAGGCTCAAATAAGACTTGTCCCCGATGCAAGTTTTGCTTAAAACTTATAGGGGCTTGGAATTACTGGAAGTTTCCCCGAGATACTTGTTTAAATATTTTTTGATTAAAATTTTGCCGAGGGTAATCTTCTAACAAGTTTAGAATTTTGAAGGCCTTATGTTTTGATTACGGGCTTCGGACCTCTCCGAGCCATTTTAGGGTGGTCGTAGCCTTTTAAGTTCAGGCATTGCCTAACAGGCTTTGTACCTCTGGGCTTCGATAGCACGAGCCGTCCAAGCTATCTTGGACGACTGTCCTCGAGTGGGGGTGGCCGTAGCCTTTTAAGTTTAGGAACTGCCTAATAGACTTTTGTTCCTCCGAGCTTCGATAGCTCGAGCTGTTTGAGTTTTTATTGGACGACAGTCCTCGAATGGGGGTGATCTAGTGGATCCGGATAGAGGCAACCCTTGGGTTCGATATCCTTAAGGAACAAAATGTATTAGTCTTTAGGGACAAAATATGTATCTACAAGGTAGAAACTTTCTTTCATTTTTGTGCGTAATATACAAGATTGTAAGTGTGTACAAACTTCGTGTTATGGCTTAGGTGGTCTATGCAGGAACGATTCATTTGACCGCTTGGCCCCTACAATAAATCCTATCCACTGAGCCTAGACTGTTCAAGCACAAAATTTCCTTCCTTACTATAAATCATTACCCGAAGGTGATGGCCCCCAATATTCTAGGTCGATCGTCGATAGGGCTTGGATACTGATGATGTGACCATCGACTTTGGTTCATAACCAGTTTTTGATTCTAAGTTAGCACGATCCATTGTTTCCTCATTAAAAACCTTGTCGGAAAACCCATTTGGGACAAAATCGGTTTAAGGGAAAAAGAGTGCAACGTGTGCTTTTAGGCCTCACAACTACATCGTCCTTTGGTTGTTGCCTGCAAGTTAGTCCAATTCGTAATATATAAAAAAAGATATGAGGGGGGTTGTACCTTAGCAGTAGTATCGTTTTAAGTGGGTCACGTTCTAGTTGTTCGGTAGTCGCTCACCATTCCCCGCTTCGAGTTTATACGAACCTTTATCGGTAATCTCGATAATTCGATATGGACTTTCCCAATTTGGTCCTAGCTTCCCTTCATTCAAATTCTGGGTGTTTGTGTCACCTTTCTTAACATCAAGTCCCCGATATTGAAGTGTCGGAGGTTGGCTCTTCGATTGTAATATCTTTCAATCGGTTTCTTCTGGGTGTCCAACCGTACGAGGATGGCCTCGTGTCTTTAATCCATTAGTTCTAGGCTCGTGCTCATGGCCTCACTGTTTGACTCTTCGATAGCATATCAGAACCTGAAACTCGATTCTCCTACCTCGACCGGTATTAGTGCTTCGGCATGTAGACCAACAAAAATGGGGTGGCCCCGGTACTAGACTTTGAGGCCATACGGTATGCCCATAGGACTCAGGGAAAAATTTGCTTCCATTTTCCTTTGGCTTTGGTCAACCTTTTATTAAGGTTTTGGAGCATGGTGTTGTTTGTAGACTTCGCTTGCCCGTTCCCACTAGGCTGATAAGGTGTTGACAGGATCCTTTTTATCTTATGGTCCTCGAAACATTTGCTTACTTTACTGCAGATGAACTGCTTCCCTTTGTCACATACGATCTCGGCTAGCATCCCGAACCGACATATTGTGTGGTCCCAAATAAAATCAATAACTTCTTTTTCTCTGACTTTCTCAAATGCTTGAGCCTCAACCCATTTAGAAATATAGTCAATCAAAAATAATATAAATTGAGCCTTACCAGGTGGCCATGGCTGGGGACTGACAATGGCCATTCCCCATTTCATGAATGGCCAAGGCAACAAGACCGAATGCAGAATCTCCACGGGATGATGGATCATCGATGTGTGCCTCTGACAGCCGTCGCATTTCCGTGCGAATTCCTTCACAACTTTCTCCATGTCGATCCAGTAATAGCCAGCTCTGATTATCTTACGATCCAACGATTCGGCCCCCGATGGTTCTTGCATGTGCCTTCGTGAACTTCCCTCAAAACATATTCGGTGTTTCACGGTCCTAGACATATGGCGAGTGGGCCGTCGAACGTTCTTCTAAATAGGATGTTATCCTCGGAGAGGTTGAACCTCGTCACCTTTGTGTGTAGAGCTCTCGATTCTTTAGGATTCGAGGACAACTTCCCGGTCTTCAGGTAATCTATATACTTGTTTCTCCAGTCCCAGGTTAAGCTTGTCGAGTTGATCTCAATGTGGCCTTCTTCCACTACCTATTTCATGAGTTGTACGACCATTCCCGATTGAATTCATTGTCATCAACCGACGACCCTAGCTAAAGCATCGGCTTCGCTATATGTATCATGGGGTACATGTTGCAAGGGCCACTCCTTGAATCGATGTAGTATTACTTGTAGATTATCCAGGTATCTTCGCATTCGTTCCTCTTTCACTTCGAACCTCCCATTGACTTGACTTACAACAAGGAGGCATTTAGTTTCGATCACATTGGCCCCCAGGCTTTTAGCCAGTTCGATACCTGCAACCATGGCCTCATACTCGTTGTTATTGTTAGTCAATTTAACCGTTCTAATGGACTGCCTAACTACGTTACCTAAGGGCGGCTTCTACACGATGCCGAGTCTGGACCCCTTTGCGTTCGATGCACCATCCATAAATAGGGTCCAGATCCCCGAGGAGGTCCTCAAGGTTAATAACAATTATTTTGCGACCTCGGGTATTAAGGCTGGCATGAAGTCGGCTACGAAGTCTACCAAAATTTGAGACTTAATGGCGGTTTGGGGTCGATATTCAATATCGTACCCGCTAATTTCCATGGCATATTTGGCCAATCGTCCAGAGAGATCGGGTTTGTGCATTATATTACTCAATGGGTAAGTAATTACGACACATATAGAATGGCACTGAAAATATGGCCTTAACTTCCTAGAGGGGCTTAGCAAAGCGAGCACCAATTTTTCTAGGTGTGGATATCTTGTTTCAGCCTCACCTAGTTTCCTACTAACATAATATATAGAAAATTGCATACCTTCTTATTCCCGGACTAAGACTCCACTTACCTCTATCTCGGATACCGGCAAGTAAAAGTATAGGTGCTCGTTTGCCTTCGGAGTATGAATTAAAGGTAGACTCGAAAGGTACCGTTTTAGTTCTTCCAAAGCTTGGGGGCACTCCGTGGTCCATGAGAAGTTATTCTTCATTCTTCTTCTTTTTCAATAACAAGAAGAATCGATGGCTCTTATTGGAGGACCTTGAAATGAACCGACCCAAGACGGCTATGCGCCCGGTTAGCCTTTGAACGTTCTTGACATTGTCCACCATGGTGATATCTTCTATGGCCTTGATCTTGTCGGGATTGATCTCGATTCCCCGATTGGACACTATGGATCCAAGGAACTTTTTGGACGCAACACCGAATGCATATTTCTCTGGGTTTAGCTTCATCTTGTATTTCTTCAGTATGTTGAAGGTTTCCTGCAAATGTTCCAAATGGTCCTATGCTCGTAGGGATGTAACTAACATGTCATCAATGTAAACCTCCATTGATTTTCCTATTTTATCTTCGAACATCCAATTTACTAAGCGTTGGTAAGTGGCACAAGCATTTTTAATCCGAATGGCTTTACGTTATAACAACAGGTGCCGTATTTAGTGATGAAGGAAGTCTTTTCTTAGTCGCCCGGGTCCATCCAAATCTGGTTGTACCCGGAATAGGCATCGAGAAAGCTGAGTATCTCGTGGCTGGCCATCACATCAATTATGCGATCGATGTTAGGCAAAGGAAAAGAGACTTTAGGGCATACTTTGTTCAAGTCCTTATAGTCTACAAACATTTTCAATTTGTCTCCCTTTTTAGGCACTACCAGTACGTTCGCTAACCAATCTGGGTACTTAACTTCTCGAATGGAGCCTATTTTAAGGATTTTGGATACCTCGTCTTTGTAATGCATACCTGACTTCAGATTGAGGCCTCCTCTTCTGTTTGACCGGATGAAACTTTAGATCCAATCTTAGCCTGTAAGTAGTTATCTCCAGCGGGATCTCTGTCATGTTACGATGGGACCAAGCGAAATAATCTATGTTATCTATAATGAATTCAATGAGTTTTTCCCTGATCTCGGGACTTAGCCCTATGCCCAGGTATACCTTCCGATCGGGAAGGTGCTCGATTAACCTAACTTGCTCCAGCTTCTGAACCATTGACTTGGTGGCATCAGAATCGTCAGGGGTTGTGAAAGACCTAGGGACTCCGTAGTCATCATCCTTGCTTGTCTCTTGCTTTTCTGGTTCAGTCCGGGATGCATCGGTGATTGCTATTTGGTTTCTCCCTCGGTGACATAAATCAGGTTCTTTGATGTTGAGAGTGCGGATATCGGGACCACCTCATCGATTGTGAATATTTCTTTTGCTGCTGGTTGCTCTCCGTAAACTATTTTGATCCCTCCCGGTGTAGGAAATTTTAACGCTTGATGTAGCGTTGAGGGTACTGCTCTCATGTTCGGAATCCATGGGCTCCTGAATAAAGCATTGTATCTCATGTCTCCTTTGATCATGTAGAACTTTGTTTACTGAATGGTTCTGATGGTGTTTACTGGTAGGGTTATCTCCCCTTTAGGGGTCTCGCATGCCATGTTGAATCCGTTTAAGACTCGGAGCAGAGGCACTATTTGGTTTTGCAGACCCAGCTGTTCCACGACCTTCGATCTGATGATATTGGTCGAGCTACCTGGATCAATTAACACACATTTAACTCAAGATTTATTTATGAGTACAGATATTACTAGTGCATCATTGTGTGGTTGCAAAATACCTTCAGTGTCCTCGCCGTTGAAAGATATGGTTCCCTCCTGTACATAATCTCGAGTCCATTTTTCCCTTGCAATGGATACTTTAGTGAATTCTAACATCGGCCCTAGAGGGACGTCAGCTCCACCAATGATCATGTTAATGACATGCTGAGGTTCCTCTTGCCCGATCTACTTGTTGGCGTCCCTATTCCTAAAGTGATTTATGGCTCGATCACTCAAAAATTCTCGTAGGTGCCCGTTGTTGAATAACCAAGCTACTTCTTCTCTTAATTGTCGACTGTCTTCGATTTTGTGTCCGTGAGTGCCATGATATTTGCATGTTAGGTTGGGGTCCCTTTGGGGAGGATCAGACTACAATGGTCGAGGCAACTTAGTATCTTTGATGTGTCCGATGGCTGATACGATGCCGACATCATCGACGTCCAAATTGTACTCCGATAACCTTGGTGCTTCCTTTGACCCGATGGGTCTGTCAAAACCATTTTTGCTCATGAGTACTCAATTATTATGACCTTGATCGCTCCTTCTTTCACTCCTTGCAAGGTTGCATCCGGACCCACTGCTCCTTCGATCTCTATTGTATAGTTGATACCGGTCTTTGTTCGATCTTGGCTCATGATCGACGACTCTTTTGGATATATCACTAGTCCTGGCGGTGTAAACAAATTCAGAAGGGGCCCCAAGCTGATCATCTTTGACCCTGATTTTTGATTGGTACCTGTTATGGATGTCGGCCCAAGTTACTGCCGGATATTCTATTAAATTTTGCTTCAACTGCTGTGAAGCCAATAAGCTTTGGGGATTGAGTCCTTGGGTGAATGCCTGAACGACCCAATCGTCTACGACCGGAGGCAGATCCATCTGTTCCATTTGAAATATTGACACAAATTCCATGAACATCTCATTATCTCTTTTCTTTACCTTGAAAAGGTCTGACTTTCTAGTCTCGACTTTGATGGCCCCGGCGTGCGCTTTTATAAAGGCATTTGCAAGCATATAAAACGAGTCAATAAAATTAGGGGGTAAGTTGTGATACCATATCATAGTTCCTTTTGACAAGGTTTCTCCAAACTTAGTCAGCAGAACGGATTCGATCTCATCATCCTCCAAGTCGTTCCCCTTGATGGTGCACGTGTAGGAGGTCACATGTTCATTTGAATCAGTCGTTCCATTATACTTCGGGATTTCTGGCATACAAAACTTCTTAGGGATCGGCTTCGGAGCTGTGCTCAGAGGGAAAGGCTTTTGGGCAAACTTCCTGGAATCTAGGCCTTTCAGTATCAGTGGTGCTCCTGGGATTTGATCAACCTTGGAGTTATTGGTCGCCACTTTTTTATCGTTAGCTTTGATTCTCTTTTCTCCCGATTCTACCCGTTTCGTTAATTCCTCGAGCATCTTTATTATCTCTGGATTGGTCCCTGGTTCAACTTCACTCGGACTTTCTGTGACTGGTTCATTTCTGCGAGCGTTTTCCCGGGATGGTTTAGGCTCAACTCTATTGGGGGCGCAACTTTGGTTTTGCAACTAGGCTATCACTACCTGTTGAGCCTGTAACATTTTGAAGATCACCCGCATGTTGATCCCATCACCTTCACCGCCATGCGTATCTTGGCTACCGGTCTGGCCCCCCCGCGAACGCTATTTTTCGTATTAGTGGGCAAGTTAGCATCGATGGCCACATGGGAGTTGGCGTCGATTGGGTCTACAACCGGAGGCCCCGTTGGGATCAGCAGGGTGAACTTCGTTGTTAGGCACTATATTGGTGTTCTCGCCGTGGTGGCCAGATTTAGCATCAACGTTTAAATGAGCAAATTGAGAGTTTAACATCCTTAAGTTTTCCTAAAATTAAGATCTCAAAGAACAAGAGTAAAGCAGAGTGTGTTGTGAAAATTTGTATCAAATTACCACTATTATCTTTAGCCCCATGGTGGGCGCCAAACTGTTTACCCTAAAAAACGGATAACAATTAAATTTATAAGTGATTTTAAGGATATGCGGATTAATTCAATATAAATGATAAATTGCGTTAGATTAAAAAGATAAAGGACATGCTAAATTGTCAAACCAATTGTGGGGAGTGAACCCGAACTCGGTAACAACTTTAATGTAATGCGCGCCTTCGATCCCGGGCTCATAATAATGAAGAACTAATGAAAAGCAGTAAGAACTTTGAATATTAGATAAATAAGAATAAAATTGCTTTGGTGTGTATAAAATGATCCTAATGAATAGTCAGACTCCCCTTTATATAATAGGAGAATTTTGCCCTAAGTATAACTCTATAAAAGGTAAAATTTTCCGTTTTACTAATCATTGATCTTCTGCCAGTATGTGCGCTGTGAAATCCGGCTACGCACGGATATCATGGTCCGTTATTAGTCATTCTCGATTATCTGATAACATTCTCTGAAGTTTAGGGATTCGAATCGGACCTAGGGAATACGACCCTGATTACTCCGAAGGTGGGTGTTTTGCCCGGACCTCGATTCGAGGGGCTCCTTGTCTCGATTCCGGTTACTTACACTCACATCTCTGCTCCGTTTACTTCATCGATAATCACATACAAGGGACTCGGTTTCAACCGCATACATAAATCTAATCAAGTTAAGATATGCGTTTTGTGACATTACTGACCATAACATGGATAGGCCAACCATCTTCACTTGTATAGAAATGGTGCAACTTAACATCTTCAAGGTGTTCGTGCTCGCTGTCATTGTCGTCGCCGTTACTGCCTCAGCACAGGAAGTTGGAATGGCTTCGGCGCCATCCCCTGATGCGGGTGCTGGTTTCTCATTACCCGTTTCCGGTGCTTTGATTGGAACCTCATTGCTCTTCTCCCTGGTTGCTTTCTTCATGCAGTGATTTTATGATGTCCCTTTTAATGTTTTGAAAAAGAAAAATAGCAATTCATTGTTCATTATTTGGGTGACTTTCTTTGGCAGAATATTGCTAGTTGGTTATCTTACTTACTGAATATGCATTGTCATTCGACATTGAGATATTGTAAATCTTGTTACTTTAGTCACTGCCAAATTTAAATGTACTAGCCTTTCTAAGTATTAAGTTTGAGACTGTAAACAATATTCGTTTTCTTAGTTTATCCTTTTTTCTAGAGATAATACCTTAAACCTCGCCTAAATTATACAATATTTGTCAGTTGCCAACCTGTCACGACCCTAAACCCAGACTCGGTCGTGATGGCGCCTCTCGTGAAGACAAGGCCAGCCGACACTTCCCATTTCGGTATTTAACAGCTAAACAGTAAGAAACAGTCTAAGCATGATAAAATAATCCAAAGTTTAAGCAGATAACAACATAATTTGCGGAATACAACCCCACACAGCCCGATACCGGGGTGTCACTAGCCATGAACATCTAAACAATCCGGAATACTCAGAGAAATCTACAGAGTTTAATACAGTAACTAAGAACATGGAGAATAAGATGGGGAAGAATCTCCGGGCTGCGAATGCAGACAGCTACCTAGAGACTCCTCGGATCTGCCTGAGCTGGAAAGATCAGCACTCGGGAGCGGGACCAGATGCGCCTGAATCTGCACACAGGGTGCAGGGAGTAAAGTGAGTACTCCAACTCAGTGAGTAATAATCATAAATAAAGACTGAAAGCAGGAAATCACGCAATGCACAAAGCAAGCTATAATGAAGCAGTAAAACCATTAAAAATAGTGAATCAATAGAAATACAAATAATCATTTAGGTTCAGTTTTAAACTTTGGGAAATACCTTTTCAACAATTAAACAGATAATGACAGGTAATTCAAAAAGATAAACACATAAAGGTTCGCCTCTCAGGCACAGTGTCAACAAATCCGCCCCTCTGGCAATATCTCAGAACAATACCAGCCTCTCGGGCTACATCTCACGTCAGATAGGTACCCGCGCTCACTGGGGGTGTGCAGACTCATGGAGAGGCCCCTTACAGCCCAAGCGCAATATCAAGCCATCTCGTGGCATACATCACTAGGATCTCGGCCTCATATCAATCACGACACCTAGTGGCGTACATATCTCTGGCCCTCAGCCTCATAATCAATATCAAATGCTTCCTCACAACATAGTCCCTCGGCCTTACTCAGTCAAAATCCTCACAAGCCACTCGGGCAATAGTAAAACATGATTCTCGGCCCAAAATATCATTTAAAAGATCATTTAAGTGTTAAAACAGAGTAAACATGGCTGAGTACGAAAATAGTGAAATATATCAGGACTGAATTCAAGTATAAAGTCAAAACAATAAGAAAATATCAATAAAAGTCCTCGAAGGGTTCAAATAGTTGGCAAAAGCCCAAATATGGCATTCAGCCCAAATAATGATGATAGCAAATAGATTTCAGTCAAATACACAGTAAAATAGTCATTCGGGACGGACTAAGTCACAATCCCCAATAGTGCAGGATCCCACACTCGTCATTAAGTGTGTGTGTCACCTCAATATAGCACAACGATGTGCAAATCAGGGGTTTCATACCCTCAGAACATCATTTTCAATTATTACTCACCTCAAACCGGTCAAATCTCTAGCTCGCGACACCTTTGCCCCTCGAATCGGCCTCCACTTACGTCGAATCTATCCAAAATCAGAATCACAATATCAAAATATGCTAAGGGAACAAAGCCCAAGCGAAAATAATCAATATACGACACAAATCCCAAAATTACAAAAACCTGACCCCCGGGCCCACATCTTGGAATTCAATAATTTTTATATCAATATATTCCTTATCTCCCCACGAGTCCATACATATCAAAAGTTCTGAAATCCGACCTCAAATGGTCCTTCAAATCCTCAATCAAAGGTCTAAGTTTCCAAGCCGTAGTTCTTCAATTTTTTGCTTAATTTCCATGATTATTTAGGTGGAATTCACATTAGAATCGAGTTTTAAGTCCAAGAATATTACCTCGAAGTGATTCCTCTTGAATCCCTCTTCAATCCTCTTCAAAAAGCTCCAAAAACGATTAACAATGGAAGAAATAAATCCTAAAATCGCGGACAAGATGAGTATTTAAACATTCTGCCCAGGCCTGAAATCCTTCTTCGCGAACACAGTCTAAGTCTCGCGTTCGCGAAGCATAAATCACCTTTGACCAAAATTCCTCTTTCGCGATCGCATCATGCCACTCGTGAACGCGATGGTTCCACAACCTGACTCTTCGTGAACGCGCTCCCTCACCCGCAAACGCGATAAACAAAACACCTCAAACCCAGCTGGCCAATTTCCTCTATGCAAACGCGGAGCTTTCCTCGCGAATGCAATGAATCACTTCACAGTCCCTTCGCGAATGCGGAACCTTCCTCGCAAACTCGAAGGCTAAAATTTCAGCCTTCTCCAGCTAACCCTTCGCGATCACAGTTCCCCTCTCGCGAACGCGAAGGTCGTTTGTCTGCAACACTGAGCAACAGATTTCTGCAATTCCAAACTTCATGAAATGGGAACTCAGCCGAGGCCCCTGAGACTTCATCCAAACATGCCAACATATACCATAACCTCATTCAAACTTGTTCCAACCTTCAGAACACTGAAAACAACATCGAAACACCAAATTCGCATCAGATTCAAGCCTAAGAATTCGAAAATCTTCCAAATTACGCTTTTGATAAAAAATCCAACAAAACCACGTTCGAATGACTTGAAATTTTCACACTCATCCCAAATGACACAATGGAACTACTGCAACTCTCGGAATTCCATTCCGACCCATATATCAAAATCTCGCCTGCCAACCGAAAATCGCCAAAATAACCACTGCGCCAATTCAAGCCTAAATCTACTTCAAACCTCCAAAACGCATTTTGATCACGCTCTTAAGTCCCAAATCACCTACCGAAGCTATCCGAACAGTCAGAACTCACATCCGATACCTCTAACACATAAGTCAAAATCCGGTTGACTTTTCCAACTTAACCTTCCTCAAAAGAGACTAAGTGTCTCAAACCTTACCAAATTCTTTCCGAACCTTAACCAATCAACCCGATCACATGTAGAACCATTATACAAAGCAATAAGAAGCAGAAATAGGGAAAAATGGAGCAGCAACTTAGGAGACGACTGACCGGGTCGTCACACTACCTAAACTATCACATGTCCGAAAACCCCTGAACTATATACCCCTTCATAATAAAACTCCCTCGTCTCTTATATGGCATAATGTGTGTAACATTTCTCCCAAGAACATGCGAAAGCTAAAAACAACAATTAAAATGGCCCACCTGACAGTTTCTAATGGCTAATTAGCCCTTCTTTTTTAAAATTTATATTTTTTTTCTCTAGTTTTTCTTTATATTTCACCTTCCTTTCTCTTTTAATTTTTTTACCTCTTTTATACATTTTCACCTTTCTTCTCCATTTCTTCCTCTGAATTTAAGGCAGTCCAACGAGGCGGATCGGGATGGCATTTAACCGGGATGGTGAGGGGCAATGGCGAAGCCAGAAAATTGAATAAAGGTATTTAAATTTTGAACACCCATTTCTAGTGGGCTATGTAAAGGTGTTCAAAGTTTATTTTTAATCAATAACAAGTAATCTTTTACCTTATACATAGTATAATTTTTCGGCAAATAGTGGTTAGTTGACCACCCTTGGGCCAACAAAGCTTTGCCCCTAGTGGCGGGGCGGGCCTAAACGGGACGGGATAAACGGGACAAAATTGTCACGACCCAAAATCCACTAAGGATCGTAATGGCGCCGGACACCACTGCCGGGCAAGCCAACACCAAATAGCTAGTAATTTCTCGTTTTAATTTTTGAAATCATCCCTTTTTAAAATATTAAACAATTAATAAAGAATTTCACTGAATAAATAATGATGTCTTTAACAAATTTTGACACTAAATAATCCCGTTGACATCCCAAACCCCGGTGTCACAAGTGGATGAGCAATTTCTAGGAAACAATGTAATACCATAACTGTCCGGAATATAAATTGGACAGAGAAAAAAATACAATACAGTACTCTGAAGGAGACTCTACCGACTACGGGTCGCCTCGAGAGGTGTAGCTCACCTAAGTCTCCGTATCAAACATGCCGTTGCGCCTGACTAGGCCAATAATCATACATGTGTCTGTGCAACAAAAATGAATAACAAGTGTAGTATGAGTACAAAAATAACGTGTACCCAGTAAGTATCCCGTCTAATCTCGAAGAAGTAGTGACGATAGGTCGACTTCAACACTTACTAGTGGTCCAATGATTTCAAATACAGAAAAGAAATGAATAAATATGAAGCAGAGTAAGCATATGAAATAAAGATGTATAAAATACATGGTACAATTGTCTTCTTTACAATTATACTCAATCTCCCAACTAGCATGTTCCCTCCGTAACCGGAGCATATATATAAAGGTATAGTGACTATCATAAAATGGTTGTAACAATTCAATTCAGGGAAAGATCCTCAGATACCATGGCTTCTAGCCAAATGTTACGCACGAGTTCCATAAGAGTGATCTATATATATATATATATATATATATATATATATATATATATATATATATATATATATATATATGAAAATGTCGAGGCGTACAGCCCGATCCAACATAAGAATAAAATGTGCACTGCCGAGGGTTGAACGGCGTGAACCATAGATGCATCTATTAACCTGCTGAGGCGAACGACCCGTTCCCATGAGAGTGTGGTACATAAATCCTGCCGAGGCGAATGGCCCGATCCCATAAGAGTAGTAAAAGGGAATACCCCTCTCGCGAATCATACGTGCGACGCGGTAAAATATAAATTTAAGGAATCACCCCGCTCGCGGATCATACTTGCGACGTGGTAAAATATAAATTTGCCATTGAAATCATATCTCTTTCTTGATTCTTTTCAAAGTAAGGAAAATTCAACTTGTAGGTTTTTAAAGAAATTTTCCCCGCTCGCGAAAAATACATGCGACGCGGTTACAAATAGATTTCTTAAGCTATTATAATATTCCTACAATCCTTTTCAAAAATACGAAGTTTAAATGAAAACTTTTAAGATCTCAAATTCCTCAATTTCAACTCTTTTCAAGATATTTACTAAGAAAGCTCAATCTCGCTTCTTCTCAAGGCAAACAATAAACATAAATCAACAATAATATCAATAAGGCATGGTATAAACCTAAAACTACTCGGACATAGGCATAGCTAGTAGCTACGTACGGACTCTCGTCACCTCATGCGTACGTAGCCCCCACAAATAGAGGTGCATATTAATTTAGTTTACCTATGGGGTTAATTATCTCTTACAAGGTTAGAAAAGAGACTTACCTTGCTCTGAAGTTCCATAACCGACTTCCAAGCTCTTCCGACGACTCAAACTGATGCACAACACTACGAAACTAGCCAATAATTATGCAAACCCATTAATTTATGCTCAATTACTCATAATAATACAATTTATAACAATTCCTAACCCCGGTCGAAAAGTGTCACACCTCCTTTTTTACCACCCGAGAGGGGATATAAGAGAGTTTTTCCAATTAAAGTGACAATAATCGAAATGAGATTATTTATTTATTTTAGAATCGCCACTTGGGATATTTATAGTGGTGTCCCAAGTCACCGGTTTATTTTAAATCCCAAATCAAGGAAAATTGACTTTATTTAAAAGTCTACGGAACCAGAAATTCTAGATAAGGAATTTTGTTAACCTGGGAGAAGGTGTTAGGCATTCTCGGGTTCCGTGGTTCTAGCACGGTCGCTTAACTATTAATAATTAGTCTAATTATCTGACTTATTACATATTTAAACCTCTTGTGCCTTTTAAACTTTATAAACGATTTTAATTATTTTTTAGAATTATTCTGGAACAAGTTACGATTGTCGTACATTTGTTTGTTTGATACACACTGCGAATCATGCCACGAGAACCGTACCCACGATCTACAACATGTTTAAATTATTAAAGATTAAATTATTGCTGGGTCACATAAATGTACTCTCGGATTTCAGTAATTAAACGTCACGACTACGTCACGGGAACCGTATCCGTAGCTATGATAATTATTTAATTAATGCGCCTAAAGCAAACTATGAAAGTTCAAGGCATTTTCTATACTAATTTTGTATTTATGTGAGCGCCATAGATTATAGGATTTTTATTTGTGTATGGCACACCCCAAATTATTTTATTTTTTTCGAAGAAAAGATTGGTATTTCACTAAGGCAAACTAAAGGCACTTCTACTTTAATCTAATTTTAAATTAGGTATCACAACCACGTTACGGGAACCGTACCCATAGTTGTAATAATTTAATTGCGTGCCTAAAGCAAACTACAGATGTTCATATTTACTTTCTAAAATTAATTTGAGGTCATGTGACAAGCTCAAAAATTTATAGACATGACTTGTGGGTAAATGCTCAAAGATTAAGGATACATATTACTAACAAACGGTGCTCCTGGAATTGATTACTTAGAAGATAATACAAAATAAAATAGCAATTAACCAGAAAGTCTACATATATAACATAGTGTTAAGCTCAACTCATCTTCTCGGTTATTGATTTGCTATATAAAAGCATTGGGAAAAGTAAAAAAAGCAAAGGAGAATAACCAAAATCATAGAGCTTTTTAGCTTTGCTTTCATAGAGAAAAGAATTATGCTTCATTCAACTTCAGCAAAATTGAGGCAGCCCTGGGGTCTTGCGCAATAAGACCCCCTGCTCAAAATTTACCACCAAAGCAAAGTACAAGCAGAAAAACAAATTGGATTATAAAATTCTAAAATCAATATTCTCTTCTTCCTTTAAAAAGGAAACATCAACAGAATCGAAGGAAGGAATCCGATTTCCAAAAAAAACTGGAAAAATAGCAAACCCACCATTTTTTACAAAGAAATCGGCGTGTCCTTCCACAAGAGAAATCGAAAAAACTCAGCATTCAAATACAGAGAACAAAAATTTCAGGCACATTAATCAAAAATCATTCTTCTGATTCAGTGTTGTCCAATAATACCTTACAATTACACAACCCATCAATTTTTAGATTCCACAAAATTTAGCATATTCATAGAATGAGCCCTCAAATATTCATTCATAATCAAATAAGAGGACCATAGGAATAGGAAGACGTACCTAAACAATCCAGAATAGTTGTAAATGGCCAATTAAAAAAATCTAGGATGCGGAATGGAGCTCAGCTACTCAACAAGCTATCAAACTAGAACTTAGGGCCCAGATAAAGGATGGAATTGAAAACGGAACTCAGCAGCACATCTTCAACGGAAAACTCAGCAACAACAAGCCAACCAATTCGAACCTCAAATTCTAGCTTCCTTTTGATTTTTGTTTGAAACCATTTTTCGGATTCGAACTTTTAATATGTTTGTGTATTTTCGTGTGTATGAGATTGGATGTGGAAATCTGATCGTTCTTGTTGAGAAATGGAGAGGGGTATGTCGTTGATAGAGTCCAGGAGAAGAGTCAGCTTTCGTCTCTTTTTAGAGGAGAAAATGGAGCGCCATTTTTTTAGCTTCTTCAGGGTGTGGTCCTTAATCATCTGATGTTGTCTTCTTTCTATATATAAGTTTTATTAAAGGGTAAGGGGTTTGGGTAGGTTAGAGTAATGAGCTTGGGCTAAAGGATCAGACTTGGGTTAATTAATTCGGATCAATTTAAGGATTGACCCAATTTTGAATAAATAAGACCAAACATTTTTTCCTATTTTCTTCTATTTATTTTTACCTTTTTCTTTTCTTTAATTAATTAAAACCCTAAATTAAGCTATTTTTTTGTAGAAAATAAAATTCTTTATTTATTAAAACAACTAATTAACTTAAAACTAAGTAAAAATACTAATTTCTAAAGACTAAAAGTTAAATATGTAAAAATGACTATTTTTGTAATTTTTTCCTTAATAATGCAATTAACTCAATGTAATTTATTCCTAAATGCAAATTGAACCTAGGATGGCATAAAAATAAAAATATGACAATTTTATGATTTTTTCTATAATTTTCAAATATTAAAAATGCATGAAATGTAACTGATTAAAGAAAACATTCCTAAAAATCAATTAAAATTATTTTTGGTCCATTTTTAGGAGTTATTTTCATGTAGGGCAAAAATTAGGTGCTCACGGCTGCCCCTCTTTGCTTAAAAATATGAAGAGTTTTCGGGCAAAGATAAAGTGAGCAATTACGAGCAATTTTTGCCCGTTTGAAACTCCATTTGGAAGCATTTTGTAAAAGTTTGACCGAACCTTGCTTCGGAGGTGCCTACATATCCTTGACTATAAAAGAATCAGGTCGGTATAGTTCTGGAAGTTTTGGTAGCTGGGACTTCCGAGAAACTGTGATTTCACTGTTGTTGTTGATGTTTCTGCTTGTTGAACTCCTTATTACACCAAAATGAAAAATAAAAAGCTAAACTAGCTAAGCCTATCAACTACGAGTTACAAGATTCCTATCTATAAATCTTCTGAAGCTTGATCTTGAGTCTTGGCTAGTTCTTCTTGCAGACTCTGATCTGAATCTTGATGCTCGTTAGCTGCAACTGCTGATTCATTCTTCTTCAGCTTTTTGGATCAAGGCGGAACATGCAAAGCTTGTGACTTCAATCATATCTTGAGCAGTCCGCCTCTTTTCTCCGCTTCTATACTTAGAGTTCAACTTCTTTTCTTGTTCTTATTTTCTTTTATTTGGGTTGAGACTTCTTCTTTTGGTCATCTCAAACCTTGTACCTCATGGTAGAAACCTGTTCAGGCACCAAAGCGAACAAATGAATGAAATATTCTGTCACAGTTTTTACTAGGAAAATTTCGTGAGTTATTGTAACAAAAATCTAAACTATTTCTTTATTGAAAGCAATTAAAATCAGGATTGTGTATTCCTGAGAAAAAGAGATTATGGAGTGGAGACCCTATATATAAAAGGCAATCAAATAGGGATCGGACGCCCAAAGTTGGGAAAATTACCAGGTTATGCTGGAAAAATGACCGGGTTATGCCGGAAAGGTCATCGGGTTATGCCGGGGAAGTCATCGGGTTATGCCGGAAAACAAAAAGGTCCTCGGGTTATGGCAGAGAGGTCCACGGGTTATGCCGGAAAAGTTATCAGGTTATGCCGGAAAAAGAAAAAGGTCCTCGGGTTATGCCGGGGAGGTCTACAGGTTATGCCGGGAAGGTCCACGGGTTATGCTAGAAAAGAAAAAGCTCCTCAGATTATGCCGGGGAGGTCTACGGGTTATGCCGAAAAAATCATCGGGTTATGCCGGAAAAGAAAAAAGTCCTCGAATTATGCCGGAGAGGTCCACGAGTTATGCCGGAAAAGTCATCGGGTTATGCCGGAAAATAAAAAGGTCCTCGAGTTATGTCGGGGAGGTCCACGGGTTATGCCGGAAAAGTCATCAGGTTATGCCGGAAAACAAAAAGGTCGTCGGGTTATGCCGGGGAGGTCCATTGGGTTATGCCAGAAAAGTCATCGGGTTATGCCGGAAAAGAAAAACGTTCTCGGGTTATGCCAGGGAAGTCCACGGGTTATGCCGGAAAAAGTCATCGGGTTATGCCGGAAAAAGGAAAAGGTCCTCGGATTATGCCGAGGAGGTCCATGGGTTATGCCAGGAAAGTCATCGCATTATGCCGGAAAAGAAAAAGGTCCTCAGGTTATGCTGGGGAGGTCTACGGGTTATGCCGGGAAAGTCATCGGGTTATGCCGGAAAAGAAAAAGGTCCTCGGGTTAAGCCGAGGAGGTCCACGAGTTATGTTGGGAAAATCATCGGGTTATGCCGAAAAAGAAAAAGGTCCTCAGGTTATGCTGGGGTGGTCCACGGGTTATGCCGGAAAAGAAGAGGGTCCTCGGGTTATGCCGGGGAGGTCCACGGGTTATGCCGGGAATGGTCATCGGGTTATGCCGGAAAAAGAAAAATGTCCTCGGGTTATGCCGGGGAGGTCCACAGATTATGCTGTGAAAGGTCATCGGGTTATGACAGAAAAGAAAAAGGTCCTCGGGTTATGCCGGGAGGTCCACAGGTTATGCCGGGAAAGGTCATCGGGTTATAACCCGAGGAGATCCACGGGTTATGCCGGGAAAGGTCATCGAGTTATACCGGAAAAAGAAAAAGGTCCTCGGGTTTTGCCGGAGAGGTCCACGGGTTATGCCGGAAAAAGTCATCAGGTTATGCTGGAAAAGAAAAGGGTCCTCGGGTTATGCTGGGGAGGTCCACGGGTTATGCCGGGAAAGGTCATCAGGTTATGCCGGAAAAAGAAAAATGTCCTCGGGTTATGCCGGGGAGGTCCACGGATTATGCCAGAAAAGGCCATCGGGTTATGCCGGAAAAGAAAAAGGTCCTCGGATTATGCCGGGTATAATTAGGGAATGGGACCCTATGTTGAAAAAGATTACCAGGTTATGCTGGCATCGAGTAGGGACTGGACCCTAATGTAATGATTACCAGGTTATGCTGGCATCAGCTAGGGAGTGGGACCTTATGCTACCGTGTGGGACCTTTTTCATCATTTTTCTTCTTCTCTCTTTTTTTTATATTTATTTTTTATTTCAGAAAAATGAGTAAAATGCTGGAAAGAATTTGGAAGAAACTTCCCTTTCGGATTGATTATTGCTGCAAAGCTATTTCTAGCCCTTGTGCAGTTTCTTTTTGGTTGCACCTGCTTCTTGCAAAGTTGCTTTGTATTACACCTGTTTCCTGTTTCCTGTTTTCTAACAAAGAACAATTGTTAGTTTGAAACGGTGGTTGGTTTTGTGGCCTTGACGGTTTCAATCACTTAATCTCGACCTAGCTTCTTTGATGAAGGCTTCAACTACAACTGTTTGTTCCCTGAGGACCGATTTCATTTCAGGCCCTGGAGAACCTTTGGTTTTTCCAGACTTTGCCATGAGGGTTGGTCACGTGGGACTTCAGCTTTCAACTTTATTTTGCCTTTGTGGGCCTTTTCCTTCTGACTTGTTGCCTGTTCTTCTTTTATTTTGCTCCTCAAACTTTGTCGCAACGGCTAGTCGTATGGGACTTAACCTTTTCCAACTTTATTTCGCATTCATAGGCCTTTCGTTTTTAGATTCTTTCTTCCAACTTCATTTTCTGAGCATTGGGGTACCTTGATTTTTCAAACCTTTGCTAAGACGGTTAGCCACATGGGACTCAAGCTTTTTAACTTCATTTTGCCTTTGTAGGCATTTGAATTTGATTTCCTTTCTTTTCAGGAGTTTTTCAATTTCAAAACATCAGCCGCCATGGCCGGTCAAGGTCGACTTGATGCCCCCGACGAGGCTGGGTACCTTTTTGCATATTAGCTTGTATCAAATGAGAACCCTGTAAATCAGTCTTACCATCCTTTCTTTGACTTAGTTTCATAACAGAGTTGGGCCGAAAGGGATTCAAAAAAAACAAAAAATGGAATAGAGAATGAGTTTAAAACAAGAAGTGTCCCTTTTGGGGAAAGAAAAGAAAGACTTATCTGGAGTACATGCAGACTTCAATGAACATGACATGTCATTTGTACTGGATGCCTAATCTGTGTAAGCTGTCCGAGTCTTAGAAATTCATCACAACTTTTGCCTCAAATTCGAGAAATCTTGCCAGGACTCTGTCGATGCCGATGACTGTGAGGATCCTCTTTTCGATCAGGGGCTCCCTTTGCGGGTTTTCACATGCTGACCTCTCTCATTTCTCTTCTCACCGTCGCGTTATAGTTCTCTTTGCGAGTTTTCACTAACAAGACTCTCTCATTTTTATTTCTCTTTGCTTACCATCGCCGCACGGTGCCCGTGTGGATTTTCACCAATAAGACTCTCTTATTTTATTTCTCTCATTTGGATTGTATCAAATCCAAGTAGTTGCATTCTCCGATCCTTGAACATTCTCACCGATTGATCAGAAGGACTTGGACAGGATTTGGGGTAAAAAGAATTTGGATTGAATTACAACTTGGAACCTTTCAGGCAAAACCATCGCCGAACCATTGTAACTCCTGCCCCAATTTTACTTTTGGGGGAATTTGAATTTTTATTTTGGTGTGACTGAACCCAAGTGAGAGGCTGCCTACGTATCCTTTCGGAATCAAGTCGAACGTAGTTCAGGGACCTTTTTTCTTTTGTTTTTCTGTTTTGTTTTGTTTTCTCTTTCTTTTTCCTCTCTTTTTTTCATCATTTTTTTTCATTTCATTTTCTTTGTCTTTTCTCCCCCCCCCCTCCTTTGTATCTTTCTTTTCTTCTATTTTCTTTTCATCCTCATTTTTTTATTTTCATTTTTCATTTCATTTTTTCAATCAATTTTTTTTCATAACACTTTCAGGTTCCAAAGAGGGTTATCAAAAAATAGTCACCGGCTCAAAGGGTTGAATATTTGGATACTAAGAAAGAAAGTCTTCTTCATCCCAACCGGAGATCATTAGTATTGTATAAAAGATCCAACATATTACCTTTTTCTGCATTTGCATGGATAGTTGTTTCAGGGACATTTCTTCGATGTGTCCCACGTACAACGCTATCTTTTGGCAGTACTCTTGTTACCATGTATGGACCTTTCCAATCTGGTACCAATTTTCCTTCAACTGTTCCAACTCTTTGTTTTATTTCTTTAAACTTATCTTCATTGCAATCTGATTCTTGATTCATTATTTCAAAGTCTGATAGCGTTTCAGGATCTGGGCATGAAGTCCGCAAGCATGTCATGCTATTGAAATCTGCATTTAATAGAACTGAAAAGAGAATAAGAAAAATGACAAAATTAAGAAAAGAGACATCCCTGGAAGAATTTCATTTGATTTTTTTTTTTTGAAGATAGAAGGGTTTACATCATAAAGTAAAACAATAAAGTAAAATATCCGGATCACACCCTGAGATAATTCAGACGCAGAAAGGATAGCAAGACTGGCTGCCAAGACTCCCGTCTGATGGGGAACTTTCAGGCTTGGCGACCGTCTTTCGGCTTTTCTTCTGTTTCGGCAATGGCTGCAATAGCCTTTAGTGCCGGATAAAATTCCTCATCTTTACAAATCATTCAGACTATTGGCCCAGTGTTATGAGCAGGCAACAAATTCTTCATCCCAAAAAGCGATTCTTTCAGCTTCAATCAAGTCTTCTACTGCCCTTTTAAGGGTCCAATGGTCCTCTGTACTATGTCCCACTGCTCCAGAGTGGTATTCACATCTAGCATCAGCTCAGTGCGATGGGGACTCGGTGTTCGGCCGGTTTGGGGCCACTAGCTGCAATAGATTTAGCCTGATTAGCCTTTGGAACAAGCTTGAATACGAATAGGGGTGAACTAATTCTTTCTGAAAGGATCTCTTGGGCGAGGATTGTATTGGGGATCATTTGGTTGAGGATTATATGGAGCTTGGTAAGGATGGGTATTTCTGGGAGGTGGAGCTCGGTTTCATGGATAATGTTGTGGCCGCTGGTAAGGTTGCGCGTTCATCACCGCATAAGGAGGTGATGCCATGACATAAGCAACATCTTGAATGGGATAATAATGTTGAGGGACCTCAGGAAGCATATATGATTAGCTGAATGACCTGCGGGCCCCGCTCGAGCTGGAAGCCATCATGGCTCCTTATTCTCTCTCATTTCCATTTATCAAACCCTCTGAACCATTTTGAACACCTGGTGATGTGTCTTTAAAAGCAGCATGACTCAAGATTCGACCCTTTTTAGCCCACTTTCTACCATCTCCCCAATTTTGATAGCCTCAACAAATGGCTTTCCCACAACGGACATCATGTTCTGGAAGTAGTCCGCCTCTTGGGCCTGTAGAAAGACCATGACCATTTTAATTTCATCAATTGGAGGCTTTACCCTGGCAGCTTGCTCACGCCATTTGACAGCATATTCACGGAAGTTTTCCGCATTTTTCTTTTTTAAATTGGACAAAGTGTTTCTGTCAGGAGTGATATCCACATTATACTAGAATTAGCGGACAAAATCTCGGGCCATATCGTCCCACACGTGCCAAAGCGTAATTTATTGATCCGTATACCACTCAGAAATGATTCCTGTAAGGCTTTCCCCAAAATAGGCCATTAACAGCTCCTCTTTTCCACCAGCACCCCTCAACTGGATACAATATTGTTTCAGATGAGCGACCGGGTCTCCATGCCCGTTGTACTTTCAAATTTTGACATCTTGAAGCCAACTGGCAAGTGGACATGGGGAAACATACAGAGGTCAGAGTATGAGACACCCTTTTGGCCACTCAGACCTTGCATATTTTTCAGGCTTTGTTCCAGGCTCTTCATCTTCCGAGCCATTTCCTCTTGCTCGGGATTCTTAACAACCTTTTCTTGCTCCACCGAGAGATCATATTACGAAGGTTGAGTGAAAGAGTATGTGGTCACATATGTTATTTCTGATTGAAGCTGTGGACCCTGAAAGGTGAACATTGGAGGCTCAATATACGGCCGTGGTAAAGTTGGTTGTGCTCTGGTGTAGACTGGTGCTGCAGAGAACAATATTGGAGGTGCCCTGGAAACTGGCACCTGGGGGCGAACCACAGAAGGCATGCCAGGAACATTGGATAGCATTGGAAGGTGCCCGCATGGGATGAGCGGGTTGGGCACAGGGGTGTTGGTAACCTCACCAGACCTAGGGATCAACTCAGGGAGCCCAGGGATTGCACTTGACGGTTCCCTACCATTAGACCAGGCGTCCCACATTTCCAATAAGCGGAGACGCAACATCCTATTCTCTTTAGCAAATGCTGATTCTGGTTGTGGAATAGCCCTTGCCAGACTATCCTCAGGACCTATGATTGGTAGGTTGCTTGCGAAGGCCATCTCTGCCGTTGGATCTTGTGAAAGAGGGGAGGCTAGACTGCCAACAACACCAACCACCACAACCTGGCTAGTTTGCACACCCAACAAGCTTGTTAGTTTTGAGACATTTAACATATAGGAAATCGCACGTTAAGATGCAATGTACCTAACAGTTAAACGCTTCTACTATGTGTTTGAACGGTTGCATGTTTCATCCCGGCCTTACCTAACTCTTTCAGTATGTACCTCTTTCCTTTTATTTCTGCCTCTCTTTAATCACTCTTGATTTTTTTTCTTCATTTCATTTCTGTTGCTCTTTTATTTTTTGGCACTCTCTTTTTCTCTTTTTGTTTGTCACTCTTTTATTTCTTGTCCCTCTCTTTTTTTCCTTTTTTTTCCACTCAATTTTTCTTTCTCTCTTTTTTATTCAACTTATTTTTCACTCGATTTTATTTTATAGCTATGATCGAATACGATGGGGATTGCCTACGTATCATGATGCCGCACGAATCAGATCTTGCATAGTTCGGGAAGATCGAAAATGGAGTAAATAAGCTAACCTTTATTTTTGTTGGATTTTTTGAAAGAAATGCTTTAAATGAAGAAAGGAAATATATTTTTTGGATTTTTGTTTTGTTTATGAAAGAAAAACGTCTAAAAAAAATTCATTTGCTCTTGATTTGAACTTTGGGAATTTTAAAAATAAAAATAAAATATTTTTGTTTGAATTTTAAATTGTTTTATCTTTTCCTAAAAAAGAAAGAAAATATTTTTGGCTTTTGGATGTTGCCGCTTAATCTTCGAAAGAGAGACTTTTAAGAAAATGTTTTGGATTTCTAAGTTTTTATTTATTTACAAAAGTACTTCAAAAGAAGAGTGAAAAAATTTTTGGACTTCAATTTTTCAATTTTTTTTTGACGTTTACGAAAGAAAGACTTCTAAAGAAGGAAAAGAATATATATATATATATATATATATATACATATATATTTGATTCTTTTTTTAATTGATTTTTTTCTGGGAAAAATACTTCAAAATAAAGGAAACCCGTATTTTGAATTTTTATTTCTATTTACCTATGAAAGACTTCTGAAAGAAGGAAACTACTTTTTATTTTTGAGTTTTTAAAAAAAATCTTTTTTTGAATTTTCTAAGGAAAAATTTCTAAAGAAGGAACTAAATGAAAATATTTTTGGATTTTTAAAAATTGGGGCCGGAACCGATGAGGTTTGCCTACGTATCTCACATCCGGTAAGAATCATACCCGCGTAGTTCGGTCAGTTTTGACGAAACAAGGGAAACATGACTTTGAAAATTTTGACTCAATTTGAAATGACTTTTCTTTTTCTTTTTCATTTTTCTTCAGAATTTCGGCAAAGTTTCAGAACTTGCTAAATATCTACCTCTCACTCTTTTTTTTCTTTTTTGATTTTCTCCCTATTCTAGAAGCCGGTCAACATGCAAGCCGAACCAAACAGATGCGCATGTAGTACGTAAGATACATCAGGATGGTCTTTTTATTTCGGGTGCACCTGTCCTAGACGGACCCAACCCCTGTGTTGAGTCCCCAAAGTCAAATGCACATGATGCAAACAAGCGTTCCTAATAGGGATCCGACATGAGGCTGAGTTATTCTAGGTTTAAAACCTGGCTATATTGTTCTAGACTTGGTTTACCCGAGCGGACAACTCGAGCCGAGGGGGGGCTACGTACCGGAAACAAAAAGACCATCCGGTTTTGTAACTTGTTCGAGCCTTTTTCTAATTTAAGGTATGACACTAACATAAGAGGAGTCACGCCATCGTGCACATCCTCAAAGATGAGAATAAAAGGGTTTCGTAACAGTTTATATACAGTTCAAATAATATCAAAGCGGTAAAAAGCGACATTTAGCACATTAGGCCAAAACATGTAATAAAAATTAGATAATAAATAAAAGCCAATTATAACAGTTATTCTAAGCTCGAATTCTTGAACCCTGAATCGAAACTCTGGGTTATAGTCCCCAGCGGAGTCGCCAGAGCTGTCGCACCTCCTTTTTTACCACCCGAGAGGGGATATAAGAGAGTTTTTCCAATTAAAGTGATATTAATCGAAATGGGATTAATTATTTATTTCAGAGTCGCCACTTGGGATATTTATTGTGGTGTCCCAAGTCAACGGTTTATTTTAAATACCAAATCGAGGAAAATCGACTTTATTTAAAAGTCTGCGAAACCAGGAATTCTAGATAATGAATTTTGTTAACCCTGGAGAAGGTGTTAGGCATTCCCGGGTTCCGTGATTCTAACACGGTCTCTTAACTATTAATAATTGTCTAATTATCTGATTTATTACATATTTAAACCTATTGAGCCTTTTAAACTTTATGACCTCTTTTAATTATTTTATGGAATTATTCTGGAACAAGTTACGATTGTCGTACACTTGTTTGTTTGATACACACTGCGAATCATGTCACGAGAACCGTACCCACGATCTACAACATGTTTAAATTATTAAAGATTAAATTGTGGCCGGGTCACATAAATGTACCCCCGGATTTTAGTAATTAAGCGTCACGACTATGTCACGGGAATCGTACCCGTAGCTATCACAATTATTTAATTAACGCACATAAAGCAAACTACGAAATTTCAAGGCATTTTCTATACTAATTTTATATTTATGTGAGGGCCATAAATTATAGGATTTTTATTTGTGTCAGGTACACCCCAAATATTATTTTTTTTTTAAAAAAAAAAAAGATTGGTATTTCACTGAGGCAAACTAAAGACACTTCTACTTTAATCTAATTTTAAATTAGGTATCACAATCACGTCACGGGAATCGTACCCGTAGTTGTAATAATTTAATTGCGTGCCTAAAACAAACTACGTATGTTCATATTTACTTCCTAAAATTAATTTGAGATCATGTGACAAGCTCAAAAATTTATAGACATGAATTGTGGGTAAATGCACAAAGATTAAGCTTAAGGATACATATTACTAACAAACGGTGCTCCTGGAATTTGGCTACTTAGACGATAATACAAAATAAAATAGCAATTCACCAGAAAGTCTACAAATATAACATAGTGTTAAGCTCAACTCATCTTCTCGGTTATTGATTTGCTATATAAAAGCATTGGGAAAAGTAAAAAAAGCAAAGGAGAATAACCAAAATCATAGAGCTTTTTAGCTTTGCTTTCATAGAGAAAAGAATTATGCTTCATTCAACTTCAGCAAAATTGAGGCAGCCCTAGGGCGCAATAAGACCCCATGCTCAAAATCATTACCACCAAAGCAAAGTACAAGCAGAAAAACAAATTGGATTACAAAATTCTAAAATCATAATTCTCTTCTTCCTTTAAAAAGGAGACATCAACAGAATCGAAGGAAGGAATCCAATTTCCAAAAAAAAAAAAACTGGAAAAATAGCAGACCCACCATTTTTTACAAAGAAATCGGAGTCCCCCTCCACAAGAAAAATCGAAAAAAAAAAACTCAGAGAACAAAAATTTCAGGCACATTAATCAAAAATCATTCTTCTGATTCAGTGTTGTCCAATAATACCTTAAAAATACAAAACCCATCAATTTTAAATCCACAAAATTTAGCATATTCATAGAATGAGCCCCCAAATATTCATTCATAATCAAATAAGAGGACCATAGGAATAGGAAGACATACACAAACAATCCAGAACAGTTGTAAATGGCCAATTAAAAAAATCAAGGATATGGAATGGAGCTCAGTTACTCAACAAGCTATCAAGCTAGAACTTAGGGCCCAAATAAAGGTTGGAATTGAAAACGGAACTCAACAGCACATCTTCAACGGAAAACTCAGCAATAGCAAGCCAACCAATTCGAACATCAAATTCCAGCTTCCTTTTGATTTTTGTTTGAAACTACTTTTTCGGATTCGAGCTTCTTAATATGTTTGTGTATTTTCGCGTGTGTGAGTTTGGGTATGCATATCTGATCGTTCTTTTTGAGCAATGGAGAGTGGTATGCCATTGATAGAGTCCAGGAGAAGGGTCAGCTTTCGTCTCTTTTTAGAGGAGAAAATGGAGCGCCATTTGTTTTTAGCTTCTTCAGGTTGAGGTCCTTAATTATCTGATGTTGTCTTCTTTCTATATCTAGGTTTTACTAAGGTGTAATACATACAGAGACACCTAAAGTTGGCACAATCTTTCACTTAGACACTTAAACTAGGCCTCTTTCCAATTAGATAGGTTTCTTAGGCAATTCTCATACCAATTAGACACAAAACTATGACATTGCAAAGAAAGTGTTTCTCAGTCTTCTTGAGCGCGTGAATGAAATAAACATGACATTTTTCAATTAATTAAATATTAAAATGCATTTGACCACAAAAAATCCTATTTTCACTAAATCCCCCCACCCCACCCACCCACCTACCCAAAAAACAAACTCTGTTCCGTCATCTTCTCCATTTTTCAACCATATCAGCTCCTCCACTATCTTAAACCTTCTTTTTCCGTAATAATACTCCAATAAGGCATCTTCTCCTCATAAATTACCTAGCAGCAACCATTTTTCATTTATCATTACCAACCCCCAATTCCAAAATCCCACCAAAACTTCTCCTCCAACCACCATAATATTTCATTGCCATAACACCAAAAAGTAAATAAAGCTGCATGAAAAAAATCATCAAGCACAACTATCAATCTCAAACAAAGACAACTAAAAAGTGGTGAACAAATGAGACCAACATCCTAATAAATAGAATAAAATTTCTTGGCCATTGTTATGTAATTTTGATATTTTTGCGGAAATTCTTGGCTTCATTAAGGAGTTTGATAAATGAGTTTTATGAACTTTAGGCTTTGAGGTTTAGATCTGTTTGACGCCTCTTGCCAGACGAGATCAGACGACAAAAATTGGACAACAAAGAGGGAGCACGGATGATGTCGGCGACGGGATTGGAGACATCGACGGGTGAGGGAACGTTGGAGGTTGGGGACTAAGGGGGTATTTGTATTTTAGTGGAAATAACACTATATAGCTGAGGTGGATAGTGAGGTAGACAAAACAAATGATGTGGCACGATTTATAATGGTTACTTTTTCCACGTAGACGGAGATTGCAAAACACGCGCTTGGTTAATTAATCAGCCAACAAAAAACGTGTCTAATTGGTATGAGAATTGCCTAAGAAACGTGTCTAATTGGAAAGAGGCCTAGTTTAAGTGTCTAAGTGAAAAAATGTGCCAACTTTATGTGTCTCCGTATGTATTATGCCTTTTATTAAAGGGTAAGGGGTTTAGGAAGGTTAGAGTAATGGGCTTGGATTAAACGATTGGACTTGGGTTAATTAATTGGGGTCAATTTAAGGATTGCCCAGTTTTGAATAAAATTCTTTATTTATTAAAACAACTAATTAACTTAAAACTAAGAAAAACACTAATTTCTAAAGACTAAAAGCTAAATATGTAAAAATGACTATTTTTGTAATTTTTTCCTTAATAATGCAATTAACTCAATGTAATTAATTCCTAAATGCAAATTGAACCTAGGATGACATAAAAATAAAAATGTGACAATTTTATGATTTTTTCTATAATTTTCAAATATTTAAAATGCATGAAATGCAACTGAATAAAGAAAAAATTCCTAAAAATCAATTAAAATTATATTTGGTCCATTTTTAGGAGTTATTTTCATGTAGGGCAAAAATTAGGTGCTCACAAAAAGTTGATAAAATTACCCTCGGGCCCACGTGCCCGGATTCCGAAATCTTTCGAAGATAAAGTTTACACACAACCTCATGAACTCAAATATATAAATTGCTCTCAATTTCATGCCCAAAATCATGGTCAAAATCCAAGAATATCAAATTTCTAGGTCTTCCTCAAAACCCCAAATTTCTACTAATTTCCATGTTAAAATCTATACATAATCAATGTATTTAACTCATAATAAGTGGGGATAACATACCTTGCCATTGATGATGAAAACACCCTCTTGAAACCCTCCAAGAATCGCCCAAGCCAAGAGAAAATAAAAGAAAATGGGCCAAATCCCGTCTTAAAACAACTCACTGCCCTTCTTCGCGAACGCAGAAATGCCCTTGCGTTCGCGAAGCACAACCTGCTTCAGCCCCAAAATCTCCTTATCGCGTTCGCGAAGGCCAGCCACCCAGACCCTACGCATTCGCGGTCCAGGCCTCGCGTTCGCGTAGGCCAACAACCTCGGGCCTAGCTCCCCTCTTTCCTTCTACGCATTCGCAATCGCCCACTCGCGTTTGCGTAGCCAACTCAGCCCACCCCTTACGGACTTACTCCAACTTTCGGAATCGGATTCCGACCCTGATATAAAAAAGTCCACTTTCGGTCCAACTTCTCAAAAACCTTCAAATTTCTAACTATAGCCAAATGACTCCAACATGACCCACGGACCTCCGAATTCACTTTCGATCGCGCTCCCAACACCAAAATCACCATACGGAGCTATTCCCAGACTCGGAATCCAAACAGACTTTGATAACACTGAAATGCACTTCAATCCAAACTTATGAAATTCTTCCAAAAATGCTAACTTCCACAATAAGTGCCGAAACGTTCTTGGGTCTTTTAAAACCTAATCCGGACATACGCCGAAGTCCAAAATCATCATACGAATATGCTGGAACCTTTGAATCCCGATTTCGAGGTCGTTTACTCATAAATCCAATCTTAGTCAATTCTTTCTACTTAAAGCTTTCGAAATGCGAATTCTCTTCCCAAATCAACTCCGAACTTCCCAAAATTCAATTCCGAACATGCGTACAAATCATAATACCTGAAGTGAAGCTGCTCCTAGTCTCGAACTACCGAACGACACGCTAGAGCTCAAAACGACCGGTCGGATCGTTACATTCTCTCCTACTTAAACATAGTTCGTCCTCGAACATGCTATGAAATGCATTGGAGTTGTCCGAAATCACTGTTTAGCACATTGTGCTCCTACCCTTGCTACTACAACCCAGTTGAGCACATTAGCTCGATAAATTCTGAAGAAATTCACTTTTATTCAAGCAAATAAGCTTAGATCCCAATTCCAACATCCGAAATTTTCTGCTAGGCCCGATTCCAATATATGAACACTGTATCAATCACTACATGAGGTACCGGAACATGACTGTATACCTTTGCTGAATTCTCACTATGCACCACATTATTCACAGGACCATAATAACATTCTCTGATCATAATAACCAACGTTCCCCGAATCTGATGCTCACAATGCACCTCATGATATATATAAGTCTTGTTCCAACTCTCACAATACCGCCACGATGAAAGAGATGTGTAGAAATTTATAACCAACTACCTAGTCAACAAATCATTGAGTCTATACTTCTGACAAGAACTATTACCTCATTCTGAACCAAATAATGATCTTTGTTCTTTAATATACTTCATATAATCAGACTGCACTGATCCTAGATCCAATAATCTCGTCTCACCCAATACAAACTGCTCAGGCAGTAAGCCACCTCAGTCATGATCAAAAGTCCCATATGATGCCAGAACATGCCAATAGGCCTCAAGCTCGAACGTGATACATAAGGGAAATGAACTCTGGAAGGGACTACTCAACTCATGCAACTAATATGAACTTTCCTAAGAAAATAGGAAACAAAACACACAAAAACAAATATAGGGAACTGTACTCAACATCACACGGTCGCGGCATGCAACCCAATCCAAACTACATACCCATGGCAGCGTGCCGCCCGATCCAAACATAAAATTAACATAAGAAGATACACACCGAGCTAAATTGCTCATTACTACAAAATTACCGAATATCGGCCACAAGCACGCTAAGTGCATAATACCATACCTGGGGAGATAGATAGCGCCATAAGCTACAAAACTCAAGTACAATCGAGAGGGTGCGATGTATGATCTGAATCTCAAGATCCATCCTACTCATATAATACCATATATACGCGAAACCTTAACACATAAGAAATTTATCAAGCCGTTTCGCAGCTCACACGACACAATATAGCATTACATGAAATAGCCGATGATCAAATAACATCCAATGTCCGAATACTCCTTTGTAAGGAGCGCTATGCTGAAATGAACACATTCGGCCTGATATAGAGCCCATATTCATATTTAAATCCATTCACAGACCTCAAGACAATTCTGATCATATCGAACTAGGCCAATAATCTCTCCTGGGTTCATAATAACCCCTCCCTTTTTCCCATAACACACAAGAATAACCATCATCACCAGGGCAATCCTCCACAGTCTACAACCCAATAAACCGAGTGCCGTCCAGGCATAAATCCTCAAATTAACAATATTACCACAAATCTTCATACTTGGTTTAAATTTCCAATCAATCAAGTGACTTCATGCCACACTCATACAATCTCCCCGTGGGACATGCTCTCATGACCTTCCGCACCAGATAACAAGTTTGCACATCCATACCACCGGTCGCGCTAACGCTGTAAAGCAAATCAAGAATCTATAACCAGGTTGCAAAGATTCTTTCACAAAACACCGACCTCAGGTGACATTGAAGATTACCAGCTTGCCCTAAACATTAAAATCCCTTTCCTGCTCATCCGAGCTCATGACATCCTCGGCACACACCAAACCGCAACCTTGATCCTCACTTTCAAATTTCATACCGCCCACTGCACCTAACAAGCCAATATGCGATAGTACAAGAATTTCATCATAATTCCTGAACCACTAATATGGTAAACACTTCATCACATGGAAACTTTTCACTTAACTCATTCCAAGAGAACCATAGCAACACACGAGTAAATCTTCATACCCGTAGAACATTCAAATCCTCAAGTAGTCGTCTAAACCACCATAACCCTTTCGAGATCCGCCTACACATAACAAGATATATTACTTGATTACTTCCAAGTAAATCAACTATGACGGCCGTCGAGCCTCGTACGTACCGCCACAAATCACATACGTGACTTAATCATGCTGAAGAAACTGGTCACTACCACCATTATGCCAATTCAACCATGGCTAACCAATCTAACTTCTTCTAATTTATCCTTAATTCGCCTTAGATATAATAATAGCTCCATTCCTCACATCACCAACCCAAATCCACACTCATCTTGAGTGACCCCATTCTACGAGACCACATTGTCTCCAAACCCATGAACTGTTTCATACCCTGCTTGTACGCACATTCGCATCTTCAACTGATACACTCATTCTAAAAATTCCTCTACGAATCCGAAGTCATTTTCTCTCATTCCCCCAAATGTTACACTGCAAGCCGAAGATATCATAGAACAAGCCAAGCCTCCTTTCACAATCCACTGCAAAAGCTCGATTCTTAACCATGCTTATGGACTCGAAATCCTCAAGCACCACACCTTAACTCTTGACTCCACTAGGACCATTATTGAGAGCCACCCACTCTGACTGGGTCCCGATTATAATCAACTCCAAGACTCTTCTAGAACATGAACACCCTCTCGATGAAGCACCCGATCGAATCACTTCCTTAAAACTCGCATCTATACAAAGCATAAATCCTGAGCCTTCCTCAAGTCTGAACATAATCGATAAGGCCAATTATAGCACGCATTCTTCAAATTCTTTGCTCCAATCAGTACTGATGACCCTCTTCCTTAGTCATAATATCCCGCAAATATACTGATAACAAGAAATATCATAAATAGACGACCATGCAATCCAATCGTAGGCGGTGGGACTTCCCACTTAGCTTGAAGCTACTTTTACACCACCCTGGAACCCACCAAGATCCTTTATATCTTATTGACATGATCTTATGTAATCAAACCGCCAAATTCCTCCAAATCCTTCCGTTATCATTTTATGAATACTCTAAATCTCTAGCAACATCCACATATTTGACCTCTTACTGGATAGCCAGTAAACTCCTTCGTAGAAACTTTTCCAACCATGCAACCACTAACATGCTCACAGGAGATAACCCACCTGTGAAAATTACATGCCGACATCTCCTAATGATGTTACACTGCTCAACTACTACGGAATCAGTAACCCACCCTGAGCCCATGCTCAGTCACTAGCTGCACAAGTCTATTCACTCCTCATGAGCATCAACTAAAGGCGCAACAATACATTCTAATCCAAAGTCATTTGTACCCTTTTTCATATCAAGCAACTCCTTTCTGTTGCACCCAATTTCCCGCCTTCAAATCGAGTCCCATAGATCCAGTCTCTGACCATCATGAATCCTAATTCACTCTAAACTCCTCCCAAGGCGTGCAGCCATCCTACCACAGAACCTATGTGATGCTCTACCACTCTCCCACTTTGGTCAAATTTACTCCTTTAAGCAACTACTCGACTCATGTTTCCCACACTTGGCCTTCAAGGAGTTTAATCACCACAAAACACTTCCCACATGCCCTTCCTCATCCTTCGCTGCCCAGTCAAATATGCGGGAGGAAACATCACGCACCACATCTACAGTACCATTAAATTCCTCGATTCTTGATTTAGGACCATCGCTTCACGTTGTATAAGATTGAATGGGAAGGAAATGAAGGAATAAGCCTCAAGGGAATCAAACAGCACGATGAGGAATCAAGAAAGGAAGTGCTCCTAACAGCCTTGTAGCCTCTCAAAGATAAGTACAGATGTTTCCATACCGATCTGCAAGATTCTACTAGACTCGCTCATGACTCGTGAGACCTAAGGGAACCTAGTGCTCTAATACTATGTTGTCATGACCCAAAATCTACTAAGGGTCGTGATGGTGCCGGACACCACTGTCGGGCAAGCCAACACCAAATAGATAGTAATTTCTCGTTTTAATATTTTTGAAATCATCCCTTTTTAAAATATTAAACAATTAATAAAGAATTCAACTGTATAAATAATGATGTCTTCAACAAATTTTGACACTGAATAATCCTGTTGACATCCCAGAACCTAGTGTCACAAGTTCATGAGCAATATCTAGGAAACAATATAATACAATAACTGTCCAGAATACAAATTGGACAGAGAGGAAAATACAATACAGTACTCTGAAAGAGACTCTGCCTGCTGCGGGTCGTCTCGAGAGGTGTAGCTCACCTAAGTCTCCTTATCAAACATGTCGTTGTGCCTGACTAGGCCAATAGTCATACATGTGCCTGTGCAACAAAAATGTACAACAAGTGTAGTATGAGTACAAAAATAACGTGTACCTAGTACGTATCCCGTCTAGTCTCGAAAAAGTAGTGACGAAAGGTTGACTTCGACACTTACTAGTGGTCCAATGATTCCAAATACAGGAAAGAAGTGAATAAATATGAAGCAGAGTAAGCATATGAAATAAACATGTATAAAATTCGTGGTACAATTCTCTTCTTTACAATTATACTCAAGCTCTCAACTAGCATGTTCCCTCCGTAACCGGAGCATATATATAAAGGTATAGTGACTATTATAAAATGGTTGTCATTATTCAATTTAGGGAAAGGTCCTCAGATACCCTGGCTTCTAGCCAAATGTTACACATGAGTTCCATAAGACTGATATATATATATATATATATATATATATATATATATATATATATATATAGGAAAATGCCGAGGTGTACGGCCCGATCCAACATAAAAGTAAAATGTGCATTGCCGAGGGTCGAACGACGCGAACCATAGATGCATCTATTAACTTGCCGAGGCGAACAGCCCGCTCCCATAAGAGTGTGGTACATAAATCCTGCCGAGGCGAACGGCCCGATCCCACAAGAGTAGTAGAAGGGAATACCCCGATCACAATCATACGTGCGACACGGTAAAATATAATTTTAAGGAATCACCCCGCTTGCGGATCATACTTGCGATGCAGTCAAATATAAATTTAACATTGAAATCATATCTCTTTCTTGATTTTTTTCAAAGTAAGGAAAATTCAACTTGTGGCTTTTTAAGGAAATTTTCCCCGCTCGCAAAACATACATGCGACGCGGTTACACATAGATTTCTTAAGCTATTATAATATTCCTTCAATCCTTTTCAAAAATACGAAGTTCAAATGAAAACTTTTAAGATCTCAAATTCCTCAATTTCAACTCTTTTCAAGACATTTACTAAGCAAGCTCAATCTCGCTTCTTCTCAAGGCAAACAATAAACATAAATCAACAACAATATCAACAAGGCATGGTATAAACCTAAAACTACCCGGACATAGGCATAGCTAGTAGCTACGTATGGACTCTCGTCACCTTGTGCGTACGTAGCCCCCACAAATAGAGGTACATATTAATTTAGTTCACATATGGGGTTAATTCCCTCTTACAAGGTTAGAAAAGATACTTACCTTGCTCCAAAGTTCCATAATCGGCTTCCAAGCTCTTCCGATGACTCAAATCGATGCACAACGCTTCAAAACTAGCCAATAATTATGTAAACCCATTATTTTATGCTCAATTACTCATAATAATCCAATTTATAACAATTTCTAACCCCGGTCGAAAAGTTGACAAAATTCTCTCGAGCCCACATGCCCGGATTCAGAAATTTTTCGAATATAAAGTTTACCCACAACCTCACGAACTCAAATATATAAATTACTCTCAATTTCATGCCCAAAATCGTGGTCAAAATTTAAGAATATCAAATTTCTAGGTCTTCCTCAAAACCCCAAATTTCTATGTTAAAATCTATACATAATAATTGTATTTAACTCATAATAAGTGGGGATAACTTACCTTTCCATTGATGATGAAAACCCCCTCTTGAGACCCTCCAAGAATCGCCCAAGCCAAAAGAAAATGAAAGAAAATGGGCCAAGTCCCGTCTTAAAACAACTCACTGCTCAACACTGCCCTTCTTCGCAAACGCGGAAATGCTCTCGCGTTCACGAAGCACAACCTACTTCAGCCCTAAAATCTCCTCATCGCGTTCGTGGAACGGTGATCGCATTCGTGAAGGCTAGCCACCCAGACCCTACGCATTCGCGGTCCGGGCCTCGCGTTCGCGTAGGCCAATGACCTCAGGCCCAGCTCCCCTCTTTTCTTCTACACGTTTGCGATCGCCTATTTGCGTTCGCGTAGCCAACTCAGCCCACCCCTTCGTATTCGCGACCTTCACTTCGCGTTCGCGATGGCCAAATCCAGTAGCCTCTCACCTTCCTTTTCGTGAACGTGGAACTCCCTTCGTGATCGCGAAGAAGGAAACTAGAAACAGAAATCTGCAGTAACAACACAACCCGAAATGATTCGAAACCACCTAAAACCACACCCGAGGCCCTCGGGACCCCGTCCAATCACACAAACCAGTCCCATAACATCACACGGACCTATTCGATGCCTCAAATCATATCAAACAACGCTAAAACTATAAATCGCACTCCATTTCAAACTTGATGAACTTTAGAACTTCGAACTTCTTTATTCGATGCCGAAACCTGTCAAATCACATCCGATTGACCTCAAATTTTGCACACAAGTTATATTCGACATTACAGACCTACTCCAATTTCCAGAATCGTATTCTGACCCTGATATAAAAAGTCCACTTCCTGTCCAACTTCTCAAAAACCTTCAAATTTCTAACTTTAGCCAAATGACTCCAACATGACCCACGGACCTCTGAATTCACTTCCGATCCGCTCCCAACACCAGAATCACCATATAGAGCTATTCCCAAACTCGAAATCCCAAGAGTACTTTGATAACACTGAAATGCACTTCAACCCAAACTTATTGAATTCTTCCAAAAATGTTAACTTTCACAATAGGTGCCGAAACGTTTCCGGGTCTTCAAAAACCCAATCCGGACATACGCCCAAGTCCGAAATCATCATACAAATCTGCTGGAACCTTCGAATTCTGATTCCGAGGTCGTTTACTCATAAATCCAATCTTAGTCAATTCTTTCAACTTAAAGCTTCCAAATGCGAATTATCTTCCCAAATCAACTCCGAACTTCCCGGAATTCAATTCCAACCATGCGTACAAATCATAATACCTGAAGTGAAGCTGATCCTGGCCTCGAACTGCCAAACGACGCGCTAGAGCTAAAAACGACCGGTCGGGTCGTTACAGAAATAGTAGGCACATCCCATCCCACTAACAAATGGGATGGGATGGGACAGGAAGGGACAGTTCGTAGGCCCTAACTAAGCCTTTTTTTTTAAAAAAATTAATTATTTAAGCATTAAATTTGGCAACAGCTAATTTTTTATAGATAGGAACGATTATTTTTTTTTAAAGTTGACAATGACTAAGCTTTTAAAGTTTACAACGGCTAGTTTTTTGACTTATTTAATAAACTTAAAACTTAATAAATTATAAAAAAACTGAGTAAAGAATTATAAATATTAAAACAAAAGACTTATAACGAAATATTTTAGTAATTATAACAGACTTGTAATTTATTTAATATAATTTCAAGCCATAAAATAACTAAGTAAGAGTGTAAGATAATTCATAAATAAAAAAAAATTCAAGGCTTAAAGCGGGCTGCCGGGACAGGATAAACGGGATGGGATAAACAGGACGAAATGGGCAGCCTGTCCCATCCCTTGTCCCATTGAATATGGGCTCATCCCGTTTAGAGCTAAGAGGGTCGGGAGGGGACAAGGTCGGGACCAGGACGGGATCGGGATGGGCCGGGCCGACCCGTTCCATTGGACAGCCATATCTGAATCTATCTAAAATTCTCTCTCCCTCTCTTGTTATTTCTGAGTTTATTTTTTATCTTTCTCATTTTATCCATCCTTCATTTCTTACCCAAATTTATTTGAAAGAAGAAATATCCTTTCAAGTATTTGTAGAGCATGAGGTTTAATACTTTTCAGGAAATTAGGGAATAAAGAAATATATAGGACTTGTGCGTAGCTATCTTATTTAATAGATTAGGTTTATCCTTTCAATAATTTTTAGAATTTGGGTATATAAAAACCCTTATCTTCTATACCGATTCAAGAGCAGAAACCCTGATTTTTATTTTGATTTTCGAACATAAGTAAGAATAGACAAAGCAATTGAGGTTAGAACAAAAGATTAATGGATAAAATCACTACTGAGAGATTACTGTAGTCATTCTCCGATGAGAGTAAAGTCTCCGACGAGAACAAAGAGAGAATGCGTTTTTTTTACAATTGACCCATTAGTTTTAACCCTAGTCTTCTTTTTTATGTTTACCGTATAATTTTTTACAATGATATCAGAGTATTAAAATCTTAGTTAAATCTGTTTTTTAGAGTAAGCTAAACAAATATCTACGTATAGATTGCCACATGACAGATTTTAAAAATAATTTGGAGAGTGTATTCTACACACAAGTAAGAATGCGACGAGGGGGTTTGATTATTAAGGAGGATATAGTTAAGGGAGTTTTCGAGGAAAGATGATAGTTTAGATAGGCAACTATCAAAGATTTTATAATTTAACCGGGTTTTAGGGTATTTAACTCTTTTTTAATGGAAGGGGTTCGGATTTGCGAACTAAGCAAGATGATCTACTTCTAAGTTTTACCCTTAGAGTTGAAACTGCCACTATTGACTAACTGGCTTATATTTGCCATTTTCATTTCAAGTAGCAAAAATTGGTTAACGTACAATATTTAGCACCAAAAATCGTCTGATGTTACTCTAAAGAAAGACATAAATGACCATTTCCCGTAGGTCATCGTGTATATTTGAACCTTCTCCCCAATAAAAAAGAAAAAGTACTACACACATTAACTTGGAAACAATCTAATATCATGTTAAAAGGTTATCCATAAATAAATAAAATAGACTACAAAACATACTGCAAGGCTTGAATTTTCTAAAATGTAGATACTTATTAAGTACAGTATTATGATAATCAATATTTGAAGTTCGAGAAGATTAATATCGTTTAAGTGGTCGTCTTCACTTAAACCGAAGCTTGTGGAGCTTATCCACCGATTAAACCAACTTAAAGCAAACAAATAAGAAATTTTTTGCCAATATGCAAATCACAAAGCTGCAGAGTAAATTCCTGAAAAGGTTAAAATTAGCAAAAATTAAAAATCTAGGTTAAACAAGCTTGGTTATAGTTAAATGCTTGTCCTATTTCAGTATTACTACCACTTTAACCTGAACGTTAGCAGTTACAGACTATTAAAACTGTCAAAGAAATATCATTTGTTTTGTAATATACTAATATATAATAAATTTCATTTCGCAACATAGTATCAAATCCAGATTCATCCAAATTTTTTGTTTATTATATGTTGAGTCCTCAATTAAAATGATCATGTTCCAAATATCTAGCGTTGAACATATAAGGGTGTTGTTAAGCGTCTCAAATTGTGGATCCAGAATTTTTACATTATTGTTCGATTTCGGGAGGGAGGGTAAAAACTTACCCACATCATGTGTTTACACCAAATCAATAGATACATGACATGTGTCTTGCATATGGACTTCAACCATTTAACCATGGTAAATTATATGTATTCTCATCTAATTAAATTAGTTAACCATAGTGAATTAATATAGTTTGGTGTAAATATCTGGTGTGGGTAAGTATTTACCGGGGAGGGAGTCTACAAAGTTCGTTCGATTTGCTGAGTTCAAAATTTGTTTATATTTATTTAACAGAATTTTATTTTGGTTTATCAGATGTTGAGTCCTTAGTTGAATTGATGGCGCTCCAAATGTCTAACCTTGACCATATGGTCTCAAATTGCGGATCCAGAATTTTACCATTATGGTTCGACTTAAAAATTCTACCATAGTTCATTTCATTTATTGAGTTCAAAATTTATTATTTGTACTTATAACGGAATTTTAGCACAAACATAATGTACGAGCTGAAAGCAACCGCGTCATAAGACTACATTATCATAACACTTGTATGAGTCAAAATTAGTTCTAGCTTAGCGAATGCAAACGGACGAGCTGAGGCCGAGATCGAAATCAAGTACGGTCTAGTGGCGAGGAGTCACTCAAAAGGGGAGACTAGTGTCGAGGTCGAGTAGAGAGCAACGATTGCAATTGTTAGAATGTTCCTGTGACTGCGAATATTCTGTTGAATATTCCCCATATTGTACGTTTTTAGGGTTTTCTAGGGATATCCCTTATAAATAGGAAGAGAGGAAAGAAAAAGGGAATTCAGAACCATTATAAAAAAATATCTTGTAAAGAGTTGACTATCAGGAATATACAAAAAGCTTTCTTTGTCTCTCTTGTTTGGTTCCATAACATAACATTCCTCTTTAGCTCAGAAGATCCAAGAACACCTAGTCCACTTCATTTGTCTATTGTCACACGTTGTAGTCAGAGGAAGGAATCATTCATCTCATCCAACATTTGGGTGACAAATTTCTTCTTATTACATTTCAATAACAACAACAACAACAATAAAAAACTCAGTATGATCCCAACAGGTGGGGTCTGGGGAGGGTAGTCTGTACGTAGACCTTACCCCTACCTAATGCAGGTAGAGAGGCTGTTTCTAATAGACTCTCGGCTCAGGAAGGGCAAGAAGAAGAAGAAGAAGAAAGCAAGGAATGAAGAAAGAAGGAAGAGAAAAGAAAAATGAAGAGATAAAGGATAAGTAGTACCAAATAATAGCAGCACGGAATACAATACCTGAGGCGAACAAAACTACTTAACGTAATAAAAATCTCAGAATATGAAGGGACATGAATGCTACTAAGACTATCGGTGAACAACTAAAAACTACCCACTAACCTTCTACCTTAATCCTCGACCTCCACACCCTCTTATCAAGGGTCATGTCCTGAGAGCTGAAGCAGTGCCATGTCCTGTCTAATCACCTCTCCCCAGTACTTCTTAGGCCTACCTCGACCTCTTCTCAAACTTTCCATGGCCAACCTCTCACACCTCCTGACAAGAGCATTAATGCTTCTTCTCTTAACATGTCCGAACCATCTCAGCCTCGACTCCCGCATCTTGTCCTCCACGGAGGCTACTCCCACTCTGTCCCGGATAGCTTCATTCTTAATCCAATCTCTCCTGGTATACCCACATATCCATCTCAACATCCTCATCTCTACTACTTTCATCTTCTGCACGTAAGAGTTTTTGACTGGCCAACACTCAGCCTCATACATTTAATGCCATTTATCACATTTATTGCATGTTTCCATCGTTGTATTGATTGCTAGTTACTGAGCCCTAACTCAGCATTTGTTAACTTGAACACGGATTCATACCGCCTAGGTTAATTAATTTCGGATCTAGAATTTATTACTTTTAACTTGGATTCAACCATTATTTCTTTATTAAATTGGTTTAACTAAAAAGGTTCAAAACTTTTTTTAGTCAAACAATTTGGCGTCGTCTGTGAGGAGGTCCTAGTTAAAAAGTTTAGTTTCTTCTAGATAAAAAAAAAACAAAATCTCCTTTCTTTTTTCTTGTTTGCACAAACTAACAATGGCATGAAAAGGAGAGGAAAGACTGAAAGCGATGATGGATGTCACTACCAATCTCCTAGGCACCATCAACGAGATAGACAGGGAAGGCGAAGAGAATGCGACACCGAGCACCTCGCCCAGGCAAAGTGATTCACCCCCTCCTCATGGGAGTGTAACCGCTTTACATTAGAAGGGGGCCTCCACGTCTACGATGGAAGAGGCGTCGCCCGCAGTGAGAAAGTTATTGGAGGTGTGGATGACAAGTACCCTAAGCAGTATATTCGATAAACCGCTCGAAAAGTAACACAGTGCGAGTTGACACCCCAATAACCATTAACGAGCAACACGCTCCTCCCCAATAGGTAACCTTCACACCGTTGTTGATGCAAGTAACGACGCCTTCGTAGCCATTCTAAAGAAAATAGAAAAAATGGAGAAGAAGAATAAAGCGCTCCGCGACCAGATGAGGGAGCACCAAGAATGAGTTGATAATATGCCAGATGCCCCGAAACTCCTGCCAAAACGAGATGTTGGCCGGTTCGTGGAACAACCATACAACGAGGAGGCAGCCCACATGCCATACCCAAAACTTTCAAAATGCCACCATATCTGAAAATATACGACGGCACAACGGACCCTGAAAACCATATCATTCATTACGTCATGGCGGTAAAAGGCAACGACCTCTCGAAAGAGCAGGTGCCATAGATACTGCTGAAGAATTTTGGCGAAACCGTAATAGGGAAAGCCTTAACATGGTACTCATAATTACTAGCACGTTCCATAATGACGTTCGAAGAAATGGATGACAAGTTCGTCACCGACCATGCTGGGGCCAAGAAAGCATAAGCCCATGCCTCAATCGTGAAAGGCACCAAACGTATAACAAAGCGGCCATCCTGTTTTCTCCCTGCCAAGCCGAAGGGGTTTGCCAGCCACAAACGAGAACTCACTGAAACGAAAGAGGTATGCCTCCACTATTATCTACTCACAATTTTTGTGTGTCTCCTTCAAAAATAGTTTACGCCATGGAGAAGCTTGGTCCCAAGGTAAAATGGCCTCAAAAGATGAAGTCGGACCCAAATTCTAGAAAGTCGAATGCCCTCTGCGAGTTCCATTAGGAATAGGGCCACATGACTGAAGATTGAATATCCCTACGATAAGAAGTAGTGAACATGCTCCACCAATGACATTTAAAGGAGTTGATGAGCGACCGAGGGAGAGCCAATTTTGCCCGTGGACGAGAACCAAATCAAGCCCCCCAAAGCCACCCTCCCCCACCCGCACCATCCAAATGATCATTGACGGAGGCGATGAAGCAACAATCAACCATATAAAGTTCACCACCACATACAAATTAAAGCGGTCGATCACTCATGAACGGTATGATGACCTCGAAGACAGTATCATCTTCGATAAGTCAGATACCAACGGTTTGACATCCTCATTTCGATGTTCTTATCATTACTTTACGAATTTCTGATATCGACATAAAAAGAATCATGGTAGACGACGGGAGCGGCGCGTGTATTATCCACCCCCGAGTTCTTACAAAATTAATGCTTCTTCTCTTAACATGTCCGAACCATCTCAGCCTCGACTCCCGCATCTTGTCCTCCACGGAGGCTACTCCCACTCTGTCCCGGATAGCTTCATTCTTAATCCAATCTCTCCTGGTATACCCACATATCCATCTCAACATCCTCATCTCTACTACTTTCATCTTCTGCACGTAAGAGTTTTTGACTGGCCAACACTCAGCCTCATACATTTAATGCCATTTATCACATTTATTGCATGTTTCCATCGTTGTATTGATTGCTAGTTACTGAGCCCTAACTCAGCATTTGTTAACTTGAACACGGATTCATACCGCCTAGGTTAATTAATTTCGGATCTAGAATTTATTACTTTTAACTTGGATTCAACCATTATTTCTTTATTAAATTGGTTTAACTAAGAAGGTTCAAAACTTTTTTTAGTCAAACAATTTGGCGCCGTCTGTGAGGAGGTCCTAGTTAAAAAGTTTAGTTTCTTCTAGATAAAAAAAAAACAAAATCTCCTTTCTTTTTTCTTGTTTGCACAAACTAACAATGGCATGAAAAGGAGAGGAAAGACTGAAAGCGATGATGGATGTCACTACCAATCTCCTAGGCACCATCAACGAGATAGACAGGGAAGGCGAAGAGAATGCGACACCGAGCACCTCGCCCAGGCAAAGTGATTCACCCCCTCCTCATGGGAGTGTAACCGCTTTACATTAGAAGGGGGCCTCCACGTCTACGATGGAAGAGGCGTCGCCCGCAGTGAGAAAGTTATTGGAGGTGTGGATGACAAGTACCCTAAGCAGTATATTCGATAAACCGCTCGAAAAGTAACACAGTGCGAGTTGACACCCCAATAACCATTAACGAGCAACACGCTCCTCCCCAACAGGTAACCTTCACACCGTTGTTGATGCAAGTAACGACGCCTTCGTAGCCATTCTAAAGAAAATAGAAAAAATGGAGAATAAGAATAAAGCGCTCCGCGACCAGATGAGGGAGCACCAAGAATGAGTTGATAATATGCCAGATGCCCCGAAACTCCTGCCAAAACGAGATGTTGGCCGGTTCGTGGAACAACCATACAACGAGGAGGCAGCCCACATGCCATACCCAAAACTTTCAAAATGCCACCATATCTGAAAATATACGACGGCACAACGGACCCTGAAAACCATATCATTCATTACGTCATGGCGGTAAAAGGCAACGACCTCTCGAAAGAGCAGGTGCCATAGATACTGCTGAAGAATTTTGGCGAAACCGTAATAGGGAAAGCCTTAACATGGTACTCATAATTACTAGCACGTTCCATAATGACGTTCGAAGAAATGGATGACAAGTTCGTCACCGACCATGCTGGGGCCAAGAAAGCATAAGCCCATGCCTCAATCGTGAAAGGCACCAAACGTATAACAAAGCGGCCATCCTGTTTTCTCCCCGCCAAGCCGAAGGGGTTTGCCAGCCACAAACGGGAACTCACTGAAACGAAAGAGGTATGCCTCCACTATTATCTACTCACAATTTTTGTGTGTCTCATTCAAAAATAGTTTACGCCATGGAGAAGCTTGGTCCCAAGGTAAAATGGCCTCAAAAGATGAAGTCGGACCCAAATTCTAGAAAGTCGAATGCCCTCTGCGAGTTCCATTAGGAATAGGGCCACATGACTGAAGATTGAATATCCCTACGATAAGAAGTAGTGAACATGCTCCACCAATGACATTTAAAGGAGTTGATGAGCGACCGAGGGAGAGCCAATTTTGCCCGTGGACGAGAACCAAATCAAGCCCCCCAAAGCCACCCTCCCCCACCCGCACCATCCAAATGATCATTGACGGAGGCGATGAAGCAACAATCAACCATATAAAGTTCACCACCACATACAAATTAAAGCGGTCGATCACTCATGAACGGTATGATGACCTCGAAGACAGTATCATCTTCGATAAGTCAGATACCAACGGTTTGACATCCTCATTTCGATGTTCTTATCATTACTTTACGAATTTCTGATATCGACATAAAAAGAATCATGGTAGACGACGGGAGCGGCGCGTGTATTATCCACCCCCGAGTTCTTACAAAATTAAGACTCGAGGATAAGGTAGTGCCACGCTGCATAACACTAACAAGTTTTAACAATGCAGTTAAACAAATATCCAGAGATATAATATTGCCCGTTCTAGCCGGGGGCGTTACCCTAGAAACAACATTCCATGTCATGAACCAAGACACAGCCTACAACGCCATTATATGACAACCCTGGATACACGCTATGAGGGTCATCCCATCCAGTTTATATCAGTTCATCAAGTTCCCAACCTTTGGGGAATATTTAGCATCCATGGTGAATAGCGCACAGCTGAAGAATGCTACCGCATCGCCCAAGATTGTACATACACTCAACAATTAAGAGAGGAGGGCTTAAGAGCATAGCAGTTACCGAAGTCGGGGGTCGAGTTCGATGAACAAACAGACATCGTCAAAGACCCCGACGTCATTGAAGCCACATGGTCAACATTAGAAGATCTCGATCTTGTCTAGCTAAACGAAAGAGGCCACAGCAAAAAAGCATACATCGGCCACAGACTCACAGAACTAAGTAAATTCCATAAATTTTTAAGTGATAACTCCGATCTGTTTGCTTCTCCTATGCAGATATGCCAGGTATCCCAAAAGATATTGCAACACACAAGCTCAATGTCGTTCCACTCTACCCTCCAGTATGACAAATCAGAAGAAAGTTCAGCGCTACAATCAACGAGGCCATCTACGAAGAAGTAGAAAAATTGCTTGCCAACGGTTCCATTCGAGAGTCAAAATACTCCCAATGGGTTGCTAACGTGGTCAAAGTAAAAAAGAAAAACGGGAAATGGCGCGTGTGCATAGACTTTACGGACCTAAACAAGGCCTACCCAAAAGACTCTTTCTCGTTGCCTCACATCAATCAACTCATCGACGCAACAGCAAGACACAAGCTATTAAGCTTCTTGGACGCCTATTCAGGCTACAACCAAATCCTCATGGAGGAGGAAGACCAAGAAAAAACCACCTTCATCACCCACCATGGGACGTACTGCTACAGAGTCATGTCGTTCGGGCTGAAAAATACAGGGGCGACCTATCAAAGACTGGTCACTAAGATTTTCAAAGAGCAACTCGGCAAAATGATGGAAGTCTATATAGATGACATGTTAGTCAAATCCAAAAGAAAAGAGGACTACATCGACCACCTGAGGGAAGCCTTTGACAATCTTAGACGATACAACATGAAGTTGAACCCCAAAAAGTGTGCTTTCAGTGTGACCTCGGGAAAGTTCCTCGGCTTTTTGGTGTCGTAAAGAGGCATCGAGGTCAATCCCGACCAAATCAAGGCTATAGAGGGAATACCTGAAATTTAGACCAACAAGAAACAAGTGCAGAAGTTGAGCGGCCGTATAGCCGCCTTGTCGAGGTTCATTTTACGATCCTCTGACATATGCCACAAATTCTTCAACATTCTCAAAAAGGACAATGGACTCCAGTGGAATTACGAATGCGTCAACGCCCTAAGAGAACTAAATGCATACATGTCCTCACCCCCATTACTCGCCAAGGAAGAACCAGACGAACGTCTCTTAATCTACCTGGTCGTGTCTGAAGTTGCAGTAAGCGCAGTCTTGATCTGTAAAAACAAAGTTACGCAATCTCCAATCTATTACATTAGCAAAACCTTGGTCGATGCCGAAACAAGGTACCCCCATCTCAAAAAACTGGCCCTGGCATTAGTCATAGCTTCACAAAAGCTGAGACCCGATTTCCAATGCCACCCCATCTTGGTGGTCATGACCTTACCCCAAGAAGCATCTTACATAAACCCGATCTATCGGGTAGATTGGCCAAGTGGGCCATTGAATTAAGCGAGCACGATATAACATATCAGTCGCGAACAACGATAAAGCCACAAGTACTTGCCGACTTCGTCGCCGACTTCAGAACCAAAATGTCACCTAAGGCCGAGCAGCCGCCCGTACATTTCCCAAGTTACCCGACCTATGGTTCCTATACACCGATGGTGCCTCCAACGCGGCAGGGTCCGGACTGGGACTCGTGCTCGAGGTCCCAACCGGCGAAGTCATTCGCCAGTCCATACGGTGTCCCGACATGACTAACAATGAGGCCGAGTACGAGGTTGTAATTATAGGACTAAAACTAGCTCTCAAGTATAGATCACGACGAGTTATCCTACGATGTGACTCACAACTCATCGTGAACCAAGTCACAAGGACTTTCCAAATAAAAGAACAAAGGCTCCAAAAATATCAGGCAGAAATTGATAAGCTACTGCACGAGTTCGACGAGTGCCAACTCGAGCAGATACCTTGAGCACAAAACATCGAAGCAGACGACCTTGCCAAATTAGCAGCAGCCACCAAGAACGTAAGTGGAAAAGAAAACGTAGTCACCCTCCTCTGTTCGTCGATAGACCAAATTGAGGTATGCACTATAAAATTGACTTGGGACTGGCGCAATCGTATTATACCATATTTGCAGGACAGGTTGCTCCCACCCGACAAAAAAGAAGCCAAAAAGCTTTGAATGCAAGCGGCCTGATACAACATCGTCAACCATGAGCTATACAAAAGAACATTTGGTTGTCCCTTGGCAAAGTGCCTAGGGCCAAACCAAACTAGGCGCGTCCTTGAAGAAGTACAAGAAGGCCACTGCGGAGCACATACCGATAATCGAGCCCTCGTTAGATGCCTCATACGGGCCGGCTATTACTGGCCCACCATGAAAGAGGAAGCGCCGACTACATCCGAAAGTGGGAACAATGCCAAAAAATACGCTCCAATGATCTACCAGGCAGGTGAGCGCCTTCACTCTGTCACATCACCTTGGCCATTCATCAAGTGGGGGATAGACATCGTCGGACCCCTACCAGCGGGATGAGGTAATATACGATTTCTTTTGGTTTTAACTGATTATATTTTCAAGTGGGTAGAAGCAGGTGCATTCACCCAAATACACGAACAGGAAGTAATCACATTCATATGGAGAAACATCATATATCGCTTCGGCATCCCCAAAGAAATCAGTTGTGACAACGGACCCCAGTTCACCAGAAAGAAAACCATCGAATTCTTTGAGAAATGTCACATCAAACGAATACTCTCCACACCATATCACCTCGCCGGTAACGGTCAGGTAGAATCCCCCAACAAAACAATACTGAATATCATGAAGAAGAAGCTTCCAAGGTACTGTGGCCGGAAATGCTACCGGAAACGCTATGGGCATACCACACCAAGACTAAAACAAGCACATGAGAAATGTCATATTCACTAGTCCACGGGACTAACACAGTGATACCAGTCAAAGTCGGGGAGCCAAGTTTAAGATACTCCTACGAGAGTGGACCAAGAACAATAAAAGTAGAAAGCAAGACCTCGACGAAACAGATGAACGAAGAGACATGGCCTACCTAAGAATGATAGCTCAAAAACAACAAGCAGAAAGGTACTACAACAAAAAGCCAAAGTTAGACCACTCAAGGTAGGGGATTATGTGCTCAAAGCCAAAACACAAGCGAGCAAAAACCTACGAGAAGGCAAACTGGGAACCAATTGGGACGGACCATACAAAATCAAAACAGCAACAAACAAAGGGTCATTCCAACTAGAAACAATGGAGGGAAAACTACTATCAAACAATTGGAACGTCTCTCACCTCAAATACTTCAACTTCTAAAGATAGACATCCTCCAAGTCGTACTCTTTTTCCCTCACCCGAGTTTTGTCCCAATTGGATTTTCTCAGGTTTTTAATGAGGCGACGAAGGGGGTGTCTCGGAGTTTAGGTATTTTATTCATCTCCCCGCCTATCGACTACTTCTCTAGGTCGAGCGATGAAAGGACTAGATAGACTGGGACTCCTCGAATGTATGTATGGACCAAAAATCAATGTAATATTCTCCAATGAATAAACAAAGTAGTATATCTTACACCTCCAAAAAAATTGCACGTCACGCCAACACAAAGGCAATATACATTTGACCTCGTTTGAATCATTCTACATTCGACCTCGTATGAATCAATATACATTTGACATTGCTCGAATTAATTTACATTTGACCTCATTCGAATCATTCTACATTCGACCTCATTCGAATCAATATACATTCGACCTCGCTCGAATTAACTTACCTTGTACCTCTCTTGAATCAATATACATTCGACCCTGTTCGAATTAATATATATTTGACCTCGCTCGAATTAACTTACATTCAACCTCGTTCAAATCAATATACATTCGACCTCGTTCAAATCAATATACATTCAACCTCGCTCGAATTAACATACATTCAACCTCGCTCGAATTAACTTACATTCGACCTCAATCGAATCAATATACATTCGACCTCGTTCGAATCAATATAAATTTGACCTCGTTTGAATCAATATACAATCGACCTCGCTTGAATTAACTTGCATTCGACCTCGTTTGAGTCGATGACCTCGTTCGAAGTGAACCGAAAGTCAGGGACTTTCTCATAATATAACTCACAACAAAAAAAGAAGAGAAAGAAGATCCGGAAATACACAACAAAAGGCAACTGTTTCATTTCAATCATTCCATTCCAATATATTTTTTTATAAAGGGCTGGAAAGACGCCCCCGCAAAAACAACAAAACACAAAAAGTAAAAACCAAGTACAAAGACTTCATGCCGCATCATCCCCCCATCACTAATAGCATCGACATACTCATCATCATACCAAGGGTCGGAGGCAAGCCCATCTAAGGCATCTTTATCATCGTATCCTCCAGGCATACCGGGATCATAACTACAAGCGTCATGAGATGCACGTGCCTTGACACGAACATCCTCAAGCTCTACTTCGGAAATCTTCCCAGTCGTCTTCAGAGACCTGTATATGTCAAGTTGGGCCTTAGCATGAACCCACATTTCATACAACTCCCACAACACACCGAGAGCGGTAGAAGTATGAGAAGTGGACGGCTGGGCCTGCACCTGCGCCTTCTCAGCCCTTAGGGCGACAACTTGCTCATTCAGCTGAGACAGCTCTGCCTCCAAACCCCCCAATCCTCTCCTCAAGTCTTGTCTCCTTGAGCGCCGAAGTTTCCGCCTCAGTAGCTCGCTTAGACCTGCAAATATGAAGGGCGCCCCCTAGGGCTGCTGCCTCCGCCACATCGGTCATTCTTGCTTTCTCCGCTCGGTCTAGCTCTTCGACCCTGGTTCTCAACTCACCCATCAAGTCGACGGCTCTCGCTTCGCTCTTCTCAAGCTCGACCCTTAAAGACACCACCTACGCCTGAAGGTTAGTGTTTTCGGCCATCAGTCACTTGCTCACCTTGTGCTCATCCTCCTTAGCCCTCAGCGCCCCTTCGAGCACGTTGTACCTACAGATGGCCTTCATAATCTCATCATCCTTGTCCTTCAGCTTATTGTCCTTCTGCTTAAGCCTGTCGCGAAGCGTCTGAAACTGGTCGTCCTGGCTAAGTAATTCGACTAGCGTTTGGTGCTTAGAATGATACTCTCTATACTTGGATATCATCTTCTTTAAAAAGGTCGTCCTATGCTCTTCTCGCCGATCACGCTCAATCTCTATAATAAGGGTCTGACACGCAAAAAAAAGGCAAGTCAATAGAAGTAAAATACACATGCAAAAGGAACTAACCTAACACAGAAAAACCAAACTTACTCGCAAGTCCATGCCAGATATACCCAACAACAGATCTGCGTCCCTCAGTGTCTGCAGCATCATGTTCTCAGAATCCGTACATAGAGGAGCGAAGGCCGGCACCACCCATTCTGAATTGGACAAGAGGTCCTAATCCATGGGGATGACTATGTGCCGATCAAGCCCCTCCATCCTTATCTCCACTCGGGTGAACATCTCTTCAAAAGCCCACACCTCCTCAGGGTCGATATCGGAGCCCGACCTATCATATTCTAAAAGGATGGTTTTATCTTTTTCGTCCGTTGATGATTGGCCGACCTTGGCTACTCGTGCAGATTCACCTCTATTGAAGGTCCCTTCAACCTCTAACGGTCTCTCCTCCGTAATGACGGCCGGCATGAGAGTAGCCTCAATGCCCATTAAGGCTGACACCTCTGCATCCAAAGAAATGGGCCTTTCCAACTCGGCATTTGTAGCGTCTATGTTTTCAGTCTCCACCCTCCGCCTTTTTCTCGATACCGCCTCCCCCTCATCAGGAGATGACTTGTCGACTAGGTGCAGGATGCGGTAATCGAAGATCTCAGCCGACATAACGGCTGCCTGTGGGGCGGAATCACCCGACGGCAGAGCTAGGTTTTGACCCTCTCGTGCAGATTCAGCCAGTACGAATTGCATTCCAGTCGAAGCGACTACCTAGCGGAATGCGGGCACTGGAGCCTTCGCCTTCTTAGAAGCTCCCCGACCTGGCGCAAAAAAAAAATCATATTTAACAAAAATGATGACGAAACCGAGGTAAGCTATAACGAAAGTGAATGGGTCGTAGAAATAGGAATCAGACTCACTAGCCAAAGGCTTGAGACTAAATCGCTTGTTAAAAGACATCCAGTCGTGAATCCCCATAGTATGAGGTCAGATGCGAGTCACCCAGTCCTCGATGTCAGGAACCAAGGGAGGTGGATACTTACTAGCTGAAAATAGAAAAAACGTGACAAAGTCAGAAACAAGAAAGAAGGGGGATGAACAAAGCATGTGACAAATGGTAAAGGGCTCTTACGATTGAAGTTTCACTGCTTAGGGAACTCGGCTGGGTCTGCCACAACATGCTCGGTCCTGACGAAGAAGTAATTGCACCAGAACCGGCGGTTCGCCTTGTTATGCATCCCCGTCACCAATCATTTAGTCCCACAGTGGCAGAGATGAATCAATGTCCCCCTGTAGAAACTGGGCGAGAAGAGATGTAGAAGATTACGAATGGAGACCTCACAACCGGCCAACTCTGAAAACTTCGCCAACATCAAAAAGGCCTTATATAGGTAAAGGGAAAGCTGTGTAGGGAAGACGCCATAAAAACGACAAAATTCCTCAACAAGCAGGGGAAGAGGAAGAGAGTAACCCACCAAGAACGGGTATTGGTAGAAAGCGCAATACCAAGGTCGATAAATTTGTATTGAGTCGTTCCCTGCCGGAACGATATCGACGTGAGCAGGAATACGAAACTTATACCGCATATCAAATATTTGCTTCGACCCCATAACTGATAGAACTTGATCAGGAGCAAGAGTAGGTTCCTTCTGAAAGTCGCTTCTGACCGATGGGTTCCTAGGAACTATCTCCTCCATGGTGGGAAAATTTTCATCTTCCACAACCGTAGGTTCGCCACTACCGGAAGGCATAGCCACCAATAAAGGGGTGGCATCGGAGACTATGTCAAAAATGTAAGGGGAGTTTGTTATTTCTGCAAGAAGCGTGTGTACCGTAGAATCAGAATAAGGGTATCAACAGGAAAGTGTTCGATCAACGGGAAAGCTAAAACTGAAAAGAATGAGCCAAGCGGAAGTAAGGTTGGAGAAGAAGCAAAAGAACAGGCAAAGTGCCAAAAGAGCAGGAAATTCGAAAAGTCTCATTTTTGAATATCCCCTCCCCTATTTATAAGGTATTATGGTGCCTAGATCGATGCAAGAAACTATCATTGACACTAAGATTGAAGCAACAGAGGCACTGGAAATGATACATTACATTGGGAATGTCACGCCCCAAACCCAGGGAGGTGTGGCTAGCACCCGGTGCCGTACTAGCCCGAGCGAACCACTTTGTAACTCATCTTTCTCTTCTGCAATTACCATGGGCCAACATGGCCACAACTCATAATGTATAACTATAAGTGGGTAAACACTGTATCATTGAACCTCTTTTTTTTTACATGAATACATATAGGCCGTCAAGGCCTTTGACATACTGTACAAAATAAAATTCTGTCTACAAAGTCTCTAAGATTATTTGATATCAAATGGGACAGGGTATCGGCCTACCCATAAGTATGTAGTAAAATTCTAACATGGTGACTCATAGACTCGGTTGTACTCCGAATGAGGTGGAGTCTTACCGATCCTTCGCTGAATGCCAATATCGCCTATTATGAGGGCTCATCAAACTGATTATCTATACTTGTATGTATGAATGCAGCGTCCTCAACAAAAAGACGTCAATATGAATAATGTAATGAGTATGTAAGGCATGTAAATAAATATATAAAGAGCATGGAAGAAACATGCAGTAAATGACTCATCTTGTAAGTCTCTATTAAAATTTTTAAAGGCTATAGAGAGTCATTTTCTCTTTGAAATTGATTAAAATTACAACAATAGTAACTACGAACTCACTATTTAAAAATATAATAAGTCCAATCTAAGAACCTAGGAGGATATTGCACTCATAGAACTGAAATCTTACATTCGCATTCGATCAAATATGAACTAAATTTTGTTGCCCTTCTTATTGTCTTCGCGAACAAGAAGCATTCCATTTTATAAATAGGTCTCATGTTTGATGCATTTCTGCTCTCATATTATTCTCATATAGTTAGTATTAATTAATTAATTAATTAATAAATATATAGGCTTCATGCCTTGTATGTGGGTCTACTGCTGCACCATGGCCGTAAAGGCTATTCATCCTTCCCATAGTATGTTTTAAACTAATTGTTCTAAGTTGACTTTGGCAGTCAAAATTTTTAAGTTCGACTATAAATTATGCTGAATACCAATTTTCCTTTTGAACTAAACCTTAACGATCTGATAGTATTTAGACAATTTTAGTTCAAAAATATCATAAACACCCAGATGCCAATTTAAAACAACCTACATAAACAATAAGAACCGAAAAATGTATATTGTACATGGGCCTGCGGATCTTACCTTCACAAGGAAGCCACTATAACACACACTCCCCCAAACAGGAAATCATGAAAGAGTTATATTATCATGCATATACATATAAATGTCATATAATGTATAGGCCTGTATGTAAATAACATCATAAAGACTTTGAGGGCATCCCATCATATCATCTCAGCCACTGTGAGCAAAATCATCATCGTATACCAGCTGATCAGGTGGTGGTGCGTATATAACGCCGTAACCTTTTCTCATATTCCATATACATATACATATACATATACATATACATATACATATACATATACATATATATATATATACATATATATATATATATATATACATACATACATATATACGCGTATATAACGCCGTCTGAGTTATATTTCAGCCACTATGGGCAACATCATCATCATATACCAACTGATCAGGTGGTGGTGCGTATATAACGCCGTAACCTTTTCTCATATCTCAAATACATATATCTATACATATATACGCGTATATAACGCCATCTGAGTCATATTTCAGCCAGGCAACATCATCATCATATACCAGCTGATAGGTGGTGGTGCGTATATAACGCATAACCTTTTCCCATATCTCATATGCATATATATACATATATACGCGTATATAACGACATCTGGTCATGGGTCAATGTGCATATATAAATGCATGAAATGCATATGAAATAGGTTAATAAAATCTCTCGGAATGTTATAAGACCATTATAACTTTGAGTAATATCATGAAGTAAACTTTTTAAGCTTACGTATTTTTCTGAGACACATGAAAAGAAGATGTGTAATAATAAGACATATGGGGAATCAAGAATATAGACACCCCTAGTATTTTTATGAATAGAGTCATTTATGAAAGTTGCGTATTTTGCTTGTTTCGTTTGTATTATTTGGATCATACCAAATAGAAAGAAGGAATAGCCTTAACATACCTGAAAAAGATGAGATCTCGGATCAAGGGCTATCGACCCGACAGTGCTCCGTTGGTCCATTTAGTGGATTCTCCCCAAAAACAAGATCATATTGAGAAATAGAAGATTGGGAACTAAAATACAAAATGCATACACAGATTTAGCAACAGTTTTTCATCAAAGCTCTCGATCCTAAAAGAAAAGCACACAAGATTCAACTTTATAGTGCTACAAGTGAATAGAACTATCAATCAGTGCAAATGTAATTGAGCAAAAATATTCTATTTTGCTGGTTTTGGACTCTTTGTTTTGTGTACTGGACGAAAGAGAATATAGTAAAGGCCTAGGTTTTTTCTTCTAATGTAAGATAAAGTGATCGGATAAAAAGGATATTGACGGTATAGTAAATGCGCACACTTTTTTTCCCTCCCCACGTGGTGGTGATGTGTTTACCAAATTGCAATCTGGCAACAGGATTCTTTGCACGTGGCCAGTTAGAACAATACTCCACCATTAATACATGAGACCATATTTTGTCAAATATAGATCATGTAAATATGTCCGTATAAGTTATCAACATTTCAGAAGTTATTAAATCTTTGCCAAATCTCATATCTATAATATTGCCACCTATGTAATGACTTAAGAGTCATTCAATTGAAAGGGAGGGGTTACCACGTGCGGTGGGTGAGAAATTCCAATCTTTATCCAATTATCCGTTATTCGATAATTAACAATTATCCGCATAATTAAGAATTGTCTTAAATTACTTAAAATTTTATTTGTTTTTAATATACTTTATACATCGTACTATTACGGTCATGTTGTACCATGTAAAATAAATCTATATACTATTATTTTATTAAAATATTCATGTAAAAATACATATATTTTCTCAAATTCTAATTCTTTTTAATCTCATATAAAGAGTAAAAATTTTCGTATGCCTAATTCTTGAAATGGTAAAAAAAGATAACCTTCTTTTCTTGTGCAAAAATAATTTCTATTTTTACAATAAAGAAAATCTCATAAGCTTTTTCGTATTTTGTGTATAATTAAAGTAGTAATATTAATAACTATATAAAATCATATATCCTTTTTTTTCAAACTATTTTACAAAAATATTTCACTCAAAATACCATATCAAACGCATATAACGGAGTTAGTTTTGTTAAAATTACGGGGTGTAACAGGGAAGATGCGTAATGATGACACGCGTGGTCATGACGTCATCCTATGTTAGCCACGCCAACCACAACCTCTGTGTCGACTCGTCGTCAACGCGACGTCGACCACCTCAGCTCATTCGAGATGGCAGTATATCTTGCGATTAGTTACAGACAAAATCTGCTCATCAAGGACTCCCAAGAGGACGACCTCAATAAGCGGATGGACTAACTGTATGGGTCAAAATTAGGTCTAGCATAACGCATGCAAACGGACGAGTTGAGGCCCAGGTCGAAACGAAGTACAGTCTAGTGGCGAAGAGTTGCTCAAAGGGGGAGACCAGTGCCAAGGTCTAGTAGAGAGCAACAACTGCAATTGTTAGAATGTTTCTGTGACTGTGAATAGGAATATTCTGTTGAATATTCCCCCATATTGTACTTTTTAAAGGTTTTATAGGGATATCCTTTATAAATAGGAAGAGAGAGGAAAGAAAAAGGGAATTCGGAACCTTTGTAAAAAAAAAATATTACAAAGAGTTGACTATCAGGAATATACAAAAAGTTTGTGTTGTCTCTCTTGTTTGGTTCCATCACATAACATTCATCTTTAGCTCACAAGATCCAAGAACACATAGTCCACTTTATTTGTTTGTTGCCATACGTTGTAGTCAGAGGAAGGAATCATTCATCTCATCTAGGGGTGGCAAAATGGTTCAAAGAAAACAGTTAACCACCCATATTATCCACTAAAAAATGGGTTGGATAATGAACTTTTTAAAAACGGGTCAAATATGGATAAGAACCATATTATCCATTTAGAAAATGGATAACCAATAAGTCTAACTTTTACATTTGTAAAACCTCAAATTGGAGGTTCCTCAAGTTATAGAAACTAAGAATTTTCCCAAAAGTGATCATATACAAGAAGTCATGGATAATATTCTGCCGGTTAACCCGTTTTTTATCCGTATTAAATATGAGTCGGGTCGGATAATTGATCCGTTTTTTCATTACACGTTTTTAACCCGAACTATATCCGACCCGACCCGCCCGTTTGCCACTTCTAATCTCATCCAACATTTGGATGACAAATTCCTTCTTATTATATTTAATGTCATTTATCACATTTATTACATGTTTCCATCCTCGTATTGATTGCTAGTCACTGAGCCCTAACTCAACATTTGTTAACTTGAACACGGATTCATACCGTCTAGGTTGATTAATTTCGGATCTAGAATTTATTACTTTTAACTTGGATTCACCTCTTATCCCTTTATTAAATTGGTTTAACTAAAAGGGTTCGAAACTTTTTTTTGGTCAAACAACACTTTCACAAACCTTTGTTAATTTGACATTGGGGCGATGCAAAATATGAATTAAAATCATTTCATTAAGATGGACGTATTTAGATGTGAATTATTGGAATAAGGAAGAAGGGAGAAACTAATTCAATATCAACCACTTCAATAAAACTACAAAATCAAAATATGTAAAAGAATTTTATTCCAATAGATGATATATATATATATAACAAAAAAATCAGCTTAACAATGGATTATGACAACAACAAAACGACTATACAAAGCAATAATGGGCAAAGCGCGTCTCCGTTTAAACTCGAAATAAACATGGACTCTCTCTCTCGAGTACCAAATTACCAGGAACAAAATCATTGCCTCAATAGAGAGAAGATTGAGACAAGCAGAGATGTTGCAATCAAAGCACCGGAAACTGGCACAGAGAACGCGGCTCCGGCATCCGGTGACGGCGCCGGCGACATTGCAGTCTCCTGCGCGGAGGAAGCAACAGCGAAAAGAAGGACGGCGAGAACCAGGAATTGGATGGTAATGCTAATTTGAGCCATCTCTGAGAACTGTGATTTTAAAATGGAAGTTTGGTTAAGCAAATCGTGTTGTGCTAAAACAATTGTGCTGTGAATTGGTGAGGAAGACGGTTTGTCTGTGTTGATTTATATAGGAGCGGAGCTAAGGTTTTGTAGGGCCCGCGGATGGAGATGTAGGGCCCGCGGATAAGGAGGAACAAATTGAAATATGGGTGAGACTTAGCTTTGAACAGTTCGCCAAATTTGAGATATGGCTGAGCAATCCTTTTTTGGTCTATAACTTAGTGGTGCACATCATTTTTTTTCTTCTGAAAAGTTGTCAAATTTCCTCTTATTTTATTCGAAAATTAATTAACTTTGCGTTAAATTTTTAGTTTAAGATCACTTCACTGTTGAGATATAGGTTTGCCATTAAGATCTTAGAGCTTTAACTTGAAAGTTTTTTTAAATTATTGTAAAATAATGAAGGATAAATTTAAATATTTTTCTCGAAGAATTTCGACACACAAAATTTATTTATTTTACGCTTAAGTTTTATTACTTTCAAAGCGACAATGCTAACAACAAATATGCGAATGAACTAAGAATACAGAGAGATAAAATGAAAGCAAAGTTTAACATTTTAGTTTTGCTTTATTGAATGTTAAAATATTACCGACCATAACATAGATGGGCCAACTACCTTTCTAGAATCCGTAAAAATTGCACGGGGCGCCCTATTTGGTCGCCCCCATTTAACTTATACATATTTTTTTTAAAACTTTTAACTTGTACCCATTTTTTTAATAACTTCAGCCCATTTCTCCTCCTCCTTCTCCTCCTTCGTTTTCTTCTTCTTTCTTCTGCTGTTGTTGGTGCATATTATTTCTTTTTCGTTTTGTCTCAATTAATATTCTTTTACATAAGCATAGTTATGGATTTAACTTAACTGTTTGTTCAGATTTTTCATGAAGTGGAACGAGTGATCTATTGAGTTCAAAAACGACAACCTATGATGAAGTAGAATGGAGTAACATATTTGAAGGGAAGATATACGTACACAAACACAACTGTGACAAGTAGGCCAAATAATTTATAGCAACTTTTCGCCTAAACAAAGAACCACCATAATTAAGGATAAATGACAGACTAACAACTCTCATCTTGGCTACAAAAAGTATAAAGAGTTATCCATATGAAATCACCAGTGATTATAGCTGTCTTTGCTAAGTATAGGAAAAACAGTCAAGTGATTAAAAAAATTCCGACCCCAGAAGAGGAAAGCCAAGTAAAATATTAGTACAAACAAAAACTTCAGCTCTAGAGCTGTAGTTCGACAGTTACAAAACAAAAACTTCAGCTCTAGAGCTGAAGCTTACAAACAAAAAGCCAGTTACAAACAAAACTTCAGCTCTAGAGTTGAAGCTTACAAACAAAAACTTCAGCTCTAGAACTAAAACTTACAAACAAAAAGTCAGTTACAAACAAAAAGTTCAGCTCTAGAGCTGAAGCTTACAAACAAAAGCCAGTTACAAACAAAAACTTCAGTTCTAGAGCTGAAGTTCGACAGTTACAAAACAAAAACTTCAGCTCTAGAACTGAACTTCAGGCCCGGCTACTAGAATGCTGAAGTTTTGCGTGATTGTCTTTACTACTTCAGCCCCGTATGCTGAAGTATTGCGAAAAAGCGGGTACGCTTGCAATTTCTTTTGCAAAGCGGACACAAATTAAAACGTGACACAAAAAAGCGAGTATAGATGCAAATGCCCTCTGGAATCCCACTCATGGCCCTATCTCTTTATTTTTTCCACATTATAAACAAGGAAGATATTATTATTATTATTATTATTATTATTATTATTATTATTATTATTATTATTATTATTATTATTATTTTAAGGCCCCAGTCTCATTTTATGTGGCATATAAGTTGGGACAGAAGATGTATGGTATTGTAGTAGTATATGTGAACATTTTGAGTTCGACTCTCACCACAATCAATCAAACAAAATACTTCCTCCGTTCCAATTTATGTAAACCTGTTTGATTGAGTACGAAGTTTAAGAAAAAATGAAGACTTTTGAAATTTGTGATCCTAAACAAGTCAAAAAGGGTTCAGAGTATTTGTGTGATTATAAAAGCTTCTCATTAAAGATACAATTGGAAGTTTAAGCTAATAAATTGCTTCTAAATTTAGAAATGAGTTTTTTTTTAGACGGATCAAAAAGAAAATAGATTCACATAAATTAGAACGGGAGGAATACTTATTTTCACATGGTTTGCCAAAGAAAGACTCGTACTTTAGAGGACGTGTTGCCTAAGTAAATAAATAAAAGTGTCGAAGGACGCGTGAGAGAATATGTGCAGCGAGTAAACGTATGTAATGCAGATAATTTCCCCCCTAGACTAAAACATATCTACCATCCGCGTAAACTAAGAAAACAAAATATCAAAAAAATTGTTGAATAAGTGTTTGTCTCTAATTTGAAATCTGTAGTCCATGGTTTTAATCATGTTCAGACATTATATTATACCATAACATGGATAGGCCAACCACTGCTCCAGCATCTTACCATGTGGCTAATCATATCGGCCGCCGTCCATAATCTGGTCCAGTCAGGAGGCAGGATTACCGCTAAGGGGATTCAAAAAGAGGAAAAAGTTCAAAAGGTTGTGGCTAGCTGGTGGAAATAGAACCAATGACCTTATAAAAGTTTTGAATACCGTCTCAAGGAGATTCAAAACATAATATATAGAGATAAAAAACAGATTTTGCCTTACATATACAGTATAATTTTTCGGCGAAGGAGATTCGGGTGAACACTCTTCCTCCCCCTAAATCCGCCCTGGGTCCAGTTATTAACATCATTTGAGCCGGATGCAGCCTAATATACCATCGAGTTGATTTTAATTCAGTATTTCAACGCTATTTATATATATTTATTTGCAAATTTTTTATTAAAATTACAACAAATAATTGGTTTGAACCAATAATTTTGAAAATACAACCGGTTTAATTTAAAAACTTAATGATTAAACCCATAAAATTGATTTTAAATTCCTAATACTCCTCACAACAATGGTTCTTTTGGTCACCATCATTTTAGTTGGTCTTATTCTTCCAAGTGGCTATTACCAAAAACCAAGTTCCTTTCTCACACATTACCTATAAAATTTAAGCACATTTTCACCTTCAACTTCACCACTGCAATCCAAGTGCTCAAGTTGCTTTCTCGATTCCAACTTCATCACCTCTAAGCAATTTTGAGTAGTTATAACTTTCTCTGTAATTGTATCGAAATGGCGCAAGTTAACATTGTTAAAGCTTTTGTGCTCACCCTTATTGTTGCTGCAGTTGCTGCCTCAGCACAGGAAGTTGGAATGGCTCTGGCGCCAACACCCGATGCTGGATCGGGGTTCTCTTTGCCTGTTTCTGGTGCTTTGATCGGCACCTCTTTGTTTTTTCCCCTTGTTGCATTTTTCATGCACTGATTTTACTATGGCTTCAATAAGAAAGAGCGATATTAATATGTTGTGCTGAATATAGTACTGAAATGTTTGTTGATTTTTGTTTAACTAAAAATAGATTTCTCGGTCAAAATCAATATCGAGAAGAAATCGGATTACTGATAACTAAGATTTATTTCACTTTCCCAATAATTTTGGAAAAAAAGATCAAAGAATTGAAATGATTGACAAAGAAAAATAAGAAATGAACTAATAAACACTCCAAAAAATTAAGGCTTAAAGCTTAGAGAATAAAGCAAAGAATAATAATGTGGATTGCAATAATAACCATTACTTGTCATTACCAATGAGATTTATGTCCTTATACAAGAGCATACAATTATAACGGTTTCCACACTCAATTTGGGCTCACTAATGGTATTTATTGTATTGATTGCCTGTTACCATATGTAACCGTAACAGATACATTTATGACTAAAGATTCCTTGTAACTGTACCAATTTCCCTTCCTTATTTACATCAGATTCGTGTATCTTCCCTTCTTTGTAGCCTTCATTCATTTTGCTCCTGTTTCTCCTTTAACAGCTGTCAGGTCCGGTTCTGTCCTCAATGTAACCCCGTAGGTGTTTCTCTCGGCCTTTTCTGCATTCTTTAATTCGTATAATTAAGAATGCCACTTGTCCTTACATCGATGTTCCACGTATCATGCCCCGTCAGTTTGTTAATAGTCCACATGTCATGTTTTTTCCCCCACTAATACAGATAGTTTCCCCGCCTTTTGAATTATCACAACCCAAACCGATGGGCCGCGACGGGAACCCGATACCTTACTCAATCGAATACCAACGTAACGTATCTTTCGTGTCATACTATCATAGATAAATGAGCCGGAGAGGCTGTCGTGAGATAAGTAGAATAAACATGAGTGAATACTCGACATGGAATGACCCAACATGATATAGAAACTTACATATATGATATACGGGCCTATAAGACCAACACGATCATTCGTAAACTCAAAACATAGGCCGACAAGACCATTGAAGTATCCATATACATGACATCTGTCTACAAGCCTCTAAGAGTACACAATATCATAAAGGTCGGGACAGAGCCCCACCATACCAATCAATGCATGTACTAATCATACTCACCAAATAAGCAACTTCGGAGCAAATGGAGCGCACCAACACTTTCTGCTAAGCTGACAACCTACTTGGAGGACTCTCAACCTGTTTATCGGGTCCTGCGGGCATGAAACGCAACGTCCCCAGGCAAAAGGGACGTTAGTACAAATAATGTACCGAGTATGTAAGGAATGAAATGTTAGGGATATAGTAGATATGCCCTAGATCCAATATCATATTTGATGATTTGAACTTATTTTTGTGAACGTTATTTGATATAAAAATATATGGCATTCTTTTATCATAGTTATTATCAATTGTTTGATTAATCTGATAAGGTCCTTGTTAAATTTTGGGATTTGTCATCGTGATAGAGATCATGATAATGAGAGCAAAGTCTCTTATAATTTAATCTAACTTTGTTCTTGATCGTAGGATTATTAATTTTGGACATTAGTAATCCGGTTAGATCAATATTTATGTGATCGTCTTTATGAGATAAAGATTAGTTGATCTCATTAACTAAATCACATAGATAGATGATACATATAGAGATATGATCATTGAACCGACTCATTGGATAATTCCTAATGGTTAGAATTACCATAAACTGTCAATAGGATATTCTCTTGAAGAATGTGATGTAACCGTTTCCTTTAACCTGAGATCGTCATAGTAATTGACAAGTTATTTATTGTGCGTTGATACTAGACACCTATGGCCCTAGGGCGATAGTTGAAAGGATATTGGGTATGATTAAATGCTTGTAGAATTAGAGATTGATCAAGATGGAATCTGTCAACTCTTGGTAATGAGTTTAAGCTCTATGTTGTCATGAATTATAAACGACCAAACTAAGACCTTGGTCAGGGCAATTGAATGAAAGAATAAAAGAGTTTCTTAGGTCGTTCAATGGTCGAATATATTTGACATGGACACATAGTTGGTCGCCTATTAGGATTTGACAGTTGAACCATATCCTAGGGTGATCCAGAGCTATAAGGACAGAAGGAATTACTACATTATTCTTCCACTGGTTCTTGAGAGTAAATTGCATACTTCATGCTATCCGGTCGTTAAGGAGTGTTGCTAGACGCCACCCTTGATTAGTATATTGATGTGGTCAATTTACTACCGGCTTAGTATTGAACCTATGGGGTCGCACACTAACGAGTGTTCTGATCTTTGCTAAAGGATTAATTAACTTATTATTTGATAATTAAATTAAGGAATTTAATTAGTCAAATACATTTAGTTGTTAGTCCAAATGAAATATTATTATATTATTTGCTATCACAGAGGATATAATTAATATTGTGAACAAATTGAAGTTTTCTATTTGGAATAGAAAAATTAAATTATTTCTCTTAGTTGAAATATATATGTGATATATATAATATAAGTTATTATTAATTTATATAAATGTTATATATAATATTAATTTATTCTCCAATATGGAATTGGAATTGTAAAGACGTGAAAGTCCAATTGGACTAAGTAGCGTTCGGCACTTCAATCCCTTTGAGAATGGGATTCGAATTTTTATAGAAAATTCCATCAAGTTTATTTTTGGAATAAATCTTTACCCAAATTAAATCATTACCGCAACCAAACAGGAAAAGGGTTTATAGGTGATGTTATATAAAGGGTGATGGAAGAAAATTTGCCACATGAATTCTTGAGAAAAAAATCCACTTTGTGAAAGTGAGAGTGCAACACAAGCCAAGAGAGAAAATACAATTGCAAGAAAAGTGTTTCTTGTTTTTCTAACATTGAGTTGAGATTTTTGTGAAAAATTTCAACACAATATTTCGTTGAATTTGTTCGCGGGTTTCATTGATCAAAGAGTTGATAGCAAGGATCAGTCTCGGTGTGGATACGCATAGAGTCTTCGCACTATCGAAGAAATTTTGAAACGAGACTCTCTTCACCAGGTACGTCTTAGATCTGATCTATTGACATGTAAATAAATTTTAAACATAAAAAGATCTGCCTATGATTGTTATTGTCTTCCGCTGCATGTTACGAACACCTATACACAATCCTTCAGTGGTATCAGAGCCGTGGTTTATTGTGTCTAAAATTTATTTACGAAATATTATAAGATTATATTTGAAGCGTTCAAACCATAATACATGTGTCTTGTGCTATAGTCAAATTGTTTGAATGCATATGGATTTCTATTATTTTATTGTGAATAAAATACATATACATATAAGTTAAACTATTGAGATAGTTCTTAACTTACATTTAAAATTTTGTATTAGATACGATGGTAATCTATAATAGGTTATTGGATTCTACTGTTATTTTAGTTGTTATTAATTCATGAGATGTTAATTAATAATAATATTCTGGCATGAATTATTTTTATGTGATATATAAGATAAACATGTTAGAGGATGTTGAATTTTGTTTTAAGTCACGTGCTTGTTCATTATATAATTTTGAATTATTTATTACATGTGATGTAAATCAATCCAGGACTAAGCATGTAGACAACTTGAACTAAATTCGCATGCTGTAAAAGATTTGATCTTCATGTTATTAAAAGTTGTTTTAGTAACAATTCCCTCTTACTAAAATTTGAGTTCTTAAATAATAAAATCTAAGATATTTTATTATAGAGCTATCCATCAAGGTAAATAATTTTACTTATTTCTTGTTTACAAGGAGCGGCCTGACTACCAGGAGACTTATAGTTCGAGAATATGTTAAAATTATTTATTGCATTAGATGTATGGATTGAAAGAATTATTCAATTTTACACTAGTCACCTGGACTACCCGGGGGAGTATAAAATTTAATAAGTTCTTTGCTATCATGATGATTGAACTCAACTATGCCAATAGGATCGACCTGACTACCAGGGGACTATTTAACATAGAGCTATTTAAGGAAATTGTATGGGAATACAATTGGTAAGAGTACCTACATTTAAAATATATGTGAGAAATGACTTGACTTCCAAGGGGCTCATACATATTGTTAAAGGATTCCGTTACTACACTAACAGAAATAAAGATTTCGTAAACTATAATGAGGGTAAATAGTTTAAAATAATTAGTGAAAATATCATTTAGATAAAAGTTCATGTCTTTATGATATATGCAAATATGTTCTTATATTATTGCCTTTTCTTTTCTATATTTTAGATTTATCAGTATGTTTGTTATATCACTGTGTGAAATACTTGAGACCAACAAATTGGTAGGACCAAACTTTGATGACTGGTATAGAAATTTGAGAATTGTTCTCATGCATGAAAAGCTTATTAATGTGATCGATAAGCCTGCAAAGATAATCCCACCAGAGAATGATGTTCAAGGCACCAAGGTTTATCATAAATACTTGGAAGAATGCCTTACTATTAAACACATCATTCTCGCTTCTATGAGTTCTGAACTCCAGAGGAAACATCAGAATATGGATCCAACTGCAATCATTGAATATCTTAAGAAGATGATTGATACACAGTTGGACATTGAAAACTCTCCAGTTGGACCCCTTGTCAATCATATGACCGTTCTTACTGAAGAACATGAGAAGTTGGGGTACAAGCTTGGTAAAGAGCTTTCTGAAGATTTGATCTTGCAGCCAGTATATGATGCTGAATGTTTTCACTGTAAGAAGAAATAGCATTGGAAGAGAAACTGCAAGGAGTATCTTGCGACACTAAAGGACAAGAAACAAGGTGAGACATTAATGAAAAATGTTTTCAAGGTTTCTTTAGCTACTACTAATTCTTCACTGTGGGTATTAGATACTGGAAGTGGTTATAACATCTGTAATATGTTGCAAGGGTTCAAAGTAAGTAGGAGGCTAAAGAAAGGAGAAGTTAATCTACAAGTTGGAAATGGTGCAAAAGTTGTGGCCGTAGATGTAGGATCAATTTCTTTAATAATGCCTACGGGCAAAGTACTTATGTTGAATGATTGTTATTACGTTCCTAAATTTGTTTCGAACATAATTTCAGCTTCTATGTTAGACAAACGTGGTTTTCGCATTAATATAGGCAATGGTATTTGCTCTATTTATTATAGTGATAATTTATATGTGAATGGCTATCTCCAACATGACGTTTATGTCTTACCTAATGTGAATGCTAATTCGATTATGCATGTTTCAAGTCTTAAGAGGAAAAGAGATGATCATGTAAATCAAACATACCTTTGGCATTGTAGGCTTGGTCATATTGGAGAGAAAAGAATTAACAAGTTGTACAAGGAAGGGTACCTTGACAAGTATGATTTTGAATCATATCCAACTTGTGAATCTTGTCTCAAAGGAAAAATGACCAAATCTCCATTTACTGGAAGTGGAGAAAGAGCTTCTGACTTATTGGGACTAATTCATACAGATGTTTGTGGGCCCATGAAAATTCAAGCTAGAGGTGGATATTCTTACTTCATCACCTTCACTGATGATAAGTCAAGATATGGATTTGTGTATCTTATGAAACACAAGTCTGAATCTTTTGAAATGTTCAAAAGGTTCCGTAGTGAAGTTGAGAAGCAGACTAGTAAAAGTATCAAAGTACTAAGGTCTGATAGAGGTGGAGAATATCTTAGTGAAAAT